>NC_137588.1:23738153-25095841 GCF_963210335.1 Falco punctatus | reverse complement strand
AAACCTTATGGACGAGATAATGCTCTACTGCCCTTGAAGACTAAATTGTTTCAAAAATAGATCAACATACGCGATAATATGCTTTGAAATCCTGAGAAATACAAATAAAGAGCACATGTACATTTTTGAAGTGCACTGGGCAGAAAGCCTGACATGGAAGGGAAAGATTTCTTCTTACAACCTGCTCTGGCACACTCAGCTTTGGCTGAGGAGCAGACTTCTCCCTCTGCGTGATGCTCCAGTGACAGCACAGTTGTAGCTGCAGCAGCTGGCAAACATCGGAAAGACAAGGCTTGTGGTTTGTGCAGTGCCTCACTTGACCAGCTGCTCAGCCAGAGAACACAGACAGGCTCTCAGGCATGTAAGCCCTTCTCCTGAAGAGAGGCCTGAAGCAAGTCTGAAATAGAAACAGCGGACTGTGAAGCTGAATACAAGCTGAGAACAACTACAGCTGTCCATTACAGTATCTCTGGAAATAATGGTATTTGGTATCTATGGAGGGCGTTAATAGAGGTAAGGAAGAGGATACAGTGGTTTATTTCTAAGAGAAAGACAGCACAGCAAAGAGATGGGTGGCAGGAGGGATGATAATGGGAGGTGATGTCCAGTAAATCCAGTGTAACACACCTTCCTGCAACCACAGCCGATGGGGCAGAGTTGATAAAACATGTCACTGTGTTCCAGCCCTGGGAAGCTTAAACCCATGGCCCAACTGTGCAGCTCTGCCAGCACACTGATGTCAGCTGGAGGCACAAAATAATTTTCTTTGCTCCTGTTATGACAACAAAAGTCTTGGCATTGCTGCACTGAAGAGCTTTTGTTCATTAAGTTCCTTGTGTAATTATACTACCTCTTAGGACAACGTGGACTAACAGAACTCCTTTGATACACCCTGCTGTCAAAGGGGACTCTGCCAACATACTAGCAGCAGCAGCTTTAAAGTGTGGACAAGGCTAGCTTGAAAGCAAAACATACTCTGAATTGTTGTTGCTTCTAAGTGCAATTCTTGAATAAGGATGATCACCGAATCTTTTGCAACAGTTTCCAAGGAAGCAGCCAAGAACTTAAAAGGACAAAAGCTATCGTGTTTACTGTGGCCTCACTGTTGTTTACATTGTTGATTTATTTCTTTATTTTCAGTCTGGTTATTGAAGAAGGTGACGCTACACATTTTTTTACGACTTCTAGAAGGAGCATGCATCATGCTTTCTTTTTTTGTCAATGTCAGTTGGGTATGCCATGTAATATAGAGCTTAAGTGGCTAACAATGTTAAAGGGCTGCACAAAACAGCACAAAACATTTCAGGAAACGCTGCACGCTTCAAACTCACTCCCCAAACTCACCACTTTCAAGCAAGTTAAGGAGCAGCTCTGCATCTGCCATGGAGGATATACTAATGAGCCCGCTATCATCATGACGACATAAGACAGAAGCATCATTCCAGCTCTTCTCCTCTTTATGAAGTCTGTAGCAGTTGCGATTGTGTGGGTACCAGCCAGCATCACAACGAGTGGTGTAATACTTCCATTTATCTTTTAATCAAGCATACAACATTCATGTATATTAGATAGAATTGACAAGGTTACAGTGTGCTCATAACACATTTGGAGCTATTTTTTTTTAATCTTCAAATGAAAACAGAGTCAACCAAGAAGACTTAAGGTGGCCAAAACACATGCTCTGTGGAACATCACCTACCAACCAAATGGAAATTTCTCCCACTTTATTTTACGATTTAACCATTTGGGATGCTGGACTAGTGCAAACACACTAATGGATCTGTTATACAGTTTAAAAATATTTTATCTGCCGTTTTACCTCTGAACATGATTCAAAGCCAGCTAAAGCATTTTCAAGTGCATTACCTACAAAAAGTTTGGGTAAGTCCCTTCTCATTATCTGAAACAAGTAGGGAAACTTTCTTTTAAGTTATCAGGATGAAGTTGAACCCACATAAGTTGTTCTTATCAAAACAGATATAAATTAATAAACTCAGCTCTGTGGTTAACTTCCCCACAGAATGAGAGTCTGAGGCATTCTATGTACTATATATATCCTATATTCTTTATATATATATTTTAAAAAATCTATGTACAATGCTTTTTATTATATCAAAAGTACAGCATGCCATAAAAATAACTGCAATTTTTGGGATGCATTTACACAAGTTTCTTCTCTGTGGGCCACTGGTTAATTCCATTCAAAGCTGAAGACCTAATTTTAAACTCCAAAATGTGGCTGTAAGCATCTGATACGTAAGGAACCAATTAAATGCTATTTATATTAAAATTATTTCTTAGTTTTAAGACTATCAACACATTTTCCAGGACTGCATTTAAACAGAAGAAAGCCTTATTAGAGCAGTTAAATCAAACCGTATTCAACTTAAACTAGCAAACCCATACATTTAGTTCAGCTGAGACTATTCTGCTGGCTTTATATTCAGGTGGCTTCCTCTTGTTCTCCTTCCACACCCACAAATAGGATACAGTGACATTGAGAGACTTACCCAATGTTTCATGCTCTGTCTTATTGAGATATTTTTTGCATACAAAAGGCAATCCAGATTCACACAAGTAACTCTGCCAGCCGTACTTCAATTTTGAATTAATCACTGCACAATGATTTTCTCTATAACGGTTATCAGAGACATCTGCAAAGACATTTTTGAGAAGCACAAAATTACAAAAAACCGCGGTTCTTGTAAAATGGTATTGTCAGGCTCTCTGCACCTTATTGAAAGAGTGTATAAACATCCCCACACACCCAAACCTCTGGTAATGCTACACCAAGACAATAGACAGCTGAACACTGACCATGATTTACACATGTGTGGCAATTCGTCCTTGGCTGCTGCTATCAGATGAGAGGCTGAAATAAGCTCTAGTGTCTATGCTATGTCTGCTGGCGGACAGACCTCAAAATGTAGCAAACCAGGTCACAAAGATCATGTTAATGTGCTAATGTTAATTACAGCATGTCAACGTAAACAAATTGAAACTCCTTTCCTCCATGAAACCATCCAGAGCATAGCTTTTAAATATGCAACTGGAATCTTAAAAACATCTTTAAAAGTAAATGACAAAAGGGCTAGACCATTAATGTTTTGAACAGATCCACCTCAACTGATGCTACATCCCTAGAAGGGGCTTTTAGTTCATGAATATGAATAAATATTTCTACCAAACAAAAAGGTACACTTGTTCACTTGATGCACTTTTCAAACGCAGCTGCAGAAACAGCAGTCTTGTATCAAGCTGCAGTTACAGACAACATGTAATTAAACAGCTACAACATATCCAAGAACATCAAGTACTTGCTCTCCAGTTCACAAACACTAGCGGTGCTCCATCTGACCACTGCCAGCCAGCATCCTCCTCCAGGCGATTCAGACCTGTCCACAGCATCACATCTGTGGTGTTTAACTGCCCTGAAACAGAAAAAAAAACCCCACGTAATAACTCATGCTTTCCCCATGTTTCAAAATATCTACAGGTATAGATCTGCTGTCCTGACTTTGTAGAATAGGAATAACCCGAAACTTCAAATCATTCTCCAGAAAGTTCAGGCTGTTTTTTCTCTGCTTAGAAAAAGTCCATTACTTTGTTAATCAACAGAGAGAGAAAAGGAGTAAACTCAGAAGTCTGCATCTTTCAAAAGCTACTCATCTGGCAAACCCTTCCTACACAAGTCTTGACCTTAGAAGTTAAATCTAGAACGTGCAGCTACATCAACGCTAGCCTGTTTTAGCTTCCCATAAACCAAAAAGCTTTCAGTCCATTTACAGCCTGCAGGCATATCATAAAGCCAAGGAAACAATATCACAAACTTCCTGTTAGCTTGTATCTTGCAGTTGAAAACCAGCAATCATGGGAAGCAATGGGCAAGAAACCTGAGGTATCCTTTCTCGTCACAGCTCCACCACCCATTCCTCTGCTCCGTCCTCTCCACACATGCTAAAATACCCACAAAAGCCATGTTGTCAGAAGGTTCTACAAAATTTGTCTGAGGTGCTTGCTCCAAGGGCTTATCAAAGAAGGGATCCCATCCACTTATCAAAGCAGAGTTGGATTTTTTCCCATACAGGACATTTACTTTAAGCCTGCAGAAATGTTCTTGTCATTCACATTTGGTTAAATCCAGCTTGCAAAAAAAGCTTAACAGGAGAAAGGGACACCAGGGTACATTGCAAAGAAGGCAAACATTTGCACAATTTTCCAAGGAAAACAAACACACTCCATAACCACAGCTGCAATAATGGAGTTTCTGTGGGGAGGGAGAATTAATACAATTGCACCCTCACATAACACAAACCACACTTCTGCCCTTGGGATATTAAGGTGGGAACTTTTTCAAACAGCTCTACTGAGATGTGATAGCGACGAAGCCTCGCAAGCAGCAACTGGAGAGATATCACACAGAGTATTAAGCTCAAAGCTTACCCCTTTTGCACGGCTAAAGAGGAAATCTAACTACAGGTTTCCTACAAGGTCCCCAGAGAAATGTCTACTCACTGCTTAAGTTACTTATGTAATTCTGCTCTTCGGGGTCAGCGATGCTCAGCAGGTCTGCTCCTTGCAGCTGACAGGCAGCCCGTGCCTCACGCCACGTCAGCATAGATGCAAGGTTGAACTGGTAGCAAAGGTGCGTGTCAGGGTTCTTCTTCCAAAAAACATCACAGCCACTCCCTGCTCAAAAACAGACTCGTCACCAACAGCCCAAGACTACAGACTAATCAGAAATATAACACCTTGAACAATTCCATTAATTTATGGCAGTAACATCCTGATGGAAGCTCAGCTGTGAACTCCTTTCATGTTCCTTTGGTAAAGAAACACACGGAAATAGGGCCCAAAGGATGAGATGTTGCTCTGTATTTCATATGGTGGCTAAAATACTCAGGAGCTGATCTGCAGCTGGTGGTGATTTTCACAGTTCTCATATAGCCAGAGAGCTACGTTGACTTCATACCAGCCGATCATTTGTTCCTAAAGCTGAATGTTGAAATATTCAAACTACAAAAACCTCACTCACCTTGTGGAGAAGCAGCCGCTGGATCTCCTCCTACCCCATATTCAAGAGAACAGACTTAATAAAATTACAAAGTATAAGCGAGGCTGCAAATACCACCCATTATAATGGTTTCCCAGAAATCCCCCTTACAAAGACACATTTATGGCTGTTTTTAAGATGCTTTGGAACACCGATCTGAAACGTAGCTCGTGCAGGGAGGGCTTTTCCAAATCACTTTTGGAAAGCTGCCAATAGAAGAAACTGTTCTGCTTATTTATGCAGGAAGCCGGAATATTCACGAAGATTATACATCCAAAATCCATCTGACAGCACGTATTTTTAAAGCTATTCCTTCTAAGTGTTTTAGGCCCAAGACATGTCCAAGTCGTGCACAGAAGAAAAGGAATGTGCAAGTTGTAATACAGTCAGAAGGAGAACGTGACTTTGCAAGAGCAACCCTGACTTTACCGGCTCCAGAGGAGCCCCCTGTATATCACTGGGCCACAGGAGAGAGGTTTCGCTGCAGGGTAAGATCAGTGGGCTGTGCAGGATAACATCCTTCTGCTCACTCCCTGCAGTTTTCCTTTTGGGATGAGGACTTCGGTCTCTAAAGGCCAAACGTGATAAATTGCCATAAAATTTGCTGAAGTCTTCTTTTGCGTTTTTTAAAGAGACATTCCCCTCTAACAGAAGGGAAGTAATTTAAAACACAGCACGCCCTAGAACTACTAGGAAAGGACAAAGATACTCTTGGGAGGTGGGGGAAGCGAGAAGACAAGCAAGATCTTACCAGCATTTGGGCAAAACCCCCATTTTTCGTCTTGTTCATAGTGAGTTGTTGTGGCACACCAGTCAAATTCCTTTCCATCTCTGGTACACTCATAATACCACTTGTTGTTATATTTAAATGGAAAAACGCATGGGAAACCAAAGGAATTTCCCAGCAAGGTGTATGTTTCTGGAATAAACCAGAATAAAATGCAGAGATTAAAAGAATGCAGACCACAGAAATTTCTTCACCCCCTTATTTCATTATTCCTGTTTTCAGCAGCAATGATAAATAAAATGTCTAAAGCTGTTTTCTAATTTATAATTGATACATTATAATTGATAAAACAACATTACAAGTATAAGCAGCATAACCAGTGAACAGAATTTGGAAATAATAGTTTATGAAACTTGTCACCATGAAAAAAGGCACATTCTCAGAACTTACTACAACTGAAAAAACCTCCCAAATCTAAGCAATTAACATTTAAAATCTGCACTTCCATTTCAGAACTACACAAAACAATAGTTAGCAGAATCAGTACATGCTCGGGTGCAAACTCTACTTATTTTTTATTTGTTAGCCTATAACTGACAAGCAACTTAGCATTATTTCCCCTGCTCCTCCCATTCTTTATAAGTGGATTTCCAATGTTTTTTCCATCCTCTTTGTCATTCTATGGGAAAGGAACTGTGAAAGACAAAGGAATATTAAATAAACTTCCAAAAATAAGGTTTTATACCATGGGGAATAATAATCTAGCTAAAGAACTGATGTTAGATACATCTGTTGTCACAATCCATTAATGACTTATAAAATAGTTAAAATATTTTCCTATTGTACTTTGAGTACCAAAATATTGAGAGAATCCAGTGCAACTGAAAGCTGTAAAAGCTTTACCTCAGTGAGTGTCTCCTTAATCCCAGAGCTTCTACAAAAGGTCAAAGAACCACAATCACACTTTGAATGATTTTTTTTTTTCAAAGATCCCGTGTTGATAGCCTAAAGATCAAAGTCCTTCAGCTACAGAATCAGTGCACACTGCCAGGTTCCTAGAGGTCTCCAGAGTTAATGGCTGGCTGTACACATATAAAAAAGCAGTTTACACATTGTAAATGCCCTTTAAAGCCTTCTGATATGAACAGATGATACAAAGAACATGAGAAAAAAAAAACCTGGGATCGCCTCTCTGCCTGTCCATTATCGTGCTGCTAGCTATGGAGCTGCAAAGAAGTATCCCAGTCCTGGCAAGAGACCAAATTCAACAGTTGTAGACCTCTCACCACAGCTATACACATTTTTTCTTTGAAGATGTTCCCCCCCCAACACGATGGACTAACAGGGTGGCTTACATTTACGTGTGCCTATGCTAAGGTAGAAGGAAGAAAATAGAAATTGGAGGCAAAAGAGATTTTGCTGACGCAATTAATTACTTTGGTCCTGAAACTAGGCTAGAAGTGCCTGCCTAAGGTTGATCCTCTTCCCTTAGATGTTGCAGTACTAGGATTAAACGAGGTCTGCTTTCATCTTGCTATGTGTACATAGCAAATGTGTAAGACTTTTTGTGGGTTTAAATATTTTCTGTCTGGTCTTCAGTTTTCAAGAGGAGGTCGGATGCTATAGTGCTTTCCCAGTTTTCACAGGTCCCAAAGGAAGGACTTCGGTGAGAACAAAGGCCAAGCCCAGCTATACCTACAGAGGAAACCACCGAGACCAGATCTGCAACCCAAACACCCAGTTCAAATGGGGAGAATCAACAGCTCCAGCCTGAGACACACTGTGCAAACACTAGGTCTTTCCCTCTACAGAAACGCTAAGGCAGGGGTCAACGCACGGTCTGCCTGTTGCCGTTTGTAGTCAATGGGTTCAGTCTTAGTCCATATACCTGGAAAACTGCCCAGGTCTGCAGGCCTGGATCTTGACATACACTCCTATGCCTTCGCTAGCTGTACAGCAGGATTAATCAAAAGCCTGATCTCTGCTCCAAAGTTTGGCACGTTCAGAGTCCAGGTGCTGAACATTGCAAACATTTGGTTCTTGCACACTGCGATCACAGACAGGTTTGCAGTGACAGGAATTCCAAATCCTTCCTTATCTCTCCTTGAGTTTATCTGATAATGAAAGCCGCAGGATGGGCAACAACAAATCCTTAGTTCCCCTTTCTATGTCATAGAGGATCTGAAATGACCATTTCCTGGTTTGCCAGGATACTGGTGGTTTTTTGGGTCCATATAACAGATAAGGGAAAAAATCAGTTGTGTGGTATGCTCACCTCAACCACTGCATGGGAAAAAGCAGACGCTGAGTCCCAAACCACAATAGAGGTTGGAAGGGATCATAAGCACCTGACCTTGCTTCAAAAGAAATTTTCAAAACTTTTCTCACCAACACATCTACGACAAGATTTTATTTTTACCTTGAAATGGATGTTCACAAAGGTCTTCATCATAGGACATGTACTGTTTCCACTGGTAGGTAGATTTTTTTTTGGCCACAATACGTTTGCCATTTTCAATGGCTAATTTGTACCCTGATACACCAACTAACGCTTTTCCATCACAATTCCACCATAAGGAGTATTGAGTTGAATCACATTCGAGCATACTTAATGGCTGTTCTGGTCTACTGATGTTCAGTCCTAGACAGGTGCTTCTGCCTATGTTGAAAAGACGCCGATTGGATACCCATTTCCATAACATGTCCTTTGAGAGCTGACTACAGTCTTCCAGAACAAGGCCAACTGTGTCCACTTTAACGCACATGTCGGAGTCTTCACTTTGGATAATAAATATCCCTTTATCTGTAGGGGAGGGGGGAAAAAAAAGGTAGTTTCATTCTGTAGAATACTGCTACTGACTGAATAGTATCAAAAGACTAATGTTTTAGTTGGAACTATTTAGGAAGAAAACTGAAAATATTCATCCGAGTGATTGACACTTCAAAAAATAAAAGCACTGGTCTAAATTTACTGCCAGCTGAGTTCTTAACACGTGGACCTCTTCCAAGATCATAAAAATAAGGCCAGGTAATATTTCTCAAGTTGGATAGGCAAAAAAATAAAAATGGGGTGCCTAAAAACATCAGTCATGTTCAAAGAAAAAAACCCACCAAGAAACACCCACTAAGGAAGTACAGGTTTACGTGCTACAGGAAGTCAGACTGCATATTGTACAATAATTCTCCGGTGGAGATGGAAGAGTTCAATTAAAGGGAAAGCTAAAAAAGTTTAAGGCTGACACTGCCATCTTCATTCTTCACTCTCTGCAACTACCGAGGCAGAAAGAAAATATTTTGCATTGTAAATAGCATACAGAAAGGATAGGATTTATGTATACCACGAGAGCTGGTGGCCAAGGGTTAAAGTATGCCTTCCCTATTGGATGCATATTGCTCAACTATACATGACTACCCTGGACCACAGCAGATGTTGTGGGGTCAGCCTAACATCCCGGCTTTCTTGGAATCCTGTAGAAATTCACTGAACTATGTGACATCACATTATAAGTATGTGAAAAAAAACTCAGCTGTTTAACATCTTGGGAGCAAATGTTTAACTGAGCATATAGACTGAAAAAAAAAATGAGGGCAGCTGAAGAACTGGAAATCAGCAAAATACAAACTTTTAATGCTTCAGTTATTTCATTCCCTCTGAAACCCAATGGTAATTAACCCATGCAGTTCCTCTCATGTTATAATCAAGATAGTTATGCCTTGGGAGATTTATGCATTGAAAACCTGAGCAGCACTTTCATTTTGCCTTGAAATTTTACAGCAATGATCTCTGCCACGTGTGCTTTCAGCTGCTGTAATTCACTACACCTAACAGCTCGAAGCAGTAACTACAATAAAAAAAACCTTCTCAGACTGACATAGCCCACATCTGAAGCATGAGATGCAGAGGTCCACCCAGATGCTGTGTCTGGGTTTAGTACATGCAGTTTAGGTGTAGCTCTAGAAAAGAAAGATTTTTCAAGCAGCAGCAGGACAGCGCTGTGGCACCGACAGACAGGAGATCAGCTCACCAACAAGCAGAACAGAGTGTATAGGTTATGGAAAGGTATTTGGTGACAGATCCTACACAGAACACACCAAGCAGTCTAACTTACAGAGAGGACAGAGTCACGCTGCAGGTTGTATCACCAGTAACAGTGACTGTTTTCCACGTGGCTATCAGCACTAGCAGCTTGCAATAGTGCAGGAGCAGGGGCAAGCCTTTCTAACTGGCAGCAGGTGAACATCAGCTCGTTACATGTAATTGCACCTCGCCCAGCAGCTCTTCTACATTAAGTCTTCAACCATTTTGGGCAGAGCAAGCTTCCTTTAATCCATCCTATCTCTACAGCTCTCAGGTATTTGTGCTCACTGAAAAACCATCAGAAAACACTCTGACAGATACTCAGCTTGGCCCCTTGCTTTGAATTTTCTGTGACGTTGTATAGTTTGCTCTGGTTTCATCCTTCTTATCCAACCCAATCCTCCATGGGCGACACAGGCATCTCTATCTACATGGCCAGAAAGGGTTTCTGCCTCGCATGCGAGGGTAGGGTATGTCTTCCACACAGTGGTTTTATCTTGGTTGACCAAGAAAATAGACCGTTAATTTGCTAGATAAGTGGAAGCTGGGATGTTTTTAGCACCAGTAAACACTGATTCATGAGGTTAAATCACCGTGATACTGGTATTCACACTTAAATAAACTTCTTATGCAAACTCCCAATCTACCCCCACCTTGACAGCGCACAGGAGCTTCCTGAGGGCAGGGAGAGCAATGCCACAACCCAAAGATGGATTCTCCGAGCTTTGAATGCCTTTATCTGTAAGACTCTTAAGAGTTGCAATGACTGCTGAGAAAAGATAAGGGTCTTAAACAGTCTACACAAACAGCCCAGCTGGATGATCTCTGGGAAGCATGCTGTTATTCACTTTTTCATTCTACAGCAATTTATGCCAAGAATGGTCAGACTAATTCTTGGGCTACGGGCTAAGCAGCCCCCTTCCAAATGTGGTTTCCGCTTCCCCAACCTCAAAATGCAGCTGGCGAGAGCCGTGCTGGCCGGAGGGCTGCCAGCTCCAGGCAGGAGCGAGGCACCAGAGGTGGCAGGCTCAGGGACAGCTGCCCCGGCCCCAGCTCAGCCCCTCTCCTCAAGGCAACTGGAGCAACACCAAACCTTGGGAATGCCTCTAGGGCTGCCCTCCTTTCAGCTTGCTCAGCCGTGCTATGCGTTTTAAGGTGATCGTGTAGAAGGGTTTTGTTACAAAGTCTCTGGGGTCAGGGAGGATTCTGTGCCCGATACCCTGCTGGAGAAGAGCCACAAGGGCTCTACAGACCTGCCAGCCCCAGGGGACCCAAGGAGAAAAGGAGATAGCCTGCACCTTGGGAACTGGCAGGGTGGAGGGAGGCCTTTGGAAACATCCCACTTCTCTTGCATCCAGGCCCCTGGATACAAGGACAAGGTGACAAGCCACAGTCTGCCAGAAGCGAGGCCTCTAGCTGCCGGTAGGGCACAGGCGCGGTGGTACTGCCAAGTTCCTGTTTGCTTCGGTTCAGCACAGCTAATAGTTGGACGAACGGCTGTAACAGAACCAGGAGCCGTGGTATCTCTGTTTCCTTCCCCCCCACCTCCCACTTCCTTCCCCCCAAAAAGCTGCAAGAACTGCTTATGTGGCAATAGCGAAAGTTACTGGAATTTATTGGAAATGAGAAAAAAATCATCTACGTTCCCTCCAGGTGCAAGGAAAGCAAGGGAAGCAGAACAGCAGTGGGGGGCCGAGAAGGGTTCGCAGGGGCTCACTGCCAGTCCCCGGCCGCCGCGCCCCCGACCCCCTCGCCCGGCCGGACCCCAGCAGGACCCTCGCCCCGGCCTCGCCCCGCCGCGGCCGCCCGCAGCGCCCGGGGCCGCGGGCTCCCCCGCCGCAGGGACGGGGCTGGGGAGCGGCCGGGGCGATCGGCTCAGCCCGGCGCGGAGCGGGGACGCCGACACCGCCCGGCCGACGCCGCTGCCGGCCCCCCCGGGCTGCGCACCCCTTGCCGCCCCCCACCCCACCCCGGGCCGCCCCCGGAGGCGTCACTCACTCCAAAGGGACGGCACCTCGTCCCGGCGGAGCGCGGCGCCCCGCGCCGGACCGCGGCCGCCCAGCAGCAGGCAGCACGCCAGGAGCCGCAGCCGCACGGCCAGCATCGCGGCGGCACTGCGCCCACCCGCTCCGCTCCGCTCCGCTCGGCCGAGCCCGGCCCCGGGGAGGGCAGAGGAGCGATCCCACCCCGGCGGCGCCCCGCGGCGGGGAGGAGAGGAGGGGCGGCCCGGCCCGGGGGGGGAGGAGGCCCGCGGGCTCCCTCCGTGCGGCCGCGGGAGGCGGGCGGGGCGCGGGGGGGTCGCGGCGGTGGGGCCGGGGCCGCCCGTCGAGCGCCCCCCCCCGCCCCGCGACCCGCCGCCGCGGAGCGCTCGGCCGCGCTGGGGGGCGCCGCGCACGCAGCCCGGGCCCGCTGCCCAGGCTGGGGGCTGGAGGGGGCACAAAGCGCCGCGTTCATCTTCCTTTCCATCTGCAAAGGCTCAGTGGGCCGCGCCCGCGCCCCAGGTACCTCTATCGTAAAACCAGACCTTAAACCCAACCGGCACCCGGAGGGGCGCTGGGGGCAGCAGCGCTGGGAGCACAGCCCGCGTTCGGGCCAGCTGCCCCGGCCGTTCCCGCACCACCGACCCCACGCACACGCTTCGGTGTTTAGCTTGTCCACCCCATGTCGTTTTACATTTTGGCGTGGGGAAAAGTAATCGCCGCCTTCCATTTTGTTCGTCTCTGCCTTCGGTGGGACGTCGGCAGGAGCTGCCCCGCTGGGGCTGCGCCTCCGTCCCGTCCTACGGAAGCGAGTGGCAGAGGGAAGGTCGAAAGCAGAACCTCTGTATTAAAGATAACAGCATTTACTGGAATCAGCAGGACAGCTCGGTTTTTATCTGCATAAGCATGTTTCTGCATGGTTCTTTCTGCATAGCAAGTAAGTGTATAAATGTATACATAAATTTATAAAAATAAAGGTACAGTTGGAGCATAACTGAGCTGACCTCCGTTCGCCCGTGTCTGCCGCAGTCATGATACAAGGATGGAAACAGAAACCTCTGTGCTTGGGGGGAGCTTCCCACCGGTAGTTTGGTAGAAGAAGGAATTGAGAAGCAAGTGAAGCCAGACACTTAGGAAGAAGTAGGTAACCGGAGGGGTTCCTCCAGTTCAACATGATAAAAATGTCTGGCAGAGAACAAACAGCAGGAAACATTGCTGAACAAGCTGTTCTGGAAGGGACCTGACTTTGCAAGACAGAAGGGTTGTAAACTCTGCAGGAGCTGTAATGTACCTCTCAGGAAAGCTGCAGCTTTCAGAGAATTTCAGATTCTGAGAGAGAAGCTTGTTAATGAGCCATTTATGAAAATCTGGCCACTTTGGAACTGTTTACATCTCTTCGGAAGTGTTCGGCCACTGCTTTGGGCACTAAGCTCCAGAAAAGGGCACTCTTGCTCCAGAACCTGCTTTGGGGTCACACTGAGAGGTGACATTATGTTTGTGGTACTACGTTTAAAAATAAAGGTGCCAGGGAGCAAAAATGAGGCTGCTCAAGGTTGTGGGAAAGAGCCCCACCTCAGGTGGCTTTTTCTGCTCATCTCAGTAAGATCAAGGTAGAGATATTCTGATTACAGATTCCTAATAATGAACCTATTAACCATGCTTTTTAAAATATTGTACTGAATGCAAATTAGCAACTTATTAATTCTGAGTAGTTTTCCTTGCTTCTTTTTTTTTCTTTGATATTCAGATCTTCCTTTTTGACTGAACAGTTTTTTATTGTCTTTAATCTATTCTGTTCTTACTAAACTGTTAAATCCTTTCTAGAGTAGCTGCAGTTACACTGGCCTGGGTATTTATAGCTAAGCTATACCTACTTAATTACAATAAGAAGACATATTTGCTGGCTTGTAAAACCAACCTGGTTGCCAACATTTTCTGAAGTAAACTTGACATAGTTTATCTTGCACAGTAAGTTGTCTGACTTTCCTGTTCTAGTCATTTGTTTGTTCAAAGCGTTACCGGTCTTCCTTCAAGACATTTGCGGTAGTGATTTGGCTCCTTTATTTCATTTTCTGTCTGGAACCCACTTTTTGTAAATATTTTTCTCCTAATTTTTCTGCCAATGATCTGTTCTTTTACTTCTTGTGTATACTTGGACATATATATATATATATATACACACACACACACACAAACACACACACTTGTCTGAGCTGATATGCCTTTGCTATTTAGGTGCTCTACACAGATGTTCAATACCTTCCCTGTCTTTGCTTAGACATTAACTCAGCCTTCTGTATGAGACCTGCACAGAGACAGGAACCCAGTGTGCATTCACGGCCCTCATCCACAAATACAAGCCCTCATCCAATTCACATAAATTCCATTTTCTCACAAACCCATTGCTTTTCTAAGGCACACAGAGATCTAGTGTGACATGTGCTCAGCATCTCCTCATGCAGTAATTTCTGTTCATGATCTGAAGTATGAGGGCGGGTCTTATTTTTTTCCCTACCAGCCAGAATGGGAATACCAAACAAGAGAATAGCTAGGAAGAAAAAGCAGGACTACATTGCTTGCGTTAGCTGTGCCCAGCAACGAAAAATTCCATCTTTTTTAGGGGCACCACCCTAGATCCAGTTCAGCTCTGAAAAATTACAGTTCCCAGGCATCTTGGGTCAGCAAAGTTTGTATTCATCTTCCCTTTCACTTAAAAATTTTCTTGTTTACCCCAGACACAGATCTACTCTGATTTATCAGCTCTGCCACTCCAGTTACACCCAGCTACAGGCACAGCTTCCCCCTTCCCTGCCTCCTGTGACACGTCCCAACCATGCCCAGTGACCCCCTTTTCCTTCTGGCAGCTCTGGCTCTGTGTTTCAGTGACACTACTCCATCCTTCCGTGCTCCAAGGCAATCGCTGTGGCCGCCAGGCTCTGCAGTTGTGGTCCCCATCAGCGCACACCGGGTGAGCAGTTGTGGTCCCCATCAGCGCACACCGGGTGAGACAGCCCTACAGGACAGCTTATACTGGCCACTTTCAGCTTAACTGCAAGCCCCAGTTGCAAACTGCCAGTTTAATGTTTGCTAGTCAGCACGTGGGGTTTTTAATAAATGTAACTCTTGTTTTAATAAATGTAACTCAGTTTTATTTGTTAGTTGTTCATAGCTTTAGGCTAGCAACTTCTTTTTCTGAAGTGAAACACTCCCTTGTAAGGGTGACACCAAGAGCATTGACACAACCTTGTGCTTCTAAACCCCTGCTGCATAGCTGCCGTTCCTGCATGGAACCCCACGGGCATGGGGGGAGAGAGCAAACTACCTACGTGGCTGTTGCTGTGCCACACAGGACACCTCGTGCTGAATCCTCACCTTTCCAAGCCCTTTGTCGCTCCTTTCCCAGTAAATGCTCACTTGACACAAATCTAGAATAGTTTGTTATAATATAGATGCTTTAATATTGGATAGAAATTTTACTAAATCTAGCATGTCAGACCTGGTGTTGATTGGCAGTAGTATCAAATCCAGTAGCAGACAAGACATTCATGTAATCCATCCAATGTAGCATTAAGGGAAAAAACCCCAATACTGCAATACTTGCAAGAACACAAAACTGGCTAGTGGGGCCAGAGCAGCCTCTGGCCCAGCCCCGTTAGCTTCTCAAAGACTGTCTTTGCCTTATCCTTTCCCTTTGAGATCCTTGGCACAACTATACCTGGTATATCATTCATCCTTCCATGTAACAGTCATTTTTTTGCCATTGTCTTTTTCTCTCGAGGGTTCCCTTGCCACACTTACCCAGTGCAGTGCTGCCTGCCTTACCTGTATTTTTACCATATTCCAGTCTTTTAAGCAAATCCTGATTTCAGTAATACATACGCACCGGTACCAAGCCTTTCATATAACTTTAACTACCTGCAGCTAAAGCACAAATAGACATTTGCTTCTCAGTTATACACGCTGCGGTTCCAAATGCCTCTCAGCAGTGGGGCCAGGACATGGGTAAAATAGAGGGTGAAAAGAACTCTTTGCAGCATCCCAAACGTGCTGTCAGCATCACCACAGGGAACATGAAGAGAACAGGGAAGTGGCTGTGGCACTCTCTTACCCTTTGAACATCCTCTTTTGCACTCCTTGAGGGGAGGGACTCTACCACGTTGTGCAGGGAACAGTCTTGGATTTTCCCTTGATTGCCTTTTACTGAACTGCAAAAAGCCAGTGTTAGGTCAGGACTTTGGATCAGAATCACGCTGGTGCCATAAAAAGGGGAATTACATGCAATGAGAAAATATTCAATAGAACTTTGTGCAATCTTCATGCAGCTTATAACTGTTCCTGCTCACAGCTACCCCACGTCTCAGTCTGTTGGCCTAGACAGCCTATGCCTCGAGGTACTTTCCAAAGTCCCCGTTAGCTAGTGCAGGTTTACGGAGCTCAGAGCCATAACATACATCTGATCCACTGGTTAAAGCATTTCAAGAATTTGTCACATAACTGATCTCAGTGCTTAGCTTAAATTTTCAACTCTGGCAAAGAAGCTAATTTGTTGCTTAAATTTTAAGCATTTAGGTGCTTGTAATAACTTCAAACCTTTATATATGCTTACTGGCATCTGTGAGGTAACTGAGACACATCAGTACTTCGTTAACCTAGGGTCAGCATGTTTAAAACATACATGGCTGCCATCAAAGGAGCCTTCCATTATTAGTACTATTATAGTGAAATCAATAGTAGAATAAGACAATTTTTGCAAAGATTTGCTACAAAAGAGTAGTTAGTTATTTCCCAAGAAAAGCTATTAATATTAGACTGTAGACTTGTTTACTAAACAAACCTATGACTCATTGTACTCAATACCAGCAATCACACATACTGTGATCAACAAACCAATAAAGCCATCCTTTAATTGCTTAACAGACATTTTAGAATAAATATAAATCCCATAAAACTTTCACTTTTTTTTTTTTTTTCATTTTTTAAATGCACCTGAGAGACCAATAGTTTTCTCTGTGCTTCTTAATCATATGCAAACAGGCTTCTAGGCAAAACCATTCCTCATTTATTTGGCCAGATGTGTCTTCCTCCCTGTCCTAACCAATACCTTAAACACAACTCCTTTTCATTTTATCAGGATGAAGCTTCGTAAATCAGGGTAACGTGGAATAAACAGGTTCCACTATAAAAAATGAGAGTGGACATTGATTCTGACAGTGAAGCATCAAGGACACTTTTCATCAGTTCCAGGAAAACCGATGCTTTCAGGCACCAGTCCATCAGTGAGTGTGTTCCCCCCGTGCCTGCATGCCCACGCTGCCCTGCCAGCAGCACTGGCAGGGTGGCCGCAGAGCTGCAAGGCAGGACAGCAGGAGTCCCAGCCTGCAGATGCTGGTCTCCAGCAGCCACCATCAAAACACCTCTCGCCAGGGTCCCAGCTGTGCCTCCTGCTGATTTAATGCCATCTGAAACAGGAGTGTGTCCGTGGCTTTGGTGTAAACTAGAGTGAGCAGAAGTAAAGGTTGGGCTTTGTCATTTACTAAGAGACTAAGAAGGACAACTTAGGAAGGACAGACAACCTCCAACAACATACCTTCAATCTACTTGGGGAAAAAAAACTTGCCTGGGTGTAACACTCAGAACAAGAACGCCTGCAGAAATTCTAGGGCATAATGTGTACACAGTGCTGACATGACTTCACAGGTTGGGAGAGGGTGTGCCTTTGCACCTTGTACACTCCTTCTTGGAAGAGCTGATCTGTTTCTCCAGCCGTGTGTACGCATTTAGACTCAGAAATCCTACAGCTAATGGAAGCATTTACTGTGCTCATTAGAAAATACATAAACAGAGACACCCAAAGCAATTTTCCTTTGCCGCTTTCCTTTAACCAATTTCTCCTCAGGTGGAATAACTTTTGCATTAGATACCTTACTTTGTATTCAATAAAAATGCAGAGACATCTATTTTTTTAATCTTCAATGGGTTTTTTTGTCATAAATCACATATGCAGTCAGTCTCATATCTGAGGATTTAAGAACCAGGATTTAAGAGTCTGGAAGCCAGAGCTTCCACCGGCTTCACACAGTGGTAGAATCTGTCTTCATTACTTATATAATGATGTTATGATTTTATATATTATTTATTACATATAATATATATTATACCATATTATATTGTATTACATATCCACATACATACAGGTAGGTGCTAGGGAACAATTTATTAAAATTTCTGCTCGCTTCTCTGAATTTTATGCTGGCAAGACAATAGAAAAATCAAAAGTAATTTTCTTTCCCATCCTTCCATGCCCCCAATGAAAATATGTTAACAGGCACAAGAAATGAAATTAGATTGATAAAACCCAGTGACCTCTATAGTCACTGCTCATTTCAGGTAGGAGAATAATGTTTGCTGGTGGACTGTTCCTTTGAAAGAGCTAGACACGTTTGCGAGCATAGCATCATTTCTCTGCAGGGAAATTATGTTTACTATCACGAGGCTGAGTTTATCATCAGATGCAAATGTGCCGTCAAAAAATTTAAATGCTTTAATTGCAGCAGAGTAGGTACTCTGAGTCACTGAAAGGCTCTAATGACTTTCTAACCAGTGGGAACAACTTGCCATCAAGTATTAAACCAGTCAGGCCAGGTATCTTGGCCTTTGATATGGAGAAAGGCAGGAAAATTCCCAGCTATTTGTCTTTCTCCTCCTTTATGTCCTTCAAATCTCAACATGGAATAACTCAAAATTTAATCTAAATTAATTAAATCAATCAGTGACTGTACAGCAAATCACATAAACTGAATTAAACGTGTTCAGTCACTCTTGTCCTTACTTTGGAATAAAGATTAAGACCAGTCCAATTCAAGTGCATGTTGTCTACACAGTTTTCATGTGGATTATCCAGCCCACAATAAATTCCTCAATGTGTTTTGGAATTAATTTCCTGAATGCTGCTAGCGGACAAACCTTAAGGGACGGGCTTTCCACAGGCCCTTTGGGATGCTGGCTAACCACCCGCAGAAAATCCTGTGTTCAGTGAGAAGCCCCTCTCTCTGGTAAAGCTCTGCATCTGCCCCATTCAGAGAGCATCAGAATGGGAATCCAAAACCTGTGGTCTGTGGGAGGGAGATGCTGAACTGGTTTCTGGCAGCTGCTGTCTCACACAGCTTGAAGCAGCAGCTGCATGCACTCTAGGATGAATATGAGAGGTACAGACCACTGTATCTGTAAAAAGTCAAATTCTCTTGTGTGACTGTGGTTCGTTGGATTGTCACCTTGTGTGTTGGCTCATGTCATATTAGCACAGAGGACTTTCTCTCCCTGCAAACACTGGTTGTAGGGAAGCGTGTCAAAGCTTTTGTAACAATTAATGGAGTTTAACAATTTCTAGGACTCTGCCTGAACTGTTCTTTTCCTGGTTTGATATATTTTCAGGCTTATTTTCTCTTTGAGACTATTGGGAATTTTTTGGTTTGGTTTGGTTTAGTTTTGGTTTCCCTGCTTGGTTTGGGGTGAGTCGTTTTTGTTATTTTTCATTTCTTTCTTTCTTTTTTTTTTGAATCTGTCCTTTTTCAAATCTACTGTAACCTAAAATAGAAGCAACTGTGGGTTTGTTACATGGTAAGTATACTATAATTATAGGCCTGATTTTTAAGTCAGTTGAGAGTTTCAGAGAAAGCAAGTTTTAACCTCTCACTTAAGAAGATCAACAGGAGGTACAATTTGCCTTTGATCTAGGGTTATTCACCTGAAGTTGATGGTACACACTTTTTCAAACACAGGTAATGCCTAACTGCTCAACACTAAATAGAAACTTCCTGTTTCTTCATACATCAAAACCTTGGTTTTGTTTACACTCCTGCTATTCTAAATGTGGAAAAAGTAATGAAAAAACCCACTGCTGATAAAAGTTAACTATGTGGAAAAATGGCTTTTAAAAAAATATGTCATGCCTTCAGAACTTTATCTATCTGAATACAGAAATGTCTTGAAACATTTAAAGTTGTCTGACTTGATTAAAAATACATCTAAAATTGTAGTGTAAATAGCATGAGGAGGGGAGAGGTTGCAGTGGAAATCAGGTTTTGGTTCTGTCTGCCTTTGTGTGATGACTGGTAGAAGAGAGAGGATGGACCACCTTCAAGAAACACAGTTCTCATCTACCAAGATCTCTGAAAAGCCAAAGCCTTTATATTTACCTACTCTACCTGTCATCATTGCTGTGCTTCTGTTGCTATCTGTCAGTATTAGCTTATATATATATATATATCAGTCAGTGAAAAAACAGAAGAAAAGCTTCTAAGCACGAACCATTCCTAAAAGCAAACAACCCCCCAAAAAGTATAGACTTTTGGGGGTAGAATACATTCTAAGTTACATGCCAGAAGTATACATTATGCAATTGCATCGGTTTCAGTTTTCACGATCCACTGTGAAAGGCAAGAGAACATGATCTTCCTGTGTGCCTGGAGAGTACAACACACTTTACAGTTCTGTCAGGGGTGCAGAGGAATGTTCTTTTCCTCAGAGCAGGAAATTAGCAGACATCAAAACACACAGCTTTTCATTAGCCGAAAAAGAGGATTCATGAGATTAAACAAAAAATATGCACCATGCCGTGTAGTTCCAAAAAGATATTACTGCTGTTACACTTACGGAATGAATGGATCTTTAGCTTTAAGCAAGTTGTGCAATTTAGAGATCACTGTACAAAAGAACACCATATGTAATCAATCAGAGTTCCAGAAATAGGTTGCGAACAGCATTTCATCCGTTAACTCATTTCCTTGAAAAGTAAAATGATCACAAGTAGAAGAAAATCCAGATATTAAATCACATGAGCTGTCTTAAAAAAGGGGGGAGAGGAGTTATAAAACAAACTCTAGGGTACACCCAGGCGTGAGAACTTCGACAAGGTTCATCAAATCATGTGAGAACACTGATAAAGACACATGCAGAAATGGAGAATGAAGAAAGAACAATAAAAGTACATTAAAAATGCATTCAGTTTTACAATCTTTATTCAAGGTTAAATAACTCCTTTTTAACAGAAACAAGTTGAGGCATTTACCTGTTTCCTTCAACAGACTAAAATAAAAATAGTCTTTTTTTTTTTTCTTTTAGATTGTGCGTGTTAAGTTTTGTGGGGCAATAACTCCCTCATGCCCACTGCAAAACAAACTTGAACCTTTGTATAAAGGCAGACAAGACATGGAGAGTATTGCACTTGACATCTGAGTCTTGTATCCCAGACTCATTACCCACTAGTTATTTTACAAAAAGAAGTTGAATGCAATCTGGACATAAACAATACAGTTAACATGCAACTTTTATAAATCAAATTAAAAATTATCCATTTAACATACATTACTGAAATTATCATTCTACAGGGTGTAGAAGAAACACAAATACCATAAAATTGCTAATGATTATTCTTTTATTCAGTTCAGTAAATTCTATTCAGTGAATAGAAGTATTACTATTTAAAAAAAAAAAAAGTTTTGGCCATTCTCAAGGTCCAGCCTCAGGTCAAAACAATGCTCATGAAAACAGCAGAAACACTTTTTAATCCCACTTACCACACACAAACCCACTCATAATTTGGTGGAGGAAAAAATAAAATAAAAAAAAAAAGAAAGAAAAATATGAACTTTGGTACAAATGCTACAAGATAAAAATAATATAGTTAAAAAAAGATGACCACCACTCTTTCTTCTAAGTGAATGCCAAGTAAGGTCTTGAAAGTTCTGAAAATCTGGGGGTTTAGTCAAAATCTATGATCTAAATTAATGCTGTTAAAAGGATGGCTTGTATGAACGAGTCTAGTTCTTTGACACCCCTCAATAACAGGCACCTTCCTCACCAAGCCCTTGTGTTTCCTCTCCTGGCTTGAATTCTTAATTCTTTGAGTGATTTCCACACTGGTGGTTTTGAAGGTGCACAAAACATTTATAGTACAGTCAGTGACAGTGGGGAAATTGCAAAACATTCTGCCTGATTTCTGTACATCTTTGATAATTTGGAGAGAGATTGCTAGGAGTGATTGGACTGTAAACGTTGTCTACATACATTGTCTACAATTGGATTTTTGCCGATGATCAGAAGAGGCAAGTGATAGGAAGAGAGCAAGCAGCTTTGTGAAATGAAGTCTCCCCTAGGAACAGGGAATGTAGACCACCAAGTATTTGATATGAAGTGTGAACACCACTTTGTTAGCAACATTTGAATATCAAAATGTATTTCAATGTTGAAATGGGTGACCTACAGAAGAAGGGCTTTCAACCCTAATACTGAGTAGCAGAATCAGCCTTCTCAGAAACAGACCTTAAAAGGTATTTAATAAACAGTATAGATTTTTATTACTTTAAAAGTAATAAAAGTATTTTCATTTCTTTCAGAGAAAGTTTGTCATTTGATGACTTCTACATGAAAAACAAGACAGTAACAGATAATTTACATGGGCTAAATCCAGATTTCCCTAGTTCCTTAGGTAATCCTGACCCAAGTGGAATCTGAGACAGAATCCAGGGGCCAGCTTTGCCTCCTGTGTCTTTATCCATGTGTCAGGGAAACCGGATTTGGTCCCATGTGTAACTTGCGCTGACATCTGTGGGGGTCTAGTGGTTGGAAGAGTCACAGATGCAAGCCTTTGTCTGTGCACTTTTTCCACTATGAGATATGCAGGAATACTGAAGAGTACAGATGTGAACCTGTAATTAATCTGTTCCAGTTTACTGACAGCCATCAGTTCCTTCACACTGCAATAATTCTGTATTTAATATGTGGTTATAGCATCACCTTCTTTCCAAAGGCATCTGATACTGTTTATTTATCTTTGCACAGAAATATATGCTATAGGTTCTAAGCCACTAATAGACAGTACTAGCCGGTTTGTTTAAACAAAACAATCTTTGTAAATCAAAACTAATAGTTTCACTGAAACTAGATCCTCATCAGTAGCCATTAACTCCAGTAGGCTTTGGATCAGGCCCTAAAACAGGCATGGGTCAGAGCTAGCTAATATATCAGTCTCACATCCAGGAATTGTAGAGGATATAGAGACTGAAGTTGCACAGACTTTGTAAATAATTATTACAAAATTTCCATCAAGTTTTTTAGACCAAATATGTGATTTACCATAGGGAATGTATGTAATTGTTTGTAGCTGTGTCAATGTATCTTTGATTTCTAAGTCTTTTTCGTAAGTATATTCATATGTACATTTTGACCATCTGTTCCAGAGTACTAAAATTGCAGAGGAAAAGTGATATTAAAAAGTGAAGTACGTTATTGTTAGCTTAAAATAGCTCAATGTTGTAATTATTTATGCCAGCATCTTAGCTGATTTTATTGGGGCTTTTTTTCCCTAGTGCTATGCATGATAACAACATTGCATTTTAAGAATTTGTGGGAAGTCATTAGTAACTAGCTAAAACTGAGGTTTAAAAATCCTCATTAATTTCATGGAAATCAATATGAAGTGGAATCCATAGACCTATTTGTCGCTTAGTTTGAAAAAAAAAATGCCACCCAACAGCCCCAAAAAGATGAATACATTATTTCATACATGAATAAATGGCTTGGCTACTGGGTATTGAAAGAACCTCACAATTTTGGATATATCAACGAAAGAGTACTGTCTTTGTGTGTGATACTGAGCCTTTGTGTGTGAACTTTTCCTGCTTCTAAAGGGCTTCTGCAACTGTTCATGTAATGGTCCAGCATGTGAGGTTTATTTTGAGTGCCTAAATAGTATGTAAATGGTGAAACAGAGTTCTAGTAATCTGGTTTAAGGTTTCTCTACCGGGGTCTCTAAGTTAAAAATATTTCTTTTCAGCTCTGGATCCTCTCTACTAGAATTTAAAGGAAAGAAGGGAGAAGAAAAAGAAAAGGGGGAAAAAAAAAAAAAAGCAGTCTATGCCTGGAACAAAAAACAACTCTGCAAGCGAATAAGGGCTTGATTTAGCTTTCCCTGAGATAACCCCAGGGACTGGGTTCTTAAAGAACATCAAACAGCAACAAGGGCAAGGAAAGAGTTAAACAGGACAAGAAATAAGAATTAGAGGGGGGATGTATCCATATACATTAGACACACAGAAGATAGGCAATTACACTACTCGTTTCTGATTAAAAACTATTCAGTCACACAGGTGGTGTGAGGAACCTCTAACCCCAGTAGTTTAAGCAGCATTGATGAAAAAATTCTCTTTCTAAATTTAAAGCAAGCCACCAGATAGACTGGTACAAAGACATCCCTAAACACAAATATATGGGATTGCGCCTATGAGCAAAGTAGTACACAGATCATTGTATATAACTAATTTCACAAAAATAGACTTATATATGGTAATTTTTAATCCTCAGTATTAATGAGAAAATGAAAAATACTTGTGATGCTATTTTTTTTAAGACAGGGGCTATTAATATTAAAGGCTGTTTTTTTAAATATTTCTACTAACCTTTACCACGAATATGTTACCTATAGTTCTCCCAACACAAAATATATTTTCTCTAACAGAATAATTATACCGCTGCAACGTGCAAACAAATATTGCATAATCAGCTGAGAAGAAACAAGTGGTTTTAGATTTCCTGCCAGTAAAATCAAGCTTGTTGTGTCGGAGGTGCTAAGAGTAATCTGCAGCCATGGCCCCTTTTTGCTTTTCTTGGTTCTTGTAAGTTACATTTTTAAAAGTGGTTGTTGAGCCTCTGTACAGTGGATTTGTTTCCTAAAAAACACAAAAAAACAGAAGAAATGCAAGTCATGCAATGTTTAACTCAACTTGCCATTGCTTCAGCTGCAAGCAGACCTACCTGCACACTACTGCCTTGAGCGTACCTCTTCAACAAAGGGACCGTTTTGGTCCATGATTCCTGACCCAGTGTTATGATGCAGGTCGTACATGCATCAGCTAGTACCGCTCTGCTTCCCAGCGTGCGGAAGATGATGATTAGTACTCCAGGAGAAACTCGGGCCAGGCATCTGCCTGGCCCAGCAATGTGCTCCCAACAGTGGGCGATGCTGGCTGCCCATGGAAAAGCTGACGCACATTTCACAAACCTCCTGGGTCAGAGGGGATGTCCTCCTCCTGTGGATTTGTCTATAGACATTTTGAATCCATGCAAACTTTTATCATTGAGAATATCTTTGGAAATAAGTAGGATGCCCTAAGCAGGTGTTGTGTAACAGTGTCTTTGGGCTTCTTTGGAGCCTGCTATCTCACCAGGCTTGTATGGGAAAAATCAGTGAACAAACATCCTGTCTTCAATTTCCCTAGTCATCATTTTATAGACCAGTAACACACCCTCCTCCTGCTGTTTCTTCTCCCTAGGGAGGACTTCCGGTCTATTCTTTGTACAGAAGTAATTTTGAAACTTTGATCATTTTAGAACAGCCTGCAGCAGCTCACTTGTGTTCCAAGCCGCTGAAATTCAGGCTGGTCTATATGAGGCGGCACAAACCAGTCCAGGGTCAGGACCATGCTTCCCTTTGCACGTCTCCCGGATTAAAGTAATGCACATCATCAAACTATGCTTTATCAAATACATCCAATACACTTTGTGTATCAAATGTGGTGGCTGGACCATTCTAGAAGCACAGACAGTGTCTTAGCAGTGAAGTGTGACTTGTCATGGTCCTCTTGCTTGAGCCACACAGACTACCACACGTTGGGAGAAGGGCAAATCCACCTGGGCTTTTAATCCTAGCCTCTCATTGTTCACTTCCTATCATTTTCTCTTGTGACACAATATTAAAATGCTTCTATCAAGTGTATCCTTCCCTTCCCTCTTACTATAGGTAGCTTTCCCGAAGGATTAAGAAAACATTCTCAAGTAGCCTTGCCTGTAAGTAACTGATTTTTCCCATCTCAAAAGCTGAAAGGCCAGCAGTGTCCATTCCTGCAGAAATGCTGCAATCACAGGGCTCTGTACAAGATGCAGAGCTGGGTGAATGGCAGCGTATCGCCCATCCTCCTGACACCCACCAGAAACGCTTACTCAACATACTGTTTTTCCAAAGAACCTCAGAAATCTGAAAGTTTTTGCAGAAAAGCAAAAAAGTCAAGGGCAGAAAGGAAAGAAGAAAAGGGAACATGTGGTATAAGCTTGCCTTAGATGTCCACACAGACAATAAAGCCTGAATTTCCCCGTCCTTTCACCTACATTTTGGACAGCTTACATTCATTGCTCCTCTGCGTGAGTGGGCTCTCATCATGACGGAGGCCATCAATAATCTCTCTTTCCTAGAACAGGCTCCGTTTCTGGGCAGATGGGTACACCTCTGATAATTACACAGGCAGCGAACAACTTTGCTAAGATTAATCAAAGGCAAGGTACTAATTAAAAATGACAAATAAAAAAGATGTTTTCTGCATGCTTTTACATGTGGAAGAACTTAAACCAGGAGATGGAACTCCTAACTATTTCTCATCCCTAAAAAATTGCAATTTTACTTTACAGACTAATAAATGTAGTGAAAACCTACCAGCAAAATCTATCAACATAAAAGAAGAAAACCAAGACACAGAATTTTGAAGGCAATTGTGGATCATGCAACCAAATTAAAGAACCTCATATAAATATAAATCAATGCATTTAACATACCGTCTGCCATTTAACTTTTGATTTTTCTGCTTCAAACTTGGCCACCTCTTTTCGGTCTTGAACCGACACCAATAATTTCCATATACAAAGTAAAACAATGCCAATGAGAAGGATAGCAAGGGTGACACCCACCATTATCATTGGGATATTTGGAAGCTGTGGGCAATCTGTGGAGACAAAACCAATTATGACTGTGGATATCCAATCAATAAATTTTTAGACAATTAAGAACAGCCAAGAGGCATGCTGGGCTTCTTGTTTGCTGCGAGTTGTGCATGCCTTTTCTTTCAATTCCATGTTATTTTCCTCCTGCTAGCTTGCTCAAGGGCTTGTGGAACTGGCTGAAAAATATTGCATTAAATATTAATAATAAGATATGTCATCCTAAATCCGAAACACAGCATTATACCAGCTACTAGGAAGAAAATTAACTCTATCCCAGCCAAAACCAGGACAAAGGATAAACAAATGAATTGCTAACTTTTTCCACTGGCCTTTTACTATGTTGGTTAGCAGCTGTTGGAGACCCATATTCTGAAATGTTAGAAAATTATTTTAAGATCTATGTCAATATAACTCTAGAAGAACAGGGCTGAGTTAACTAGAGTATGAATTTTACAATGTAATGGCTGAAACTCTACTTCAATTAACTAATATTTAGTGTAATGAGATTTATATCAAGGTGAAGTCACCAATGATATTGAGAAAACAGAGGAAACTGCATTTTACTCATGAAAACAATGAGGAAAAAATCCATTAGACTGGCTGAAAACATTGGACTGAACAGTCTGAATGAATTCGGCATTTCAAGTTTGGCAATAAATTTTATCATACAATATTACAGAAAGTCAAAATTAAAATTTAAGTTTTTGCTTTGCCAAAACACATAGAAAATTGATTACTTTTATATTAAAAAGTATTGCTGATGGCAGTTGGTGAACACTACTATTTTACAAATTTTTCTGCTGAACCATGGTTTAAGGTACATTGAAAAATTCATTTAAGTCTTATTTGGTTTACATGACTGTAAGCCAAATGGTTTCACATTGCTTTTTTGCGTGATGTCATCGCTTCACTAATTCTGTGGAGTCTGGTTTGAGCTCTGGTTAATGCTCTGGCTACTGGTGCCATCTTGACTCCAGTTCCATAAATGAAATAAATTTCTAGAGCCTTTCTGGAGGTCTCTTCTCAGTTCACGTTCACATGCATCGCAGCTGCCACAGCACAAGTTTCCAGGCCCAGGAGCAGAGCAGCAGATGACAGAGAAACTGGTTATTGCAGAGCTGTGGGAGGGCCACTACACAGCATTTAATGAACTGTGCCTTCCCTAAGATATTTCTTTCACTTCCCCCTGCCCCCAGATCTACTTAAAATACATGGTAAATGTATTTAATAAAGCGAAAATCTTACCCTTAAGTCTTTTAGTCTTAAGGGTGTAGTTTACAAAGGGATGTGCTGCTTTAGTACTAAGCTTTGTTACAACCACCTTTAATAATAACCCATACAAAACCAGCCTACCATTCTTATGGTAGAAGCTGCTTTTTTGCACTGTGAAATCACTTTCTTTCTCACATGTATGCTAGAGAAAAGCTACGCAAAGGCTTAAAAAGCCACCATTTGTGCCAACCAAATGTGGTTCCAAATCTGCATGGCTTTCCCAAAAACATAACTAATATTTAGCACTGAGAAGCTGAGTATGTAAAAAAAAAATAAGGGGAGTGGGGTGGGATCTGTATTACCTGGAAACTAAACTGTTTGGCAGCTAATAAGTGGTGTCTGTGTTCCCTCCTGTCCCATATGATTAGGAGGTTTAATGAAAAATCAGTAGTGAAACAACAGTAAATAAAGAAGTGATGTTAAATGAAAGGATATAAAGTGATCTGTTGAATACCAAAACTTAATGATGCTGCAACATTAAATGTAATTATAAATAAATTTTAGAATTTCATCAGGTATACCCAATCAGGCAGTCTTTTGGATATGTGTCCATCTATGGAATATATGTAATTACAAAGTGAATTATAGCTTTCTCATATAATACAAATGACATTTGGTATCATCATCTTAGAATTGCACAGGGCTTCAGAAAGATTAACTTACTCTTGCAGCCCAGGAATCATTCTGCCCATCTTTCACGAAAGGGCAAGTATTTATTTTATTACCACATCAAATAAGAACTTGAGGAGGTGCTTTTTTGGCTGAGCAGAGGAGAGCTGTAAACACAAGGAGGTGCAGTGCTGCTTAAAAGAGCTCAGCTGCTGGGTAGCTCAGCCTGCCTGTGTCTTTAAATCAGGTTTCACACACAAAAAGCAATATTCGCTGCTTACCCTTCTGTTCTATGCTATGAATGACTGTCCTTCCCTGTTCATCCACGGCCAGTAGAAATGTGGTTATACATTCATTTTCCCCCTGCAAAGAGCAGGGAATGGATTTTTCCTCTGAATAATCTGCAGAGGGAGGGAAAAAAGTCACTCATCAGATCGAATGAAATTTAACATGTAATATCAAGAGAGACTGCTGGCATCGTGTTTGTCACAGCCTTGCCTGTGGATGGTAAGGAGTGAAAGACAAAAGCAGAGTTACCTTCAGAATTTCTACTAAAGTTAAACAACTTTTCTTCCAACCCAAGCTTTGTTTTGTTTCTGATTTTTCTCTTGTATTTCCAAAGAACCGATCCAGGTGCTGTCAGTCTGCACTGACGACCTAGTGCACCTTATTAATCTAGCATGCTGTGAATTTCAACAAATTGGAAGTGCTTCCACAATGCTTAACCACCAGCTGTCTAGGAAATGTAATAGTCCCTAATTCCAGGACAAAGTGAACAGTACGTTCTCTTTGGTGTACAGCTACTCCTACCATGTCTAGATTATGTTTCAGAAGTAGATATAAGTACATCAAACAGCAATGGATACTGTTAAATGGGCTGCCATTCATTTCTTCCTCAATAGCCCTCTCAATGATTAGTGTGTCCAGTACTGTCACAACAGTAAATATAGAATAATAATAGAAAACTGCGATTCTGGGATCTTTGTACTGTGATTCTAGGGGAAACAGATAAAAGGTAACCTGAGATGACAGTCTGCCCCCATTTATTTGTCTCTCCATTTAATGCAGATCTGCACAAAAACTAAATACATTTTTTTTCCTGGATGATTCTTAACTGGGAAATCGGTTCTGCTAAGAAAAGTTCATCGAAAGGGAGGGAACAGGGAGCCAGGAAGAAGCTGGCTGTGAGGGACCATATAATGCAAACAAGACAGTCAAAAATGGAGACTACAGGTCCAGAGCCAGAAATGCCGTAATTTGAAGCAGAACCATTATATAATATTTTTACAGAGCAAAAATATCTGTCCTTATAACTGTGTGCAATAATACCTCTGGGCCTGAATGCTTATGTTCCTATATAGCCCAAGATTATATGGATTTCCAACGACTACAGCATTGGAAATCTAGGTATATTTTTCAATACCTTCTTAGAAAAACTTCTTAGGTTTTATTTTTAGAGGTAAGAAAAAAAAGTAGGCTTCTCAAACATTTCTTTAAAAATAATTGTGACTATTCATTATTTCTTACCTATTCAAAATTCTTACTGAAATTTCATAAGCAACTGTGCTAAAAATCTTAAGTCCTCAAACTTTAGTATGAAGAATAATGAAATATAAAGTAGGAATCAGACAGGAAGGTGAATTTTAAAGGAATCTATGGTACATAAAGAAATAAGTGCTTTTTTTAATATTGGTTATTATCATGAAGTCTGGTCTTACACAAAACGCTATTAAACACCATAGAAAATATGACAACATAAATAGTTGACTACCCCACAGTCCTTTTCTCTGCTTTGTTATGAAAAGACAATCCTATTTGGTTGGATTTTAATGGAAACGTGTTCTTGATTTGTAATAAACTTGTATTTAACCTGTTGCCTGTCCTTGGTGGCAGAGCAGTATGTTATCTATCAGGGTAACAGGCAGACAAGACTTGCTGATTTAACAAGATTTGGTTTTGTTAGAAGGGCCAGAAACTGCAGACTGAGTGTACTGAATTAATGGCACTCATTGCTGGGTCACAATTCCAGTAACACCATCAAAAGTTTTGCAATATTTGTTGTTTCCCAACTCTTTCAAGCAAGCAGATCCAAAGAATATTAGCTTGGTTTTTAAATGAAAAAAAAAAAAAAAAAAGAAAAAAAAAAGGAGGAAAAGGGTAGCTAACTATCCTGAAGGCAGAGAAAAACTTGCAGACATATTCCAAATACCATCCAGAAGGTGGTAACTACAAATATATTAGTTATTTTAAAATTGTAATTTTAAATTTAATGTCATGATTTGAGACCAAGGGGAGCAGAAATCTGATCATGTGTAAGGATGTGGAAATGAAAGCAAAGATGCCAGTTCAAGCTATTCAGAACCCAGCTTATGCTTAGCGTTTTTATTTCTCTGATGTTATTTTTAGGATGAGGGAACACTAAGAGAGGCTGTTGTATAGATTATTTTCAGTTCATCAGCACAAAAATTTGCCTAGTTAGATAAACTCCTGTAATATACACTGTTGTAATTTTCTGTGTTTTACAGTGAATCATCATCCTTTCCTCACCTCTGCCTGCAGTCTAATTCCATTAATGTCAATGGTATTTGAAATCACTGGATTCACACTGCAAGAATAATTGGGTAACAGTGGCAAGCTGAGGCGCTCAAGTGCGGAAGACTGTTTCCTAACAGATACTTAGATAAAGGTTTCAACCAAAAAAACTAACTGTAAATTTAAATGTTGCTGTGCCCTTTCTTGTTTGTCTTTTGCTCAACAAAATGCTTTTTTTAACAGCTTCATCTCACTTTGAATCAGAGCAGGGCTGATATAGACACTTATTCAGACACCAGCATCCACTTTGTTGCTGCACTGGGAATTTGTGTGGTGTCAACACCATAGGGTAGGAAAAATGGAAAGTGTAACCATCCCCGTTGGGGCTGTGGTAGGAGCAGCCTGGTGTCCTGTGGCTGCAGTAGTGGCAGGAGTCACTTTTGGGGATTTGCAGTTCCTCCTGGGTAGCAAGTAGAGCAACAAGGGCTTCTCTTACACCCGTCTGGCAAAGGGGGGATTAGCCCGATTTAACATTCAAATATTAAAAATGGATGAAAGTAAATATTCAGAAGCGATGCCTGCTGTGCAGATAAGCCCAGTAAATAGGAGGCCACCAGCACCTCCAAAGCTGCTGTGCCACCCTGTGCCTGCTGGCTCCCCAGGCGGAGAGGATGCTCACGCCACCGCTGTGCCGGTGACCCTGGTGCAGGGGAGCAGGAGGAACCCCCGGCACCCACAGAACCGAGGCAGAGGAGGCGAAAGGCATGGCTCAGAGGCTAAAACAGGCATTCCCAGCAAACAGGAAAATGTAAAGCCTACGCTTTTTGTGTTGCTCCACAGTTCCAGTCACTGTGTTGCAACATACCCATGCAAAAAAGAAAGTAAATCTTTAAAGTGCTAATACGTTATTTAATCTAGCTAGTTTTCAAAAAGCCTTGAAGCATTAAAGAAACTGAAATATGAACCAGAAAGAAGCACTATGCTACCATATTAAGTTGTTCAATAATCTGTCTTTATTATGTGGTTGTTTAGTTATCTCACTTTCAATTTTTTTTTCCCTATTTAGATAATATACTTTTGATTTTAGGATTATTTTTATTATTATTATTTTGAAGATTATTTTTTTTCCCTCTCAGGACTTCTTAACGAAGCTACCTCTGTGACAAAACAAATCCTTTGAGCTATTACACAAGCATTCAAGATGAAACACATTTTGCAACAGCTTTTTTTTTTTTTTTTTTTTTTTTAGGGATTAGGATGAAAACAGTTATCTAGTCTTCTGCTGCAAAGAAATTTTAAATCTAAAGAAGTAGCTGACAAAGCAGGGAAGCACAGGACATGAAAAAAAGGAAATAAGCAGGAACAGGAGATGATGTTGTCATGTTCGTATTCCTGTGACCTCCGTGTATGTGAACAGAGCCACTTAAGCGCCTGTTTCTACTTTTGATTAGTATTCATTATATGTGAAAGTAGACTGTCTTATATGTTCCTAGCTACAAATATCCACCATCTGGCAATAGCAACCCGAAAACTTTACTAACTGCAGAAATACAATAACAGTGTTTCTATTTCTTTTAAGCTTGTAAAGACGCTTTAATATTTATAAACAAATACTGATGTCTAGAAAGGCAAAGCATAATAATAAATGTTATAAAAATAGAAAATTAGAATTAGTTTTCTTTATGAGGGCAATATTTGCAAGTTTTGGGCTCTGTATTGTGGAGTAATATTAAGAACAAAAAGGTGTAGCTTTGATGGGAAGATGTACGTTAATGAAATTTCTGCATGCATGCAGTGCTGGATGGGCTTCCAACAGTTTGCAGGCACAAACCTTGTATGTGCATACAGCATTCTGCATTATCATCCTAATTCCTACAGTTGTCTTATTTAATGCTTACAGTATATCTGCGATGTGGATATAATGTACCTATGCCCTGCCTCACCTAACAACAGCATTTTGCCATAGGATTGGGACTAGAACTGCCGTTATAATAAATACAGACTGCCTACTGAAACAGGCGAGCACCTTCCTCTACAGGAAAGAAAAAGATGCACTCTTCCATTTAAAGTTATATTTTTTCTGAGTACTATTTTATTCAAGGTTAATTCCTATTCAGAAGTTCCTATTGACAGAGGGTAGTTTTGAATTAAAGTGAGTAATCGAAAGATGCACTGAGCCTTTAGAATACTAGAAATGTCTTTGCCACAGGTTAAAGGACTCTGTTTGCCAGCTGTAATCAAGGGTCTGCATATGGACCAGAGTCAGGTTTTGCATTTGTGTGGGAAAAGAAGCCAGGCTAGAACCCATGGTACAGGTGTGACTTAATCTAGGGAGCTTTCATCACCCACTGATTTGTAGGGAACGTATTTATTAAATTCTATACTTTCTAGTAGGCATGATCCAATGAGTTAATTAACCTGGAAGGGTAATACCAGGACTGATCTGCATTTCCTACTTACCACAGAAGAACCGCAGGCAGACAGCAATTGCCTTATGAGCCTTCACATAATTCCACAGCAGAAAACCAAGGCTACTTTCAAATATAAAATGACTGAAAGTGGAAACTATCACTATCATGCATGGACAGAAAAGGAAGTCTGAGGATACAAACCCTTTGCTGTGCTGATGGTTGCATCAACTGATTTGCATTTTTCACTGCATTCTCCCAGTGACTTGTCATCAGAAGCCAAGTGACATTCCACACAGCTCCTGCAGAAAATAATTCAGCAGCTCATCAATCTCTGCCTGTCACAAAGCAAGAATATAAAAGCCAGTACATATGCATCTGCATTTTAAAAAGCAGCTAAACAAAAGGGTTTGTGCTATGGATAAAGTAGTTCTCAGAAATATGATACGTATTGCCACACCAAAAAAAAAAAAAATCAACAAAACCCCCACAAACCACCAAAAAAGTCCCTCCACCTGAATAAAGGTATTGTGGATAAGCTCTCTCTTGTTCCTCCCAGCCTATTAGCTACCAGACAGAACCCCAGGCAACATTATTCATGTAGGTCTATCAAAGACATGGGGTGACTCACACGTAACATTCATTTTCAGAAATAAATATTCTGAACTAAGCTCACGCTAAATACCAGCTGAAGGAGTGCCTATCAGGTTAACGATATCTGAAATCGACTTCAGAGACATCAAGCTTGGGCACCTACTTATTATAAGTCTTCCTTTGTTGAAAGTCTGTTGAATAATGTATTAAAACACTATTCAGGTGTCTTAACAGATGTCTCTTGAATGTGATTACTTGTCTCAGGAATTACTTACTCAGATCCTAATTATACCATTGCAATTTATTGGGAAATTATTTACCTTATTTAATGGTGGAATGACTGAAATATTATTTTAAAATGCAATCTAAACCAATTCCTTTAGAAGTCTCTGAAAATCTTCCCAGAAATTCAATGAGGATTTTAATAAATCCAGAGTTTATTCATGGAAAAAGGAAACAACAAACAGAATTCATATATGAAAATTTTTGATGCACAATGTATCTTGCTGATTCTTCACAAATAGCTTTGGCCAGACTGAGGGGCTGAGACTCTGAGAAGCAGCCTGAAGGACTGACTGCTTAAAGATAAGAAAAGAGAACAACTGCGACAAAACATTCCCCAAAAACCTCACCGTCTCCTGTTGCATTGAATTGACATGTATCCATGGGAGTAGGCTGAGGCTGCTGAGATTATCTTCACGGGATGAAGATGATCTTATCACTCGCTGTGGAGATGGCGAATAGTAAAAGCAAGCGGGTAATGGGATAGCCTCTATCTCATGGAGACGCATTCAGCGTTGTTGGTGTTTTTGTCATATTTGCCATGTTTCTCATACTACCACTCTTTTTCTCAGCTGCCTAGCCATTGATCTCCTTCCCCCCTGACCTGGTCTTTCAGCTCTCTTGGTTACCCTACCCAAGTATTCCCAATGCTCTCTCTCTTTTGGCTTTCCCTGCCCTGCGTTTCAGCAAGGGCTGAAACAGAGAGAAAAGATCTAACACTGCATACAATATACATGTTTGAGTAGGCTAATGTAATGCCCATCATGTAACTTTATATTTCTTATTCTCTGCCAAATTGGGCAGAGCAAAACAGCAGCATTGTCCTTCGTGTTTAGAGCAGCTTCATGCAGAAGTTGTCTTTACTTGAAGCTTTGAACAATTGGATAGGCTTGCTTTTGTAGGTCAAATTTAGCACTAACATAAATGATGATTTAATCACATGCCATAGAATAGCTTCTCATCTCAGATATAGTGTAGGCTGCAACAGCAGGCATGAAAATACAGTGGTAAAGAGCTGGTATGGAAGAGAAATGGGCCTTAACTCTAAATAAGTAGACATGACATCATCATGAAACATTAATGAAACTTACACTGACTCCAGCGCTCAGCAAGCAAAACCCGGGTCATTAATATCATGTGTTCCATGAAGCCTAATTGAATTTCTAGCTTAGATTTCTACTGAAGACCGCTCGTTTTAGACTGACTTTAGCCTGGCAAGAGCTCATGTAATACAAGGGTAAGCGTGGGTGTACTTAGTGTGGTCAGCTTTATGCCACACACATTTTTGGTTGCTTCTCCTATCATGCAGTGTACCATACACCACATGTCACAGCAGAAAAGATACATAAATTTTGTATGCTCAGTGAACGGAAGACAATTCACCATTTACAATCAATTTAGCATCCACTTATACATGACATACAGCTACCCACTGATTTCATCCCTAGACTATGACCTAGTTTATCATAGTGGGGCCTCTTTAATTCAGCCAAGCTTAACTGAATTTGGACTACGAATTTGCACATGTGTAAAGCTTGAGCAGACAGCATGACCTTATTAATTCATATGCATGAGAATGGTAATACAAATGTCAAATTTTTCTCTGAGTCCTCAATTTTGCCGTGGCAGCTATGCTGGGATATTTTCATTCTGTATTGTGGACTGGAAGGAGGTTCATCTGTCATTGTCTGATGTTGTCATATAAGGCCACCATTCTGATTAGTTGTACAGCCAGTGACAGCAGTGGAAGTGTGATGTTTTACTTGTGCTGCTCTAAGGTGATTAAACTGTTTTCCATACAGTTCTTTTATGCAAAAGTAATGCTGATAAATGGTTGATGTACGTGTTATGACTACCCCTCTCAAAGGGCAGAGAAGATCTTGAGTTCTGGTCTGTAAATCCAATTTACGGTAGTGGCAGTGAGCACACTGCTGAGGCAATATAGGAACCAGATACCTGGATGATATAAATATCGGAGACAAAAACAGCACATTACCGCCTGGAACTGCAAGGGTCACTGCAGAGAGGGCATTTTTCACACATTTGGCCTGAAGCCCCTGGATGGGTGCAAGCACAAGACCCACAGATGCATTCGCCTCTCCCACTGCACAGCGTCCCATCCTCAGCAATACAGGCGCTGGTGTCAGTTGTGCAATTACAATATTCCCCAGTCCATCCACTGTGGCACATGCATTCCCCGCAGTCACAGTCACCATTGCCTGGAAAAACATTTATCATACTTCAAATCAGTCTCTTAATACGAATCTGAATGATGGCCTTTAAAATCATTCTCCTTAATAGCAGGTATTTTCCCCTCTCCACCTCTTCTCACTCTTAAACATTTCTTCTTCCCCCAGCATTTTCAGTTTTAAGCCAGAGGATCAAATTTTCACTTAGACTGGCTGTAAGCCAGTGCAGCTCCATTCTCTTCACTGGAGTCCTCCACATAGATCTTATATCCTGACAGTGCACAATCTAATGCATAAATCCTCTTTCATTTATAGCAGCAGAATTTCAGCCTATCTATTCAGCACAATCTCATTGCTGGTTCCTGCCAGTTTAATGCTACTCCCATTGTTTCAATAGAATCACTTCCGATTTATAATGGTGTAGCCCAGGAAAAAAAATCATAAACAGAAGTTCTCCAATTCTGATTGTATGTTACCAAGATAAACCAAGAATCATTGAGGTTACTGGGTTAAAATTATAAAAATACCAGAATTATCCTAAAGTGGTTAGTTAAGATTAATTAAGATTGCCATGCTTTGCTAATTACATCAGAGTGAAATTTTACACTGGCTAACGCTGATGTATGTCAATATACTCACCTAAACTTCTTTGGAACAACAACCATCTACAGCCATTAAAAGCCTGACCCACCGTGATAGTAGCTGATACGCTCCAATAAAGCCATGCCAACTTAGACTAGCTGGGTAAAGGTTTTTAAATTTGAAATCAGGGTTAAAAACTGTTTCTTGGTTTAAGTCTAAACATCGTTCAGAAATTGTAAATTACACTTCATACAGAATTGATTGCAACGGCATATATGATAAAAATATAGATTCACAAGCTCATAGCTAAGAGCGAGGCAATAAAGCTGTAAAATGCAGGCACCAAAAAGGACCGTACCTCCACACTGGAGCCCTCTGTGTCTCACACATGAGAAGTCATCGCACTCGCAGCGCGGCCCGTACACCTTCCCGTACAGGGACGGGTGGCAGACGCACTGCCCGCAGTAGCAGTCCCCTCTCCCACTGCAGGAGCTCTGCTCCGCCGAGCCCTTGCAGGAGCTGGTGCCGAGGGAGCTCTCGTCACACTCGCAGCGTGGCCCCGCGTACCCCGGGCTGCAGACGCACACCCCGCACTCCAGCGATCCCTTCCCCTTGTTGCATTTCGGGCTGTTCAGCTCGGCCTTTGCCTGACAGTTACAGCTGCACTGGGGGTGAATTTCCATTTCCAGAGTGTCGCTGAGCCCCACGGGTTTTATCACAATATGCCTTCTGGCTTTTTCACAAGAGGAGAGTCTCACAGTCATGTTGAAGGAGACCTGAAAGAGAAATTGGTGGCTGTTCATGTCTGCAGCACATGTAGCTTGGCTGGGTGCTCTGGGAGCACAATGCAGAGGACAGAAGGTCATTGATATCACCCACTTTTTTGTAACTTGTTTGGAGAAAGACCATTTAATAAAGAATGAAAAAACATCTCTATTCTGGTGTTGTAAATTCTCTGGACATCATGTCTTTTGAGAATTTGTTCTTTACTTACTGTGTCCCCCACTTTAACACGAGAGCATTTCCTCTGATGTGGAGAAAAGGTCCCCTCGTTACAGATGGCTGTGAAAGAGAGATTGAGCCCGTCTGTCTCTCCCAAGATCTCCAGCTCCACCTCGGACCTCAGCTCCTTAAAGGAAAAAGGGTGTGAGATGAATGGAGCAATAACGCTGCCAAGCGCTGCTAATGGTCCACATCTGTGTAACATGGACTGTGACTTATCCCGACTTACACAGGAGTAAATTTGTGGGTTTAGCACTTTATTTACAGACTTCTCTGTGGCAAGAAAAACAGGGAACGAGCAAAACAAAGTGCCGACAGAAGCGGCTCTCAGTGGAAAGCAATGGTGGTATCAGTTTAATATCCACTGTCACGGGGCTTATTTCCTGCCCTTGCAGGAGAATAAATTCAATGTTTTATTAAATCATCTTTCATCACTAAGTGCTCTGCTGACTGATACAGCTTTTCCTTTAGCTCAGGTTTTACTGAGGAATGGATTTGTGTCCTTGATTGCATTGCTAGCACCGGGCTTTTCCTGATTAGCCAGCCTATGTCAATATTGCTCCCTCTTTATCTCTCCTGGTAGAATCAAACCTCACCATCTCTCTCGTGGCAGCGTAGGCTCTGAGCTCAGTTTTGCGTCAGCGTGAGGCCTCCACCAGTTAGCCTGATCTTTCCCGGGCCAGAGCCGGAGTCGAGCCCCATGGCGAGCTCCTGTGGCTGGGGGCTGGCTCCCTGCCTTTCTTTACCTGATGGAAATTCCTGCTTCATGAGCTGTTGGTGATGTTTCGAGTTGAATTCAACAACGTTCTCATTTCTTAAATCAATTTGTCCAGTCAAACTTTCATTTCTTAAGTGAAAAACTTACTTCCTGAACTCTCATACCAGGTTTTTATATTTAACTCTTTAAAATATTTTATAGCAACTTTGCTTACACAACTTAACCTTAATCCAAAGCCTAGAGCAGACCATGGGGAAAATCCCTATGACTTCATTGGACTGTAAATCTAGTAAATGGAAATTTTTCAAAAGTACCTTAGCAATTGCTGAACAGATGTCTCACTGACTTAGCTTTGTGCTCTCCTGAGCTTAATTGCCTTACAAAATACCCCCTGCACGTCAATCAGAGCATGAGGAGCTCGCTGACCTTACTTCAGTGAGTCATTCTAGTAAAGGCATCAAGATGACTCACTGGAGTAAAGGTCTGGTGGGGTAAAACAAACTAAAAGTAGAATAGGTATAAACCTGCATAGACAACTCCCTGTCCTTTGTACATGCCCTGGATTCCCTGGGAATTTGTCTTAGGGTTGTGTTTGGCATGTTTTTTTCAACATCTTTTTCATTTGGAAAACCTTATCAGTAAACCAAAGTAATACGTGTGCAAGACGGATTCACGTGATACCCAGAGCTTTTTCCAGCACCCAGCCAGAGCAGTAAAACTGTGCCCTGGCCATCAGGTTGGTAATGTTGGTAGCTCTGGGTATCTCCAATTTTCCCTTCATGTTTGTTTTGCAGTGAGGTGCTTATGTTGGTATTGAAATAGTGCAGAGGGTCTCAGATAACAATTAGTTTGCAATAGCTGGGCTCTCACAAAAGGACCAAATATAGCAAACCTCTAGATAAAACTGTGAACATTGGTATGTGCTAATTTACAGGAAATATCACCAAATAGTCCCTCTCCCACCAGCAGCAAAACTACAAGGCTCAAATGGAGTGCAACTATGAGAAAAATTCAATACTGCTGAACACAGAGCTGGAATACTTTGAATCCTGGTTTTGTACTGGGTCATTTGAACATGTCTTGCTGTTGTGAGAGGTCAAAATACGCACACTACACCACTGAAAATGAACACGTACACTGTGACAAACTGCAGTTTCTTAGATCTTAATATCTGAGGACTTGTAATGGTGTTTTGAATCCAGTAAGCTGTCTGGTCACGGGGACAAATAGACAGTTTGGTGAGCTATAACCCACTCACCAAGAAACCACACTTGCGGTCAAAATTTTTTCTGAATGACACAACAGACAAAGCAATGCTACAGACTTGTTCCCTTGTGTTCTCTGTCCTTTTTTAATATAGTATTACTTTGGTCTTATTTTCCTGTAAGTGAAAGGACCAAGCACTGAAAAAAAAGAGCAGAATTTTTTTGAAATTCTAAAATCCTGGAATGACTTCAATCAAATGGCCTGATACCTGTCACAATGCATTTTAGCCTACAGCTCTGCGATACAACGTTATGCAGTATTCAATGTCAAACAAAGCAGGTAGAAATATGCTTACAGAAGAAAATGAATCATACTTGGAAAGAACATGAGAACTCCTTTTAACAAATATTTTGACAATTCAGACTTTCTTAACTTTGCTTACTTCCTCTCTGAAGCTTTTAGATAGCAACACATAGTGAATGGTATTAGCAAACCTTGTGTTTGTACAGCAAGCAAAGGCTCAAAAGCACTTTAAATCATTAAAAGATTCAGCCTATGTTCTTGGGTGGGGGTGAGGGAAATAGTTATTTCTTTTTTGTGAGTAAAAAAGCAGAGACACTGGACATTGAATTACATTTCTGAGAGTATGAAAAGTCTGTGACAAAAATGGAATTAGATCTTCTGTTTTGCATGTGATTTTTAACCATAGGTCTACCTGCATTTCCCCCTTCCCAGTCCAAAAAACCCCAGATGTCTTCACCTATGTCAAATAAGGTGGTTTTCAGTGTTTCCTGCTTGGAAGATTTTAAATCATGAAGTAATAATATTGTTAACCTTTGAGGTTAAGTGCAATAAAATGGGCTCTGGGAAATTTGGGTGTAACAAGTTGCTACTTGTACACTTTGTACATCTTGAAACATATGTGGGATTTTAAGAACCTATGAGCAATTTTGGCGCATGGTCCGGACATGCTGTACCTGAATGAGGATGTGACAAGTTATGGCCCAAAGGCAGAAGCACCATTCCTGCAGCTGCCTCCCTGGCGCTACGGGAGGGGAGCGAGCACAGAGCTTGGAGCCCCCTCCAACCCTTGCCCACAAAATGGCTGAAACTGAACAACTCAGGACCAGCTGAAACAACTCAGGAGCTGCACCGAAATCACCACTGACAGCTCTGGGAGACGACTTGCTCAAAGCATGCAACAGCCAAAAAGCCAACAGTGTCCTTGGTGTCACAAGCAAGGATGCTGAGAACAAGACAGAATTTTGCCTCTGTTTATTAGCGTACCCTGTCTTGCTTCTGGTCCCCACATCTCAGGAAGGACTCATTGAGTCAGGGAGGGTAAAGAGAAGGTCAGCTAAAGTCACCAAGGGGATGGAGCAGCCAAGGAGAGACTTAAAAAGCTGGGATTGTCCAATTTGGAGAGAAGATTGGGGGGTGGAAGGTGTCTCAATGGCAAATTATTATGAAATCATCAAGACATGAAGGAAGATAAGGTGAATGCAGAGCTGTTATTCACAAAACCTTGCAACACGAGAACTAAGTGCATTCAGTGAAATTTTAAAGCATAGGGAGTATTTTAAAATGGGAAAGAAACCTCCACGTGTCTTGACACAGTGGAACTGAACTCCTTTTTTCCACACAAGGTAATGGAGACTGACAATATTAGCATGTTCAAAAAGGACAGTAGGAAAAAAAAATAATCATGCATAGTAGGTACGTATGCAGACACTGAGGGGAAGAGGCAAGGATGCACTCTCCACCTTTCCAGTGTTCCAGTATGGTAGAATGTGCCATGACACCGCAATTAGAGGAAGCACCATTCTGCACTTAATACAATGTTACAGCAAAGGCACCAGGACACAGCAATGGGACAACTATTTCATGTTTTTGCGTTACTTACTGGAAAATGGTATTTCAGCTGTTAAATGTAGGAATGTCTATATGTTAGAGTGCCAGCCTCAAGAAATCCTGATAGGAACCAAATGTGACAGGTTGGACTGCAGAAGTGAAATCCTGGTGTCACTGGATGTTGAGCAATAACCTTGCTCATAAAAAGATTTCCCCCTATATTTATTACATTTGGAGACTACCAAGATTAAGGTAAAAGCTCTTTGCTTATTTCATTTTCCATAGGACAGAGAATATTTTGGTGGTTTGTATTTCATTTAAAGATTGTAACTCACCAATTGTATTGTTTTTGGAAGAGTTAAGAGACTTAGAAGAATCTGGTTTGCTTTCCTATCATCAAGACCAAAATAATTTTGGGGTGTAACTTTGATCATCTCATTCAGATGATAGGAGGAAGAGCAGGGGAAAAAAAAAAAAAAGGAAAGAAACAGAAGCTATTTGCAAAGAGTTGTTTGTCATTGTAGGCAACTGGTGGAGCAGGTTTTTAATAAAAAGGAGCTGAGACGGAAGAGAGAAATCGATGGTATATCAGCATATATGTCAACTATAAAGCTGTGTAGACATGTAGAACTGTGTAAAAACATTCCCCTGAATGAATGAAGAGAACCAGGTAGCCAGGGTGCATTCTACAAGCAAAGTTCTGAGGAGCAGCACTGTGTTTATGTTCCTATCATCTTTACAGTATTTCTTAGTATTATCTAAACAAACCCATTTCAGCTCCTGCATTCTGTTTTTTAAAAACCTCAGAACAGCCTCAGAGGGGCAGCATCAAATTGCTAAAGCAAAGAGGAGTACTGAGTACAGGATAGCACTTTTTTCCCCGATATTCCCGCAGAGCAATTGTACATCTGCTCTGGTGACCACTACCGATGGGAAAAGAGTTGAGTCCCTGTTGACGTATTGAACCAGGAGACCTGACTACCTATACTAAAGAAGTCTTAAGAGTAGGTGTGAAATACAGGGCTATGAAGAAGGCAAGACAGATGAGACACTGATGGGAATTTAACATTCAAGCAGAACTAAGGCATGACAGAAAGTTATAGGAATTTTGCTTGTGTGCTCACTTAATCCTCAGGGTGAACAAAACTTTTCCCATTAAGGTCAGCACCTAAGCATAAAAAATTATGTTCTTGTAATCACTGCATAAAAAGAATCAAAGACACTAGTTTTTACCAAATTGTAATCTAATTTTGATAACACAGACATACAGGAAGAAAACACTTTATAACCATCTTACCTGATAAGCAGCAATGATCAGCTGGAGAATATTTCCAGAATCCTTCTGTAATCGTCCAACTGTAGCTCCAGGAATAAGCTTTGCATAGTTCTGAAAATACAAAAAGAATTTAAAGCACAAAAATACAACTAGCTGACAAGGAGCTACCATCTGGAAAAAAGCAAAATATATTAAAGCCAACTAAAATAAACAATGGTGACATTTTCAAAGACCCTCGTAGACTCAATAACACATGTCCTATTGAAAAAGACCTATGGAGAAGTGCTAATTTCACTGAAAGTTAATGGGAAATATATTGTTTAATCACCTCTGTGTGCTTGGAATTTTGAAAAATGTTTGAAAAATAGTATTTTTCAGCTCTAATTTTCAAAATCTAGAAGGAAGATATTTTCAATCAACAGCTGTGTTTTTCTCTAATACAAATAGCCAAAACCAGTGTCAGCTGCTCTACTGTTGCTGTACTATTTGAGAGTCTTGGACCCTACATTCAGTAACAGCAGCCACTTTTTAATCTTTGCAAGCAACTGAACATCTTGAATTCTGATTAGTGAGGGCAGAGAAGGTAAGAACTTCAAGGGTTACTAGAACTTTGAACAAAAGCCCTTAAAAAGCTACTGCTGGTTTATGTTTGAACTAACACCCCACATGCATCCCAGTGGTCTGCGGCTATAATTGATTGTATGCTAGTTTTACGTTAATAATATAGTGTCAGTTTAGCAATTTATTTCAATGATAAAGATACTTTCTTTTCTTTTTGCATTAAATTTCATTGTGACACTAACATGACAGCTAGCAGCTAGGTTTTAAGTATGGTCCATTAAAATTAATCTTGCCTGATTCTATGTGAACTTCTTTTACTCGTACCCGTGCTTAGAGAAAAGAGTAAGTGTTCATTATTAAAAAAAAACACTTTGTAGCATTTATTTTCTTTCCCAATGTATCATATCAACACTGTTATTTTAATTTAAAAAAATCCACAGAGCTATAATAAACATGGATAATTTGATACCCTTATATCCCTCTTACACTTCACATCTCCAAAAGCCCTGTGATTACTTTATATATTATGTATGGAATACTTATCATTCATTAGATTTCTAAAGTGCTATTGTAAATCAGTGGGATTAACTGCATTTTATGTTACAGCTGGTGTCTTTGCATTCCTGACTCCTCCTGTGATTAGGGCTCTCTCAAGGATCCTTAGAATATTGAAACTCTGCTTTTTGTACACGTGGACCTTTTGGGAGATAATTATAAGAAAAGATGATAAACCTGGAATTTAAAGTGTAGCACCCTTTAATCTGTGGTATGCAAAACAAACAGCAGGGATATACTGTTCTGAAGACTTTGTTTGATCTTTCCTCTTTGAACAAAAATTTTCTGCATGGTGATACAAGGATGAAATTGCAAGCCCAGACTAAGTGTGTATCTCCAGTCCATTGGTTAAACCCTGTTTCCACAAATATTTCTCCTTAACCATTAACAAGGTGAGGCAGTCTGATGCTTTTAGAGTGCTACTATTGTAAAACATCCAAAGGATGTCATTTAATTTAGTCTTTTAGCTAACAGTCACTAAAAGGTTAACTGTCATTTTACAGAGATATTCTAATTCATGTTAGTGACATTTGACAAATATATATTTGAGTTCAGTGAGGTTATGTCAAACTTTTAGCAGTGTAATTGCTAGAAGGACTTTCATCATAAATAAAGTGTTGTGCCAAATTTATAAAAATCATTTGAAATTATGTACAAGTGTGGAGACTGGAGTATTTTTTAGTTCAATTTTCAGCAGTGAAATGCAGTCTGAAACCCCAATTTTCAAGCTGTGTTTTCCTGTGATGTAAAAACAAATAATTTGCCTAAAAAAGAGCAATTTCTGTTTCAGAAGTGTTGCTTAGTCAGGATTAGAGAGAGTTTTTTCCCTTATCTAAGCTTGAAAAAAAAATTTTAAACTCTGCTTGAAAAAAAGCAATATCAATAATAATAGTAACTTCATGAAACCTTAAAGATTGGTGTTTTCTTTTATGCCAAAATAGGATTTACGCATTTTGTCAAAATACCATTATTACTGCAACATTCACAGATGCTTTTTGAGTGCATAGCTTTTATAGAATAAAAGCATTCCCTGTTGCTTTGGTAAGACTCAGCTGAGACTGATGCAAAAAGGTAGACATACATGAATGTATTTTAAAAGACCTTTTCTGAGGAAAAAAAACCCCAAACTCCTCCTTTTTTTGAAAAAAAAAAAATCATTTTTATAAGTAATCTCAAATTATCAGGGCTCAGTGTAAGAGAGGAACTTCCTCCCCTTTCTTGCATTTGATTTTGAGTGGCCTTATAGATGTTTCTATGTGACTGCTTTTAAAGTTCTTGTGGTCGGGGAGAGCATTAGATCTAAACTTTCCCCCTCTTTTAGATTGCTGTCCCGTAGCTGTTTGGTTGCATGGAAGGATCGAAACTAACACCATCTACGTTACAAGCATGTGTATTCTGTGCTCATGCAATCACAGTATTTGTGTGTTAGGTAATAATACACAAACACATACGTGGATAAACTGAAAATTCAGTGAAGAGGATCAAGAATATTAAATGACTGAATTATTTGGGGCTAAATTGTTGGGGATTATACAGGGCTAGAAATATAAAATATATATTTGACAGTCTGAACAGTACACAAGACTAATGGAATCTATCAAGTCTATTTAAAGAAGTGCTTTCTAAGTCCTCACAGTCATTTTAATGTAAGTTTGTCCCTAGGAACTGAATTATAAATAGCAATAGTCAGTTTCGGGGTCTGATATAATTAGATGCTGAGTTCAAGTAGATTTGAGATGGGATACTTGGGAAGAGGCTTCCCACCTCAAAGGATAATGAAATTTGGGAGGATTTTCTGAGGGAGATTGCAGAATCCCACCACTGAGGCTGTTAAAAAAGTAGTAAAACACCACTACAAGAGTGGGTTGATGGTGGTGCCCAAGTGCCAGCTTAAGGTCCTCTCCCAGCTCATCCAGGCTACCTGAGCAATGGCCTTAATACAAAAATAACTCTTGTCTTGCTTTGGTCTTTGTACATTCTTAAGCATGGATACCTGGTTATTTACATTTATATTACAAATTTTAGTCATGCAGATGAAAACATGACACTATTGGCCTGTTTGCAGGTCCTAGATATACCCTTGAAAGTATACTGTAGTATGGAAAAACGGCACTGTGGGACTTATATATGACTTTTGTACTTGCTTTGACTGATTTCCCACATCACATACAGGACTGAAATCAGACCACGACAACTATAGCTATCCAAATAAGTGACAGAAAGCAGTATTAAAAGATGAAAGCAGCAGATAGAATATACTGAATGGGATTACTATATACCCTACAAAATAGAAGATAGTTGCACTTTTTTTTTCGTAAAAAAGAAAGTAACAAGAACAAACCATTCCCCTGTTGGGTTAACAATGGCTTGCATTTTTTGTTAGCTATAAATCTTCATTTAGTGTTCCCAGTGAACAAAGGGTGTCACTTGATAACTTTGATACTGGTATAACACTGACAAAGGGATACTGAAATAGAAACCCTCTGATAAGAACTCTGTTGGCCAACTCTGAGGGTGACCACCAGCAATTTCCAAGGGAAAATACAACACCATCAGTAAGACAAAAGTTTCTTTGGACAAAGTAAGGCCCTGTAAATTAAAGAGATACTTCTCCTATTAAAATCAATTAAAAAAATATTTCATTCGTCATTAATTGGGCCCCTCTTAAGAAACTGTTGAGCAATGATGAGATTTAGTAAAAGGTTTTAATGTACAAATGTAAACTAATCTATGCTATGACTATAGAATCCCACTGCATTTATAAGCGATTGACTTCTGCTGTTGTTGATTTAAACTTCCATGCTTCAGCTCAGTATTCCGTACACTCTTTAGAAAAGCTTGGCACTCAGTGCTCCGCGACGCAGAGTCCTGTCAAGGCTGTGGTCTGAGAATCAGTTTATGAAAGATGTATCTCTTGTAACTTTTGTCAAACACCTGGAGTATTAGTCTTACTAAAGACAACTCTGCCCCTGGAATCAGTTGCAGAGGCACTGGAGGAGGTGGGGGGCTTCCCTGGGTTACACAGAGGGCAGAAACAGAAAAACCTGGTACTGCTGAGTACCTCAAGGACTCATCTGCCCTCTCTGCTGTAACACCGGATCTTTTTCCCTACCCTTTCTTTCCTATTTTCTGTGTGGTTATCACATTGAGGAGCACCTTCTCATTTCTTTACTTTTGGCTTCTATTGAGGAATGTTCTGTGAAGATTTTTCCTTTGGAAAGCCAAACCTGTTGTATCAGCAGGATCGACTTTATTGACTCCCTCTCAACCAACCTGAACAAATTTGTAGGCACAATTTCTCTCCCCTTGTCCCCTTTCGTGCAGCAGTGTGCAGCCAGGCAGCCAAGGTCAGGCAGCAAAACCCCTTATTATCCTCATGGAATTCTTATCTAGAATTTCTTTGTGCATGCAAAGATTTCTTTCCAGCAGCAGGACTGGCCAGAAAAGGAAATAAGAATTGCCAGTATCCTTCTCATTTTATCTTAGAGGGCTTTTGCTGTCATTCACTGCAAAAAGCAGTTAAGCAGCCGTTGGTGGCTTTGCCTCAGCTCACAGCTGGACTATCCACAGGCCGAAAGCAGCACGGGGCTTCAGGAGGGCTTGTATCTGTGGAGGCTGAAAACAGGTGCCTGCACAGATGACTGATGGAGCTGCAGGTATGAATGATATTCAGTTCATTAGAAATATGTATTTTGCATGTCCGTAAGCACCACTCATCTGCCCTCCCCTCTCCTGGCTCCCATTTCCCATGATGTGACTTCACAGAGCAGGAAATCTCGTCACAGAACAAGATTCTGAGTCCTAATGGCAGAAGTGCCTGTACTGAAGTGTTTTCCCTCAGTAGACATGAGGAACGATACCTGAGGAAAGAGGAATCTGTCCATCATGTTCTGTAATTTTAACCTTGCTGCTAGTTTCCTATTTGTCTCATTGGAAAGAGATGCAGAAATAAAGCAAAATTAATAAAACTCTCCGGTCAGCTAATATCCCCACCCACCCCCCACCCATGATCTCAGAGTTGTGCATGAAGACAACTGTATTTTTCAGAATATATTCTTTGTCTTATAAAAGTAAAAAAAAAGCTTAACTGTCCCTCCCTAGCCCTACAAAATACAACAGGCTAATCATAATGGTTACACCGAATAGTTTAGCAATGCTTAGTTTTACAGTTCTTGACTCATAAAATTAGTGATTCAACTTGAAATCCAATTTAAGAGTTACCCAAGAACATCAAAGAACATGAAGAAGCATTCCTAGTGTAAAAGAGACTTCCTCTGATATATAACGTCCTAGTTATTTTCGTTACATAAATGTCTTGCAGAACTCAGTCCTTACTGCTGCTGTATCAGCTGTGAAAACCGGTGAGCTTTAAAACAAATACTAGTGAGCTGAACATTTTAGTTTGCTTACCTCATATATGTGAACTTGCTCATTTGTTACAGCAAAAATTAATAGAACACTGTTTTGCACAAGTTTGTCAATTAATTGTCCAATTGTGGGATACTCCTGCAAACAAACAGAAGAGAACCACACCAATCCATTTTTCACATGCATCCAGTTGCTAATTACCTTCCATGAAACGCACATTCAAATGATCATAATTAACACCATTCCCTGTATAGTATAAACTATAATTAGGCACTATGTGTATACAAAATAAAAGATAGCATGTATAATTTCCTCACATTGTTTTCAAGGAAACCCCTCTGAGAAGAGCACAGTGCCAGCCTCCCTACTGGGACACTTGGCTCACTAGCTTCTGTGAGATATATATATCAATATATATATCAATATATATAATCCAAAGAATAACACTGCACCAAAGCAACTGGGTATTTGTCCTACACTGAACACCAGAGTGTATATATTCAGTATTTTTGAACACTGAATCTTAAGCTGGTAAGTTCTCCCACACAGTGTCCTACAAACTCCTCCTGAATTCACACCCTTACAGGGAACACGATTAATGCAAATTTTGCCTTCCCTTGCAGAAAGAAATACTAGTCAGTCCTGTTCTGTGTGTTTTCTGGGTTAGCAGGAATAAGATTAGTGCTTTCTTTTTTTCCTAGTTTTAATCTATCCTAACTCCATACAAACACACTGTTCTCTTTTTTACAAATAAAAGTTTACATGAAATATCTGCATTCCCCAACTTTTACACATTTCAGTGATAAAGATATGCTTTAATTAATTTTCTAAGTTGCTTATGTTAGTCTTTAAATTTCCAGAATGCAAGAGTTGTACAAAATTCATAGTAAATTACCTGAACAGTTGACATGGAATATTCATTATTGTGGTCCAAATGACAGTTCCCGTCATTAGGAATAACAATCCCTGCCAGTTTACTGTCCATCCCAAAATGGGAATCAGCATCACTCACAAACACCAGCAAATGTAGAGAATCGTTCCTCCATCCAATTTTTTCCTGTAATTTAAAAGACATTAGTTTAGCAGGCTGTATTACACTTATAATATAGAAAAGCAGCAAAAGATTTGAAGAACAGCAACTCAAAATAAGTGAAGGGAATAATTTTCAAGGGAGCATCAAAAACATCACAACATCTCTTAAGAGATGATGTTCATTCCATTGTTTTTGGCTAACATTTTGTCTCCCCATTCCTGTGTTTAATAACATGGGCTGGCCATGTTCATGTCAGTCTGCTTACTACTCTAAACATAGTTAGTCAAAAATATTTAAAGAAAAAATAGTCAAGAAAAGAGACCCAGTAATTATACAATTGTCGTGGTTTTTTTTATTATTTCTGGCAATTAAAAAGAAACACTAAAATATTCCAATATGCGTGTTTTACTTGATACAGCCAAAAGTATTTTCACACAAATCTAATAAGGTTCTTGGACTGCATTTAAAAAGTCTTGAAAAATAATGATCTGCTGCTTTGAAATACAACCATTTAGTAGTAGAAGTGATAATATACAGAATAATTAATATTATACCAAAGTTTCAATTACCTTGCAAACAGCTGCCTGCATAATTGCATCAAATCCTCCCTCTGGAGTGTCTATGTTAGCAGAGATTCGCTGTCCTTTCACAATTTCATTGAATTTTTCAGCATCGTTTGTTAGTGATAAAACATGTTTGTATCCAAAGGTGGGTAAGCACTCGTACGGAACACTTCTACAAGGTAAGTGAGACAGCTTATGGATAATACAGACTGGAAAATCACTACAACGGTTACTTCTCAGCAACTTAAAGTTTTGTCAGAAAAACCTAAAGTAATCAAAGAGGGTCCGGTGAGGTGGGCGATACCAACAGGTCTGCAGTAAGCCTGGGAACGGCTTCCCAGAGCAGGGTAGTTCAGGCTGTTAACAGCGTGCGGTCCTTGCCATGCTCCCTGCTGTGCCTTGTTTTCATACTCAGGAGCACATTAGGGTCTGCGGTCCCTTGGGGACGTTCAGAGGGCACCGCCGCGCTGCTGCATTCCTGCTGCGGGCTGCGGAGCACAGCCTCTCCTCCGCGTGCCTTAGGAAAGGGCTAGAGCAGCCTGGGCCTGCGGGAAAGCGCGAGACTTTAAGGGGAAAAAACCCAGGGAAATGACATTGACAGGTAAATGAAACGGCTATTCTGTGTTGTGTGTGAGTTTGCATCTGCTCCATATAGCGGTGTCATAAAACTCTTGCATATGTGTGTATTCTAGCAAATTAGAGAAAAAGATGTACTTACTCTGCAAGCTGCTTGTTAATCCATTAAGCATGCTTGTAACTAGCAAAAGCTAAAAAGCAGAATCATTCACAGATTCCTCTCTCCAGATAACACAAGACTTACCAGATAACGATCAGAATGCGAAACAAAAAGAAGCAAATCTTGTTTCCCAAACCAACTCATTTACAGCTGGAAGAGGGCAGAGGTTCCAGTGATGCTGCTGGATTTAATTTTATTCTAAAGATCAATATTACGGCTTAATGTTGACATGTATACAGATGTAGGTATTTTTCCTGCCTACCTGCAAGGGTTGTTTATTTCTGCAGCTGTAGTTTTGATAAATGGTGAAACTGGTTTTTCAACAAAAGATCCAAACCCCAGTCTGAAGTTGCTCGTCAGTTTTGACATTTCTTTAGAAAGAGTGGAACCCAGTTCTTTGATTGTATTCAGATCATCATCCATAGAGGCTGAAAGATCCATGAGGTAGTAGAGATCAATTGGATAATCTTCAGTTTGACGCACCTTGATCTGTATTGTTTCTTCATGTCCTATTAAGGACGTGGGAAAATGGGATACATATTAGCTCTAATACATGGAAGTTACGATCAACATCAATTTCTTCATAACCTTACATATATGGTGAAAATTATCTAGTATTTTAAATCACCAGAGAATTAAAAATATAACTTCAAAAATTCTGTCAACAAAAATCTCAAACAAGGGTCTGAAAAATTAAAAGCAGTTCTAGTGGGTTTTTTCCTAAACTGTTCTTCAGTAAAGCCATAAGCATAGATTTACAACAGATTGCTCTAATTTGAAAAAGCATGAGAATATCACTTCAGCAGTATGCAGCTTAAGAAAATCGAGATACAAAGCTAATTAAAACTAAAGGTAGCACTTATGGGGCACACCACGTACTTTAGAAATATAAAGAAAACGAGAGTGTACACAGAGGTTTTATTTGCATTTGCAACACTATGATGCAGCCTAACTGGGTGTCTCTTACGTTTCTTTATTCCAAATTTTCTCCAGGAAAAATTCACATTTCAAGGACCCCAAAGTAGGTCTGAAGTGTTTCCATAGATGTCACTGGTACCTTTTACATCCTCAAAGCAAAGTTTTATGCTGCCTCTGAGATACACTGTTTGCCAGACCTGCGGGGGATAGGCACAGGAGCAGGGCTGGGGAGGTAGAGGGTGGTGTTTCCATTCTCTCCCTGCCACCTCAATGGCAAGAAAATAGAACTAAAAAAATACATCCTTACTTTTATGATGTACCTAGCATTTCTGAAAGTATTTGAACTCAGTCAAACCTAGTTTTCATCTGATGAGTCAACAGATATTTTGGGGTTTTTAGTCTTTATTCTATCAGGATTTTTTTTTTAGACCATTCAGACTGAAAAAAAAAATCCTGCATCTGTTAACTGAGTGACTTACCTGGTCTCAGCCTGAGAGTTAATTTTTGAGGAGAAATCTGTGTGACATCAGAATTCTTCTGGGTTGCTACAGTTAGGGGCCTGTTACTGTGAATTTCTACTTCTGAAATGGGAAATTCAACCAAATTCAACTGGCATCCTTTTGTCAAAAGGTTTTCTGGGGTATCACACCTCCCATGAATTCCAGTGGAGTCTGTGTAATTCTAAAGCAAACAGGAGAAGGAAGGGATGAGTTAAATGTATTTACTGACCAGCCACCAGCACCTGGCTGATGAAAGATTGATCCAACGCAGGGAACAGAAACAAAAGTGCAAGTTAGTGCACACTAGTGCAGAAAGAAATCTAGGTGGCACTGAAATCTGAATTTGCCCTTCATGGATCATGTCACACAAGTGTATAATTAATGTAACTTACACCAATTTGGTTTCCTGGGAGAAACTGCTCTATTGTTGGGGAATGGGAATTGTGCCACTCACTGCATTTGGCTTCTCACAGTACTGGGAATGATAACACAAAACTCCTACGAGCCCCTGGTTTTTCTATTAAAGAATTATGCCACACATCCATTCCATCTTTCCTAAACAGTTTTGAACTGCTGATGGAACAACATCATTTAATAACAGAAGAGGTCTCAAAGGGGATAAAGTCCTACAAATTTTGTGACAAACTGACAGTGGGGTACCCAACGTTCACCGTTCCTTTCCGACCTACTCTTTCTCCTCAGCACTGCTCTCACATGCTCACTGAAGCAAGTCCCTGTTGCTCTGCCTGGTGCCTACCAAACATGCAGCCACCCCCCCCCTTGCCCCACAGCGCCGGCGGCATTCCCGGTGTGCCCACGGCTGTCTGGTCACATTTGGCCCAGCGTCCTACATGACCTTCTCCCAGCCGGAGTAAATCACAAGCCTATCGATATCAGTTGGATAGCTTGCTGTTTATTTTTGTTACTTGTTCCAAGGCAGTTGATATGCATTCCTTCCCACAGCACCACCGCAGGGTAGGTAGTATCTCCACGTGGTGGTGAAGTTAATGGTTAGTTTCACAGACAGGCTTCTGTGCCTCATTACCATTTCCTAGAGCTACGTCTACAGTGTAGATCCTCAAAACCAGTCAGCTGCCCCCTGAACTGGAAACAGCTCTGGCCTGCAAGACCTTTTGGCCAAAACCTGGGCAACGCCTGGCAGAACCAGGACCAAAACATTCAATTCCCAGCGGATGGTCATGGGCCCATACTGTGGGGCCACTCTTTTCTCCTGGGTTTAGGCAAGCAACCTGGGTGTGCTCTCTGAATTCAGTCAATGCAAAACTTCCCATCCAGACCAAAACAATTTTACTTAAACCTATCTAAACCAGAACCAGGACCCTTCTTTCCACCAAAATGTCACCCTTCATGCCTCAAAATTACCAGGGTTGTTATATGTTTTGGTGGAAGCAATGTTGAGATAGCTGATGGGAACAGTAATTTGTTATTTTTCACACCAAATCTGATGTCTTTCCTCAGGCAAGACTCTCGCCAACTGCTTCTTGAATACAGTGTGCATAAAAATCATGTACCATTACAAAACTTTCACAGGGGGATCCATATCGGCTCCTTTAGTTTCACACTTCATAACCTTCCAAAACTTGTGTGGGGAGGCAAACTTATATTTTAAATACAGTTACAAGGTGCAGTTTTATTCTATGGAAAACAGTGGTTTCTTTGGAGGCCTTTGGGTTTGACACTAAAGCTCCTACATCTTTTGCATACTAGATGTGTTATCTCTAGCAACAAGTGAATGAACCTACAAACAAAGAAAAAAACCCATGATTATTAGTCTGAAGTTTTCAATAGTTTCACAGTTTTGTTTGTTTTTTTTTTTTTTCTAATCAATAAATTGTTTTTAATTTTTGTTTTCTGAAAATACATTATGTGATCAAATTTTCATTTCAAGAAAATCCTGTTTTGGTTGTTAAGTACAAACATAAAAATGACTGCAAACACACTAATGTGGGTGGGGTTTTTTCCCCATGGTAACATTTTTTTCAAACTGCTATATTATTTTAAGAAAATTTATTTTTTAAATAAGTGCTGTTCAGTCTTTGTCAGATACTTCATAAAGGAGTATGTTAGTTCCATCCTGGGTATCGTTTTGCTGTTCAAAAAAGCAAGAAATACTTTTAACAACAAAGGTGTAAGTATTGAAAAATACTTATTTCATGTCTCTTATCTCTGGCAAGTTTTTAATTGTGATAGCTGGCTATCTTGCTAACATTAATAACTAAGACCTATAATATTTACTGTGAAGTAGGGAGATATTATTTAGCATCATTTACAGGTGAAAGATTTAAAAGCAGAGATGTTAGTTAAGTGACTTGCTCAGATAGAAAGTCTGCAACAGATATATAGGAAACAAATCCAGATAGATTTTTTAAAGCCCAATGTTTCAGCCAAAACTTACACCTATATCACACTAATTATAAAACTGACACTATCATCATACTTAAAATCAACCATGGATTGATCATTTGTATATGCAAACTGACTGGAGCACCTTCTGTTTGCAGTCTGGCTTGACATGTAGTACGTAAGATGCAGTCTGGTCTCTAACTTGATGTCTGGTGCTTCATCATCAGTGCTGTGGGTGAGTCAGCCCTGAGGCTGATGAGCTGAGCACCTCCAACAGCACTTTTATTTCTGCCTTAGATGAGGGAGGTTGTTTGAAAAAAACCAAAAAACCACACAAAAATAAAGCAAAAAAACCTCACCCCCCAAAAAATAATAGACCACAAAGGCTAGACTGAATTCTGCTTTTGATCCCCAGGAAGGCTCCACTATGCGCTGCACGTATTAGAAAGCCACGGGCTGACCCAATTAAGTCAATACTTCATCACTCAGAGCTACTACAAACACTTCAAGCTTTACTTTGAAATTATTTTTGCATCATTTACTCTACCTCTTGAAAACACCAAGCACAGTGTGGTCCCAAAAGCAAACAATCTTCACAAGTCACTGCACTTTGCTGAGAACAGGTCCCTAAATTCAAACCCAAGAAGAGAAAAGACTATTAATAATGTGGTTAATCATTAAATTTATGAAGAATCTTGTCATTTAGAGAATGTGGGTGGTGAAAAATGCACACATTTAGCCATATTTAGGTTTACAGATAAAATTCCTTCGTAACAGTATTTCTATTAGTAGAAGATTAACACTCCAATAAAAATTAAAAATCCACAATTGCCAACAATTAACATACTTTTGCATGCTTTATGGATGGCATTCACTGAGAACATGTTATTTGTTTTTTCCAGTGCACCTGATAAAGCATTACATGTGTTTCTAGTATGGTGCAGGTAAGACATTTCCAGCATAACCAGGGATATTAAAAGAACAGCTCTACGTTCACTCTATATGCTTAAAATTGCTTCACTCAGGTCTGTAGATACTAGATATGATTTACTTTGTTGTGCAAGTACAAGTGAATTACTCAGTCACATGTAGAGTATTAAGTTTCTCAGTGGATCAAACAGTGATTAGAATAACCAAAATTTCTCAAATGCCCATCTCTTTCATACATGCTGTGCTATGTAACAGCCACATAAATCTCAGATGAATTTGCAGGGTAACCTTACAGCAGTCTGTCAAAAAAAAAAAGTCATTAAACAGAAAGGAATGATTAAATACAGAGGACAGAAAGCTATTTCATGTCAACTTCAGGCAAGAGACAACGCAAAAATGGTTTTGAAATGGATCTCCCTGCCCCTGAGCCTTACCTTGCACATTGTTATTTCTTTGCAGAAATAGGAAACAGAGGCAAAGCAATTCAATCCCCATTCGTTTTCAGTGCTGGCTGCGTGACAAAAAAAATTAGCGTGTTAATTATCATCCACGTAAAGGCAGAATGCCGTAAAAATCATACATTCCTGAAGGGTATGTTTTCAGATGTCACCTACACTGGATTGCGAGGAAACTTCAACCCTACTGGGACAGACCATGAATAGAAGTGAAAACAAGGGCTACCTGGGCAGGTAAAGAGGACAAGCTGTGCATAAAGTAACGTGAACATGGTTATCACTTCCTTGTTTTCCTGGACTCCTTATAAGGTATAAGGGGAAAATTCATTCAGGTGAAGATTTCTGTCAATCCCAGTCACTCTGGGTCCTAGAGCAACCCAGCCAAGAGAGTGGGTTTTCGTGTGTACAGCAATTCTTAAAAGGCTCCTCTAAAATAATGCCTTTAATTGTTCCCCGAGGGAGTGCGTTAGGTAGATGGATCATTATGATTGCCGAGCGAGTATACCTTGAGAGATGTAAAAATCCCATTTTTTCAGATTTCCTGATGTAGAGGGAAACTTGTGAAGGCAACTGTGAAAAAAACCAAAAAGCAATCACTTGTTATAATTGAGGACCTGGCTTCAGTAATTCAAGATACAGAGTACATTTATTAACATTGCAAGCTGAAAAGGAAATTCTGCAGTTGTGGATTTTTTTTAATATGGAGAAGGAGGAATAATTACATTCCCAGTTCTGCAACTGACTGAAAAAAAAATCATGTCAGCTTTAACTCTGTGTAGTAAGTGGCCAAATATTCTACAGCACAGATACAACAATATAACAAATTGCTCTCTCCCCATCTCCCCAACCTTTCTTACAACTTTATTAAAAGGAAATAAAATTTCTTACTTGCAGATTTCATCTCTTCCCATCTTTTATGCTCTGCTATTGTCTGTTTTGAAAATCATTTGTTCAGGACAAGCCCTGTCTTATCATAAGGGTTTGCAACAAACTACACACAGTGCAGCATAAAATTGTTATTTCATCAGTTGTGTTGCTGGCCTGAAAACATAGATCCTTTTTTTCTCTACAGTCAGAAATCCTACTGAGATTAGCTCATAAGGACTAGGTTGCTCTCACCAAAAGAACTGGCAGGACCAGACCTCCCCCTTCAGACTGGTGGTGGCTGCAATCTTGGGGCAGGATGTGACAGTAGGAATGGGTCTATACTAGTTAATCTCAACATGCCTGGAAACATTCCTGGGCACTGAGGCCAACTGGCATGGAAAGACCTGCGTTTATGCTTGCAAATTGCCTATTGGGACCATTCTAGCAACCAAATAGTGCCCAGAAATTGTTTGCAAAGTGTTAATTGGAAGAGGTCAGATTCATGCCAGGGAGCATTTTAACAGTTTAATAGTGTAGACAGTCTCATTCTAGTGCCTGGAAATATTCCCAGGCACATCTGATTTTACTACTATTTACACAGTCTATATGTAGTTTCATAGCAGCTCAAGCTGGATTACGTCAAGGCTACCTTTGCTCTGCCCTTGCGTTTCCACCCCTTTCCTCCTACGAGTACTCATGTCCAAACAAACAGTGAGCTGATTCAAATGGATCCAATTAAAATCCAGTCACCTTCTGTGCAGAAGGTGGGGGGCTACATTTCACCTGGGTGGGTCCCTTGAGCCGCGTGGCTGCCCAGTGCAGAGTGCCCAGGTCAGGGGAGGGAGCAGGGAAGACAGGCAGAGTTGGCAGGAAAACACTGGGCTGAAATTAATCCAATTTAGGCTGTTGTGGAACCATATCTTAACATTTCTATTTACAACAACATTCCTAAGTCTCCTTCAACTGCTTTCTATACCTTGGAGTTTCCTTTGCAAGAGGCTTGTTTAGCTACAGCAGTTTCCTGTGACACAAAGAAAGCATCGATTAGATTATGTTCCCTAGGCTGGTGAAGATGCAGCTCTGCGAGGACACCGTCTGTAACTAAGTAAGGGCAAAAAGAAATGGAGTCAACTGAAAATGTTTGCTCATACTAAGAAAAAAAATCCTCCTGTGCTGCCCAAAACATCTTATTTCCCTGTTTTTAATTTACATTTGTGTACGTGTCCTTTAATGTTGTTGCTATGTCTATAGCCTTGTGGAGCTGCAAAACCCAGTACTTTCAACACAGAAGGTCACTTTGTAGCTCTTACGAGCCCCTGATAATATAGCGACACTTCAAAGCATGTGCTCAAAGGACTTGGTGGCAGTCCTTCAGTCACCGAAAGGTGCCAAACACCAGCAGTGTCCCAGATGAAGGACAAGCCAGCTGAAGCGCTGGTAATTGGCAAATGCTTATTCTTAGATTCAAGATACCAAACTTTTTAATGTGGAGAGATTGAATAATACAGCCTACATAAAACTTACAAATTCTGTTTGATAGTATCAGTTCCCCATTTGCTTGTGTGGTAATATTTTATATAGGTCTTGGCGAGGACAGCATGACTGGAGGCTAAGTGCCTGCCTCTGAATGGGATGGCTGCCAAAGACTATCTGAATAAGTCTTGCCTGAATGAAATAACCAAGTTTCTGCAAATTATTAAGAACAGACCTCCCCAGATTGTCTGGAGGGAGCAGAGAAGGAAAAGAAGGTAGCAGAACAAACAACAAAAGCACACAGGGGAAAAAGAGAGAGAAACCAAGGTCAGTTTTGGTTTAAAAACTCACACAATGAGAAACTCACAAGACTGGACAGAGTGGGAATAAAAACCTCACTGACAGGGGCACAGGAGGTTACGGGGAGGTCCAGGAAGGGAGACCACATGTACCAAGAGTAGATCTTGGGCAAGACAAGAAAACCTATGCAGGAAGCTGAGAGATGATTCTTGTTTTGAAGTGTCACCAAATATCTTGTGCAGTATCTAAAGATAAGTCGACTAGGAAATTCCTCTACTAATTTAGTGCTTTATTGGCTTTATCATATATGCTAGAAAAGCAGAAGCATAATCCAGAGTAGCCACGCTGATGTGGCAAGGATGAGCAAAAGCCTTTGGGGCCCCGGCAGTGCTTTGTTTGACAGCAAGGTTCCCCTTCTTCATAAGGTTTGTAAAAGAAAGTCTTGTTTCATTCATCCAGATTCGAGGCATCAGTTCAATGAGCAGTAACAAAAAAGTAGTTCATAGTACAGACAGAACACAATTATTATTGTTTTCATCAGCCCCTGCATATTCATTTGGGAGCAAATTCTGGTCTCAAATCAGGGTTACAGTTTTATAGTGAAACACTGGAACAAAAACCAGCTGTTTATCTTTTAGTATGGGCAGTGTTGAACAATGCAAGTCTGTGGTTCCTTAAAGACAATAAAATTTGTATATGACAAAATCTTTAGCACATTTTCCCTCATACCTGGCACTTCCAATACATGAAGACAGCACAGAAAGATATTCTGTTCATCCAGTCAACCTTTAACAGAATCACTGGCAAGAAACAAACATCAAATATCAAGGTACAGAAAGAAAGAAAGCTGATGTTGGGGACAGGGAATAAGAAATAAAGCATCAGTTTCAAGATGCATTTCACTAATAATAGTGGGCTTTTTATCCTCCAGAACAATGGTGTATCTTTTCTGGTGCACTGAGCTGAATCCACAAGTGGCCTTGGTGATGGGTCTGTAAAAGTTCCAGAATGAGAAGTATTCACCTACAGAAGCACGTTCTCACCATTGGCTCATTCAAATCTAAAAAATACTTAATTTTAGAAAAAATAGCAGCCTCTCCTGTAAATAGGGTATAAACTGATATAGCATAATTACACACAGAGGAAGACCAGCCCAAGAGAAAACAAGTAGCTCCTTTTGTGCTAGGCAAAACCTGGAAGAGGAGGCATGTTAGGTCCATGCTCTTCTCATACACACTCTCACACTGAAGGCCTGGAAAAATGCGGAACAATTTAAAGTCAGTCTGTCCCATAGGCTAAGAATGTTCTCAGAATATTTACAAAGGTGAAGGGAAGTGTCTCCTGCACTTCAGAAAACATTTCACTCTTCTTGCCCTTCATCAGAGAATTTTGTGGAACTGAAAGCAGTGAGGTGTCCCTTCTCTCCATCATATACAGCGACATTCATCTCCTCAACATGTCTGTAAGAGGCGAAGGGCTACACTCCTTAGGTAAGAGGCAGGCTGCTTCGTGTCCGAAACATCGGGTGACTTTTCTCTCCTTTGTTGGCTTCCAAATCAAATCTGTCTAGAAAGCTCCTGATGATCTTTAATGGGGAATCAAAAGCAGACTTCGAAAGTTTTGGTCAACATTTTTAACCTAGAAGATAGCAACTGAAGAATATGCAAAAATCTGCAGAGTGAGTGGTTAAAATACTTCTCTCCCAAAGAAGACATATGTTCTGTAGCTGCAGTCAAGTGCTTCTGGACTCTTGGGCCAGCAGAAATGGAAGGCATTTTCTTCAGAAAAAGTCTACCCAGAAATATATGCCTCAGCAGCCTGACAGACCCAGTTCCAAAGAACAGCAATGACAGATGTTTCAGAGGATGCCTGACAATTAGCTAAGCAATGAAGCCTGAAAAAGAGTTTCCAGACTTGAAACTTAGATTTATCTCTGAGGAACTAGGGGTGATTCAAGTAGCCACACAGTGATGTGAGCGTCCTGCAAGCGCGTCAATCCAGCATAGACAGAAGCCACACACAGACACTGCAGCGGTGCTGGAACTTGTCTTCTTGCTACCTCTACTGCAGCATAACTCCTGGCAATACTTCAGGGAGAGCTGGCAACATTTGAAAAGGAAGCAACGATCCCTAATGAACAGTTGTATTTAATGGGGAAATTCACAGTAATGGTGAATGTGACTAATCAATAATTTTTACCTTTTTTTTACTTTAATTTTTTCCTAGATACAAAATAATAGTATCACCTATCAAATCACGGGGTAAAATAAATAAATGCATCTGGGTTTACACATTTTAAATGCCGCTTGATACTATTTTCTACCTCCTTCTTTGTTAATCAGCATGGTGAGAGACGGGTATTGCTCCAACAAAAATGGCATCAATCCAAAGAAACCACCGTATACATTCGGGTCTTTTGAAAATGACACGGAGCCTGTGGTTAACAAAGATCTGAACATACAGTGGTTGGGCTGCTCCCCTGTTTTGTGTACTAATTAGTACGCATGGGCTGCTCCCATGTGTACTCATGTCCTGCCCGGCTGTGCGGGGTGAGGCACAGAGCCCCCCAGGCGCGGGCAGGGGTGTGGGAGGGCAAAGGCCCCTCTCGCTCCCCTCCCCACGCACAACGGGGAGCGGCTTTCGGAGATGAGGGGTGTCTGTCGCTCCTTCCAGCCGGTGGCAGGGGCCAAAGGGCCACCCAAAGGAAAGGTGTTTTTCCCCGCCAGCTCTGAGCAAAGCGGGGTGTGTGTGTGGGTGACTCAAGCCATGATTCATGCTCCGGTCTCCTCTCGTTTCCCAAGCAGCATGCTGCTGTTAGGTGAGGGCAGGGAGCGAAATCAACAACCTACCTCTGAGCAAACAGAGGAAGAGGAGGGAGGAGGAGGAATTGCTCACCAATGAACAGCAGGCGGGCAAGCCAGGGTGTTTTCAACTCCTATTTACTTTGCCCGCAGCTCTGACCTGGCTGGTTCCAGCCAAGGGTGTGAGCAAACCTTTGCCCTCGGTTTCCTTCACATGGGTGAGCACCCTGAAAGATTTGTTTGCTTTTCAGATTTGAATACACTCTCAGACTCAAAGCGAAGTAATTAAACCTCCGAATTGCAGAAGGACTCAGGTAGAACCAGTGGGACAATCACGTGGCATTTGAGTGGGACTGCCAGCCAGCCCACGGCGCTCAGAACACGCCAGGGATTTCCACACAGCCTATTGAACCTGGCTGCAGTTTCTGTTTGGTTTTCACAGTTACATGGCACACCTTGTCCTCCCTGTGTTATAAAAGCCTGGCGCTGGGCAACAGAGCAAGCACCCCTGTTCGGTGCTGGTGCACGCTGGTGGCAGCAACCGTGCTGAGCACCAGCTCCACCACGCCTCAGACCTCCTGCACTTTAGCTGAAGAGTTTTCTGTAACTTAGTCCGTCCAGATCCATGCTAAGTGCAAACTGGACCTGCTGGACCCATTACAGAAGGGCCAAAGTGAGCCCTGAGACAGGCGGGTTGCAGCAGCACCAAAAGGAAATCGAAGCTGTAGCGCAGCCCTGCAGCAGGCTGGCGGGGAGGCATCGCAGAGGGAAGGCTTGCTTTTGGAAAAGCCAGTAGGGTTGTGTAAACGCAATGTATTCAGGCCTGATTCATGTAAAAGATGTAAATTCTAAAGTGCTGAGCTGGGATTAAATCATTTGTAAGAAGTGATTCCCCACCGGTCTTACACACAGAAAATAAATTTATCTTATAGTTGACCTTGCTGTACTTAGACCTACAGAAGTCCAGCGCTTTGCTGACACATAGGGTTTGAATAAAGTTAATCTAGAATAACTGAAACAGATAAGCATGTTTAGCTCGGCACCCAAACAGCTGCTAAAACCTGCGGCGAACGGGCTCAGGCAGTGCCTGGAACCAGCTACGCCTCTGAAGCTTTCCAGCAGCTATTCTGAACTTGGCCAGCACGGTTTCTATTTCCAGACACGCCGTGTTTGGGCCACTCGTGCTTTCTGGGAAAATAACAGGATTTAGGGCTTCAGGAGCCTTTTGTACAGAGTGCTGCCATCTTATGGCTACTCTGCCACCCTGGAGTAAAGAAAAGATTACTTTAAAACTTACACAGAATAAAAGTCTTCAGATACTAACAGCCCTGCTACCAATATTTTGCCTTGCTTCTTTATGTAGGAACCATTGGAGATGTTCATGTCTTTATTAAAGAATTTTGCCTTTTATGTTAGAGTTATAATGGTTTGTTAGCGTGCTTTTTCTAAATTCCTGTCTCATCTGTCACAGTAAACAGAACATTACTTCTAGTGCCTTTGTTACAAGCTCAGATACATGATTCTGAAATGTCAGAAGTTGTTTCTAATATCTTTGTTGGTATAAGTTATTACAGTATTTTGAAAATCTTGCATTATTGTTATCTGTGTGTTTCTTATGGAAATAGGAAGGAAATTTAAACCAACAGTGTCCACTCACATGTAAACAGAAATACTGGAAAAATAACATTATATAGAATGATCAGTGCTTCGTAATTCTTAAAGAACTGGTAAGAACTGTCGATACTATGTGTCTATTAAAACCATGCAAGACTGAAAACATGTAAATAGAACCATCTCTAAATAAAAATAAAATCTACTAAATAAATTCCGTGTATTTTGGCTGAAAAATACCAAAAGGATAAGGCAGGGCAGATTTTCCCTAATGACTTCCTCTGGGAGTTCAAAACCAAGTAAACCCTGTCAATAATATTTGGCCCACTGATACCTTATGCTTCTTATACATTTGTAACTGCTTTGCTGTACTTCAGTCGGATACTTAGCCCACAGAATAACCATAATTTTAAACAGATTTTAAAAAATAATGTAATTCTTCACATTTTGTAGCACATCAATATGCCACAGGAGGCCACAGAGGCATGCTTTCTATCTGAACCAATAAGTTAACAGACATTTATAAAAAATACTGTCGCTCCAATAGTACAAAGCAGAGGGCACAACACTGCAAAGGATCTCATAGATACTGAAGATGTGTCCTTTCACCTTACACAACCGTGTTAATAAATTTATGAAAAATCCATCATTAGACTACTCAGACTGTTCAACACTCTGGCAGAGAGGCAAATAGAAAGTGGCTCTACTCACCTTTATGGTAAATACAAGAACTACGTGAATTCAGTATTATCCAATTTGCAAGCCAATAATTTCCATTTTACTGTGATACCCTCACCTACAATGGCTTGTTCCTGTCACTCTTACTAGAAGATGGTTTCAAAGAGTTCACTCTTCTCATGGCTGGAAACCTCCTTAGCTCCAGTCTGGGTGGACTCACTTTCAATTTATATCCATTTGTTTCAATGACAACATTGTCTGGTAACTTAAATAACTTCTTTCCTTTCCTAGTATTTGCCCTGCCCTTCTTTCCCCTCCCCTTCATGTATTTATAGATAGCAATCATATATCCCTCATTCTTTGTTTGGTCCAGTGCTGCTTCTCTGCATTTCTTTCAATGCTCTCGTAATTATGGGTGACAGACGGTTCGCAGTACTCCAGCAGAGCTTTCACCGGTGCTTCCTACAACGGTGTCCGTACTTACATATCACTTCTTAAGTCTCCTTCATTGTATCTAAGGAGGATCGGTTTTGCCTTTCCATTGGCTCCATCCCAGCTCTCTCAGCATTCTTCCATGACTGACCAAGACATTATGGTCTTTCTCTTGCCCAACTTAAGCCACAATTTATAACAGAAATTGTTTCTACCTCAGTTCGTGCGTGACCAGGCATTTGTGCTGTTAAATTCTACTCCATACCTCCAGTCCTCAGGTTCCTCCGCAACGTGTATGTAATGGTACGGATATTTTTCTCATCTGACCATGCCACTTTTAACAGCAGTGGAAGTATTAAAACTTTCAGAGGCTAGCTGAAACTGTGATGCTTGAAAATCTCTACCCAACCTTTAGGTAGTCAAATGATTCCCTTTCCAGAGTGGATGACATCATACATACATTTCCTCGGCCCTAACACATTGTATGAAACATTTATTGCTTTCATCCTATTTCCTGCATTTTATCTCCACATCCTTATTTATTCTTTTTTGCAAAAATGTGTACATTGTGTACAAATATCCCTATTACTAAGGTCAGATTAATGAAGCTGTAGATGTGAGGTTGCTTTCTCCTTTGCTCTTCTTTGGTTTTGGCATGTCTTTTAAGAAAAACTTTTTTCTATACTTGAAATTTAATTTGCTCATTCTTTCAGCATTTCAGGATAGATAACAGACATCATTCCACTATGGGCCTACTGTACACTGGATTTATTTCTCAAGTTTGTAAATGAAATTTACAAATTTTTTACAATGTAAATTTCTTTTATTTCTACAGATTCTTCCCACCCTGATTTTATTTTTCCCCATTATCTGTACCATCCTTTTCAGAGAAAAGAAGGAAAATAATTTATTTACTTTGGGCAGTACATAGATAACTTTTAAATCTCTACCCCTACCTTGCCACATACCAGACCCCCTGTTATTTGTGTGGCAGAAGAAATTGTCAGTCTTTCAAATTTTGTTTACAGATGGTAAGTCTGCAAACTTGACTAATATCACTATGCCCTCTGATTCTTGATTCCCAAGATACCATTTTCACTGATGATCTGGTATGGTGGGGTTTTCTTCCGCTATGACTTTCACTATCTTTGCTTACTCCTAATATTATTATTGTTTTGGTTTTTTTAAGGTTTTATTCATATACTAAGGTGCTAACACCCTTCTCTTCACTGCACTTACAGTGTAAAGTGCAGATTTTAAAAATCCTATTTAAATTAAAGAAATCCTAATATTCAGATTTGGAACTTTTATCTACTTGACACCACTAACTAGTTTCTTTAGGTACAACAGTTCAGAAGGACAAATTTGGAGAAACTAACAGGCCTATTCTTGTTTATTCTTTCACTTATTTTCAATTTAATCAAGTTGAGATAACTTTAGCTAGGTTATTTTCTACAACCAGCTGCTCTATGTCATCACTACCTAACAAAGACCACCTAGAATAGCATCATGGTAGTCCAGTGACTGCTCTAGTGATGAAATCTGCCAGCTATTACACCCTGGAATAACCGGCTCTACCGTTATCAGTAACATTTGCTTTACACCCTATTTCTGAGCAGTTAAAATCTCCTGCGATGAGACAATGCTTGCCAGTTTCTCTTTCACGCTTGTAGTCCTCTGTGTCAGATCTACGTGTAACAGTCCCTCAGCGATCCTTCAGAAGACCACTAGTTTGACAAATTCCATTCTGCCCATGCTGCCTCTCTCTGCCTCTGTGGGCAACTTTATTGTTACAGAATGATGCTTTTATTTCTGATTTTCTTAACAGTCTACACACTGGTTTGAGTGGATTTCAGTCCTAGATTACCCATCCACCATACTTTGCTATTCTCAGGAGATTCGGGGTCCTCCTGGGTGCAGCAGTTCTGGCCTGCATCTGTTTGCACACAGTTTTTGTACACAAACATCATGGCTCATCTTCTATGATATTGTGCAAATATTTTAATTATGTTGCTCACATCTCTTTTATTCCTGACATCCAGGCCATTCACATCACATTCCCACCTGCATCAGTACTGATTTTTCCCATCCATTTTGCTCCCATCTGATATTTTTTCCCCCCACATATTTGATGCTTTCTGTTTTTCAGAACCGGGTATGAAAGCTATTTACAAGTGTTCTTCAACCTCCTCTCCTATTTCCCCAGCTTACAATTCTTTTACTGATTATATAGATACATAATTATCTATTGTTATCGTGTATTATTTTGTAGTATGCCACATGATGTATTCATATTATACTATATTGATATCAAATATAGTAATCTCGGTTCCAGAAAAAAACACAAGAAAACCCAGTTTTCTCTGACAGAGTTTATCTAGTATGCATGAAAAACCATCTTTCTTCGCAAAAGTTAAATGCCTTACAACACTCCTCATAACATCAATTCTTAAGACATCTGCTGCTCTTTATTATCTTGCATGCTTTAACACACCCTCTTCAGGAATGAAATGCTGCAGTGGGAGCTTTTCCTTCAGGATAAACCTACTCAAGCAGATTTCCCATTTTGTGATCTTCTCAGTGCTCCCTCCTTCAGACTTTCGTCCTACAACGTGAGCTGATACAAAGTTATATTTCATCCCAGAGATGATTGCATTGCCACAGATGCTAAAATGGCTTCTGTTTTATAAACGGAATAAATAATAAAATTGCATGCACATACTGTGTGCATCTGCCTGGAATACAATCATTTTAGCTTGAAACTATGCTGTAACAGTATTGCTGACTTTACATTTGTGGGGCTGTTTTAAAATAGCTTCAGTTAAAATAAATTTATTTTTGAATGAGAGAGGTAAAGTGAAAAACTTGAGTAATTATGTAAGATGTCTCATCAGTTCTCCTGGAGATATTTTAGTCATTGGGAGTTAATCACTACCTGATATTATGTGAAAAACCTATTCAAAGCCAGTCTAAAATACAGTATTGTGTTTGAGCAGAAATGCAGACATTGAGTCATAGCTGTCAGTTATTTATTATACTTCAGTCAGTTATGATGTGATTCTTTCCAATATTAGTCTTCCATTTGATTTACGGTAAGATACTGATCTGGTGGATGAGACACTCAGTTAGAGCAAGACCCTGCCCACCCTAATCAGGAGAGACGTTTGAGTGTTTGACTACCATGATGTCCCTACAAAATTTTGTAGCTCTATAAAAAATATACATAAGGTTCAAGAGGTTAATGAGTTAACATTAATTGGGAAGAGGCATCTGAATGCCCTTTTACATTGGAGAATGATAGCTGTGCTCAGTAATGTCTGAGAGCAACAGGAGAAACCAAGGAAGAATTCAAACAGGTCAAACAGTGGTCCTGTGACAGCACCTGGGGACTGTGCCAAGCCAAGCACCTGGTTATAAGCGAAGCTCCAGGGAACAGCAAACACAGGTCTTAGACTGACACGCGGGAGGTGCCTCACTGTGTTTTCTATAGGCACAATCAAGAACAAAGTGATTCCTAACTTGGACACATCAGGTGCTTACTGCTTGCCAGAAGAAATCTCGCCAGAAAAAAAGCCAATCCACATATTGTTTGGTTGGTTTATTTTTCAGCTGGAGCTTGAAGCTGGGGGAAGTTCCTCTCTTGCTCTGTAGTCGGTGAACTTTCTTGCATGTAGGAAAAACACAAACGCCCTCTTCTGCCTGTGTTATGTAAACCTGAATATAAAAGGGTATGGGTACATGACCTACAGGTCAAAATCATCATAACAATTTCAAGCAAGATTGTCTAATAGTGACAGCAGTGGACTGAATATACTAGTAATATCTTGTGGAAAGTGCATATTCATCATGTTTTCATGCTGTCATCATTTTCTGTCTCATTTTATGAAAGTTGCTCAATATTTATGGTTTTAAACATATACAAAAGCAAACAAAACCATTGCAGTTATTTTTCCAGACTGTGCTGACATACTAATCACAATGCCTGAGCAGTCACATTACTGATAAAACCACTCATTTTTATGAGGTCTCCTTCATCATCAGTTTGCTCACGTACAGTAATAAAGCCTATTTTTCCTTCATCCTGAACTGATTTTTATGTTCTCACGCATTACCATCTGATTCATCCTTACCACTTTTATAGGAGTATTTTTCTTCCTCTGCTGCTTCAAAAACCCCCTCTTAGGTTTATTTGATCTGCTTGTGTGTTGAGCAATGGTAGTTTGATTTCTCTCATGCTTCTGCACAAATCTTTCAAGACTTGAACTTTTGCTTATATTCTTCTAAGTTCAGCATTCATAACATATTGCTTTCTTTACGATCCTGGTACCGTGCTTCTTCTGTTGTTACAGTGATGCTTGAGGAAGATTGTTCCTTGGAAGAAATTGCTTGTCTCTTGCAACCAGAACTGATTGAGGATCAGGATCAAACAGAGCATCACAAGCTCCAACCTAGGCAGGCTTCCTAGCTGGAGAAATTCCTTAGTGCAGCTCTTGTGGGGGAAACCTGTCAATCTCTTTCTGTTTATAATGTCTACTAATATTCTGAATAACAGCACAGGCACCACAGAGGCCTTGATTTTATTCTACAAGGACAGCAGGTAAACATTGTCAGAAAAATAAGAGTCCAGTATTGGGAACTCAGATTTCCAAATTTGAGCCTGAAAGCCTGGGTGAAGGACAGCCAAACACAGGAGATGTGGAAGCCGGGAAAAGGTCAGAGAGGGAGCAAAGCTTGCTGAAGCTGATTTTAAACAAGTGTTTGAGGTATTGCTGTGGGTTTTGTATCCATTGCTTCTGGATGAGATGAATTGCTGCTAGCATGGCACTTTGGGACTGAAGGGGGCAAGAAGCATCTTCTAGGGATGATAAGGATCATTGTTACAAGTACATTTTCGGCCCTGAAATAGATGGCGGCATTTGCAGTCCTACACCCTAGATGGTTCTACTAAGGGAAATAAAAACAATCTCTACATGACCTTAATAAGACACCTCTACAGACACAGCCAGGAGGCTCTATCATGTGAGTGCTATTCCTAGGTAGTCTGGCAGGGTCTCATTTCAGGGGCAGCTAGTGCTAAATGAAACCTCATTTTGATCAGACCCCACCTCCCGGCTGACAAGCCTGCAGATGGCTTCAGGCTGCCTGGGTGCCAGCAAGGGGAAACAAACCTTAAAGGAGAAACCTACACTCAGGTTTGCACCTTTGTACCCCCGAGAAAAGGATGAGAACTGCTGCAAGAGCAATGCTGCTCCAGCTCTGCTGGTCTGCTGAACTCAGCCCAGTTGCTTTGGTTGTTATTAAAAAAAAGCACTGAGCAATTGTACAGGAAGATCCAATGCATTAATTTGTGGGAGTTTATATATAGGATACCAGACAGCAAGTTGGATGAGAGTTTTGAATGCCAGTGAGATGCTGACCAGGTAACAAAAGTTTGACTTAGGAGGCATATTCTTGTCTCCCTAAACTTTCAAAATGAAATATTGTTACTGACAGCACAAGGCATCTTATGAGTTTTCCCCAGCCCCTTCACTCTTAACAGATAGTGTGAATGTTTTAATTAAAGCTTTGACAGAGAAGTAGATCAGGCCTACTGTATCATTTTCCTTTCACAGCATGCTTCAGCAAGCTGATGCAGATTGCTAGGTCGATGAGATATATCAATATTATAAGACACACCATGTGTGAAGCTGAACACATTAAAGGCTGATGTTAAATTTTAACATAGATCATGAATCACTCAAACTTATTCAGCCATCCAGGATTAATATAAAAAGTATGAGTAACAGGGGGTTTTTTGTTTTCATATAAGCAGGAGGATGAGACACCTGAACAAATGTTCATATGAGACAACAACTTTTACTCTGCTCCTGTAGGAATGGTTCAGACATTTAGAACACAATGCAGAATATTTGTTGAAGACCTTGTCATAGCTTTCCGAGAACTAAAATTTTTGACAACTTGATTTGGGGGGAGCCTGTTAAGATGATAAAGTCTGGTAAAAAAAAAAAATAATATATATATAAATATATATATGAAAACTTTTAAAAAATGTTGTCCCCCACATGCCTCAAAGAGGGAACAGGTAATGTTCAAACTGAATGCTACTTTACTCATTTCTTCTCCTCTTGACTATTTATTGGCATTGTTAGCTCCATTTTCTTACAAAGATATTCAACTGTAAAATTATTTTGGGCTAGATCTCAACCACAAACTCAGTCACTAAAGTGACTTACTGCATTGAATAGCCCTTGACTTTACTGGCATTAATAAGGACTGTATGCCCTACAAATAGTAATAAGTATTTACATAATCTTATATACTTTGGATAACATGTTATCACAGTTCATCATTCTTTATCTTTCCTTATTTTTGCGGTATTTTTTTCTTTTACAGCTCACCTCTGTCTAGACTACAGACAATTCCTTATAAAGACAAGTTTAATTATACTGAGACATGCAAGCTCAGCTGGGCAAATAGTTGGTGTTCTCTGATACTTTTCATCAGATTGATGATACAGATTCATCAGATTTTCTACAAACAAAATATTTCCATGCTACTGAAACATTTTTTTTGCAGAAAAAAAGCTTTATTTTTTCCTCCTTATTGTAGGATGTGCATTGATGAAGTATTTGATGTCAACATTCATTGTAGGCTGTTATTAAAAATACTTGCTGCAGTAAGATTACTCATTCACTTTCTGCACATTTTTGGTAAGCCTGTGGTACCTCAGAACCTGCATCTGTCACTGGGGACAGCACAGAAGCACTCGCTGAGCTCTACAGCTCTGCCAGAAGGAAGAGGACCGGGTTTTGGCATCCTGAATAGCAGTAGCTCTAGAGTGAAAGACCATTGTTTGAAAACGGCACAATCGTCGGAGATGGTGGCACAGCAAAAGAGGCGCTGAGAGCATTGCAGCTAGAGACGCAAGTAACAGGTCTATTCATAGCACTGCTTTTCCCCAGGGGATGGCGTCTTGCGAGTGACTTCATTAACTGCTGACAGCAGACAGACTGCGCTGCGCTGGGAGTGAAAGGGAAACACTCATCAGATGTCCCCAGCCACAACTGAGGAAATGCACAGAAGAGATAACTGGCAAGTGTAGCGCTTTCCTCACTGTTCAGAAGAAGTTAGTCCCATCCCTAAATGTAATGCTCTATTCCTTTTCTTTTGGTAGGGCAATCTTGTTGTGTACAGACTCGCTGTTTGCACAAAGGATACTGCTATCAATTCAATGTGCTCTGGGAAACTTCGCAGGCTGTGGAAGGTGAGGTCTGAATTCCAGATCAGTTGCTACTTGTAAGTATATCTTGGCATTTGTTACTCCTACTAGTCAGGGGAAGCCACCTACCAAGCCTTGTTACCCGTCATTCAGTACCATGCTGCGTTTGACCTCTCACACTGCATGGCCAGGGGACGTGTGGCTCTCTTTGGTGTCTCCAGCACCTTTACACACAGAAACGGGGTCACACAGCCCAAATGACCTATATCCTTAGAACCAGCAATCCTCACTCGCTCCACAAACTTTAAAACATCCACCCCTACCAAACCAACCTTGAGGGTGTTTGCCTGCAGGTGCTCTCCACACTCTAAAGATGATACTAACAACTGAAGAGCTAATAGCTGAAACAAAGTTTTCTACACACAACTACTTCCTGCTTTGCTCCAAAAAACCACAGAAAACCACATTGCCTTACCTGCCGTTCCCCAGTACACTTGAGTATTTTTCAGGTACAGAGCAAACTCTCTGCCATTGCAGCCGTCCTTGCGCCGCGGCTCAGCTTTCCGCTGGATCACAGGGAGCTTCTCTTTCTCCACATGGCAGCTGCCTTGCTCCTTGCCAGCCCTGAAGCCAAGCCTCCTTTTTTAAAAGCACACCATCATCCTGCTCCTTCTAACTTTGATTTTCTCTGTGAATTTTCCAGGCTCACTGAGCATCTGTGTTTCAAACATTAATACCTTGATTATTGGCTTGCTTTAGCAAGTTTTCTACTCTCTAAACCCTATCTTCTCTAGAAAGTTTAAAGAAAACTGGCCTAAAATGCCATTAGTCAAAAGTCCTGTTCTTCCCAGAGGAAACACTAACAGTCCTTCATAACCAAGCAGGCTATTTATAGGAATAGTGACAGCGTGTCTAACCCCACAGTACAATGAGCATGAGACAGTCCACACAAGAATGATGATAGAGGCTTTCATAAAGTCAAAACTGGAATTCATGCGCTATATGTCAATAGAGATTTAAGCAACCACTTTCTTTCCCCACTCCAGAGGGAAAAAATAAAAGCCCTGTTAGCACATGGACACACAGCACAATGTCACTGGAATAATTAATCCATTATTTTAAAGAGTAACGTTGAAGCTATTCTAATCTTTAGAAGTGTTATGCTTGTTATAATCCTAATCCACTCTCCTTCTGCAATGCAGTGCTTCCACCTCTTGCACACTTGCTTTCTGCCCAGGTCACACACGCTTTCTGAAGGTGCTTCTTCCCCATAAACTGCATTGCAGGTTTATCTTAACAGACATAAAACTAGGTTCTTTGATCTGAGTAGCAGAATACAATTAGTTTGGGATAAACAGATGAATCCCAGACAAACCCAGAAATGGCAAGGAGGCAGAATTACCTTAGGGAATGAGCAAAGAAACATCCATACCAGCCAGCTTGCGAATCGGAGCAGCAAACAGCTGTAACACTGTCTTCTAAGGTACCAAATGGGAAGCTGGGCCCAAAGAGCAGAAGCATCCTGGTGAATCTTCCTGGGTAGGAGATGAGGAGCAGGGGGAGCACTGTAAGGAAAGGGAAAGCACACAGAAAGCAGGCAGGGGTGAGGTTATGTGGGGTTAAGGGGGCACTTAGTGAAGGATTTGCAAAACCTGTGAAAGGGCAGGGAAAGGGCATTACTTTGAGCAGGGCTGGGAGCTGCAGTGCCTGGGGCACTCTGTGGTGGCACAGTGGGTCAGCAGCCCACTGGCCCCTTCCCCATGGCCAGGCTGCCTGGCCATAGGAGCAGAGGAGCCTAATGCAGACACCATGGGCCTCAGCCCCAGCTAGGGACCCCTCGCCACCACTGTTGCCACTTTCCCTCTACCTAATAATAAATAAAGCCACCCCCATCTCCCCCATCTCTGCAAGACCCAAGTAGGAAGACAACAAGCAGCTCATGCTCTCCCCTCCCTCATAGCTCCCCCCAGCCAGGGCACAGCCCTTCGGGCTGGTGCACACAGCAGGGGAGGCAGTGGGTCCCTGCGCTGGCTCTCCCCACGCTGCCAGCGTGCGGGTGTGCTGCTACAGAATAAACATCTCGGGCCTTCCTCTCCCGCTCCCTGCCTTCAAAGACATGAAATCCCTCAGCAGTCTTCACCCACCTCATGCCTGCGGGTGACTCTCACCAGCGAGCTGGCGGCACAGCTCCTGTGGTCCCTTGGAGCGTGGGTGATGTGGGGTGCTGCGGGGCACCCTCACACAGCTTTGCCCCGCTCCCGCTCTGCTCAGCCTGCCCCTGGCCTGAGCCCCCCTCAGATGGGGCCAGCTGAGCTGCAATGTGGCGCTGCAACGTGTGCAGCAAAGGCCTGCGCAGGGCCCTGCCCTGGGGAGGGACAGCCCCAGGCACCAGCACAGGCTGGGGGTGACCTGCTGGGAGAAGGCCCTGGGAGTGCTGGAGGACAGTAAGTTGCCCACGGGCCAGCGGTGTGCCCTGTGGCCAAGGCGACCAGTGGGATCCTGGGGTGCAAGAGGAGGACCGTGGCCGGCAGGTGGAGGGAGGTGACCCTGCCCCTCTGCTCTGCCCTGGTGAGGCCACATCTGGAGCGCTGTGTCCAGTGCTGGGCTCCCTGGTTCAAGAGAGATATGATATGGGATATGAAGATAATTGGGGGACTGGGGCGTCTCCCTGATGAGGAAAGGCTGAGGGAGCTGGGCCTGTTCAGCCTGGAGAAGAGATGAGAGGGGATCTTATCAATGCTTACAAATACCTGAACGGTGAGTGTCAGGAGGATGGGGCCAGGCTCTTTTCAGTGGTGCCCAACAACAGGACAAGGGGCAATGGGCACAAGCTGCAACACAAGAAGTTCCATCTGGATATGAGGAAGAACTTCTTTACCTTGAGGGTGACAGAGCACTGGGACAGGCTGCCCAGAGAGACTGTAGAATCTCCTGCTCTGGAGATGTTCAAAACCTGCCTGGACACAATCCTGCACAATCCACTCTCAGTGAACCTGCTTTAGTAGCAGGGGGTTGCACTAGGATCTCCAGAGGTCCCTTCCAACCCTGACCATTCTGTGATTCTGTGACTGGGTCAGGACTGTGCCTAGAGAGCAGATCCCAGGGAGCTGTGCTGTGGGGACTGCTGGAGGTTACTTCTTTAATGTTAGTGTCACCCATGCCTGTGTCTGCATTTTGACATAGATAGCCCTGTATTCAGTCCAGCCTGTGCTGGGGTGTGAAAGGACAGTGGTGGAAGGCAATTTCCTTCAAGAGCATCCAAACTGTGGAGGTGTTTCAGAGGGGAGGGAGAAGGGAAACAAACAGGCAGAAGAGCTGTGGGAAGCCAGGCCTGAACCCAAAGCAGAACTGACAGGAAGGTCAGGAAGGTCAGAGTAGGAGTAGTAGGTTATACTGTAAGAGAAGAGTCCTTTAGAATTGGATGGAAAAACTAGCAGAAGACAGATTTTGCTCTGAAGGAACAGTAATGCTTGTTGCCCCCATAAGCCCACATCATGGCTTTTCATTGATATGTCCCTTGAAGCTAATTAGGAACATTTACACTAGGGACTAATTTACACTTAGTTGTAAATTGGCAGTTGATTAGGAGGCCAGAAGCTCATGGAGAACATGGATGTGGAAGGACACAGCAAGAAAGCCCACCACACCCCTCCAGCCAGGGGCCACGTGGGGTAGGTGGCACTTCCCTGCTTTCCCCCATTTCTGGCTGTCAGCTGCAGTGAGTCAGATACAGTGAGTCATAAATCACCTTGGCAAGCCATGTCCGACGCACAGGTCACCGAGCAGTGTGTCCACGATGTGCCGAAAGCACAAGCTGCTGGCCGAGCAGTGTGTCCACGATGTGCCGAAAGCACAAGCTGCTGGCGGCAGCTGAGGAGCATGAGGCAAGGGGGGGCTGAGCCGTGCCGCGGGCGGTGGGCGAGACCCGGCGTGTGGGCAGCACTGGAGATCTCTCCTGGCCTCACACACACCCAGCAGCCCAGCTCCATGCAACAGGAGCTGATATGCATTTATCTGTATTTATATAATACAAATCATAAAGACCATTTCCCTGGGCTTTTACCATTGATGTGGTGGTAGGACTGTGACACACTAGGCAATCCTATTACGTGCCCTTAAAGATGGAATTTAAATGTCTACAGAATTACTTTCTAATAGTAATTGGCAATAAAACTTCTCCATTGAACTTCTGGGCCGTGGTCACTACAGTGGAAAAGTAAAATATACCATTATGATTGTTTTAGCATAAAAGTATTTTTAATCTGTCAAAAGGTATTGGACCAAAACGTGTAGGTTTCAGGTGATTTATTAGGTCTGAGAGGGTTTTTTTTTCTTGTTTTTAGTATTTCTGTTTACTGAAATAAGTGTAGTCTCTCCCTAAATGCAGCTTGCCAAATCCTCCTTTTCAGAAGCGTTTCTAGCTACATATTTAGCACATTATTCTTTCACTTTCTTTTTTTAACCTGATGATTCAAGGAGGACAGGTATGCAAACTCTGACCAGCCGGGATGTCAGACACATGCTGGGGAGGACAGAATATCCTCGTTGCTCATTAGTTTTCATATGGGGCCCACACATGCGCAACTCATGTTGACAGGACGTTGTTATGGCACTTACCTTTTGTGCATCCATTTAATACCAAGATTGCTGCAAATGGTAACCATGAGCTGTACTCATCCCATGGGTGGCATCTGCTCTCCCTTTTGGGGGGAAACATGACACGAACAATGAAGTGAGCCGAATTTAGACTTTGATACCTAGATTTGCCATCTAATAGGTGGGACTGAGTCAAGATTAAAAAAGCAATGGACATTAACAGAATTAGTATGACTCACGGCTGTAGAGAAGTAATTTTTAAAGCTGTCTCATTAGCAGTACCTGAAAATGCATTTAAGGATTTTTTGAATTATATACAAAATTCACATGAAAAGAGAAAGACTGAGTCCTTCTGTATTGGGTTTGCCCACCACACCTTCCAACAGAGATGGTTGGATATTGCCTTGGATTCCTGGAGGAATACACTGCTAAAAACTAGAACTGAGATATGTACCCCAGGGAAAAAATTACTCAAGTTGTCTGTGGTGGTAGTAACTCATTACCATAATTTTTCTTTTTTCTTTATACAGGCACAGAATTAAAAGATTAATTTCTTTCTTAAATAAAGATCTGAGTCTAGATTCACCACATATATAATTCTGTAACTTCTGATCCTGTTGCTAGATTGTAATTCTTCAGTAATCCGTAAGGATCAAGCATCACGAAAAATTTGAAGGGGAAGAGGATGTTTGTTAAACACAGCTACGTGTGCCTTAATGAACAAACAATAAGTAAGACCAGAATGTATTTTTCCTGTAATAACAGTTAGTCCCCCTGCCAACCCATTCCCAGAAATTCACTGCTTTTCTTCAGAGCAATCATTTATTGGTAATACACACTTCCCTGGACTAGATAGAGCTTGCAGCTGCAAGAACAGTGGTGGGATACCAGAGGCTCTAATATGCAATGAACAAATTACACGTAAAATTACTTTTCACATGCTCAGTGAAACCAAATGCTGTCGCCAGTTATGACAGTCCACCTCACCAACTGTATTGAATTTGCCTAGACACACTCCGAGATATAGGCAAAACCTGCAGCTGCTTGGCATATGAGAACTCCATCAAAGCACGGAGGATAAACTCATGTATACCCCTGCTATGCAAAATTAAGTAATAGAAGTGTCTGAATATTTTATGGGACAAATTCTTCTGATGTATGTTTATTCAAAACGGCCAGAAATCTCAGGCCTGTGTTTCTGAAGATATTTACTTAATCTGTGGCTAAAACTTTGGGTCAAACTAGTGCTAAATTAAGTCTTATATCACTTTAGATCACAATGGGCAAATATTGCCTGTACTTGATCTGTACATAGATATAAAAGATGCTGGATGTGGTGATGGAAGCAGTTTACGTGTTATTACTCCTATTACAGTACTACATCAATCAGAAACATATCTCTGTGGTAGAAACTGCACAAATATCATTAGATACAACTTACACCCAGAAACTCAACACAGGTGAATTAATTCCACAGCACCAGAGGTAAATTTTGGGGTGCATACCATGCACAGAAGTTGCTAGAAAGGGGGCATGGCAATGGGGATGGGCTCAAAGTGTGATGGAGTCTGTAAGTAAACAGCAGCACAAGAGAGTATGAACTGAGGAGGGGCTTCGTGATGCTGCAGGAGTGAATGAGCTTCACTTCTGCTCTTTAACAAGGGGACTACTAAGCACTGTGCTGGGGAGAAATGCAGTACAGTGTCATCAATCACTATTCAGAACTGAACCTAGTATTAAATATATGTAGCTTTATTTTATCAATCATAAGCCTGAGTGGAGTGAAATACAATGCGGTGTTGATAGTCTCAAAGTATTAATAAGGAATATTTAGATCAGTCAAACTATAATTTTCATAATTATTAAAACAGTTAACGTTGTACCATGTAGTGAATGATGTCGTGTGGGACTGAATTCTTAGCAGACATCACAGATTGTTTCAGTAGAATTTTACAATTGCTTTTTTAAAACATTCTTAACGCAGTAAAGTATCTGAAAAAGCCAGAATGGGTTTTAGGCTGCATAAATGGACTGTGACCCTCACTCATGTTTGGAAAATAAAGGTATTAAAGTGATGCATGTTTACAGCAACCCTGACAAAACAGCTGAAGTTCAAGCATACTACTTTCATAGCCAAATCAATTTCTGAAAACCCTCACAAAGTAAAGGATATCCCAGCAAACTTTTCATGTTATTTACAGAAATTATCAAAAGAAATGTGCATTCACAAACTTACCTGTATTTCAGAATGAATCACGTTCTCTTTTGCAGCCAGCATCAGTATTTTATCAAGAAACTTGGAACCACAGAGAAATTATTGATAAATAAACTTTTAATTCATCAGTTGCATGTATTTTTCTGCATTCTTAGCCGCAAATTACAGTGATGATAGGAACAGACCTTGAATATGTGCTACGAAGCATTTAAGCACACATTGTGCTACTTACCATTCAGGCTAGACCTTGCAATTCAGGAGGTGCTGAATGCATTACCAGGCCCATTGTCCAAAACCTCTGCTAGACCTGTCACTTGTCTCTATTGCGGTAATAAAGAGATTCCTGGCATTCTGGTATTAAGAAACCAGAAGTAATATATTAGTTTTACTTTTCCTCTGCTACTGAGAAAATGAACACATACGATAGAGCGCATAGTTTAGAAGACTATGAAGATTGTATCCTACTGAATGACAGACTGACTGGTTGATTTACATGAAATACCAAGTGCTCGTATGAGAAAAGGTTAAAATTAGATTGACGAGCAAATGTGCTACCAGACTGCTGGCTGACAAATGGCAAAGTTATGCCAACGTATTACTTATTCTGGAGGCGCCCAAGAAGCAGGCAGGAGGATAGTAATTCATGTGCTAGAATACATTCACGTTGAGCATAAACAAAGAGTCCTCAGGGTCTGCAGCAGGAACATATTAGCTATATGTAATACATGTCAACAAATAACTCAGTGGAATAATTTCATCATTAGATATGGCATTTGAATGACTCGTGTTTCCTTAAGACAAGAGTGGGCTGCTCTACTGTCATTTAAATCGGTTCAGAATAATGCCCTGTTGAATGACTACATTGCCTTTCCAATCAATTGGTTATTGTGCTACATCCTCCTTCTCCTACCAGTCACACAATGAAAATACAGATTAGTCATGTAGCTTTTCACAGTGGCTTTTAGATTATAGTCTGATTGCTTCTTGTTCACTGTAAAGAGTAGCCTAGTTCAGTGGTGGCAACTCCTTTGCCTTTCTCCTTTCTTTTCAGCAAGTTCTCCTGAGATCCATGCAGTCAGCTATACTAAAACTCGTTCAATAAGGAGTGTGAACTACGGAAAAAATTTAACTGGCACAACTAAGGTGCTTTGGTTCTTAAAATTCAGCAGTGAACGTGCATCACAAACTGACCTTCATGCTCTGGACACTCAGCAGATCTGAAAATAAAGTTCTATGAGAGATGGATGCTTAAAATCAATGTCAGAGATGCAAGACACTTCTGTAAGCATTAGCTTTAATGATTAGCAGCCGGATAATATTGATAATGAATGACAACTAGTCAGATGTGCCTCAGTTTTGTCTATAAACTGGAAATACTGTTCTGAAAGAGACAGAAACAAGTTTAATCACTGAAAGCCACTAGTTTTTAACTCCTATACAGCTTAGCTAGTTACCCCTTAAAAATCAAAAAGCTGTTACTTATGAAGTGGACAACACAAAATGTATCTTCCTCCCTTTGGAGTTAATGGAAATCCTGCAGCTTACTTCTGTGGAAATACAGGTTGGTTATAGAGTGATTTTTTCAATATGTGAACATGAATTAAATAGGAATTTACAGAGCAGACAATATGGGTTTGAACCTGCTCTTTCTTGGAACAACTTTTTGACATTTTGTTAATATGAAACTATGCTAAAGCTTTAACAGACCCAAACCCATTTGCCAACCTGTTTCCTTAGGGAAAAGTGTTCTTATTCCTTTTCAAATCGCCATGACAGACAGCATGTTAGGGGAGGGAGCTAATTGTCCCCATTAGTCATCACCTTGTCAGGATGACTGGCAGTCAGTAGCCTTCAGGCTTGCTTGAAAAGCTAAATCTAGTTAAGATCTTCTTAAGTCTGGACTGGAGAGACACCTCTAGACCTGCTGCCCCTCAGTGACACCTGAAAAGCTGGTCCAATATTTTATGCCAGGTCTTTAATATGTCTGGTAGTTTCTTCTTCTTCCAAAGCTACTGCCAAGTACCAGGGGAGGGAACAAAAAGGAATTCAAGGTTTGAATCGCAGCAGGGTCTTTTTCTAGCCTTGTTCCCTTGCAATATTATTCTTGCAAGCGATTGATGACCAGGGGTATGCAGGAACAATTTGTTACTATCTAAAACAATCCACTAGGGTGCAAAATAGCCTCTATAAAAAGAGTAGCCGTTTCTGGAAAAATCTCTGCTTTTTAAAGCTATGATATATTGAATGGAATTTACCATCTGAGCCGCCACAAGTAGCTGTTGGAAGCAGTTATTAAAGTAGGTATTAGGCTAGATTCGGATCTTGTGCAAACAGTTGTAGCTCCTGTGAGTACAATCACACTGACAGGCTGGTTTCAGTCCTTTAGGCAAGAGAGAGGCAAAAAAGTGAGAGACGCTAGCAGAGCATCTGCTAGTTAGATCAAAAAAAGTCTGTCTTGTTGGCAGAGCTATTGTCCTTTGGTCACACCAATCCTAATTTGAGTCCTGCTTGCAGCAGCATATAAAACCTGTGACAAACATAGTCATGCTGATATTGAGGTGGATGCCAAAAGAAGATAATCACAAGTACTCAAGACTGCAAAGAAAAAAGAAAAAAACACAGAGAAGGAAGGCTTTCGGGTCTGAAATTTGGAGAAAAAAAAATAAATTTGGATTTGCGTCTTTTTCTCCCTGAACTGCATACAACACAAAAAGCAACACTCAAAAATTGCAAACACACGCCTGGATCAGATCCTTTTCCAGAAATTCAAGTCTGTGTCTGTGCACTGTTTAGCCTAAGGCTAGGGCGTATGCAAAACAGAGAAATACTTTATATTTCCAGACTTACAGTATTTTTATTCATGACCGTCTATGAACTGTCCTATTTGTTCCGGTTGCTCTTTGGGTCTTTTATTGTGCCCGATACTGCAATTTGGCCTGGTCCAGAAGTAATTCATCTAATTACTTTGAAGAGTGACAAAATCCCTGGCAGAGATTAACAAACGCTTCTTGTAGTCCACATCTAAAAGCCAGATTGTGCAGGTCAGAGTCGCTGGCCTTGCCTGGGGCACTGACGATGCAGTGTAAGGCTGAGTGTCCAGCAGAACCAGAGGTGAACACAACTGTCTGAAACACATGGACAAGCCGATTCCCCTTCACCAAAAAGGATGCTACAAAAAGCTTCCGAGACTTGATGCACCAAAATCCTCTGTGGGTTATGCTTGACTTATTTGTTAAATTCAAGCTGTATTACAGATAGAGACAAGACAGTAAAAATAACTGTTTCTGTTGTCCGCTCCTCTCACCTTGCCCATCTGTACTAGTAATCTGGATAGATACATAAGAAGTGTCAATTTTAATGACCACTAAAAGATGTTCTTTTTTAACTTTCCAAAAATGAGCAGCCTTTTCCACATCACCCCAAATACTTTGCATGGTTTTGTAGTATAGATTTTTCATTTAGCCCCCAAGATACTAATTTATTTTCAGAGCTTTATTTACTTCCTGAAAAGGTATTTGTTTCTTTTATGCTGTGTTTTGAATGAATACATTTTCAATTGTCTTGGCTCTTATGAAGATAGAATAATAATAAGGAAGCTCCCAAGAGTATATGCAAATAGACTGGCTTTGAGTTAATGGGAAAAAGGTTTCTCGCTCTGGCCTGGGTTGAATCTTTGCAGACTGTTTGACTTCTCCAGCATTTCCTTGCTGTTTGGCTTCTCTTGTGTTCGTCTGTCACATACAAGCTACTTGTCAATTCTCCCTGACCCTGCCTGGAGCACTTGTGTTTTTGGTGATGCTGTGGTTTTGATTAGATTTTTTTTTTTTTTCCTTCCCCGCCTGCTGTGCAGTGAAGGCACCCTTATGCATTTCATTAACCAAAGGAAAATTACGGCTTTTTTTTTTTCCTCTGATAAAGACAACCCTATCGCTGTCTTAATGATGAGTAGAAACATTATTAGAAATGTGAGCACTTGCATTTTATTATGCAAAGGCAGGATGAGGTTTTGCTTTTAATAACAGGTATCATAAATGCACCATAATTACCTACTATGAATGGGAGTTCACCTTTTTAATTATTTCAGTTTATAACGAAGATGCCCCCTGGTGGCTGCAAGATAAGATGAGATTTAAGCTCTAGGGTAAGAAGAGCAGCAGTGGGACAGCTGGGGTGCGGGGGTCTCCCCACTCTGTCCCTCTGACAGCACTAGCAGCCAAGACAGCACCAGGGAGGCAGCCTGAGCCCGGGCCAGCACCCTCTGAGCCCCGGGCTCTGCACCGCTCACCCACCTGCACGAGTCCGATTGAAAAAGGATGGGTCCCAACAGCTGCGTTTGCTGATGCACACAACATTGCCTAGGAAATTAATTGCAGCCTTGAAACAGGGCAGCGCCACGCACTGCAGGGCTGATCAGATGATCACCATCTGGAATAGATGAGCTGCACATATGCTTACTGTAATACACGCAATGGTATGGTTTGTCCTAAATTGTTTTCCCAGAGATGACTGGCTAGTTTCATCTGCAAAATATTTTCAGGAGAGGAATTCCTGGAACTGCTTAATTCTCTTTTTTTTTTAATAACTGAAATCTGGATTTTCAACACTTAATACAAAACTTGCCCTAGAATGGACGGTAAAGCTTTGCCGTTTCTAGAGACACCACAGAAGATGGAGCCAGGCCACTCTCTTAAATACAGTTTACTAAGCAACAAATTAAACCCCAAGGGTTCGCACTCCCGAACGCAAGCTTACTTCCCTGCTGCTGTCTTTGTTCAGTAACTTCTGTGGCTCAGGGGCTCACAGCACAGGGGCTGCACAAGTGGCAATGCGCCTTTTACTACGTGGAGCCTGCGACTTGCCGATGAGCTGCCTCCTTCCCACTCCCGTATGAACCCTCTGCCTACTGACAGCTGGAACTCATGGAACTATGGGACGTGCACAGGGCAGGGCTGAAGGAGGTCGTGAACTCGCGATATACGCAGCTGGTAACTTCCAGAGTGTTTTATTCTACCTAGCTACGCTGGCCTCTCTTAAAGCTGGTTGAAACCTGGTTTTCATTCTCTTCTGGCAAAGACTGCAACCCTTGGAGCTCTGTGAATACCCACTCCTCCAGCTGCACTTGAACGATGTTTTTTTGACATGAGGAAGACCTGGAGTATGTCACCTCGCTGCAGCCCCTGCCACGCGCCTCCCTCCCCTCTCCCAGTGCTGTAGCTGCCTGTGCACGAAGGCCCAGCTCTGATCCAGCCCAGCTGTATAACCCGGCTTCAGACTGCTGAAAAAAAGCTGTGAGAAAGTCTGTGGAGAGATAAGAAAGGTAAAATTACAGACAGAGGTAGAGCTGTTGGGACAGGATTGCCAGTAGCTCAATGATTCAGGAGGAAAAGCAGCAACATGGAAAGGTTTAAAATCCAAAGGAGGAAAAGAGCAAGGCTAGTCAGGAAGCATCAGGCCGGTGCATTGGGGCAAGCCGTCATTGCTGGGGGCACTGACGGAGCCTGGCAGGTGATGGAAGTGACAATGCTGAGGGTTTGCTCTGGAGCGCTGCAGGGACTGACCGTTCCCCTCCTGCCCCATGCCTGCCTGGCCAGCAAAGCCACCCCGCGTACCTTGCTGGCTGAGCACGGCGATGCTCAGCCTAATGGCTTGTGAAATCCTACCTTGCTTTTCTGTGGGCTAGTCAATAAATAACTACTCCATGTGCCTAGTTATGGATATTCTGCTTACAGATTATCTTTGAGATTGGGTAAAGGTACCCGAACAAACTGCTACAAAAGCCAAGCTGTAACAAATAGCAGTAAATACATTTTCCTATCTTTTACATTCACTGGAAGGCAAAAAACAATTAGCAGAGTGTTTTCTCATTGGTGGAAAACTATTTCTTACCATGGAAAGACAAGTCGTTTTCTATTTGTGCCTGAAAAAAAGCTAACACTATTTACCAAAACATTCTATTGATTAGTAAATTTTCTCCTGGCTGCCTTTTAAAACATTGTTTTATTCCATTACCCTTAAGTGCTTCACAGATATTGCTTAAAAACATCAACCCTGCGTGTGAATCTCCGGTGGGGAGAATTCCTACTGAAGATGACTTCTTTAGGATCAGCAGAGCGTACACACAGAAATAATTTTCCAAATGTTTTCTCCCTTGGTAACACTAGCAGGCTAGCCTCTAAAACAATAAAGCTACTTAGAAAGCTGCCTGAGCAGGTTGATCTGAACATGTGTGCATGTGAGAAGTCTTTAGGGTGCCACATACCTTCATTCTTTAAGTTCTCCAAAAATCTCTTTCTATCCCAGTGAAGCTGTCAAAAGAGATAAGTTTATTCAGCTGCAGGGAGACTGATGAAACACAGCAGAATTCTGAGCACTGCGTGAGGGGATACTGTTGAAAAAGGCAAGGTAACTTTAACAGTTAAAGCTTGCCTGTTGACACGCTGTCCTTTCTTCTTGGACATGGAAAAAAAAATCCAGTAGTATTTTCCCGTGATATGATTCCTTCTTTACTGCAGAAACGGGCTGCACAGGTTTCTCAGATGGTAGATGCAGTTAGAGCTGTCCTGAAAAGGAAAGACTGACTAATTCCACACGCAGGCTTTTACACACTCCCTCTGGTCACTGCACTGTAAATCTTTGCTGTTCTGACATCAGCTTGGCTTTTCTTAGTAGCTGAAAGAGAAGTTGCCAAACAGAATAGGTTTTTTTATCCTAATCCCTATTCTGGATAGAATTAATGGACCAAGTCTGAAAGCCAAAAGCCTCAGATTTGTTTGGGTTAATCAATGCCAGAATTTGTTGGCTAGGGAATGATACAGATGATCTTTCACAGTTGAAAGAGTACGTCAGTGTTGCAAGTGCTTGGAAGGTAACAGCATACACATCTTAAATGCCACCAAATAACACATTGGTTTTTGCAGTAAGACGCTGCTGGACAGGATAGGATTGAGTATCCTATTCCAAAGCATGTGAAAGTTTGCAAATAATTTTGGAGTGGTTGATCAAAGCAAAAAGAACAAGTGCAGCAAAGTGTGCACAGGAGGAGCAGGAGTACAAACTCATATAAATATTCTGACACATAAAATGCATTTCTCATATCATGTTGCTGCAGAAAGTAAGGTGGCACAGTTTTTGTCAATCACCAAGTTTGTCTGGTATGGTGGATGTACCACAGCATAAATTAAAACTAGAAGAGGAGAGCAAAGCATCACTTTTTACATATTTTTCCTTTTCCTGAGAAAAACTGACAAGAGTACAAGGAAGAGTGCTCTAGACCACTCTGACCTACTCCACAAATTTTCTAGCCCAATAGATGCAAACAGTTATTAGCAGGGCTCAGCTGATAACAGTACTTTGTTATGTTGTTGCTAATGCATTGATTACACTTGTCTTGCACCTGCCCAGTGTAGCTAGTTTAGAAAACGAAGAAAAATAAGATTTTGTTCAGGGCCTAAAGAAAAGCTACTTTCTAATCACTAACAACCAACAAACAATAGGGTCTGTGCATGGTCTTGCACAAAACATTTGTGCCTGTACAAAATCACCCAACATGAATATGATGCTTATCAGTATTTGTTAACAGGTCAAAAAATATATTAACATCACGTTTGTTAGTAGAGTTCACAACAGGTTGTGTGCAAGAGGATGGAGTCAACATTTGAACAAGCCGCTTGGTAATAAATATGAATTTTATTATATATAATAAAAGTATATTACATAAAGACATTGCATTATTGCAGATTGCCTGATAGAAATGATACACACAACCTTATTATATCAGGCAAAAGGTACTAATCTGAAAACATTCATTCTTATCAAATATATTTGGAGTTACAGTAAGAGAGCCAAGTTTACCATAGGGCTAATTAGAAAAGCAAATAGATAGCAAAAAGCCTTTCCAACCTCAATTATTCTGAGTCTATGACATATAATTTTTGTGAGGTAGTATTCTCACTTAATTCAAAAAGACTGCTTACTAATCTGAGTTACTAATTCAGTATGGTGGTGAACAGGAATAAAGTAACAAAACCCTTTGAAAGTTCCGTATTCATCCCCTCATCCATTGCATTTTAGACAGGCCACATACTGCGCCAGTATTTAAACTACCCCAGAATGGTTAAATGCTATTTTTTTCAGTTACAGGATTATAAATGTGTTTGGTAGCACACAGCGCGAGGTTTTTTTCCCTCTTTGTTAATAATAACAGCCACCATTGTCAAGGATGTCTTTATTGCATAAGCTAATGCAAATCAAGTTCCTAACCTCTAGGCGAGTCCCTTTTGCTAGCTCCACTGCAAACACGTTTACGGTCGGTATCTTGCATTAGTACCATGCGCCCGAAAGCTTGGGCCGCGCAGTGCCTGCAGCGGAGCCCAGCGCACCCAGCCAGCAGGCTGCCCGGCCGCCCGCAGCTGTGGTGGAGCCCTTGGCATATGTCACAACCAGCTGTGTCATGTCAAGGGCTGTCTGCCCAGGGGGGGAGGGTTCTCCAGGGGGGCACCGCCTGCAGCAACCAAGCCTCCCCTTTGCCTCCCCGGTACCCGCGGCGAGGTGCAGGGGCCCGCTGGGTCACCCAGCCACTGCTCCCTGTCACTGGATTGGGTGCCCACAACTAGGTCAGAGCCCCTCTCATGCCACACACGTCAATACAAAACCACATGGAGGACCATGCAATCGGTAAAGCATTTGGCTGAGGAGACACAATACTTTGTATTTTCCTCTTTCTTTCCCAAGCCTTACTTTGGGCGGAGAAGTCCTCTAACTGACATGCACCATCAGCAGTAGTGATCCTACCAAAAGGATAATAAACCCAGAGATTATCTTTAAAGAAATAAAGTGCTTAAAGATAGCAGCTGGAAAGCAAAACTCGGAATCGTTTTGAATTCCAGTGAAGTATCACCTCTGCTCTCCAGAACCGGGTGTGCCAGCCAGCACCACGGCATGTGGGCAGACAAAAGCACTTTTACGCAGCAGATGTTCAACGCACGAACTACCAAAGTGACCCTCCATCTCCACCGTTACTTCTAGAAAACTGGCTTGCATTTACAACCACAGCATGCAGGCCTGGTGACGTACAACTCTCTGTGCAGGCTGACACAGAGGACAAGAGACTTTTTGCATTCAAATCAGACATTTCACCATCTATCTTCCGCATGTCTTTTCCCGTTTTGTCTAAAAGAATAAGTGACTTTGTAATGTAGTTTGAAAGAATTAAAATTTAATTTTAACGAAACACAGAGGAGGGAAAAACCCAGACTGTAAAGCAGAAAGTAACTCTGGCTAATTCAAAATAAATGCAAAGGTTTTACCACAACCTGTTTGGGTTTTCCCTTGAGGAAGGGCTGAAGGAAAAAGACAATACTTTTTCATTTTTTTGGATCTTTTTTATTCAAAAGTTTTCAAAGAAATAAAACAGAAAAAAGCTAACAATCTAATCAAATTTACAGTTCAAAAATGTCTTTTGGCGTTTAACAACAAGTCCTAGGAAACAAAACTACAGAGTTATCTTGAACCGGACAAATAAGTTACCACTGGCAAGTTTGTGGCACTAGTAAAACAAAAATAAAAAATTAACTCTCTTGATCATATAGATATCTCTATGAAAATCTTTTTTTTTTCAATCTGTACAAAAGGTCTTTCTTCATAAATTAATTTTTTATAATTTAATGGCTGTCTACTATGTGATGTTTAAGTAACTGATTATTTCTTTATGTACAGAGGTTAAATTTCCCAAATCTTACCCAGACAATGAGTATGGCACTTAGTTCAGACATTTCTGGCAGCAGCTCTTCCCTCCCTCTAACACAGCTATCATACTGCAGTTTTAATTAACGCAAAAATATCAAGTAGTGAGAGATCCAGGCTTGGAAAGTTACCAGATACAGGCAAGGTGCTGCAGGAAGTCTGGACTTTTTACAAAGCAGTAATATTCCAGGGAGCATAGAACCAATAATACCACAACTTTTTAAAAAAAGAAAAAACAAAAACACATCTCTTATGACTATGTATTTCACTAGAATCTACACTTCTCAGAGCAGCAATTTACTTTTGAAACTATGAAATGTCACCGACATCTATACTCCAATACTCACACAAAATTTAAAAACTAAAAAATACTTGAAAGAAACAACTGCTTAGCCCTAGCTCCTGAGCTAGGATGATTTGGTCTGTGGAAACAGGGAGGGCCAGCAACCTGTCCCAATACAAAAGGAAATAAACTTTGAGGTAGATAACTGATCATATACAGCTGACCAGAGAAGTATACAGTTTTGGAAGACAACTTAATTCATCGTTCGATTTAAAACATATGCAATTGTAATAAAGAGCTTTAGTAGCAGTGAATTATCTAATATGTGAAGTACAAATAACTGTGTATTTATGAATCAGGAATTTCATAGTTTCAAAATTGGTTTTCTTTACACTTAACACTTGTAGTGATGATGTAAAGTGTGGCACTGCTTGGATCCAAGTCTTCCTTCATGCTTTTGTGTCCATACATCAATTAAAATTATAAAACCTAAATGCAAATGTACAAAAAAGGCACATTCTCCTAACCGCAAACTGGTCCGGCAAAAATAAAGAGTACAGAAGACGTAATGCTGAGACAAATCAGAATTATTGGTTACTGGCTCTTTGTTCTTTGGTAAAGTTACCTTTTAAAAGTGCCAAGTCTTTTTATTTTTATTTACCTACTATAGAGAGCTAGTACCCAATCAATTATGCTTCTACTTACATCTCAGCGTATGTTTGAAAACGAGTCCTTTAGCTTTTGCCATTTTGCTGTAATAGCAACTTTTCTGTTTGCTAAGTCTCAGCACAATCCTCATCCTAAAGCACTATCATTAGTATAAAGGAAGGACAAAAACATTTGGTGATATCTCCACCCCAAACTCCCTACTCTACCTATGCTAAAACTAGAACATCAAGTTAGTTTCTGAAAAAAGGCAAAAAAAGATTTTACATGGCATCATACAGCAGAGTTCCTAAATCATTCAAACTACCAGAGGGAACTATTGGCATATGGCCTTACAAACAATTTATCCTATTAAAATTTCCCCAGTCAGAAAATGTGTTTCACACAAAACATTTTTTTCCCCTCTTGCATTTCACTACCTTACATATTATGTGAAAAATCATTAAAAACACTTACTACACATTAAAAAAGCCAAATTTTCAGCAACTTTTATTGACTACCTTTAAAAGCCCTATGCTGCTGTTTTACAAGGCATAATAGACCAGCTCATTTGGTCAAAGCATTCTACACCATTAGTTTGGACTACTTACTGAAACAGCTACAGCATTGAAAGATTTAAGGCAAATTGGAATTCATAGAAAAGGATAAGACACTTCACACTACATTAAAAGAAAAACAGAAAGCTAAAAGACCAGACACTATAACTGCAACACTGCACTAAAGCAACACTCACACACTGCAAGCACAGAACATCATCTTAGATGTTTTACTATTTTTAAACTTCAGAAAACCCATTTCATACAAGTAAAAAAAAAAAAAAAAAGAAATAAACAAAATAAAAATAAACCAAAACACAAATTCTGTCATGCACATGAATAAGTCTTCGTGGTCATCTGTGCATACCCAGAAATTTGAATATTTTTTTTTGCGTCATAACACTTGATAAAAATTTTTTTTTTTACTAAAATAAACCTGTTCATGGGAACAGCTACTAGATGAATTTAAGGTTTTTCTTATGCACCTTATAGAACTTATAGCAAAAATAGTTTTAGTTGATTTCATTATAAATAACATTTTCAAGAACCTGTGCAAAACTGTCAATAATTCCTAAAGCACAATTGATCAGTAAAATCCATGATTGTTTCAGCCTTTGCACCCTTCTCCAGGCCAGGTCAACACTGGACATCTGTAACACAGAAAGGTCAGAGCTAGAGCAGAGTTACAATTGCGCGCTTTTTTTCTAATGTAGCCATCCATAAAACTAATCATTTCCTATTTTAGACAGCTGCAAGAAGACCAAGTGACTCTGAGTACAAATCTGCAGAGTAACACAGGCAGCAGTACAGGTGCTTGGCCCTTCCCAGGATAAGGCTCTCCGCCAGGATACAGCCTGTGTTCTATTTTCCCCCACTCTCTCTCATACCCGTGCAGCGTGCAGAGCTCCCACTGGGGAACTGTGCGACTGCATTCAAAGCTATTCCCTTCTTCGTCGTTCTGTTATTATTGTTTCGTTTTAAATGACCAAAAGTGAGTGAGTGTATATGAGCTTAATCCTGAGGCATCTCCAAGGCTTTTGATCTCCGGAAAAGGAACACAACTTTCTTTTGGTGCAGCCTCGGGCAGGCTATGTGCAACGCCTAATGCAGAGACAGCTACTGTACCTCCACCATGGCTAATACTTAACAGCAATTCAGGGCTCATTAAATTTGAAGGAAGACTTCTGAATTTACTGTATAGACTTACATTGCCATATGGGTTTAAAAAAACATCCAGCTAATGAAAAAAAGTTAAGACAATTTTTTAATTTCTCAAGGCAAGACAAAGTCTGGTATTTTAAGGCTTGAAGAATTATAATGGGCTACTTTTCAAGTCCCTTTGACTATTTTCACATAGTAGCAACTTTCTGAAAAGAAACTACGAAGTTATTAAATGTAGACACTAAAGGAAAGATGCTGGGTATTTCTGATTGACTGCGTTCACTTACACAAATGTGCTAGCTGTCATTTACTGTTATTTATGGCAATACACATACCAACTTTTAATAAGACGTTCCCAAAAGTGCCGCATTTGTATTTATAAAGAAGTTTCAGTTTGACAATAGTCACAAAGCGATAACAATTAGGAGGTTGCACTGTTCCCTGTATTTAGGGCAAGAAGTAAATCAATTCCCTCCCCTTCACCTGTCTGAAAAATGACAAGTACCAACATATTCCAAGGACAGAAATACCAAATGCCATACTCTGAGGCTGAAATCAACTGAGTAATATTAACCCTCCCCACGTGCCCACTGCCACAGCCACTGCTGACATAGATTTCGCTGGCTCCTCCTGCATATCAATACAGGTAAAGGTACTTCTCTGCAGCATAAAATATGTGGAGGATTGGCTTACAGCAAACGGACAGAGTTGCTCACAGAGCTGGGTATTCTACACAGTCTCATCATTACAAAATGTGTCTCACGTGGCAGCACATCTCATCCTTTCTGGAGACTAAACGCTGCTCCTCCTCCCTGTCCCCAGTCTATGGGAAAGATGCAGACAGGCTGGGAGAGAAAGGCAGGACGGGGAGATGACACGCCGGATTACACTTTGCTGTCTATCACAGATCTCTATTGGTAAGGAGGTTTTATGTGCCCACAAGGAAGACTTAGGGCAAAACAAATAATTCCTTGAAAAGCAGTTAACACCAGCCAACAGCCTTGGCATGGGAAACGAGCAGTAGCCACGATTTTAACACTAGGAGATGAGTAACAAGAAGGGTCTGTGGCTTTGCTTTCTCCTTGCCCTGGAAGCAAATCAAGGATGTGGGCTTTCTCTAGATACCAGCATTTGGCCAGACTACAATAATAAACACAGGTCATATGTCATGCCATGCAGACTGTGCCATCTGTTGAACGTGAGAAGTTTCCCCATTGGTTTGTTTCTATCTTTACATCCTTGAACATGTAAGAAGTTGTTATGCCAATAACGGGGATGAGAGCAGTGCCGTCAAACAGCACAGCGGACCTGCAAAATCAAAGGTAATGCCAAAATGTGTGTACTGGTAGATCTATACATTTTAGGGAGAATATGACACAATTAGGAATTCTTCGCACATAACCGATTATGATTTTTGAGTATCTAATAAATGCTGTTAGGGCTGTAGAAAAAGCCTTTTAGGATGGCCTCTAGCATGTTATTGCAGCTGAATGGAATTTTTCAGTATGAGGTCTTACAAAATCTGATAAAGAAAATTATTTAGTCAAGTTACCTGGCTTACAAATCACTCGGAAAAAGATGAGTTAAAGGAAGAATTAAATTCCAGAATTATAAAACATGGAGGATGGAAAAGGGAATGGTTACTGCAAACAATATTTTAAGGATGGCAATCTACAGAAAGCAAAAATTCTGCATGGAAGGAGTTCAGGTAAAGCTAATGAGTCATTAGCAAAGAAAGGCCATGCAAGCAAAGCCGGAGGAAACCTAAAGGAGGAAAGTAGAAGTCTGGAATTAGAGCTGAACAAGGACACGGATTAAAAATTAATAGATAAAATTCTGGACCAAATAGCTTTTTCCTCAAAAAAAAGATGAGCAGGCAAGTTTTCAGGGGAAAAGGTCAGCAAGGATTCCTACCAGACCACCCCCCTGCCTGTGGTCTGTAAGTCGGTTGCAAAGCTGCTTCCAAATCTTACATGTACCACAAAACTAGAGGATATTATACCTATAAATACAGCTCCCTTTACCATTGTGATTCTCATATTTTTGCACTAATTCATTGTTATTCTTGTATACAGCATGCTGCCAAGATGAACAAATTAAAATCCAACATAATCCAGTTATGCTATAGAGAAATCATTAAAACACTATTACTCATAATTCATTAACTCACTTTTGGAACCTGTGCTTCCTTTCCTGGCCAAGTTCAAATTAACTTCACTGTCTGTCCCCAGATATTATCAGTGTTATATTTATAGGACATAAAAAAATTTTCAATACAGAGTACTGTAAGTTATGAAATAAAACATCTTTGAATTCACATCTTTCATGTGACAGGATGAACCCTACCTCACAGTTACTTATTTTGCTGATACGTATATGGAGAATGGTCACTGGACGTCTCTACCGTAACCTGCTGTTGACCACTGGCTTCCTGAAAACAAAAATTAAGACAAGATGTGAGACACAAAATCAGGCAGCATTATCTGCAATCTGTGTTTCCGTGTGACCCATGCAATTAACAGTCTTCAAATCTGAAGTCTTTCTAACGTTTCTCAAGTGGGGTATTCCAAACTTGAGGTGTTAACTTTGCAATGATTTAAATTTCAGCAAACAGAGAAATAAAACCTTGTATTTCCTCAGCTACTTTGATGACAACTGAAAAAAACCACAAACCTTTGACATTATAGAAATAAATATGCAGAGTGAGCAAATAACTGCTAGTGTATTTTCTACCTGCAAATGCAGAAGAGCATTCTGCCCCTGTCCTTTTGAGGGGCAGGGAGAAGAACAAGATCTACTGACCACATGTACAAACACTATCAATTTGAGTACCATGCTGCGACTGGCACTACTGCAGCACAAAGAATTGTAGCTGGGACTTCACATGCAGCCTGCCCAGAAACCAAGGAATTCATTCAGCTGACGGTGCTCTGACCGACAGTGCAATCAGCTAATTACTAAATTCCTTTTCCAACCCACACGGGCAGATGCATGAACTGGACCAAACAATTTCTGGAGTTTCTGGACAAACAGACTTTGAAACGAAATGTTTTTTCCTACAGTCTCTTCCAGAGCCTGTCTCGCACTCATTCTGCACACAAGAGCTGCAGCATACCTTGTCCAGCTCCTCTGTTAAGGAAATACTGATCTATGAAAGGGTGTAAGGTAAGTCAAAACAGCAGACAAACTATTGTCTACCATTTAGTTATGCTCTTCAACTGGACTTGTAGAGGGGTTTATTAGGCAAATGTGCATGGTATCCTGAGACGCCAGGGTAAAATTGGGATCCTCTTCAAAAAGTTACAATCATGGTCTGTTTGCAGAGAACTTTGCTCACAGGAGAACTAAATGAAAGACCAACTTGTTCCTATTAGAAGTTAGGTTTCAAAAACCACAAAGTTCACCTGAGCTACACTCTTATGAAGACTGCTCCAAGCGCTCCAAGTACTGTAGTGCTACAACTACATGTCATTCTTTGTTATAGTACTAGTTATATTAGTTTACAATAATGACACTTTATAGTTTTAATATACTTTGTATCCACAGAAAATTCACAGTTACAATGTTAGGCTTTAAAAAGTGGTTTTCCTAGGAAAAAAATATCTAATATCCTATTCATGTCTCTTACCTCTGGTCTTTTATAAAATATACTGACCTCAACAGGAACCGCTGCTGTCTGAACATGTGTATATTGGGGTATGTAGGCTCCTTGCATAGCTGTTGTGGCTGGCATGTACTAGAAAGACAGAGAGTCCGTTAAATTGAGTTAAAGCCCAATGTAAATTCAAGAGTACTCAAAATATCTATCATGATATTGTTTAATAGATAGTGACTGTTTCCCTAAAGCAATGTATATGAGGGAAAGACATTTGTGTCTGAAATCAATAGTCTTTTTTGAAAAGTGAGATACCTGTTTCGACAAAACTCAAATTTAGACTTCAAAGACTAGGTAATGGGATTTACTTCTCTGTAAATCTCAATCGTCACCTTTTCTTTCTTTTATTTCTATTTGCTCAGGGAAGAAGAGTATTTCCATTTAGAAGCCAGCTTGCATGTCTTCTGGTTTAGTTTCTGTTCCACACTTTGTATAATTTTCTGCAACTCTGATCTCCTGAAGAGTTAAAACAACTATTTTTTCTTTTTCAATACAACTCTGGAGTTACCTCCTGGGTTCCTTTCATTTACTTTGATCTATTTTTATTTACTCATTTCCAATTTCTGATCAGCTAACAGACTGAATAAAACTTCTGAGTATGATTTAAAAAGAGATAGGTTTTAATATTTTATTGGATGAAAGACTACTTAAAGGATTACTTATTTTCTCCCTGCAAGCTGCACATGCGTACTGTGATCTACACACAGTTTTTTCTACTTGTGTAAGTTCTATTTTGTATTAAATTGCTACATACTGTTCCAGTACTGCCTAATGAAAGATGACTCATCTGCTGTGTCAGAGGGCTTATCATTGATGCAGGCTGTAGTGACATGGTGTGGTCCATGGAGGGAGTCAGTACAGCACCCTATTAAAACAGAAAGAAAGAAATGGTTGCGGCAACACTCAGATTTTAATTACATTTTTGATTCAAGAGCCTAAGTATGGGCTGTCCTTCTGAGCGATACACCACAAAACCCCTCCTCGATCCCAGGCACTGACTCAGGAAGCAGGTCTGGGGCATTCTGAATATTCTGCTCGAGCAGATGCATTTTGCACAGTTTGGTAACGGGGTAAGAACTGCACCGACCTCCTACTGAACATGCTGACATACAATGCACTTAAGACACCTGCTGAAGACACTTCATAAACCATGAGTTGAACCAAATGCCAATTTTAAAGCAAAAACCTGCACATGTTACCAGGTATAGATTCACTTCCTTAAGCTTTGGAATTTCAGGCTTCAGGAAGAAACTTTTATCTCACCTTTAGGAATGGAAGCTTTGGAGGAACATTTGTCTTAGGAGAATTCTACCTGTCACATGTGATGTTCACACCCAAGACAGCTGCCCTACCTAATGGCTGGTTTCATTAGCACACAGATTTTAGAAGAATGGGTAGCAATGCTGATTCTTTGTCTAAATGCTGGCTACTGTGATGACCCTTCTACTACTCCTGTACCATTCTGTTAACTTCATTAAAAGTATATATCAAATGTTTAAACACTTCAGATTGCTAAATATGGAGGGCACACTTGTAAGGTTTTTTATGTTATCTGAAATGGAAGGTTATCAACAAATTTCATTTTACCAACCATGTTCTACAAAACCCCTTTTCTTTTCCAAATACTTTGTATGACTTATGCTTGCAGAAGTGTTGACTAAAATTGATGGAAGCTCAAAACTAACAGAAATAATTGCAGTGTACTAAAAGCCAGTATTTTGGATCAATAAATAATCCTTAAAAAGAAAAGAAAAAACCCATACAGAATATAGTTGGAAAAACAACCATGTGATCAGCGTAGATGAAATGAGTCACAGGCACATCAAACACTAAAAGAATTTCCTGTCTGCAGACTGCAGGCTTCTCTGCAAAGCAAATGAGGAAGACAGCACAAGTCTTCACACAGGTCAAAACTGAACTTAAGTCAGGAATCTAGAGGCTCTTTTTCAGCTGTGAAATCTCATCTTGTACACCTGTGAAACTAATGCACCTTATAGCATTGTAACGTATCAACCTGTGTCCTTCACAGCATGATTTGCAAGATGATTTTTTACGAAAGCCTGTGTCGACAGAAAGAAAAGTTAAAACCTGTAGTGTGTGTGTGTTTAACATTGAAAAACATATACAACAACAATTAAGTGTGTGAGAGCGTTTTCAGTATCACCTTCTCTGCATGCACAAGAAGAAAATGTTCTGCCAGGAAGATTTACATTCTATAATCTGCATGGAGAGGTTAATTAAAGTCAAGACAATATCCTTTCTATATCTGGAAACAGACTTGTTTGTTAACTATAGGAGCCCATATATTAAAGCACTTGTTATTATTTGTAATGCTGATCTCAAGAAACCTAGTAAGTCTCAGATATAATGGTACTTAATTGGTAAATGACACAGATAAGAAGCAAAATATCATGGGAGAGTATAGATTAGAATGCCTGACAGTCTGGTACAGATGCCACAGCCAGAAGTGTAGGGAGACTAGCATTACTAATGAGCAGAGAAGCCAGAACAAGCTATGCAGGTTTTCTCAAGTCAGTGCCCGTAATGTCATTTATATCACTACATACATCTGTCTTTCACAAATTACCCAGTCTGAACTATTCTAGGTCCATTCTAAAACCTTGGGTCTTCAGTTCCAGCCCCTGATGGGTAAACAGTATGTAAAACATTGGTGTTTGCAAAGAGCTTTTCATTTCAATAAAATAAATAAAGAGGGAGGTAAAAAAAAAGAAAAAAAGTTTCCTCAGGATGCTGACTGGGTAACTAAGGTAACTGTCCTCATCACCTCGATACCCTGAAGGCAGCTTTCTTTTTTCCCTAATAAAATAAGGCCCCAATTCAGGTTACTATCTTTGTTTCTTTTTTAAATTTTGATCCATGATTTAATCATGATGTAATTGTCAAAACTCTGGAAGTAATTGGGCAGGAACTGGCCTATTTCCTGTTGTTTAAAGTTTGTGAAGTGTTTATACAATCAGTAACACAACAATGGAGAAGAATAAAAACTTACTGGGTGCTGCATTATATATGGTTGAGGCTGCATCCAAGAAGGACTCTGAACCTAGAACAAAATCAGTATTTTATTTTTCATTTTTGTCATTCTTGTCCTGAATACTCCAACTGAGATATAGTAATACCTTAATAAATCATGTTTACAAGCACACTCCTTATTTATTCACTTTTAAATGCAATTACTTCACTCTGTGAAGCAACATTGATTTTTGTGAAAAGGGTATTTACCTGTAAATCAGAAATGAGATTTGGAGACAATATATCACATATACCTTCAAGAACAGTACACTATGTTTTTAGGTCAGGTCTGAGTACACTGAAAGAGTTCAAACAGATGCATGACAGATTTCTGCTGTGTTGAAAAAGGAGGCATCTCCTTCTGCCTTTGAAAATCCTTTGAGGAAAACTGGAATCTCAGAAGGTATAGTGTCATTTGCCTTCTAGTGTGACTGGAATAAAATAAATTATAGAATTTTCACAAGGGAAAAAGAAACCAAGAATTCTGCTGGAATCTTGTTCCAGGAACAAGGGGAAGATTTAGGAGAATTTTCTTCTCCAAGGCATTGCAGTACATGATTCCCAAAGCATAGGAAGAGCAGAAGGTTGCGACCGTTCCTGCTCTTGCAACTAGCATGTTTTCTCTCCAAAAACACTGACTATCCAAATACTTAAACTGAGGTAGGATGCCTAACTTTGCATGACAAGGTAAAGTAAAAAGATTAAAAGGTAAACTCATAGGTTATCTGGTTACCCTAGTTAAAAAGAGCTGGTTGCATCAGCTCTTTGTAAAAGTGTGCTGCAAGAAATATTAAAAGAATGAAAACATTTTCTCCCCACCTCCTGTAGGTGTATAGGATAAGGGAGGATTCTGACCTGTACCGCACATACAGAACTGACTCACTGCTGCTGCCGGACATTTAAAGTCCCTTAAACACCTCTACCATCATTCTCAGAGTCCTGTGAACAGGACAGGTAAACAGTCCTGAAAAAAATCCAGGTGAGGTACTTTGTGCAAAATAGAAATATTTCTTCCCTCCTTTTGCTACTGACTTTCAAGTCAGAGTAATATTTCTTTTTCTCTTTTTCAATCAGAAAAGGAGCAAACAGGAATTAACAAATGGAAAACACTTGAACCCTCCCTTTCCTCAGGCAAAACCTTATTGGCAAAAATACTGGTACAGCCTGACTAAAGCTTTGGCTAATCTACTCATACTAAGATAGTAACTGGCTTTGTACTGTCATTTAGGTATACAGGAGTTGCAGAAACAAACTCTAGCCAAAACTTTATTAAATTTGTTTACCTTTAATAAGAATAAATCTAGGAACAGGTTATACCATGCCTCAAAGAAAAAATAAATAAATCATGCTCTTGTGATATGTCCTGTTGTGCAGATGACAGAACGCTGCAGGTTTCAGTGAGAAGGGATCAGTAATGAAGATGTGACAAATATCCAAATTGTGAAACTCTTCTGGCCAAGAACCTCCTTCCTCTCCAGTACAGAATACTTCAATTTAATTTTCAACTCCTATTACTGTAGCACTTTAAGCATAATGATGTTAATAACTCCATCCACAATAATTTAAGCTCCATGCCACATATATTGAAATCCTGGTAACAACATTCCTGGAAACATGTAATTTTGTGGTCTGCCTATCTCAATAAGCCCAGAAAAATGTTACTATATTCCTAAGTATGTTTCCATGCCAACTTCCAACTTTTACTTGGATTCTGAATATCTGAAAGTCTTATATTGATAAATAATTTATATTTTAATAAAGAATAGCAGCTAATTTACTGGAATATTTTTCTGGGTAGGAACTTGTAATTTTTGAGGTATTGCTGTACAGAGCGGAATGATCCAATATACTGAAAAACAGAGTAGTAGCACTGTCTGCCAAGAGCAAACACTGTATTGCATAAGTCACCTCTGAAATTAATACAAAATTATTCCAGCTGCCCTTTACTCCAGAGTACAGTGTTTTAACTCCTATATAATGCTTTCTTTGTGCAAGAAGGTGTTAGACCTCCAAACTAATATTAGACAATTCTTCCTCATTCTTCTCACCTGGAATGGGAGGGTACATGGAAATTTCTGCGAGGGAATGCTCTGTTAGCCTTCCCTATGCTTTCTACATAGCCTTCTGTATTCATTTTCACCCACAGTAGGCTAGAAAACTCAGCACGTCTCTCTCACTAAAAAGCAAACAGCCTCTTCTCCTTTCCCTGACATACAGAGGTAAGAATTTTCCAAATTTACTTTGGGTTATTTATGACCCGAATCACCGATGTTTACTTCATCTATGTGTTAAACAGTAAAATGCCAAAAGAGATGATCATTTAGCTTACGCTGAGATAATTGCCACATCTCAAGTAGTAATTATAGTGCATACATCTGAGACTGCCATACTAGTTGCATTAAATGCAAGTTGTTTGTAAACCGAAACGTATGATGCCCTAAAACTGAGCATTCCTAAGAGATTTATTTCAAAGTACAAAAACTGTTCCACATCATTTCGCAGCACGTTGAATGGTTTGTCAATAACCTTTAGTGGGGACTCAAGATGACACCTATCAAAATTCCTTTTCAGGAAGCTTTGGACTGGGCTCTAAAAACAAAAAAACCTGCATGATTCATGTTTTAATTTATTGTTCAAAATAAAGTAACTTTTGGGTTAGAAACACTGTTCTAGACTATTAAATGCTTTATTCCTAATGCAAAAACACTGAATTTGAATGCCAATGTAATTTGAACTCTTTTTCAAATTTCCTTCTCTAATGTCAAGCAAGTTTTTGCGTCCTTCTTAGTACAACTACATAACACAATATTGTTGAGCTTCCCCCCTGCCCTGAAACAATCTGGAGAAAAGTTCAAAAAGCATGGAGAAAGAGCTTTGAAACAGAATTTCATTGTGTCAAGAGGGTTTTAAATAAAGAATAATAATTTTAAAGATATATTATTGACATTAAAAGAACTTGACTGTGGGAAAATGAAAAATGATACATGAAATGCAGAAGTGGTTACAAATAACTTAGCCATCAGCACAAGCTAGAGACTGTTTTGCAAGACACCACTTATTTAATTGCTGTGCTTCCCGAAACAAACACACTCTTAGTTTTTAAGGCTGTCATTTTCATGCTGTTCAGCATGAAGAGGCCACTTCATTAAAATGAAACATTATTGGAGAATTCATAAAACCAGATGTAGCCATTGATAAATAAACATAAGCTCCGATGAACCATTTCAGCTACTAAGTTCTAAATACAGACCTGGTATGTGGAAACCGGAGAAGCAATATATGGCGTAATAGATGTCTGAGTGATCATTCTGTTTGCTGTAATACTGTAGGGTGATGGATAAAATCTAAAAAATGCAGAAATATTTATTAAATGTCAGTTCCATGCATCTTTCATAATGTAAACATTTTTTTCTTAGTGTGCCATTATTTAACATACCCATTTTGCAAAGCAGCTGTGGTTGGATCATATGTGAGTGTCATTCCAGCCTTTAAAAAAAAAAAAAGTGCAAAGAAAGAGTTGGCAAAATTCATTTGGATTGTAAATTTCTCTTACTCTTTCTTTAGTTGTATTATTTTTAAATGAAAATCTGTATTGAAATACTTTATTACTATAAGTTAGGGAAAGGTTAATTGACAGAAGTAATTATATAGTGAAAAGAGTCACCAATACTGGCTATGAACACACGTTTCCAAGTCCCCATTATGAGGAACAAAATGCAATCTATGAAATACCTGGCTAAGAGAACATGTGTATGTTGGAGAGGCAGAGCATGAAGATGATTCTGTTAGGGTGTTGCCTACAATATATTAACTGTAAGAATGAATGGGGAGTGCTGTTTTTCAGAAGACACATTCAAATTTTCTTCTCTCATCTAAATGAGGTGTCTAGGCTTGCCAACCACAGTAAGCCTACAAAACTATTATCTTGAACATTAAAGATTCAAAAAGCTGTGACTAAAAAAAATTAATGCTGCACTGCATTAGTATAACATTGCAACGTTATGAAAATGATGTGCATTTCAGTGCTGCATAACTCAAAGGATTATTTACTACATGTAAATAAAGTTATGGTTCAGGTAGTTTTATAATATGAGAAATATCTCAGGCGTATTCCTGACTAAGTTCAAGGAGCTTTTACTGTTCACATGAATGAGGCAGGATTTTGTGTTTTGCATTTTGTCTTTTTTCCTCTTAAGAAAGATACAGTTAAGTATTTCACAGAGTTGCAAACTGTCAGGTAAGAGTTGCTTGCACATTTTTAATATGCCAAAGAGCCAAGCCAAGAAGTCTCAATGCCTATCATTTTCGTAACTATTCATTATTGTACACCCACACTAAAGCTTGAAGGGAGGACTTACAAGTCTCACCTCGCCTTCTCTGTGCCATGCTCTTCCATTCTGTATATATTTATTCTGATTCTGTCTCTTTTTCTGTCCTCCATCGGCAAACTTGCACAATAAAGGTTCTGCAGGAACTGAGAAGAAAGAAACATTAGTTGAAGTAGCATTTATACACAGGTGCTGAGTGCTCCAAATGAAGTACATGTTTTAAATTATATTCCCAATATGACTTTTAAATAACACGGACTCACACTACAGCATCAACGGCTGTTCTGCATAGCACAAAGACAGCTGCCACACACGAACAGAGCATCTGGAATGCCTTATATCTTTGATTTTAAACTACTGCTGTAAAACCTGTTGGAAAGAAACATGGTCTGCATATCCCAAGTATATGTCTGTTGGTCTGGGGATGAATGAGAAGTGCCATCTGAATTCTGAGCCTCTTAGGAAGTACATCTAAGGAGAGTCGAGAATAAATCTGGCCAAAAGTCTTTAATATATTCCCCCCACCCTGTGAAGGTTTCAGTATTGTCCCAAATCTTAAACTTCTCTGCTCATCCAGAATAGCCAGAAGAGCTGGCACAATACCTCCACTTACTTTAACCAGCAGGGCAGCAGGGTGGAGCAGGAACCTTTTTCTCCTGCCACCTTGCACTGAAAAAATGCCACAGCTGTCCGTTCCTTTTTTATCTCTGTTCTAAAAAGAGCACACAATGCAACCAGAAATTCTTCAAGATTTTTCTTTTATCTTGTTTTTTGCATACGGTCATGAAATAGTATGATACTGTACTTGGGTTTTTTGGGTTGGTTTTTTTTTGCATAACATAATCCTGACCATGAGTCCAATTTTTAATGCAAAAATTGAACCAACGAAAAAGAGAAGTTTGCACAGTATTCTTTCCATGGTACTAGCTTCAACTGCAATAGTTTCTGAGTACCTATGGCTGAAGCACAGCTCTGCTACATCAACCACACCCTCCCTAATCACAGGGTGGAAGCACTGTTACGACTTGGATGTGAACACTCCTCTGCCAATAATTCCTGACACATGAGCTGTCCAAGCTTTACCATGATACTCCTCCAGTCATTCTCTGTTTAGAAACACCTTCATGAGACACGGCTGGATCCGAAAACATGCAAGTTGCCAACTGCAGAGTAAACACACGAGGTGGGAGGGACACCCACAAAAAAATAACCCCAAGAAAAATTTTAGCGTATTGGTATCGTGCAACAAAATCTAATAGTATAACCATGGCCAGTGCTGACGTGCTCTTTACTCTGTCTGCATTTACGAAAGGTGATTGGTATTGAAAACCTCAGAGACTTATAACCTGGCAAAAAGCTTGACTTTTGAAACTGGCTAATGGCCAAGTCATCCCTGGCTTTGGGTGGCATACCTAAAACACTAGCTCCGGTTCTACTGAAAAAAAAACCCTATTATACCAATTTGCTGATGGACAATTTGACATTACTTTATATAAGATAGATCTCAACAACTTTGGTCATATCACACAACATTTTAATCATTCAGTTCTGTTGAAAGAAGAGGAGTTAATATCGGATGTTGTTAGTCAATATGGGTAAAACTGTCAGGTTCTGGTCTGAAATTGTTTTGACTGACTTTACACAGTGAGGAAAAGAAAAAAAAATCATCAGAAAGGGAAAGCTGAGATCCAAATACAGAACTGTCTTAAATGAAAAATAAAGGCTGTTCCCCACGTTGACTAACTCTGGCTACTTATAAACTATTTCAAACCATCTAGTATTGTGGGAAGCATGTGTGACTTCCAAAATACACACCAGAAATTTTTGGATGAAGTCAAAAGAAACTGGCATGAGAACTGCTTATAAAGACATCAGAAAATACCAAAACATTTCTAACCCTGTGATTCTGTATTATAGCACTCATCGGTCATAAATACTTTATTTAAAGCTGCATTATACTTTCATCAAAAATCACCATAGTGAATTGCACAAAACTTTTCTGAAAGCATTATTTATGCTTACATTTCCTATTATTGCCTCAAGACAGTGATTGTTTTTTTAAAAAGTCAGAGTAAACCTGTCCAGCTGTCAGTAAAATGTTCATTAAAATCTACTTTAAGAATAAGTAGGATTTTTTTTGTCAGTAGGTAACTGAAAACAACTAAATTTTAAATGATGAAACATCTTCTGTGGTGCATTGGAAATGTTCTCCTGACAAATTTAAAAAGGAAGAAAAAATGGAACAAGAACTATTCACATGTATTGGATTTTCATATGCAATATCCAAAACCTGCAGCAATGAAAAAAAATTTTTCAAAGGGCATTAATTTGTGATTTGCCTGAAGTTAGTGCTCTATCTTACTGAACACAGATCTGGTCATGGGAATCCTTGTTTTTCTGACCTTCCAGCTTCTCTTGCTCCTCACTGTGTCCATAAATGAAGCCAAATGCTGTGAAAGCTCCAACTCGCGTTAAAAACCCTGAAGCTGACCGTCTATTTAATACTGCCAACTGCTGTGAGAAGGCTCTGTAGCATTTGCCTTCCTTGATTCCAGTTCAAGATCTGAATGCTGATAGTGGGGACTGCCACAATTGAAAGCCTAACTGCAATTTTTGGCTGCTCTTCCATACATGTGACCTGAGGAGTACTGCATTCGCTGCTTCAAGAACACAATGACTGATGGTCATCAGAGGGAGGGTCATGAGAAGGAGATAAACCTTCATGGGAGCCAAGTATGATCTTTTGATCCCCCCCTCAAAGAATGAATGTAGACCTCTCTTCAAAATCAAATCTGAAATCTATTTCTTCAGCTTACCTTTCCTCATATTTTTCACAAATACGTAAGATATTCTCTCTCTTGTACATACAAACATGTGTGCATATGTATCTATCAAACCAAAACACTCCAACAAGCCCTACAGACCAGTGAAGCAATCTTTTTCAGTCAAGCCATCTTTTTTCTGGTCCAGAAGAAAGGGAGAGTCATTTTTATTGTTTAATTGTTGGGAAGCGTGCAGGGCCAGTGATGAAGGGGATCATTAATCATTCACTGACTTGTCTGTATGTGCAAGACAGAGTGGCACAGCGTAACTATTCAGAGTTGCATTCACAGCTAAGAGCGAGCTGATGTAAAAGGCTACAATTTACAGTGGACTTACGCTTCTGCAGCTAAGACACCACGTTTAAAATGCCCATGTTACTGACACTTAATGAAAACCAGCAGACTCTCTCAATGGTCTGTAGATGCCTGTTGAGCTGCTGCTATGGAGACATTCTGTAACCATGAGCCTTCCCGTGCTTTAACAGGTCAGTGCTTTAAAACCTGACTGCGAAAAGTGTTGACCATCTCCTCCTGCCCCGAATCACCCTCCTCTAGGGCTAACGTTTTTACAGAAGAAAGCTGTGAATGCAGTATTAGTCCAGAAAGTAAATAATTCCTTGTTGTACATGCATTGTGCACATGTGTACATTAGAATTCAGTCTTCATTTACTCAGCGTCTACCCAAATGTGTACCAGGTGATACTATAAATGCAAGAACAAAATTGATGGTCTTACATTGGACTTTGTGTTTACACATTTGACTTTACATGGTTAATTTTATCAACTTTTCAATAAACCTTGCTTTCAGATATTAAAAAATACAACAAAATAGTTTTAAAATACTATTTTTTAATCTATTTTCAATTAAACCGCATCTTTTAGTTACATTCATTGCTTATTTTCTAGCAATATGACAAGGCATATGGGACTAAAAAAATCTCACATTAAAACATCACTTTAATGATAGAGCAAACCTGTACAGCTAGAAACTTTTACCCAGAGCTGTGAAAATTAAAAAAAAAAGTTGTGTCACACAAGATCTCAGTAGCTTTATACGTTTTAAAGCGAAACAAAATATATACTCTTCACCATCCTAACCTTCACTTAAATGCAGTGCTCAGGGTTACATTTATTTAATAACTTACACAAGGTTTAACAATTTGTCACAGGAGTATGTTTTTGAGTGGTTGTAAGTAGTATTTTTCTTTTCTATTCCAATGTTGCTTCTTAAAACTAAGCAGCAGTTACAAATGATGGGAATTAGAGCAGTAAAAAGCCTCCAATCTTTGATCTAATGTGTAAAATCTTGGTTCCTTCTGCCTTCAGTGTGACAATCAGGGTTAATACCAGCACTGTGACCTCTTGATACCCCTTAGCAGTGATTTCCAGACTGTGGTTGACGGATTATTTCTAAAGGATCTGTGACAGATAACTAAGAAATGTGAGTTTATGGTCAAGCAGCTCAAATTCACTATATAGAGATATGCAGTGCTGAACATTTTGTAAAGGTAAGCAAATAGAAAACTCTCGGAAAAAACTGCCACAAAGTAACTACTTCAAGGCTCCGTTTTCAGTCCTGTCCTGCACTACAAAGATGTCCATGATCAGAATCACTCCAACCAGTATTGTCTACCATACCTGGTAGACCTCTTCTTAGTCTACAATCACGAACACAGGCAGGAGCAGGGCGCTCACACCTGTCTTCAGTTTCCTCCCTAAAACAGAATCTGAGTGACCAATATCTTCACCATTACTGGGAAGAGGAGGTCATGGACCATCGCCACAACCCACCATTCCTGAAGTAAAAACGGTATGGGCTGCTCAGCAAAAATGCTCTCTACCTTTACACCCATTAAAACAAAATCACCTAAGTTATTTTCAGTAAAAGAAGTAATAAATAATCCATAAAGCCTATATAACAGGCATAAAACTTATGTAACTTTTTAGCTTCTATATTTTTCATTTTAAATGTAAGAGACACAAATACACTCAGACTTACACACACCTTATGTATTCTACAGCACAACTGCTTTATGTAATTATTTATATAATTATCCTCATGTATCATCAAGCAGCTGCATGCTGCTGTGATAGGGAGGAGATACTTTTCATGATTTTGCCCAGCAGATCATTTCTACTACTGTTACGGGTCCAACACAAGACAAAAAGCGAGCAAACATTTAAGAATCATCTTTAGGGGAGGGAGGCTAAGTATGCTGCTCTGTCCTCACTACTCATCTTCTGTGCCCTGGTTCCTTATACTAGTGTAGTCTCTGTTTCCTCCGGCTCATGTCATGGAGCTGATGTTTTGCAGGAGAAGGTTTAAATATCACATTATTCACTAAAATAATAATTCTTTAAAAAGGAAAGTAAAACTACATGCAAAAGTAATTTCAAGATTATAGCAATCATGTAATAAACACACAGCTGAAAACAGAATGAAATACAAAAATCAAAGTCCTGAGAGAAATGGACAGGAAGTCATAGCCCAAAAATCAGAACAAGCTATTACAAAAACATGTAACAGAAGTATAAACTCCAGTTAGAACAAATGGTAAAACTGATATGCAACTTCTAGGAGTTTTAGGGTTATACCACCTTGTGGTGCATTTGAAATTGCTCTCTGAGCTAACCTTCCTTCTCACTCACTGAAGAAAAACAAGGACACACTAGCTATTGAATATATTTGATAAGCTAATATGGAGCAGGGAAATAAAGCCTGAATAGCTTGTTACATCTCAGTTCAGCTTGCTCAGTATCATCAACACCCAGCCACTCACTCAAATCTACAGTCAACACTTTTGTGACCACCCTGTGCTACCCTTGGCCCTCTCAGATTCTAAAGAGGCATTTCTGTTCTGTCTTCTCATGCTCCAGAGGTTTCATCTATGCTTCCTATAACTGTTTAACCCATTCTTCCATTTAAACCCAAATTTCATTAAAATAACAAAGCTGTGTCATCAAAGCATGTTTTTGTTGAACACATGTTCTTCCTCCCACACCAATTTTATTACAGGCCTGTCTCTCCTACCTTCCTCATCCTGATAACGGTGTTTTTATAGCCAGCTCCCTTTGCCGATTTTAGCCAAGTTTCTAGGACACAATGTTTTAATTTAAACATAGTTCCAGTTCTACAATTTTATTTTGCATGTATTCGAACTTCTTCCTCTATAACCTCAAAGGATGCTAATGTATTTCAAAACATTTTCCTAACCTTTGTTTGTCCAAGATCCACTTTTCTCTGTGCAGGTAGTCCAAGACCACAGTTGCCCCATGACTCTGCCCCACTTTTTGGCCGACTGAAGTGTATTATAATGCATAAACTGCATCCTCTAATCAGACTGCATTATTGGGCATGTGCTTACTATATGGTAAGGAACTCCAGGAAGAATTTTAACTCCATAAAAAACCCTTCCAAGAAGCAATACAACTTCACAGCATCATCATGGAAAAGTAGAGTTGGGGCTGTACCATATACAATAAAATTGAGGGTCTTCAAGGTTCTCACAACTTTCTTAGGAACCTAATTATCTGTCATATTTTTCAGCATCATGGAAGGTACAACATCTTACTTAACAGACTTTCAGACATTTAGTTATCTATTTCTGAGCAACTCATCTAGACACTCTTTGTAACAAAGACAGCTGACAGCAAAGATACATCACTCTCTGGAGGTGTTTGCCTCTTTACCTATCCTAGACAGAGAGCCTAGCCGACTACTTTGCCAAGTAAGCATAAGAAGTTAAAGTTCCTGAGAAGGATTATGTCTTGAGACCCTTCTTTAGTTTTCATTTTCTGACACTCAGCAGTTCTGTGCAAATTTCTTGTCCCTAATCCATCACACTTTTCTGGTAAATGTTTCCTCCACACTGCAGAAATTGTTCTTAAAATTCCATGCAGCAATTTTTATTCCTACCTGGTTAAACCTGATCATATAAGGGTGCAACTCCAGCTTCAGCAACAGCCCACCCGAGACAGAGCATGATTAGCAATGACAGCAATGACATACTTGGTGGCTTGTTCATTGAGAACACGGTAATGCGAGTGAAAATAAAAATAAGTAAACTAAATAGCACTAATAGGAGGTTCTGTTACAGCTTTTTTACTGACTCTAATTGAATAGAAATCCTTATATGTTAATTTAGAAAACTCTTGGTTTCTCCATACTTTTTACTTTTAATTATGTCCAAGCCATAGCAGCACTATAAAACTAATCACGGAGGGTGGATCAGAGCACAGTCAGCATTCAGAGAAAACCGTTCCGTGATCTCCTTGCCCCTAAAGGGATTTTCCACCTCATAAAAAAACAGATTTCTAAATATATGAAATAGAAAAATAAATATTACAGGCCCTAAGTATAACAAAGTTTTAACTAAATAATCTTGGCAATCAACCCCAAAGCAAAGGGTCTGCAAAAGCCAAGCCAGGGAAGTCAAAACCCTGCATTCGATTAGTGCTGGTGAAGGGAGTGGTTTCCTGTGCTCTGAAGCAGCTTTCCATCCCTACTGCAGCACAGACTGCCTCAAACTGGAGTAATCTTTGAGGGATGAAGCATGTATGTAGTTTTACTAAACAAGCCACATTCTTGTCCGCCTGCCGAGGGCTGCTTTCCTCCTCCTCAGTGTCAGGATCTGGCTGCAGAGAACATTTCACCAGCAGGATAAAGGTGGCTTCAGCAACCACATCAACAATGTAATTTGTAAAATTCCCACTTGGGATTCTCAATAAAACGATTACCAAAAGCTGCCTGGAATGTCAGGCATGTGTTCTTTCCTCCTTTATTGTCCTCTTTTCTTTCTATTTTACTTTGCTGCTCTGACTTGCCTTTCCTTGTTTTTACATGTTTATGGAATATGCATTTTGTCTCTTAGAAACAGTGCTGACAAAGCAGGCAAACTGATGAGGAACGTGGTGTGACAACAACAAAACGGCACTACATAGCTTCTCTGCATTTTGCCTTGCACAACATTTCTGGAAGTAGCATTCTTTGTTGACCTCTTTCCATCTTCCTGAAGAACCTCAAAGCCTACATTGACTTAAAAGTCACAGCTCTCCCAATGAATGAAAGTGCCTGGCATTAAGGTACTGCCGCGGAATATATTTTTTACTAATCAGATCTTTTGTTGAAAATTATGTCGAAAAAATCATCAACAGAAGGCAAAAGCAGTCCATTTTTTGCCTCTCAAAGAGAACTGTCCCTGGACAATCAGCAAAATTTTGTTTTGATACACATACAACACATATTTGCCTCCTCACTTCAACTGGGATTATGTGGGATGTAAATTTGTGCATAGCTGGCTTAAGGCATTTTAGCTGCTTGTCTGTCTGCTCGGAGAGAACACTACTAGATTCCTAGAAAAGGCTTGCAGTAGGAAAGTGATATATTGTGTTCCAAGTGAGCAAGTATTACAGTCATCCAACAAGACACAGTTTAATTTTAATAAGCCTGCCTCTGAACGAGAAGCCAGATACAACAATCAGTGTAACAGGCTTCCACTATGTAAGCAATAACCCATTCATACATCTTGTTAGAAATATATCCAACATACCAGAAACTCCTGCTGGTGTCTTTATGAATTTTCCATTAAAATGAGCAATCACTGCTTCACATTTTTCTGTTGACTCCATCCTAAGAAAATAAAGAATAATTTACATAAATTAAACACTTATCCAGATTCCCATGTTTGTGATCTTTTTAAAGCATGTTTCTTGCTTTTTCTCGCTTTGCTTTTGTGGCTTGCTTTCCCATGTGTGAGCAATAGAGAAGATGTTTTCTAAGAACAGACAACTCAGAAAGGTAAAACTAAACTCAGTCAACATTTTAGGCACTCTGAGGCCAAAGTCAGTGCCAAACTGCAAACACAATACCCTTATTTACTTAGAAATTAGGCACAACATTGCTTGGCCAGCTACAGTACAAAGTACCTATGCTGTCTTAAAGGAAGCAGAAAGACTGATCCACAGTCATTCTCAACAACTCTTAGTGTCCATGATATATACAACCAATGTTAATGCCACTTTTCATAGAGGTTTCTGAAGTGTTTGTACAGTTTTAAGAGTCATAAAACTCAAATATAAACACGCCTGACCATGGCCCAAACTGCCTTTGCAACTTTTAGCTTACACTTATCATGCCAACTAAATGATGTACCCATCTCCTATTTAATTGTCTCCAAGTTACTTTTGAAACAGGAACCAATGACAGAATAGCTATGATGGCTACTGAGAATTTATCCAGCATCCTGAACAGGTTTGTGCACCGATGTTGTCAAAACTAGACTGTGTGGACTACCTGTGAGCTAATGCCAGTCGGGGAGTGGCTCCGCAGGTTGCAGCTACCTCCTTACATTACAATGTAGATGTGGCGGCTCTAAATGCCAGCTTGGACCAAGTTGCAATGGATGACCGAGACATACAATTATTAACAAAATTAATTTTAAAAGAATATCTTTTGCAGCTGTCTGCAAGATGATGTTTGGATAATGTTGAACAAATATTTGCTTTCTATTTGCTCATCAAGTTCTGTAATTCAAATCCATATATTAGGTCAATGGCCTCAGCAGCAATGAAGCAGTAGTAAAAATTACTAACTCTTGGTACCTTCTTAATTCTGATAGCCTTTCTGCACAGGCCAACAAAATACAGTCACAGACAGCAACCAAAATCATCAAAATGCGAGACTGAACCACAAGCTTTCCTCATGGTTTCAAAAATACCTTCTAGAGAATTTTCAGAAGTTCTGGATTGTTGGATCTCCATCAAAGAAATCTAAATTTTTTGTCTCACATGAAAGAAACAATATAATTTAGTTTCAGACTCGAGTCTGGACTTGATAAAATGTATTAGCCCTTATTAACCTAATAAAATGCTACCAAAGGCAAGAAATTAAAATCTTTATTTAACGTCTACATGTTTCTTGGACAATTTTAACTTTAACTAATATTTATCCAAAAATGTTCCAATACCTACCTTGCAGAACTGGAAATTTTTTTATCAGATATGACAGCAATAGCTTATTCTATAACTTATGTATAATATATGTGTATAAATAAATATGCATATAAAAATAACTTTAAGTTTATGTGTATATATATACAAAACATGTAATGTATAATACAGAACCTAAGGAGAAAATACTTTAAAACTAATCTCTTCTAATGTCTTCAATACAAGCAAGGTTTTGGATATACACAAGTCTTTTGGACTTTTACATACAATTCTAAAACTCTTCCAGCTATATTTGAATAACAGCATTCCTAAGATACCACTGATTCAAGGTAGAGTTGGGTAAGCAAATTCAGGGAGAAAAGACTGAATAAATCCATAATGCCTACTGAATTTTAGCTTGGGTGTTACTGGATTCTGCTCTTCATAGTACCAAGAAGTGAAAGCTGCATTTAAGCACGTATTAGTGGGTTCGTTTTTTTCAAAATTAGAAAATGTAACTTTTGGATATATGCTGCTTTTTACATCATCCAAAAACACATACACACATTCTGTGTGTACCTGTACGGAGTTCACACTCAAATACTTGTGCATATACTTATACGAAAAAATACAAGTGTATGAATGGACTAAAAATGCCAGATTAAATTTACACCACAAATATTACAAATACTTATTGATTTATTTAAAGGGGACAGGAAGAAATTTTGGTGGAAACAAACTTGCTGGTTTTGCACTCTTAAATATAGGAATATAAATCTCATTGTTTCTAATTTTGTTCTTTTGTTGTATCTTCTTGAGACTGGACAGTCTGTCAAGCAAATAAAGCCAGTGGGGCACGGGGGATGTTAGAAAAATAAAAATAAAACTCAAAGTGCTGTGAGCCACCCATAGCCAACCCAGGAAACCAATCCCTAAAACTTTGAGTTTCATGAGGAGATATACTTTGTTCAGTTCTTTTCTGCACACTAACTTTAGATCTTGCTATTTGTTCAAATACAGAGTTATTGTAATATTGGCTGAACATCTGAATTACTGAAATTTGACTGTTAACAGAGCTTTTACAACATATTTTGAGAATCTCAACTCCTTGCTCAAGGCATGCCCCTATTTTTGATGATAGAAATCTCCAATCTAGACTCCAAATTTTGACTGCCATACAAGGTTTAAAGCAGGACTTAATGAGAGAGAGACAAATATTAGAAAGACACAGAAAAGGCTTTGATGATGAGACCCCAAAGCAAATAACTGAATTATCTAGAGAAAAACTCACACGGATAGAATACTTGGGAAGTGTCTACTAATTTATGGAAGATATTTATTCCTGTTGATTTGGGAAAGACATTTCACTGCGCTGACAAATATTCTAAGGTGAGATTTACTGTAGAGTGAATAAAAATATTTTCTTTCCCAGATGACATCACGTTAATGAGCCAGAAAATTCAAAGGTCTGACATTCAAAGGGCAATGATGAGTTGATTTTCTCAGAGGAACTAATGAAGTAAAAAGAAAAAAAAAAAAAGGGGGTGTGGAGGTGTCTTCCTTATGGTCTCCTGTCTTGAATTCAAACCTCAAAAGCCAGAAAAGTCACAGAAGTCTCTGTGAAGCATTACGTAACTGTTGCTTACTGGTTCAGGGACAGAGGAGAAAGGAGACATACAGAGAAGAGGCGTGAACTCCTACTTTAGATAGTTGTCTGATAAGGGCAATGGATTCAGATTTAGCCATATAAGCGAGATGAGACAGCCATATTTGCTTTATGAAAGGAAGAATTAAGAAAACGCTGCTGGTATCTCCACCTAGATCTCCCTTTTCAGTAACTTCTGCCTTTTCCTTCTATTCCTGCCTTTTCAATTAAAAAAAAAAAAAAGCTGTCAGCATAGGTAAAGCCACTGAAGTACCTTGCAAAGCCAACACCACGGCTTGTCCCACTCGAGTCCCGCAGTATCCTTGTAGAGATAACCTGCCCAAACGGTTTCAGCATGTTCTCAAGCTCCTGCTCATCCATTGAAAGGGGCAAATTGGAAATGTATAAGTTAGTTGGGTCTTGTTCTTGTTGCTGAAAAAGAATTAAAAACAATTGTTATTGTTGCCACCACTGGAAAGACTTTTTGAATACAAAAACCTACAATTGTCTATAACTATTGGTACCGATTTTTACTTCTCAGGCCCCTTTCTAAAGGCTGCTCTTCCCTAGTATCAGTGACCTCCGACTTCAGTCACTGTTTACAGCAATCCTGAGAAAGCTCCCCTCCTCCTGTTACTGCTGACAGCAACATTTTTAAGTGGAGATAAAGGTGAATAATTGACCAGTTTATACTCTGTATTACAACTTCATGTTTCAGATTTTTCTGAAAGAAAACAAAAAGCAAAAACAAATAAAGGAAGGACATTAGCAGACAAGGAAATACAAGACTGGTGGGAAGATAAGAATAACCAGATGTAAATCAAAAAGACAAAAGATTGGAATGACCATTTGAAAATAATACGGGGGGGGGGGGGGGGGGGGAGGGGAGGGAAGGGAAACTACGCATTTAAGAGTACGTACATTGCCAAAAAATTACCACAAGGATAGGCTGATACACACAGAAGTGGGTGGGATACTGTCGTCTTCTCCCACACATGAATGTTTTTGAGTTTTCACCAAACTTTTTATATTATGCATTCAGACAATACAAAAGTCTTCCAAAAACTTTCTCTAGAAACAAACCAAATGAAAGAGGAGGGCAGCCAGGAGATGACCAATTTGAGAGGAGACAAATGTAGTCACGTCTCTGCCATTCTCCTGACCTTAGACTCTGTTTTGTGTGATCTATGTATGTACCCCGAAATTCCATCTCGATCAAAGAAACATTTTTGTTGAAATTGATAATTTCCAGTGTTTGTCTACAGATTCTCCAGCTGCCGTTAGGGAGCATCTCTCTCATGCTGCTAATTGCTGGCCATGCTCTGTGATGATATACTTTCTTAACCTACACAGATCTACGTGACTTGCTCTTATACTTGCACAAAACATTGATGGTGTCATTATGGTCCCCTGTACAGACCTAAGTCTCTGCAGGATGCATTATACTCCATGGAATTTTTTTGGGTTTAGGAGTGATATGATCCAAAACAAATACAATTTTGTGGGCATAGTCCTCAGCATATTTTCATCCTGTACAAGAGGGCTAACAGACTTACAGGGAAGCTTGAATTAAACCAGAAACAAAACCCAAAACCGTAACACTTGCCCTACTAGAATTAAAGCATTTATTAAAGTGATTATAGCTGTATAGGTGGTGATACCTTATTATGCAGGTTAGGCATCAGTTTGTCCCTAAGCTGCCCCTGTATTAACAATATCTTGGTATTGTGGGTAGCATGCTGCATATTTTAATAGCTTGCTGGCCTGGGTATCACCCCTCAGTTGCGGCTGGTTTTCTCTAGGACAAAAAAGGAAAAGGACTTGGGGCTAGGGAGGGGAGGGAGGTCACATTTTTTAGGCACAGAAATGAATTACCCTGTTCCAAAAACTGGGGAAGCAAATTCTATGCTTATGGACCTTCACTATTTGCCTTTTTACCCCTCACATTCAGTTAGAAAGAGCTAAGGTTTAAAGTTTTCTGTAAGGGTTTTTAAGGAATTTCAGCATCAAAGGACCTATAAAAGGGAAATGTGCTCCCATTACATCCTCCTGGTCTGCATGCTATACCACAGATATGACTGTAATTCCTAGCCACAATGAAATCCCAGACCTTACAAAAACTTTTCCAAGTGCCCAAGTGTTGTTCTCGCCCATCCCTCTACAGTCTATTACAAACGGCATCTGACTACCATCTATGTTTTCCCTTTTGTTATCTAGTGGAAATATCCCCCCTTCCAAATAATACTGAATCTCTACAGTACAATTTAAATTATCTTAGAATACCTGATTTCTTTTTCATACTAGAAAAATCAGTAGAAAGAGAAGGCAAGAAAATGGATTCAATGAGAGGTCAGAGCTGACATTAATATTCATTGCTGGGCAGCGTTCAACCATGAGGGAAAACCTATGTTACCATAGTTGACATACGGTTCAATTTTCCTCAGGCAGGAATGTGAGATGAGACAGTTTTCAAGTTTTTAAAATTATTTTGTTACTTAGATTATATTACCCAATTTTAATCTTTTTGTCCCTTGAAATATGTAGGCTTACTTCCTTCTTTAATGAGCACTATTAGCAAAAGCTTTACAGGAGGTTTCAGCCACAGGCATTACAAGATTGCGTTTGTAGCTATAGGATAATTTCCTGAAACCTGAATAATATTTGAAAGGAAAAATTTTGGATTTCTTATTATAAACTGTAGAATATATTGCATACAAGGACCTGAAAATTTCCCCAAATAACATAAAACAGTATACAAGATGGATGATCAGACTCTTTACATATTTTCATCTGATTTGCTAATGTTTTTACTCTACAATAACAGAAAGTCTGAATTAAATTATAAAAATGTTCTCATTAAAAAGCCTAACAACATTTGGAAAGATAAAAAAAGTTCCTATTTTGTACACACTAAAAAAATTTAATCTGCATGCAAAAAAGAAATGCTTATATTGAGAAACACCTAACAGAGAAAGAAATTTAGTCAACTGCAGAATGTCAGAGCAATCTGTTTTGTTCAAGTAACTGGGTAGATCACATTCCCCTTCTCCTGGGCTCCTGTTGCAGACTAGGGGGTTACAACACTTTTGCGTTCTACAGGCAATGCATTCAGGATGAGACACCATGAGCTTTCGTTTCCAAAAGGGACACAAAGAGCCGCTGCAATTCACTGTAACACATGAAGATCTTCCTCCCTGTTGGGAAACTCGGTTCTTGTACCCATACACCTAGCAGAGAAAACTTCATACCATAAAAGCACGTAATGTTGTTAGAGAAGGGAATGCTCAACTTTGACAGAGTATTAGTGACTTTACCACTAACCCACATTGCAAATCCCTTAGGAATGGAGTGGAGGGAAAAAAGTGCATCTGAGGAAATTGTTCTAAGGAAATTGCTTTCTCTGAACAGAGAGCATTTTGTGATGGAAAAATCTGACTTGTGGCCCTTGAAACAATCTGTATTTTGCATTAGTAACTATTGTGTTTTGGTCAGCTGCATGCTGAATGGGTGACTGGAAAGGACTCACTTCTGCTTTCTTGACTCCTTGTCTATGTCACAGTCTATTACAGCCTGAATACTCCCAGGGATTCGGTTATTTCGGCTTTTGATCCTTCAACAGGATGTACTGACCACGGTGGAAAAAGGGGAGTTTGAAGATACTTCTACATATGTCCATGGCTAGAACTGGTAAAGACGGCAGACATGGGAGAGGAAGAGCAAAAAAGTGGCCAACAGATGAGGATGTCACACTGACATCCTGGAATATGGGTTGAAATGTCATTCATCTGTAATTCCAGAAAAAAAACAGTTGAAATGCCAACACATTCCACAGTGCACCAGGGCTGAATCTGCACTGCAGGTGCAAACCCACAGCCGCCCTGGGGAGCAGCAGCAGGTCAGCTGTAAGGACAAATCATAGAAGCACAGAATATCTCAAATCGGAAGGGACCCATACGGACCACTGAGTCCGACTAGGTCAGGATAGATTCAGTTAATCCACTTCACTTTGGACGGATGGGGAACACCGGCCATTGGTTCTCAAAAAAGCTCATTTACATTACTAAGGTAATACTGTTGGGATAGACCTAAAGCAAGACTGAACTCTTTCTAGAGTCCATTTGGAATTTTACACAGTTTGGCAGCACAAACATTATACCTATTAGCGTGCAAAACATCTCCTCTCCTTCTATTTATTACTTACATCACCGTTCAGCTTCTGTCATCTCCACAACACTATTAAACCTTAAAACAGCTATCTGGGTACGTTTTGGGAGATCATAAGTAGCAAGTCATTTCCTTCCCCTTAGAACACGCTAGGTTTCCAAGCTAAGTTCCAAATGGCAACCGCAACTAGGACTCCCCATCCGTCTTTATCCTGCCTTAGACAAAAGGCACTGTGCAAACAGATGTTTGCTTTTAAACAAGATTTTGGCATGGAAAATGGTTAAACAGTTAAAAATTCAGGAAGTTAGGAGAAAGACAAACTTTTAAACTCATCCTCTGTCTCCCTGGCAAACAGCAGTTTAATACATTAAGTTATGTGACTTCCTTCCTTACCAAAACCTGTCTCACCATGGTTTGATTCACATGGTTATTACAGTTCTGTTTCAGAAGAGAAAAATAATTCCTTTGATATTCAAGTTTCTAACTTTTATTCTGGAAGTCAGCAAAAAAGTGAAACTGGCAAAAATATCTGTAAACAAAACAGCTCAAACCTTGCCTGTACACTGTAACCGTTCTAAGTGCTTTCAAACGTACGGCTTTTTCTGGTGCTTAAAATCCATGACATCATGTGAGCTGCTTTCACCTTAGAAATCTTAAATCTCTTTAAGTTATTTGTATCATTTTATGGGAACGATGAAAAAGAATTACTAAAGTCAGTGAAAAGCTTCCTACTTTAGGGTAGCAAGCTAACATTAAAATATAAACCCCTGAACAACTGAGTTGTGGTTTTTGGTTGTTTTTTTTAATTTAGACTATTTAGAAAAACTGCTTAATTTGGAAACCTTCATATCTCATGCCATGTCTCCTCAGTTACCAGAACTTTCAGCAATTACTGAAAGACACTAAAAATGGTCAATATTTGTGGACTATGGGCAATGTCTGGGAATTTGTGGGCTACTGTAAGTATCTCTATTATTGAGAAAACTAGAAAATCTTATTTTTAACAATTCACGTCAGCAAGTTTCTATCAGTCTTTTTTCACCAAATTCCTTTAGCTGCATCTCCAGAACTTCTCTAGCAGAACATAACAATACAAAGATGCAGAACAGTGCTCTTGCAGATTAATGTACTTCTTCCTGAAAAGCACTTACAGCACTAACTTAATAAGCTGACTACAAGACACAGTATTTCTCATAAAAGGGACAGAAATAATCAACTGCTAATACTAATTTCTGTAGAAAGAGGTGATGAGGAGTCCTACATAATGCGAATGCTCTACCATCATCTGAAAGAAATTAACAAAAACCTCCCTGTGCGTGTGGAACCGTTCCTAAATTGCAAACAAGAAACTTGGCAAAACGATAAGACATCTGTTTTCTCTTGCTCTGTGTAAGGTCAGAGCGAACAGATAGCCATTCAGAAACATGTGACTAGGCACTGCTCACAGCATGGAAGATCCTCTGGCTGATAGGGAAGGGATTAAATGCTTGTCTGCCTTCGTATAGAAACTACTTTAAAATTTACAATTGGCCTGTGTCTCACTGAAATATGTCTGGTTTAGCCACAGTTTTAATACTGTCTGACCACAGACTGTTAACAAGACAATTCAGGGGAGAAATCACTACCATAATCTTCACTTGTTCTCCAGAACTGCATAAACACTATATACGATATATATATAATAAGCTAAACATTCTAATTCATTTTCAAAGGCACATCTGTGTTACAAAGAGGAATAAGAATGGTATGAAAAGGAATTTTTAACTACAATAAGGCCTGTGTTCAAGTGTGCAATCAGGCTATCACTGCAATCATACGTTCCCTTTTTATTCCCTGGCATTCTTGCTTTCCCTTTGCTAGAAGGGCACCAGGGTGCTCCCTGGGAGCTCTGCATGTTGCTCACGGATGCCGCTGTTTTCAATAGAAAGCTGAATAAGCCCACTATGGTTCATAACAGGGCACTGGACCCTTGTCCGAACAAACCACAGTGCTGCTCAGCAGCTGAGATAAGACTTTTGTGGGCTGAAGCTGTGTCCTCAAGGGAAGTGGTTGTTAACAGTCTTATTTAATGCACATGCAATTCCTGAAATTATGGACATCTAGCACCCAGGTAAGCAAAATTTGGCTTACCTTCAATTTATTTTATAATGACTTGTAAGAACTTTTATGAATAAAAGGAGGAAAATTGATTATATTTACTTAAAATAGTCTGTTACAGTAGGATTTTATGGTGTTACCTACAGAAAGTACTACAAACTAGGTAAAAAGAAAACTTCTCTTACAAGACAGTTGCTAAAAGCTGCTGTAAAAACAAACTGCTTGAGTTAGCTCCTCTTTGCTTGTCATCTGTTCTTTGGCATTCAGAAGCCCAGATGAAGAATTAAAAAAATTGCAATATGCCTACCTTCCCTAGTTAGATTAAGTGCGCTAGCTACCATGGTAACTTAAACTTACTTTCTTACTTTACTGTGTAGGAAAGAAAACTGATTTAATTCTCCAGAAGTTTGCCACAGTGAAGACAAGTGCAAAAAGCAATACATTATTAAAAGTCATAAAAGTTACCTGTTTCTCATTTTTGCTAACTCAAAACCATGTTCTTCATCAGCAACATAAAGGAAGAGAGACTTTAATAGATTGTGTCTAAAAGCTGTGGAAAAGCCTTGATTTCTGTTACAGAGATGAGGACAAGGGGCCGAGCAGCCTTTCGCTTCCAAAATCCCGTACCTGCTGCACAGTTCACACTTTTATATAGTGTGACAGTTCATCCTTTCCAAATATGCTTGGAAAAAAAGACACCTGAAGTTAAGGTTAGAATATAAAATAGAATTAATCCTGCATTAAACTTAGTTGGAAAGAGATAAAGCTGCCAGCACATGGGGAGTGCTTCACAGTTCTACCTTTGTAACCATTAGTAAGAAATACAAAGATTACAAATTCATGTCATCTCTGGGTTCTGGAGGATCAATGTGAACTCAGACAATGAGCTAATATTTAATCACAAACTAAAAACCAACCCCACATAATGAGTTTTAGAGAGTTTGGTCTGGTGCTTTGAGGGCCAACAGACAGCTCAAAAAAACCAGAAACTGTATCTTAAGAATGGTAGAAAAGTCAGTATATGACTTCGCATTGTTATCACAGGCACCCTTCTGACACAATTTGAGTAAGAAACAATTCTGAAGATGGCCCTAATTTTTTGCACCAGCCTAAAATATCTGAAAATATTTAGTGATTTGTTAACGTGAGTGTTAATACAATATAAGCAGGAGCACACTCAATTCATTTTGTTGAGTGAGGAACTCAAGTGGAATTGAAGATTTTAAGAAGGAGGAAATTATAACATTAAGAATCTGAAGCCTGAAGTCCTAAAAATGTGCAACTGTGGGGAAATCTTTGAATGGATAAACAAGTCTTCCCCCAAAAATGCACATTACTACATGGAACAGCATTCCTTGGCTCAAATTAACAAGTTTCATTGACCACAGAAATCTTCCATGTCCACGGACTACTTTCATGGGTTCTGTTACAAGTGGCATACATTTACTAAAGGTAAGTTTGTGCTTCCATAGGAAAAAAAAAACGTAGGAAAACACAAACTGGAAAAAAATGGGTATCACTTGTTTAAGTTATAAATGATCTTGACAATCAATCTTACATCAAAGCTGTACATATGGGAACTAAAAATCTCATGAACAGAGAGAGAGAATAGAGGAGAGATGAAGGAAGGCATGGTTTTCAACAACGTAAAGTCTGGAGGGTCGGGTTCATTGAGTCTATAGCAACTGTGTTGGACGTGGATGGTTAAGTCATTTTAAAGAGAGGACACTACACTCATTTTAGGGACAGGTCTGAAATACAATTGGGAGAATACTGGAACGTATGTTAATCCTTCTTGTGATGCCTGAAGTACATTAGAAGCTCTTTACAAAAAATGGTACCTCCATACATAGAACAGTTTTAGTAGATGTAGGTCTTTCACTTATATCATCTCAGGAACCTGTAAACCTACCATGAGCTAGACAATATGGCTATACAAATGTCACTGCCACACCAGGAAGGAAGCTGTTTAGCACTTGAGCTACCACTCTGCTATCACAGTCACGCTGCTATTCTAGCTGGCCTATGTATCTCTACATTGCTGGCGGTACACACAGATATTCGCTAGTTGACTTTATCTGGGCTGTAAATACAATCGTTCTCCTTCTGGCTTCAGTTTGCTAGATAGAAAGATGAGAACTGTGTTTTTTATTAACCATTCTTATTCAGTAGTTCTTTTTTATCTTTCATATTTACACATTAGTTTACATCCTAAAGAACAGAGAATTAAATTCAACTTTCTGTTTAAAGGGGCCAGTTTTCCAATCATTTCACACAGTTACTTCAGTAACTACAGCTGAACTCAGTTGCATACCGTTTGATGAGACAGAACTTTGTCTGAGCACTGACTCAAATGTTTTATATTAAGTTTAAGGTCAAAAACTTATGAGAATTTAGGTGACTCATATCTCCACAGCATTTAGACCTCACCATCTCTAAAAAATTCCTTACAGATTCCCAGGTTTTTAAATCTCTGTTCAAAATGCCAACATAGAGTAGATTTTATGTGTGCATCTATCTATCTTCCCATACAAAGTCATTTGCTATCTGCTCTGAACAGCACAGAAATGTAGTTACCTCACTGATTTTACCTGTGGGGTGGGGGGAAGAGAAGAGACACAATTCTCAGAAAAATCACTCTGACAGCAACTGTAACAACTTTTCTAACAAAGAAAATAGGCAGAGCTTTTCAATGCTACTACTAATCTTAGCTAAGAATACACAACTCTGCAAAATCTGAGCTTTTGAAATTATTATTATTATTATTATTGTTATTACTATTATTGTTATTATTATTATTATTTACTGGTTTATTATCAAAGCACTCCTCTAGGATCAAGGACAATAAACTAATTACACTAAAGAACTTCCGATAAACTAAGCTGACTGAAAATATAAATTAGACACCAGTTACCAACTTGCAAGACATGTATCTGCTCTTTCTGTACTTTAGAGCAAGAGATAAGCTGTCGGTTTTGTACCAGATCCTGAAACAAGCTGGTTACCACTGCAGCTCACATCATCTCCTGAGCCCTTTCCACAGCCACCTGTACACCCTCAAAAAAGACGACCGACAAGACTGAACGCTGGTAATACTCAGTTGGAAGAGAGGAGAGGGACACCAGCCCATTACCTCTGCTATTCTAAATACCCATCCAAAAGCTAATCCCGTCCCCTGGCAATGCAATATCATCTTACGTAAACGTTGGAGGCATTTCTGTTTCAGCAGTGACCAGACGATACTGTTCACCAGAGTAAAACACCTCCCCAGTCGCTTCGTCTCAGCCAAGCACTCCCAAATTCAGATCTCGGAGAGAGCAGAATAATAACTGAAGACATAACGTTTCCTGAGCAATGGTCTGACACCAGGTTCCTTCGCTGACACCAACATCGTGACACCTCCTGAGCGGCGGCCACCACCTCTCTGGCAGTGACCTCTGCGGAACAGAGGCGGCAGGATGCAGCCCGCCGCCATGCCTCGGGCCCCAGGCCCTCCCGCCCTGCTCCACGCTGGCCAAAACATAGCAGGTGAGGCTAATTTTTCTGGAGTCACATCAACTTGGAAGCAGACTGCCAAGTACATGATGATCTTACCCCACGGACAGGAAAAGCTCACAAAGTCAAATATTTGAAGTCATCTCTACAGAACAAATGACAAAGGTTTTAACACTTATAATCTGAACCACTTCTACTAAACTGGGATTTGTAGATCAACTTGCTGATATAGTTTTTAACGCACCAGCATATAGCTACAGCAGGACACCGCAAAAAGGGGGTTACAGCAGCCAGAGTTAGAACAAGGCTTCAGCAATAACTTCCCTGTCAGCTGCTGCGGGTCAGGGACTACCAGCACCTCTGGGAGGAGGGCACGAACACCCGGGACCCCTGCTGCTGGCTAACACCCCGGGCACAGCACCTCAACAACGCATTTCCACGGACAAATCCTGCCAGCAGGCATTTATTTCTCTTTGAAACTGAAGCAGTTGTGGTGATCAGTAAAGGAAATCCATCGGCCAGACAGACAAGAAACGCTCTTCAAATCTTTCTCTGTGATATTCAGGCTAAGGTCTGGACAATTTCACTGCAAAAAGACCACTTCACGGCACAGGTGGTAATGTGCAAAAAGATAAAATAATAAATACGTAAACACAAGTAAACTTCCATAGCGTCTTGCATGTGAAGAGTCTGATTTGCTAATCTTGCCAGAACAACTGTAAGTGACTGGCAATTTCCAGTTTGGAGCATCCAAGCAAGGATAGGATTTTTCAGGCAAAAGAAGAGCAGCACTGTCCAGAAAAAAAATAATCTAATGGCTCAAAATCGACAAAAACCAAAGCACTCAAACTCTTAGTCACTTGTGACTGTTGTGGTACTGTTCATTGGGTTGGCTTTGGGGTTGTTTTTTTTTATAAATTCAAACACTCTTTCCATGTTAAGAAGCAGAGCAAGTTTCACTGGAATGCAAACTTCACAGTTACGGATTTCCCACAGGTCGCCAGGACTGACACAGTGTCAGACAAATCAATCAAAACTGTCGGGTACCAGGGTGCACATTTTTTCATTAATCCTAACAGAAAGAAATATCAGCAATATTGCAACTAACTGTCAGAGGAAATGAGTCAAAATATACTTATGGGAAAAATTAAGGAAGTATTCATTGGATTACTATAGTGAATTATTAGAACCATCTACTCAGGACAACTAAATCAGACATCAAATTTCATTAGCAAAATTAATTTACATGACTTCACATTCTCTTTTCTCCCCTCCAACCTAGATATCATATCCATAAGACAGCAGACAGAAGTTTTGAGAAATCTGGTGTTTATTTTAAAGCAATCACCTAAAAACTAAAGATTACTTAAAAGTTATTGATTAAGCATACGTAAGACCTTCTAAAAAGGGGGGGGGGGGGGAAGTGTTTTCCAGTAAGCGTGTATGTTTGTGTCATGGCTGTAATGAAACATGCATTAAGTATGAAACATATGGTTTCCATTTTGTTGCCCTGGAATCCATCCAAAGACATTTTATGTTGTTAGCTTAACTGTTCTCCTCAGCTGAGGAGCTGTGGAAAATATCTCATCTGAAAAAAATCTGTACCTAATGGATAGCTATAAAAGATTTGCTAGATCTGCAGCAGACTGCTTTATTAAAAAAAGCCTCTGAGATTATTAATTAATTACTAGATTATTACTTTTTATATATTAGAATAAAATTTTCAAACGAAAAATCTGCTTTAAGAGGTACCACAAAGATATTAACAGATTATGATGGTAATATTTTCTTTATTTAATAAAATTGTACTGGTGTTTATGGCACTCTATTGGACCCAGGCCATCTGACCTAACACATGACAAAAATCATTACTAATGTATCATCTCCTTGATTTTATAGATTTGAGAAACTTATCTTATGCCAAAAAAGCACTGCTCTGAAGATCACTTCTGGCTCATAAGCTGATTCAGAGGCAAGGATCAGTAAAAATGCGAGAAAAAGAAGAAAGATCATACTTATTTTTAATAACACTTGGGTTTGTCCTGATGCAGAAATAGGTTGTCAAAGGGTTGGCTAAGAATTTCAAGACATCTATCATGAATACCCAGATTTAAGTTTTACTTACCTTAATAGAAAATATACTAGAAAGGCTGAAGACAAAGCCATAAGGTTAAATTTTGCCATGCTGTGCTTAAAAATTCATCCCCAAATTGCAAGGCTGCTAACCTCAGTAACAGTCAATGTATAAAACCTTTCATACTTTTGTGCTGTAAATTACTTCGGCTATTGACTTGTTCCAGGAATTCATGTTGTATTAAAACCGTTAAGCCTGCTGTAGTTCTTACAATCTATTGCTAATCTTCCTTCTGTGAAGCCAATGGAATAGCAGTATCATGAATACATTGATAAATCCAACCAGATCAGTTTGGAGACTTTACAATACTATGTTTCTTTATTTCATTAGTGGAGATGTTTTAGGATATGGCAGTTAAAAGTCCCCATTTTGTTACTTTAATATATCATGTGGCTTGAGGACTGTGCTGTCTGTAAAGGGTCTGCAACTTGAAAATTCACATTGCCAACACTCTGCTAATGTGCAAGCTTGTGCATGTTCATAAGCCATTGCAAAAGTTAGTCAGTTATTTTAACACACCTTTGCCATCTGTGCCTGGACTCCACTAGCCTTTAAAGCAGAAACCGCCTTCTGAGCAGCTGCTGGGCTGTCAAAGTCAACAAAACCGTAACCTGAAATACAAAACTTATTTCATTAATGAGACAGCAACCAGCTTATAATCAAACAGTTCACATGCTACTAGCAGCTATTTAATACAATTTTCCTGATGGTGAAGATGGCCAGCTTGACCTCTAGAGTTCTTCATGTGGTCCCAAAAATCCAATCTACCAAAGTCCTTCAACCTTGAACTGGTGGGGACCTACCCTAGCGGAACAAATCAATTTCCATGCCCACTCGTTATCAGGACTTTGTCCAAATTGCTAACAAGTAGTATGGTGCTTTGCTTCGTGTTATCTGGTACGTATCTTCTAAGAACAAATGTGACATCATCAGCTTATTTCATAGAGATCACCAAGTAAAGCATAATCTTTTAATTTTTCAAAACTAAATTCTTAGTCCAGTTTGAATAAGTGTGAATAAGCCTTTAAGTTACACATCATTTACTTAAAAGTGGGAGAGGAATTTAGTTTAAAAGACACATATCTACTGCATCATAACCCAATTCTTGGCGAATTAGTTACTTCATTGTATAAACATAAAAGACAGTTAGATTTAAAAAGTGATTAAAAACACAGCTTCACTGAAAACAAGTGAGTTTTTCCCCATTACTGTTACTGAAAACAGAATGTAAAAAACATTGTCCTGAAAGCATTTCCTATGCCATATAATACCATCTTTAAATGTCAAAGTAAACTCAAAGTTAATTATAACTATTTCCATATATTTGCAATAACTTCTTTTCTTATTCTGAACAGCAACATACAGGTAATGGATTCCAGGACATCTGAACAGCAATATATCTTGGCCTTTACAGACACTGACCTTACAAGGCTAAGATTTCTAATGCAACCTGGGAGCTGGATGCTCAAGTCTCATCAAAAGGCAGTCAGAGTTTGGAAGCTACTTCCCCTACATGTTATTGCAAACCTCATTCTGAATTTTTCAACCCCTTTCCTTCCCACCAGTGAACCACCTCAAATATTAATGAAAACCCTCCCCAATGTCTAAGCTGGGTTAAAAGACAACAAACAAACCCTGCAACAATTAAAAAAACCCAAACCGCTAAAGGAGTAGAAAATGGAATTATTTCTTCAGAAGGTAATAGTATTCTTTTACAATATGTGTATACTGAGGACAAAAAGTCTGTGTAAAGATATAACTGAACCAGCTTTAAAGTCCTTAACTTCAGAAAAACAACTCGAGCAGCCTTGTACATCAGTGCAAGCTTATTTAACCTGCCAAGAAGCTGAAGAAAGCTGCATATTGTTCTGTGTAACACGTGGTGTTGTGGACTTAAATCCTGACATGAAACAGAGTAAATTAGCTCATATCAAGTTTTGTGCTGCCAAGGCAAAACTAACTTTCCTCACCCAAAACTAGCTTTTCATGCCCATGTCAGCCTAGGTTATCAACACCACCACACTGCAGGGTGCAATACAGACAAAGTTACATACTGATACCAAGCATGCCATGAAAGCTGGCTTTGCCATCTTCTAGATGATACATAAACTCAATTGCTCCTTGTTCCAGTTAGTTTAAATCCCATGGTATGGTTTGGGGGGGGGGTTTCTTTGGCAAGAGCCAGAGATGCCGTCAGTCTTTTGGTTAAATTCCAGTTAGATATCTACATTCTGCCTACTTATATTCCTACTGCAATTTCAATGACATGCAGTGAGCTTCCCCACAGCCTTAACTTGCTGTATATTGTTATAGCACATGGTTAGTTACTGCTTTTCACCAGTGAGATTTAAAAACTGTATTGGAAAAGTCAGCTTAAGTCTCTTAAAACATTTAAATGACTGTACTGTATCACTGACAGAGCTACTGAAGTCTTTAGGAACTTGGGGAATGGACAGACTAAATCAGTTGAGTGCTGTCATAGGTATTAATTAATTGAAATAACTGAAAAGGGCATCTCCTCTTTCCTAGGCACAATATACGCAGGTGACTTCTGCATACAAGCTAAGAAGAAATTTTCTAAAAATTTCGGTTTCTGAACTGTCAGCACCCCTTTAAATGCTCAAGGTGGGGAGCCAAGAAGCCATGCACCTGCACTGATTCCAAGTTCTGCACAAAAACTGTCTTTATTAATAATGACTTCTTCTCTCTTGCCTCTGCTTATCAGCTTTATGCTCATTCATGACCTTTGTGCTTATTAACATTGCTAAATCAGCTGACTTAATTCTTCACTTTGCGTAGAAATTATCCTCTTAATTGTAAAAAAGAAAGTCTGAAATCTGGTATTTCAGTGTCTGCTACCACACCTTCTCCCACCATGCACACTGCTGGGATATTATCTCAGTGCCATTGCAATGAGTGACGAAAAATCAGGGAACTGATGGATCCAGCTTATCTAAAGGAGGTCTAATTTTTTTTCCAGCTGCAATTACTTTGGTGAAAACGAACCCTCTCTTTGCTCCAAATACATTCAATAGCATATAACAAAACACAATTAGAGTATTGGAACATATAATTAAGTGCTGCTTTAAACTACTCTAAGCAATGGAGCTGACTTCCACAATATGCAGTTTTTTCAGATGCTTCATACAGTTGAATGGTCTTCTGTAAGCTTCCTTAGTTTCTCAAGGCAAAAGAGGAAAAGCTGCTTTTAACTCCATTTTTGTTTTTAAAATAGAGACAAATTGCCAGCCAGTACTGTGCATATCAGCTTCACTCCAGTTTGGCTGCACCACTGACACAGGCTGTCTGCCAGCTCTGACGGAAACAAATGTATTGAATACACTGACCATGGGCAAGAATAAGACTAGTTTAGGAATAACAATGGCAAAACAAACAAAAAAAAGTTAAACACTTAAAATACAACATTAGCATATTTTATAGAATCAGGACTTTCAGGCAAATGTAATGTAAAGGCAAATATACATACCTTTGCATTTGTTTGTCGTCTTATCCAAAATAGCCTTTGTGGATACAATTTTCCCATACCTAAAATGTATTACACATATGTAAGGAAAGTGAGAAAAGAACACCCTACTACAACAGATACCCAGTTCGTATTATTTTATGTCCTATTACCCTTTAACAAAATGGAGTAATATATAACTATATAATTATATAATGAAAACTCATACATAGATGGAAGTGAAAAAAAAGAGCAACAATTTCAAGCATGATCTTGTTCTATTCTCCCAATGTTCTCAGTAGCACAGCAGAATCACAAAACAAGCAAGAGAAAAAGTGCTTTTAGAAAAGAATACAATTCAGTTAAAATCCTGGTGCATGTGAGAAACCACATTTTAGACCTAAGCTTGGACTCCCTCAGTATACATACCAGATAAAACAGACAAGATGCCTTTTCAGTGCTTGGCTTGCTAACTAACATGGTACGGGTGAAAACAAACAAACAAAATAAAACCCAAAAAAAACCACCAATAGTAAAAAACTTAGCTATCTCTTCCACCCAACACTGACAAACACAGGAAGATTAAAAACTCTGTTCTGGAAGGTGACAAGTACAAGTCAGATTTATGAAAGCTGATCAGCAAAGGTGGTAAAAAACGTTCTGTATTTTTAAAATGGAAAATTGAAATGTAAACCATTTCAACTAAAGCAAAAATGGCCCTGAGAAATTTTCAATTTTCTTTTTCTCGTTGCCTGTTCCTCAGCTTCTCAATAACCGGGCAGCCCAGGTGCAAATCTGCTACACAATCCAAAGGTGAGCACCCAGAGAACTAAGAGCAATTAAGCTTGGGAAACAAGCGGACAGCAACCCCTGCTACAGGGACAATTGCTCTTTCTGAAGCGCTCTGCAAAGTTTATCAGTATTAGGGGTTTTGATCAAATTTAGAGGAGAATTTGTTGCTGCTAATGAAAACTTGCAATTTTCCCTGGAAGTCAAATCCCAGTTTCAATTTAAGAAAAAGCAACTCCCTTGGCCAGCATCAGCAGTGGAATCAGAAATGGAGCACAGGTTTCCCAAGTACCTTACCACAACCTTCTCTGTTTGCTTGTGAACTACATTTGATACAGTGCTGTGAGTACACAGGAAAGAAACAATGCAACCTGAGTTTCTTTTCACATGAGACTATGTAACTATGTAACTTATTACATTATGTAATAAATTATTTATATATAATATAAAATAAATATATAAAATTTTATATATAATATATAAATAAATATATAAAAATAAAACTAATGTAACTTATTACATTAACAGGCATACCTGAGCACTATGTGCTAAGAGGTTCTTTATCATTGTACAAGAACACAAAATGAACTGAAAATGATGACAAAAGTTATCAGCATGAGAAAGCAGAATTTGGGGAAGAATGGAATTTTGCCAGTTCCCTTGCTAAATGTAACTTGAAGCGAGCAAATATAATTTTAAAAAGTTATTATTTCAAAAAACAACTCACTTTCTGCAGCAGCTGTATTAGTTTTAAACGTACAAGCAACAATGAAAATCAGGGCATACCTAAATATACCATACTAGAAGCTGTAATAAAACAATAGAAATTAGAAATAGAAATAGTAGTTGGAGCAGGTGCTTCCCTATTAGTGCCACTTATTTTCCAAATACATCATGCCATTTAGAAAGCTCTACAGTCCATAAGTCAAAACTTCTTAAACTTTCTCTAGAATTTTTCTGAGTGCAGAGTAAGAGCACACGTTATAAATGAGAGAGGCAAACTTCAGGGACAGAGCTCTTCAAGATCCGCTGAACTCTTGTGGCCCAAGTTGATTGCACTCAGCATTACATTTAACAGCCCGCATTCTCCATATCCTATCAGCTTCCCTAAGCTTCTTAAAGTGAAGGGCTGCATAACCTTTTGGGGGAAAAAAGTCTTTGAAGGATGATCTTGTCCCTGCTACTGCTTCAGTTCTTGAAAGCATAGCAAGTGGCAGTAGTAAAAAACTGCAGGGCTGGGTATCTATGTAAGCACAGTAACTGCAACCCTCAGCCAGTTTGGTCATGGAGGGGAGTCAGGGGCTGGCTATGGACTGTGCTGGCCCACCTATGCTGATGCACACCAGCCCATAAAAAGGTGTCTGCACGTCTGTTCAGGGACCATCTTCCACTGTGCAAGACCACTTGTGATTTAGTTCACTGTCCTAGACAGCACAGCTCCTGCAAAGAACTAACTGCCACAGAAGACTGCCAAGAAGTCTCAGAAGTGTGAGTCTAAGAATGATTTGGAGAACCAGTGTCACAATAGCAGCTATCACCAGGACTTCTCCTACGATTTTCCCTGTGAATACTCCTCCCAAGTACTAGCTCTCCACAGATGCCATGAAGCACAGAAACGCACTTACTCTATCTGAGCCTGGGCAGAGGGATATATCCCCTCCTTGCTCCCACCACGTGGCAGAGCACATCTCTCGTGGTTGGCAGAATCACTTCTACAATGACTGGTGATTGCTCTTTCCCTCTCCTCTGAAGCAATTTTAAAAAATATGCTTTCTTTTGTATTAAATTCAAATCTTGAGAAATTACTGCTGATCTGGCTGATGACAAACAACTAGGTATTCCTTATTAAGTAGGCTATTTTTCTCCCAGAATTAATATTAAATGAATGTTCAGAAGCAATAGCCTCTTTTTATTTTTTCCTTTTTTACTTAGTGCTATTCGCTGTTTGGTCTGAATTACCTTTGTAGATAGCAAGATGTTTTAAGCTTTGCATCTCTATTCTATACCGCACCAGTGTCAACTAACGTATTAGGGAAGAGAGGGCCTGGGTAAGAGGCAGGTAAATAATTGCCAGTGTGCACTGGTTATGGGATTAAAAGAGTATGTTCAGTTACAAATCTTTGCACCAGTGTACAAGCTATCATTATAGTACAGAACACCAATACAAATGTATATTTGCATAGGAGATGAAGAAGAAACTTGTTCAAAAACCAAGTTAGGAAGATACTCAGTACTGCTGCTTAGTAGGATAATGCCCAGTACACACTCTGTGCCGAAATGAAAGGGTAACCCACACCTACCCACCAAAGAAGATCTACTGCCAGGCAAGGCGAAGGTCAAAACACAGCATTATACCTTTGTCTTAGAAACTTTTGAAGTGGAAGACTTGAAGTAAAGCATCACCATATACCTTTTAAAAATCATATTGTACAGCAACACAGTCAAACACAGTGCAAATCATCACACTAACAGATTTATTACAAATAGCTAAGAATACTTGCAACATTCAAAATACCTCTGATGTTGAAAGAAATGGGTCCTTAAAAAACTAAGGACATGGATCAAACTGAACCACTGTTTACTTTTCTCGCTTTGTACATCTGCTAAGATAACAAACATACTTGCAAATGTGAGGGCGATAAGATGCCATCATGAGAATGACAAAGAATGGCGAATGAAGTGGCTTGAAGTCTCTGCCACAAGTGCTATTTTGAGTGTTGAAAGAACTTAACTGTTTGTGCATTAGGGGAGGTAGCAACAACAGGCAGTGAGAGGCTTGACAGGGGCTGTCTGGAATGAACTGTTCAAGTCTTTGCCCACAATAGCTCAACATCAAGCTCACAGCACTTCCATGTGCAGTACTGTCAAACCCTCTTCCAGCTTGTCCTGTGAAGGGTTTCTCTATCCCCTGATGCTGACTTGGAAACTAACACACCAGAAGTATCTCTGCCACCGTGGAAAGTCCTTGCCTTTTAGAGCTGCTTAGGGCCTCCATTCTGACCTGTCCAGAACTTTGTGTTGAAGATGGACAGTGCTCTCCCTTTGCCTAAGTCCATTTCAGCTGTAAAAGAGCATTCCCAGAGATCCTGCTGTTACACCTTGCATTACTGCAGTGCTGTCAGAACTCCTCTGCTATGCAGGAACAACACTACATATCTTCTGTGTTTATTCTAGATTAATTTTTACATCTTAGCATCTTATCGCTGCCCTTCATGGAATGCTCTTTATTTCTAAGAGCCAGAATCACGTGGTAAAACCAGGCATGGATTTCTAACATAGAAGTGGCTTTGAGTAAATGAAATCACTGTAAGGTGGAACTGTGAAATGAAAGAGAATCTGGCTGAACACAAAAATTTTGGCAGGGAGCCAATACTTTCACCAGGTGACCCAAAGAAAAGAGACAGCACAACAAATGGGCAGATCCAGCAAGGAGGGTGGCCATGTGGGAGAGCAGATCAGTTAATCCTAAAATATGTTGCAGCTGCTGAGTGGATCCACATCAAAATAAATCTTACTTTAGACTAGGGTAAATAACTAGAACAAAATGGATAAAGAAAATACTTCCAAAGCAAGTCCTGTATATTAACGGTAACACTAAAGAGAACATGTATGTAGAGGTGCTTAGTCTGTACATAAGGTTTTAAATAAATAAAAAAATGAACTTTCTTATACAAACATGGCCTTATTCAGCGCACAACATGGTTAGTGGGCACCTTGCACGTGCTATAAATGCAGTAAATTCCTGCTTAAAAAGGAATAATATTATCCTTCAATATGACCCTAAAAAATGCACGTAACAAACACTGACTTTTGCAAATCAGTGATGTGCAACTTTTAAGACAGCATCCTCACCTCCCCAAACACAGAGTTTTCTATTTTGAACAGTACAACTCAGAACATTTACATGAAACTAACGGTCTTAACAGCCAAGACCACACCAGTCTATCTCACTTGTGGAGTATGTGGAAGCCCCAACCCATTCATCTCAACTGAGACCTGAAGAGAAGAAACCTGAGCAGTCCATGGAAAGGCCTCATCTAGGCTCAGCTTCTCTAGACCACCTGGTGCAAAAAGAGCAAAGAAAATTCCCTGTAACTGAGGAAAAGCATCAAGGGAGTTGTCAGCAAGACCTGACTTGGTACAGCTGGCTCCCATTCCTCACTACTATTCCAGTGTTCAGGGCTTTTCCAAGCCAACAGCACGGCCAAGGGAACATAATCAGCCCCAGCAATCTTTTCTCTTGGATCCAAAATGCAAGCTCAGAGCAGTCTCTGAGCAGTAAAAAAGGCTTTATCTGGCTCCCACACTTCCCTCTCTGCTGCATCTTGGGAAAATGGTGTAGTGAACCTTAAGTTCTTGCTCCCTTTTAAGCTTAGATAAACACAGGGAGTTTTTGTTTCTCCATATACCAAATTTTTAAATTTCTTGATACGGGGAATTTCAGGAAATAACTGTCAATACAATCCTGCTAGTCCTTGTGATAGCCTACTTCAATCCTGCTGTTTACTTATGGGTAAATATGTTCTCTTACAAAAACTTGATAAAGAAGTTTTTCAGTCCAACAGAATACTGAGTTTGGAGAACAGAATCAAACCATATGGTTTCCATTTTTAAATTCTTCTTCACCACATCTATGGCCTAGTGTAGAAGGAGACATTGCTGAGAACATTTTGTTCGTATTTTGTTTTCTGTTGTTGGAAGACACACTGTTCTTTGAAAAATTCTTTGGAATCATTCAGTTGCTTTATGGCCATCATGGACCTAAAGATTTGCTACCAGAATATAATGAGTAGGTACCAGCAAAAGCTGGACCAATCATTTTTAGTGAATAATTAAACATTACATAAAAAGTCACAATTATACTTTTCTTTCTTGGATTTGCACAGTTAATGGATATGCATAACCTAGCTTAGAATAAATTGTGTTACGATTTGGCTAATTTGTTTGGTTCAGCAAAATTTCCTTTACCAGCTTCAGATACTCAAGCACTGGGTTAAATCAGTGCAGCCAGATGTGCCCTGTTTCAGCCACTGGATCATATTTTTCCCTATGTGCAAAATAGGACTTCCTTGTGAACCTGAATTAAAGTTGGAGCACTGCTTTGATGACACGCTGTTAAATCGTCACGTGGTTTTGACATAAGGCTAATTCCTTTCTTTCTTATTAATTGTCCCTTGGACTCTCTCATACATCAGAGAAAAAGATTGTCTTTTCAAAATATCCAAATACCCAAGTAGTTCTCATCGGCTCTTTAAATTATTTTACTTGAGAGATAAATAATACCTCCAAAACTACTGTTTTGATTGTCTTTACAAAATTACTAAAATTACATTGTGTCCATTAATGTAAAAAGACTATTTTAAGGAATTAGGTTCCGAGTAAAAAAAATACAAAACAACACCCTCCCCAAAAAAAGAATCAAACCCACAACCAAATAAAACAACACCACAGATCCTTGACTTTACTGACAAGTCAATACTCTTACATGCTACTGTAAATTCTTCACAAGATCAAGAAAGCTTTCTTCACAACTCCTCCACCTTTAATTCTTCATTTAAGTTTTGCACATTTGTGCTTTCAATGAGTCAGTGGATAAAAGCATATATCAAAATCATAGAATGGGTTGGGTTGGAAGGGACTTTAAAGATCCTCTTGTTCCACACTCCCTGCCATGGGCAGGGACATCTTCCACTAGACCAGGTTGCTCAAAGCTCCAGCCAACCTGGCCTTGAACACTTCCAGGGACGGGGCATCCACAACTGCCCTGGGCAACCTCTTCCAGTGTCTTGCCACCCTCACAGTAAAGAATTTTTTCCTATTATCTAATATCAATCTATTGCCATTCAGCTTGAAGCCATTCCCCCTTGTCCTATTATTACATGGCCTTGTAAAGTCCCCCGGAAGGCTGCAGCAAGGTCTCCCTGGAGCCTTTTCTTCTCCAGGCTGAAGAACCCCAACTCTCTCAGCCTGTCTTCATAGGAGAGGTGCTCCAGCCCCCTGATCACCTTTGCGGCCCTCCTCTGGGCTTGCTTCAGCAGGTCCGTGTCCTTCTTATGCTGGAAGCTCCAGAGCTGAACGCAGTACTCCAGGTGGGGTCTCACAAGACCTGCTGGCCACGCTTCTTTTGATGCAGCGCAGGATTCGGTTGGCTTTCTGGTCTGCAAGTGCACATTGCCAGGCCACGTTGAGCTCCTCATCCACAAACAGACTCAAGTCTTTCTCCTCAGGGCTGCTTTCAATCCATTCTCCACCAGCCCGTGGCTTGTGCTTGGCATTGCCCCAACCCATGTGCAGGACCTTACACTTGGCCTTGTTGAATTTCATGAGGTTCACACAGGCCCATCTCTCAAGCCTGTCAAGGTCCATCTGGATGGCATCCCTTCCCTCCAGCGTGTCGCCCACACCACACAGCTTGGTGTCATGGGCAAACTTGCTGAGGGTGCACTCAGTCCCATTGCCCATGTCACCGACAAAGGTGTTGAACAGTGCTGGTCCCAGTACAGAGCCTTGAGGAACACCACTCATCACTGGTCTCTACTTGGACATTGAGCCATAGAGATCATCTTCATTACTGATGCATTTACCAATATCAGCACAGTACAAACTAGTATTACTTAATTACAAGCGATCTTTTCTTCAGACTCAGTAGGTTACAATTCCAGATTTCACTCAGAAGTAATGAGAATTAGCAAACCCAGATTTATATATATATAAAGATATATATATAAATATATATATACACCCCACAGATACTATCAGCTCTTACAGTTATCTGTCCTTAGAAGAGCAGATGCTTAGCATACCAGACATACACAATTTGCTGATGTGTGAACAAATACCGTCTTAGTTTCTTGGACAATATTAACTTTAACAGATAAAAAGCAGTATATTATGAATAGGTATTTGGTTTACTGTGTACAGTAAGTACTCCTAATAGCTCAAAAAAAACAGGAATCGAAAACCCTAATGAATAGCAAAGTGGCGCACACAGTAAAATTTTGGAGATTATTATTTTTCAGCTACTTTGTTTTTCTTAAGAGTAGTTATTTCCTGGTTTAGCCAAGGATGAGCTGTAGGGATAGGGAAGAAATGTTTTCAGACTCAGGAAATGTTTGCTTCCTCTTGCTTTGCAGAGATGTGAATAATCTCTACCCCTTCCTTAGAAGCTGTCCGAAAGTCAAGGGGAAAAAGTCCTGTTGGCATCCTACAGCTATTTTTGCAAAGGTTTTTCAATTAGTATGCTCCTTTTTGCACAACAAATTGGTTACTAAAAGCATGAGCCACTGTACAATGTTGTCTCCTCAACTAAGGAAAGCTGGGAGTTTTTTAGTATCTCTGGGTATTTTAAACATTTAAGACTTACTACAGCTGGCACTAAAACAGCATTCCTAATGTGGCATTCTAGTCTGTAGTAAATGACCAGATTTCCAACAATTGCCTTGCAGAGGTATTTTCTCCGTCAATCTTAAATCAACAACAACAAAAAAGTAATGGCATGTTTATTTAGTTTTACTTTATAAGGTTAAGAATGTCGTAATATGTGAAAAAAAACAGTTATTCTTCAGTACTATGATGACACAATCATGAGGGGAAGGGAAATAATCCATGAAGCCTGGTCCCACAAAGAGTTTGGAGTTGCAGAGGAAGGCTCTCACATTCTTCCCTTGTAGGCATTGAAAAGAATTCAGCTGATGCTACTTTGAGGAAAACACAAAAGCAGCAGAACCAAAATAAGATGACATTTAAAAACCCAAGTATAAAATCTTTACAGTAGGGGGTTTTGGGGGGGTGGGGGGTGGGTTGTTAATTTATAAGGAAAAAAAAAAGGCAAATTCTGAAGAATGATCCTGTAATTTCTATCCTAGGCGCTGACAAGTTTATCAGCATCAGCTGCCTCAGTCACTCCGCTGAGGATGTGAATACGGATACGTGGCAGAACGATGATTAATAATCACCCACTCTTCAGGGTGAGGTTTTTTCCAATGCCCTGAATTTTGGCCTATCCTTGGTCTATTGCAACATGATTTTTACTACCAAACACACGGAATTTAATTTCTTTTCAATCTTTCACAGGCTAGCAAGATAATAATGCTCGACTGATGGTAGGGAGAGACCAGAGCAACAACTCCAGACACGGAAAAAGGAGAGCGCGACAGCAGCAAAAGTGGCAGAGCCAACCTCCTGCCCTCCACAGGAGATCATCCTTCATATTTCATAGACACGTAAAGATTCTCATCGTCCTAACAATTCTTATCAAAGCCGGGATACTAACATGCTGGTCCTAAATTTGTTGATTACATATCCTTTTTCTCGATAGAGACACAAGATGTCACATGCTGTGAGAAAAAATGGAATTTCTAGCAACAAACTGAGAAAAACGATCTCGTTCAGTGTTTCTTGCAGCCACTGCCCCTGCAGTAACCCAGCCTAACTTCTGAAAAGCTGAGGTGATTTAACATAATCTCTGAACCATCTGCTAGGCTACCGATCAGTTCAGTAGCCTTGTTACTTACAGTTTATGGGTTAAGCAGGATAAATAACCTATCAGAAACACAAACAGATTTGTCTCTGACACATTTTGAAGTGCAACTATTGTCTAAGGAAATATAGCTTGCTTTCTCCTAAATGGGGGGAAAAAAAAAATAAAGAAAAAAAAAATCACAGTAAAGACCAAAATGTCTGCTCTTCCGGAAAAGGAAGTTGTTTATCATCATCTGTCTCATTTATGAAATCAACAGTTCAGCAGAGCTAAATGAATACTTTGCAACTTATTTTTGCCTGCACTTTCAGGAGATTTTTTCTGTTTACCCACTTAAACTCACATTTGAAGTACTTTAAAACGTGAACTACATAGAGTTACATTATGTTTTCAAACATCTGTTTGCAGGGACACAAATGCTGGTTGACATTAAAAGTGTTGTTTCCTGCCAATCTTCTACAGAGCTTGATGACCAACGCTTGTGAAAGACCACTCTGTATTTTTCTTATAAATTACGTGGCATTGTTCTTTAAAAGAAATATTTTGGAGTTGGATCGAAATTGATGTGCCTAAGTTTGATTGAATGACTTAGAAACTGGTTCGCTACTATTCTACTTCTAATACAGTATATTGTAACTTATATGAAGTACTTTTACACTGAAAGCATTACAGAAAGTTTTACCATAAGACACCGAACTGAGGATCATTCATATGAACATGGTTTGTGCAGTTATTCAGGCAGTCACAAACAATAAATCTCAGAATTATCATAAATCAACTAACATACATTAAGACATTCACACAGGAAGTTACCAGTAAATGTTACATTTAGAAAAGAATCAAGAGATCTGCCTCTCAATTCCTGCCTCACAAAGCAGGCTGCATTTTCTAACCTGTATCATTCAGCATCCAGTTTAGCAGAGCAAACTTTGGAGAATCCTTCTTTTACAAAAAGAGATAATTAATTTAAAAGATATTTGGAATTCTTTGTTAACCCACTTTTTAGTACTAAAATCATTCTTACTCTACTCAAGAAAACATCAGACAATTTACATTTTCTGCAGGAATTTGCCTGTGCATCTGCTGACAAAGCTATTCAGGTATATGGGAAGGGCTTACAGTTTCCTACAGCTACAAGATAGGAGAACAAAGCCACATTATTTTAAGAAAGCAAACGGTCTCACCCTATTTTCTCTTACCCTAACACTACAGGATGGACACAAATTACGCCTGGGTTAAGAGTAAAGCACTGGGGGAAAAAATAACAGCCAACCTGCACTTTATACACAACTGAAAGCAAAAACTGATGCAATATATTTTGGAAATAAACTATCATAGTTACTGTGGCTCCCAGGAAGAATATAAAAAACACATGAAAGCAGAGAGTTTCACATATCCATAAAAGATACAGGAGTTTTTTTGAAAATCATAATTCATTTGCAAGCGAAATAATAAAGTTCCAAACAGGTTCAAATTACAAGTCTGGAATATTATTTCTAAGGTCTAGCAATTTCTTTTATCCTTTTTTTCATACTGAGAAATCATCACTAATCAAGACAATGATTTGGGAAGATGAGAAATTAAACCAGATGAATGCTAATATGTATTTATAAGCCAAGCTCGTGGCAGGTCTGCAGATGTGCATGTATTGATTTACCACTGCTAGCTGTTTTAATCTGAAAGTAAGGCAGTATTTCTACATTCCACCATAAATCTTGGCAAATTGCAGCCTCACCAATTTTGCAGAGCCTACACTAACAGCTTGAAAGAATAAAAATATGAAGACATAACAGAGTGGTTCTCGTTATTCATAGCTCCTTTTTCTTCCCTGAGCTAAACAGTACAGATCAGCTTGGGAGCATAAACTAGTCTCTCTACCTGAAGACCTTTTATTTTTCAATTCCTCCTCCTCCATCCAAGGAAGCCACATTCAGTCATTGTCAGCATATGATGCATTGTCCTTTATTTTGGCTTTTCCTAAGCATATTTCTTTTTCTTGTGGGAGGAAATTAAGGACAAGGCAAGGGGAAAATAAAATTATTTATCAACACTTCCCAATCCTTTTTCCCCCTTGTTTTAGTCAGAACAATATAAATCAAAAGGTGTTATTCTGGCTACAGTCCTAGCTAGTGTGAGATTACCTCCTATCTGGATAGATAGACAGACACCTATTAATGCTGTAAGCCTGTATACTTCAGAAGATTACTCTTCACATTATTCTTGCCCATTAATTTCACTTCTAGTGAAGGTTGCTAACCAAGTCTTATATCCTCGGTTTAAATTTAATGATGCCCTGAGGAATATGTTGGCAAAGTCTTGAAAACCATGAGACTGGAGATTGCCAAAGTACAAGGGCACTTTCAGCCACAACCTGTTTCCTAAGCCCTGACCCATCTGTCAACTCTGAACTACAAAAGACTGTCTCAGGTATTGTGTAAATTATATATAAAAAAATATTTTAAAGATACATACATATATACGTACACACACACATAATGCTTTTTCTTGCATTTATCTTGGATGGAAGATTCATGGTCACTGGAGTAATGCCTGTCATTGATGACTTTTAAAAAATACGTCAGCACATTTTGAATGTTCTCCTTCTGTTTCTGTAATACTAAGACAACACAAAGCCAACAGGATGAATCCAAGACCTGCCCTGATGGCTTAAAATGCAAAAATACCTATTAGTTATTACCTGCATCTTGCACTAATTGAACAACCCATCCTGGAAAGTGCTGACTGCCTCTTTTCTGTCTGGAATGCAAAGAGGAAAAAAAACCAATACATTCAAATAGCTTCCAGTATCTCTGGACTGCATTTTAACAGTGGTTCTTTTATGAAATACTCATAGTAACATCCTGCTTTCAATAGCTATTCTATACTGGAATTAACACCTCATGATGAAGTGTACAATTAATATCAGAGCCTGATCTCCTTTAATTTCTGCTAAGTTAATGAAAATCATACTACGAAAGAACTAAATGGACAAATTATTCAAATATCACTGCTAAGCCTTCCAGAGGCCTTGCCCCCTTAATAGCACGGCATGTGGACTTTAGCCCTATTTGATTCTGCTTCTCTAGTCTCAAGTCCCAGCTGTGCTCAATAGCAAATATCTCCATTTCAATAGGGAAAATGGTTGTACTAAAGTAGCTCTCTCCAGGGGTCAAAATACTTCAGAAGGGCATTTAAATGGCTCTATGTTATTGAGCAGAAGCATCAGTTCACATATTATTGATTATAACTGCATGGCTCTGTTGAAAAGATGTCTGCAGTAGTATTAAGTGCTGCGATAGGGACAGAGGAGTGTTATGCACTAAAAAAAAAAATATATCTGTCTGTTGCCAAAATTTTAGATACATAAGCAATCACAAGCTGTAAGACAAAATCTAAAGTGCAGCCTTTGTGACTGATGTGTCAGGATCATGCTCGGTGACACTTCCTCAGTTTCACACTGCTTCAGATAGACAGTCTTTTGAATATTGATTGAAGCAAGCAGGAGGCAGAGCTTGATTTCTGCAGTTTTGCAAAGAGAGCGTAATAGATACTTATATGGAAATTTGCTTTTGGTGGCTTAAATATTCTTTAAAAAAAGCATTAATCTGTTCTGATCCCATCACGACAACAGCTAGTGAGTACAACTGTAGTCTGGAACCACATTCAACCTACTGTGAGCCCTGAGCTGCAGACAGACCTGCAGTCACAGCATACTGCACGCTACCAGATGGTCACATAAAATATACCTGAGGTGGCTGAATGAACGTGATCCCCCCTAGACCCTCATTTCCAGTGACTTCTGTATAATGACTATGTCAAGTGCCACCATGGAAGGCCAAATCCCAGGCAAGTCCCAGACTGTGCTTTGGCTGGTGTGCCTGAGGAAACACTTGGATCTTCAGGCTTCACGGTGAAGAACACTGACAACAGAGGTTAATCCTGGCCTAGCAGGGAAAATCCAACCCATGACCATCTGTGCATCAGGGGTGACTCAAGAGTGAGTTGACTGGGCTCAAAGAAAATTAGGATCCTCCAGTTGGCTGTATCACCTGCAAGCTTGGATGGCATCTACATTAAACAGAGTAAAACATAGATTCAAAGTTTCTTAAAAGGAGCAGCTGTGGTGGTTTCACAAACCCAGAACATCAGCAGCCACAGAAGGGACTCTTCAAAAAAACACACATTCTCATACAGAGCCAAGAAATCCAATCAACCACTGCACGACAGCAAAGCTGGCAGGCAAGCAGGAAGTCAGTGCAGTTAGTTCTGTATCACTACCTTTCTTGAACAGATTCAACAACGTACGCCAACAAAGGAGCTTGTCTGACATGGTCACAGTGTTTCTGGGCTTTACAGACCTTTTTTATCATCGAGAGCCTGAGATGACTATTTCTTTGCCTGCAGGAGGGCAGCAGAATGAACCTTTCCCTTGGAAGTGATACCACAGGACTTTTCTTACAAGTGTTATGCAAAAGAAGCTGTAACTTCTACTTAAGAATCCATCTCAATACCTACACTTCAGAGTCTAAAATAGTTCATTTACTAATTTTTCCAATCAATTTATTTTAACAAGATGTTTAAACCAATCCAAATAGAGATCTTAAAACATTTTTTATGAAAACCACTCAGAAGCAGGAAAATATAATGCATACAGCTATCACACAAAAAAGGACTGGGAATCCAAAGAGGCAATGGCTATATCCAGTGTCAGAAAGCCACTCATCAGTAAAGAGTTAAACAGTATCTAGGTCACCCTACAGTCTTTCCTGCACACCCTCAGCTCACCGCGTATCGGAAATGCTGTGTGGGAAGGCCAGGGAACTAAACTCACAGACCAAGTATGACTCAGACTGCAGCAATTTAATGATACTTTTTTTCTCCTAAATTATCCTTGGGATTAAAAGAATCCACACCCTCAACATGAAACCAAATCACAGCAAAAGGAAGAAACCACAAATTCGCAGATCTTTCAGTCAAAAGAAGGTATCCAGAAGCAAATTAATTATTAATGGTAAAGGACTGAGACCTTTCCTATAACATACTTTATGGTCAGAACAGCAGAAGGTGAAGAATTTGAGTCCCAGTCAGATGTTCTTCTGAAAGCCCTAGTGGGGATGATCTCAGCAACAAGAATGTCAGAGAACTGCTTGCCAAAAAATTAAAGGAGAGCTGTCACAGCCAAATGCTGACCTACACCACTAGAGGAAAGCAACTTGAGAGAAACAGCCTCACATTTCCGCCACCACAGCAGAAGCAGAACCAAAGAGTTGTCAAATACGTTCAGCACAAGCATAAGCAGAAGACAACTATGAGATCCCGGAGAAGGCAAACACCAGTGACCCAGGTCTAAACACAAATCCAGCCAAATCTCTGAGGAACAATTACTATTTCTGAAAATTCTGTCCCACTGAACAAAGCAGAAGTTTGGGAAAGACACTAATGAGCAGAAGAAAACATTGCCCTCAGAAATACTCCTTCCTGACTACAATATAAAATCATGAAAATGTAGTTTTTCCTCTGCCCTCCAAAGCTGCCTCTCTCCCCTTCACTTCAGGAAAGGACAAAGAAAAGCACACTAACTACCACAAAAAGAAAAGCAAAGTTAAAATGTCCTAACGGCACTAAAATGTCTTCTATCACAGGAACTCATGAAGTTTCATCCAGAGAAACAGAAACTAATTTCCCCTTTTTCATGGCAAAGATTCAGCTAGTTTTGTTGTGGTGATTTAAACAGCAGCGGATCCCTTTTTCAGAAGGGATTTTTTTTTTGTGAAGTATATGGAAAGCCAATTATAAAGAACTGAACATCTGCCTTTACAGCTATGTATTTAGATGTATTCTGCTCTGTTTCTAATTAATTATCCATTTTTTATCCCATGAAATAAAGAAACTACTATGTTCCCAAAACCTGTATCCACCATATAAGCATCACTAGGATGCTTGGTCAGTAACCAGTTAAAATTCTTGCTGCTGCTCACCTTTCAGCTACAACCATGGAGGAGTACATATCCTTACATATCCCTAATCTCCTCTAAGTCAGGGGTTTAGACCCAAATGAGTTCAGGTGGAGGGCTCTCTCTTGAGAGCGTCACTTGATCAATGAATTGTTAGTAACAATTACAAAGGCAACACCTTTGATAAAAAAAGACCAAAAAACATTACCAGAAATGAAGCAGAAGTCCCATGTTCCATACTGATTTAGACCAACACAGGGTTCTGCTTCAGGTCGTTGCTTCAAAAAGCACAATTTATTGCTTACACAGAAACTTATGAGGAAAAAAAAATTAAGTCTTTCCTGTTTTTCAAAAAGGAATCAGACTCAAAAACTTTTCTTACTATCTACACACAAACACCAACTTTCTGTGATCTACTGAAACCTATCTACTTTTGGCACCTTATCAATTCTACCCAATTCAGTTGTCCAAAACCGCAAGCCTGTGCTCATTTGACTGCCACTTCAACGTCAGCCTCCACTCAGGATGGGAAACAGTTGATCGGTGCCGGTCAGTGCTGCCTCCTCTTCCTGGGAGGGCCACCCTTTTCAAAATACTTAATGACATTTTCAAAACTGCACAATTCAGAGTAAGTGTCCTAGGCTTCAAAAAGAATTAACAAGTATTTCACTGAATAAGCAATTAATAGGATGGGTGGAAAAAACTTCAGAATTTCTCATGGAACAAAGTAACATGAAATTCACTTGGGAAGAACAGAAGACTGGGACAGATTATTGTCTATTTTTAAAATGTCATAGCTCTGAATATTTGGAAAATGTTCGAAAATAATTGATCCTAATTTACAGAATAAAAAGTACATTCATGCTGAGGCCTTGGTATGATGATAGGACTTTTTTCAGCAGCAGTCCTGGCTGATGGTCTTCCTTTCCCCCCTAGTATTGTACCTCTGGTACTGGGACAGGGAAGCCCTGTAAGCTGCCACTGAGGAAAAAGAGCACGGAGCAACACATGCCCTCCAGTGTTTGAGATCTTCTGCATATAGCAAACAGACTTTTAGTAACAAACAAAAAAGCTTTAACAATAAAGTTAAGATGAAGTCTGCTGCACAATAAAAACAAATAGCTTCCAGTGAGGGAAATGTAGGGGGTTGAATACAGGATCTCTGGAGAAAGAAAAAAAAAAATAGCAAACAATTTACAAACATTCCTTTTCAGATCACAGTACTACAAACAGCGATGTGGGGAAGGAAATGGACAGTGCTATGTCAGCTCCACTGGATACCCCACCATGCTGATACCCTCCAGCCTCCAAGGGAAAGTGTCTCTCTCCTCTCTGCCAGACTCCTTCTCCAGGACTCAGATGGCATTCAGACATTCAGCTCCAAGGCATTCAAGACTCAACATGGGGGAGATCTCTGTCTTGGCATGCCACACAGCTACAGGTTGAAAAAAAGAAGAAAAAACAAAAACAAAACCCAAAGAAACAAAAAAACCCAAAACAAAAAACAAAACAACCAAAAAAAACCCAACCAAACACACAAAACAAAGCAAATAAAAAAAACACAACCAAACAACCAAAAAAAAACCCAAACCAAAACCCTAAGAAAAACCTCAACAGCAAAAGAAAGAACTAGAGGCCACAGAGTTTATCGAGCACTGTGCAATTACACCGCTGAAAAGCTCAGCCTTCACTAGAACAAATACTGAGTCCCTGCTATGAACTAATGGCTGGCGATAGGAGCTATGGGTGCTGCAGGTACTCCACACTCTCTAGGATCAGACCTTTGTGAGCACACTGCAAACAGGATGCCATCCTCTTAGGGGCACAGGTAAGCATTTCTGTTTTATACCAGGTTTTTTAACATGCCAGTTCCTTGGTGTTTTTACATACATGCTAAATAAAGCTATGTACTGAACTGTAAAACTCTGCTAGCCTCCAGGCTCCAAAAGCTCTTCAGTTACCCTTTCAGCAGAGTCCTTGAAACCAGAAATAAGTTGCTTAGCTCTTTTTCAGGTGTTTAGATCCTTTTATTTCTGACATTCAGGGTCTGCAAATAAAGGATTTGAGATTTTGCCAGTATTTGCATCACCCTCTATGAAGCATTTTTTTCCTCTTTGTTTTAGATCTTAACTATTAACATAATGCTTATATCACTACCGCACTCACTCAGACACTAAAGTCATTACTAATGCACAGAATAATTGCTGATATTTTGGTAGACTTGTGAAAGCTTTTTAGTGGCTATATCTAAGCCAAAAAGCAGCACTAGGATTTGAAATACTGGTCACATGTAAGGCCCAAGTCCACAACATTCTCCTAGGCAAAAATACTGATCCATAAAGATACTATGTAAAATACACAACTCCACAGAATAGAGAAAACAAACATTTAAAAAGAACACACATTTTGGGTTATTTCAATTAAGATAGCCAAAATGATCAATTAATTAATTATTAATACCCAAAAAGTGAAATTACCCACAAAGTTTATCTTGTGGCAGCAAAGCGACAGATTACACAATTATTCCTCTTTTGGGAAAACAAAAGACTGAAGCAAGTAAGAGAAGTAATGGAAATGTAAGGGGCAGGATAGGAGTACAAATGAGAACATACTTTTTCCACTGAAATCGATTCTGTTAATGATTAACTCAACTCACACAGGTTATTTCAAGTGGAATATTTGTACTAGTAACAGTGTCAAAACAGACCCCAAATCAAAGTCTTCTCTTTTTGTGTTTTCATTGCTGTTTTTCGCTCTATGTCCATTTATCATAACATTACCAACATTCAAATTAAAATTTTACTTTTTTCCCCAGGTACTGCACATCTATCTGCAAAGATTAAATATTTAAATGTTAATTCTGCTCTCAGCAGCCCTTCAGTAATTTAATTTTCTACAGGGTTGGCCTAAGTCTTAAGTAAGGCACTGCTCAAACTCAACTGAGGCAGCTGACATTTTTTGAATGTCAAAAGAGGGTAGAATTTTACAAGTTGTGGGATAACAATTGAGGATCAAGGCTTAACATTTTGGATGTTAATCATTAAGGATGAACACTCTTTTTTCTCCCCATTTCCTTAATCACAAGTTTCATTAGAGTTACCAGGATCTGAATTAACTCATTTACCTATATTTGCTACTGCTTTCACTCTGCAAATAATAAATACACATATTTTATCTGGATTTCATACGATTTGGGGGTGTTAGTTTCTCCACCCTAAACGCAGCTTGGTAATATGGGGGGGAAAGGGTTGAAAGGTTACAAAAAAAAAAAAAGAGTTGTAATTCAAATGGCCCATTTTTTTTCATTTCAAAGGGTTAACATTACAGAAATCAGAGCTAAGCAGAACTAACCTTTAGCAAACAAACTCAAGGCTTCATGAGATTTCTATGAGTTATGTGAAACCACATGAGATATCAGACATTAGATGTAAGAATCTGCTTGCAAATACTGATCCTGCCTTCTACACTGAATGGTATCCTGAGAAAAAAGGGCAAGCTTAATGTAAGCATGCTGGGGCAGAAATCGGCTTGTGCTCTGAGCTAATTCAGTTCTGAACTGGCTGCTGAGATGCCTGCCTGAGTCGTCTCTAACACAAGGGACAGTTTTTGTCATCATGGAACCCACTAAAAAGCCTGCTTAGTACTTGTTAACGTTTTCAGTAGTACACTGAAATTAAACAATTCCCTTAACGTTCCTGAATTACTGGTTATTCTGATGAATAACTGAGCTGCTATCACCTCCCATCTGAGCTGGCCCCTGCCACTGGGGAAGCCTGGGACCAGGACCCTGACCATTCCACCAGCTGCCACCAGACATTTCTTTCCTGTGGCTCTTTAATACCAAACGAGGGTTGCACCTCTGTGCAGCCAACACCTGCAAGGCTTGCAAGCACTCACAGACTTTACACGCCCCACACTACCAAATCAGGTTTTTGTTTTCCAACAAGAGATTTTCAATGGCGGTAACTCTGACCAGTCAGTTTTCCTAGTACTTCTTTTACAAGCAGCTGTGGCTGAAACATTCCTTCCACTCTTCTCCCTCACCCGCACTTCCTAAAGGAAATTCCATGGGATCACCTCCCCTACGGCCCCACACTGCAACAAAATTCTCATTTCCTGGGGGAGATGGAGCTTGTGCAATTGCTGGGTCCCTGCATCTGCAACCACGGTGCAGACACAGCTCCTCGGTGTGTTTGTATTCAGACTGCTTGTTTTCTTAAGACAGTGTGCTGAGGGGAACTGCTGAATACTGTTAGGCTACAAGAAATACTGAGCTCGAAAAATTCCAATCTTTGCTTAGTCACAAAACCAAAAGAGAAAATTAAAACTATATTCGTTTTAAATTCAAGGCATCTCAAGAGACTGTCTGCATCCAGGGCATAGGACTCCAGAAGACAACTGATACCGGAGGAATCTTACCAGTGTGCTTAACTGTAAATGTTGCAACTATGTATCCCTGACACAGCCGAGCTCTACAACACTGTATTATGTATTTTAGCTACTAGTAGAACACTGCATTGTATAGTTTAGCTACTGAGTAAGTAAGAACCAGTCCAAAACCAAGACATGAGCCAAGAGTGCTGAAACAGGGCCAGAAGAAGAGAAGATCGTGAAAAGGATGAGAAGAGGAAGATGATGAGGAAGAGGGTGAAGAAAGGATGAAGATGTCCCAAACGACCACCAGAGGACCCCCGACCCATTAGGCCATACACATGTAGTAAGAGTGTAGATATGATAAGTAGTTCATGGAGCTGTAATGAATATGCTAATAGTTTATGATAAACATCATTAATATATATATAGATTGGCCATATAAAGATAAACAGTGAACAAAGTCGGTATGCGTGTTGGACGGAACTTATCCCCAGTGCATCTGGCACCAAAAATCAAGAATGGCTGCTTTCTGAAACCCCAAACCAAGTATTAGAGAGTTTTATCTCCAATTTTTTGGTATCACCACCTCTTTTTTTTTTTCTTAAAAAAAAATCTTTTTTGTCAATTACAATTTCCCCAAAAATACATATGGGTCCCTAATGACATTCTACATGTCATTATTTAAAAAAAAAAAAAAAAATATATATATATATATACACACACACACCCCCACACACCCTGGAACTTCCTCAGAGAAGATTTCAGCATGGATTTCATTTGCACATGAATGTAAAGCTATCTGAATTTTATTTCTGTCCAATTAAAGTGCAGATATTGAGAGGAAGATAGTCTTCCTTCACACCATGCTAGGTTAGACACTTTATAACACGACTGCTGAAAGCAGTTGCTAAAAAAATAAAGGAAATTACTATTTAAACCAACCAGGTCAGTCACAATTCCCATGGCACATCACACAATTGCCTCACCATGGACTGCGGAAGCCAAGCCCTAACAGAAGGAGCATTTCAGTCTCTGTGTCAGGCCTATATCTCTCCAGTGCATCTGGCAAAAGAAACATACAAAACTGAATACTATTTCTTCTCAGCTGTAGAAATGGGATACTTACTTTTGACAGTAAGCTCTTACAAGACCATCAGCTAAGAGAGACGCTAGCAGAACCAGTTGACACCATACTGGCATGCAACTCCTCTTCTGGCAGATTGTCTTGCTGGGAAACCGGGTGCATCAGCTGGGCAGAACACAAGTGAGATTATCTAAATCCTGGTCCTGAGGTTACTGGGGGTGTTCTCCTGCAGTGCTGCACTGTCTTCCACACCACCACGTGCCTGCACAGGCAACACAGCACTGGCACAATCAGGTATTCCCTCTAGGGATCATACCTTCACCATTCTTGGTGTTATGTTTGCTCTGATGAGCAAAACTGGATGAAAAAGTGCAGTCAGGGGAAATTTACTTCAGATTATACAAAACCCAAACCACGCTACAGTCCTTGAAGAAGGAATAAAGAAAAAAATGATGCTGGTACTATACAACATAGAGATGAACATTGCAAATCACGTATTGCTCAACTGCTAAACAACCTACCTCCTCCTTCACCCAAATGATATTCTGTAAACCTGGTGTTATTTATTCAGAGATGTATGCAATAATACTATTTGAAAAAATATGTACGTAAACCTCTAAAAGAACCAATTTGTAGAGGATTTATTTCAACCCTAAAAAGGCAAGAACAATAGATAGACTCCTTCTCCAATATAGTCAGTATTAATACTGATCTCAAAGGGAACAGTTTCAGAGACACTGATGTATCACACTTAATTACATGACATGAAATCATATTCCACATAATTATGAATGCAATATTTCACTGCAGCTGACAAACCATGAAAGCAAAATGCAAGAAAAATGGAGAATAAAGGAGAGAGGAATGAAGAGAAAATACTCTTAAAAAATGGGATAAGTTAGCTTTGAAATCTTCCATTCCACTTTCCTTTACCCACACCATCTATTTAATGAGGTTGTACTCATGTGCTACAGACATTTCCTTGGAATGAACTCCTGAAGTTCAGACATGTCCTTTTGCTAATGAGATATGCTGGGTAAAATTAGCAGATTTCTTGCTCTTAACTGACCGCAGCGATGACAGCTCCCCGCTACAATAAATGTTTGAGCTCCAGTTCACCGCTTCAGTCCTGAGTGTGCTTGAAGGAGATGGGAAATGGCAGCACAGGGAGAGGTCACAATTACGTGGCAAGCAAAGAACATGGAAACATTAATATGCTAATGGCTGTCACATAACTTAATGAAAACATGCATTTTATTAAGAGCAGGGAATTGAAACAACTTTTGGGTGCTCTTGCCTCAAAACAGGGAAATATTAGAGTATGCAGCTGTAAAAAATAAAAGTTCCCATGCTGTGGAAACAAAGCTGTATAGCATGTCTGGCTCAAATGTTTCAAAACGACTATTAGCCTGCCATTCATTTTAGCTCTGCCTGTGTTCATGACGCTGACTATTTAGGAAAGAATCCTTAAAATACCCTCTCAACAAGATATGTGATTTCCCAATGCACACAGGCTCCTGCAAGGTTCTGGTTTTGTGTTCCGACCACCCTGGTGCAGAACAATGGTCTGTCGTGGTTATTATATACTTTAGTTACCATAAACCAGCTGCTTTCCTAATTGTAATCCCATTAAAAACCCACATTATAACCATACAGTGATAATGGAAGGGGGGAGGCCTAAGTGAAGCTGTCCAGAGCAAAAAACAGATTTCAAAAATGTCGCATAGAATACAAGCAGCTTGATACAGGCAGCACGGTACGAGCAAACAGCCTGGAAGGGAGCACACCAAGGGGTGGGCTGGCATGATGATTTATGCCAAACTGAATGCAGAAGACCCTTGTTAAGCCTCAAAGCTTAAAATCTCACCCTGGGACTGGGGATTGTCAGGAGAATGAAGGGTCTGCTGCAGCTCCCTCATTTAATGACATAAATGGCACAAAAGGAGGCCTCTGAGGAAACTCAGTGTTACAGAGATGCCATTCTGCAGGCTAGCAAGTAAATCATAAGCAAGATGGTGGAAAGCACAGGGCTTTGGAACCATGTGGTGTGGGCATAAAGGTCATCCACAGTGAGCACCGTGCTTAGTGAGAGTCTGGAAAGCACCTAGAAAATGTGTCAAAGCAAGTTACAAACTCCTGGCTGAATCTCCTATGACCCAGTTGCCTAAGTTCCTAATCACCTAAGGAGTCTCAACAATTCCAGCGTGTAACTGGAATGAATTTAATCTTGCATCTTCAGATCTAGATACTAAATAGGCTACAAGAAATGACTGTCTAAGTCACCGAAGAAGAAATTACAATTAAAGCCTAAATAATTGTATTAAGAAATGCAACACAGCAGCTGATGGCGGCTATGATTCCATGAGTCTATGGCTGAGGCCACATTGCTGCAGCAACCCTTTGTAAAACCAGCTCTTCGTGGCAGAAGTTTGCTCAGTACAGCAGATCTCGTGCAATGGCACTATGTGGTTTGGGAAAATAAAGTGCACAGTGGAGTGAGGCAGCTTCTTGCAGGCTTCCCCAAACCATGCTCATCAGCTCCTTACTCTAATTTCTCCTTTCCTCTGCTCTTGTCCTTCTATTTAACTGATCGCTCCTGTCTAGCCTCCCACAGAAACGATAGTATCTGTGGGCCGTTGCATCGATTGCTTTGTCTACCCTTATGTATATGTATATGATTGAAAACTCTTATGGCCCAGACTGACTCATGTGGTACCCCCCCAACACCCCACGCTCTGGTTCCGAGCTGGCTGTTACAACATCCTTGCGACAAACATAATACCTACCTTATTCTTCGCCACACTTCTGCCTCTGGCACAACTGATGTGAAGAAATGTGTTTTCCCAATGCAGAACTGGAGTAGCAGGCTTGAGTTTGAATGAACTATTCAGAAACGTGGCAGCTTCACTTCCCACACAAAAGCCAGTAATACTGTCTGAAAATAGCTGTACGCCCAGGTAAACCTTCACAACAAAATTGTAATACGCTCTTTTCATCTGAGAAAAGAGGAGAAAGCTTCATCTAATAGAAAACTAGAAAGAACCAAGCAGATGAAGGTGGAGAGCAGATTTGTAGAGATGTGTACTGGCAAATTGTGCTCTTGCCAGGAAAGTACTTTTCCACAAAACTGGTGAACATTTGCTAACTGTATTCGTAAATACTGCACAGCTGTGCTACTACAGGAAAGCAAGCCCAATACTTCTATAATTTGATAAAAGGTTTCTCTAATGATTCACCAAAAATAATTACTCAAAATAAAAACATGGCCAAAATTAGCACCGTTAGCTGCCATGAGCAAGAACTAAAGCAAGTAAAAGTCACTGTATAAGCAGAGCCCCACACAAGAATTCTGTAGGTATCTTCTACCTTGCATTCTGAGGGATTATATTGAAAGCAGTATTTCTCTATAATAACCACCACTGAAAATAACTTTTCAGTACAGGGTATATGATACAAGTCCGTGATGATCAGAGGGAAAATCTGTGCAGATGGAATGTTTCTGACATTTGTAGTGGCAATGATATTTTTCAGCCATTATTTCCTCAACCCACAGGTGGTTTTGTGTCTTGTCTGACAACAGCCAGAAGATATAAAACAAAAGCCAGTGACCTTTTTCTGTACATCCACTGAAAACTGCTTCTTGCCAACTAGCAAGATCATTTCTGCTATATGAAGAGCTTCCTTTCTATCCATTCTTAGCATCAAGCACTCCTGCAGACACCCTCTTAGGATGGCAAGATCCACTCTGTACGGGGAAGAGGAGCTAAAATTACTCTAAAGCCTCCCAGTAAAATCTAAGGCATTCAGAAAGAGCTAATGAAAAAATTTCAGAGATCTGGAGTAAACAGCAGTCTCCTCATTGACTGCTATATGTCCAAGATCTTATTTTCCATTTATTTTGTATTGTATCTGCTTAAACTATGAACATGGCAGGTTCACTTTCAAGAATATCTGGCCCTCTGTGTCCTGGAAGTTTAGGCAGATTTATAGGAAGGAAACATTTTGCATCTGAAACTTTCCATGGTCTATAAAAGTGGACTACTGAGCTTCCGTGAAGAAGGAGAAAGTGTTGTTTCTATTTTACGGCACCATCGAGTTAGTTGCTAAGGGGCTATGCTGGCAGAGAAGCCTAAGGCTCTTAATAGATAACCCAGATTTCTGAAAGACATGTTCCAAGCCTAAAATTTCTGGACATCTCTCTTGGTTCCTCAGCAGAAATGGATAATTTTGAGACAGGGCTTCCTTTCCTCTCAAGTAAAACGTTTAGGAGAGAAATATCTCACAGGAAGAAATGCCACAACCTTCCAAGTCTGTAAATCCATGTCAGAATTTATTTAATAACTTCATGGCGTCAGTTCTTGCCTTTCCTCTATTTGCAAAATTTATGCTGTTCCAACTACAATTATATACTGAACAGCAACAACAGAAACAGAATCTTTGGCTACCTAAGAGGAAAAGGACCAGTAACAGCAAAGTATTTAACATATTTTTTCTAGGATGTTCACAGACCGATGACATTAAGACTGTGAAAACCAAAATGTCTTCAGAAAGAGATTAAGGAGCTATAGTAAATACTGCACAAATAGTAGTTACTGGGCGGCTCCAGTGCAAAACAGCCTCACAACTCTGTCCTAACATAACATGAGCGCGCAGCCAAAGTTTCTTCACAAGTTCAAAAGACAAAAATGGGAAGGAAAAATCCACTTCTGTAAAACATGTATTTGCAACTAAAACTCAAGTGACAAGGAGTCACTGTCACATGGGAAGCATATCAATCCAACTTTTCACAGACTGATAATCTGTTCTCCTTTCTGCGAAACACATGGATTTCATTTGCTGTTGGGAAAATGACCAAATGGATTATTTCTTCTCTTTAAAGACCCAAGAGCGAGTTGTTTTTATTTTAATACTAAGATGACTGATATGTGACTACTATGCTGAAAGTCCAAGTTTTGTTTAAAAAAGAAAAAAAAATACAAATTCTTCTCCATAAACCAGGTATCAGATTTTTTTCAGTATTAAAAAAAAAAGGCACCTCATATAAGCTGAGATCCAAGACTTACAGGGTTTCCTAGTCATTTTGGTAACTTAAGTTGTAATCCGGGGCATTTATTTTTGTATATTCCTAGTTACTTATCTGCTAAATTGAACACAGAATTACTATGAGAACCTTAGACAGTTGTAGTATATACAAATCTCAATGATTCTCCATTCATTCAAGAGAGATTTAGGTGTTTTCTTACAGGTAGTATTGAAAATTTAGCCAAGTACTTTTCATTTCAAAATAATGCAGAAAGTATACTATGAATTTTGGAAATACTAAGGATTTTAAAAATGCAATAAAACATTTAAGAAAGGTGATTTTAAACAGTGTATAGCCAACATAACTGCACAGTCTCTTGACATCTAACCCATATTTGAAAGTAACTAAAAGGCATATGCTGCTGTAAAAATTAATAAAACCAAAAACCCACACAAGCAAAAAATCTCATGTTAGCAGGAGGTTTTCAGGCAGTGTTGTTAAGGCAAGTCTACCTGGAACTCCAGTCGCTAAAGAGGATTCTTACACAGATAGACTATTTCTAATCATAAATAGAATAGTGCAGTAATAGACAGCCAACATAAATAAATCTGAAACTAGGATAAGTATGCATATGCACACTGATGCAGAAGAATTACTTGAGGAATTTGTATCAACAGATTATTTTAGTAATAAACAGAGGAGACACACTATTGCAGGTTCTTAATAGCAAGTTTCACATGCAGGTGTTCATTTTTATTTATCTTTGACTTCAACAACATCGGGCAGCAATATGGGTGATCACAGTTTTTACTAAAGCAATAGGTTGCTTCCGTTCACCACTATATTTCAACTTTCTTTGCTTCTCCAAAGAGCCAAACACATCCTTTTCCCTCTGATTGCCCAGGAAGTTGAAACTTGCCATTGTACTACAACACGAGGATTTTTATCAATCTGTTTTTCTTCCCTCATAATCCAAACACTCATTTTCTATACCTACTGTAATCTTATAAGGTATGACATTATAATTTTTATTTGAACATAATACTTACGGTTGGCATAATTTTACCAGGTCCTGATCAGTGGTGTTTGGAGGCAGTGCTCTGATGTAAAGGTTTGTTTTACTTAATTGATCCCATCCTGAGTTGCTGCTGCTACTGCTGTTGTTATTACTGCTGGTGGTACTGGGACTAGGAGGAGCCATCGGGTGGGCTGGTACAATGGACTGCTGCAAAGGAAAAAGCACATCAGAGTGAGCTACAGATAGCAATCGCTGCATGCGCATTAGCTCAGCCTACAGTAGCCTGTTTACTATTTGGAGTGTTGTGTTAAATCTGTCCATAATTATTCCTGGATTTGAAAGACACCTGCTTTCATAGCACATTTGGGATAGGATTCACAGGCACGTTCTAATATACCCAACCACCACGTGAAGCATGCTCAGTGCATGCCACAGGTTCAAATTATATACAACCGCTGCTGAATGTTACTCACAGGATTTTATCACTCTTCATTGTGGCATTTGATGTGAAAATGAAATGTACCCCTAGGTTCCAGCAGGTATAAACTAAGTTTACATCACTACAACTATTTCAGATGTCATAAATGATCTATTGTGGCTGACACGAAGACTATGCTATTTCCTTAATCTATCCAGAAATACAAAAATAATTAAAGCCTCTTTTGTATCTCTTCTGGCTTTTAGTACTTCACACAATACTGCTATTGATTTTTTAAGATAGAGAGGGAGCAGAGACAGCTTAAGGACCAGACTTCAAATTAACTGCGTGCCTTGGCAGAACTTTCACACTGCCACTGATCTCTCTATTTGTGGATTATTTCCAGAATGTCAAGAAAATGATTCTATATAATGGGGGGAAAAAAAAAATCAAGTTTCAAAAGGAGATAAGCACACAAGCTTACCTAGTCCTCAAGGTATTTAATAGTATTGTTTTTAAAACCAGACCCTAATGGCACATAAAAACGTCCTTGAGAAAATCTGCAGTACAGCGGTCTCAATCACTTGCATTAACACCAGTATGGCAGGACACTGTACAGAATGTATTATGAACAGGTCTGTGGTGTTGTAAGAGAGGAACACTTTAATGAATATACTAGAGAAGTAAAGTTGCCAGTGAAGTCTTGTGACTACAAGGTTTTCACTGACAAAGAACTGGCTGCACGCTGCCCCTTTCCTGCAAAAGCCTGAGCCTCCACGGCCTGAGAAGCTCATAGCGAAGAACCACCCTGTGAACTGGAGGAAAGGCACAGCAGGAGGGGAGGGAGGGAGGAGGAAAAAAGTGGAATATGAAGTGAGATGTCAGTGCAGAGTCGCTTGTTCCCGCCCCGGTGCCACCCTCTTCTTTGGACTAGTACAAAGAGTTGTGCAGCCACAGCCTGAACCAAAAAAATTATCTCCCCCGATCTGGTTCACCACATGTGGTTTTGTGCTTCGCAAAAAGCTCCGGCTGTCACAGGGCAGGGAACAGGAGCGTGTAGGCAGAGAGGAGGGGATTACAGTCTGCCTTGGTTTAAAGCATCCATGAAACTACAGCCTTAGTACACAAGAAAAGTGAAACGATTCTGGAGATAACCTTGGGAAATTAGAATGAAATTGTGAATGGGAGGAAAGTACAAAGGCACACTTTACATCAGATACTTCACAATACCTATGTGGGTTTTTTCTGTTTCCCTAGGAAGGTTTTGAAATCTTCTAATCTCACATATTGCAAAGTGTATTATGCAGCAATAATAGCCTGGAACAGCAATCTGCAACACTCGCTACAAAGTCAACATCTATATGTAGAAATGTTGCCTAATTTAACTGAACTGAAAATTACCAAAAAGAAATAAATATATTCCTGATGATTTAACATTTCCAAACTAAGTATCAGTATTTCATTGTCATAAGGTTGGAGGATTTTGTTTGTTTGTTTGTTTTCAAATAAAGATTTTTAGAAACATCAAATCCCTTCCAAAAGATTTATACTTGGAGCTGAAGCACTGATCTAGAATTTCTTCCACACACGTTTTAAAATGGGAAAAATAGTAAACCCTCCCTCCAAGTTTGTAATGGAAACATTGATGGATTTTAACTATAGCAGCGTAAGTCAGGCTGTCAGACCATCCTGCTTCCAGTAATGCCAAGCAATTATTTTTAGGGTTACAAGCAACGCAGAATGACAAAGCAACTAGTTTCAATACATTTTCATAAACAACTGAACAAACTTAGTCTGGCATGGTGCTATTCCTCTCTTCAAAAAACCTTCAGCAGAGTCCTCAAAATGCACACGGTGATCAAACAAACAACTGCTCACTTCCAGGTTTCAAAACGCGCCCTCCCCTTGTACATGCATGTAAGCTGCCATGAAAGTCAACATACACATATCAGTCTTCATCTTAACCAGTGTTTACCATTGGAGACTAAGAGCCTCTTTCTTACCTTTCAATATTTTTGGCTTGGTTTTGCTTTTACTTCTTACAGTGTTTTTCCCTTAAAATCTTTCTGTTATGAAGAACTGGGGTTTTGTAAAATCTTGTCACCAGCTGGCCAAAGGAAAATGTGTGTGTGTGTGTGTGTGTAAAGACAGCAGGAATCCTAACTCTGTCTTCCTGTAAAACATAAACACTCCATTTAAGAAATTTAAGCTTTTATTTAAATATGAAGACGCTACAGTGCTAGTGGTCACATCTAATTATGATGGGAACGTAAATGTGATTAGTTGCCTTCAGACAACTACAGTTGTTTACAGACAACCTTTTCCATTGCTTCCACAGAAATGTATACCCTGACCGGCCTTAAAGGCTTTACAAAACACAGATACTGGGCGTATTGCAACTTTCAAACTCTGCAACCCAATGAGACACAGATAACCATTAAAGGGCCAGGGACATCTTAAAGCCATACAACTAACACATTTTTTACATTAAAAATTTTTAAATCTGAATCACTCTTTCTGCTCTGTTTGTCATCGATGACTACTTGTAAAAACTAAATTGTAAAAGTCCCCGTTTTGTTCAAAGGGGCTTTTCTTTTCCATTGGCTGCAACAGGCTTGTCGGCAGTGCAGAGCCCCACTGCTGTAGCTGTGCTGGCAGAGCCTCTACACCGGCAGCCTGCGCCAAGAGAAGAGTTTTTCTGTTGGCGTAGTTGCATCACCTCCCCAAACGACATAAGCTAAGCTAATAAAAGTTCTCTTCTGCTGGCACAGCTGCATCCATGCCTGGACTTTTGCCAATATATCCATGTCAGTGAGGATGTATGACTTTTTTCCACACCCCTGGCTGATACAGTGCTCGCTGGCAAGACATTCTGCAGTGGACACCTGGCCAAAGTTTGGGGTTGTTTGTTTAGAAACAGCTTTCACAAACTTTAAAATCTGAAATCAATTTTGAAAAGTTTTGTTTTACGAACTGTAGTCTCTGCTGCAAATTCGTATCAAAAGCTGTTCTTAATATTTTATCCTATGGACTTCACAACAGTTCGCAATAATGTAACATACATAAAAACACATTAATTTTTCTTTTTAATCATTGCATTTTAAATTAAAACACTGAATGCTAGTAGAAGATGAATGAATCTAAGTAACAGCCCATTATTTTTTATGACAATATTCCTGGTCACAAGAAACATCATTATCACACTGGTTTGCAGTTTCCTCCTTAGTCTTCACTCCCAAAGGTAATTAGCGATTGTTCTTCCTCCACAGCAGTTTCCTTCCTGTCATCTTCAGCAAACATCTAAGCAAGAAAGGCCAGTGACAGAATAACCATCCCATATGCTGTATGATCACCCCATCCCATTTTGGAGCCAGCTGTGAGGAGCTCCCAACAGCCTTGCCTGATCCCAGAGGGACCTTCCCTCCAGCCCTGCACAGCCTGACCACAGCAGTGGGAAAACCACGGGTACTTGTTACAAAAAGGAAAAGCTTAGTGACAGAACAGTGCCCATGGAGTGCCCTAAACCAAGGAAAAGTGCCTGCCTGTGTTTTCTTCTCAATATAAAACCCAACTGGGAATAATCACAAGTATTGAAAAACAACTGGAGAATATACTCATCGTTATATGAACCATTCCTGTCATTCTTATAAACCACTTTATGCTTAAGGATGAGAAATGAGTCAGAGCAGGATTTTGCCTGCCAAGGAGAAGAATCTCTTCACTGTCAACAGGAAAAAAAAACCACACAAAAAAACATCCACCCAAAACAAACCAGAAGAGCTCTGATAAATCCTGTTGACCTGGGAGTTGAGAGATACTGATCCTTGCTGCCTTCAGACTACAAAAGTCCAAGGAAACTCCAACAGATCATTCGGATAACAACTGTCCCAACTCAGAGTATTATTACATTAGCAATCCATTTAAGTCTCTAACTCTGTGTTATAAAAGCACATCTATGAAGTTATACTACACACTAGTGTTTAATTATGAGCTTCTTCGCTCAGCTAAAAGTCCTGATGGTAAAAGTACCATGACTTTTAACAACAGAATTAGTTCTCACACATCTACTCTAAATTCAAACCATAAATTACAGCATACATTAACTATCTGATTTAGCCTGAACTGCTACTTGGATCACCTCATAGTTTCAAAATCTTGTCACTAGTGTTTGCCTAGCTTTGTTCAGGTGATCAAGCTCCAAGTACCTGCTTACCCTGCCTGACTTTGCCTAACCTCCCCAATTTCACTAAACAGCATTTTGAAACACCTCCAGTAACTGGCATTGATAGAAGAATTACCGCAAGTTTTTATAGTTGTGTGCAACATTGATAAAAAGTATTAAGTTACACGAATCTGGAAAATTTCTGGATTAAATTGGGGGTTGATTTTTTTACTTATCAATCTACTTAACACAGAGATTTACCTGTGCAATGAAAGAGAGGGCTCAGCAAAATAGAAGCTGCCACATCTAGTGAAGCAAGACGCTGCCAGTTAGTGCACAACTTAGGAAACAGGAGGCTGTTTGGAATAAAATCACATCCCAAACAGTAAGAACTCCAAAGTCCTTATGTTTAACAGAAAGGACTGTCACCTTCCTTTAGATAAAGAAGCATTAAACCCTGATCATCCAGTCTAAGCCTGCAAATTGACAGCTGTAGTGGAGATGCCATTTTGAGCGTCCTGCCCTGTCCTATTTCACAGTTTCCATCACCATGTCTGAAATGTTATGGCAAGCAAAACCGAACTTCTGGAGCCCTCCCCAAGTCCAGTTCTCAGTGGCCACAAGTCAAGCAGTAGAAAGAACTCCTGCCATAGGGTAGGTTCTCTGACTGTTGTTTTTCATTCTGTTGGCACTTGTCAGAGGAGGATTCAGCAAGTCAGCTCTGTCTAATCATTTCCAGGATGATACCAGTATAAAGTGTAGAGAGCACCTCAGAAGCTGGATCCTCCAGACTCCTGTTGAAAATCTCCTCAGGAAGAAAAAGCCCTGAGACCTGCCCCTTCCTTCTTCTTTAAACCACTGACCTTCTCTTTGCACGGGTGAAGAAGACTGTCTAACAGTGACACCACAAGAGCCAACAGAACTATTCCAGCAAGGGCTGTTTTACTGCACAAGGCTGAGACCATGGATATTGTGTCTCATGATCATACAGAGCTATTTGCACACCCAGGATCCAAGCCTATTACATCTTCCTTTAGATGGCGAAGATGGCGGTGTTGGTGCTCCAGCCACATGGAGCAGAAACAACTAGGTGCTGGGAAGAGGCAGGACCCCGTGGGTGGAGGCTGGCATCAAGCAGAGACTCTCCCTGTTACAAAATACCACAAGACAGCCCAGGAACACCTGGAGATCCAGCCGTGGGTTTCCCCAAAAACCTCTCTAAACCTTCCACACCTTGGCATGACAGAACTATGCCCAAAATACTACAGCTGGCATCACAACAATGATGGACTGCAATAAACAGGTTGAAAATCAAGTACTAAAAAAATAACCTCCCAAACCAAAAACACACCGCACTGAACAGGGGACAGGGGGGTGGAAGCCCCTCAGCTTAAATTTTATTCCTTAACTCATAATTTTTAAGAGGAGCTTTGCAAGATCAAAACAGACAGTTATGCCCTTTTTCTTGCCTGTATGTTATAGCCAAGTCCTACTAAAACTATTTTTCTACACACAGATGACAGTCTTCTTCATACTAAAAGGAAATAAAAAGAAACAAATATATAGATATCATGTATCTATGAAAGTGAAGAAGAATGTTATTTTCACTTTGACTTAATATTGTCTTTCTTCTCAAATCCATTGTGTTATAACCAATTTGAAACATCTTGCCAATAAGAACAAGAAACATTTCCAGCAAAATCCGGGAAAGCAGTCAATACACCTTTTTTTCTGAGCCATTTAAGAAGCCCTTCCTTGAAATACAGAAATGCAGGAATGAGTAAGTGCTTTTCTCAGCTTCCTTTTAAAAAGATCTTCATGGAGAGTGGCTCTATGGCTCTATCAGCAATAAAACAAGACAAAAACTATCATAAACCCTTAGTCACAGCTCAGATACTCCTAATAATTTCACCCCTAGATTATTCTGATCATAACCCAAGCTCTCTCCCCACTGACAAGCTATTTTGCTTCCTTTTCCACAGGATGGTGAGAGGACAAACCATCCTGCACAGTAACACAGCAGGACTAAACTTGTTCTCACCAGAAAGCAACAACTACTAACAACAAAAGTACTGAAGTACATCATGCCAGGTTGTCACAAAATACCACATTCCTATATTTTTACAGGAGATAGAACCGATATTATTTAAATTATACATATCAAAACTTAATGCAACAGCTATCCCTGCTAGTAATGAAACAAAGCTCCAAATCTATGTAATCCCATTTTATGAAAACACTTGAAAAAGTGGGAGCATAATCCTGGCCACCTTGAAATATATGACAAGCTCCATGCTGATGCGACCAGTTTTTTTCAACAAGAATGGGAGGTTTTTTTCATTATTATAATAATTATTACTGAAAAATAAAGTCTCTAACTTGGAGACAGCAGGAGAGCTTTCAACAACAGAGCAAGCAATGGATGCAGGAAGCTCCTCCTGGTTCAGGTAGCTCTTCTAAAATCTCAGTGATAATGAAAAAGCTTCAAAGTTCCCAGGAGCTCACCTACTCCATGACTTTATCCCCTGTCAGGGATTTTTAAGTGCTCCATGGACTGACTCTCCTAGTCCAGAGACTGATAAAAGGTGCTGGATACATGAAACCAGCCACACCATGGCACAGAAGGTATCACAAAGGCAAGAGACAGGAGTGCCCAACTGGGCTGCTCCTTTGCAAATGCTATGATATGTTCTCCCCTCTACTTGCTCATCATGAATCACAGCATCCCTTTTCCCTCAGTTATGTACCTGGATTCCCTGGACAATTCTCTGAAACAATACATTGGTACTATGCCCTAGGCATGACAGAATTACAGGCACATCGAAAGCAAAATATTGGAGTTTTAGTTTCTGAAATCTGACCAGGCTGCAGCAATCCAACAGCTAGTCTACGTCAAAGGAATATAAAAAGAAAGTTAAGACACCGAAGTACCTGAAGAAAGAGAGCTTGGTACTAACATCTACCAGACATCTCCAAGACAAAAAAGCATGTACGTGTTTTTGTGGTTAGCCCTTCATTGAGCAATAGGCACTAAAGAATTCACTGCCAGCTTCCTTCTTGACTCTAGTAAATACGCAAACCTATTTCCTTCAGTGAAACCAGCCAAGCTCAGGATTCCAGAGAGAAAATGGTACTGAGTCTCGAGACTGTTAAAATTTTTTGTTCCAGTCTGAGGATTCCAATTACAATTTGAAGAAGACACATCCATTTTCACAAAGACTAAACTCACATACTCATGAGTTCATGCAAAGCCTCTGAAAGGTAGCAAGTCCAACACATGACACTGAATACAAATAATAAAAATAATTCCTCCCTTGCATTACACATCTGTTGGTACATGTTAATAGCAGAGTATGAAGTTTTACAAAGTTCTCCACAACAGGAAACATCCAAGGGATCACTGGTAGGACAAATGCTTTAACTGAAACAGCAATTAACTTAGAAACTCCTGTGTCATGCAGTAGACGACACCAGACCAGGCATGGCCACATCAGAGCTGGCAAGTCGCGTATAGCTCACAAGCACTTCAGTGTCAGCTCAGAAGACAGTACTTACAGACTCTAAGTCAAAAATTACTCAGTAAGCTTTTCATGTCTCGGGTTGTGTGACAGGAGAGGGATCGCACTGTCATAGCTAGCAGGGAAGTCCTACATAGCGACACGGGCCATATTTGCAGCGGCGTCCATGAAATGCCAGCAATTAGCACATGCAAGGTTTCCTAGAGCAGTGAAGGCAGCAGCTATGAGAGGAAAAGTGCAGAAACGTAGCGTTTGCATATGCCTCTTGGACAGGTGACCGTTACAGTACTCACAGCGTTAAGAGGTTCAGCGTTCCCTAAACTAGAAGGTCATAGTGGTCCCTTCTCACTGTATACAGGACTCTGCTTAAGCATTCAGTAAACAGGAAACCCCTACTCACTACCACTATTTAAAAAATCAGGTGTCAGCCCAAAACAGATGGTGGGGAGGGAATCAAAGAAAAGAACAAGTGTTCAGGCAATTGTTCTACTTCATGAAAGCTGTTGAATTCCCAGGACATGAAAAAAAACACCAGCCAAACTGCAGCTGGCACATACAGAACTCCCATTAATAGTTTCAATTCTCTGTCAGCCGTAAAATGTCTGGCAATTTTTAATTTATTTTCATTTTTAAAAGGGAAAGAGGAAAACACAGGGAATTTCACAGCAGTCAGCCCAACTTCAATTTGTAGAAATATTCTGGAACAGATTATGGAACAACCAGTTTATGAGAATCTAGAAGACAAAACCAAATGACAAAAACAAAAGCAGACTGAACAGGTCAGTCAAAAACATCAAAACAATCTGATTTTCTTCGCTGCAAGTGCAACCAGCTTAGTGGATAAGGCAGAAGCTGTAAAATCTAGAGATCTTCACCGAAGACTTCTGACACCATCCCACGTGATATTTTCATCAGCAAAATAAGGAAATATTGCCCAGATCAGCAGTTTCCTTTCTAAGGCTCTCTGTAGCAGAAGCAGAGGTGTGGACTGGAGTGGAACACAAGCTAATAAACTCATTAGCTTCTCAGTGTGTAGTGTCCTGGGAGGGGAGGAAGCACAGCAAAAGGCATACTGAAAGGCATCATCGACCCTATCACTTTCTCCTCCTCTCCAGTCCTCAAATTCATGATGCTTCTGAAAATTTTTGGGTTTTAACCACCACTTAACAAGTGAAGTTGCCCTAAACAAGACTGAAGATCAGAAGGTGCATACCTTGAAGTATAAAATAGTGCTCTGATTAGAATAATACGATGTCCCTATAATTGTAAAAAATTTTAAAAAAGAAAAATTAAAAACAGTCAGTCAGCTCCCATAATAAAAAAATGCAATTGTTTTTTCTTCTTCATTGAATCCAGAAACAAGGCTACTGAGATCTGAAAATAAATATGTATTATCTTCTTACTGCATTTATAGTGTAATGGGAAGAACTAACATACCAAAAGCAGCACCACCAGGTGGGATTTGGATGTAAGGAAAATGAGACCTGGATTTATCCTGGGTATTTTTTACTGCCTTGCAGGAATATAAGAGACAGCAGGTAACCATTTCTTTAAATGAATCCTGTAAAACTAAGCTCTGGCAGTGAGGGTGTCCTGCATCACACAAGGCAGTTACTCCTGTTCATAGGACAGACTCTTCGCAGATCTCCAGCTCAGCTGCTATTTTGGTCACATTTTTTGTCATTACCTGTTGTGAACTTTTACCTCCAGTGCCAGCAAATGGGGTCACAGGCAATATTCAATGTGATCAAAAACTTACTGTTTTCAAGTACTTCTATTTATGATATGTTAAAATGCACAATTTTAAGGCTGTAGGCAATTATGGTTTTAATTTCATAAAGTAGTAAATATGCAACATTCATGAGGCCATCCTCTTTTCTTAACAATTAAGAATGTCATCCATGATTGTTTTTTCGTGGTTAGTCCAGCTAAGCCTATATATCTCAAAGCTGCTGTTGACTCCAAGTACCACGTTAAAAAGTAGCACAGGTACAGACATGTAGATACTCTCCTTGGCTTATTCAGAGAACTGCTTAAATATATGTATTACAAAGACTAGCAGTAGGGGGGGGGGGGGGGGGGGGGGGGGGGGGAAGAAAAAAGTTTGGCCAACCCTTAGTTCTTTAAAATAATAGAGAAGGAAATATTTTTTCTCAAAAGTTAAAAACTCTGAAGTTTCTGAAGTATTATTTACTGTCCTTCCGTATTGTATTAGACTTAAAATTTCTGATAAGCTTTTGCAAGTATTGCCTCTTAAAAAGTGTCACAGGTTTCACGTAGCCCATAGCAGAATTCTGTGGGGTTTTATTTCAGCTTTCTTTAAAATTATTTTTATTTTTTGTTATTATTTTCCAAACTCTTGGTTGTTCCCCCCAAAATTACAATTTCATCATCCTGCTCATCTGGCTATCCTATCCACCCTCCCTCCACTGACAGCAATTATAGGATAGAAACAGCACTGCATTGAAGATGCATGTCAAAAGAAGCATCTGCTTTTTTGGCAAACTCCGTACTGTTGGTGGCACTGGAATTATTGCTATACTGTTTGTCACAGGGTTAGACCACAGATGGCTCTTTTGGCTGACATGGGATCCGCTATGTCATTTTCTGTTTATTCAAGTTAAAAAATAAATTGAAGAACTTGTGCCCGACCATGTACGAGGGATTCGGTTCCTATCAAAATCCCTTTGTCTACAATTGATGGTTCCTTATGGGCGGTATACGACACCCTGCCCAGCAGCAGCATTGTCACTGTGCATCCCTCTGCTCTATTTTAAAGAAGAGAACACACGTTCTTTTCAGCAAGGCTGCCTTTCTGTTATGCCAGTATTTAATAGGTAGCCCCGCGCAGTACACCCCAGCCTGTTCCTGCTTCTCCTGCTGCATTCTCTGACAATATAGATGGGACAGTGCAGGCAGCTGGCTCACACCTTTTCTTCTGCGTTCCCAAATCTTAATCGTTCTCTGACAGACTACACCCACTTCACTGCAGCCAGCATCTCCAGCTGGAGGAAAGGTGGCATGTCAGAAAAAAAAACTGTAGAAAAAGAACCCAGTTTTGTGAGACTTCAACATCAAGACTGAATCCAGATGACCCCATGAAAAGGCTCTTTTGAGTTGCACAATTTGTGCTTTGAAGTAGAGATCAGTTTAGATATGTTATCCTTCCTACTCAGTTTGCAAATCTTTTTCCTTTTCTAGTTGTCTAATGCATTTCTGTGTCTCCAGGCCTAACTAATGTAGAGGTATCGGCAAAGAAGAAGCCAGTGTAGATACCCTGCACAAGTACAACACAAAGTTATTCTAACACTAATACCAAGAAGGTCCAATTCTGTTGCTCAGCAGCTTGTTATGTGCCTATGCTAAGTTACAGTTAAACCAACTTCAGTGAGAATGGTAGCGTCTTACATCACTTTCCATGGGAATGAATGACTCGTCCAGGGGCTGGACAACGGGAAAACATACTCGGAGCATCACGGCCTTTCCTAGTTACTCCACTGCAAGTATTTCCATAGTCCTTTATAGTATTTGCCGCAGAAGAGAGGTCAGCATGATCTGTGCTGAGCTGGAAGTTCCTTTCACCTTCTTGTTACCCATTTCTGAAATTTCAGAAAGTGCCCTTATGATCCTTACATTCTGCAATAGATCCAATTCATTATAATCAACGCTCATTAGAGGAAATACACAATATTGCTGGTAAAGTATTAAAATTAGTCTCAAATATAACTAGGAGAGCACAGACCTAATTTGAGAAACACTATTAGTGCAGATTAAATACTTTAGGATTTATACCCCACTGCTGTCACATAAAAGGGAAGTATGAGACACTTTTACAATTATTTCAGCACAGGTTTAAGTAACTATCAACTAAATTTCAACAGAAATGGAACTAAGAGTTTGCGCTAAGTTTGTCATGGTATTTGACATTCAAAGAGTCCACATTGCTGTAACTGGGGTATGTATACACACACACACACACACATATAGTGTGACACTGAACTTGCAATTCTTTATGGCAGGGTGACCACACCCTCATAAATGCAAAAACACCAAACTAAACAAAGGCAGCCCTGTAGTATTAAATTAGCAATGTAGCCATTTTTAGAATGGGGTGAGATCAGTAGCAACTTTTAAAATCGTCGGACTCATGATCTAAGGAGTAGTTGGTTTTCTGCACTTGCACACATCAGCCTAGTTCCACTCTCACCCAGTGGTTCTGCATTCATATGCACAAACTGGAAATCTGTCCAAGAGTTTTATACATCTCAATATTGCATAGAACTGGCAGACCAGAAGACACAAATGTCAAATGTTGGCAAAACTTTTCAACGCAGGGCTTTTCTATAGAGTACCAGGGAGCAAACTCTGCTTGGTTTGCACGCTGCAACAGGTATGCCAATTTTGTTTGGATTTTAACAGGACTGTGTATAGCATGTACGAGACTGCAAATGAAATTCCCAAAGCCTTCTAAATTACTCTCAAGACTTACATGGCTTCTTAAAATAAAACACAGGAGCTGAAATCTCATTAGAAGAGAACTAGTCTTGAACTTCACTGCTTTTAACACATTTGCCTTTCGCATAATTTCCCATTCGGGAGGGGACTGTTGCAAACCCCATGCAAACTTCAGTGCAGGCACCTGGCTGCTCTGCCCGCAGCGTGGGTGTGACATGGCAGTAGCACTTACCAAAGACTTTCATTAACGCAACTATATCAGTGCAGTTACATGCATGCTAACAACTCCAGGACGGACAAGCTGTTAGTTGTATTCTCATGGAAGGTGATGAATACCGCAATGTTTTAAGTATGCTTTATACCCAGCAAAAGTGATTGAAAGGAAGAGCTAAGGACAACTGTTCCTAAATGCTGGGGGGCAGCGGACACCAAGCAACTTCTGACATTTCTCACAGATGATCTTGCACTGCTCCACAGCCATACCAACAGCCAGCACATTGAACCTTTTTGGCCAAATGTTCACTACAGCATATTCAGCATAAGCAGCATAAAAGATCCATTTTCTACAGATGTATGACACAACACAGTTACACACAGGATACCCTCTGCTCTTCAGGAAAAAAAAAAAAAAAAAAAAAAGAGCAGTCTGTCATGCCCAGAACGATCTTCACAACTTCCTCCTACGTAGCACATGGAGGTTTACCCATGCACAGGCACCACAGAACAAATAACAATCAGTTTAGCATGATGAAAGCACCTATGTTAACTCCTGGGACAGACAGAAACAAGAACTGCTCATCTGGCTGATGAATGGTTCAGACAGTTACCAAACAAGAGTTACTCTGCGGCTGCTGTTACTACAGAAAATGCTGCTAAGACTGTACAGACAACTTCAGATGGCCCCACCCCATCAGGAAACACCAGCAGCAGAAAATGTAGCTTGACAACCAGCAAGAAACTATGAATGTTTCTCTGATTTGTTATCACCATCCTGCCCCTTTGCCCATAACAAGGGGTATGTGTGTGTGTGTGTGTGTGTACACACATAAAGCAGTTATAGCTACATTCTTTTAGATGTGTGTATCATACGGACTACAGGTTGGTTGAACTTTGAGGACTAAGACAGTATGATGCACTTTCTACTTTTCCCTTCCACAAGCTTTTATGACCTGCTTTCTTGAAACTACGTGCTATGAAGAGTACAAGGAAAATGTTGACATTTAGACAATTTCTCCTGGAAAAGACAGGGAAGTATCAATTTTTGTCTCTAGATGTCTCCAAATTCCTAACCTGCAACTGTAGCTTGGTTTAGCTTCCTAGAAGTTAAAGGGAAGCATTTTCTTCTCACATTTCCAGTCAGTACACTTCTTGCATCTCACAATACTGAGCGATTACGCCCTCCCACACCTTTTTCCTCTCTCCAGATAGGCAATTTTTATGCACATGAGTAGAAAAAGAGCACGTACCTTGTTTCTTTAAGGCTAGTTTCAGATGTAACATTAATATGCATACGACTTGTTTGATTACCAGCATACTTAATGCAGAGATCGCTTTTCCAGCACCGTTTGAGGAAACGGGGACTAGGATACTCCAGAACACAATGCTTAGTATAGTACAAATAGTATTCAATCCCATTCAACTTGGATCAACCAGCGCTTGTTAGCATTTGCTCAGCATCAGTCTCAACAGATCCAGGCTGTTTCTAGCAAAACTGTTCCGTTGTTATTTGATGAAAGCCAGCTTGGGCAGCACGTCTACCTCTATAGCCCAGAGAAGTTGACTTCGTATGTCTATTTAAAGCACGGAGTTGCTGAGCACCAATTCGAGACAATCTGTGAGGGAACTCTTTTAATTTTAAGCCATAACAAATAGAAGCATGAGACATTCAAAAGTAGTAGTTAGGGAATTTATCCAATTAGTAAATCTAATCCTCTTTATGCAAAGTTATTAAAAATGTTAGTGTATTCCTAAATGTAAGTGATCAAGGGTGCACAGATGAGAAGGAGTCCTTTCATATGTTAAGGCAAATCACCACAATTCTGCGAACACAACAAATCTGGAGACTTGATGAAACATGGCAAGGAGTTTGCTAAAATCAGCATAGCAAAATCCAGCACATGAGCCTGCTTTTATAAATAGTAGTTTGCTTCTCTATAAATAAGGAATCCAGTACTCCTTCAGTAGGATGAAATTCTCAAAGCTGTAGGCGAGATTAAAACCGAAGATTCATCCATAAAAACTAGGGCAAGATTTCCAATGGTAGGTAACTACTGGTGGAGCTCCCCAGTAGGTGTCTAGTGACACATTAGGGATGTCTGTACTGACCTTTGATGGTCTGAATGTGGCATTGGGTCAACAAAGAACCGCACAGAAAGCTGAAATCTTTCAAATGTTACTGATAAGGTGTTTTAGCATGGAAAGTCAACTCCCGATAAAGTGTGAAGTAGAAACTGCACTTTCGGAGAGATCTAGGATGTGCAGATAGGGAAAAGGAAAAGGGCGGTGTAAGGAAGTCAGAGAGCTTTAACACTGGTTGTCATAGCTGCTGGTCCGATAAGCTGACTTTGGTGCACAACCAAACAAAGAACAAAGATGACTTTGCTGGCCCTGTTGGCAGCTCGGCTTTCCAGCCAACTTTTCCCTCGGTTGGGAGAAGGCTGAAGTGCAATAGAGGCAATTGCTGGTGCTGTGTATCTCAGCTCAATCAGCTCTGCAATCTGGATTGCCCCAGAGCCACCAGTATGAAAAGCAGAAGGTACAGGAACAAGGGAGAAGCGTGACTGATGTCAGGCTAAGGACAACTGTGGACCCACAAACTGAGATGGCAGTTCAAGGAATAGCTTGAGCTGGCACTACTGCCAAAAGCCTAAGCCTTGCCCCCATAACTGTTCTCTCCCTTTCCAGGGGTGTCCCCCTCTCTAACAAAAAAAAAAAACACCACACAAAAACCAAAAAAACCCAAAATATCAAACAAAGACACCGAGAAAAAAACAACACACAAAGAAAAAGGAAGTTCAGACTGCTGCTTTTACCGGCGGTGCTGACTCATGAAAATGGTAACAAAACAGCATTAGGCTGCCAAACAATCAAGAATTTAACCAACTTTGGGTTTTCACACACAAACTAAGACAACTTCAGCAAATACATGTGGTACACAGTCTGTAACTAAGCCTCACATGGTAGGGCAACAAGCAGCATGCAGAAACCTGTCTGCTAAAACTTCAGTGAAATTCTGTGTACATGCCACATGCAGCAATGCTGCTCTGGCCTTAGGGTCAGATTTTCCTTAGAATCTTATCTGAAACAAACCTGAGCCAGTCTTTTCTCATTCTTTAAAGGATGATGTTTTGGTAGATGCTTATCACTTATTAGATCCAACACTCTGGCTGTTGAAAACATTCTATTTTCTCTTTACAAATAACAATCTTTTCCAAAATCCTTGTCCAGGCACTTCCAAAAAAACCATATGTACTTACATCTGTTTTATTTATAATTTCCTGGTTTTATTGACATTTGTAATTTGTATTGCAGTAATGCAAACAGAAGAGCTATTCTAACTCATTTCCATAGTACTCATCAGTTTCCCTCGCATTTTGCCTTCTAATTTGAAACTTCACTCTCAGTTTGAACCAAGAGATAACCATTATTTTTTTTGGTAAAGTACAGTTTTAACTCATGCAGCTAGTTGTTAACTAAGAGATTTTTAATTCTGATAGAAAAGCGGTTTTAAGTGGTTAAGAATATAATTCAGATGTCTGAAATTCAAACAACACTATATGACTTATTCTAAAATTCAAATGTTGGTGGCTTCACGGTGCATGATAATTGATTCCTTTACATTCAGAAACTTAGTTCTGAAGTTGTTACAGGTGTTTAGCAACAGTATGATGAGCAAATGTAGGATGCTGTTCCTAGGTGCATCTTAAAAGTTAAAAGCAGCAACACTCCAAATAGCTGCTGGGGTAAATGTCTGACTACACCATGAATCATTTTCATAGACACTATAGAGCATTGTTAATTCTGAAATGAAAAAATACAAGAATCAGATTAACACCTAGGAAAGCTTCCAGATATACTGCTAATACAACACTTCAAATATACGAGGAATTAAACTGCCAAGATGAACTGGTCCTGGCAGCGCAGTATAGTCTAACTCAGACGTACAAACAATTATAGCTAAAAACCGCAGAACTGATACAAGTAGTGCTTGCAGCAGTCACCAACGTATGTAGAAGCCCGTGCAGTCAGGAGGCCATGCATCAGCACAGCTGGCACATTGCTGCAGTGTGAGAAAGCCTCCATCTCTGGAAAGGGAAGGGACAGTTCCCTTGAACCATGTGTGGTGCTGGAGATGAACACCACATCAAACACTAGTCAGGAATAAACCAGTTCATTTGGGCACAGAGTCCAGCTCATCCACAGCTTTATTAGCCACCTTCTTGTCCTTGGTACAAGGATTCAGCTAAGGAATCATACCTCTGAATACATCAGAAAGTTATAGATAAAGGAAAACACTTTTGACAAGTACACTTAGAATTGATAATTAAAACACCACAGTGAAAAGGAATCTGCCCAGCTAATGGCTAACACTTTAAGATTAATTAACCACTGGCCCCTCCTTATTGTAGAACTACAGTCACAAGCAACTGCTTTCAGGTTTGCCCTACACTGTGGGCCATTTCAAGGAATTATATTTTTAATAAAAACATTCAGCTCCACTTTTCTTAGCAATCCTACCTTTGCAGCTTATCAATCTATGCAACCGTTGGATGTTTAATGCTAATAGTCTTGTAAATCATCATTAATTTGCTACAACACAGTAAACTGAAGTTGAAAGACCATGCATTGCAATTCCTAAAAGAATAAACCAAATATGTGAATGTATGCAATTTAATTGGATTGCAAAAAATAAAATGGGACAACAGAATATTGGAATAAGGACTTCCCAGAAAAGAAAAAACACAGGGAGTTAATTTAGTAGGAAAGAGAAGGCCACAAGACCACTAAAGCTATCAAGATAAAAACTCTGCAAAACCTAGTCCATGGCACTTAAGGGAGTTATTCCTGTCCCGAGTAATATTTTAATGGTTGAATTCTGCCTTTCTGCACACTAAACTTCCACTTAGAAATACAGACAACTACCGCTAGGAAGAAAAAAACATCTCCTTTCTAAAACTAGAGTTCTAGATAGTTTTACCAGTCCAGTTTCTTGACAAAATGAACTCTGCCATTGGTATTAATCTGGAAATATAAATAATAGTATTCATGTGAACATTCCCATAGACTGTAAAGTAACTACTCACACAGTAAATGGCAGGCAGAATTTGAACACAAAGTTTATAATTTTGAATAGTCTGCTCTATGCTAAGCTTTAGAAAACAGACTTAAACATAAATCTCTAGAAGTGCATAAAGATATTTAAGAAATTTAGTTCTAATTGCTGTAATGTCTGACCCACTTCTGGATGTTAGTACATTTCTGTACAAAATCTACAGGAGGTAGGAAACAACTATTAATAAGTATCTTTTGAAGAGCCAAACCTAAACAATTTACCTAAGATTATCCAAAATATCACTGACAGGACAATTTTAACTTTATGTCACAATCTTAATCCCTGTACTGTCCTTGTATAAACTTTATAGGTGTGGCTGATCTGGGACTTTTATTGTCACCCAAGACAGTGACTCAACACAGAACTTATTTCAGGGGGCGAAGAAGGTGAAGGTAGAAGCCAGCTTTGCGGATTCAGTAATTTTGAAAGAGAGTCAGCAGAGAAGCCTCACTCCAAAAAAGGTCTTTCGAAAGAAAGATAAAAGATGCAGATAAACTAGATCTTTCATTCCATCATCTTATATACTGGAATACAAACCCATACATTAATAATACTAAAACAATCAATGCTTCACTTGCAACTGCAAACAGAAAGCCCAAAATCATCAGGAGCTTCAGAGCAGGGAACTCCCAGCAACTCTTCAGAATATGTAAAGAAGAGCTGCATGAAAAGCCGAAGTGCCTTTTCTAGCCTAAGCCAGTCTTCAGCAATTCATGACATCCCAGAGGCCATGATGGTCCATACCTAACAGATCTAAGAACACTATGAATGCGGGCAATCTGGCAAAGTCTGCTTCAAAAATTCACCTGATTTTGTCAATACAGCAATTAAAATATCAACATAACACTGAAACAATGAACCATTTCCTTAATTTCCATCTTTCATTAACCTCCATTGGATATTGGAATATTGTAACAGGGAATGTAGGCAGCTCCTAGGCACTTCAGACAACCAAAAAGCCACTGCATTCTTCCATCGGCGCCACAGTGTGCCCTAAATTTCACTAGCACCTTCAACCAACTGAAATTCTACATAGTGAATTACATCTTCATATTCTTCACCATAAAAGTTACTCAAACTTTCCAACACGTTGTATAGCTCCTCAGCACTGCAGGATACTGCCAGTTTTCTCCTTTCAAAAATTGCCCCGAATTCTGGAATATTTACATGTATATATGTGCACTGGAAGCACTGCTGCCCTACGACAATAAAGGAACAGTCATCATTTATCTTTTTAAACTAAATACTGCAGAAACGCTTTTTTAAAAATCCAGGTTTGATAAGTGTTTCTCATAAGTAGCATCCAGAGCGCTCTCTCCTGGAATGCTGAAGAAAAGCCAAAAACTGTCCCCTTTTCAAAGGTTAGTAGCTAAGCAGTAGTATTTAATAACCCACTCAAATGTTCTTCCCAAATTACACAGAAGTATTTTTTAATAAGCACAAGTACTGTCATAGTGAGGATCACATAAGCCAAGTAGATTGGATGGAATAATATTAAAGCAATTTAAATACCATTTGATTTTGCTGCATGTCAGTCCAATACCAAACCTAGGAAACAACAACTATCCATCTCAGGTTTCTCACTGGGGAAATTCAAAAGTCTTCTGGTTCTCTGTCTCAATAAGCGCTTATTCATATCAGTAGTCTCACCACAGGCAGTGGCACCATCGAGTATGTAAATATGCACTGGCATAAACAAGAGTCTCACAATTCAGAGCCACATTTTTAGAACTCTTCTTGAACTCATCTGGAAGACAGACCGCTGAACACTTCAAAGGATCCTGTCCTGCTGGTGGTTGCTTTCCTACTGGACAGAAATCTGTGGAACTGTGTGCCCAGCTCTGCCCCAGCCCAGGTTCATCAGGTGTGGGTGCTGCCTTCCCAGGCTCGCAGGAGGTACGTCCTGGCCAGACAATGTGTTTACAGATGCGTGGCACACCCCCTCCCACAGCACAGCCACGGCAGCCCAGGTTAGCACCAATTTGTACTGTACGCTACTTTGACACTACATACTTCAAAGCTTTGCATGTCATAATAGGTTATTTTAAACCTTAGCTAAGTGAATAGCTAAGCTAAGCCAGAACAAACACGTGCACTACGGTGCAGCAATACAAATGGTTCAAAATGGGCCACCATGGCCATCTTCAAAGATGGGCACACAACCTGCCGCAGCTAGAATAACAGAGTCTTCACACTCCAATAGCAGCCCAGAGAAAATTCTCTTACACAACTGTTTAAAGCATTATGAGCAAATTATACGTATAGGTAGAAGAGAAAGAGGAGCACAAGAGTTGAGATTCATCCATCATAGCGTAAAATTTCCTTTGCAATACACCAGCCATCTCTTCAGTGCTTAGCTGAAGAGCACTCCAAAGCCTGGACAGGCAGCATTGCACCTGGTGATGCCCAAGAGACATTACTATTTCCAAAGCAGGAAAAAAACAATTATATGGTCTGGCGAAAGGCAGCTGAGCGAAAGAGGCATCACTGGCTTTAAAAAAAAAAATTAAAAAAGCCCTCTACCCTTTAGCCTCCAAATAGGTTAAGTATAAGAGGATATATGAAGCCTTCCATCAGCACCTCTTCTCTGAACACAACCTGAGGCAACAGGGTTGTACAATAACCACAGTCTCCCTGAGAAGGCTGGAGGTTGTCTGCTACAGGGCTGCATACAAGGTAAAGGAAACTTTCAGGTCCTGTACTACTATTTTGGGTTTTTTTCATTCCTCATTTTTCAGAATTTTATTTTGTTGTTTCTGGATTTGTAAACAAGGATCTACATTTGATTTTACCCTTGCCTGCCTGGTATTTTGAGTGATTTCAGATTGTTGCTGTAGCACAAGCACAACCTGATGATGTTCCTGTGAGTCAGACAAACCCTAAAACAGGATTCTGAATCACCTGAATCACCTTGGAGGAGTCAAGCATCTACGAACATTGCTTCAGATTGTCAAAGATAACTGGATACTCCTCCACTAAGCCGCAGCAGCCTTCCTGGGAGCTGGTAACACCTCAGGCATGAAAGAGGTGCCATGCAGTGACTAACAATCCTCAGAAAAGCTCCCCATAATGCTCACCCAGACTCACACCTGAATCCTAGACTTCACTCCCCAAGCACACTAAAAATGGTAGTGCCACACATGTATCTCGCATATCCTAAAGGACTGAATTCTAACATTGTTACACTGTAGTACCCAGATGACAGAATATATGAGCTGTAGTTAACCTACAGAGTCATGTTTCCACTTTTTTGAAGCAAAGAACCATATGGTAGAGGAGATTCACATATAAAAGAACCAAAAACAATAGAAGGCAAGCAAAGAAATAAATCCCCTTTCTCATCTGAGTGGAGAAACAGAAAAAACACTTAGAATAAGGTGTGAAAGTGCCATTGTCAATAAGAGGCACTGTCAAGTAACAGAATCAACAATGAAATAAAAAGTTACGCATATTTAGTTGCTGTAAAGAAGCATTTCGTTTCACAAACAGGTAAAGGTCAGGCTAGACTAAGTCCGATGCTCACCTTGCCCTGCTGTTTCTGCTGTTCTTCACCCCAGGAAAACGAAGCCCAAGTGAGGCTCCCCAGAACAATGCATTATTTGTTTCCACTGCAACCTCACAAAGTTCTACAGTTCTACCAACCAAGTAAAATCAAAACACTCACTCTATTTGACACATCATTTTTCTAAAGCAGAATACTTTAAACAAATAAGACACACGCCAGTGATTTCCTAAACTATTATGGTTAAGCATACAACACCGCTTTTATGAGAACACACGAACAAAAAGGTACTGTTATGTATTATACTATTATATATTTGTACATATCTGTAATTATCAGCTTTTATTTTGCAACAGATCATAGAGCTGATATATCTTAATACTAGATCATAAATTCAGAAAAAGACGTTTTTGAAGTGTTGTAACCATATTTGTTTTGAAGCGTTATAAGCTCTTTTTTCTATTTGCTACATATTTTTAAGCTAGTGCAACTTAGTGTATGGGTGAGGCCTTAAAACTGGTATAAAGTTTTATTGTTATAAATCAATTTACTTAAACTGTAACAAATGTTACTAAATTCAAACGGCTATAAATAAACTTAACTGAAACTGACACAAGCCTATTTCATCTTCAATCTGTTTAAAGCAGTCCCTCACCAGCATTCAACTACTTCAACTGCAGTTTAAAACTACTTTGTGTGTCAACACACACATGCAGCTACACTGCTTTAACTGCAGTCTCTTAGGATAACAGAGCTAAACCTGGGCTAATCACAGCCACCAGCTCCTACAGCACATGATTTTGTTGTTGTGTGTACGTTGCTGGGTTAGGAGGTTTGTGCCTATCTAACCCGTGGTTCCCCCTCACGTTTCTCCTCTGTAACTCATCCCTTCCCTTTCCTGTTGCATCAGGAAACTGCAAATACAGTGGCTTCTGCAGGGCTGTTCTAATTACCACAGTACACTGCAGTTCTGAAACATATGCCAAATAACTAACAACTACTTCAACAAGACTTCTGAGATCATTTAAACATGGTTCTGTTGGCTTTCTAGAAAACTTGCGACAAACATGCCTCATCCAAGACCAAAACACCTCCATGCACCCCTTCAATACGACTACGGCTTCATAAGCTTTCACAGTGTCCCTTAAATAAGCTGTTTTAAAAATAATCTGATGTAGGAACAGAGAAAAACGTTCATAAAGAAGCCGGAAACAGAGCCATGAGGCTTATAAAAAGTTCCTATTCTCCACTGACTTCTTTTGTTATACACAGCCTCACGCAACAAGCAAAGATAAACTTTAATGAAGACTTCAGGGATGAAAAAAAATAAAATGCAGACTAAAACAGCTATCATGTCAAGCACCCATTATTTTTATTTACTTGGTTGCAGCACTGTGCGGATGTTTTAGGAGCCATCTCAAGCTCGCAGGAAAGGATTTTCCCCTCCCTTCCTTCCTTCCCCTCTCCTCCCTGCCAGTAATCCTAGTTTAAAGGACCTAACCCCTCTGAAATGCGTCAACTCAAGCAAAATTTTTTAATAGTTGAAAGTTTCAGGGGAGGAAAAAAAAAAAAAAAAAAAAAAGAACCCAAAACAAAACAGCAGATGTTCAAGACACAGACTTCTATTTTCCCTTCCATGTGAAGCTTAATGACAAAGATAGATACTTTAAACAATAACACTTCCAAAGAGATGAAAATATATTGTTCACCCTGTTAGAAATACTAAACAAAAACTTTAAATTGCTAAATACAGATAAGACAATCATATCTCTTTTTATAATCTATAACATCATGCCTGACAAGATAAGATGCTTCCTTTTCTTTTATTCACTTCTGGTGTTACAAGTATAGAAATTCACTGACTGAGCAGTTCTGCTCCCTTGAGAATAAAGCAGAACTTCACAAACAGTCTTACAGATGCACTTAAAAATTTAAAATAGCTGGTACTTAATGTAGAGCTGATTCTTGTTAAACCCAGGTACGCTCTTTAACATAGTATACAAGGTAAAGGGAAATAGACTGTGTCAGTGCAAGCTGATGATACAAAATTACATAATTCTTATAGTTCTGAAACAAAGAAATAAAAATAAACTAACCCCATTTATTGAGGTAACCAAGGTTATCCTTCCCTCCCTAGGCTTCTCAGCCTCCCCCGGCAGCACCGCGTATACACACACGATGCAATGTCAAATCGGTCTGGGCGCAGACTGCTCTGCGGAGCTGCATGGTTTGAGTTATGACCATGCCCAGGTTTGCAAGTTTAATGAGGTTCCTTCTCGCACACACAGACACCACACACAGTGCCAACTGGGAAATAATAAAGTAGGATTACAGGTGTAGCTCCTTGATATGCTAAACCTATAGATAGAGTGAAAAGCTGATCGACATTTTTAGCCCAAGATCTGCAAAAGCTTTCTTCATTCAACCATCATTTTTCTAAGCAATGGTTACTATTTCTAAACTGTTTCTAAATTATTTCCAGTTTCTAAAACCCACCTTAATCTTCAATTTTTAACAAAACCCAGCCTGCGACATGGCCCTTGATGTTAGCAGAGCTGCATGAAAAGATTAATCAAAAGCTTTGTATGTCTCTCCTTACCCAGGCCAAACACCAAATCAGTGTTAAATTCCTCACGTGCAGCTACGCCCAGTTAATCTGCTTGAAAGCAGCAAACTATGTAAATCTCTTTACGCTGGCGTGATAAACATTACACTCATCAAAAGGTAACAAGAACCAGTGTTACTGGGCAAAGCTGTTGCAAGGCACAGACACGCTGGGCTCCCTGAGCACCCAGGCTGTGGTAGGTGGGACCCGCTGCTCGCCTCCATCCCAGGCCTCCAGAGCTGCTTCTGGCTTCCTCTTCGAGAAACCTGAGAGCAGAGAAAGCTCCCTGCACAAAAGCAATTTAAAATCCCTAATCAAATAGCTGCACTAGCTCTGTAGATTCAAGGAGCAGATGGCAGGAGAAAGCCTAATTTTCCATTTACGATAATTTTACAGAGTGCAGAAATATTTACTTCGGAGGAGCGCCTCCTGATTTACATTAGAATAACAAAAGTGGGAGGAGGGACAGAGAATCACCACATTCTCAGCACACACAAACCAAAGGCTAAGAAAGGCTGCATTAAGCAAGATACTGTATGTCATTTTGTTTCCTTCACATTACGGATGCACACATGTGCATTCTTTGCATAGCTCGAGGAAACCTAGTTAGTAAAAATATTAGCTTACGCCTACCTTTTTCAGATAGGATGCATGGCCATGAGCGTTGTGATAGGTTATTACTGCAGATACGGTATGCCTTTCATTCTCTAACCAGACCTGAATCTGCATTTCAAGCCAATTCTCAGATGAGTTGCCACTCATTTAAGCAACATCTAACTTCTAAGCCTGGTAGGGATATTTTTAATATGCCCGTCTCCCCGTAACACAGGAAATGCTTTTGAAAGTACAACTTCAGAGACCATATTTTAGTATTCTTAAAAGTACTCCAAGAGAGAGAAAAAGATTAGGTACCACCCAGTTGAAACTGACCTGAAACCGGGGATGTCAACTGGCTCCTACATGCCTGAGTTACACACCGAAATAGATACAGCAGATAGCAAGCATAACACTACAAGCACAGATTTGTTTATAAAACAAAACATAGCTCTTTGGGGAAACAAAGAGAGGTTATGGGTAAAGCTCTGGACCTACTGTAGCTAACTGGTATTTTGTCAATGTTTTAAATGAAGACAGAATTTCACATTATATTACAATGCCTTAAAAATAAATTGAGCGTATCGCCTTGCCTTTTACCACTAACTCACTCATCTTTCCACCCGAATCCGTTACAGACTCTTAAAAATGGAATACTAAGGCTGAAGTGCTCTTACACTGTTCTGAAATCACGTATGTTACAATATTAGACATACAAGCCACTCAAAAGATTTTAGTTTCATTTTTAAGTTACTTAATTTTTTTCAGCTTCATACACCACATGCTGTTAGCATAGGAAATACAGTTTCTCCTTTTAGAGTCGATGGAAGACTACTTTTCCTACACTAACAGCACCTAGTGTCTCCAGCTAAAGCACAATTATAATTCAATTGTCTGAATATGGGTTACACAGAACATGCAGAGGCTTAATCTGGACTATTCTTAATTATCACAAGTTGAAGAATTAGGCTCCTAACCCTCTTCAGCACCATTTGACATCAGCTTACCCCTGCAGGTGAAGTCTGAATGAAAGGGAGATCAGAAAGTCAATCTTTAAACGACCTCAGCCTACATGAATGAAGTTAATAGGAGTTTTCCATGGACTTAAATGGAGAAAGGCACAGGCCCTGGCTCCTTATGTAGGAAGTGTTTGAGCAGAGAATAGCTACACACCAACAAAAGAAACCTTTGGTACCCAGGGTCTTAAGCCTACATAATACCCCTGCATTCATTTCTTTCTCTGCCTGTTGGGGAAAAAAGGGTCTGTTTGTTTTTCTGATTCAGTCGGCCCTTTTAGCTCTTTGAATCTAAGGAGTGCACTGTGAAAAGAAGAGCATCTTATCAGCCTGCTCCAGGCCAGCAGGCGAACTCACACCCGCACGTGAAACACAGCCCTGCCAGCCGCCGGCCTGGCCAGCGCCCCCCGCTAGGCCAGCGCCCAGCACCCCACCGGGCTGGCCCAGTCCCGGGCCCCTTCAGGTGGAGTAAGAAAACAGTACCTAATACATTGGCTTCATTTACAAAGTATGCAGGAGCACCAGACAAGATCATCAGCGTGGGTGTAGCCAGGGCATTTATTAAAAACAAACCAAAACCAGCACACACAATAAGCGTGTTTTATTATGCACGGACTTGAACACTCGAAGCACAAGATACAAAGATAACTCCACGCACTGTTAAGCAGCATCTGCAGAGTGCTGTTGAGGTAACACACCAGCGATTCACATCGAAGACATATTTCTATAAAATACGGGGGGAGGAGAAAGGAAACGGCAATTTTTTTGTGAAAGCTTCAAGAAAACACGAAAGACAAACTTTCACTGTCGAGCAAGCTAGCCACACAGATCACACGCCGCCCCAACAATGCCCCGAGTTCAAAATTTCCCTGTGGCTTCTGCAAAACCCCTCAGTGTGCGGGGCAGCCAGATCCAAGCTGCTGTTCCTGCCCTTTATGAATTCTGACTCCGAGCAAAACGGGGCGACTCTGCAGCGCTGCCAGCCGAACCCGCCGGAGCCCTTGTTCCAGCTGCAAAGAGCAGCGGCACGGCCAGTTTTTTCCTCACCTGGGAAGGGGCCTGCCAGTGTCTTTGGCACGGCTCGCCGGGCCGGGAGCCTGTCAGGGACCTCTGCTCCATTTACCCACCGGCACACACACACACGCACACACACTTTCCGGTGAACTTAAAAAGTTAAATATATATATTTTTTTTATCAAAGGGTCGATGAAAAAAATGACACTTTTTGCAGTAAATAGCGTAACATTAATGCCAACTTTTTTATTATTATTATTTTATGGGGGGGGGGGGGGGGGGGGAGTAAAAAGCGCAGCCAAAGAGACGGCGGCCCAGCAAGGTTGTAACTCAACTATTTCAACTATTTTATTTCCAGCGACTAAACAAACAAAGAAATACCTCCTCTTTCAGTACAGCTCCATAGATGCGACTGCTCCGAGCTTATCGGAGCGATCTGCCAGCCCGTAAAATGTCACAGGATTTCCCTTGTGCACTTGCGGGGGGGGAGAAGAGGCAAGCCGGAGGCGGGGGGGCCGGGGGCTGAGAGCAACAGGGCGCCGCGGCCCCCTCGCCCGTTCACGCCGACGGACAAACCCAGCCCGCGGCTTCGCTCTGCGGCAGCACCGTGTGGCAACGCCGGGGCCGCTCTAACTTGTTGCCGAGCTGAGCGGGGCCGCCCGCACCGCCCCGCACCGCCCGGCCCTCAGCCGCCGCCCGCCCCGCACCGCCCGGCCCGGCCGCTAAGGTCACCCGCGGGAGGCCGCCCGCCGCCCGGGCACTCGGCAAGGTCACGGCGCAACTGGGCGGGGAGGGGGCGGCAGAAAAAGGCAGAAAGAGTTTCTTTTTGTCAACCGCAGCTCCCGGGAAGCTAATAGGCTGCAAGTTGCAACTCACCCAAGTCGCCTCCCCGCTCCTTCCCCAGCCCCTCGCGGGGTGCGGGGGGAAAGGAGGGGTGGGGGAGCCACCAGAGCCCCCCCAGCCCACCCCGAGCTCTTACCTGCTTCCGATACGGGGTCCGGCTGCTGCCCGCCGCGCTGCTGTTGCTGCTGGGGAAGATCATCGCCCCGCCTGATCCCCGGCTTCCCCTCGGGATGGGGAGCAACTTCGGCGGCCGCCGGGCTGCGGCGCGGCGGGGCTGCAGGGCGCTCCCCGCCTCCGTGCCTTCGCCGCCGGCTGCGGCTCCTCGCCGGGCCCCCGCGGCCCCCCGCCCCGCCCCGCTCCGCGCCGACCCTACCCCGCCGCGGCCGCCCAGGCTGCCATCAACGGGCTCTCATTGACCGCCGACGGCTTCCCCGGCCCTGCCCGGCCCGGCCGGCCCCACCTCCCGCCGGCCCCAACCACCGCCCAGGAACGGGGAGGCAGCGCGCGCGCCCAGCCGCGGCGGGGGAGCGCGGAGCGGCCACGGCGGCCCTGCCCCGCCCTCGTGCTGCGCGGGGCGGCGCGGAGCGGGGCGCGGCGCCGGGGGAGGGCGCGGAGCGGGGCGGCGGGCGCCCCCGCGGCCCGCAATGGTTGCGCCTGAGCGGGGCGGCGGGCCCGCGGCGGAATGCGCGGCACGCGGGGCGCGCCCGGCTCGGTCCCGGCCCCCCGAGGCGGCTGGGGACACCCCGCAACTCCCCGGCTCACGCAGGGACACACGATTTGTGCGTAACACCCGCGCTCCCCCCCCCCCGCCTGCCGCGCTGGCTGCTCCGAGTGCAACAGAAGCTGCGGGGTTTAACTCTGCAGTTTCCCTCGGTTCGGGGTGGGGAGAGGGGGAGGCACGAATGGTCACAGCCCTCCGATGCCTCAGGGCAGTATCTGGGAAGCGGGTGGAAATTCTGATTTTCTTCACAAAATTTGGGCCCAGGAAACGTTACAGGTCTTGGGCAATTCGAGTGTGACACATGGAGAAAAGGGGTCGCCAGCTTCACTCGCTATCCCTCTGCACCGTTTACATTATTACGTTTACAATACCCAGTGATGCTGATAATCTAGTTTTTAAGAAGTCCCAAAGTTACGGTCCTGTTAAGCCACTGAGCTCCTGATTGGTGACACTGCAGCAGACCTTCTGGTACGGACATGCACCATCGGGCACCTTTAGGTTTCTCTTCCTCTTTCTGACAATACCACAGCCCTCACCTCGCATGCACAAACGTGGCAGTGGGAAACAGCTGGCATGGAAGAAAAAATAGCAAGGTAGTTCATTACGGAAAGGCCAAGTAACGCAGTGCCAGCTGACAACGCCAGTACCTACAAAAGCCGTGATCTTCAGTTAATCAGTTCCCCAGAAATAATCTCCGAGTATTTTGGTATCCTGATACATTGCCACCACAGCTCAGAGCCCATCGGAGTACAGCGGCGGTCAGAAAGCACCGTCACTTGGCAGAACTAGGTTTCTCCATAACTTTCCTTTTTTTCCCTCTTTCAAGTCCTAAAATGGATCTTATTCAGTTTGGCCTTGATTTTATAACACGGGTTTAAGGGCTCCTAGTATTGGACAAAAAGCACTGCAGCCACATGGCAATCACCGCCACTGAAAAAAAGTTTGATGGAGTAAATTTGTGCTAGCAGACTTTATGCCGGATCAGGTACCGTCTGCCTGTGCCACCCTAACTCCATGCTGGATGGCAGATCATTTGTATTCCCACTGCTGGCATAAAGTTAGCACAGAAGCTTAGAGCTAGGATAAATTCATGTTCCCTGGTCTGGTTAAGGCTGTAGCTTCACGCCAGCTTTACAACAACAGCAGCTGACATCACTGCTGAAAAAAAGCAACTGATTCTGAGTGAAACCTTTCCCCTTCCCCCCCCACGCCCCCCACCCTCTGATCAGGTTAGTGTTCTTCCAGCTCATTTCCTTTGTCTGGTTCAGCATGTGGCTGTGCTACCGCTTGTGCCAGCATAATGGAGGAGGTAGCATGGGAGCAAAAACAGGCAGGATCGAGAGGGTGGATATGGCTGCTTGTTTTGGCAGCAGCATCAGATTATATTGGCTTAATATGTTCATGTACCTGTGGCTTGATCTGACAGAAACATAGCTGTGTGCTCATGCCTTCCCGAGGGGTACTACACACAGTAGGAGATCTGTGCTCCGGTCCTGATTATTACAGACCCACGGTCACAGATGACACAGATGCAGTGCTGAAACACTGTCTTAAAGCCATATAAACGGTAATGGTGACAGGCTACTTCTCCTGCTCAGATTTGTATTCCCTATATGATATTTCCTATATGAAAAATAGGAACCCTATTTTTTTGCAGTGTTCTAGTCACCAAAGGGGTGACAAAGCTTACATCTACTGCACCTACAGGAGGGCTTTGTTAGCTGGAGATGTGTAGAGCGACCACACCTTCCCCTCTCGGGGAAAAGCTTTTCAAAACCCATCAATCATCCCTTGCTTCCTTCCCTCTCCTCTTCCTGCCCCATCCCCCAGGGAAGAGGCTGGAGGGATGTAAACACTACATGTTCAATTGGGCCTATTCTCAGTCACTGTCATACCAGGGAAGGCACCCAAGAATATTCCAAAGCAGTATCTGAAAGGCCGCTGCCCTGCCCTCTCTGCCACCACATGTCCCACAGCTTGCTGTGATTCGGACACGGATTCCCCTCACATCTATGTGACACATCTCCCTCGGTCACCATTACTCTTTTTCCTAACATACCAGGAAAACAGACAACAAAAAATATAACCCTGTAAACATCTACTAGACCACGATCAAATGGTATCTGCTTATTTAATGTTGTTAAATAAAAACTTATTACAGAATTTTCTCAGAAGAAAACCTTGATGTCCTATCCTAAGTGCTAACCTACCTATCAGCATTTTCTGTTCTTTTTAAAAGGCTTGAGTGATGTGTCTCCACTTCTGTTTCAGGCGGGGAAATAGCTGCCTTCCAAGAGCTGTGATGAGGTTATCAAGAATACAGAGCCAGACGCCTTACAGCAGTGTGGCTGGAGGGAAGGGGACAGCAGACCTAAATTGAAATGAGAGTTTCTGACTGGACGTAAGGACAGCCAGGCATTGCCCAGAGAGGCTGTGCGGTCTCCGTCGTTGAACATTTTCAAGACCAGACCATGTACAGCCCTAAGCAGCTTGGCCTCAGCTTCACTGATGCTGCTTGGGGCTGGAGGTTGCACTAGAGATGCCCCGAGGTCCCTTCCAATCTGAACCTACGCTTGCATGAAAAAGATGCTTCGCTTTTGCTCCGGAACATAGGCAAAATTATTTCAGTGTAAAACCCTGTAACTGAGATGAAGTTGATAAAGGCTCAAGATAATTCCCTAGATTTTTCAATACATGTACAGTGATATATCAGTTCAAGATACTGAAAACCGTTCCCCTACGTATTTCCTGGGATGCAAGAAGCATGCCTTGATTGCAAAGAACAGTTTCAGTCTCACTCATTTAGCAATGCTCAAACTGAGACACATAATCTATAAAATGTATACAGATGTGATAATTTAAATCATATTTTCAAGGACTTTATTACTGTGTGTAACAGGTATGAACAGATTTGCAGATAGTCAGGCATCTTGCTCCTTAAAGTTATAAATGAGCAATTAATTTTGATCCTGAGGGAAAAAGGTGACCATAGGTTCTAAGAATATCTAAGTGTGTATATACATCATGTTCAAAGCTTCTTTAAATTACCCAGAGTTTCTTATTCAGAAATAAGGAAAACTTGCTGAGCAGATCCGGTGCATTTTGGAGCTACAGTGTTGTAATTACATGTTCTGTTTTCTTTGGAGTTATTTTTACATACAGTTCAGAAATTCAGGTTTGCAGAGAGGCTGGGTAAATACAGAAAGAAAGATTTCTCTGAAAACCTGGAGACAACTGTAAGTCCTCAAGAATATTTCCAGTAATGTTTATCAATCTAAACAAATAGTAGACTGACAAAACTAAGCCATTATTTTAAAAACAGTTCTACACATTTAAGCTGCTACTTTACCATTTCTGTTCTAAATCAAATCCATGGCTTCCCTTATTTATCTCAAAATTCAACTGAAGTAGCTAGTTCCCCTCAGGGCATTCGGTGCCTCTGTAGGACAGATGGTCCCTCAGCCCTGGATCTGCTTTAAAAGGGAAACTTTCAGTCTATTGCAAGACTCTGTGAGTCCAGACTGGATCCTCCTGAACTTCCTCACAACCCTGCCCTCCTGGGCACTTCAGGGCCTCCTGAAGACCTGTCAGTGGAGGTGTGATTGTGGGCAACTCACTTCCCCACCTTGACCGGAGCTAGAAGGCCTATGGGCTTTCCATCACAACGCTCACTGGCTGGAGGATCCATCCTCTCATCACAGCCAGTCATATGTAAAAAGACACAAACCACAGTAGGCGGGAGGCTGAGCCACAACAATGCAAAAATACTTTGAAATACCCTATGCAAGCCAAGGAAACAATATGCAGGGCTGAACTTTGAGAGATATTAAGCATTTCCTGAGAAGTGTTAATAATGGGGTATGGGAAGCTAAGTATCGCACAGAGGCAGATTTTTCATTTTAGGCCTAAGTTCATCTATTCAGAACCAAAAGCAAGGAAAGCATTTATAAGAACCAAAGGAATAAAGTAAACTTCATTATATGGGATGCTCCTTTAGAGATAAATAATTTCATAATAAATTGGTTTTCTTATTATTTAAGTATCCCCAGTATGCAGGTAATGAAAAAAAAAAATCTGTATCTTGCTAAGCGAGGATGAGAAGTCAGTACAGATGGAACATAGTAATGCCATGAACATGCAAAATTCTTACGTATAAAAACATCTGTAAATTTTCTTTTTTTAAGAAGGAGAAAATTATTAAGAAACAATGACTTCTGCAGAAGTATATGACCTACTATGAGTGAGGTATTGCACTCACAATGAGAAGCCATTGTTTAAGAATGCAGTCTTCAAAAGAATCACTGGAATATTTTCAATAAGAATCTCCATGATGATCACAACCAAAAGAGGAAGACAAATAACCTTCTCCAGCTGTACTTTTTCAAATACTAGTACCACGATACCAAATTACTTATGTTTTAGATTAGAACCAAAAAAATAAATGCCATTTTATCACTCATTATAAAATACACATGCACAGTCACTACAATAGATTTCTTTTGATTCGAACCCATCAACTCATTCTCTCTGGGAATCCTCCAACCGGTCTCTGATTTTCCCTTCACCTTTACTGTGGAGGTTTTTTTCCCTTAAATCCCAGAGCTCTCTCCGAAAAAAAGACCAGCCCTCTGCTCCCTTCAGCGCACACAGAATGCCTCTGCTGTGGCCACTGGGTTTGTGCCTCCCATGACATGTTTTGACTCCTCCTATTCATTTTAGTTTGCAGTTCATTCCTTCCATGCTTTCTTAAATGTTCTTGGAAAGACACTTCATAAATTGCACAATTATAAGTAATTGTTGCCATTCCTTCACTGATGACTGGTGCTAAGAATATGAACACAGAGAGCAACACAATCTCTTGTTAATGCCCTGCCAGCATTTTATATTATGGAATGCATTATTTATTCTTTGAAAGCCACGACAAGATATTTCCTTGTAGAAGTGTTTCCACCGTCAAACAAACACCCTCTTCCTACATATACCCTGTGTATTGTGGGAAGCACAAGTATGAAGCAGAATTACTGTAAAGGATTACTATGCAACAGGAATTTAAGGAGGCTGCTCATAATCAGTAATTAAAACACAGGACAAAATCCAATCTTGATTTGTGGAATTAACTCAAATGACTCTAAAAGATCTCAGTTCTGCCATTAGCTAGATAATGTTGCCAGACACTTGTTTGAGACTATAAAGCAGTCAAAGTCTGTAAACAGTTGCCAGATTTATTGTAGAACAAAATAATAAAGTCTGTCTGAAATGACAAAGTATATTGTTTTTTTCTGCTTTGTTATTAACTATGTAGGAAGTTCATCATTACATTAAAACATATTTAGATTTTAAGTGAGACTACTAAGAAGAGCTCACTGTTTCAACATGCTTTCTTGACTGTGTATTTTTTACACTTTATGCAGAATAAATTTATGGAACAGTAGAAGAAGAAAGCAAAAATATTTGCTAAGTATTTTCTAGGAAATAATGATTCTATGCAGCTATTTGATTTTTTATATATTTTACACATTTACATTTTAATATGAATATTAATAAAAGATTAAGTAAAACCTGGAAACACATATTTTTTTTCTAAAGCTTCTGAATTAATACGGTTCTAAAGTAGGGTTATAATCTTCTGGTTTTCCAATAGAAAAAAAGCTCTTTCTAGCCATAATTTGTTCAATTTTGGTATGCTGGGTTTTCTTGGACAAAATTTTTCATTGTGCGGGCCAGGCTTGGATGGTAACTGTTTTACTAGAATCTTAGAAATAAGAAAGTAAAGAAATGAATTAAAATATGTTTAAAGATTGAGAACAGTTAATGACACTGAAAAGATAAATTATTGCGCAGTGGTTAGAGTAGAATGTCTGACTGAAAATCAGCCAGTCATAATTTTATTCCTCTGTGTGTTGTTTTCATGGTATCTAAGTCCATGAAATAGTTTCAGTTTTGTCAGTGCTCTGTAGTTATGGAAAAAAAAATAAATTCAGGCCTTTACCTGGTCTTTCCACATCTATAAAATGGGACGTATACTTTGAAACCTTGAAAGAAACAAGCACTATTTGCATTATAAGCAAGTTTTGTACTAGAGCAATGACGTGCAGGCTGGAATCGCAACACATGCTATGTATATTTATAAATAAATGCTCGCTATGGCAAAAGAGGAAAAAAGTAGAAAAAGTAATTTAAAATATGATATGCCAAAAAAGATAGAGTTATTGTCACTAACGCAAAACCAGGCTTTCATACTCAAGCTATGGGCTTGAAGAGCACCTGAGGAAAAAAACCAGACCAGGTACTGCTCCGCAAACCTCTGCTGCAGACAGCAGTCACAGAGGCAGGAGCGACAAGCCAGACCGGAGGCTGTGTACAGTAGGTGTGTACGTGTGGGTATCTTGGAAAAAACCTCACACCACCACTCTTTCCAAACAATGTTATTGCCCTAAGATGACTCTTCTTGCCTTTTTTTTTTTTTTTTTTCCTGGAACGAAGTCCTGTTGTGTTTGTTCGACAAATACTAGTAAGTGGTGAAGTGAAGAACTGACAGCTCTACCTACTGACAAGCACTGTGCAAATTTTTCCTGTCCTCACACACATCCCTGTCAATTAACCTCATTTCTGACCTGCAAATGTCTTTACAGTGCTCAAACTCCCCTGAGTACACTGACAACACTGTACTGGCTCTCTGGTGTCCATTTACATCATCTCAGTTGGAGTCTGAGAAACTAATTTCCATATAGATTTCAAAGGGGCATATACACTTTATCTGTTTCAAAATTACAGCCTTTACCCTCCAAGTTTGTTTTATAATCACATATAAACAGAAATACATTTGTTTATAATACACAGTCTGATTATAATGACCTGATTTAGAGTATGAAGAGAAGAAACAAGATCATGTGGCAGAAGTTAAGCAAATATTTAATAATGAGTCTGAATCTTATCTCATTTTCAGTATATTTAAAATAAAAGTATCCACATAAACCTTGATAGAATTGTTCCTGAAGTACCTGGTGCAGCTCACATCTCTGACAGGCACTGTGGGCTTCAGTCTGCCAAAGAAGCTACAAACTGTGGGTTTTTTTTCCCCTAGAAAGGCATGCTCTACCCTTCTGAGTTTTGAAATTGCATACTACTTACATTTGTGGCACCTGCACAACACCAATAAAACACAGAACAAAATGATCAACAGATACATCTCCAGAATACGAAAATTCTTCCAACCACGTAAATTCAGCACTCACAGATGTCACACGCCTGGTGGTCAAAAGACCTCCACCAGCAAGGCACTGGGCATCTGCAGTGGAAGGTTCCCCGTGCCTTGGGGTTGTCTGCACCCTGCAGAGCCCAGTCTCGCAGGTGAAAGAAGAGTGTAGCCCCTGCTGATCCAGCCCTTCCCCAACAGGCTATAGGATCCTGAACCTGAAGGCAGGGGATGTGGCTGATGCACCACAGACAGGTAAAAAGCGGGAGCAGAACACCAAAGCCATCTTCTGACACACTGTACAGCACTGACTGCAAATGGGGGGTTCTGCCACGTCCCCTCAGAGCTTACCTAGCAACAAGCTGCACTGCTGTCCCGAGCCTGTGTCTTTTCATCATTTCAGTTCCTGTAATTTTAAATTCAGAGATGAACTGAATATTTATGTTCAGTAATCAGTAAATTAATCAAGATGGCTAGGACAATTTATTTCAGGGAGTAATTCACAGAGTTATTTACTAATTGTTCTATACCAAGTGTCATGGGCTGGCAGCAGCACAAATCATGGTAGGAAAATATTTCATTGCATCATAATTAAGCTTCATATTTATTTAGGTAAATAGACTTTTAAAGTTGTTTTCAACACATTCTCTCGAGTTGGATTCAAAGTATCTATCAGATACTGCACAACCATATTTCACAGGTCTGTTCATCAATATCAATGCACGTAAATCAAAGATAAAACCTGGAATGAAATCATGGCCCGGCCAATTGGAGGTTTACCAGTGGGTTCCAGGTTTTACCCAGAATGAAAGCACTTAAACTGGGTTTTTGTGACCTGCTTAGTGAATTTAACTGCTCAGGGATGGCGATAAGGAGGAAATCTTCTGCTCCTTTCCCCCTTCCTGCTCTGAGCTTTGTGGGTTTGTGGGTCTGTTTCTTTCGCTTGCTGATTCAACTCACTAACCCAGCAGAAATCTTGCCACATTTTTTTTTTTTTTTTTTTTTGCCATGCCAGGGAGCTGAGTTGGGTCACTGAGGTGTCCAACAAGACAATCACAAGGTAAGCAGCAGGAGCACGCTGCTGGGAGAAGGCAAGGCAAGGAAGGCGTGCGTCCCGCCCTGGGAAGAGGGGCTGCTGGCTGAGTGGCTTTTCTCAGTCTAGGGCTCCCTCATGGAATTTTACTCAGAACATTTTTCACTGGTGACCTTTTTTTTAACCATACATTTCCAGTCAGATTCCAGGAAAATGAGGTTATTGCAACAACCCCAGAGCCCAGCCATTTTGTGCAGATGTGCTGCAACAGAGTTGGGTGAGCGAGTTCGGATAACACAAGAATTAGGTTGAACTTTCGCCCCTAGTTCCAGCATTCTTTGAAGTTCTTCACTGCCTTGGCAACTCCTTCCCCTATCTTCCGCTATTGCAGCTTCTGTCAGAGGCCAGATCTGCATTGCCAGGATTTTCTCCATTCTGGGATCTTCAAAAAGAATTTTGCACTAAGCTTCCCGGGGACCAGATCTTCACAGTGTTTCAGTGCTTGCAGCACAGCTTGCTGCACTTTTGAGCAGAGCAAACCTCCCAGCAGTGTCTGCCGAAATGGGGGTCTAAGGCAAAAAGGATTTCAGCAAACAGCCATGGGAACCTTGGAGGACTGATTACCAGGAGGAAATTGATGATTTTCTTCTAGCGGGAAGCAAATTTGAGTAGTTTTCTCTATAGTATTTTAACATGAATCTATGTGAAAATGTGCCCTTGCATATACATCAGGGTTTTGTTACCTATCCGTCAAAATTACCAAATAAACAACGACCAATTTCAGGGCCTGATCCAGTTGTCCCCCAATGTGACCCACAAGTACATAATAAAGACAACTGGGTACTATCACACCATCGCTGTTGATCCTAAGACACAATTTACCCTTCACTATTCTAAAGACCACTGAAAAGTTTTCACATGAATATTTGTTGACATAATTATAGATGGAGCTTTGTTGTATTTTTCACAGTTATCTGTCAGATACATTATTTAACCTGATTACCCAAACTCCAGTCCAAAATACCATCCAACTATATTTGGTGAAGCACACACAGGATTATGCTTGGACAAACAGGTGGATTTTGGAGACCCCCAGATAACATTGCTGCAGAACATGGGCTTAGATACTCTAGAAGGGAGGAGAGGGTAATGGCTTGGAAAGGCAAACATGCTTGCTTCTTATACCTTCATTGTAATCAGTTACTTTACAGCAGACAGTCTCATTACTATAAATTGCAACTAGAGGCGTTTTTGCCTTGCAAAGGAATTCATAAAAACATGTCAGATCATGTCAGCTGAGATGTTATATAAATCACATTCTGCACAAAGTGAAAAAATACATTTTGCATCCAAGAAATTTCAGATTGTTTTCTGAGTAGAGCCCACTGTTTCACAACTCAGAATTTTTATCAGAATTACAGACGCCATTTAAAAGACATGAAAAGAAAGTTGAAAATCTAAATATGCCTAAATGCTTCCATTTTAATTCCCTTGTTCATTTTATTTCCACAAAAGCTGCTACTTCGTTCCACAGAAGGGTTGTTCCCAACACTGCCTCAGCCCATCTAAGCTTACGCATTAACTTCTGTGCTTGCACGTACGATCTAGTGACATTACCTGGAGGAAAAGGAGCATTCGACGTACAAACGTACTGACAAGAGGTACGAGCACAAAAAAATCCTTATGTTGCAATACTAATTTCAACTGCAGGCTCCTGACACCAGTCACTAAAACCTGTGAAAGCTACTAACTTTTTTGACATTGCTAGGTCTTCAGCTTTTTTTTTTTTTCTTTTTATCTACTTCAGTATTCAGTAACTTGAGAAAGAATAAACCCTTTTTCCTAGTGAGAACATACAATATGACGGTTCATGTGAGTAAATCATGTAGGCACATGACTTTGCAGGAACTAGGCCAGAGTGAAAAAAAGCCAGAGTGCTGTATTAATCCCTTGGTGACTATATTCAGTGGACTATGCATTGGCTACACCGGCAGATTTGACCCAACTGCTCTTACTCACAGAACAGAAAAGAAAAATAGGAGATGCTAAAACTTTGAGATATAAATGACTTAAAATGCAAAAGAAAGTCCAATCTGAATCTTCATTAAAAAGATTTAAACAATATATTACATACTTTGTATAAAAAATCCATTCAGGCAGAATCACACAAAACAAGTAAACCATGTTGAGCTTCCCTACTGTAGTTTTTACAAGTGTCATTGCAGAATACAGAAAAAATGTTTATTTTCCTTTAAAAATCAGGTTAAGTCTTTGAAATGTCACCAATGTAGGCAACCTTTAATTTCTTTAACAAAACAAAAGGCAGTTTTAAATTAACTAAAAGGTTAATTCTAGAATGTATTACCATAACATTTCCATTTGAAATAATAGATCCTCTTATAATATATATCCTAGATTCCTCAGCTACGGTTGGTTTAAATGCTTGAAACTGTCTCCTTACTGATTTTCTATTGTGTTTGGCTGATAAAATTCAAGAATTGAATAAAAAATGTGGTAGAAGTCCTTTATTAAAATGTTAAAACAGTCAGGCAATGTGCCTCTCATTAACTACCAGCTACTTTTTGATTCTCAGTGCCTGTCGCCTGCTAGGCAGCTCACCCTACAATGGAAGTTATTTTATGATACCTACCTATGGACCTTAGTTTGTGCTGGACTACTATACTACACTGCTCCTTGCTCCTTTCAAGAACTGTAAACTATAAAGCAAACAAACTGAAAAGAAGAAAAAAAAAAAAAAAAGAAGTCATGCCTTTTCATGCTGAGAAACTCCAGGCTTCAGATGACACATAGTACTTAACGCTATTTACTGTACCACTGTAATTACTTGGTAGCTGATCAAACTAATAAACATACCATTTGGCAGAGTGGGTACTTGTTGTAGTGAGTAGATGTGAGCTCTTTTTTTTTTTTTTTTTTTTTTCTTCTTCACTGAGACTTTGCTACTCCTTTCCAATCAGACCTGATTTAGGAGATGCTTCTCCCTGCCGCAGCATTCCCTCTCCACATCCATGCCAGCCACTTATTCCACCCTTCGGAGCAGACATTACCACACTCCTTAGCTGGACTGAATCAACTGTTCCTGTGGGTGTGCTATGGAGTGCAAAAGTAAACTGATATAGTTTAAATCTACAGATATACATATGTATTTTTCCTAATGGGTTGATTTCCCAGTTCTGATGTAGAGAGCAGCTGTAACACATAACAGGCTTGGCTAGACCCAGGCACAGAGGCAGGAACTTCTAAATCCCACCCAACTGCTGAGGGAAAACAGCGATGTCGAGATGCAGTCTGACTGCAGAGCCCTGAACAGACTCAAACCTAAAAGCAAGCAGCTACCTAGGGTTTCACATAGCAGCACATAAAATATTTTCATTTCAAGAGACATTTGCAAACACAGAATGTCCTTAGTTTTGTCTTTAGATCTCAATTAAACTTGCAAATGAAATCATCTTTGTTTGAAGCCATACTTTAGGGAAAGACACTGTAATATACTATATGCCTGGAAACAAATTAATAAAGCCCCACAAAGAGAAAGAAAATGATGTGATTATCCAGCTGAGTATCAGTGGTTTAAAAAACAAAGTGGAGGCGTTGCACATTTAACAAAAAGCTTAAGTTCACAAATTTCCTCACGTGTATAGCAAATCTTTCTTTAAAAGCTGAAATCATGGTTACAGTAACTTCCTATTCAGTCATTTCCTTAATTAAGCCATTGAACTTTAATGTGAAATACAGCCATTACAAAACCAGAAAGGAATCTGAACAATAACAATCTAGTCAAATGGGCAGTGCAATAACCAACAGTGATGTCAGGAACACTGGCCGTTACTTTTTGGTCTGAATCAATTATGTTGTGATTCCGTGAGATACTAACTCAAGTCCTAGGAAACTCTGTACTGGATCAAAGCTGCACTAGCCATACGATAGGATGCAGTGAATACTCATTACAGATGGGCTCTCCTTGGTAAAAGTTATTTAAAAAGCAACGCTATGTCATTTTTTCTCCAGATTTTTGAAAGGTATGCCTCATTATGGTCTCAGACATCAGTACTTCTCTGTAACTGAAGATTACACAGACAGGCGTTTTTCAGTCCCTTTTTGTCTCCTTTCTACTCCAACATCCCAGTCCCCAGCGGTGCCCAAAATGCCAGTATTCTCACTTTAAGCAGGTTCTTTCCCTCGGACAGTCACTGCATTCATGCCTGTCTTTGCCTCCCACACATGATCCAGACACCCGAAAAGTCAACACCTTGGAGGACGCTGGTCGTCACTGCTCAACCCAGGGCAGCGTCTGCTGCACCGGAGACAGTGAGTCTGTTCCCTTGGCAGTGCCAGGATCCTCGCCTGGCTCTGGAGTTGGTGATACCCTGCCTGCATTCAGCGAGGAAAGGGCACAGCACCACTCCACCTCCACCCTGCCTCAGCAGCAGCAGTGCAGCTCGCGTGTGCTCGTACCTGATCTGGATCACGTCTGCGCAGCCGAGCAGTCCCACAGGGCACAGACCTGGCATTAATGATCCTGGGACCACAGTATTAGGTTTTGATACTATTAGCCCTTTTCTGCTGTCCAAACAGCAATAACTTTGCGGGTGGGTCTCTTGTTACACAGCCAGCTCACACACCGGGTAGGCGCGAAGGGTCACAGCATCACTGCAGGGAAGGACATGATCTGTTTTTCAGGCTGGTTTAGGGTGCAGGGGCATAGCGTCTTTCTGAAGACACAAGGCCACTCACCAGCTGATCAAAACTGACAGCACCTTAGTTTTTCTGGTGCCTGCTATCTAGAATACACATACTCTGACATAAATCCCTACATTTGATCAGGGTATTTTTGATTGGTATAAACAAAGATTTTGAAAAATAATTGAAAATACATATACACTGACCTTTTTTTTTTTTTTTTGTCTTACATATTTTACACACCTTAACACTGAAAGTGAAAGGCACGTTAGGGATGTGGAACTGACATTCAATGGATACATGTCTACCATAGTTTAGGCTGTAAATTGGGCTGAAGAGACAATGTTTATTTGTTAAGTGAAAACATTGTTGCACAGATTGATACTTAGTAACACAGACATAGGAAAACTTGTAATTTTCCAGGTATTACCATGCCACCAATAATAAATAAAAAAAAAACAAAACAAAACAAAAAAAACAAACCAACAAAAAAAACCAACAAAAACCACAAAACAAAACCAATCAACCAACCAGACACACAAAAAGAAAAAGAAAAAGAAAAGAAAAGGAAAAAAACCCCAGACAAAACCTCAGAGTTAAGATATTATTTTCAAGAAGACAATTTCAGGCTGTAGAGTGGGACACAATGGCATTCTCTCCTCTGCTTCAGACAGGGCTCTTCTAAATGTTTCTCCTACCTGATTTTATCCTTAACTGCTAAAAAAAAAATAATAAATCCATAAAGATAACAATCAAAAAAGTCCCTTAATTATGCATTTTAAAGTGCACGTTGTCTGCAGTTTGATCCAGCTCCCAGACAGTGGGATTTTTTTTCCATGTATTCAACAGGAATGGTAGGTATCATGTTGCTAACTTCAACACTGCAATCTAATTTACGCAGGCCAACCCAAGTGGATAGCTACTGAAATCAGCTGGATTCTTTTATGGGTACAAGATAAAACTGTACAGATAACACCGAAGATTGAATGCTAGGGCTAGAGCCTGCTGATTTATCTAATTGGCTGCACTACCATATCAACAGTCTCCCTGGCTCTGCCAGCAGAATGCTGCAACAGGAGCAGGAGGTGCCGCAGCGCATGCTGCAGGACCCTGCCGTCACCTTCCGCTGGAAATGCCCTGCAGTGGAGATTGCTGGATAAACAAATTGTATTTTCACAGGTGTAAATCCAAAGTGATGACTTTTTGGTCCAGTTTACAAAATCAAATTTGGAATGAATCCGGGATTTCTGTCACTAGGTGCTTGCAAAGCACCACAAGTATCGATGAGCTAGTAATTAAGTAATAATAGCCATAACAATATTGTGAAATTCATATATACTAGATAGGATCATAAACCTGCTGGATGATATCATGCTAACCAACTATTTTCCCCTTGAAAATAAAGACAAATGCAGATGATATTTGGTAACATGCTATTATTAATATTGCTTTTACTTTACAAGCTCTATTAAGCGAAATATTTTTCAGCAATTGTTTAAGAAAAAACAGTATTTGCGGTACTTGTATAATAACGCTGTTAAACAAACAGACTGACACACAGAGATACTGAGGCTTTGTTTGTAATGAAGATACTTTATTAAGGGGAAAATAAATCTGCTTCTGGGCTGGACCTCCAAATTGAAAGGGTTTTTCAGGTGATGGAAGCCAGTATTGTGCTGGATCTCCGGCCTGATTACTTCCTGCAGGGATGGTTTTGTCATTGTGCCACCACCCCTCCCCTGTGACTTCTGAACAACCTAGGGTCACTGTGTCCTCTCTTTAATTAGTATCTCACTGCTGGAGGGAGGGGAGAATGTCAAGGAAAAAAAGAATGAGAAGACACTGTAAACAAAGGTCCTCAGGGGCATCTTAACAATTTGGACAAGGAATGGAAAAAATGCTCAGCTCTTTTGTCGGCAGTAAAAAGAAAAAAAAACAGTTGGGGTGGGCAGAATTTTAATTTCAGTTATATGAATTTTGATAAAATAAAGAGAAATCATGCTCAGAAAGAAAGTAATTTTGTTCCCATGAGGGCTTTATCATCCAACAGATGAGTATATAATCTATATTTTACAAGAAAACCAACTAAAATACGGTGTTACGATCATAAAGCAGCCAAAGCCCTAAGCTATACTCTGCTTCCCTAAGAGCCATAACCGAGCTCAAGTGGGGTGAAAGCAATTATTTTCATTTGCATTAAAAGAAAACTTCCAATGTATATCTTTATACAAAAGTATTTGTGCTGCAATGAGTAGTCTATTGCATTACTGCAATTTACACCTATCTTTTCCACAGGAAAATACCCATAATCCAAAAATAAAGTAAAATAGCATATAAAGCAACAAGAGAACTCCACCACTTCACATTAGGTCATTAACTTGCCCTGAAAGTTCTCTAGACTGATGAATCATAAAAATAGCAAATATTACTAAAGTTAAAGACTGTCCTTAGCAAATGGGAAATGTGCATATCAACATACAGGTAAAAACAGTTACCTTTTTTCCTTTCCAGAATCCACAATGACACATAGGAAAAATTTTGCATATGTTTTGTTAGCTAAATACAACCAAAAAGTCAGTGCTTACACAAAATTTAACTTTTCTTACAATTTAGAGTATTTTACAATATTTCAAGTTACTTTTTTTCTTTTCTCGCCTGGTAAATCAGGAAGTAAAACTTGATTTTACAGCAAAACTCCTGCTGAAAGGAGGGCTTCTCTTTAAAGCTGACAGCATGAGAAGTTAAATGGCAGTTTGTCAGTCACTTGGCTAGCTATTGTAGCACATGGTTGGTGGCCTTCCCCCTCCTGGAATTTCCTGCTCCAAGGTAGGCCCTTAGGTTACTCATGCCATGAGTAAAGGGCAAGGGAGTAGAAACCACACATGCTTCAGAAGAAAACCGTACACGTCAAGAGTTGCAGAAGAAACACATTTGGAACATCCCACTAGAAATGAGAGGCCCAAATTCAACCTGGAGCTGGCACTCACACCCCATCCTCATGCCTGCTGCCTTGAGCACTCAGGAGTGGATCTCTCTCAATTTCTCAATTTCTGCTATCAACATGGTCACAGTTTTACGTAAAATAATGACATGCTAATAAGGCAGAAGAGGAACAGACTCTGTAACCTATGGCTATGATGGCACTCATCCCAAATAGATGAAAACCACATTCGAATCTTTGCCCTTATATTCTGCTTTCAAGCTACTGAATGCGGAAACATATGCAAAATACATTTAGATCCTTAGGTACATATAAAATTAGGTACCAGCTAAGGCAGGACTTCACTGGAGTGCCCCAGTGACTGACCCAGCTGCTTAGCCCCTATAAGGATTTAAACATTCTTTTCATTTATTTAAAATATAAATACAGCTGAGCAATTGGGGCTTGGTGTGTTGGTCTTTTTGGTCTTGTTTTGAAGTGCTGGACCATGAAGTCAGATGAACAATAGACATGTCAATTCTAACGTGCAGCTTCAGTGGGTGGATGCTTTTGGTTTTGTTTTGCATTTTGAAGCTCATGTACCCTACGCAGTGTGGTCACCACAAGGTGAGCTTCAGCTTCAGTGGCATAAGTCTGGCTGAGAGCTGAGAATTATTCCGTGGTTTTAGTCTATACCACAAGAGTGACATTACCAGTATGCAGGCTAGCTCTGTTTCTACCTTTGGAATGCAATATGAATATAACTAGAATCTCACATGTCTTCTTAAATATATAAAAAAATTACAGAATACCTCCCACCCCTTCTGTGTAACGTTGCAGTGTTAACCTGAAGAACAGCCCCATTTAATTTTTTTTTTTTATTTATATATTTTTTACAAAATCAGATGTAGCTTTTAAATACCTGTCTTTTTTCAATTAGTCTCATGATTTTCATGACTGGACTTACGATGCCAAACACTTAGGGCAAGTAAGAGTGCTATTCTTTGTGCCTTAACTCCTGTCCTCTTCCACCTCATACAACCACAGCAGAAAATTCTTTAAAAAAAAACCACAACAAAAACCCAGCAAACTAATGCACTCTCTGGGTGAGGGGAAATAAAAAGCACATTTGAAATGTATGAATTTTAGCTTTAAAAAAATTGACATTGATTAAAGATTTCCATAGTGTACAATTTACAAGAAATTACCTCAGCAGGGTGAATGGATTTGGTTTCATAATCGCAAAGTTCCCTAACTCCACGGTATTGTATTCCAAGCAAGCTTGTATATTAAGTCTAATTTCACTTTTTTCAGGAAGTGATTTTACTCAAGATTGAATACAGCTGTTAGCCGAGTTCACCGTTCCAAAAATGCTTCTATGCAAACTGAAAAAAAGAGACATTTTTGGAGGTGAGGATTTGCACCCTGATTCTGAAACACAAAATACTTCAGAGAAGCCAAGCTCCAGTTCCAGAAAATGTTACTGAAGAAATACAGTCTACATATATTTAAATATTAAAGAATGGGAGAAAGGTCCGTGCAATGCGTTTGAGGGAGAAAGGTCTGTGTAATGCGTTTGATGGCTTAAATGAATTGCTCAATCTTCTTTGACAAGGCAGGGCTAGCACACTCGCTGGTTTTACAAAAAAAGAAATGCGATGACAGATACACCGCTTCTTGTTTTGTTCCAAGCATTGGTATTAAAAACCCACTTACTGGTGGGGGTGGTGGTGGTGGTGTAGTTTCATTTACTATTTCATCTTTATTCTGTTCTTTTAATATACACAGAAATGTATGCTGGCATACAGAGCAGGGCCTCTGCAGAGGAAACGCTGCCAGCTAAAAACACAGGATGTAATCGAGACCACAAGAGACACATACTCAGTTATAAATGTAACTATGCTGGAGGTATGGGAAAGAGTAAAAAAAAAAAACTTATTTTTCACTGCCAGTTTTAATTGTTTTAGTGACATTTTCCCACTCTTATTTTGTGCCAGTATAATGAGAAGAAAAATAATGAGATTTAATTACTTTTGCAGCTCAGATAACTGCAGGATTCAGCATTCGAGAGTCCAGCCGTTCATTTCTCCTTGAAGCACCCCACCATTTGTTTTACGCCCATCTCAGATGACAAGCACATATTCCTGCAACACAAGCTTTCGCAGGGCACTATCTGCCCAAATTAGTCCCAAATGCATAATTAAAAATTCTATTAAAATAATAAAAAAAAACAACTGCAAAACTTAAAAAAAAATAAAAAATACTACTATGCAAACTAAAAATTAGGCCAAGAGTAGAAGTGCCCGGTAGCAATCCTGCCACCCTGCAGCCCGGCGCTCCCGGGAGTGAGCCAGGGAGTAACACGGGCTGCAAAACTGACGCCAGCTGAACAAAACGCTTTCTTTTCTACGGCAAAATGTTTTCTCTAAAGCGATCGAGACTAAGCGAGGTCCCTGAAACGCTCCCACTTTTAACAATAAACGGTATTCACCGCCATACGGCTTAAGACTTATAAATTAATAGCGGTTTTAATAGCCGGCCTAAGCCACCCGCGGCCGGGCCGGCGAGCGCGATGGCCCCACGGCGCGGCCCCTCGGCGGGGCTCTGGGCGCACCGCGCCGACCCGCTTATCGTTCGCGCCCTGCGCTTCCTACAGCGGCCTGGACGTGCCCCCCCGCGGCGGGCAGCGGCGCGGCGGGCGGGGCGGCGGGGGCTGGGGGCGGGCGGCCCCGCCCGGCGCCCCGGCTGCGAGGGAGCGGGGCGGGCGGGAAAAGCTCTGCAGCGCGGTGGCGCGCCCCGCTCCGCAGGCGCGGCCGCGGCAGGGCCCCGCCGCCTGCCCGGGCAGGCGCTGGCTGAGGAGGCGGCGGCAGCAGCCGAGAAGCCAATGCTGCCGGAGCCTGGCCTCTGAAACGCGCCGGGAGGCGGCGGGCCGCCCCCTGTAACCGCCCCTGGCTTGGCGGCAGCAACAGGCCGGGCAGAAGGAACGGAGGGACTCTGAAACCCCGCGGCTCTGGCAGCCTGTCAGCCATCTTGTTTATCGGTTGTAAACTCTCCGAGAAGAACAAGCCCCTAAGAAAAGCTCGCACGCTGGCATTGCCCGCTAGAGGGAGTCCATAAATCCCCGTGATAGGAAAAGTCTATTCAATTAAGGAAATTGCATTTTTACTTATTCGGAAAGTTTGTGTGTGATGTATTTCGAACGCTTCACCGCCCACCCGCAGCCTTCAGTGCTGCAGGGAGCTGCCTCCCTACACTGCCAGCAGCCTCACTGACTCACCGTAATATATAAAGCAACCTTGAAGTTTTGAGGCTATCACTGTTACGCAGTATTTATATAAACTCAACAGTTCATAATGCGGTTCAAAAATAGCATGGAAGGCAAAACTCTCCCTAAAATACTTTCTGTATACGTATGCTTAGTCTGAAAGGCAGGCAGACGTGCACGCACGCAGGCAGGCAGAACGCAGATCACACACACACCCATTTTTTCAACCCTATCAAGGCTCCCCTGGAATAGGGAGTATGTTCTGGTTTTGTTAAAATCATCAGGTATTTTGCCTCTGAACTCAGTGGGAGCAGATTTAGCTCTAGAGGCACCGAACCAGAGGTGTCCCTACACACTTCTGCAAACCACGGGCTCTAAGGTTTCACAAAATCTGCAGGAACGGGGCCATCCTTGGGCCAGGCCATCAGCTAAAAAAGCTGTTAAGAGATGGGTACAGGCCTACGATGTATTTGGCAGTTAATGTCCATCCATCCAAAACACTCTTCAGCACCTTCACAAAGTGGGTTTTGTGCAGATGTGTTGCACCTTTACCAAATGAACTAATGTGCTTTTATTTCATCATCCACTGAAATCCATTTTATTACAGATTTGCTTAAAACTTAAGTAGCAGATTGCTGATATGCTTGGAATATAATTTATCATTTTAATCAAGTATCTGTTACCCCACCATTACAGTTTACTACGACTCAGATTCTAACTTGTACACTAATTTTGAACAGTTTCAACAAAAGGACTACAGTACAATTATCCAAGCATCCAAATCCAGTACAAAGGGGAGATGAAATCATACACAGTTTGTCCTTTTGAGCCCCCTGGCAAAAAATTACACTCATGGTAAAGGGGTCTAGGATGCAAGAGATGTATATAGGTTCTATTCTACTTCTGCCACTGTGTGATTCCTCCACTGTGCATTCATTCCTCCCAGTAAAATATACTGATAATCCTGGGATTGTACTTCAAAGCTACTTCGAACCTGTCAATGCAAAAGGAGGCGTTAATGCTGTGGTATCAGAGCTGTGGTTACTTTTTTATCTACTGTTACTTTTCCATTCATATTTGGACATTTAAAAAAAAAAAACATTAGTGCAAATACTTCTAGCAACACTTTTAGTACCCCTGGAATTCAAGAAAGATTTTACATACTTTGACCTTTTATTCGGTCCAATATTGGTTATTAATACTGACTTTAAAGCCTAAAGTGACTTGTACACTTGTAGCGTGACCCAAACAGTTTTAACAGCTGATGGTTTTGCCCATGTTTCTTGTTACCTGTTTGGAATCTTGATGTTTATTCCAATCTTTTTTAAAATAGTTGACTCATACAATATTTGGGACACCTGATACAATCTTTTTCTCAGCCTAGTACTGCTTTTGATCTCTTCATAACACAGAGGAGTAGAATACTTACATATTTCACAAACATCACTTCCTATTAAAGAAAGATACATCTAAATAAAATAAAATGTTACTAAACATGCAATCCATAGTTATTTGACAAGCACTGGTTTAGGCAGGGTCAAGAAAGCCACTAGGTGGGATGATGTTGCAATTCTTTTTTTTACCTCAGTTCTTGATTATCTTTATCATTTAAGAACATCAAAACAGTGCATAAAGCAGCTATAAACGGAGCACAAAGTAGGTGAATAATACTCTTTTGGTGATCATGGCAGAATGCACAGCACCCCTACTGATTGCTGTCGCCTAGTCCTTACTGTGGCATCCTTAAACCTCTGTAGTCAACATGGGAGACACAAGATACGCTCAGTGGAACATAGATACATTCAGTGGAACAGTAAAAAGTTCCTTGCACTGCAGAGCTGAGCTGCAAACTGGAGAGAGTACCGTTCCCTTTGCACAGATTACTCTTCAAACTTTTATATGCAGATGAATTGGGATGATTTTGTTTATGACCTAAAAGCCAACAGAAGAATCTAAAAGATTACAGAGAAAATACATAAGCAAATTAAAATGATGGTGACCTGTTAATTCATGTTTAATTGTTGCTGATTTTAACTAGCAGAAATAAAGGGAGACGAACAGAAACCATGAGAGTCACATAGGGAAAAGTGACATTTTTCCATCTACCTTGCTGAAGTGATCTGGCAGGCTACGGCAAATATTATGAAATAGATAATGGCTATATGAAATACAGAAAATGGAAATATGGAGGCAGTCTTCAGACAGAAAGCTGTGGATTTGCAGCCTGCAAACATTCATAATGGGGATTAGATCTGATTTAAGCACCCGATTTGACAAAAAAATATGTATTGCTGGACCAATCCAGATTTTTGTTTCAGACAAGAGAACTAGATATTGTGTTGACAGGTCAGCCTTGCAACAGTAACACCTACCCATGTTTGAAAGCAAATAAGGACTTTCTTCACCTGTAATAGGGAATTACACAGTTGCAGTATTGTTCTTCCAAATGCAGAAGTCAGTCAACTAAGAGACGACTTAGGACTTGCAATGTTCTAGCAGGTGTCCCTGCTGGCAGACTTTCTACTGTCTCGGGTACTCCTGGACCAACTCTTTGTCTTGATTATCTGCAGACTGCCTAAGCTATCCATTACCGGCAAGCTGATGACAAGCAGGTAGTCTGGGATAGGGGAGATCTAGGATCTGACTCATGAAATTCCCATGCTCTGGCTAGTCATTTATTCTAGTGTTAGAAGACTATTGAAGATTTGATTTAGCTTTAAATTTTTTTGAAGACTCTGATACCTTGTGCCCGCTTTGTTTTGCTATGAATACTTTCACGATGGGCGAAGCAATAAAGAATCACAGCCTCTGTCTGTCCTGGTTAGGAACACGCAGAAAAACCATGATGTTCAGCAAACAATAATAAGTACATTCCTTGTTTTCTTGTATATCTGGTTCAGCCCTCTCAGGAGCAGGGGGGCGGGGGGGGGGGGGGGGGGGGGGAGGATGGTCACCAACACAAAGCATTGCTTTTTTAAACACATGTTCATATCTTCTTTTTTTTTTTTCTTTCAGAGGTATAACAACAGATGTAACCAATTTTAGGGATAAAATTAACAACTCCACAGTATCACTTTCTTCCAAATTCATAGACAAGTCCACAGCATAAAATAATGCTGACTCTGTTGATCTATGTATAGATTCCTTGCTCACTTAGTTATAAAGAGCAGAAGTCGGGTCAGAGAAGAGGAGAATTAGGGAAATAATTCAATACTGAATTGGAAATGCTGGCTGAATAGCAGAGACAGATTGGATTTAGAATGTTATCCTACAGTTGCTGCTATCCTAGATGGCTTTAGGAGGCATTTGCCTGTTCTTTGAGAAGAAACTGGTGCCTTCAGTTGCAGAACGCAGAGCTTTCCTGAGAGAAGAGCTTTGCCTCATGTTAGCAAAAACGGTGACATGGATCCATACAAAAAGAAGACATTCACATTAGCTATAGATTCTTTTTCCATTTCCCCCTGTCCCAGCCTGTGTGTTTGCCATCACTCTGGAGCACAGAGCAGGGATTGCTCTTAGGGAGGAAGGGATTGTTGCTGGAGTCAGGCACAAGGTATTTCCTGAATTCATTATTTTCAAGTACAAAGTTCTGCAAGCCTGTTGTCTGCTCTGTCAGACAGCAATTTGTTTTCTCAGTGTTTGAAATGTCAGATCTCACCATGCAACTAGAAGCTGTGCTTTACAGAAGTTGTGCTTGCGTGCAGCAGTCAAGTATATAAGTACATAAATATCTTAGAAAAATTAAAATATATTACAGTCACATGTGGGAATATTGTAGTTCCATAACTACATGCTAATGAACATGATGTGTTGTCATTTAATTATAAAACACCCATTAATTCTTACTCAGTTCTCACAGTGTATGAAACAACAGTCCTGGGTTTCATCTTTCCAAAAAAGACAGATCAAATAGGAAATAACATTTTTGGCTAATTATTTTCCAATCTAACTCATTGACTATATTTTTCTATTACACACACAAACTTTAATTACTAATTGGATTTATTTAACACTTTTCATTCTCAAAGCACTGCACAAATAATGAATCTTCTCAACACTATTATTACTGCTTAATATACATTATTATTGTTTACTACTACTAAACTCTTTATTTACAGATGGTGGAACATTTGTAACCATTTTAGGGGCTATCCTCTGGAGTAAACAGAAGACAGCAGGCTATAAAGACTTTTCCCCATTTGTGCATCAGTGTTTAAAAGCCTGTTCACTAGCTCTGCATCAAGTTAAATACTGTGTCTGAACACCTTCACATTCAAATCTGCTGCTCATCTATGCCATGTTCAGCCTCACTGGCAAGGGTCAGCAGATAAATGTAATCTAGTCTTAAACTTCCCTGATTAAATAAGGAATAACTAACAGTTCCCAAATTAGCTGTAGTGGATCCTTCCAGGGCACCAGTGGTACTGAAGCGGTCTGTTATTCTCAGCCCTTTTACAGTCTTAAAACCTACCTGATGACCCAATTTTTCATTGTTTTTCACTAGACATGATCCTACTTACTGCCTTTGAAATCTTAGTGACTGGTGGCAAGATGTTCACAGAAAAGGGGTTCTTCATTTGGCCAGGGCCCTTAGTTATTGCCCCCCAGTTAGCATCGCACGATTTTCACATTACATCTCAAAAGGTTTGGGTTTTTGCAGTTAAGGACTTGCTTAAATTTGCATTAAGACATTTATCTCCAAATTAAAACTTAAATTCATCTTGAAGTCAAACATCAAGTCCCTTCCTTCTCTACCTCAAAGCTAGTTTAGTATCTCTGGAAATTACAAGATCCCATTTTCCACAAAAGGAGGTACAACGTGGGCAGTGGGATAGCAAGCTTCCCCATACTGCCCCATGGGTTTACTTCAATCCTGCTCTTGGAGGTTTGCCTTCAAAAAGGAACGAGTATGCAATTCTTCTCTTTTTTAATTCTCTGCAGAGCATATGAGTAAGGGTGACAACTGAGACAGTGGCCTCTGTAACTACAACAAACACAGGGCTGAGACCAGCATCTCATTTCACATTACCAACAAACAGCCATTGAATGCTGACAAATTTGTTCACTTCCTGCTAGCTACTATGACTTTAGACAGTAATATCAGATCAGAAATCGCGTATGTTTTGGGGAGATAAGGATTTTTTAAATCCCTTGCGGATGGAATAAAGACATGTCAACACCATTCATGCCTTTATAGACTACATTCTCACCTTAAAATCTTAAGCATTATAAGCAGCGAGACAATTTACCAGATGTAAAATAAGTGAAAACTGAACTCTCAGAAATCATGTCACTTTCGCTGAAGTTACTTGTGAAATCTATGAAAAGCAAAGGCATAGGCAAGCAGGCCACAGAGGCAGAAGTTGATTAAAAATTATTTATCTTACAGCAATGTAGTTCAATCAACCCTTTCATTAGCCATGAAGAAGATAAAGGATATACCCCTATCTTCCAGAAATCAGGGCATGGAAATAAGGCCAGAGCCTTAAATATATAAGGAGGCATTTGATCTGAAAGACAGATAGATAGGGAGGGTCCACAGACAATACACCAACAAATCTGAACTAATCTCTACAGTGGCATCAGGAATGACAACCATGCAGCAACAACAATAAACCTCACAAAAGTTATTGACAATATGCCCATTTATTTCATTCTAGCCTTCTTCTTACTAAATGATTAAATGTAACATTTCAAAATGATCTTTACTTAATTTTAAATTAACTTTTAAAATCTTGAAAATTAATTAGGGCAAAGAAACACTTGACTCAGCCTGAAGCAGAATGCTCTCAACTTCTTGCTTCACTGAAATCTCTAAATATGTTCCAGTTCAGGTAGACTCTAAATGTATTGCCTTCCACCACCAGTTTTCAAATTTCAACAACTCTAAAAAATTTTCTTCAGATTGTTCTTGTCTTATCAGACAAATATTAGTCCCCCAAACTATCTAGTCTTTTGATCCACTTTATAAGGCATAAAACCCAGACATATAATATACGAGTGTGTTTCAAACTAATTGTTTTAATGCAAAATATGTTTCTTCAGGGTGTTGGGATGTTAGAAGAGGCTGGTACAGCTCCTTGGGTGTGGAAAGACCTTTCTGCCTGTGGCGCCCTGCATCACCACATACCCAGGGAATGCCAGTGTCTCAACATCTGTACATCTGTTTTTCTTGCTTGTTTTTAACTAATTGCAGATATGAAATATGGCATGCCATGCCCTATTTACATGCATCGAAGACCTGTCCACAAACACATCAGATAGGGTATCCTAGCCTTTGTAAATCTGGTATCTCCCCATAAAGCATGCTTTTCTCATTCCATTTTCACTTCATGAGTTTAATTCATGTCCTGTAGTATGAAGATTATTTCACCAGTAAGATCTGACTGGATTATTTTTTTATGCTGTACAACAGCAGTCATTAATCTTTACTCAGAAAAGGTAGCTCATTTTCCCCTATTTCCATACTTCAAGATTAATTTAATTTCCTTTCATTTGCAATAATGAAAATAAATATCCGTTCTTTATGTATTTCAATTAGCCTTTTATCATGACTGTTGGTCTGCTTTGTATGAAAGACCACAAAATCTAGTATTGAAATACTCTTAATACTATAGCACAGAATTTTCTCTTGCAACTCCCTAATTCTAGTTAAAGTTTCACAATTACTTTTTCCTCCACTGTACCTCAAAAGCAATTTTTCATATTTAACTTATGTAACCCCGTTTCTACTTACAGGTTACAGGGGAGCCTGACTAGACCATATTCTCCATGGCAATAATATTTATGTAATACATGAATACTAGTTCACATTAATATAATCCCTTTCACAGGTTGATAATCACGATTGCTCTTCTCTGATTGCCAGGACACAGATCTGATGCTTTACTTTGCACATTACCAGTTGTTGATTTCTCCAATAGTAAATGAAAATTCACTAGTGGAAAGTTTCTTATACTTTTCTTTCAGCAACAGTGCTAGCATAAACATTTCCCCCCCTTATCCTGCTTGTTCCTGGTATTCATTTTTGCTGGTTATTTTTAACCTGGACCAGTTCCCAGATCTAATTCATTGTATGGCCCCACTAACAGCTATGCTGGCATTGTTGATGGGGTAATGTGGGGAGAAAGAATGGCTGGAGACAAAGAGGGATGCTTAAAGTCGGTGCTGCTACGAAAGAACACATCTGAAAACACAGCTTTAGTTTTACAATGCGTCTTCTGTGTTATAAGATACTGATGTGAATTGAGCTGCAGACCTTGGAGCACAAATTACGAGCCCTTAACGTTCATCTCCCGTTCATCTCCTTTAGATCCGCTACTTGCACCAGCTGCTTCCATTGATACCATACAGCAACAACTTTGTTTGTTGACTGTTGGAGAGCAGTGAATGTTCTTACTACAAGTTAGGCTTTGGCAGACAAGCATTTGCAAGCCGTCCTCTAGTAGCTTGAGGTATTGCTGCCTCCAGGTGTCCTTTTTGCTCTTCTGCCAAAAACGCCTGACTAGCAGAGTGAGCAGAAGGGAATGCTTGAGCCTCAGCTGCTGCAATACAGCGTGTGGTATCTTAGCTCAGCACCTTTTTTCCCACATCTCCTCACTCTCCTGCACCACTAGGGTTACTTTCCAAGCACTCCACCTCCTGACTGTGAGAAACATTTTATTCCCATAGGACAGACTGAGGAGGAGGTTGTAAGGGAAGCTTTTTCATGTGCTTGCAAAGTGCTCTTTCTGTTTCTGCTCTTCTGTATTCCCTTGGCTGCTGTGTCCCCACCCCCTTTCCCAACTCGTTTTGTTTTCAGTGAAGCTGTTTCAGTCCAGATGTATCCCTTTTTCATCTACTGCCTACAGCAAACTTTCCTCTCTTCTCCCAGGTGGCCTTCTGTAGTTACCAAGGTGGGGACACCTTGCTTCAGGAAGCAGTGTTCATGATGCGGTACGAGCAAGGAAAGTGAACTTGAGTCGTAGTGTCAGACTCTGCAAGGAAACAGCAGAGGCACGGGCAGATGTCCTCTTGCTGCCTCCGCTGAGACGGTCTATGAGCAGGGAGAGGCTAGGCGGTGGAGGGAGTGTGGTTAGCTGGGGAAAGTAACATCAGAAATCTGTGCAGCAAGATTCACTACAGTTAATCTCTAAAATCCCTTAAATTATTGCTTGCATAGGAAAAGTTTAAAAATTCATTTTCCTCATGTTCCTCCATTCTGTTACTGATCCAGAGTCAAGAGGTTTGTGGTCAGCATGATAAATAAGGAGGCACAGCCCATTGCTGTTTCCATGTTAATGGCATTTGTGACACATCCCAAGTTATGACTCTGCTAGAAGAAAGTGTCTTGCAACCGGAGTTACTTGGGTGGAGCCTTTAGCTAAACAAAAGCTGAAAAACAGCCCATCAATGCTTTCTCTTGATGATCTAAAGTTATAATCTTATTATGAAAATTAACCTTAGGAAGGCATCAAGGAATTCCCAGATGAGGACTGTTGCTAGGGTCTTACACGGTTTCGCAGTTGTAGGCTGCGGTTTGTAATAACCCATTTGCTACTGTTGATTATATCATATTTAATAGATAGTACTCTATAAACTCTGATGTTATTAGTAACACAGTTGCTACCTGACTTTCACTGTCATGCTCTCTAAACCCTTTCCTCAGTATACCTTTAGACAACCCAGGGTATGTCTGCAGAGTCTTCTTCCAATAGACTTAGGATTACATGGCCTGTGCCCTTAGACCAGCAGTCACCTCGCTGACACCTCAGCAGGATATTTTAGCTCAGGTTAAGCATTGCCCCAACAGGGTTTCCCATTAGCTCAGGGCCGAGACAAAGTGAGCTCATGTCAGCATGATAAAAAAATCATGTGAAAATACCTGCAGGTATCCCTTAGGGGTATTCACAGCAGCTGCCCCACTAATCGAGGAACACTGGGGGACCTGAGGAAATTCTAAACGCCCACCCAGAAGAAGGGCTGCAACACATTTCCCCCTTACCCTCCCTCTGCTCTTTTCCATGCCAGGTGGGCGCCAGTCCCTGCCCCTCTTGGTTTTACTGTGAAACTGGAACTCATTGGCTAAGCAGCTGAAGAACACCCCCACTAATTTATAAAGGGTTGTTAAAGAAGGATGAACTGCATTTTATCTAAGAGAAACATATCCCAAGGAATTACAGAAAAATACAAGAAGCTTTTTCTCTCTGCTGAGAGCTGCAGAGTTAACTTTTCTCAACGGCACTTCTCACTGCCTGGGTAGGGCTACTTGAACAGTTTAGTTGATAACAAAAAAGTTTAAGCCTCCACTGCCTCACTTCATTTGCCATTAAAACTCCCCTAAACGATGACGGGCATTTCATTTTCATCTCTATCTGTTTGCGACACTTATTGTTGCGGTGCTGAGGGCAGCAGGACCTGAGGGTGCCGAGAACACTCAGCAATACCCAGGACCTGGAGCTTGCGTTTAAGCTGCAGCTCCCTGCCAGCTGGAGACACATTTAACATTCCCTGCATGACTTCAGCAGTTCAGCCGCTTTCCCACATTCCACAGCTGGCCTCCCACCACCGTTCAGCCTGCAAGCACACACCACACCGGGGTCATATTCTTGCCATCAATTCTCAAGTAGAACTTGCTAGTGAAAGCACCGGAGACGACTGCTTAAAATGTGATGGCACCGTAAGGCTTGAACATCCTGGCGCCTCTGAAGTGGCAAGGCTACATATAAAAAAGTACTTTCCATTTGCTCTTGGGCTCCTCTGTGTTTTATAAAAGGTCTGCATATCTTGGGAGCCACAAAATGGTTGGGTGGCAACCCTGTAAAGTCCCAGAACAAACCCTTACTACTATGAGTAATCCCAGTGCTTTACAACAGGACACATTTGGACAGAAAGTCCTTCAGGACTGCGTCCATGGAGGTTTATTGTTAACAGTCCTTTTTTCTGACTGCAAATTCATGTTGCTTCACATGCACACCACATCCATTTTTGTCCTTGTGCAGAAGTTAAAAAAGGAAGCATGGAGTCTGGTGATGTTAATTTTTAATACCATAATTATCTTAATAGGTTACAGTGGTTTGTATTATGTCTACAAGCTGAACCAGCTCGTGCCGTTTTTGTCATGGGTTTTGTGTCATGAAAAAATCAACAACAAATTTCTGGAAGAATTTATGCAGACATGGAAATTCAGTAAACAGTGAGACGTTACGACAGCAATATTCTGGCAATACCTAGAATTTATCATTAAAAAACCCTCCAAAACTATTCGAACAATTTATAGGTTAAGCATCAAGATTTCATGGGGACAATGACTAGGTGGGAAACCTATCATACGATTTCTATCTGGATTCCTCATTTATCTAATTCAAATCGCATCAGTGGCTAGGGACTGTGCAAATAAAGAATAGCTGCACAAAATTAAACCTGAACATCTGGGCAGAAAAGTCTACAAATGCATTTTAGTTTTCCCTGGAAACAGTGAATGAGACTGAGTGAATGTATCACTGACTTTCTGGTTTACAACATGGGACCATCGGTTCCACTGAAATAATGATTTGTGTAGCTGAAGTGAGCTTGATGTGGATGTATATCAATTGGGTGTTTCAAGTCTACTGAGATAAGCATAATAGCCATGAAACTGCTTCATAGATATGGACTGGGGACCAACACAGTGCTTGGGCATTACTCATGTATCATTTTAGGCCTATTTTGGGACATAAATAGGACCTCATCTTTGTGTAGCACCTTACACTGACATGATTTGAATCCAAACGTATACCAGATGCAGTTTGTTTGTTGTTTATGTTTTGATAACTGTTTTTAACACTTACTTTACTAATGTTTGAGTGAATGCCATAATTCAACCAGCCATATTATCATTATAACATAAAGACACACATTTTGAAATATCAGGTAATGTTTTCTTGCTTACTTTGTAAAGCTAATTTAAGTCAAAGTTGAAAGAAAAGTATCACTCAAATAAGATGCTACCTTCCCTTCACAATTAAAAAAAATAATCTCAGAGAAACACGTTTTGTACAAACTATTTTCTAAAAACTCACTTGGAGCAAAGTCCCAGTTTATAAGTTAGCATAATAAAATACAGTCTAGCTAAACCTAGCTAATACAAATTTATCGTGGAAGCAGTGACAACCCTTATCTGCACAGGGATGGCTGGCAGCAGTACACAGAGGGAATAGCTACAAATGCATGCCATTAGGTATTATTAAACTAAAACTCTGCTGCCAGTGAGAAGGTAGATTTATATTAGTAGACATTAGAATTTTATTAAGACAGAATTATTTACAGCCATAAGACATGCACAGTAGTGCAATATTCTTACAGCCTTAAAGTAAATGCAATAATTGCAATTGAGAGTGAACGTTAACTGTAACGGCTTTCAGAGTTTCTCTCTTTATTCATTAGGCATAAGCCCATTCAAACTGGTGGAAATACTGGTGAAGTTACCCTTAGATAATCAACAAACAATTTCCCCACCTAAGCTAGCAGGCAAGCCTCTCTAGTCCACAGTGGTCACAGCTGTGACTTCACTGATTCGCAGCAGCCATATGCCTTTAGGTTTAGCATTTCCCTTTACTCTCCTCACCCTACAATTCTTGCATGCCTAAATACCAGCCACCACCTAAACTCAGAGCATCCCCATAGGGTGCTTGTTTCCAGCCTACAGGCACAAAGCTGTGTACCAAGTGCGTTTAGCAAACGGTGAATTCCGCTCACAGCCTATGCAGTTACTATCCATTGATTTACGTACTTAAAAGCACCAACATATTTGACTTTGCAAGCCAGGGACTTCCTTTGGATTCCCAGGGCATACAAACGCCATCTTAATTTAAAAGCAAGAACTCATTAGATATTGAAAGAACTTTTTTGTATTAAAAATATGAGGGAAGGTACGGGCAGTAGGTGGCCATGTAATATCAATTGCATCCAGCAGAAAGGTGTAATTCAAAGGATTGTAGTTTGAGAAAATGTATTTCAAAGGTAATAAAGTTGCGGTACATTCACAGACAAAAAGACTTCTTGATGGGGCTGCTTGGCAGAGCACTTTCTAACAGTATTAGCAAACATGCTGCAGGATTGCTAACGAAATTGTTTCTCTCTCACGCAAAAGCCCATACACTGTTCCTAAATTCGGTATTTTTAAAGCACCAATACTGGTGTGTCACTATTCTGCAGCTGAATATGCATCCAGACAAACAAGATGTCATTTTTTCAAAACTGAAGAAATTACTACAGAATAGACACCACCGAGGGACTGAGGGTCTCACAGCATAAAAATGATGATTATTCCTCTTGCTATCAGCTCTAGTATAAAGTAGAATATAATTATTCTATCATAACTGTAATAAACTGCAATTTCAGACAATAGCATGAATAATTTTTGGTCAATGAGCAGCAAAAACTGGTCAGTGAAAGTGAAGAGAATGTATAGTTTAAACATTTTAAGTCCACAAATAGTACAAAAACCTGTTTTAATCTCTGATGAGTGAGTGTTGTTATTAACTAAAATTGCACAGGATTAGTATTATTCCTACAGAAAGCAAAGGTCAAGAGGTCTTGATTAAAAAAAAATATTTGAAAGAAAGCATTGTCTTATTTGAAGCATTTATGTTTATAATTTGTTCATAAGCTTTGAACTGTTCTTCTCTTCTGGATGCTGATGAAAGTTCAGAGTGTTTTTCATATACTACACAATTAGCATTCATCTTTCTGCAGTGTCATCAACTGCATACAACCTAGTTATTTGTCCTAGATTTAAACTAGTCATATACTGCACATTTAAATTCATATCCTACATTAACTTCCATTTTTTTATACAGCCATTAATATTAACAGTGTTTAATTTAAAATGTTCATTCAGGTATAGTCTCTACATAAAAATAAACAGCTTAATAGAAAGTGAGTGCAGCAAGTTAATGAAATAATATTAGTTACAAGAACTATTATGATTTATATATATGCAAAAGTGGTATCCAAAATAATCTCTTTTAAAATAAAAATTAAAAATAACTAGAAAAAAAATGAAATTATATAGGTGATTCTGGAAATTCCTACTGCTGTAATGTGAAACACAAGTATTTTGGAGACTATTGAAATGCCAAACTGCAGTTCCAATTCAGATCATCCACTTTCAAAGTCTACTAACTGGCTTGTTGCTTTAGCTTTCCTGTATTCCTTCAGCAATCTGTGTTTGCTTTCCTTGGGTTACTAGACCAAAGCAAGGATGAGTATATAGATGGTTATTACTCACAGAAATAAGGGTGCACAAAGTGAATCAAAATTAATTTTGCAATATGTTAAATAACTCTTAGTCTGTACTTGCAACTACCAAATTCAGGTACACATTCATATGTCAGAATTTAGTTAATGTTTTGCTATGCCTTTAGCATTACTTTATATATCTAATTTACTTCTTTAGCTGTATAGGTGAAAATGCAGTTATGCCCCTTGATGCACTCAGCTCCCATGGGATAGAATTACAAGTGAATGTTCTCTATTCCTGTTTATGTTTTAAGTTCCAAGAATTACTATCATATGAGTACAATGGAAGTCTTTTTAGCAGTATGCTGACATGAAAGAAAAGTTCAGCTATGTTGTTTAATTGTGTATACCCCAGTGCTAGGCAACTCTCCAAACCTTACTGTAAACATTGTTTAAGGTTCATCCAGATCAGCATGATAATGAAGCTTATGCTGTTTACGCTTAGCTTTAAATGACAATTGCTTTTCTTTATGGTTTTATATTTAACTGTACTGAAGCACAGTTAGAGACATCATACCGGGCTGACCTTTTTCTTTTACAGAATGATGCGTTGTCCTCTAAAGCCCTGGTCTAATACTCTGTTTACATCATGTCATTTTCTGAACAGAGAACTGCTCTGTTACCTTTTGTTAGCTTGTTTGGATAACATATTCATCACAGCCTAACAAATGGCAATATTAGATTAATAAGAAAAAAAAGTGCATATTCAACAAATATGTTGTTGAATATTTGAATAGAGCCAAAAGCACTTAATAGGTCCACAAACTGTACGGTTACTCTGAAAATATCATTCATGTTCTAACAAGTATGTATGCACATAATAATGTAAAACCAGCACCATGAACTCAAATGTATAACCATTATGAAGTTATTTTTGTTAACGTAAATACATCTTCCACTACAAAAACATACAGTTGAAGTCAAAAATATAGGACATGTGTGCTCCTTCAATGTTGAGTTGTTATTAGAAGTGCAGACTGAGTGTGTGTAGGCAGACAATTACAAGACAAATACTACATTCTTAAACTTCAGTTCAACATAAGAAGAAAGTTTGTTTATTGTTCAAAGGGCATAATTTACAGTGCTCCAAGTTTCTGTTATATAAGTGCTTCTGTATTTTATGCTCAGCAAGACAGTGAAATTTCACTCAAGAAATGGCCATTAGATTTCATACAAATGCATCATCTCCATGTGAAATCCCGTTTTGGGGATGAGTACTTCAAGATGTGCTTTTTGTAACTGGCTTTTATTTTGCAACATAACAGAACAGCCAGTATAGTATTTCTCCAACCCTAACTATTATGTCTAAAAGCTTCGCAAAGTTCAACATACCTACATTTTTATCAACGTGTTTGTCAGAAACTGGACAATTCAGAGCTATGGTAAAGACAGGCAAAATATTTCAGACTGGATCTGCAGAGGTCAGATAGAACTTCAAATTTTTAATCATGTGAATATTCTTAACTACATGAATAGTTTCAAATGCTATTCCCATGATCAAGCATTTTAAGAATTGTGACACAGAGATGAAGGTTGTTAAAGCTGATAGAAATTAAGTATTAGCAAAAAATAACACCTCACTTTGTTGGAACTGGGGTGTGTATATATAGTTCATTTGACAATTAGATTAATGTGTTGCTTTGTTCTTTATCAGGTCTCCAACTGACATAAGTCTGACATTATCTCCCTAACTATTGAGCTTTTCCTAATAGTACCCATTACTCACAGGATATTGAATGCACATTACGTAACAAAGTTTTTTTAAAAGTTGTAGTCTATCTTAAACTCAAGGATTATCACACAAAACACTACTACTACCCGGTTTGTTCATACCCTCCCTAAGTCCATTTTCTCTCCTGTGTTTCACTGAGACATGAAAGCCCTCCGTGGCAGTCACACACCTTGTGCAAAGGCTTCCTGACCTGTCTGGAGGGCTGCCAGGGTGCTTCAATAACATATGGAGTAACAACTGATAAGGTAAATCAATTACCAAGTACATCACAGTCTATCTCATGCAGTAGCAAACCCGGCTTCCAGAGACAACCCTCCTGACCACCTGGGACTCTGTGGCTAGAACCTCAGGTAAAATAACAAATACAAGAAAATCTGCATTGCCCTTACTATTTATTTTATTTCAGATAAACATCCTTTTCTGTTTCCCACAAGAATTTGCTCTCTGCATGTTTGGCTGGATCCTCAGCTATTCCTTACTTTGATCAAAGGCAACAAGAGGGGTCTCCCCAACAATGGGAGCTGTTTAGCCAAAATCATGATCATCCCCTTCCCCACCTGGCACAACAACGCTCCAGGCAGGCAGGAGTATCATGGGAAGAAGATGAGATGGATGGAGTCCAATACCCCCATTAAACCTGACCACTATAGGGTTTCAGTTTGTCCTGGGAAAGGATGCAGGAAAGTGAGTGGAGTTGACACTCCAGAAGGTACACCTGCTTGCAAACAAAACAGTTTGTAACTGCAAGCGTCTGGGCTATGAAATGAATAAATGAATAGTCAGGTAATTCTTGTTGATCTTAGATGCACTAATATGGAGAACAAAATTCACCAATTTGGTTTTTGTTTTCAGTAACTTTTCTTTTTTAATAACAGGCCACTGAGGGCATCTTAGTGGATGCTTCTGTGCAGATGCCAATAAGAATTTAGGGATGCTTGCTCCTTCCTTGCTGAAACAAGTCTGTATGTTTGGAAATCAATTGCTTAAGATAAGCAATTCCAAACGTAATTGATGAAAAGAATGTAAAAAGAAATTAAAAGTACTTACAAAAGTCAAACATAAAACATAATAAATGAACTCAAGAAAATAATTCTTATTTCTTAAATAAAAAGCAGGAAATACAAACAAACATATTTAAATTATTTGTGTATTTATGCATCTCTAGAAAAAGAAAAAATATATTGTTTACCCAGCATAATGCCCTCTTTTACTAGAAAAATATTTAATTTCAAGTATTTCAAATGTGTAATTTGATTCTCAGTCCTTAGCACATATCAGTCATGGGATACATTCCATAGTTATGAAGTATTACCTTGAGAGATTTCATGCTTCCCAGCACACAGCCCATTTCTGTCCTGGGATGCAAACGTACAATTCTCTTTGAAGTCTATAATAGTCACAAAAGTAGAACATGCTACAGTCTGCAACTGAATTTTTTCTGTATTTAGGGTCAAATTCTACTCAGTGTTACACTTAACTCCATTCCCCTCCAATTTTATTTGGAGGGCTCTAACTGAGAAGAGTTGGTCTCTCATGCCAACACTTAGCGTAATTCAATTAAATGTATGTATACGTATACATTCTTGTGAATGTGGGTTTTATAAAACTAAGCAACTTCATATCCATTGTTTTGTGCAACACTAATAGTAGTTCTATTTATAGAACTACTACTATTTAATATAAATGTTTTAATGTAATGATTATACGCACTTTCATGTAATTATTTGCGTTTTGCATTACTGCATATCTTAGAAACCTTTCAATTTAAAATTAAATTCAAGATACCTGTATAACTTCAGCACTTAGAATTTTCAAGAAAGGAGACGTCAAAAAGAACGCAGAGAAACCTCATCTGTGCTCTGCCAAGTACTCCAGAGCCCATTCTTGAATACTGCATGCAGGCAAAATGCTCACTTAGTGAAGTAAATAAATATTCATTGTGCATTTATTTACTTCTGGTATTACTGGATTTAGTCATATAATTAAAACCATTAAAATTATTAATTAGAGGACAATACAGTTAATAGAGTTTTAGTTGACACAAGTTTAGCACATCAAGTAAGCTTAATTATGTCCTGTCTACATTTGGAAATTTACCAGAACTACTCTGAAATAACCCCTGATACAGACGTGTAGATATGTGCATATCTATATGGGAATTTATAACACTCAATAATTCCAGTAAAGTATTTCCTTACAAATTCCATTATATTTTTAAGTGTAGACAAGCTCTAAATCTTGTTAGCATCAATATTCTGCACCTTTGATAGCTTTTACTCTCTGACGCTCCAGTGTGTTTACTTCAGCATCGTCAAACCTTTAAGGCTTCATCCTGGAAAGCAGTAGGAACAGAAGCCTCCTGTATGCATAAAAATTGTATCAGATTAACAGTTTAAAATATAACAACATTTATAAGTAACTCCAGGAGAAGGCAATCACATTTCAGAATAAGAATGCCTCTTCTTGTTTGGCTGGGTTTGAAAGTGGATTGAGCTGTTTTGGACAACGGTACTCTTATTTAAGAAGAAAGCTCTGCTCACTTGAAATTATCTGGGGATAATTATTCCAGAATACCTAATAAATCCTTATGCCTGGCCTTCCACCAGTGCTCGCTGTGCTAGTATTGTGCACAGTGCTTGCACAGCAGTTACTTCTCAAAGATCCCTGCTGTCAGAATAAAGGAACTAGATGCCAAATACCATTCTTAGAGGATCACTGCACATGAGAGATGCAGGATGAAATTATATGCTGCAAAACTCTGAGATTTCATCATTTTTTTAGGGCTAACATCACTAATACAACCAATGATTTAAAGACAAAAGAAAACAAAACCAAAAGCTACAAAAAAGAGACATTAAACCTGAACAAAATAAAGATCTTCTCTTGGTCAGATGTAGTTATGGCTTCAAGATAGCATACTCAAAGTGCAAAATCACTATTTATTATTTCTGATTCCTTCTCCATAAAACTAAAGCCCTTTTTTGGGCTGTGTTGCTCTACAGTGGTAGACTGTGGCAGAAAAATCCACACTCTGTGTTACCCCTTTGTAATACCATGATCTTCACCACCTCCAAAGGCCACAGTACCATTGAGAGTCATTCTGCCCTCTTAAAAAACATTTTGAATTAAAATACACAAATCACCCCACCTCAGTTACAGGAACTGAAAATTCTATTCTTTGGTGGTGACTTCAGCACTTTAAACCTTCTCTTGGTCTTGCTTTTCCCTCCAAGTGATCTTGACCTGCATAAAAAGCCCACCTCTCCGCCCACCTGAGCAGGCTGGAATGGTATTTCTAGTCCAAACACCAGATCTGCTCAGGCGGCCAGGACGGACCTCAGCCTCTGAGCTGGCTGACACATGACCAGAACAGCGTGCTTGGACACATTAAGTGTTCTGGCATAGTACAAACAGCACAAACGAATGATGAAAACTTTAACATAAGAAAGCACGTCTCTGTATGTGTAAAGCTTAAAGACAAGAAAATATGTTGCTATAAATTCTGAGTTTCACTCTGGCTGCTATACTGTGTCATTTCAACAGAACACTATTTTCCATGCATACTCTTCTAATCTTTTATATTGAGATGGATGCCTTCTGATTTTTTTTCTGTTTAGCTGCTTTTGCCAGAAGTAGTGTGTGATACGGTATAATGATATTTTGGCTGTTAGGTGGATGCTAACTCCATTTAGTCTTTGCTATACTGTATATTTTCTTGGATTCAGATTCATGCCAGACCTATCAGGATAACAGAATTTCTGAACATATAAAATATCAAAAAGAATAGCAACATCACCACATCACTTAAAGGCTGTGTTCAGGAAGTCCTTGCACTTACTCTAGATTCAGTGTAATAAGAACACAGATGTATAACCTACAAAAATAAAAAGAAACGGCAGTCTTCAGTTCTGAGGAGTTTACCTCTATCTACAGTATCACAATACGGCTGCCCCAGTTAAAAGGCAAAGACAACTGCCAAATTTGCCAAATGAGCACCTTTTGTCGCCTCACAATCTATACAAAGCAAGGCCCTTCCCAAAGGTCTTGCCTGTCTGTTCCCCAAACCCCTCCACTGTTCTGTAAATATAACCTTTAATTCCTGCTGAACTTTAGCAGTCCCCAAACAGAGTTCTTGCAGAATACTGCCTTCAGTCTCCCTTTGTTGGAGATGCAACTCCCCATGGATGGCCTGGCAGCTGGAGATGTCTTCTTGTGCCATGCACTGGCACACGTGCCACAGCCTCTCCACTGAACTGTGCTTTTTCTCTTTCATTCTTCTCTCTTATCTGTTCTCTACAGCAATTCTCCTCTTGCAAAATTCGTTTTCCTTATATTTTCCCTCTGTTCAGCTTCGTAATTTTCACTTACCTTTTCCTCTTTTCCTATCTCAAATGACAAGACGAGGCTCAAGAGACAGGTCTATGGCCAGCTTTTAAATGCCTGTTTAAGCCACTTTCAGAGATACGCTAATGCCAGGGGACAAAGAAAGCAAAGTGGATCAGCCCCATGGAACCACCTCCCTTCTGTCCAAACCCAGCGCTCCTGAAAGCAGCTGCTCCGAGTCTCCATGTGGGAGTAAGGACTAAGTAGGTAGTTCTTCCAAAGTTGTCTATCGCTTCAGTGAAGACAAGATTACACAAAATTATAGAAACCAGACTACTACTCTGTTGTTATCTCCTTGGTATCCAGAGCCATGCTTTCCCTTCCTCTTTTCCAGATGTTATTCCTATAAGTATCAATTATCAAAAGATTCTCACTAAAACTGCGAAATATTTGTCATTCCCAGACATGGTGCTCAGCTTTCTACTCTCCCAGCTCAGTCTCCTGACATCCTCCAGTAATTAGGCAAGCAGAGATTCTGAGACTTGTATACAACCCTTGATAGCAGCAAGCCTTCTTTCCGCTGTCTCCAAGAGATCCAGAGCAAGTGGCTCCTTAATTCTGCTTTAAGCTATAGGCTGGCATGAACAATAGGCTGGTATGGTCTGGAGATTTTGTAGGTCATTTAAATTGAAAAATGGGAGCTGTAATGACATAACTATGGAAATTAATGCTATAATGTTTATTATTGAGATAAAAGATTCTGGTGCATAACTCTTCTGCAAAGACTAGATGCTACGGCCATTTAAATTACAGAACACATGGGTCAAGAGAAGGACTGAGGTCTTAATTTACGAAAAAATCACAGCTAGTGCCCATTTTATGCATGAATGCCTTCATTATACAGACAGCAACCCAGAATATTTCATAAAAAATACACGCACATGCACACTTCACTAGATTGCCCAATATCTAAGTTACCTGAAGCACAGGCTGTCCTGCAGCGTAGATACCACACTGTCAAAAATCTAAGAATAACAATAACTAGTCAGTCAAGGAAACTGAATCAATAGTGAATGTTTTCTAACAGCTGGTAGGTAAATCTAAACTAAACTATATATCCAACACATTTTTAAAATGTGCATATGCAAGTATTAGCAACCACCACCACAGCACAGGGATCCGCAGCATCCTCCCTGGATGACAAAAGCAGTTGGGTGAGATGCAGCACACTTCCCATCAGTAAGAAAGATGCAATACACTTGGGAAGATAACACTCAGATAAATCCCTGCTCTTAAAAGGGGGTGCTGCAGAAATGCCAAGAGTTCTGTTGTTCAACCTATATATGTTTCTAAATCTCATATAAATATCAGTAAAGGAGGAGCCATTTACACTAAACTTGACAGAGCTGAATGAATTGTAAGTAACCATGGAAAATGACCCATTATATTTCATACGAGTAAAAACAAAAAAGTATTTATTATTCATTTGTTCATCACTCAATTATTCATCTGACATGGAATTCCACTTTCAGTTTTAAAAGTAGGGAAGTGGTAGAAGATATAAAATATGCATAGTTGCTTTTCTGACTCTTTTGGGGCAACATGGCAAACTAAACTTCTGTCATTCTTCTTTCATTTTACCACACTTTTTTGTTATTTCCCCCAGAAAGATGCATGGCTACTTGGTATGTAAGTGTGAGATGCTGGACAACGCTCCTCCCTAGTCCCAGGCCCTCAACTAAAGAAAGGTCCAAGAATAGCATTTAAAATTCCTAACAGCAGAAACATCCCCAGTGCACAAATATATCTTAATTTCTTCCCAATTCTGTATTTTTGTTAAAATCTTCACTTCTATTTATGTTCAGATAGCCCAGTCACCATCAAGGTAAACACTCCAGGATAAAGAAGGAAATAAAGTAGTGTTTAATTAGAAAATTTCTTTTCTGTAATAATGACTTGGAGTGATACTGCTGCTGCCTCTGCAACTTTCTGGCCATGAGGAATTCATCTTAAGGTCAACTTAATCCTGTCTTAAGTCCCTAAATATATAAATTCTGGCACCTAACAGAAACGTGATTTTCAGAATTAATGAACAACCACGATCACATTATTTAGCGATGTAAAAATGAACTGACATTTGGTGGATTTTACATGTTTTTCTCATCATCAATCTGGCTGGCAACTATAGCTGTGATTTTTTTTATTATTTTTTTTTAAGATCTTGTAAAAGCAGCATCTTTAAAATTAACTTCAGGGTTTCAGAACATGAGAGCTTCCTGTTATTATACCTGCCGTGGAAAATCCTTAGAAAATATGGGGGAGAGAGTATATAATAGACACTAGAAAGAAGTGCTAATAAAAGCAGAGCCAGCTAAAGAAGCTGGGTGGGTGGGTTTGGAAGCCCTTAACATATCCATAGCTTCTGCAGCTGATGAACTTCCTGTAATTTGGAAGAAAAGTCACTTGAGATACAGCAGAACTGTCAGTGAAAAGCAACAGGAACATGCTAATTCTTCCTCTGTTTTCTACTAGAAAGTCAGAACACTGCCTTCTACAGTACTGTCTGCTGCTCCTCTGAATAATGTCTGCTTGGAAAGAAACAAGATTTAATTTGGGGTTAATTATTGTTTTATTTAATTTTTAATCCATGTTCGGGACAAAAACTTATCAACAAATTCAGATATGATGCAGGAACAAGAAATGTCAGCCTAAAGTAGTGGTTTGGTATGAGAATGCATACATCTGTCACGATTTACAGCAGTTTTGTAGCACTATAATGATCTGCCAGGAGGAAAACAAATAGACAAACCTAAAACCTTAAATTTTAAGCAGCTTAAACAAGACTTTTGCTAAAATGGGATAAGGGAATTTGCATGATAAAGAGATTATTGAAATGTCATTTACATATTTGTAGAATGCGTGTTCTATTAAATAGAAAAAGAGAATTCCTTCTACACCTTTCCTTTCCAAATACCGTATCACAGCTTACAATGATGAAACACAGAAGGAACAGTAACAGTTACTTTAGAGCCTCTTACACTGACGGCATGGTGATGGTGCTTACAGAATCACACACCACCGGTTTGGTAAGGACATCTGGAGGCCATGCAGTCCAACTTCCCTCCAAGAGCAGGTTCAACTAGATCAGGTTCCTCAGGACCTTGTTCAGTTGAGTTTTCACTCTCTCCGAGAGATCCAGAACCTCCCTTGGCACCTGTTCAGGTGCTTACCCACTCTTACGGTGAAAAGAAAATCATTCATCTCTAATTACAATTTTCTTATGTCACAACTTGTATCTGTTGTGTTGCATCCTATTGCCTATACGCTTCTATGATAAAACTACCAGATCTGCAGACAAGGGGAGAGCAGTGAATGTCATTCACACTGATTTTAGCCAGGACTTTGACATTGTGTCCCACTATATTCTTGGACCCAAGGTAAAGACATTATAGTCTGGATGAGTGGAAAACTAGATTAGAATGAAACTAACAGGATGGTCAGGCTCAGAGAATCACAGTTAATGGGTTATACTCTGCCTGGAGGCCAGTACCAAGTGGAGCGCTACAAAGGTCTATCCTGCTACTGGTATTTTTAACATTTTTATATCAAAGAAGCACAAAGTTCTGCATCTGGGAAGGAAGACTCCCTTGCAATGATATAAACTGGGGACTGACTGGCCGGGGAACAGCTCTGCTGGAACAGCACTGGGGGGGGGGGGGGGGGGTGTCGCAGACAGCAAGCCAGGCATAAGCCAGCAGCATGCTCTGGCAGTAAGGTATGCCTCCTGGGCTTCATTTGGGTGAGGGAATTGACTATCCCCCCATTTGATAGACCCCCATGTACAACACTACATGCAGCAGCATGGGGCCCCCAGTAACAGACAGACATTGATAAGCTGGAGCAAGTTCAGTGGAGGGCCATCAAGACAGCTGGGGGCTGGCTCACACGCTCTGTGAAAAGCTGAGGGAACTGGGCTTGTTCAGCCTGGAAAGAAGGCTTTGGCGGGACCTAACAGCAGCTTTTTATTTCTAGAATGAACACCTCTGAGGAGGCTAGCAAGGAGAAGGAGTCATGTTCTTACAGTGGTGCATGGTGTGACAATGAGTGTTGAGTTGAAACAAGAGAGTCTCAGACTGGAAATAAGGGGTGAAAAAATCACCGTGAGGACAGCCAGCATTGGAACAGGTTGTGCAGAGAGGCTGTGCACCTCCATCCTCGGAGGCTTTCAAGACCGGACTGAGCAACCTGTTCTGATCTTCCAGGTGACCCTGCTTTGAGCAGAAAGTTAGATCAGAGAGCTCCTGAAGTCTCTTCCAACTTGAATTATTCTGTGATCCTATCCTAGAGCACCTCCAAGAAGTGTCTGGGTCCACCTTGTCTATATCATGCTCATTTGATACATTTAGACAGCAAGTAGATCTCCCCTTAGCCTTCCGTTCTTAAAAGTTAAATGAAGCCACTTGTAGGACATCGAGATAAAGCAGGGAAATACACACATTCATCGGAGGTGTGGGGGTGTGTGTGTGTGCAGAAATCACCCAAATGCAGACATGGAAAGCACAGAGAACAACCTAAACCTAAGCACTGAGTATATGGTCCTGTAAAAGGCCTAAACAGAGAGAGTAGTGAACTGGGAAAAGGAATTCGGGACTGAGAACAAATGAACTGCTTCTATGATTTGATCCCTGTGTTCAGAGAAACGGGAGTTTGACTACTCTTTTTTCAGTAATTCAGCTACACCAAAGAAGCAACCAAGTATCAACATTTCTTCCTTCTACCTGGCACAATAAGAATCTGAGTTTTTGGATAACTGACTGGATCAGAAGATGCAGGAGGCATTCTAGAGTCTTTGCCCCAGTTAACAGAGATGCTTCCCCCTCCAAAACGTCCCTATGTATTCTCCTCACTTTAACATGCAATTGTCAAAAGCAAATGGTCACTAATCAGAAAAGCTACCCAGAGGAAACCAGAAGGTCACAGGCACGATTCATGAAATTCAAAGTTTATATCATAAACCCTTCTTAAATGTTTTTTCTAGGAGACAGAATGTTTTAGCTAGTACTTTTCCAAATGAGTCACTAACACCCTTGTCTTAATTCTGCAGCTGCTGCTAATTTGAAGTGCCAGCCTTCTCCCCTCTTTCCCCAGAATGAAATAAAATATCAATGTTGCACTGTGCTGAAAATGGAAAGTTAGATGTAACACTATACTACAAGGCCTCTGGAAGTCCCATTTACATTTGATTCTTTCTTTCCTCCTAGGCCTATACCTAACTTAAGCCCTCTCAGCAAGTTACTTCACAGTTTCTTCCACACTCATTGGTTACAAGAATGAAAGACAGATTCAAATTGGGGTTTTAACACTTTGTGCACCAACATCTAACACAATTTAAAACAGTAACAGAGAAAACAGTCATAGAAGAATGATGCCAGCTGTTATCTGCATTTGTATGCCATCAACAGGTTTTGGTAACCTAACAGCTCTGTTCTATCTTCCTTTGGCTTGGATCTTTTGCCCTCTTGGGCAAGGACATGGAAAACCTTTTATTTAGAAAAGTTAAGCACCTTTTGTTGTACAAAAGTGAGACCCAAGAGGGTGTACTTTTCTCAGAGTCAACTTCACCCACAATTACACAAATCTCAAACTCCTTAAGTGCCTCATTAGTTGCTCCACTGTAGAAAAGTATTACAGTTGGGGTTGGGGGGGGGTCAGTTTTCAGCCAGACTGGTTTCTTGATTCAGCTTACTGATCGATCATACGAATGCTCGTGCCAGCATAGAGGCAGGGACAGGAATGAGTTGCTGGGGGCAATGGGGAAAGACAAGACTGCCCTTTTTGGCTGCTGTGCATAGTTATGTAAAATTAAAGTGATTATGTAGCTATGGCCTGAGGGGTAGAAGAGGTCACAGATACTACAGCAGCCTATAAACTGCTATAGAAATTGTGTCAGCGTGTGTTGCCAAGAGACAAGCAAGGGAATTCTGTTCTTAACCTGTAGTAAGAATCCACAAAGTGAAGCCCATTCGCTCTACGTCTCTACAGAAGATCAATACTTTCCTCCCAATGCTCAAGAGTCACAAAACACTTTGAGTTGCATTTTGCATCAGTAAGCTCGGGTTATCTACCCGGACTGATTCTGAAACACTTTTCACAGGCCTTATGTGTACACTGAGATTTCAGAAGTTTAGCTTAAATATAATTTGAAATGTTTTCATCAAGTCAGAGTAACTGAGACTAAATGTATTCCTACAGTTTCAGACCATGAACAGAGCACAGTGGTTTCAAAAGCTACCATGAAACAAGTGAGCCATGGTACCTCACAATACCCATGTCCAAGACCTCAGCCTTCCTCAATTCTGAGATAATTCAGCTTAGAACTTAATGAAATTACATTTAAACACAGGTCTCAGTATTTTCAGCTGAGGAAGACTAAGAAAACACATGAAGTCAGATAATAATAATCCTCTATTAACCACACAGTAAATACAATCTGGATCTGTTGTGTGCCTGTGTTTTGACTGAAATGAATTAATTCACACAGAACAGATTTTTATCAGCATGTTTTTCAAAAATTTTTCACATCTTTAACAAAGCAGGTGATTTTCCAGTACAAATAGTTGTGATCTGTACTTTGCACAGACCATAGGACATCTATACAATACAACAAAAAATAGTACATAAGTTGTAGCATATTTTGGGCTAAATCTGAGCATATCTCTTCAAAGGACTATTTCTCAAACCAAAAGTGTAATTTCATGAAAAACAATTTATTATTTACACCATCATTATTTGCTGTTCATTATGACTACTTGGAAGACTGAAACTGAAATACATAACTGTACCAAGCTATATTTTCCCGTTTATGACTACACCTTTGTTCAAACTTCTTTACTGCTAGTATACTTCACTTTGCATCAAGTGTCCTTCATTAGAAGCACTGGATTAGTAGCATCAACCACCTTTCTGAGTAAGAGTGATGCATCTACTATCAACACTGACAGGTCAAACTGCTGCTTGGACTTTGAAGCAGCTTAAAAATTGGGTCCAAGACGGTTTTTTTATGTATATCCTAGAGAGATATGTTTCTGAATGGCATTGTCTTATTGGGAAACAGATTTAGAAAGTAATGCTTTACTACATTGTATTATTCCCCATTGCAAAACGTCAATAATTTTATCTATCTTTTCTTTGTTCCTTCAATACGAAGTGTAAGATCCAAAAATTACTCCCAGGAAATTTCATCCTTAAGACTGAGACCTGAAGTTTATGCTCTTAACTAGAAGAAAAATATTTTGAAGTATAGAGTTCCCTTTACAAATAAGGTTAAGAATCTAAACAGCATGCTCAGCTCTGGTTTAAAAGTAATGAGAAAAAACTACCGTCATTACCAAGAGTAACAGTTGAGTTGTGAAAGAAAACATACTTCAAAGAACTATTTTATACAAAGAAAATTAACTTCTCTCCCCACAAATTTATCGTACACCTTTCATGACTGCCTTGGGATCCTGCGTTGAAGGTAAAGCTAGAAAATACACCAGTACAAATCAGACATATTGTGCAATTCTAGTCTCTACAGCTGCTGCTACCTACTGGATATAAAATTCATAGACATGGTTTTGGACCATACCCAGTGCCTGGGGGTGTTAATAATCAAACACAAAAGGCAAACAGTACTGAATAAATTTTTCATGGTTTTTTTAAGTCATATATTGGTTTATCACTTTTCTGTAAAAGTCAGTCCCGTAAGACTATCAGACTCAGAATCTGACTCGTATGTCAGCAGTAAAGTTACTACTGAATCAAGAAGAGGGACCAAGATTCCGTTGACGTGTTAAATGAGGCCAATCACACAGTATCAAATTAAGCCCCAAGCACAGTGTACTCTAGGGATGAGTTTAGTCTCAAACTTCTAGAAATTACAATGCTTATAAGAACCTGTCATTTCTACCATTAATGCAGTAGGGGAAATATTTTTTATTTTGTCATTTGCAAATTCAGCTTCTAGTGCATGTGTATTTATACCATTCCTCTCTTTAGAGAGGTTGGATTAAGAGAGAAAAGTTGTGGTTTTTTAAAAACTCTTTTTAAAAAATTCCCTAGAAAAAGTACAAAATCAATGCCATTGCTACTTGTCCTTGATTCCAGCGCTCATCACACAATCTATGTGTTGCACTGCCTAACTTTTGATCCTCCAAAGTGAAGATTATGAATAACATGTCATTGCAGATCACCTCCAAATTATGCATGGTCAGTATAACCCAAGTGTGAATCGAGTTTCTAGTAAATAAAATGTCGCTCATCTGAAATGAAATCAAAGGCAAAACTCATGTTAACTTCAATGAAGCCAGCCTTCAAGATGATGATGTTGTGAAGCATTTCTATATTTCATTTACCTTTATCTTCATTGGTTATTTATATAGTCACAATAATGTACATTAGCATACACAATACATTAACCTATGTCCTTCTTGACTCCACCAAACAATGCAGTGCTTCCAGCATGGAATATTCAGGTTTAAACCTTCCTGCAGTCACTGCTGCTGACCATCTATCTGGGTACATCCTGCTTCTAATGCAGATTTGTCCATAGTTCTCAAGAGAGGCCCTGACAGAATGATGCAAAACCAGAGTAATTCAAGGCAAGGAGGATGAACATTTGCAGAGCTTTGTATGAACTTCGTTCAATCCATTTCTAGAAAACCTTCAACTTTTGCATATACAAGAATTATTCGAGTAATGCTTTCTAGAAATACTTTCTGAAGGACAATTTCTAGTTCATAGCAAGCCACCTGAACTAAACTTCAAAAGTTAAAAGGAGCTCTAACTGGGACAAGGAGAGAGACGCCCCACACAAAATAAGCTAGCTTGAACAATTACATTAAAAAACCATTGTGATCAGTGACAAAAAGTCACTAGCCTGTCTGACGGATAGACGCATCTATGCATGCACATGCAAACAGGCATTCCCAGTTTTGGACAGAGATGTTTGGAAGATGAGTAAATGCTCTTTCTAGAGAACATTCTTCAATTCTCCAAATGTTACATCCCTTGAGATTATTTTATACAACTGGAGGGATCACTTCACCATCAGCACTCTCGTGTTTTTCCTAAAATTGGGTAATTTTTATACTTCTTTCCCTTCCACAATGTGGTACACTTTTTGAAGGAATTCTTTGGATAGTTGCACAATAAAATCCCAGCCCGACCAGAATGGGAAAGAACACATTCAAGAGGTTGAGGAGGCTAACAGGATCAGGTAACTGCACAGAGACAAAAAGTTAGCCTGCAGCTAACTGTGCTTTTATTTGGTTTTTTTTTAATGGATTTCTAAGCCCAGTCAAGAACCAGAGACATCACAATTACGGACAATTAATATAACTTCCCACAACAAGAAGTGTGCAAATTATTTCTATCCAACCTTATAAACATGCATACTCCACGTAACTGTAGACTTGTCTTCTACTATGTACAGATTTTGCAGTCATAGTGCCTACGGAATAAATACAACTAAGGTCACTAGAATTAGTAATCATTTACTCTGATTAAAATCGGCTCATAAGCTAGTAAAAAATTTTAAAGGGTAATAGACCTCTGCTTGGCACAGAATGTGGTGAGTAAAGGTATTCATCAATAACAAATCATTAGAGTCCTACCACTTCTGCTTTAGAAGCATCTAAACCAGAAGGTTCTATTCAGTCTATTAACTTCATACACTGACACTAAACTGTGGGTTATCCAGTGTCTCCTAATAAGAAAGTTTGATATCTGTTTTGTTTAACACTGCAGTAAGCTCCCTGTTAACCCATTTCCTACTTACTCTGCCATCAAAAGGCTTGGAGAAAAATTAAATGTTCCCATTTAAAAGTTTGCTATCAACAACCTGAAAATAAGTTTTTGACGTGGCAGAATCTGCCTGTTCGCTACAAGTTTACATCAATCTATACTCCTGCCTATGAACCTACACAAACTTCTAGAAATATTAGTTCTTTTCATATCTGCCAGGGTACTCATTTTGCAGCTACCAAATTATACAGTTGGAAGCCCACTCAAAGGTAATTTAGCAAGATTCATGAGATTTCATTTCTGCTGGGTTCTTGTTACCTAATACCACACAAAAGAAATAGAATTTGAGTATCACATAAATATTATCTATTACTATTAAACACTTGCATGTTAAATAAACCATGCTATCTACAGGAAATGTTGCAGATTTCTACTAACTCTCTCATACAAAGAACTTTTCTGTATGATACAGAAACCTATCAGTAAAATTAGTCATATTGTTGCATTACCACCCAAGGGAAACCCAGTAACACAGCTAGTTATCACAATTTATTTGTAGATTGTTGTGTGTATCATGTTCCTGAATTCCATCTGATATTTACGTAAAGGAAAACAAAACATAAATTCACTTTTATTTCTTACTTGACCAAAGCAAACAGATTGGTGGCCTAGAGATGTATATATATACATTATACATTTGTATTTTTTTTATGTGTACTCTGTTTTGTTAAACCTTTCAACACTTCGCCTAGCACAGTCATATTTTACTCCTGGTCAGAGGAGCCTTCAGCATTAGTTAAATGCTTACAATCTTAATTAAAATCATTTTCTAAAATGTTGAAATACAGCATATCTTCATTACAAATAAAATATTAAGTAAGGAAATCAAATACAACGGAGTTGAAATTTGAAAAGCAATGTTACAGAAATATTGTTAAAGAAAGTATCTAAATATTTAGAAACACCCACTGAACTTGGAAAATATTTTTGATGCTCTCTGACACATCATGCAGTGCTGCAGTGTAGGAACTGTCCTAAAACATACATTCATTGGAAGACACAAAAATTTAACAGATACATCAAACACATCATTTGCCAGAACAACTGTAGCAGTCCCAAAAATGCAGGTTTTACAAGTTTCAACTTGAAACAGTTTCAAACTATTTTCATTGCCATAATGATTTTTCATATTAAAAGCCTTAAATCAAATGAACAAAGTAAACACTGGAAGCAGGTGTAAGTCCACGGTTTCACTAATCTCTTTTGATGCTGAGCTCCCTAAGATTAGGGCGAGGGAGGTGCTGAATCACAGCAAACGTTTGTATTTCCTCCCAGAATATATGACTGAACCAGCCTGAACACTTCACGAGTAAGACTGTGACGATCATAACAGACAAATACAAAATCTGTTTTTAAAATCTATAACATATTTTGTAGCAAATAAAATAGCTGACCACATCAACATTTTAACCTAAAGAGCCATTAGGAATACATGTGCCTTCTAATGAGTATTTCTGAGCTCTCTACAGAAAAATCCATCTTCAAGCAATTCCTGTCATCTCCTAATTATCGATTTGCAGTTTATTAGTCAGCAGATTTTCCATCATTACTTAAGTAAAGATAAGATGGGAAGCTAAACTTCTAGTTTCAAAATCTCTTACCTCCGCCAGTGCAATCATGTGTCATTACCCATCATACGTTCAGCAAAGGCTATTCAACTCTACTATAATTTGTCTTAAAGATTTCTCCAGAATTACTGAAATAGTTCATGTAGCGGACAGTGTGTTGTGTTAGGGCCCAAAGAACAGAACAACTGAAAATTATGAATTTAATAATTTTTCTGCATGTTAAGAGAGGATCCATAGCAAGAAGGTTGCTTATATTACTGAATTCTGCATACCCGAATATTGAAACTTACAGTTACTGCTCCATTTATCTACACCAAAGAGCCATCTTTTTTCTTTTATTTCTTTTACAAAATCAAGATCTCTGAAAACAGGAAGCCTTCACTAGATCACTGATATTTGATTTCATGTGTGCAGGTCAAATGGCTGTGTGCTTTCTCTGCTGAAACAGAGTAATGTAATTTAAGGCTGTATAATTTTATAGCAAAGACTGCAAGATGTTTTGAAGATGTCGTTGACTGTAATACAAATCAATATTAAATTATCTGTACAGGAAACATTTTCAAAAGATGGTCCATCAGGCTTTCTCATAGGATCATGGATTTCTAGGATCATACTCTAATAACTACAGTAAGCTATTACAGTTTACCTCCCTCTTCAATTATTTACAGGTCGAAAAAGCCAAGTGACATTGCTTTATACATATTCAGTGTTATGGTTTTGGTTCATAACTTACCAATGTCACACAGAATCATGAAGGTGAAAGTTTCTGAACAAAGGTATTTTTTCTTTTGAAAATATTCACAGTCATACAGCTAAGTGATGCAAAAGGCTGTCCTCTAGGCACTCTACCTTTCTTCAAAATAATGCATTAAAAATATATATCCAAACAGTACTGAAGTGATTACTCTGCAGCATAATCTTTAAATAGCTAGACTGTACTATCTAGCCTGATGTCGATTACACATATGAGAGATTAGTCATTTCAAATCACCTCAAGACCTTCATCATATTTCTATCAATTTCTGTATATGTGAAAGCACATTTCAAAGCTTCCTCATTGCTGACTTGTAAAATGTCTCATGACTGTCAAACTGAATTTATTTTTCAGCCAAGCAGCATAAATTACATTTCACAATATAGTAACACAGAACACAATAAAAAGAAGAGCCTATCAAGCGTGTGGATAAAGAGAAGGGAATTCTTGTCCTGTCATTGCCACACAGGCAGGACACTTCCATAGCAAAAGAAAAAAGAAAAAAAAAACAACAAACAAAGCCCAACAACAGCACATACACAAAAAAAACACACAAAAAAAACCCCAAAAAACACAACACACGATTATGACCTCTAAAAAAAGTTCACACATTGAAGCCTCATATGGGTCTGTTTTGCCTTGCGAGGAGTGACACTGGGGTTGGAGAGGCTTACGCGAGATGTTCCAGACAGCTGATGCAACCACCTCTGCATCTGCCAGTGTGCAGCGTGATGCTTCTAGAGCAGTGGGGCTGGCTGCCCTTACAGACTTGAAGGAGAAACGGGGGGGGGGGGGGGGGGGAAGGAGAAAGGTGGAGATCCACCACCGCAAGAACTACTGAATCAGTTTTCCCACGCACGGCAGCTCCCCGTGGACAACTGGCCGTCAGGAGCTGCACCCTTAACGCCTTTTTAATCCAGTTTGTAAACTGCGAGGCGGCAGCTCACTAAGGTCCAACTCCACAGACAACGAGTACCCAGCCGAGCCCTGCAGCCTGCCCAGCGCCCGCGGTTCAGCGCATTACGGCCATGCCCAGCGCGGCCCCGCCACCCCCGGCCCAGCCGGCGCGGCGGGGGACCCGGCCGGGCCCCGACTGCGGGTCGCTCCCAGCGCCCGAGGCGGCTGCGCCCGGTGCCGGCAGCGGGCGCGGGGCCCCGCAGCGCTCCGCCGTGCGGCGGGGTGGCCGGGGACGCGGCGGGGAAGGAGGAGACACGCCGAGAGCCCCGGGGAGGAGGAGGGACCGCGGGCGGGGGGAGGCGAGGGGGAAGGAGACAGGTCGCAGCCGGCACGGGCGGCAGCCGGTGAAGGGGTGGGCGCCCGGCGGCTCCCGGCGGCGCTCCCGGGGCGGCGGCGGGCGGCAGGAAGGGGCTGCCGCCTCTTTCCTGTCTCCGTCCCCCGGTGCAACCTGACCGCCTCCCCCGGGCCGTGCCCCGCGTCGCGCAGCCCCCGTCCGGGCTCGGCCCCGGCCCGCCGCCCTGGAGCGGGGCCAGCCGCAGCCCCGCCGCGCCGCCCGGCGTGCCGTACCCTACCTTCGCCTGCAGATACTGGGGGTAGTAGTAGGTGGTGTACTGGGGGTACATCTGCTGTTTCCACACTTTGCCCATGAAGCTGGAAATGTAGCCTGCAGTGCAGGGACGGGGGGGCACTTTGGGGGGCTCCAGCCGCCTCTCCGTCTCTCTCTCCCTCCTGTCTCTTCCTCTCCGGCGGCGGCGGCTGCTGCTGCTGCTCCTCGGCCGAGCCCAGACCTTCCTCCTCCTCCACCCAGAAGCCACACGGAGCGGCGGCGGCGGGGGCAGGCACTCTCGCTCTCTCCCCGGGAGTTCCTGCCAAGTCCCCGCCCGGCCGGGGCCGAGCAGCGGCGGCGGGCCGGCTGGCGGAGCGAGGAGCGCTCGGGGCCGGCGCGGCGGCGGCGGTGCCAGGCGGCGGGGCAGGGCCGGCGGAGGGAGGGAGGGAGGGTGGAGGGAGGCGGGAGAGAGGGGGCGAGGGGCGGCGCTTGGCCCCGCCGTGCGAGCCCCGGGCCGGCCCGGGCGGCGGGGCAGCCCCGCGGGGCAGGGGGAGCCTCCGCGGCGGGCAGCGAGCGGCGCCGCTCGGCCGGGGGCCGCTGCGGCGCCGGGAAGGGCAGCGGTGCCCGGCGGGAGCGGAGCGGAGAGGAGAGGAGAGGAGATGAGCGGGGGGTTCCACGTTCCGGAGGAGGAGGAGGAGGGCTGCAGTGGTCGCATCCGCGCACGGCTCGGCTCTGACCTAATTAGCCGGGTGGTGCTTTGTTATCGCCTCTGTTCTTTGTGCCTCTCGGCGCCGAGCAGTGGTGCGGGCTGTAGGGGAGACGGGGATACAATTTTGGAAAACTACGTTTGGCTTCGGTTCTGCCTGGCGGCGGAGGGTCCATTTATCTGGTAGGAGCAGGAGGCACTGCAGTGCTAAAATCGCCCTACAGAACAGCAACCACAAAACCAGACCAAATTCCCTGTCTGGCCCATCGTACATCCTTAGATTTGTACTTTTGCCAGCAGTGCCGAGTACACTTCGTTCTTAAGCAGGAACCATTCCCGTTCTAGTCGATAGTAGTTATCGTTTTTCCACTTGAATATTTTCTCTCTGAAAGATAATTTCCCAAATGCTAGAGGTAGGCATCAGCAGCACACTATAATCCACTCTTGTTTGTAAAAAAAAAAAAACAAACACTCAGCCCAGTGGGCTTGCCTCTGACAAATGTGTCTCTTCTCCACCCACGGATGAACTGATCCTCAGAGCATTAAAGCAGATGCCATTTCTTTGTCACACTAATCACAAGCATTTTTGACTCTCAGCACTGTTTTATTAATAAAACATACATGTAAGGTCCACCAAAACTCCTCAGTGTACTAGCATCAGCTAAGCTAAAGGTGATAATAGTGGAAAGAAAGATTTCAAAACTTGAGGATTTACAAGCATCCCAGTGCAATAGCAAAGGCAGACTTTGTACAGCCATGAATCCCTGGTGCAGGCTGAGTGATGGGAGGTAACTGCAGATGCTCTTCCAAATTCCAACTGAGCAGAGGACAATTATGCAAATGACATTGCAGCTCTGCTGGCTAGCTGTTAAGATCTCTTCAGAAGTTTTTTTCTGGGGAATTTGTACATGCTTTATGGTCCACACAGATTGAAAGAGTAGTTGCATCTTTAGGGGACAGCTTTTACTCCAGGAAAGAGGCATGGGAGCTCCTGAATTTTGGTTGGGGTTGGGGGGGGGGAATTGTTTGCATTGATTTGGCTTGCTTTTTTTTTTTTTTTTTTTTGGTTAATGCAGAGCTAGAATGACTATGGATGAACACAGAAAGCACATGCGTTCGTAATATTTTTGTGTCCACAATGGTAACTTTCTGTGGGAGGGACGAAGATTAAAGCTAGAGGAAAAGCTGAGCAGAACAGAAATATCAGGTATTTGAGGGGGTTAAGAATGTGCATCTGGAAAAGCTGAAATGGCCATGGCCAAAATCAGCTGCCTTCTGTTGACTGTACTGGCGTTTACGCAGTGGAAAAAGCATACAGGCTGCACTTATATCTGAAGAATGCAAGGTAATACGGCTCCAGGGTAGTGCATGGTCAGAGGATAGTAGAAATGAAATTTCTGAGCTTTGTGGGGAAATGTGTTGCTACGGCCCAGATACGTGATGGTACTGTTACAGTTTGCTTTGAGAACTGCCAAATTGTGGTCTGAAGTTCATGGTTCAACTACAAAGAATGTGGTGCTGGCCTCTCTTAAGCTGACAGGTTACGGGTACTAGCACACTTAGTTTCTTTCTGAAAAAAAAAACCCAGAACAAGCAAGAAGAAAAAAAGACTGGTAGCTAATGGGGGGATTTTGTGGAGATTTGCCTGAGGATAAGGAAAGAATGAGATCTGAAAGAAAACGCATATCGTACTGAAGACAGCTAGAAATACAAGAGTGTAGCCATCTTCATGTAAACAGCTACGTGGTTGGTACAAGTAGGTTGTGCAGTCATGAATGGGGAGAGAAGCATCCAGAAGAAAAAAATCTCTAGGAAATGAGGAGAGGGGCCTGTATCATTCCAGCATTTACAACTGCAACAGTCTCCAGCTTAGTTGTGTCAAGTTACTGAGAACGGCTGATGACTGCCAGCAAGACGAGCAGCAATGCACTCTGCCACGACGGTTCCTGAAAGTGATGAAAGACGAAATCTGGCTAAGACAGTGTTTGATTACAACTGCAACAGCTACAGCTGATCTCCAAGTTCCTTCCCAGTCTCTCCTTGCAGAGACTTAGAACTTTCCCAAACAAGGTCTTTTGCTCTAAAGCTTAATGTCATCCCCAAACATGTGCCACTGTTAATGTAAGGTTGAAACTGATTTGATTCCATTTGCAACCAGAATATTTTCTAATTAAAGATCTACTTCCATTGGAATATCTGCTCTAATTTGTTTAGCAAAGCTGACATTGCAGAAGGTCAAAATTGATACTTTATAATTAAATTTAAAAAACAAGCCTGCAATTTAATACTACAAACTTTTACAGTGCAGTGATCCCACCAACAATTCATGAGAATTGTTGAGCAAATGACGCTCGGTTTTTATTAAAATGAGTTTCAAAAATATAATTATTTTATTTGAATATTTTACATAAGCCTCAGTTACCATAATTTTTTTTTTCATTTTTAAAAATTATATTGAAGGCATTTACTGTATTCAGAATGAATCAATGAAGAATTCTTAGGGAAAAAAATCTTAAATCAGCATCACTCAGGGCAGTCTCTGCTTGTATCTTTTTAATACATTGAATATTCAGCCAACTTAGTAATATGAGCGCAAGTTGTGCAATACAGACAGGATGGCATTGCAGAAGAAACTTTAAACTGAATGACTAATAACTTAACTTTTCATACTGATGGAAATGTTTGTTTTGAATTGCTTATTCTGTGTTCATAGCAAGGGCATACAAACACTTTTAAACTGAAACTACTTGTGCTGTCTGGCGGTACTAACTAAATACAAGGTTAAAAATGCTTCCTTCATTTATGCACTACACAAAGTAGAGGATTAAGAAGGAAGGTAAACATTGAATTCTGTTCTGAAGGCTAGTAGATACCCAACAAAGTAACAAAAAGATTTATTTTTCTTCTTTCAAAGCTGACTTCCTACACATGCACCAGTACAAATCTAGATACTGTGGCTTTGTGGATGTTAGGGAAAGCAGTAATCCATAATTTTGCCCATGGTCATAGATTTCACTGACTATTGATGGAACAATATTAATTTCTACTTCTTTTTTTCTTTTTTTTTACATTATTTCCTTATCATAGGTATACTCTCAGCGGTCAGGACTGACTAAAACAGGATGAAAACACAGTTGGGCTACTGCTGCAAAAGCCTGAGAAGCACTGTATGTGCTGCCATGTCAGAGGAGTTTCAGGGCAATTCAGTTAAACCCAGTCAATGGTTGTCCACTGACACAGAGGGTTGGAAGAGAAATCCTGTTTAAACTTTACAGATTAATTTAGACATTAGGAGTTCTACCCTAAGGCAGAAAAAATCAAATGCAATGCAGAATAGGAGGGAAATATATTTAATCCACCTCACTTGAAGAACCAAGCAGACTGCTGTAGTCTGCACCACTTGGGGTCTTTGCACTGGTTTAAACTGAGAGACAGACATGGTTTTGCTGAAATTGTTATTACTTTGACACAGTCAGGAATATTTGAACAAGGATTTTTTTGGGGGGGTAAGATACTAGCTTGAGTCTTGGGAGATCTTTGTCCAATACCAGATCCACCACAGAATGTGGGCAAGAGGGTGAGCGAGGCTGGATTACCCTGTGCCTTACTTCCCCAGTTTGAAAACTGTGTCAAACATTCACTCTCTTCTGTTCTTTGCCTGCCTTGTGCGGTCAGTCTGTAGGCAATGCAAGGCACCACAACCATTTGCTAGGAATCTGCCTAGTGTGATTCACATGAAACAACAAAAATAAATAGAAGCAGCGGCAGCGCATCACCTGTGGATGCTGAGAAGCTAGGTACTGCATCCTGATTCACATACAAACGTTAACAAACCAAAGACCTGGTTTATGCCCCCAAACAGGGTGTTAGGGCTACAGAAATGGGACTAGGCTTAAGCTCTCAATCAGTAACTTCTTTGCTCTTCCCCTCACCCCCAACACGCACTGTTCCAATTACTTGCAAAACCTCCTTGTTGTAACCATCCTTAGCCCCACCATATGGCCTTGACTGCTTTGCAACACAAATGAAAGACTCTTCAATTCAGGTCGCAGTAGGCCACACTCTTAAACACAAAGGCTAAATAAACGGGCATTGTTAATGGGCCACCAAGATGAAAAGCACTTGATTGTTTTCATCAATTAAATCAACTCTAGATTTAGTGGCTATTAACCCTTTCAGCAAATTCTTAAATATTTATTTCAGCAGAATTACTACAATTCTGTATTTTTACAGTAGCTCTCCTGGTGTAACAACGCTCCACTGAAACATAGCTGAATGTGGCGTGCCCTTGTTCATCCTTACAGCTGAGCCATATACTGCACTGGCTCAGCTGCTCCCGACAGCTGCGCTCAGTGTGATTCACTTTTGTACAATCTACAGGGCTATACACTATTCTAAGATTGTCCACTGACATTAACATATAGGAATTTAACATACTTCTGTATCTGGGCTTCCCCTCTCACAAAGCTTCACATGTACCAGGCAATGCTCCCACTATTGGCAATGCATGTCAACAAAAGATGTGGCCAGACTGCTCATAAAAACATCTTCTGTGTTTGCAGCTAAACATATCACCATGAATTTGAGTAGAGTGCCAGCAATAACCTTTTCTTCATGTTTAGATAGGTCTGAGAGAATCCTTTCCCACATAAGCACTGTATTTTCTGAGTTTTCTATATTCTAGTTTAATTTACCCTAAGATGTCCAGCTAATGAAGATGACTGCATACTAACAGCAGTGACAGGTTTTTTCGGCATTCTTCATAAAACCTTTCAGGCACCTCTTTTTGGTCCAGCTCTACAGATCCATTTAGTACATGTACATTTTATTTAAATGGTCTTCTCACTGATGGCAAAAAAATAGCTGAATTATAGGAGTATGTTCATTCTAAGGTGGAGGTAGTTAAGAATCCAGCTTCTTTTCATACATTTTTTTATCAGGAACTTCCATCCCATGCAGTTCCTAACCACCCTGGATCTACCAATACAGTCTTCACTGCGCAAGCAGATGAGCAAGGAAAAGGATAATTGTACCTCTAAAAAGTATTGACCAGCTACAGTTCTTTCATTAGGACATTCCCTTTCAATGTTCTTATCTCAGTTTTGGGGCAGTTTTTGCCATTCCTTCCCATTCTCCACAAAGAGGTGAGGAAAACATCAACCGCAGCCTGCTTTGGGTGCAGCGCAGTAAGAATTCTTGCAGGTGTCTTTTTACCAGCTTGACCAACCAGCTGTGGTTGGTTGGTCCTGATAAAATTCAAACCATTGATTTTAAAATATTTGTGGATAATTCAGAATAAATATTTTTTTTTTTGCCATGCAAACAAAAATTAAAAGTTTAATTTGCATAGGCAACAGACAGCTTATTTCTACAGACTTCAGGGCCACATTGCACAGTCTTCAAGCATATTGTAAGCAAGTTCTGAATAAAGGGTGAAGGATACATCATTCAGGCTTCTATTCTAAAATGCCCCTAAATTTTCCTATTTTTGGAATAAAACTATTCCCAACTATGAAATGTCAACCTCTCAATCCACACTCAGTTGTATTTTAGGCAAGTTCTGCAGCTTATGAAATATCTAACAAGTCCTTCCAACATCTCAAACTCCTCCTACTCCATCCCTCACCCAGAGCAACAACTCCAGCTGTCGCAGAGCCTCTGCGCCCTGTGTGTGCTATGCGTGCGGGTGAGCGGATTTGATCCCGCGCTGCCTGGCCAAATGGCCCAGGCTGAACCCCAGCCACTGGGCTCTCAAGCAGAACACCAGCTTACTCACCTTTTCTCAGTTACTGATTTGCATGCAACTTTTCAGGCCATCCTACCTATGACACCTCTGCTCCACCACCACCTTTGATTGAAATTGGCCAAAGGCTTCAAAAGTTGTAATGGCATATGGGATGAAGAAGGAGGAGGTGGGAAAGCAAAAGAATTACATGAGTCTTATTTCCTTAGGAAAGCACATAAGTCAAAGAGCATAGCCTCTTTTACCTGTAATCTACTATACAATATTAAGTTCTACACTTTTGATGTCCTAAATTTTTAATAGAACCAGAAGATAAGTCATTTTAATTAATTTTAAAAAATCCTTTGCCATATGAACCAAACCTTTAAACTATATATATATATCAACAGATACCTATCAGTGCTATTTTTATCTGATTTTCTTTACACAGAGAAAAACGTCTTTCTCACGACAGGATCACAACTCATTGCCATTTTGGATTATTTCATGTATTTAAGCTTCATTCACAATGTATCACAAACTATTTGTAAATGCTGGACACTCAGACCAGACCCACGTACATGCAAATTAACACAGTGCAACACATCATCAGAACTAAGAGGTGTCGTGTCTCTACTGCATAATTCAAAAAAAACATTAAAGTGTCATCACCCTTGATCTGCTGTAAAAATGGAAGCTTCCTCCTTGGCTTTGAATCCGTTTCTGACTTCTAGATGAAAAGTCAGATCCTCAGTTGAGCTGGGGTGATTCATTCTAGCTGATGGCCTTCTGTGGAAGCCCCAGTGTTTCCTGCTAAAATAGTCCTCAAGTCATGCAACACTGACAAAGCGGAGTCGAGCAACTTCAATTCTTTTGCTCTGTTCAGCACAGAGAGCAATGCTAATGCTGATGTGACTTTGTGGAATTCAGAGAGAGGCCCAGCTGGATGTCCCAGTTACAGTGTCTTTCTTAGGAGATGAAAAGGTTTTTTCTTATTTCTGAAAATCGATACTGGAAAAGTGTCAATCTGATAAACTGAGATTCTTGTGGGTCCATTTTGTGCTGTTTCAAGACATGGCAATTCACATGCTAGTGGGACTAAGAAGACAAACCCTTTATTTATTTTGTTAGGATGTTTATATCCTGTCCTTTTACTGCAATGTGATAACATCACGGTATTTTTTTAATTCATCTTCACAACAATTTTTCTGAGCCCATTTTTTTGATCCCATTCACAGACACAAAACTGAGATGCAAAGGGACTATATGACTTTCACAAGATCATACAGGACGTACATTTTGTTGCGAATAGCATAAAATTTAAAAATAAAAAAATAAAACCCACACATAAATAATTTTGGATTTTATGGTTCCAAGGCTAGCTCTCCAGTTTTGGGCCAGCTTAATGTTTTTTGTTGTTCCTGAGAGAAACGAGATAATACACCAATAAAAGCTTTGAATTCTCACAGGTATAGTTAACCGGTTTGTATACTTCTTGTTTCCAAAATGATCAGAGTCCCTATCATTCTTCCCTTCCTTAGGATTTCATGCGTGTCAGAAACATTGTAATGCCAAAAAAGGGTTTCAGATAAACACCAAAACGTTCACACATTTAAAATACTTCCCAGATCTTGCGTTTCACAACAACTCTTTATAAACCGATGTGTATTTATTTTGCTGGAAAGTTACCCAAATGAAAATACTGCCTCTCCAGTTCTGGTCTCTGGGGCTTTAATCCACTGAGAAACTTTGGAAAGTACTCACTGATCGTGGGATAATATTTCTATCAGATGTTAGCGGTATTTATTGCATCGTTTTATGAATTCTGATTCATTTTTGTATAATTTGATGTTTATAAAGCACTGTTGCTTCCATTTTCACTAGGGGAGGCACAAAGACATCAAACCTCCAAACACATGTTCCTAGGGGACCTAAAAACCCGTAAATACCCAAGCCCGCGCAGCGCTTTTAGTAATGAAGGGTGTTAATCATTTTTTCTCAGAGGACTGAGAGAATGGCGAGCGCTTTCTAAACCCTGCGACCACCTTTTGGATTTATAGTTTGGGATTTGCATTTTTTTATGCTAGCTGATTAAATATGCTTGGAATTCACCAAGTTTTTGAAGTTTTAGTTTGTTGTTACTTCCAGCCCATCTGCAGCCTCAGCCTGGCTCCCTCCCCAGCCCGCGGAGCACGAGTGCGGGCGGCAGCACCCGCAGTGCGGGGTTCTGGGGAGAAGGGCGCACGGTTCCGCGGGTGGGTCCCGCCTGCCCGGCAGGAGCAGCAAAGCCGCACGCGGGGAAGCGCTTTTTTTGTTGTTGTTTTCTCTCCCAGGGAGCCCCAGACAAGCCCCGGTTCCCGGAGCGAAGCCCCGCAGGAGCTGCCGCTGGGCAGGTGTGCCAGCCGACCCAAGCGCCGGGGCCGCCCGACCAGCCCCGCGCCTGCCGCGGACACCCCGGCCCGAGCGGCGGCGCAGGGGACAGCCCCGCTCCCGGCCGGCTGCCGCCCCCGCCGAGAGAACGGGCCGCTCACGGCCGCCCCCCCGCCGCGCTGGCGGCCGGGCCGGGCCGGGGAGGGGCGGGTGGGGCCGGCGGAGCACGGCGGGTCACGGCGCCACCTGGCGGCGCGGGGCTCCCGGGCCGCCACGCTGCGCCGCCGCCGCTCCCGCCCCAGGGACGGGGACGCGCCCGAGCGGTGCCGCCGCCGCATCCCGCAACGCCCTGCAGCAGCGCTGCGGTTCCCGCACCCCGCGGAGCGCCCTGCGGCAGCGCTGCGGTTCCCGCTGCGGCGCCCGAGCCGCCGGGTGCGGGCAGCGCCCCGCCGTAGCGCTCCCCGCAAGTCCTTCCCGGTTTCGGCCTTTCCCCACCCCGCCGCGCTGGTCGTTACGTTAGGGATGAGTTAAAGCTTGTTCCAACGTCATCTCTGCCTGATAAATAACACAAAATGCGCTCTTTTTGTTCTCTGGTCTGTTACCTAAAGAGACAGCACACCGTATTGGAAGGTACCTGACGTATTTGCTGGCTGTCAAGCCCTTCTCTCTTTGCATATTTTTTTTTTTTTGAGATTATTTTACCTGCTGTCGCGGAGCATCACACCTTTCAGAAGTTTCTTTGACCACAGACTGTGCATTTGCTGACAAGCTCTGAACATATTCCCCATCTCATAATCCAATCAGGTTTTCCAAACACCCACAAAAGAAGTAAAATTAATCTGAGCACTGAAAAACTGAATAATTAAAATAACTAAAACTAATCATCGGTAATGATATATTTACATGAGTATTTAACAGGACTAATGCAGATTCATCATTTATCTTTAATATATCTTTACAAGCTTCTAAGCAGGAATGCAAATTCTTAGTATAATGCACAGATTCTTGTTACCAGTTGTAGCTTCTGCCAAAAAATAAAAAAATTACCAAAAAAAATCTATTTTTAAAATATAGATTCTAAAATTCTTTTGATTTTTTTCTTTTTTTACACTTCTAAACGCAATTTTTTCTTTCTTTCCAGTCACAGAACATTCTTAGCAGGATATAGTAAGATAGAGATTTAAACTAATTTCTCAGTAGGATACTAGAGGCAAAGATACTCCGAAAAGAGCGCATGTCCAATACAGAGTCCTTTTGCAAAACATATATATGCACCAATTCAGCTGGGATCGTGTGGGCGCTTTTGAGGGGCGGGGGGGAGCACAGCATACTTGTAGGCACGGACATCTTCAGCTCAGATAGGGGGGTCTGGGCTAAGACCACGGATTTGAAAGGCCTCCAAACAGGGAGGAGCTTTTTCTATTATTTTTTTTTTCAAAACAGAGCAGAATTACAGGGATTACATGTTTACATGAAGAATGCTGTTATTTGACTTCATGTTGGAGCTCAGCCTCTTCAGTTAATGAAGGAGAAGATGCAGCTTCAGTCACAGTTGCTCATAAAGCTCTTCACAGACAAGACCTTGATAATGACCTTTCTTCAGTCTACCGTTCAACTGTGGTATGATTCAAATCCAAAAGTCAATTTTTATGTCTCAATTTTTCCTTCACTTTGTACGTTCAGGAAGCTGAGAACATTGCTTAGGAAAGATCACATCTTCTCACCAGGAACATTTATTTTATCGCTAAAAAGTAAGCATTACACATTTTTTGACACTGGTAGGTCATTTGGCCTTGGCTTGTGTCTGATGATCCAATTCTTATGAATAGTCCTTTTCATGGGTGTGATGGTCACCTAATTATTTTTACTTCCACAACTGTTTAGATGCTGTTCTCTCTGCCCCTGTTTATGTCCCCATCTCCAATCCTTGCCCTCAACTCCATTCCTATTAGGTTAGTTTAAATCACGGAGGGATCAGAGATATGGGGTCACCTATCCTAAAGTTTTTTAGGCCTTAAAAAAGCAGATGCTTGCAATTTATTAAAAAAGTTAAAGAGGTATCACCTTCATGTGGAAGAACTCCTTAAAGCTTATAAAGAGTTTACTCATAAAGAAGCTGAGGTAGTAGACTTGGGACTCCATCCCTCTGGGAATAGACTGACTACCATGAAGAAAGAGCACAAGACCCCAGCAAGCTGCAGGCTTCTAATTTATAGCCCTAGCCCACACAGGATGGAAAAAAGTGTTGTTTTTTTTCCTTCTGCGTCACTTTGCTATTATATTCTCCTGTGTTGCTATAATGACTCTCTCCTCCAAGAGGAATACCATCGGGCTCTTCTGCTCCTGGTTCTGGAGTTTGGTTTCTGATAGTTATAGATGAAAAGGTGGGGATGGGGGCAGAGGCTTATTAAGAAAGAACAGTTTTCCCTTGCAGGTTTGTCACCTATGAATCCTTTCTTTCCCTTTTCACTTAAACATGCTCACAAACATACAAACGCCTGAACTGGACCTGACTCTCAGGTGGAGAGATGGAACACTAACTTACCAGGTTATAAAAAGAAGTTGCTATATGTGCTCTCAGATAGGTTATGTAATGATCTTACATTGATGATCAAGTCTTGTCTTACATGCAAAGGTAAAAAACATTGCTCTAAAATACTAGATCATCATGCAGTTTGCATGTCATGTAACTCCACCAGACCCCTGTCAGTATAAGAGGTCAAAATAAGTCCTATTGATCAATGCTGATACTCAGGACTAGTGTTTGCAGCAGTAATTTGCCATGGACTTCCATATTCTCCCAACCCATTTCTTCCTTAAAAGAAGTTTCTTGGGATGTCTGTCCCTTTCTCAGCAGCTATATACTCACAGCAATTGAAGATACTTTGTTGTACATTATTTGTACAAACTAGGGGGGGAAAAATGCACAGAAGTATTTTTCTTTCCAAACCATCGTGCAAGACAGTTCTCTTTTACACTTGTGGAAGATTCTCAACATCCTAACTGGCTCGCCGTCGGTCACACCATAAAGAATTAATTAGCCCAGCCTAAACTAGACATGACTTCCTCAGAATTCCTGAGGATTCTATTCAATTCATGAAATGAGTTGGGATACATAGGACAAACAGTGCAAAGAAGCTGGTGAGCTATGGTTGTCCCACTGAAAAAGTAAGCACAGGGGTATAGTCTGCAAGGACAGCCAACAATTCAGGAGGACAAACTGTCATTGTTTTAGGAGCAGTGCTAATGGTAGGCAAACATTTAAAAAAAAAAAAAAAAAAAAAAAGGTCAGTTAGCATTAGCATCCAGCTAGCTCAGTAGCTTTGTTGAACAGCTTTGGACTCTGAAGCCTGTCAAGTTTTTGTTCGGGTGTTGGCACTTCCTGGCTCTGGTAAGGCAGGAAGGATTGCATAAACAACCCTTACTGTGGTATTTTGGTGCTGCCAGTGCCAGCAAAACCCAAGAAGTCCCAGGGAATTATAAATGCAAACACACACAAGAGTGCTGGAAGTCTCTGAATATAAAGCAAGTGTAAAAGTATGATCCTTTTGAAAATTCAAACCAAAACACATCTATCCTCAGTAGTGTTTCCCCTTAATTTCAATAGTGGTATGCATTAAACTGCAGAGGAATACTTGCCTTGCAAATATTTTAGCAGAAAACATGCAAAAAATGTGTGGCCTTAGTGGGGGAAAAAAAACCACCAGTATTACATACATTACAAGGCATACATTAGGAAAAATACGTAGGGAATGATAGTGGTAAGGAACTAATTGCTCTCCCAGATACATCATCATTACTATTGGCTATACACTGGTGATGCTTTGTAGAAGATGTTTTATTTCTGCCTCCAAAAGGTTTATGATCTAAACTTAACACAGACATAGAACAGATGGGATAAACAGGGAAGGTGAAAGCAAGGAACAATAGACAAAACCAATCTACATATATATCTCATCTAACATCCTTTTAAAATTAATGTGAATGCTTTCATCACATTTTGCTGCAGGCAAAAATTAAGATCTCCATCTGATCAAGAGGGAAGTCCAGGGGTGGAAGGGAAAAATGCTGACTCTGCAGTGTGTTTTCTTTCAACAAAAAAATATTCCCAGGTATCTCCATAGGAGCAGGTAAAGAGGGAACAGGATGAAACGGCAGTTGCTCTCCATAGCATTATGCTGGCCAGCACACTAGAAATTCTGAGCATAATTCAATGATGAGGTATAAGAAGTAATTGTAGAGATTCATCCACCACAATGGGAATCTTTCTGAAGAGGGGCAATGCATCTACACTCTCAAGGACATAGAGAAATTCCTGTTAAAGCCTAAGGTACTTTACTTTCTTTTTAGCTTGCAACAGCACTTCAGTGCTTATAGTGCTTATATATAAGTGCATCTTATAGCTATGTGGTGTGGACTTCTTTTCACAGCTGTAGAGGGCCCTTTTAACAGTGGTTGAGCATTCAGCGCTGAAAAGTACTTGGCTTTGATTGAAGGCAAAATCCAGAGTAACTCAAAGCTAGTTCGTCTCCATCAGAACAACTAAGATGAATGACAATGAATGACACAGAGGGTGTAAATCTATTACAGCTCCTCTGGCTCTTTGTTCAAGCTCCAAAACACATGTTATCCTCTTAGCTGTCCTTGGTTCATTTCCTTCTACTAACATCTTACAGCCCTCAGAAACTATGCAGTGACAATTTCCCTTGTCAAGCAATTCCTGAAGGCCCTGGAGCAGAGTAAGCTATACACCACACTGTGAAAGTAGGTACACATAATGCTTTCAGACATGGGAGAGAGCCAACTATAAATTAATTAATGTAGGAAGAATTAAAGCCATGAAGTCCAGATCAACTTCTACACAGAGACCTCTATATAGACATAAAAGAAAACCAACAAATTCTATGTCTTTCTGCAAAGTGGAAGAATTTGAGAGCAATGAGGGAGAAAGAAAGAGGATAAAACAGGGAAATTTTTCAAAGCAAAGTTATTATTGCACATATTGGAACTAAATTCAAATCAAATTTGAAGTATTCCATGAAAAGCACAACTACCAAAGCTTAATTTGCTGTGTGTTTGTGCCCTGGAAGCCTCTCCTCACCAGCTACCCAGCTCCGTATTCCTTCTGACTACACAAGTCCTGTAATAAAGCCATTTCCTACTGCATTCCCAGCCACACACACTTCTCTGACATTATCCCCACAGCACTCCTCAGCCCCCAACTACTGCTTCGGCCAGAGGCAGCATGTGCAGTCACTGGTTTCTAGTCAAGAAAGTGCTTGCTGGCCAGCCAGCATTTGTGTGCTGACTGACTAGCGACAGGCTGAACAGGACTGATCGCTGCTGAGCTCATCGTGCAGCCTCTCCCTTCCTGGCAGCACTGCCTGGTGTCTCTTTCCTTCTCCTCTTTCTATTCATACGATTTTTGCAAAACCTGCTGGAACTCGACCAGTGAGATTTCTGCTTTTCTGCCTAGTTTCAAGTAATCTTCAACAATTTCAGCACCAGCTTCAAGAATTATTAGGGGATGCACACATGGTGCAACTGCAGAACCTTATTTGCCGACGACACCCAAACCATTAGAAAGGTGTGTAAAGGCTCTTCAGAGAGAATGTTGCTCACCAGCATCGGTACCACACACCCAGCGTGATGGGATTAGTGCTGATCCTCTCAATTGTCCTTTGAGTTTGTGATGAGTCCGTGATAACTCAGGGGTATTATAGAACAGTAGGGCAACTTTAGTGAACCTACCTGTTATATAGACCATGATAAATTCTCATAGGTGACTAGTGATACTCCAAATTATTTTTTGTGTATTCAAAGACAGTTCTTCTATAGAGCAATCTTACAACAATGAACCTCTGTTGCTAGTTACCACCCATATTCTAATGCAGCGGAACAGCTCAGCTTCAGCATAACACAGCAGCAAGCTAAACTGATGAAGTCAAACTGAAGAAAAATTATACTTTCTGAGCAAGCTTGTTTTAGCATCTATCTGGATAAGATCTAAGATTTTGTTCAGTGAATCTTTGCTAAATCTGCCCTTTGTTCTCACGTTTGCTGTGGATTCTCCAGGCATTCATGCCTCTTGAGGAAAGTCTCCATTGGTTGCTCTGCACTAACTTTGACAGAGCAAACTGATGAACCCCAAGTCAGAAGAAGATCTATTTTTACAGAGAAGCAGATCTACCTTTCTGCCCATTCACTCCTCGAGTCTTTGCTAAGGTTCCTAGTTGCAGTATCTTAGTTGTGGTGTTTTTAAAGGAGGAATGATCTCTTGGAATCTTAATGAGATCTGCAGTGACCAAAGAAGAACAAACTATAGTGAAAGGGAGGTGGAGTTAAGATTCTTTTCTAACAGTAGCATTTTCACATGCTTACACGTAGGATGGATTTTTTTGACACAATTAAAGAGCTGAAAAAAATAGATGACAAGATGTGAATAATTAAGCAGTTCTTAGGAAACATTTTGAGATAATGAATAGGATACTGGTCTACAAATTCTGCAAGCTTGGAAAAGGCAGAAGAGCAAGTATTACAGCTTTTCAGAGGATATACAAGAAAAGCCTGCAGGGTGTCAATTTGTAAAGAAAGATGATAGTAAGCAACTTTTTATGGCAAGAACAGAGATGTTGCTGGACAAAAAATGTTCCCACACATCTTCACTTGCAATAAGCTTTTGAGTGTTGAAGAATAATGGGTAGGTTTTGACTTCACTGGAAACTGAAGATTTTTTTCCCCTTCCTTTCAGGGAATAATATTGAAGAAGGGAACTTAATAATTTTATATTGATTTGTCAGCAAAAATTGAGATTTGTTTTAGATGCTTTTTGTACAGTTTTTGATGCATAGACTATGGGGAAGTGATTGAAAGGTTTTTTTGCCTTTAAGTAACAATTCACTGAAACAGAGATTTTCTTCTAAAAGATACTGTGTCGGAAACATTAGTGTAAGCAGAGCATTCATTGAATCTGTGTCCTATTTACTTTTGAGAAATTGTGTTTAAGCTGCTGAAGATGCAGACAACATCAATAACCCCATAAACCAGAGAAACTATCAAGCAAAACAACCCAATAGTATAAACATTGTATAGAAAAAAATAAAAATTGAGGCATTTCCAGTAGTTAACTTCCATACTTAGAGAAGTCACTCAAGAAAATAGTGTTTATTCAAATTCGGTAGGAAGAAAAAAACTTCATTCTTTACTGAAAGCAATTTGTGACTAACGTAGGTTTTTGGAGGTGGTTTTTTTTTTGTCCTGTTCCATCATTTGTCAGCTCCTGTCAATTGCTATTCCCTGTCAATAGCAAGTACTCAAATTTGAATGGAAATTTCAATCTATGAACTTTTTATCTTGGCCATTTACTTTTTCTTATTTATACTGAGCTACTTAATTCATATTTTTTTTCATCTCTCTGTTGGCTCACTGACACTGTCAAAATCTTGGAATATAGAAAAAAAAATGGTCAAGTAAAAACAGGAAGAAGAAAAGATGGAAAGCAAAAACTCAAGAAGCTTTCTCCCTTGCTATCCAAACAATATAACCCAAATGAGGAATAGTTATGAGTTGTGCTTTTAAATCACACAACAAAAAGAGAGCTTTCCGGTATTCATAAGTATTTGAAGAAATGCTTTACTAAAGTAAATCCTGATTTTCTTCTTTGGTTGCTGTTTGGCTTTTCTAATGTATCAGATTTCCCATTCATCTACAAATACTTACACTTTCTTCTGTGCAGCACATTAGGCATGGAGACCCCTCCAAACTAGTAGGTAAATTTCATAAATTCACCTTTTCCAGTTCTCTTTTGACTTGATTTGATGTGAAAAAAAACGGGATTTTCAAAAGTGACAGTTCTTTTTTGATGTGTGGGAACACCTAGATGCGGAAACCTAGAGTGCCATCTCTAAGAGTTGAAAATGGAAATCAAGTTGAACCAAATACAAACCATGAAAAATCAAATGTGTTCTGAACAGATATTTAGTGGGTAATACCAAAATAGAAAGAACCGAAGCTTATGCTGCTCTACTGAACCTATTTCCAAATAAACAAGATAATCCTAAGAAAATAAATATAGCCACCAAATTAATTAGAAAAGGTCTAGAAAGGAAGGCTGAAGGAATTATCTGAACCTTGTAGAAGTCTAGTGAAGTCATAAATCTGAGAATTCTTGTAAACTTCATGTTACAGAAATTGACAAGACAGAGCACAACAATCACGAAAAATACAAGAATTCTACCCTAGGAGTATGTTAGGGCAGCAATTTTTAGACACCAACATAAATTTAGAGTTTCATTAGAATCTGGGTAGTAACAGAAGATGTCTAAATATATAAGAGAATGTGTTAGTATTCAAAAGGGATTAACTGATTTCCTACTGATGGCATTGGAAGCTTTTAAAAAAAATCAAGGTGTTTATTTTGATTTTAGAGAGTATGGACTCAATATCTTGTTCAGAGTTTAACCAGATATGTAAATTGATGATAGAATTACAATGAAATTTCAGAGCATATCCTCTACACCTGACTATGCCATAGGAAATAAATCCCTAAATGCAATCTCCTAATTTTCCTTTTTTTTTTTTTACACAGTGTTAAACAGGAATTTCAAAATCCAGATAGAAATGGGGAACCTCTTTCTCAATGCATAGTCTTACCGACTTTTTCACAAAAATATGATCAAATATTTACAATGTTGATACTGAGATTATGAAATAACAGTAAAATCTGTTTACTACATAATTTATTTTACTTGGTGCCAACAGCTGCTTTGTGTTATCAGCGATGAAATCATACAGAATAGAAAAGAGAGGGGGCTATTAGATCATCTAGTGTGTCTGCTTCCCTCCTCCAAAGCCAAGTAGTTCCTCCCTGCTTGGAATTTTCCAAGTGACCCCTATGTTTATGTTTATCAACCTGAAATCCCCATTTTGCAAGACTATCTGTAAACTTTTCTGTAGCTTTTTATAAAAGCTTCAATAACAAAAGCACCAGAGCTTCTACCCTGGAAAGCTAGTAACAAATATAATCATTAAAACTTCCCCCGCCCCATTTTTATTGTTTTCCCAATAGTTATAATCAGCAACAGCATAAAGAGATAATTGCTGAGTGACAATGAAATAAATTCAACTAAATTGCATTATGCTAATGTTATGCAGTGTTACACGGTACATGTATTTATGAGAGACCTTTCCTCATTTACCTCAGGCCACTTTCATCCATTTCTTGGTGGAAGCTGTCATTTCTGTTAGGAATTGTCTACATAGATGTTACATGACTCTGTGTGTCTCTAAATGCTGGGTTTTTTTCTCTCTCTCTACCTATTATGCCTGTCATAGGAGTCTCTAGCCTGAAATCAACATAAACGAGTGTGCCTGGCAATGTGTGCATGCAGAGTCACACAGCCTCATCTGTGAATCTGCAGCAATTAATTATATTTATAGTGAAATATCTGCAGAACATTTGCATGTATGAATTATGTATTGGGAAAAAAGCAGTACACTATGGTTTATGCATTTTTGTTCTCATGGGAGTCCCTTTTTAACTGTAATATATGCTATAAAGTAAAACAGATTTTTATTAATTTGTCTATCATCTTAATGACGACATATCTTTCTAATTAAAGATATTCTTTTCAGAAGTGTTTTCTAAATAGCTATTTATCCTGGTTTTACCCTTACATTTTCCAATAAATTGTTCATTACTGTTTAATATATTTTTTGTTTAATATTAAATTATTCTAACAAACACCAAGAAAAAAACCAAAAATCATCAATGAGTACAGGCCAGAGTTTAAGGCAATGAAGTATGCATGAATTATAAGCGTGATATGATTATCCCTCTTATTATGGTTATTACAATACATAATGAGCAGTGTCAGTCTGTTATCTTATCATTTTATTATTTTGTGGATTCACCCAAGAGTAAAATGTAAATGTAGTAGCTGAGAAGTAATGAGTCAATGGGCTGGGAAGCATGATAAAGAAATAATAAGAAGGTAGTATGCTGCAAAGGCTATTCTTCACTAGACTAATTGTATGCTCTGAAATTAATTATCTGCTACAAAGATGTCAGGTGGCTACGTTAGCTGTGAAAGAAAACAACAGAATATTCAGAAAACCTTTTCTTTGATAAACAACTATTGGTGACAATACTGAATTAAGGCTTCAAATACTAAAAATTAGTCTGCCTGTGTCTCCTGTTCAGAACTTTTTAGTTTTTCACATATTGTCCTAAACAGGTATGCAGCAAAATACAGCCTTATATTTTCCTTGTATTAGTGCCTGCATAAGGAATGTCTAACATTTAGTTTCAACGTACATCTATATTTCTCCGAAAAGCAACAAAAAACATTCAAGAAATCAGATAATTTGTTTAAAAAGTGGTAAACAGGTGTTTTACAAAAAACATGCATTTATAAAACAAAACCCGAATTCTTTAATGATTGAGCCAGAATTTACTGCAGCTTTCTCATGGTGTGTAACTATTACATATACCCCATGTGCCTGTTTGCTTGTATAGAGCATTGCAGCCTGGAGGAAGATTCCAAACATTAAAACTGAAATGATATAAATTAAATCTTCTGTGAATATTGCTCCCTAAATATTCTAGTTGTTTACAGTTATCACAGAATTTTGACAGATTAATACAAACCATGAAGAAGTAATAATTATTATAGCACTTGAAGAGAATTCTAAGATGAGATTGTTTTTTACAAAATCATGGTCAGCATAACTACACACTCCAGTATTCCTTGATTTATTTTGCTGTAGGATGCTGTAGGACAGTACTCAGCCTGGAATTATCTTAGTTAGAGAGGAGGGGGGGGTGTTATATTATTCTTCAAGGTTCTGTTGCAGGAAACATATTAACATTCATTGACCTTGCAGTGGTAATTTGTACTGATGAGCATCATTATATGACTGGTATATTAAAGGAGCTTATTAGAGATAGGAAGCATCCTATGCTATTCAGAGACGCTATTACCATTTGAGATGTGGCTGTCATGGAGTCTTCACATACAGGAGACATTTGGAACAGTGGAAAAATACTAGAATAGCTTGGCTAAGCCTTCAGGTTACTGTAGCTTACAGCCCAACTTTTAAAAATTGGATCATATGAAAAATTCACATTCATATCTCCCGGTAAATAAATATCACATCTTCCCAATGTTAGCCACATAACTACTTTCTTTTAGTGGATGAGTAAAAATTAAAAAGTATAGTGAATGAGAAACACACGTTTGGGAGTACAGAGTCACTCTCCGTTCTGACCATAGAGATGCTGGCCGAAAATAGAACTGTGATTGCAGTATTCTAAATAGAGAGTCACCCTGCAAGCTCTTCTTAGGAGGTGCAACACATCTCATTACCACATTTTGGAAGAAATATGTTGTTAACAGAGGATTTTCTTCTTGTATTGAGGCCATGAATATAATTATCACTTGATAATTTACAGTGTGCCAACTGTTTTACTGCATCTAGTAAGCAATAAAGCACTATAGGGAGCATGAAGTTTGTGGCACCTGCAACTCATTAAAAGGGCACCATCGGAAACAAAATGTTTACTTATCGTGTAGTGCCGGGCTATACATGAGCAGGTTTTAGGATTGATCTAGGTATGCTTGCATAAAGGACCACTGGCAATGTAAGATGTTCAGAGAGTATATTTTTAGAAGACAGAATATAGGAAGCCTTACCAATTTATGAAGGGAAATTAATTTTCTTCAAAAGTAGAGCATATCTTCTCTGACATATCATAGGTAGTTATTTTTCCTAATGGTCTTCCCTCTTCCTTCCCATGTTCTGTACACACTCCTACTAATCAAAGTGTTTACTATGTAACCACAGATGAGGGCATTTAAAATGAATCATTTCACTAATTTAAATAAATAGTTAGGTACATAGAAGGAAACCACAGCTTTTATTTCTTAAGAGAATTGAAATTTCCCTAAGATAAAGAAGTTATGCAGCTAAACCCATGTACAGTATTTCCGAAGCGCTATGGCAACCCTTTTGTTGCCAGCTGCGCTCAGCATCAGGGAGCCGCACAGCGCAGCCACTGCCACACAGCGACCGAGAGCATCTGACACAACGATTGTGCGCACTATCTTCAGAGCACAAAGATCAGCTTTATCGCATATGCATTGCGAGCGCATCCATCAGAGGTGAACAGCACGTGCTCCAAGGTTGTCTGAGAGGTCACTCAAGAAATTCACGGAGCCCACTCCTGGTTGCCCTCTTCATTCGAGGTAACGCAGGTGTGCATTCAGGGAAGGGGCTGAGAATTGTATGAATTGAGCTGGGCACACAGCAGGAGAGGGATCCTCAGCAGAAAGTAACTTTATAAGAAGAGCTGCCTTCTCCGAGACTGGCCCGTTGGCACTCACAATATGCACAAGAAGATGCGGGATTCAAATGTAGGCAGAATATCAGGCAGCACATGGAGGTAAAGAGGGAAGAAAATTTGAAGCAAGGAATCTGGTAATACTGAGGCTGGGTGGGTAAATGGAAATATGAATTAATAAATGGGAAGACTGGTTGAGCTAAGAGACAAGAAGTTGGAAGAAAAATAGCGGAGGGCTGGGAATCAGTTGACTGCGAGAGAATGACCTCAAGGTAGACTCGACCAAAAAAGGATTGCTTAGGCAAGTAAACAGAAAATAGGAAGTACAGAACATAGGAAAGCAGTGGGACAGCTTAGGCAGGTTTGATAAGAGCCAAGAATATAGGCCACTCAGCCTATGTATACAGCCAGAATATGCAGCCTGTTGAGATAAGACTGGCTGGACTAGTAGACTAGGACAGTGAGCTAGGCTGATTGTCAGGTGAGGGCTGAAAATGAGACCTGAAAGGGGGAGATGGGGAGCCAGAGTAAAGAAAGATGTGAAGGAAGAAGCAGAAGAACAAAGCAGAACAAAAATCTAAATGAAGAAACTGAAAAGGGAAGAGACAGATGACACAAAAGAGCCTGGAAAGAGACAGGTAGTACCAGAAGGGTTAGGAAACTATGGGATTAATGCCAGAAAGCAACGTCAGGAAAAATAGGTCTGGCTGAACTAAAAGGTAAAAGCTAGGATGGGAAACGAAGTGGATTGCTTGAATGTCAAAGTATATCATGCTGGGACAAAGAGAGTTTGGAGTAGCAATACATACCAAGTATTCATGTATACTGTTGTGACTGTTACTCATTACTGGATGCTCCTCCGTGCTGGAGTCAGCATGAACACACAGGGTTTAAAACCTCACCACCCCTCTCTTATTAGCAACATTTGTACATCGTACCGAGCTACTCCCCCATGCTGCCACTGTCCCTTCACTGTCTAGTAGGGCACCCTGCTACTGGCTGCACCAGCTGAAGCAGCTGAACAGGGCATCACCAAGTTCAATCTTGTAACGACCCATGTGCACAAGGAATAACAGTATGTTGTCCAGGGACACACTTTTACATTTTTCTTTGTCATTTTAAAGACTTTTGAAGTTACATACACAAGAATCTGAAAAGATTGGCTAAACCCTCATGCAATGGTGACTGGCGGAGAATTAGCGTGACAGATATTTCTGTGCAAATTTTAAATGGGTAATTCTTCAATAGCATATTGTGAGCCTTTCCGATTTTAAGAAGAAAGCAACACTAATGCTAAACGTTAGAAGCATCTAGTAACATGGAAGATATTAAAGTCTTATGTGTGCCGCCTGTAGACAGTTTGTTCATGATTCACAATTGCTCATGTTCAATGAGTCACCCTAAAGCAGATAATCAGCAATCTTCCAGCTATTTCCCCTTCCCACCACCAAGGACTTTGTAGGCTTGATTTAACACGAGGCTTTAAAAAGTAGCTGGGAAATAGAGGAGAATTCTGTTTTATAAGGATCGGTATAAGCAGAAATTAATCTTTCTATGGGCTAAGTAACCCACTGTTGAAGGCTTTTCTATGCTTTCTACTGAGAAACCAGCACAGGCCTCCCTTTTCAGAATGAGGTGCTCAGTTTACAGCAACATCTTTGTACTTCAGCATTGAAGCTGATGCAGGCATGTAGTATACAGCAAGCAGCAATTAGAGTTAAGTAAAAAAAGGAGAGACGCGTATTTGTAACATGTTTGAAAACTGATCCAATTAAAGTCTGTTAAATTGACCCATTTTACACTACGCTAACCATGAATAGGGCTCTGGATAGAGTTTTTGGGAGTGTGCCAGAGGAGGGACCATTGAATACAGACTTTTACATATGAAGTGTCGAGTACCCCATAATGGGACTGAAGGATGTTAGGACCAGTTTTCCAAGACAGAGTTTGAAGCCTAGCCCCCTACCTTAATGTTAGTCAGAGAATACACTTTTTTCCTCCTTACACATTCACCGCACAGTGCAAAATAACTCGGGACTTGTGAAAACGTATGCAATTTCTTACCTGAGATTATTGCTTACTGCTAAATTATTCTGGTTGTGCTTCTTTCCACACTTTTTTCTCCTTTGTCTTTCCTATCATAAGGCAATTGTAAGAAAAAAGCAAATAAGAATAGATTGTTAATTATAACAGAGTGATTACTATGGAGATGGGTTAGCATCAACACAAAGCTGATCAAGATCAGAAAGTCCTCTCTGTGGACGTTTTGTGGTTTTTTTGTAAAAATAATGACAAAATGAAAAGAGTACAGTTTATCATTTTTTAAATTATCCTCAATATAATGGATAAAGCATGAACATCCTGGACTAGTAATCTGTAAAATTTGCCTTAAAAGAAAACAGCCATTTCACACAATTATTTTTTCCCCCGCCCCAATGCAAGGGGGGGGAAGATAACCATGTGAAAATAAGGGGTTTTTTTCTGTCCTATATACAGACCTGACTCAATCTTTTTAACTGTTGAAAGAAAAGTAATTATTATAGTAAGACTAGGCATCTTGTGAGTTCTTTAATTGTACCTGGCACAGTAGGTGCAGTTCTGTCTCCCATAGTAGTGATGCAGCATTTAACTCAGTGAGCCAAATTTATTCTGTGTGACTCATGTGTCTTCAGCAGAGTTATAATGGGAATTAGTTTTTTCCAGTAGACTTAGCTGTTTCATAGGAATGCCACATACTTTTATAATTTTAATTAATATTCCAAGACTAAATTGCAACTCTCACCCCTCAAGCACTTTCTATTTAATTCACCATGTACTGCGGTTACAATATCTCTTTTGATGCAGTCCATCATTCAGATTACTGTTCTCACAACGTTTTATAAACTGCCCAATTTCCTATCTAACAACAATCATTTTTCTTAGTTACACCTTAGAGGAGGAGCCAACATATAGAAGCATTTTCCAGCTTTTTCTTAGCACAAAGGTATGAGAATTTCTCTCCTTTCTGGACAAAAATCAGGTTTGAGATTTCTTCCTAACACTGCATCAGAAGTTGCACTGCAGCAGCTTAAGTAGGAATGGGATTTTTCTGTTATCACAGCAAAGAATCAGGACTGCTTGTAATATTCCCTTCATGGTGGCAGAGAACTCTTGGGTTGGATTATATTAAATTTATAACTGAAGAAAGCAAAACAGCAACAAAACTCTGAGTGGCAGAAGAAGATTACCATTTCAGTGACAGCATGTTGAATAATTATTTTCTAATTCCCTTGCTAATTTCTCTAACTTTACCATCTTGAGGCAAAAGAATATTTTAAGTCCCAGGGATGGGTAGTCAAGCCTAAATCTGTTAGCTTTACTGTGCTTGAAAAAGGAGAAGCCTGAACATTTTTGAGATCCACGCAAAAAAAAAAAAAAAAAAAAAAAAGCCCCAACCACTGGATAGATACACGAGATCTGCTTCATGTCACAACCTGGCTTTGCCAGTTTCCAGGTACAGGGAACCATAGAAAAAGTGCTGTAAAAGTGGGTAAGCCTTTGCTAATACTTAGATACAAGACTAACATGAGCCAAAACAGAAAAACAGTATCTGCAAGAATCCAATCTATTAAGGTTCCTATGTGTCTCCTTATCAAAATAAATGAGTCTCCTTCAAGTATTTAGCAGTAAGATAACACAACCTTATTCTATCCTGCCCCTCCTCTGCCTCCAGAAGGGAGAATTGTGATAGATTCCTCTTTTATCCATTTTCCTGCCTATGAGTAGGAGTGAATGTATTTAGAGCCTGAGGTTAACCAAAATAAAAAATTCATAACAACATTAACCTAGAAGAGTAGTTAGGAGGTACTATGAAGAAAGAGATTTACTCTCTCCCTTTCAGAGACATCCAAACACAAAACCTCAGAACATTTCACCAAAAAGAAAATGCATCAGCCAAGCTAATACTCTGCAGCACAACCTTGTGTTGCTTGCCTGCGCAGCGTCCCCCAGGCTGCAGTCTGGGTGGGCTTGTACTCAGAGGAGCAGACTGCAGAGCACTGCAAAGGCTTTTCTATCTATTTATTCTTATTGTACTTTATTCACTAATGTAAGTCTTTCCAAAACAATATCTGAATTGTGCAGTCATAGATGCATAGGCTGGCAAATCTTCTCAGCCGCATTAGTTACTTCAATTGCATGTCTGAAAATTGGTTTTGGATGAAAACACTTACATGTCTAAGTCTTAACCTGTGTACCTCACTGTGCAGCCGTTGAAAATTCCAGCCCCAGATATTCTTATCAGATACACCCTACTGCATACTTTATTCCAACTGCATACTAATAAAATCCTTAGAAGGAAAACTGCAAGAATGAGAACAGCCCACTATATTTTTCAGAAACAGAAGATTCAGAGATATCCGTTACTTCTTCAGTCTCGGGTTGTAAAGGTACATGCCATCACTGACTCTGCTAATAGCTATTAGGATGGATTATTGTTACAGCTGCTAATTGGCAGCTGTGTTTGAACACTTGAATAGCTTTGTGATTGGCTGCCATCAAGTTATTGCACAAATCGATAAAATACACCCATGTGGTATAGCTGCAGCAACATGAAAATAATTTTTGAGTGATATAGCAGACTCTCTCCCATATTTATCCTGCTGCTTTGCAGTTTTGAAGGAACAAAACAGGACAGAGAACAGGAGGGAAATACCCAGAGTGTCTGGAAAGCCTCTCATTTCAATCTTTGCATGTACCCCAGAGGTGACCATTAACAAGGGTTGGGGAATGTGTTCTCCTTGGAGTGAATGCTAATTTAAACTTTCACTGTGATCTGATATGCTTTAAAATGCAGCAAATCCCTTATTTATGAGTATAAAGGCCATGAAAGGGCTTTAGAATCTAACCCTAGGGGGCTCTTCAAGTGCACGAACCCAGCGATGTTTAACACTTACACTTACTCTTGAACAGTTGCTTGAAAAGGATAGGGAAAAATACCTGGTAGATGCTCTCTTTTCTGAACAGTTGAGAAAGCTTCTTGCATGAAATGAACAAAACGTTTTCTTGGGAAAATGCTTTCTGGTACTGTAGTTATTGCACTTTGCTATTTAGAATGAACAAAACGTTTTCTTAGGAAAATGCTTTCTGGTAACGTGGTTATTGCACTTTGCTATTTAGAATTCACATTTCCAGAAGAGAGCTGTTGCATACATTTTTTATGACATAATCTCTCACATAAATGGAGTTTTTGGAATGCTGACAGGCCAATAAAGAAACCTTGCTGGTTTTGGAAAACAAATAGCATTTCTCATCAGGCCTCATATCAAAAAAGTTATTAAATGTCTCCTTTGATTTTTGTGATTTGGTTTTTCCCAAGGAAGTCCATAACACCAGCAATGAGACATTATATAAATATAAAAATAAAATGTATTCAAAAAGCTACAAGCAATTAAAAGGCAGTGTATTCTACAAATAAAATTTGAAATATGTTCCATAAAAAGCAAGCATAAGAAATTAATTCTCCTAAGCTGATGCTGAGTCAGATAAGGTACCCTGGCATCAATAGTTCTGTAAATTTTGATTAGAATTTGACTTACATCTTGCTTCTGAAAGTGGTCATGTTACTGCCAATAGGATCACAAAAGTTCCTTTCATAAAACTCTGGTGATCCTTTGGGATGATATAAGACACCAGTATGGGGTGTTCCCAGCAGTCTGCCTGCCTTCCTCCCCTCCTCCACTGCTCAAGGTTAGCATCCAGACTGGCCTCAGTAAAAAATACGTGCTGAATCTTCATGGACAAGGTTCACAGTCAGAAATACTAGCATCAGCTGCCATTGGTCTTGGGTTAAAATAATGCCAAATAGTGAATGTGGATAAGACTTACAGGCTGACATGCAACAGCTATTTGCTCTTACCTTCTTTGTTCCAATGGACAGTATTCACTCCAGTACAGGGACAGACTATTGCTGGGACACAGAAACACTCAAAGCATCCCTCCCTGCAGGAAACCCCTGCAAGCCTTGTCTGCAGGCATCCCGAGACTTGTGGTTCTTGGTAAACTTCAGTATTAATTAGTATAGCATTACTCTGACTCTTCCTGAAATTATGAAGCATACAAGTACTACCATATCTGCTTATTTTCATTAGTGCTTCCTTCTTGAAAAATAAAAGAAAGCACTCTAATAACACAGAAATATGCAGCACGTTCAGACACATCTAATTAGAAAGCCTCACACCTATTTCTAAAACACTTTGTTAAAAAATAAACTTAATTTCTGACATAGACTACATGTTTGAAAGCTGTTTGAAAAAGGAATAGCTTCCCTCTTTATGCAAGTTATCTAGCTGCTGCTATTTCCACCTGAAAGCCTTTACAAGGGTAGGAGCTATTAGTACCTGTTCTTTAGCTTTTTCAGCACGTCCAGTAAAGGAAATACTCAGTCCCCTTTGAGCCCAGCCCCTTTGTGGTTCCAGTCCCAGCTGAGCAAATTTACCAAACCAGCAAGCTACACCTTTCTCAGAGTGCTTTCGCCTGGACTTCTTGTTCTCTTTTTTTCCCCTGACAACCTACAGGTGAGGTCACTGATAAGTCACTGAGGACAGTAGGCAGCTCAAAGTATCTTTGGAATGTTAGTAACTCTGTCCTGTTCCATAAAGCTAGAAATACACACTCCAGTTCAATCCAAGAACTGGAGCTGATATCCAAAATGTGATATGGCAGTCTCACTAGCTAACTAGCTAATTAGTAAAAACATCTTCTGTATCATACCCACTAGTTAGTGGAAATTAGCTTTTTATCCAATAAGTATATGCATAATTATACAGAAGGAACATTGTAGCAAACACTTAATTTTGTTGTTGAAATATATACAGATGTGGAACATGAGGATTGCCACACCATCTAAGATCGGTGGTCCAGTGCTTCATCTTAGTGGTTAGTACTTCATCATCTTAAGTAATGATGAAGAAGCCCTGAAATGAACAATTGTGGAATTGACCATAAGGAAAAAAAAAAATCATAATAACGCTCCCTTAGTCTGTAGAATTATTCTGTCTAAGGGACCAGGTCAAAGTTAAAAACTTCAGAGTTTAAAACATAAATTTGTACAGAGATTGAAGATGATAAGGAGGAGATTAGAAAAAAAGCCTGACGTTTATACTGCATGGAAAGACAACAAAGATTCATCCTTATCATGCGATGAAGTGACAAGCAAAGACACTAGCACTCATTCTGAATATAAGCTGGTTTATCTACCTGGCAGGGTAAAATAACCATGAAGTGATATTAGGTAGGATGTCAGGATTGGTACAACTGTGAAGGACAGCTAGCCAGCAGGGGCACAGCACTGCCTGTCATCCTACTCCTGGACCTGAGTTGGCTCAGTTATCTTGAAGAAGAAATACACAGAAAAAGGGGTGTAAAACATACAGTTCACCTCATATCAGTCACAGAATTTCCAAATTAAGTTTAAAATTCAAGGCCTGGATAAGCCATAAATCCTGATGGCCCTTGAAACCAATGTATAAGAGAATGTGAATAACTAGCTTTAGCTTTACAGTTACTAACAATAGAAATTATCATAACATTAAAGTCTTACAATGTGTTACACCAGTAATTGCCTGGGTTTTGTTTTGTTGTTGTAATATCCTCTTTTGAAATCCCCATACAGATTAACATAAAAGTTATTATATGAAATGAGTGGTGTCGTAAATAATAGTAGAAGAATATCTTCAGCCTTCGGTAGAGTGACATTGTGGAGCAGCACCCCTCTAGGGCTGTTCTGCAAGTAGAGAGGTGCATTTCTGAAGCGCAGTATGTGATGTGACCAGTGGAAATACAAGGCTGGGCTTAGTATCCTAGGAATCTCTTTTCCATCTCATGTTCCTATGTTTCTTCCTCTCATATTGAAGAGGAACAGTGCATTTATCTGTCTCCTGAGGTGAAGCATAGTTGGAATTAGTTTCTTTAGTTCTTTGGCATCTTTCAGTTTTCTAGAGAGAAAGATACACAGTTTTCTAGAGAGAAAGTAGACAGTCCCTATCCAAAATCACTTTAGCATCAAGGGAAAGACTACTTTTGACGTTCCACAGACTGCACAATAAGCCCTTGGCACAAAGCAGGAGGGATCCAAACTGTGCTATGCAGATTATTTCCAGGTGCTATGTGAATTAAGGTACCCACAGTTTATCCTGCTTATGACTTGTCATGAAAGGAGAAGCCTCTTCTAAAGTATCCTGAGAGAATTCAGACTTACAGAGACTGGGAAGTTTTGCTGGACATGCTTGACCTTAAGGGAAGATTTCACAGGAGTTGTAAGTTCCTCCCAGTAATTTCACACTGCATGAGGAAAGTTTCCCAAAGGTAGGAGGTATCTGGGCCTGGCATCCCCATAACTAGCTCTGTACCGGAGTAAGCTGTTCTTTCTTCTCTTTTAATACAGGCTGTTTAGGAATCTCAGGGCAGGACAGAGCCCCTGCTGCACCCAGCACAGCTGAGGCAGAGAGCAGTTGGGTATACCTGGCAGCACTAGGACTTTCAGACCTGCATTTTTGACAGACTGAATACTACCAAAGCCAGAAGCTGCAAAATTTTTTCAGAGATACTCAAATGGTAAATGCTGCAGTAAATGTAACTCACCACAGCTGATGAAAAAGGAAGCATCCCTGCCATGTGGTTTGTACACGTATGCAGTGACAAATAAAGCACTATTATCATCATTAAAATGACATTTCCTATCTTGGTATAGGCATGGTTCTTGTAACGTAAGTGAGTCAGAGTACTCTTACACATGTAGGCATATAAGACTACTTGATACATACATATAAAGATTTCATAGTTTATTTTGTAAAGTCAGAAAATAGTTTGAATTGTGTTGATTAAAGTTCTGACATGCCAGCATTTACACCTCTGTGCCAGATTTATTTATTACTTTAGATTGGTAAATCTTTTCCTTTCTCTCAAAGTGTTGAAATGGTTAGTTAACTGATATTTGTATAGTTTCATGTAAACAAAGTGTACTGTGCATGAATGAAGTATTACATTCTGCTGAAATGCCATTCTTTTAAAATAATTCAACAGCTCGTTACTTCACTGAGTGCAGCATCTGAATTTGTAACTTAGGAAGCTCATTCACAGCACTCTTTTGCCTTAGACATTGTATGAAAGACTAACTTCTAGTTACATGAAAGGCCTACTATATGATAACGGTAAATACACTGCTTCCTCATTCTGTAAGCGTAGAACAGGCTTTGCTCAGGATTGTCTGTGTTTACCCCATGACTGTTCTCAAGGGCTAAAAAGAAAACATTTCATTCTCACATAAGTTCATTTTACTGAAGGATTTTCCTAAATATCTTTTCTTCCATCCTTTTCAAAACTACCAGATTAAAACATGACAGAGTAAAAAGGGTAAATGAATAAACTGTCCTGATTTTCACTGGAACCCTTTACTTAATACTGCAGACCTAAGTACGCAGACAACAGGCTAAATCCAGGCTGGGTCTAACAGCTGATGCAATTTATCCAGCAGCTTATCCTGAGTGGATATTAAACCCACACACTTTATACTGGCTTCATATTCAAGTGCCAGTTGATAGCTGGTCTTACATTACATTTTACAAAGACAGAAATTTAACTCTCATTGAAAGAAGAAAGAAAGATACGCAGATTGCTCATTGCCGTTTGATCATCAAACTGCAGATTTGCTCAGAAAACAGAAGTATTGTATATGCCAGCTACACAGCTGGAGACATTAAAGTAAATTCTTAGGACAGCATAGAAGGGAGATCCTTATTAATTTAACACATCATTGGTGTCCTTCGAGTTATCAGTCATTCTCGTAAATGACTAACCATCATAAAAAACATATTCTGCAAACACATACCAGCCTGTAAGATGATTTAGTGTAATTGCTTAGCTCTATGTAAAAGTGACGTGTGGATGTACAGGAAGCATTACATTTTATTCACAGAGGACTGATTACATGGAACATACTGTAGTCCATATCATTTTTTGACAACTTGTTCAGTCCATGTTCCTTCTGGAAGCTGCATTTACCTATTTTTACATCTGTCCTAGAAAAAATATGATTTGGAAATGAGAAAACATTTTCATGCTGTGAGAAAGTGAAACTCTCTAAAGGGGCGTTTTGGTTTTTCTAAAGACTCCTTTGCTTAAAGTTGTCGATTTTCATGCTATTGGCCAGCTGGGTGATTACACCAGTCAAAATGCCTAGTTTAGATGATTGAAACAATAATTTGTACTCAGAGAGCTTACTCAGGTTTTTAGTTAGGGTAAACTATGGAGGGAAAGGCATGGTGCTCCATGTCGGCGTTGTCTGTTCTAGCTGTATTACGAACTGGAATGAAGGATGATTGATTCTCAGTACAGACCATGGGTAAGTTACTGTACAGTGTAAGCTCAAGTTTCCAGTAGGCCTAGAAGAAACTGGCAATCTGTTTCTGAAATTTGGCAAGGTTTTACCAGTTTCTTCTGCAGGGCTACTTAGAATTTCACTCTAGGCTGGCAACGTTTTTCAGGGACCAACTTACAAAACCAGGTTTTAGCTTGAAGTTTTATAGGCTGATACTAGGAAAACGGTAAAAACAACCTTCTGAAGTAGTATCCATTGAAAAATATGACTGAGAGCAGGATGGGAAAGAACCCAAGAGTGCCTGAACTGTATTCCCCAAAATTGCAGCTGATGAACCTTGACATTCCGAAGTCACATAACTGTTATGCTCTGGGTCTGCTTGCTCTAAGCCCAGTCCTGCACAGTCAAAACCACCTATAATGGCAGTGCTGGAGCCTCTGCCATCTCACTTACAGCTGTTTCCTACATAATCATTTTGTTCTGTTTGTGATCCCACCTTTCACTTGCATCATGAGCTTTCTAGGCAGATAATATTGTACTGAGAATACACAGTGGGACTATAACAAAATGCAGTGAAATTACCAAGGTGTGACCTAGTCTGTAACTAAATAGCCAAGTTATTATGCTAATAAAAATAAAATATTTAGATAACTAGCTGTGTGCGTGCAGGTAAATGCTTGCAACATCTTTCATAGAATTTTAGTGTAGTATGTTCTACTAAAATGTGTTCAGATTACATGGTGCTTTGTACAGGGGCCAGCACTGGGTTAAGTTTTGTTAATTTCTTAATTTAGTTTTCTATTGTCTAGAAAACCAACAGATACTATTCAGAATTAGCTTCCTATTTTAGGACTGCAGTTACTAAAATACCACCTCCCCCCCCAAATACTGAAAAGAAAATCCTTGTATTTTCATCATCCTCAAAACGAGTATCTGTTGAAAGATAAAACATTCACAGAGCCAAGCAAAAATTTCTTACAGATTTCTCTTGTCAGTGCTCATGAGTCATCACTTATATAAGCATATAAAGGACATTGAATATAGCAGGTGGGACAACTGTGACCTGAGGTAGAAGGTCTTCACTGGATATTTTAAGGGTGAGTCTGTAAGGTCTCTTTTTTAGGGTTTTCAGTTAGGAATACTGGCTTCCAAACAGTATTTGATCCTAAACATAAGTATCAGTAGCGGTACCTATTCATCCTAATTTTTCTTAAATGTTTCCAAAATCCAAAAACTCACCTTACATAACACCCCTGCACTGAATCCATGCTGGATGCAAGATTCTGGTGTTGATTTTCAAAGACCTTTAGGCCTGCTGTTTTGAAATGGTCAAAGGAACTATTTGACCATGTTGTAAAAATGGATTCCATATTTCTGTGGATTTCCACAAAAGTAGTGTTCCTCAGAAACAATATAAGATTAATCACAAATGTGAAACAACTGTGGCTAGAAGACACAGAAGGAAAATGTAAGGGCATACATCATGAGCAGAACAGCAACACTCATTAGGGTTAGTAAACATACAATGACGTTTGCTATACACTTTCTACACTCTTCCACCTGTCTGAGGGGGGGGGAGAACTAACGAGTAAAAACCCTTGTTAAAATTTATGGCAGAGGCCTCTGCCTTTTAAGGTACACAAACACTCTACTATGCCTGCAGCTGTCAAAATGCTTGAGTATATCGACTGGATAGATCAGGTAGGTCAGAGTCATTGAATGGAAAACAAAATGAAAGTAGTAGTTGAATGTTTCACAAAGACTACAAGCTAATGTTGCTCTCAAACATCCACATCCATCTGTGATAACCCTTTGTTAGAGAAGGCCAATCTCCAGCACTTGTACACAAGGTGGTTTTTTCATCAGTTTGATTCTTTACCCGTTTTTATATGCTAAACCACCTTTTGGCAAGGAAAAAAAGAATTAAGTCTTCTGTGTAAGGGTGAGAAGGACTTTGATATATTCAAAATATTTTATTTTCTCTGCACTTTCTCTCTAACCTATCCCTAATCCCTAATTACTCTGCATAATACATTTGAAATTAAACAGGAGTCTTAATGCTGCAGTCATCAATTCACTTCAGCTACACTTATACATACATGATTATCATCTGCTGTGCTTTTTGGAATTTATAGGATTTTGAACATGCCCAGGAAGTCCTAACTAGCTACCTGTGTCTAAACTGTTGATGCAAGGTCCTGGTTCAGGCCAGGACTTTTTCTTTCCCCTGAGTCAATCGCAGTTAAGTTTCAGTTAGCTTCTCCATTTCTCCTTTGCTCCCCACCAAAATTATTTAAAGATACTTGCTTATGTTTTAGTCAAGTTGTTAAAAACATGCCTCAGTATTTAATGAATAAACATTGGTTTTGAGATTCTCAGGTGAGTGTGAATATGCATGCAAACACTAGTTTTGGAATAGGCCAGATTAAGCATCTCTTCAGTGTTTCCCAGTGTTTACATCTAAGCATAAAACATCGATTTTTGATAATCTTTACCAATGAGAATAGGAATTTGCTTTGTTGGTATTCATGATGCAATAAATGCATGATTATCTGCTACAACTAATGCAAACACTAAACTTTAAAAACGTTCATATATCTAAACTATCACATACACATGCACAGGTGTGCAATGTTTATGCATATAGATTTATGCCACCAAAAAAAAGTCATAATATATACTTAAATTCTCAACTGAATATATTTGGCCCTCATTCTCTGCTACTTCCATTTAAGGCTGTAGTAGTGAAGGGGGCTATATGGAGTTTCTGCCCAAATTACATACAGGATAAAGTAGTCTATGTTGTACCAGCCAGCTATGTTCCTTCAGAGACTCCACTGCAGCTGAGAATTGCTCAAACAGTCTGTGTTACTTATTTTGCTTGGCACAATCTCCATAGCTTGGGGCTGTAAGAAGAGAAAATAGAAAGTGGTTTAGGAATGAGTTGTGCTGATCTTAAGTCTCGTGAGGACGCCTCACCAAGAAGGGGTGACACTCTGCAAGAATTCTCTGTGAGACTGCTCGGTGCTGCCTTAACACTAAGAAAATGGGGAAGAACCTTACTGGTTCTGACTTGATGGTCCGAAGAAAGGAAATATTGCCTCACTGTGTGTATGGATCTGATCCAGCATCCTTAACATTAGCATAGTCTGTTCATTGATGACAAGGAAGGCTTATGTCCTTATGTTAACTATGAGACTCACAGTTGCAAGGGGGGAACTTGCAAATTAGTTTCACAAAGAACACAAGCCACAGATGTAAGTATACATACAGGTATACACTTAACACATGTGAAATTGAATCTTCTTTTCACAACTATGTAAATAGTTCACAGAACTGTGCTACAAAGGGATCAAGGCTTCCTTCACACAACGTGCTAATGTCCTATTTACTATCAATTTTTCTTGATTCTGTGTAATTACTATGCTACCCTTCTAGTCTGCTTTAATTAACAAGGTATCTTAGCCCAAAGACTGCAATCCTAGGGCTCTTTCAAACTATATTAGGCAGCTAAAATATGAAATTAAAAGAAAACAGAGTTCCGGCCAACAGAAACAAGTGACTCATTTCCTTGTGAAAACACACAAGGTTTATGTTACTCTGGCAACGATGTTCACCATTCCAGAATAAAGTCTCTTTGCTCCCTTCAGAGCTTTTATATATTCCTGTTACAGTCTATGTTCCACTGTGACCTAACATTGAACCGAGTTATTCAGGTATTCACAAGAGACTGTAAGTTATGCTTTAATTTAGATAGATTCTAAGTCTGCTCTTTGACAATGAATTAATAAACACATACGTTCTTTTTTACAGTGAGGATTTCAGATGAGAAAAGTTGTTTCTGAAGCAGATTGGTAATATGTGCCATACCAGAATTGTGTGTTGTCATGAATGTTGAATGGCTGTGACTGCATTCACACAACCCTGCAAGCAGCAAATGCTTCAGCATTCCAACGGCTGGTTTTCACAAAGAAGTTGATTCAATTGTATCACACATGCCAAAATACAGGTTAGAAAAAAAGCCACAATTTATAATCACATTGTGAAACTAACCCATGTTTCAGGAGAACACCAGTGTAACAGGGATACAGAAATTCCGCCCTTTGGAATCCATCTGAAAAAAACAGTTTTCTAATACAGCAGCTCTGTCATATATAAAGGCATAAAGTCACCATGCAGTGTGAAAGTATAATGTTCTATTTTGAAACCAAATCTATAATTTCTTCAGGATGTGTCCTTAGAAGATAAAGACAGCAGATTGTTACTTAATTGACAAGGCAAATTTTCAGCTTACATTTTGAAGCTGTTGACCATGTACTTGGAGATTTCTCTGGAGTTAAGAAGGAATTTAGGAGATTTTGTCTGCTAGAGTTTTTGCTTTTCATGATAGGGAAGAAAACCTCAGTCTTAAAAGAAGCATTTCCATGGGAGACTGTTAACATTAAAAGTTCTAAAATGCTGCGTAGGAAAACTCCCACAGAACACATGATGAGCAGAAATATACTGCCATAAACTTCTGCAGAGTAACTGAATTTGAAAGCCATATGTCAAAAACTTGAGTTTTATGGCATTTATGTGCATACATAGGTGTTCAGCTCAATGGCTTCATTTACCCACCTCTAACATTTTCGTCACTCATGTACAGCTCTGTCACATAAATTAAGTCTTGGGAAACTTCCACTAAAGTCCCTGAAAGCTTTGACATCATCCTCCGAGGGACTGCAGATTTCTCCTTGCCCCTGAAAGCAGCAGGAGAGAACAGGCAAAACACTACATTGTGCCCAGGTAATGATAAAACCATCTTAATTTGTATTCAGAGTTTCCCCATTTCAAAAGCATTACATTAATATTAAGCTGCACTTTCATAAGAAGAAAGTAGAACATTGAACTGAATTTGGATAAAGACAAATGAAAGCTTTGCAAAGCTTTCCTTGAAAAACTATTGCTTCTTAAGTAAAACCTTTCCAAAAAACACTGACACTTTTAAAATGCTTCCTGGGCTTGGCTAGACTCTCATTAAACTACTGATCTTCATGATGACTTTGACAATGAATTCTATGATTAAGCTGTGGAAGCCACAGCCATGAGTTACTACCAAAGCCAATAGTGTAGCAGAATTCAAAACACGATTACACATCTTGATCCAAGTTCTTGGCTCCAGTTCTTTCTGTTGAATGTTGCTGAGACAGCGCAAAGAAGATGGAAAGAAGTCTTAAAGGGGCAGATGTGGATTCCCTGACACTGAAAAATCCTTCACTGAGGTAAAGTTGGAGATTATTGGAATAATGCCACACAACTCTAATTTTTCATTGTAAGAGATGGGTTAGGATTGAAAGATGGCTAGGAAGGTGGTACCACATGATCCTCAGCTGTCCCAGATGCTGTGTATCACATGGCACACCTTGTAGTCATATTTCTTTTCTCACAGTATATTAGGGATGTTCTGAGCACTGGTGAAGAAAAAGGTTTTTATATGCATAACAAAAATGAGGATTAGATGGGGTAAATTAGATAGGACCATACTGTTTTGAGACATACAAGCGTTCATGTTTCAAAGCAAAAGCTGTCTGCTAGTTAGCTGTTGGAGATCAAGATGAAGACTTTCTTATTCTATGGCTTCTTACTTGGTTCACTCAGATATCTGGAACTGGTCATTAACAGATGCAGGCTACACGTTTGGATATTGGAGGGATCACAGGTCTCTTTCCACATGGCAGTTCCTCTGCTGTAGTTCAGTTCTTACAAAGTGACACAGTGCCAACATACAGATAAGAAATGTAAGCAGGAATATTTTGTCTGTCTTTTCATCTTTAATGATTGAAAAAAACACGATATAGCAGGGTCACCAAGCACAAAATGCTGGCTTATGTAAGCGATTAAAGGGAAAAGGATTCTTCCATACTGTAAGATCCCATAATACCATATACTGCCATAAGCGTTCTTGGATATTGCAAGGCATTGAGCAAGTACTACATAATCAGAATGTGTTCCAAATGCTTGTTATAAAATATGCATAAGCTGTAATTGCCTGTGAAGGCTGAATGTTGATAAGAAGAAATGATAATTGTGGGTTTGGCCTTGATCCTTAAAAAGACATGACTCGCACTAATAAAATAACTGTAGCTAATAACAGAATGCATTATTAGCTTATAAGAAATGAAATAATTCTGCCTAGAATAAATTGGCAAACTTTACCCACAGTATATAAATATATTAAAATTGATAAAATGGCACTAGTTTACATGAGCCTGATACGTAATGTTCATTGCTATAAACTCAAAAAACTGTAAGAATAAATTTTATTTTAAACTGCCACATGCTGAATATCAACTCTGTTGCTTTGATGTTGCTGGAACATCCTTCTTATATGATACAAGTACACAGAAAGACAACATCATTTGACTGTAGTCACTAGCAAATAACAACAAACTTTCTCACTGACATCTCTGATTACAGCATGAATCTCAGTATTATTAGCAATAGCTTGCTCATTATTGTCATTTCTACATTTTTTTTAATATATTTTTCCAGAGTGTATGTTGTCAGGGTAGTAATAAACAAAAAGAAAAACATGTGCCGGACCCTTTCTGAGGAGTCTATTTCCTAATATGCTAGAAAATAGGAGACACCATGTTGTATAGCAGCTGTCTCTCACATCCACAAACCTCTCCCCATCATTCATCCACAATTTAACTATTACAAAAAACAAAGTTGCTATGACAGTCTGGCTGGAGAGATTGCTCAGATGTATCTTCCAATACAGAGACATACAGCTAGCATCTATCCCTAAGAAGCCTGCACAGGCAGAACAGTATTGGGATGACTGGTTCATTTTGACCAGTTTTGCTGAGGAAACAAGCTGCTACATTTTTACTAGCTGGAGGGCTTTTTCCCCAAGCACCTGGCAGCATGCTAGGTAAAATAAATTATAATAATCAGCCCTGGAGGTCACAAATGCACAGATCAGGAATGTATTACACACGGGTCCTGCTAGCTCTCCAACCACTTTTTTTTTTGACTTATTAAAACACTTCAAAGGACTGTTTTCACCTGCAAAAAATGGTTCTTTTTACAACAGATTTTGCTGCCTGTATAAAAACCAAGGACATTGGGAAGTACATTTTTCTTTCCCTGATCTAAATAACTTGCAAAGTTCAGTTGTCCAAAACATTTAAAAACAACACAACTTGTGCCCTACAGTAAACAGTGCCTTGTGTGAATGCTTGTGTTAGAAAGAATACGCACATACAGTTTGGTTTAGGAGTGCCATAGGAGTCAGTTATGAGGCTTTGGGCTTTGCAAGACTTTGTTGTTAAAAGAAACTTACTGCCAAAGTAAGTAGCAACAGAAAATCCCCAATATTAGTTATTTCAGTGGGTTAAAAATCTTGACAGTGCTTATTTAAAAGAGTTGATGGTTCTCCATACCTTTAAAGGCAGGAACAGTCCTTTGGAGATCAGTGTCTGAGTAACAGAAGGAGGCTGTTTACTCTGAGGACTAATGTTAGTACTGTTAATGCTGAAGAACCTGCCACCCTCCCACAGTATCAGAGACCATGCGTGTAAGCAGTTGTGGCTGTGCCCTGACCACCTTCTGGCGAGAGCACCTGTATCTCCCTCCCATGGAAACCAGGGCATGAAGCAGGTATTAGTGGGGAAAAAGTGCACCTTGGCTTCCCCAGTTTATAGAGAGCAATGTGCTGTCAAGAAGAAATATCTACGCTCCTTCTAAACTGTCTAGCCGGGAACTAGCTAGTTGGCTACCTGAAAGCAGAGAAATACGGAGCTCTGTGAAGGTTATCGCCCTTTTGAGAAGCACTTTCTTGTGATCAGAACTCCTACACAGTCACAACTCACCTGTGGAGGAACTGCTGAGGGTTGCCAAAGGCCCTATGCTCACCCCACTCTGTGCACAGGAGGAAAGGAGGCAGTTAGCAAAATCTCAGTAGAACAAATTTCAGGCCAGATCCCAAACAGGTTTGAACCTGGGATTCATCACTGAAAGTGAAGTTATGCCGGTTAGCAAGAGGACTGGAACCCAAGAACACAGCTTTAGTTACCTTTGGGATTTTGGGGTGGGTTTTTTTTTTTTGAAACATACGCCTTTGTATGGGTTATCCTTAACTGTATATATATATTCAGCACACTGCCAAGAATGGGTAACTGTTTTCTGCACCCTGACAGCCATTGTCCAGTTTCTTCTCTCCTATGATTTACTGGGTAAGTAACAACTGCTCACACTAAAAAAAAAGGTTAAGTGGGCCAGGATGGGAAGAAAAGGCAGCTCACCAACTGCAATAATCCCACTGTCTCTTCTGAATTGCAGAAGGGATTCATAGCACTGATACAGGGAAGGTGGACAAACAGACTTTGAAAAAAGGAAAAGACTTAAAAGAATAAGCAAAAGGAGAAAACAAGGTGACATCTAAGAACCAGGAAAACAGAAAAGGAAATACAGGATGGGGAAGAGGAAAAGATTTGCACAGGTAGCAGATAAGAGAAAACACAGGAAATTTATTTTTAATGGTGGACATAGTGGAGAGAAAGAAGAACTGAGGGAAAACAATAAAAGAAAATAAACAGGAAGCATCCGAGAATACATTATGTAGTACATAAGTAAATAATATGTGAGAAAAATTATGTAACTTAATAGAAGCAATACTAAGAATTCCCTGACCCAGTCTAAAAAAATAGTTTCATTTACTTGGGCTGTCTTTTCAGCTAGTAAAGGAAATTAATATTGTCCTACAGTAAAAACAGTATCTGAACAGTCTTGACTGAGTAATGTCCCAACTTGCATTCAGACCGCCACAAAATCTGTTTTTCATTCACATTTTTTAAAATACCAAATATAGACAAGCACTTGTCAAAAGTCTGAGAGGGGAGTGGGCTAGAAGAGGCAGGTTGGATACATGACCTTTGCCTACAGGGAAAAACATGTCTGTAATCAAACCTCCTTACCTCGAACTGCAGTTCTTCAGTACTACTAGGTTATTTCTAGAAAACTTTCTATTGCACTAAGAAGGGGATCTCTGTACTGTAGTAGATGATACACAAGTTCTACCCAGGAATGCAGGTAAAGGATATTGTGTTTTTAGTTTATCAGTGATTACTCCACAGGTTGCAGAAGCAGCTGGCCATGGCAAGTCAACGTCAGTGTGAGGATACACACACGTAACTGAACACGTATAAAGCTCTTGGTCTATGATTCATACAGTTTGACTTACCATAATACTGAGCTAGGAAAACAGGCAGCAAGACTTGATGAATGCTTGCCTTTATGTTCCACAGAAATTCTCCTGCATAAATATTTTATTTAGTTTAAATAAAAAATCTTAAAATATTTTCTCTACTGTTCTGTTCAAACAGGGTTTGGTCCATAAAATGCTGACTGCAAATTCACATCTGGCTAAGCCCAACATTTGTCTTTGTGTTCTTAATTTTATTTTTTCTTTAAGGGATTTTGAGTGTAAGGATGATAAAGTGCTGACATTTATAGGAACATTTCATTATTATAGTTTGGATTTGATAAAAACATATGATTGAACTTTACAAATAAAATCCCCTCTTGCTTCATCAACTCTGGTTTATAATGGGAAGTCTAACATACTGTTTTCTATAGTGTTATTATTATTTTGAGGGAAAAAATTAGATAAAATCCCAGCTCAATATATTCATCATCTTGGTAACAAGCAGAGAAAATAGATCAACTGCAGATAAGATAAGATCTTGGTGTAAGACTCCAGAAATGAACATTTTTAAAATACATGTTGATGCCACACTAACAATTGCTCAACAATTGGCAACAACTGCTACATGCCAGCTGTGGGTAAACAGAAAACAATTGGTCCTCTTTTTTTCAGCTTATGATAACAGGCATAAGGACATGAAGAGTACAGAATGTACATCTTTGAATTTGGAAATGTACCTTTTAGAGGATAGTGTAAGGAAAACCTTTTCAAGTGTTAAAGTGTAGAAACACCACTATGCCTGTCTTCTCCTGCGGCCTGGGGGAGTTCCAAGAATTAATCCAACAAGGCATAGGACAGGGTTAATGTTATGGTTATCATTGATATGTCTGCTGATTCTTGAAGAAGATAGAACTCTTTAACCTGAAGTTAAGAGTCAGTTAATATTAGCTGGGGCAGTTCTGATATTTATTTGAACTCTCTTTAAAAATGGCACTTTCGATACAGTGTGTATGTAGCTTATTATAGTCTGGTTTTCTTGCTTCTTGAGTGTGGTTCCAAATATTCCTCATATGTGGAATTTACTTTTTACAGGGGTTCAAAGTCTGATGGGATAGGAACAGACAATGTTATCCAGCTAAACCTTTCTTTCCTTACTGAAGGAAAGACACAAAGATAAATGTCTACTAGTATCTTATCTAGTTAAAAAGCTGGACTTTGACCTGACTTTAATGTCTGTCTCTTGAGAAATACATAAGAACATAACCTAGTGAGCATCTGAGCACAATGTATTTACTTGGAGATAGAAAACACATTTAAAATTGGAATCTTATTTATGCTTCAGCTATTCTATGTGACATTGCATTGGCAAATAGCATTTAATTATGAAGAGCCATGAATCTGTGGAGTCATTCTCCTTTGTGAACCTTTTTTGAAAATGAACTTTCTGGGTCTAAAAAGATTTCCTACTATAGTAGAGTGATTTAATTTTTTTCACAAGCATCCTCCAATCCCACTCCCACCAACAAAAGCTCAATATTTGCATAACATATAGGTTTTTTAAGGAATACACTCCATAATTCCTAGGCAGAAGCAGGTACTGTTCATTTTGCAAATGGCCACATAAGGCTCCCAGTTATATTTTCAGGCAACTTTATTTGTAAATTCTAAAGAATAAGTTAACAGTATAAGAAAGAAAGAAAGACAGCACTTGTGCTTCCTGGTGGTTTAGATTGCTTTTTTCACAATTTGTTGTGGTTCAAGTGATTTTCTGTGCTTACTATCCTCCATTGCAGTGGAAGATGATTTGAGTGGGCAAAGCAGCTTTTAAACAAAAGTTTTCTTTTGTGTAGAGAAAGAATGGTGACTTCTGAAACAGTGCCTTTTGCAGTAGGTAATCTCCATGACATGTTATAATAGGGGGGAAACAGTGCTAAGGTGGTTATGCAGGAACACAGACGGTCTGAGAACAGTATCTCACTTCAAGGTGAGACCTGTGAGCATGGGAAACAGAACTGCGTAACAATTGCTTCTGACTGTGGAACTCCCACAAAGATGAGCCAGACAGTGAGTCTTGGTGGCAAAACGACAAATGCATTATTTCGATTTAGCTTTATCATAGAATTAGGTAAATAGGATATGAAAAGTACAGATTCCACTAATGTAAATGTCCATAATAAAAATACATCCTTACAGATATGTACATAGAGATATACAGGCACTCCTTTACACAAATAGTTCATTCTGGAATAACTAGCCAGATAGATACAGGCAAAATGCTGACAAGATCCTTTTAGAGTGTTGCCTTGCACTCATTGCAAGAGTCAGCTTTTTCTTCCAGATTCAAAAGTCTCCATTAGAAATCTTGATTCATGATGGAGAATGAGCCTGTTGGATTAGTGTGGTTCAAAGAGGTAAAAAGCAGCCCTCTTTGGAATGCAAGACAGATAAAGAGTTACTAAACACCTAGAGGATATTTCTAGAGGAGAGCAGACAGCCGGGATTGCTCTACCTGAGCTGCTAAGTTTTGATCTAAGCCTAGTAAAGACAACACAGCCTGAAGGCCTTGTGCCTTAACTTACAATAGTGATGTAATAGAATTGCAAATCAGAATTTAGCCTAAAGAATCATGAAAATGATGAACCACGTGACCCGCACCAATGCATCTGTTTTAAAGATTTTATATTTTGATTGTATTGAAAGTCTTCTACTGTTTGCATTTTCACAGCTCAAGAAATTAGCAAAATAATAATCCCAGGCTATACTCTCTCTGCTCAATTTTAATTAAAATTATGCATGTTAATTACACAATGTGTAAAAGTAAAAATTACTGTGTTAGGCAGCTTTCTCAGAAAAGTACACTTTTCTGAAACAGAACCTTTTCCAGTGATCTTGTATATATTATAAATAGACTTCCCTTGCTTAACCACTAATTTGCAAGCTTGAATTTGCATTGGTGTGGAATTCAGTATTTTCCCTCAGTTAAGATTAATGTTGAACACAGAATCCCAATGGAATAAAATTATTTTTCAAAAAAACTTTAAAAAGCAGGGGAAGCCCTTTGCCATTTACATCAAATGATGGCGATTGAACCATTAGATAAAAGCAAGATGAAAAAAGAAGGTGGTGGATAAATATTCAGTGTATCTTTCTAGCTTTGAGATGGTGAGTATTTAATGAGAGTGGTGAGAGAAATAACAGAACACAATTTTCTTACCAAACATTTCCAAGTTTTTCATTTTCAGAAAGTCTTCTAACATAATAATTTTACAACATTCAGAATTCATTTATTGATGGCTTTTGGAAAACCCTCCTTTGAACACTTGTATAGACTTCTCATCCTCTTCATGAAATTTCAACATTTGTGTCATTTGTTAATATTTAACCAAAGGATGAAACAAGAGATGAGCTTTCACTGTGCTGTTTAGACACAGAATTGAAATAGCTCCAAAGTAAAAGAGTATTCAATATCTGAGTTTAAATAGGTTTTGTGCACTAGATTTCTGTGATAATCAAGAACAACAGGACTTTCTAGCGTGAGCAGAATGCTCAAGAACAGACAGTGAATGTGAATGCTTTGGTTTCAAGGTGTTCAAATTAAGATGCTTGAGAAGACAGCTTGAGACTGAGTAGCCCATGCTCTTGGGCTCCACAGATCTCCAAGAATTTATGTTTTTTCATTTAACTGGATATGGTCAAAAACTTTGGTTTGCACTTTCCTGATACAGTGTTTTTATATATGTGCATTTAAGTACACACACACACTTCAGTGTGATTTTATTTTTGTTGTACATTCAACCAAAGTTAAAATTTTATTTATCAGATATAAGCAGAAGTAATTGCTCTTTTGATGGCTAGAGTATACAATTTATATAAGAAATTCTCTTCATCTTTGGAATTACTCTTTCTTCTCACATGTCACACGTTCAAGATACGTTCAACATCCTTACTATAAGATGTCCTATGGGGAGAAGGACTGTATCTTCCTCTAAATTAGTGGAGGTTCAAGCACTCGAGTCACAAAAACATGTCTCCAGTTTGTTTTTTCAATTTGTTTTATGAATCACAGAGCCTTTGTTTTTTACCATAGGGGAAAAAATCACAGAGAACAAAGAATTAAAGTTATGGTCAGATTAATAAAATTACGCTATGTAACATTTTGCCTACGACTAAAGCTAGGTCAAATTTACTCACAGTTTATTTAGCCAGTTCATTTAATTTCTCAGGTCACGGTAAAATGATACCAGAATCTTTACAACTGCTCTCCAAAGTGTTTCCCGCTATCCAGCAAAAGGATAGTTATTTGACCAATCTTTCATCAAAACAGACCTACAGCACTTTGTTTACATTACCAACCACAGGGACTGTAACAACAGCCTTTGACAAAGACATGTTACTATGCAGGTTCAATGCATTTGGTTTCCTTATCAAAAAATAACTTTTTATAGATGCAAGAACCGTATGTGCAGATTAAAAAGATTCTGTGCTGTGGAATAGTTTGGCCCAGGTTTTAACTTTCCTCAAAACAGTTCTAATCTGATGGGAACTTCCTCTGGCTTGTAAATAGCCTTTGAAAATAGCTAGCATTCTTTGGCAAAGAGACAAAAATAAAATAGCTTGGGCCAGGTTTTCAAAGCATGTGTACACTTCTGTATGCCCTCTCTAAGGACTTCAAATATGTGATTTTGACAACTCATCACAAAGCCAAGGAGAGGAATGGATGCTTGCTTTGCATTCATAGGATTTGCACCTAGGAAAGTTACATATCCGATTACCTTTTTTAAGGACAAAGCCATCAAAAAGTAAGGCATGATATCTGAGGTTTTTGCTTGCTGTTTGTAGAAATATTATTTTATATTGTAGGAGGCACATTGCCTTTGCTGACAATAGTCTAAGATGTATTATCTAAACCCATCCAAGACAGAAAATTTGCTACTTTTTACTAAAATTTCAAGTACTTTCATCCCATAAACTCAGTCCTTTCCTCACATGATTTTGCAAACTGCAGTGATGGTGATGCTGTTAAATACTTTCAGATCTAATGCATGAGAAGCCTGGATTGTTTCTTTGATTCCACTTAATTCAGCAAATAAAGTAGCTGTTAATTCATTCAAGCCAATAAACATCTAATGTTACTAATCTGAAACATAATCAGATTTAAGGAAGTCTTTCAGATTAAAAAAATTAAAAATAAACTGGAGTGAAACATTTGTGTTTATGCTGAAAGTATTTAATAATAGTAGAAACCACTACCAGAATTATGGACTGGAGTTTGTGTGAGAGACCCTTCAGTCTAAACAGTTACAGAACTCTGGGAAAAATACATATTCATAGCCCTACTTTGATGTCAGACTCTTGTCTAATTCTGACTGAAATGGCAAGAAAACTCTCCACAATTTATGAATTAATTTCTGCTAATGAGTCTCCCAGGTCTGCATCAAAGCTGCAAGTTATAAAATAAATGCAGTATCTTTCCTTTTTTAGTAAAGGATTTTCATGATCTAGGAAGTAGGTACCTACATAAAGGTGGGCATACTGTAGACTAGGCGTTGTGCATCTCTCTAAAATGCAACTAACAATTAGGGATGCAACTTGAACATTTTATCCAACTATGCCAGTATTTTGTGAATTGCAACAATAACCAAAGTCTGAAGCAGGAATGAAAGGTGTCCATCAGTTTAAAACAAAACTCTGGAAGGACCTAAGTGACTTTATATTAGCTAATTATCTACACTTTCTCAGATTTGAGGTTGAATAGGAGTAAGACAATATAGTTCTCATGAAACCACCAGAGCAATGCTGATTTACGCTGGTGGAACTTAAACTCCACTGGGGGCGGGGGGAGGGGTTGAACGTGGAGAGAATTAATTCATATAATATATAGTCAAATTAGACTTGCAAACCCCACTGTTTTTGTCGTGCTGTTTCCATCACTTCCAATTTCCTTTAAGATGTGTGATTCAACTATGAAAATTAATTTTAGAGTCAATGTTGGCATAAACAGCTGACGAGCCTATTTTAAATGTTTAATTTGGTAAAATGGCTTTAGTAAACTCTATATTAAAGGAGTATAGAAAAAGTTGTGGTTTGAAAGGCTTTGTGTTTCTTTTCCCTGATAAAACCAATTTAATTTGTTTTTAAAAATAAGAATTTAGAGAGTGTTAATGGGACCTAAGCATGTTTTGGAAATAACGGTAAGCAGTTATTCAGAGGCATTTCACTGGACTGTGTGTGCAGTGGAAGGTGGATCAGCCAGCGCTGCAAGTTATGAAGTCATAGCCACTCAAAGCACTCAGCTCTCTTCATCCATAGTGATGAACTCTGCTATGTGATGACTCTGCCGGCTAAATTGCTCTGGGCAGAGGCCCAAAGCCTGTAGTTTCCTCTCTGACCATGTGTTCCTACTACTAGGATGGAAACAGAACATGTAAATGCTAAGCATCTTGTGGATGGTAGCTGAGTGGGAATAAACTGAGATCACGGGGTAGAAGGATGTGAGCTGAGATACGTAATCACAGAAGAGGAAAGAATGGCAGAATTCAGCAGAAAAATAACTTACTACACAACAGAAATATGTAAAAAAGTCCATATGCTTTTTGATTTGTGGGGAAGAGTTTGAGCAGAGGCCATTTTTGTTTCAGAAGCAACAGATCCTGCTTCAAAAATCATCAGAGAGCAAGGAAGAATTTTCTTGATCTCCTACTCAACTAGAGGCCCCATACCCACGGAAATCCATAGTTTGCATTGCAACAGAACATTGCACAATGCCCTGCATGTGCAGAAAATAATCCTTGTGGAGGGAAGAAAACATTTTGTACTGGCCTACCTGCAATATTTTGTTAACCTTTTTGCTCTGAAGAATGAAATCTAGAAACTTGATACCCTTCATTTGAAAAAAATTTTTGAAGGATTTCTTTAAAGAGAAGTATTTTATTTCTAGTTTTATGTGTTCATACCTTTATTTTGAAAATCCCTTGGTCATTGCTGTTAAAAATCCAGCTAATAAATAAGAAGTATAGCCAAAATAGCAAAGAATTTAACTTACAAATCATAGTACTTTTGGCTTTAACCTTCAAGAAAAATTACATCCACCACAAGAAGACATTTACTTAGCTATTGACTCTTCTACATTTTCAAATCACGGTTCAAACTTTTTAAAAGCCTTTGGAAAGATAAACCTAAGAATAAATCAAGTTTAAAGGAAAAAAAGAGTGAAGAGGGTTATGAATCTGACTGAAGCTACTTAGTTTGCTTCAAGATTGTTTTTCTGTGTCTGTATTCTGCCTATGAAGGACAGGGGAATGGTTGTGGCTCTGACAAGCTCATTCATTTTTTATTAAATTCAAACATTATTTTTTACCTAGCTTTTTTTTTTTTTCCCCTTAACTTTTCTGGAGATAGATGTTCCAAAATAAGAAGAAACTTCTGTGTCAATGTATATACTAATTTCCACTGAAAAGCATTTACATGGTTTGTTTCAGTTTACTTAAATCCGTGAGTTCTATTGGGCTGTGTCTAATTCCTTTTTCTCTCTTCAGACAAAAGGGGGTTAAGTTTCGTTGTGAGATTCTGCACCCCGATTTGGACAATAAACACTGCACTAACGTGTTGGTTACAGTTTGTACACAACAGACTACACAATTTTTGTCAGCTTAACAAATGGAGGTTAAAAACAACTGTATGCAGTTGTTATCACATACTTATCACATATTTTTTCTCTTTGCTGCACATACCTAAAGTATTTTCAAATACAACTGAAAATGTATATAAATCATATAGAAGTATATAACTATAGAAAAATATTTACTGTCTAAACACAGACACCAAGGCAGGTAGGGTGAGATTTTTAGATGTGACACCACTTCATTTCAGACTTAGACCCTGGAGCCTTGCTGTTGATAGGTTCACAAGATGAAAGCTTCCATTAACTTACAGAGTCATTACTTTCCGTACATTTAAGCACCTATCCTCTTAGATGCCCCTAGAAACCAAGGGATTCAAAATGAAGTACGTTATAGTCAGCACTTATGTCAAATATGAGCTGTAGTTCTCTGTACATTGTTATAAGCAATGTAAGTTATTGTCAACCACACAACCCTCTTATACATTAAGATCAGTTTTAGTTGGTGTCCAGCATCCTCATATCTGATCAGTTCCTTCCCAAATCCTTTTATCTTCTGTCCCTCTGAATTTCTTCATAAATCTGACATAAAATTGTGTTCAGTTTACAGTAAGATCCTCTTAATGGTAGTATTAATCCACTCTCTGCATACAAAGAGATTCTTAATGTCCTGTTCCTTTAGAGACAGAGATAACTTTTAGGCAGAAGGCCAGGACCTAAGGCCACGCCTGCCTCTCATGCCCCGTTCTCACAGGCAAAAGCAAGCAGCTCTTGCCTCTTTGTCTGCACCAGTTGCTGGCTGCCAGATGAGCTCCGGGAGGCCAGGGGCACCCGAGCACACTGAACTGGAACTGGATTGACTGTCAGCCAGCTCAAAGAGGAGGGAACCACAAATGCTTTAAAGACTTCCCTTCCTCTTCCATGTTCCAGTCCTTTGCCAAGGGCAGCTCATTTGGTCTGGGGATTCTAGCCACAGGAATGTGAAATCTATTTAAAGATGTACATTCATGAAAGGATAGTGATCTTAATTTGGTCTTAAGCACAATTTTAAGTTTGACTTTACCAAGGTCCACAACCACAGAGTTTTAGATTCCATAAACAAACCAGGCATTACTACCTGCTATGATGGGTGAACAGAGTGTTTTGTTTGAGGGGATAACTGTACTCATCCTGCAGCTTTTGATTCATAAGGAATTTGCAGTTATTTGCTGTTCCTGGAACTAGACTTGCTTTCGGTTTATTTAGAGGCCACTCTGGGAACTTCAGGAAGAAATCCTCAGAGCTACAGCCTTCCTTTCTAGTCTCTGGGGTATTTCCTTTTCGCCTTTTTTCAACTGGGAAAAGATCAGGAAAGTCAACTTTTTATTAGTGGAACAACTTCCTCATAAACTTGGGTTGATAACCGTAAAACACAAAACGGGTACTTAAAGTGCTCAAGTACCCTCAGTTTTAATTCTAGCAAAACAGCTGTAAAGTTTTCTGAGATACCTTGATAACTAATTTCTAGGACATGAAGATATAAAAGAATATTTAAAACCCACAACATTCACTTTTAAATCTTTTATGCGGTTAAATAATTTGAATAATATGGTAGGTCAAATCTCTTAGCCACTAGAATTATAACTGTAATAAGTCTCAATTTGATTAACCCTGAAATATAAAATATTTAGGGTTTTATGTTTATTAGCCCTGGTTTATATTGCTTACCACTTTGAAGTATGTAAAAAAAAAAGTGATTTTGCTTCATATATATATTTTTCCAGATTTAAAGAAAGTAATTATCATGTTAAATTAACTTATATTTTTTCTTTTAATCATTCCTAAACCCCCTTTGTTTTCCCAAATAATTTTAATTTCAATGAAAACAAATATTAAATTAGAAAATATACTTTAGTTTATAAGTAAATGTAATTCACTTCTGTGTCAGAACCAATACCAGAATAACTTACAGTGTGGATTGCTTCATTTTAGTGCTTCAACTTGAAAAAAATAATAAATTTGCACTCTATTCTCAAAGATTAAGTAACATGGTCTTTCTGGACAGTGTTTCATCAGTTCTCCGATCATTACTGAGGGCCAGGTTCTTTGATTGAATGCCTGGCCTGGTGGTGTTCAAACATGCTGGATAATGTAACAAAACAAATAGCAGTAAAACAGAAATGACTGGCAGTAGCACTAGCACAGATTTTTAAATTAAAAAAAAAAAAAAAAAACAAACGTAAAGCTGATCCTTTGCAACTGACAAACAAATACCAATTCTTTCTGAAATTTTAGGTTATTATGGAGATTTTTGCAAGTCCAAATATATTTCCAGTGCAGGATATCTGGAAGAAGCTTCTCAAACTTTACATCACCAGGGATTTTTGATGAGCCAGCTGACCACTGATTTCTTTCTCTTATGAGGGCAATCCCATAAAGTAACCACATCTAGATGAAAAATCTCCTGTAAGGTTATTTAAGGGAAAAGGCTCCCAAACTGCAAAGGCTATGGCTTGCTTATCTTTCAGTTCCATCTCCTTAGTTTCTCTAATATCTCTTGATATTTAATATCACTTCACTAGGCCACTGCATAAATTTGGCTGTACTGGATTAGAAAAATCTTTCAGAGTGGTTGGCTTCACTGGCCACCACCTCCAAAGTCCTAATGCCTCTCTCAGGTCTACCTGTGTAACGGGAACATACGTAATGATAACTGAAGAGTGCTGCAGGGCATGAACCTCCCTCACATTATTCTACACTCCATTTTCCCCCTGTCTAGAAAGCCCATACTTCTTTTTCCCCAGCCTCAGAGGGAAAAAGAAATTCTGGGCTCTAATGGCCCAAATAACTTAATTCACAAAGTCTTTAATGGTTACAGTAGATCAAGCAGAAGAGAGAGATTGCTCTGGCATGCAACAGTTTTATAGAACAAAATAAACTCTGCGGACTAAGAAAGAATCTCCAAGATTTAAAGGTAGTTTGAAACCACTGTACATAATGAAAAGCTCTTATATATAGTCAGTTCTTGAAGGCAGTAAGGATTCCTTCAGTGTCCGCAGCACTCAAAATTTCCTGAGTTATTTTATACAAATTCAGGAAAGTTGTCTGAATCCCAGTGTGAGCAGTGCACTTGCTGTAAATTGTAAAATGGAATAGCCCATTTCTGGATTGCAGAAATTAATCAGCACAGAAATACCAGCTGGAAAATAGTAGTAATGGAAACTGTAGTCTCTCTTTAACTTTTTGCCAAAGTAATATGAAGAACACAAACCCAAGCAGGATTACCACCAGCCGTTCTCTACCACAATAAATCAAAAGCTAGTACCATTTTCAATGGCTATTTCATAGGAGAAAATTAGTTTTAAAGAGAAATTATTTGCAACATTGCAAAGTTAATGCACTGTTCCAGGACACAGCCATGCACTGTGGGGTCTCACGTAAAGCCGGAAATATTTGGCTACAGTTTTAGCCTTAGGCCTTGATCCAGAAATCTGATCCATGTGTGTAGACTGCGGAGGCTGGAACTTCTGCATCAGTTGGATTCAATTGCATCAGGCTTCTGCACCTTTTAAAAGAAGATATGGGAGCAGGTGCTGGAATCTGGTGGGGGAATGACAGAAGGAAGGTGCTTTGGAGGAGTGATAAGAGTTGATTGCGTAGCAGATGGGTTGAAACATTTCAATAGAGGGTAAGGGCTCTGTAAGTGATTCTTTCACTTTCTCACTATACCCTGAACTGGGATCCCCTCCAGTTTCCCCAGTTCTCTGGGATATGAAATCCCACCTCAGATTCCTTAATCCATGTAGTTCCCACTCTCCACCCCCTAAGCAGCCTCTGCTTTCCTCCTGTTTTGTTTTGTTTGTTTGTTTTTTTTAATTTTGTACCTTCTTGGGAAGCGGCTGTACTAGACCTGAGCCTATTGCTATCCTTACTGAAAAGAAAGAAGAGCAAAAAGGAAGAGAGCTCTGCAAAGGTGGGCACCCTGCTCCCCCAGTTACCAGGACGGCAGCAGTAACTGCAGAAGGGAGGACCATCTCCATTTACATTTTCTTACCCTCTTACCAGCAGCAGTGGAAGAAGGGCTATGTAAATAGAAAATGGAGACAATTCATCCAGGTACTGGTAAAGCTAGCAGTCTCAGGTGCCACAATCTGTTTCCAATTGCTTCAATAGAAGTATCAGCTACTTTCTAGCCCTATTAGCGATAAATGTCCTTACAGTCAAAAAAAACAAGACTCTATCAGGTATGCACAGTTTCTTAGAATGTTACCAGTGTAAAGCTTCGGTTCTAGCCATCATCAAGAGGAGAAAACCAAAGCTTATAAATTTCCCCTTAATATTTGAGTGATTCTGCAGCTCTCCTGCATGCTGTAGGAACCAGTGACTTGTAGTGCGTGTTGTTTACAGAACTCCAATATTTTGAGCCTCAGCTTAGATGTACTTTGCATGAACTTGTACAAGATAACCGGCATACAAGTGTAAAGATTCTTTACCTCCATCTCATCAGTATCTGTGATACAACTACAATATTGCAGCAGGAATAAATTAATCCAAAAAAAGGCCAGTGGTTGCTTCAGATGCTTCTCCTTTCCAATAAATTACAAATGTGAAAATACAGATTAAAGCAAATAACACCAAGCAACCAGTTCATTAAACAACAGCATAACTATAAAAAATATAGAGCAAAAGAACACTGCTTGCCATCAAAATTTAAGAAGTTCTGCTATTATATATTACAAACATTTGGCCATAATTTGGCTACACTGTTTTTGTTTTGGTATCTGTCCCATCTGATCTATTTGGGACTCATAAAGCATGCCTGTGTCTTAAGTTCTCTATCCAAGTTCTTCAATGACCCAATCTAACGGTAGTTTAGATGCATAAAATACGAGATGTATTTCACTTTACACAAAAAAAAAAAAAAAAAAAAAAAAAAAACCAAAAAGGAGAAGGGGAAAGGAGACATTTTTTATAAAGCAGTGCAGAGAACAGCTGGAGAATTTGCCCAGAAAGTAGAAAACTCAGTGCTTCTTTATCCTGAGGAGACTCAAATTATTGTTTGTCTTCTAAGAGTGCCTAATTCTTAGGCTACATATGTTAAGCTGATACAGAGTCTTTTGTGGCCCTCCTCTTAAAGCTGATATATAAAAAGGAACACTAAATTTGGAGGGCAAAGGCAGAAAAAAAGAGGCAGCCAAACTAGCCAAGTGGGTTGGTTGCTCCCACAGGTTTAAGCTACAGGGTATTGAGAAAGCAAAATTGCTTAACCTAAGTTGGACTAGGAAGTACTCATACATAAGACCATGGATAAGGCGTTAGATCTGAGGAGGATGTCTGTAGACTGTCCTTTTATCACAGTCCAGAAAGCTTAACTGACCTATAGCAGTTTCCTGTTTCTACCACTGTTGGGGAAGTTAAATGTAGTCACGTGAAATTAACCCTCTGTTATCAAACAGATGATATTACCCCTGAATTATGTCCCAAAATAACTTCTTGGGAGCACACGTATATTTGTGATTTGTTTTGTTAATGCACTTGCAGTGCTCTGGATATTCACTTTCTCATGGTGCCATACAAGTACCATTGTGAGGAACTGCCAGGCTAACAGTAATAAGATAATCTGTCTAATAAAGCCAGATATTTCTTAGTTCAGCTTCAGTGAAGAAACAACTTGCCACACCAGCAGCTGAAGCACGCTGTGTCAACAAGATGGAATGTAACTTATTTCATGCTGCAATGTGCATTAGAACAGAAATCAGGGCACGATTACTTCTTGATGTGTGGGGTTCATTCAGGCAGAGTGTGCTATGATGGAAAACATCTGGCCCGTTTGGGCCTTCACTTGCACAGCCAACCCGAATATGTCCACCGACAATAAGCCAGCTGGTCATTCCTTTCATAAACACCAGCTAAATATCTGCTGATACTCATTTAAGAAACACGTTAAACATAAGAGACCTGGGATCTCTGTAAAGAGAAGCTGTCTTCAAGAAATTTCACTGTCCTTTTCTGAATCTAACAAATCACAAAACTAACACTTTTTGCTGTCAGACACGAAACATAGCATGGTGATGCTTTGGGCACAAATTTTTTTTGTAAGCCAGAGGGGACAGGATATTCTGCAACAAAAGAAAAAGCAGAGTTTGCACAGCTTTTGATTAATTTTCCCTTCAATATTGCCACATAATTTATAGGATAATCACAAGCATGGAATTTTGATAGGTTTTTTTGACTGATACCAGAAGGTGACAGTTCCATGCAGGAAGAAAAAACAGAACAAGTCTGTAGCAAAGAAGAAAACTGATTTTGAAGCAAAAAAAAAAAAAAAGTCTCCAAATTCTAGAGAAGGAACAGAGAAGGACAACCTAATAGCTAGATGATTTTGCTGTTTTCTTTTTCTTTATTTTCTTTTAAATTAGTTTAGCATTTTTCCGAGAGTTTCGCTTTCTTAAGTGACAAATCAAAATATTTGACAAAAAAAAAAAGGTAGATAAGAAGAGAATAGATATTCTTCTGTAATGTTTAACAACTTTATGAGAATGAAATCAGATTGCTGACACTCTATAGATGAGTTTCTTATTGCAGTGCTGGTTTCTACAGCATTTACTACTTATTATATTAATATATTGTTTGAAAAAGAATTAACAAAGCTTTGGTCATTTGCCAATGCTGTTATTTATGCTTCTACAAGGTTTCCCTAATATTTATACTTCAGTGCATGAGTATACGCATATTTTTAATAGTATATGTGATCTCACTTATGACTTCCAGAAAATACAAAATATGAATAAACATAAATCGTGATGCTGTCACATCTGGAGATTCACATACTGAAGTGCTTCCATCAGATGGAGCTAGAGAGGAGGCAGAAGCATTTAGCAAAATGCACACTGCACATCTGAAACCAAGCAGATGTGTTTTCAGTCAGCAATGTTGTGACTTAATGTAACTTTTGGCATGACATCTGAAGTACCAGCGTGTTGTGTTCTGCTTCACAGCCTCCCTCACACTACTAGAGACACTGAAATGGGTACTGAGAGAATTTTCACCCTTTATTTTGCTGTCTACTTTCCTTCCCTCCTCATCATATTTTCCCTCTCTCTTCTCCAAAAGGAAGTCTTCTAATCACAGAATCAAAAGATAAACTCTTCCTTACACTAACCACATTGTAAAAATAAAGAAGCACTATGAAGGGGTTTATATAAAGGCAGGATCATTCTGCTTCACTTGTTTCATGGGAAAACTGGGAATGATGATGATGATAATAGTAATAAAGAAGCAGCCATTTTCAGCATAGGTATTCCAGTTCCATAAAAATCCTTTCTGGATCTGGAATTCCTACTAGCCGCTAACACCAATAGTTGCCTTACCAATGACATTGGTAGTAATACATGGTGACTAAAAAGGAAGCTTCCTAAAATAGGTATGTATATCTGTTAAATAAGCTTAATCATTCTGAAATAGTTCTCAAAATCCTTTGATAAAGCTTCAGTCCTCTTTAAAAAAGTCTGTTCTCAAGCTAAGTGGACAAAATAATTAGAGGTCAAGGTAGAAAGCAGTTTATGCAGGTGTTTTGAAAGATCTGTGACTTTTTTTACCTCCAAAGAATCATCTGAAGGATGACGAAAACTAGATGTGATCAGTACAAATAGGCTAAAAGGAAGAGAAAGAGTGAGTCTGTTCAGTTGGAAGCTATAACAGGAGATAGCACCTCTAAGTACTCATTTGGCTGCTGAAGTCAAAACTCTAACAATCACATTTCTCCAATGAATTTGTACTTTCTTGTAAGAACTCAGAAATACCTACCTGATCACTAGAATGTGCTTTGGGCTACTGCATTAACAAAATCCCTGCCTAGTGTTTGCATTATCTCTGGTGCTTTCAGACTCTAAATCTTCATTTGCAGGAAAATTAATAGGTAATAAACAGGCAAATAAGTACAAATTACTATTTCTTATGTAGGGGGACAACAATAGGAATATTTTTCACAAATATCACTTTTAGGCTAGTCATCTTCATGTCACTCAATTTCTCATGAACATTTTATTGAAATCCATTTTGGGAGACTAAAATTTGGGGTCTTAACATATGTTTGCATAACAAAAAGCATGTGTATTTTTGTCAAGAAAAAATCGATTAGGGTCACAGCAGAAATGGTTGATAGATATCACCTAGTTCACCAGGGAACAGGAAAATATATTTGACTTAAGTGATGAGACAACTACAATACTACTTGCTAAAGAAAACATGGTGAATCTCAGAAAGCAATTCCTAACTATTCCGGTAATATGTATTATGTTCAACATTTAAATAATTCTATATAAACCGGTGTATTTGTATGCAGGTAATTTGGAAAGAATGAAAGACTCCAGCAGGGGAATCTTTAGACAGAGGAATTCTGCCTAAATGGTATGATCAGCCCTAAGGAGAAGCATGCAAAAACCCTGGAAGTGGGAATAAGATCAAAGGTCCACTTCCAGGAACCTGAGCCCTTAGGAAATGGAAGAGTGGTTTTAACCAAACTTGATGCACCCCTCACAGTCAGCCAGGTTTCTTAATAGCTGGTGAAGAGAGGCAGGTTCTTTCACTGGGCAATTAAAGCACTTAAATTACGTTCTTGCCATAGTCAGGCACTGGAAGAAAGCTATTTCTCTCCATTAATTATAGAGGAAGCCTGGGGAGATTAGCCACCTAATCAAGCTGGGTGAAGTTAGCAGCGTTAATTCAGTAAGCTGAACATTCTGCCATGTTTTCTGCAAGCTGCTGGTACTTATGCTTTCAATATATGCCTGAACCATTTTTTTGAAAGGGCTTTAAACTTTCATGCCATTCAGACATTACTGAAACCTTATCAGTAATATTTTCTATATATGAAACATCTTTATATTGTAAAGTTTTTGCTGGAAATATTTTAGGAACAATTAACTCCTTATGTATTTTATATATGAATTTTGTATAAGAGCTCTCCTTTATAGCCATAGAAATTTAGATGTCATTTGTACAGATGAGTAAGACATTGAAATACATCGCTATTCCTCCCAAAAAAAATATTTTCTGCCTTCCTATCTTCAGAGTCTGCTGCATGCTTTAGCGTTTTGTGAATATTTTCTTAGAAATAGTAAAATAATCTTGCTAAAAAGGTTCAATAGACTATTTGGATGAAAATAAGTTATTTGCTTTCACTTTTTACTTCCAATGTGCGCCAACAGCAACAGAAGGAGCAATATATTGCCTTACTGGAAAGAACAAAAATGCACACAAAATTCAGAAGAAAACACAAATTCAGGCTCTTATGCCATATAAGTCCTGAAACTCATCTCACTGAAAGCAGTCAAACTTGCACCACTGATTTAAATGAAGCCAAGTTTCAGTGCTAAATGACAAAGCATCTTAATTGTAATTATTTCCTACTTCATGATAATACAAATAACTCTAAAATACACTGGAAATCTGAGGAGAAGAAAGCCAAGTTCTAATATTTTGACTTTTCCTGAGCAGTATATTACATCTATTGACTGCAGAGGCACAACTGATGGGAGTGAGAATTCTGGAATCCAGCAGTGTATGGCAAAAAAGAAAAGAAGATGCAATGACAGTTTCTAATTCATTATAAACAATGCTCTGCTGCATGGTGGTTCTGCCAGTTATTGAAGAGTGAAACAAGTCTGTTAAAAAGAGCAGGCCTGTGTAATTTGAAAATAAAGAAAAAACACCGGGATACCTGGCTCTGAACCAGGAAGGTTATGCTTATACTAAACGACTGACTGAATGTGACCTCATCACTGAGAGAGCTGCCTTATACACAGACACTTCATATATAGACTTTGGCAACAGCTAGCTACCAACCTTGTACTGCCAGTGACAATACAGAAACCAGCCTGAGTATCACCTATTCAATCAGAACATTTAAACAAATATCAGCGGCTGACACTTCCACCTTGATCAAAACAGGGTGAACCAGAGGGTTCAGAGAAACATCTTTTAGTAAAGAATGCAAATAAAAGGAAGGGCTACACTCAGTAAATAAATAATACATATTTAACATAACATGCTAGGCCTTTATGGCATGGCTGATTCTACCTGGTTCTTAAGACAAAACACCTGGGACTTCCCGCTTAGAGCACTGCTAAGAAACCTGACTGGGAAGTTAGGACTGCTGGGAAAAATAAGACAAAGGATAAAACCAGGTTTTGTCCCTGAGAAGAAATACTCAGAGGGATCTATGGTTAGGTTAAGGGACTTGATGTCTTTAGCTCACACATGCTAAATTCACCAATTACATTGACCTGATTTTTTAAGTTCCTGGCCAAAGCTTATAACAACAATATATAAAGCATAGATTAAGGTTAATCAATGTAGTGATAATTCCAGGAGTCTACAAAAACCTTGAAACTGTAGAACTGGGAAGAATGAATTGCCAAATTCATCCTAATTGACCACAGAACTCAGCACTCTGGAGAGATTTCACCAGTGCGCTCTCATCAGAAGACTTTTGAGCACAGCAGCAGATGAAAGAAGTGTAGTTACCGATCTAACAACATACGTTTCCACTGCTGGTAAAGCCATTTCAGAGGCTGGCGCTCTGGAGTGGGGAGAAGAAGCACTAAAGCTGTTTACCATAACAGAAACTGTGGCAGTGGCTCTCAGGGAAGGGAGGCAGTTCCCTGTAAGTGGTACAAGCAGAAGAGTCTCAAGACAGAACCACACAAGGCAAAAATTGCTCTAAAATTAGTGGTTTTCATCGAGCGTCTGAGTTGGGACTGGAGGACTAGGCAGGGGAATAAGCAAAACCAAAGCTAAAATTCCTTCAAACAGTAAGTCTATACATGAAAGAGATCAAGAAAAAGGGTGTTCTTTAGCTTAGAACCAAGATAAAGATATACTACAAGAGGGAAATGAGGGACTTCAGTAGAGCTAAAGGTGGGGAAAATGAAAAGACAATTCATTTGGCTTGAGGATGCCAATTTCCAGAGATGGAAGAGTCTGGTAAAACTTTTTAGGAGCAGATGATGGAGTTCTTCAGTTATGTCGGCTGTTTACTTGCCTTTTTCATTCAGGGAAGACTGGAATTTTATTGTTTGCTTGGAGACCAAAATAGAGAAAGTTATATGCCACTCCAGCAATGAGAATGCAAAATTAAGTTTTAGGCTAATGTCTACATTAATTTGGTGAAAGTCTGGAGCAATATCCTGCTTTTCCTAAATAAGATGAAACTAGGTACACAGCTATAAGTAGGCATTTTACTTTTTTTATTTTCATCTCATTCTCAGAAAATTATCTAGCGCATGGCAACAGAGAGTTACTAGAAAATATGCTATCAAGACACTTAAGTATCAAAGCATCCATTTCTTTTCAAAGGCACTACAAACAATGGCTTACTTTAATTCTATCTCAGTTTGAGCTATATAGATATATATACACACAATATTTCAATACATTTCTTGTACAAAGGTGACTGAAAAACGAAAGTATTTTTTTCAAATGCCTTAACCTTTCACAAAGCATAATCATATTTTCATTTGTTTTTCTTTTCTTTGTGAATTATTATTGTAGCATGCTGATAATTTGTAAAAAGGAAAATGCTAATAAGTAAATATTTGGTATATCAGATGTATTTATACCAAAATATTTGGTTTTATCTTAGAAGTAATTTGTTTAAGTCAAAGTCAGTCATGTCTAATGAGTCTTCTGGGGATTCTTAAGAATTATTTTACTTTTTCAGATGTTTCCAAGCTGTATGTTCCTCTAGATCAGGGAATATATGTTAATCTTCACTCACATCCTGTTAAATGAAACAATATGTGTAAGTAAGAGTTATGACTACATTCTCTACTCAAATAACTGCTTTGACCCATACAGAGAATGTGCTCTGCTATGTTCTGGGTTTTTTTAAGGTTATCAAATGCTATCAGACAACAGTAGGCAGCAAGACCTGGAGCTTCTGGGTCTAGTGTAAAACCCACTAAAATTGATTGGAATCATCCAGCAACTTTAATGAGATTTGGGTCAATCCTTTAAAACTATTTGCCTTCAGCTGTTTCCTCATACTGGCTGCAGCTTTAAAACATACCTCAAACTTCAGCTGGGGACACCATCATTTACATAGGGAGTAGATTGCTCTCTGACTACGTTTAGAGTGGCAAATACTGTGGTCAAACAGTGAAGAGTTAAATAGCTGGAGATAAGGAGATCTGAAATTTACGTTATATTTTTCTTTTCTTTTTTTCTTTTCTTTTGACTAGCTATAGTTTAGACCCATTAGCTGAATGTCCATTTGCAGTTGGAGTGTATTAGATGTGTTCCTGTTTTGCATCTTCCAGTTTAGTTTCACTCAAAAGGAATTCATTTGTACTCTGAGACTCCTCTGCAACACAACCCAAAGTACAGTGTGTAGGGACAGCTGAGAGATACACTGGACTCTTGCCTTAACTAAAATATTAAAGGGATAAAAATCAACTTCCTCTTGCCACATATACTTGTTTGATTTATCAAAGCAGGTGGAACATCCCATTTTACTCCAGTAAACACCCTGACAAATAACTTGTTGAGATAACATGATTTCCCACTATTATCCTTCGGGAACATCATATTTAGCAAAGCTCAGAGCTCTAAAAGATAGGAGTTACAGAGTTAAGGTCAAATCAAATACAACCAATTATTCATTACTGCTGCATTTGTGTATTAGAAAAACTAATATGTGTTAAAAGCCACAGATATAGTGTCTTGATTGTAAAGGCAAAGGGATTGTAAACTGTTATATGTGTAATGCACGTTATATGTGTAGTGCACATGTAGTGTTGTTTCTGGGAGACCATCTATGTGTTTAGATGGGATGTATCACCAGTAACAATTTGCTGATAGTTTGCCCTTGACGGTTTTAAGTATACTGCTGTAAGAAGAAAAAGTAGAAAGAATTCATCTAATGAACTATCAGAACAAAACTTAAAGAAGAAAGAATCAAGACTGAGATATTCAAAGCATATTGTTAAAAAAAAATGTGAGTTTTGCTGAACTCTGTAGTTTGGAGAGGTGCTGGAACCTTCCAGGCAAAATTCTTGTTAAGCTGTTATTTAATTTCCAGTGTTAGAACCAGAAATGTTCCTAGTGGCATTAACATCCAGTTCCACATTTTTGTTGCCATACAGATGTGCAGTTAACCTCCATAGCTGCTATCTACTGGTAGAGGATGCTTTAAACTTGCTATGGGCTCCTCATCCAAACTGTACAACTGGAGCAGTGGAAAGCAGAACTGAAATGGATTTTGAAATGATTTGAGGACAGTCCTCAAGAGGAACAGGAGGGGAAAGCAGAGAAAAGTTGAGGCTCAAGAACTGGCATGTTTTATTTCATGGTATTTACAATAACTGAAATATATGAGAGTACTTAACATTTTTTCTTTTTTTCCTCACCTTTATCCTACTCTCTGCACCTCTCTGTCTCTGCAAAAGGACCCAAACTTCTCTGTCCTGCAGTCTAAAACTACAACTGTACATTCTGAGCTCACATGATAAGGGTTAGCCTAATCTTTTTCATTTTCTAAATACATGGTTAGGCTGCTAATGCACTCTGTCTAACCTCTGTCTTTAAAAAAGATTTGTAGGTCATCACTGAATGTAAAATTCTGTTATCCTTTAACTGCCTGTGAAACATATATGTCATTAGATATATTTTACATTAAGGTATACAAATGCCACCTGGCAGAACCCTAATGATATTCTAAGGTACATGAAAATATGTATTTAAAACTACTTTCACATTTAACTTACAAATATAAATAAATATAAATACATACATATGCATGTGCTTGTTAAACTCACAGTCTACTTGTTTCCCATTTATATTCTAGCCTTAGAAATGGTAAGATTGAGGATAAAATAGAGTTTTTTCATAATTCATGTGACTTGTTTATTTTTTTTAATTTTAGAATAAGCATTTAAATTTAACCACCCATTACTTTTATTAGAAGACCCATTTTTAATACCATTAAAGGAAGATACTCTAAACAATCAACTGGGATTCAAATTTTTTCTTTGAGGGGAATATCATAAATTCTAATCTCTTTTAGTGTTGCAATGAAAAGGAAACAAATACAAATATCAGAAATGTTCCATCACAAGAAACTGCAGAAAAATACTTTAGATTAATCTAAATATTCCATTTTGATGTGACTATCTTAACTTTATATCCAGTAGGCAAACCAATGCAAGATGCTTTCAGAATTTTCTGGTTTGAAATAGCTGGGATAGAATTCATTTAAATTCTTAAAATAATTTTCTCTCTAAAGAAACTTAAAAGTCTTGAAAGTTTTCACAAAGTATCCTACTTCTGATAAATCACAATTTTCAATTTAAATATAACCAAAATATTCCAACTAACTCCAAATATTAATTCAGCAATAATAAGCTTATGTTTATACAACCTTCCATCCCAAAGTATTTTATGTTTTCATTTGTTGAACTTGTGCATATTTCCATAATCTAATTGTATCTTTGAGCCTCTGCTGAAGCCTTATTTGCATTTAATATCCCTAAATGTCCATTCTGATTTTAATCTATATTTATATTCTCTTTGAAGATCAAAGTTCTGAGCAGTATAATTTCCCTTAATATTATCTGGTTCCAATATCTTTCTGCAAGAAGACATGTTTACTGAAATCTTATACCACTTGTCAAACCTGAGCATTTGTGTTGATTATTCTTCCAAATACTAGTGCTAGCAAAATCAAAGATGCAATCTTTGTGTTTGAGAATGGCAAACACAGATCAGAAGGCTTTTCTAAGCATACAAAGTACATAGTTGTTATTTGATGAAGGATATCAACCTTTGTATAAAGCACAACCGCTAAATTTCATGATAGATTATGTATTGTCTGTGTTTTTTTCTGAATGGTTATGTAAATACATTAATAAAAATTAATATTCAAGGTGATATAATGACATTTTTTGCTTTTTGGGTAATTCCACTGCAGAACTAATGCTAATAGGTTGGCTTCTCAGAAGAAACACAAAGAAATTATCATATATACGGCATCCATGTTGCAAAGGTTTTGTAGACATGAGCATTTTGTATTTGCAACTCAGAAGTTTGCATCCTTAGTATCGTTAGGGCATGTTATTAAAATCCATTCTATCAGATTCATTATGAATTGCATATACTGTTTAAGACTAGAATTTGTATTGTTTGAAAAATTCAGATGCAGTGAGAGAGGTGGAGTATGCTAGCTCTGTTCTGATTGCTGGTTTTAGTGTTACACATGGAAATTGATTCCTGCCACCATCACTTCCATGACTTCTTACTAAAGCCAGAAGACATTAGACATATTGCATACCACTCTCATCTCTCTTTTTGCTTGCCTGGTAGTTTACATCAGCCATACCTCAGTGCTTGTTAATATTCACCAAGTACTTATCAGATGGTCAGAACCTCAAAATCTAGAAGAATTCAAGGGCTGTAAAATGTTAGGATCATTGAAGCTACTGCACTGCCCCAAGACAGAAAGAACTGTTGTTACATCATTTCTGACAGATGCTTGTCTAACTTCTAGTAAAAGGGATTCCACTACATCTCCAAGCTGTCTATTCCTGTCTTTATTATTAAAATAAATAATCAAATTCTAATATATTATCTGAAGACCATTACTTCTTTTAGTGCTCTTCACAAACATGGGAATAGGTTCTTCCTTTCCCGCACAACAGTTCTTGGACATGTTGCGCTGTTACCAGCTCTCTCCGATTTCTTGTCTCTGGACAAATAACTTCAAATTTTTCTGGTTATCCTTTTAGGTAGTTTCTTGGACCCAAGCACCTCATTGCTGTTCTCTAGATGCTCACTAGGCACTGTCTTGTCTACAAGTGTCATATCTGCAGGTGGACACATTTCAGCCCCGGCTTTTCTGCTTTTAACTTCCTTCAGCTCTTCTCCTGAGCAGAGCAAAAGAACTACTTCACAGGATTCTGTTTTCATATCCCAATGTGATATCTGCCTTTTTCAAAACCAAATTATGCTGTTGACCAATATTGGTAATAACTCCCTAGTGCTTTCCTATACAAGTGCCACCTAAATATCCTTTTCTCAATTTGTATTTTTGCATCAAACAGTCTTTGATGTTACCTTACATTTGTCCCACTGAATCACATGCGATTTGTTCTAGCAAATCTCAAAATCTGTGAAGACCACTTTGCTCTTCAGACAGCAATAGTAAGTACTTAGAACTGCAATGTTTTGTATGGCCCGTTTTTCACATCAGAATGCTACCAACAATATTGAAGAGTAACTTCGGATTTAACAGGTTCTGCAGCTACCCTGTGTTGATACCCTGCATAACAAGAAATGTTCTGTCACTGCTGTACAGAAAACCTTTGAGGGTCTACTTACCTTAAGGCATAAGACACAGAACACATCACATGGGGGTTTTTTCCTAAAGTGGAAAATGGTCAACTGGTTGTGTTCCTGTCCTTCCTGGTTAACTGTCATGCTCTCCATTCATTTGCTATACCTCAATTATTACTGAAAAACAACTGTACCTTCTTTGTAAGGCCAACCCATTAACATAAAATAGTTGGATAGATAGCGCTGCAGGAATGGAAAACACTAAACACTCTGCTTCAGAAAGGAATTTAAAATAATAAGCTCTTGTTAATATTCCATTACTTCTGGGAATATTTTGTAAAGAAGTGTTTCAATTTATCGCCAAGTCCCCTACAGACAGTGCTGCTCACTGCAGTCTCTGTTGCTGAATGCATTCTGGTAATATGTGACTTTCTCCTGTTGAGGAGAAATTAATACAAAATGCTATTCAATGAGCTACAGCCAGCTGCACTGTCAGTCAATTAACATGTTTATCTATATCTAGGTTTCCTGCTTGTCACAGCACAAGCAAAACTGGAAGACTGCAACAAGGCTTTACCACCAGTCAGATTCTGCTGCCCACACTGGTTTGTCATCCTCCAGAGGCCAGATAATTTTCCTCCTTGTCTCTACTAGGTCCAGCTTCTCCCTTCTCCAGACTCCTCCTTCATCTGGCCTCTCTCCTACACTCCTCAGGGCTATTTAACCACTTAGCGGGACGAGCTACACCTGCACATCATCCATGTCAATCAACCCACTGCCGTTGAAGCAAGGCCACAGCTGCATGTTATCAATGTCAATTAACCCACTGCCTTCACTCCTCTACACCTGCTGACACCTCAGAAATCCCTAAGTGAAAATTGTGTATATGCAAGAATTAAACAGAACCAAACTATGCAGAAATAAGGTTTTTCAAACAGATGAAAAAGGAAAGTTCTGTCTTGAAATCCCACAATGTCTAGATTCATTGCTCTCTGTGTTTATGAAGTTTCACTCAACAGTTTTATGTTAATTTGCAAGAGTGTCCCATTGAAAAATAAGGTATTTATTAAATCTTCAATTCACCTCAAATTTTACTGACAAGTAAGCAGAAAAAATTTTACACATCTACCACAATCTGGATAGGCTGCCAATGATGAAGTCATCACACAAGTTAAGAAAAAAAAAATCCCACAATCCTTCTTGTGACATGTGGAAACAAAAGGTTATTGGGATATTGGGAGGGTTAATTTTATGCTTGTAATGAGCTTGTTTACAAAACAAAAAATACCCCAAAAGGCCGGAGACTCCCCACTTTTTCTTGAGTTTCTCTGGGGACCAATTACACCTCTCTAGTGTGCTCTCAAGCTTGTACTAGGTTCTGACCAGCTTCATTTTTCAGCAAGGTGACCAGGTGTGAAAACATATCGTCACCTAGGTGCAAATGGAAAAAATATATGGGTATAAAATATATAGTGTCCACTTTGGCACCTGGGGGTCTCCTTAAGGGTGCATTGTTGGAAGCAGACCAAAAATGAAATGGTAGAAATTTTACAACTCCAAGACTATACTGGGATCCCATAGTCTGGGACCATTTCTACCCACTCCACAATGATACCCAGTCATCACTGTTCACAAACGCCAGCCATGGGAACAGTTTAGAAGACTGCATCACTATTATTTCTTTAGATCTTCTAGAAGCATTAAATTGCTTATAGCCAATCAGTAGAACCACAAGCTCCTACCACTGTTAACTGTTTCTCCTTTTCATTTGTTTCACTGGCAAAATGTGTAATCCTAGCTGTCTAAGACAGAGCTTCCGATTCCTGGTAGAAGGGGACCCCCACAGTCTTTGCTAGAAACATCAGCTTACCTTCTCTCTCACCCTTAGAGTAACTGAATAAAACCAGGATACCACACCTATAGGGCACAGCTTCTGCCTTGCAGCTATGGAATCAAAATTTAAAAATTAACTACTTTACACTCTTAAGACAAACTGAAAGGCATCCACAGAATAATATGACCTGTGTCCTCGTACCTGTACCAAACCACTAATCTGCCTCTAGATTATATTTCTAGCAATCCAGGGTAAAATACTTGTCTTCTGTAGTATTTGCAAAATGCTTCTTTTTCCCTTCCCCATGTCACAGAAATTAATGGATTTAAAGCCACAGACAAAAGTTACTGATAAAAATTGCTTTCAGTCTTGTTAACATTTAATATTTAAACTTCAAAACCCACTTTGTTGGAGACATTTAAATGTATGTGTGTATCAAATCATTGTGTCTTTTAAGATTGTCATGTGTGGTATTGCATGCCTGAAATATACAGAAGACTTTAGGTAGTTATGTGAGTGAATAATGTGACCATGTGATACTGCTGTTTCCAATTCTTACCCTGTGGGTTAACAATAAAGGGGATTTTCTCTCTAATTAAGAAGCAGTTTAAACAAAACAAAACAAAACAAAAAAACCAAAAAAAAAACCCACCAAACAAATAAATGTTACTTAATTGTAATCTTATCTTTTGTCATGTTCTTTGTAACATCCAGATGGGAACAGACACGCAGCAACAAAGCAGCCAAGTCAGGCAGAAAAAAAAACCCCAAAAGTCCTCAGAATTCTCCAAAAGCAACTGAGTCTGCAGACTCAGTTACTATGTAAACTCTATGCTTCATAAGTAATTTAAAGACTTAGTACAAGTGGCTTGTGGTTTAATCTTTTAATTCCATTGCTCCATAAGTATCCTTGTAGGTTCATTGAGCAAGGAATTCAGTCAAAATATTTGGGGCCCGTTTTTTCTAAAAGGGGTTGGGTATGGAAAAATGTGCAGTAACTGGAGCTTCTGAAAAGTCTGCAAACTAACCTCCAAATTTACGTGACATAAAACCCATTATCTTTCAGGGATTCTTGTGTTTCAGGCTGTGCACATTTACAACATCAGATGCTTGCCATAGCAGACACTCCCTATCAGTGAACATCTGTGGAATGTATCCAAGCGGTTACAGCTAAACATACAAATTTGTGCCACCAGGTCAAAAAGAAAACATGGCAAGGAGGAAATTGCTTTCACGTTTTTGAAGATGGTTTATGGATGCTATGCACCATTGTGAAAAATCTCAGTTCTGTGTGCTGAAAATCTTAAAAATATGCACGCACACATTCCTGCTTATTCTAATCAAAGTTTTAACTTGGATTATAAATAACTCTAGAATTTTAAAGTACTGCAGCCAGGCTTGGCTAATACCATAAAGTTAATAGTTATATATCAAATAACATGGTCATAGTGGATAGGATACATGAAGAAGAGGGAAACATGCACTATGTGGACTTCTTGTATTTCCTTTAGCTTTGGTTAAGAAATGGCAGTAGCCAGAGGCAGACCACAGGCTGGCAAGAAGGAACTGATAACTTCTTCTTTTGATGTGATGTTTGAAATATATATAGGGAAGTTAATGTGTTATTTGCTTGAACCTAGCATATTTTACTCTGATTTACATACACTTTATTTGCATTTAATTTAAGTTTGTAAATTTGCACAGAATGAATAACAGTATGAAAGAACTGTGACAACTATCACAATTTTTTTAAGGTCTTTAATATTGAAAACATAAGCATTGATGTATTTTATATGAAAAGGTACCTTAGCTTTTTTTAGTGACAAAGCAACATAGGCTGAAAAGCCAAGATGTGACATGAGAGTTCTCACATCATATTTAGTAAAATTTTATATTAATATATTTTAATAAGACATTAAACTTTTTATTAATATAGACATGTAAATATTTTTATTTTGAAAGTTTTTAACCAGTAGAGAAGCAACAAGCCCTATAGACTAAGAGAAAAAATTATGCTTTTTTGCTTGAGTTTCTGATGTTTTAATTGACATAACATAAATATAAGTGAAGTGATTTTGCAAGCCTAATCTTATCCTGAGTATTGAGTTTGTCTATTGCCACTGTTATCAATGCTGTAGTGAACAGCCATGCACACACAATTTTGTGTGGCAGATATGCTGTTCACAACTGAATCCTTTGGAATTATCATGGCTAATTTTTCTCAAGACAAAATCCAATTCGTGTAAGAATTTAGAATATGTTTTTGTTTCAAAGTAAATCCATATTCTTACTTTGGTGTGGCTTCTACCAGCCAGAAACTATGATTTTCATTAGAGTTACTTAACCTCAAGTAAGCCAATTCCATAGAGAAGGTTTCGTTTGATCTAGCATGGTGCAGTCAGAACGTGGGCTGATCTGCCTGAACAGCAATGAAGTACCTGCCCTCGGTTCAACCCTGCCTGCCCAAAGGAACAGAGAACCTATTCAAGAGCTTTATTGGCAAAGGAAACATAGAAAACTTTCTAAAATGTAGGTCGCTATCCTTGTCAGGGTACATGGTATATCCTTGCAGAAATCCCAGTGACATGCACAGGTGCACACCCTATATGTAAAGTAACTTTGATATAAATTTAGGGTTCACACCTTCAGAAAATTAGTCAATATGCTCTTATGTGCCACCGGTGACCTAAGGTAACTGCAGTGCTGACAGGCTCATAATTATGAAGCACATTTCCATCCTCTCATCCAAGCTTTCAGAAGGTAATCTCACCCACATTCTCTTTTAATGTCATGTTCAAGCACCTAAGATAATTACACAACACTCTACTGAAATGTAGAAAAGTTTTCTTCTAGAAAAGTGGAATTTTTTATATAGCATGTTAGCCTGTAAGATAGTTTTAATTATTACTTTTTTCTTATCCACAGTGCCAGTATTAAATGCATCTTGGAATAAGCAGAGACTGCTGGGTTTGAACAGTCTGATTATGGAACTTTACCTGTTAAATGGGGTTGGTTAGTGATGCTGAAACACTTTAAAAAGTCTGTGCTCCCGTTACACGGTGCTGCTGAACATGCCAGGACAATCTGCCTCAGTGTTCAGGGATTGTTGCAACTGAACCACAAAATGCATGGCAAAGGCTATAAACTCTTGTTTATATCTCTCAATAAGAGGCTTTATTTTGGTTCCTTTCTGTCAGTTTGAAACATTAATTTTTCCCCTTCAAAGATGGTGTCTTGGAGGGCACAAGCCTGTATTATTTGGTAGGAGTTCATAACAAATAAAAACTATCACCGATTAGAATATCAAAATGTTTTTCAGTAGGTTTTCTTAATGAGTATTGTAAATTAATGATTGCATGCAGTTCTAAGATTTGCAATTTAATTTATGAAACATCTGTAACATTTTTCAAATTACATTTACCAAGTATGTTATTTAGTGAACTTAAGGAAGGAGATCAGCTTTTTTATATTTCTATAGTATTCTTCAACTCACGATTGCAAAGAATTAACCAATGTTATCCCCAGCTCATGAGTGTTAAAGTGGGAGCATTGTGAAGGGTAAATGACCTGAATTGTCACAAGGCAAGTCAGCAGCAAACCTAAATCTTCTAAATCTGTTCCCTGGACCAGAGTATCTCCCTTGGTTCCTGTGGCTAAATTAAGGAGCATGTGTATCAAATATGTTGGCTATATCATGCTTCATATGGCTCATAAATTCATACAAAGTTTATGAATGTATCAAAATTTACAAATATATTGTGTATTAAACTCAGGTTTAACACTGAGCTAGAATTCCTTTTGCTAAACCCTGTGAACCTCTCACTAGAAATTCAATTGTCTCCCCCTTCCAATCACAGGGTCAACTGTTGCTTTGCTGATGGATCTCAGATATCTTTTCCTAAACACTGAATTAGGAATTTCTCCAGCATCTTTCAGAAATACAGGTTTTAGCAATCAGCTAAGAGTCTATCTTCTAGAATTTAGCCATCTCTGGCTTTCCTAATCTGTTTTGTTTTCTATATGTGGTACTCAACTTTTCCTCAACTGAAAGAAAACTTTAGCTAGATCTTATCAGATCAAGCACTCTTTTAAAACAGCAGTTAAATGCAAAAAAAAACCCCAAACAACCCAAACAAAAAAAAAAAAAAAAACCACAAGCCAGAAACATTGTGTGGTGATGCTTTTTAGGAGGTTTGTGATAAACACTGTAGACAGCCACAAAGCACCATTAGTGCTAAATGGTGTGAGCCACAAGTTCTGCAGCACTGTGTAGCATCACACTAACATTTGTCACTTGAATGCCCCCTTCACTGTTTCTACAGATATTTTGAAAAATATGCCAATATATACATAGATTTCTTGTAAAAACGTGTTTATGTATGGATAGTTAATTAAGTACTTTTTATTTTACATATTTCACCTAATTTTGGAATATGTTCTTGTACAATCTCAGGCAAAACTCCTATCCACAAAGTTAGTCAGGCATATTTAAAAATTATTTTCAAGCCAAGATAATAAGATTTATTTTGAAATGGATTCTGAAAATGTTTGGGTTTGGCATGGTCACACATTTGTTTTCATGCTGTCAGTTTGGGTTTGACATTAAAAACTGACACACGTACAGAGATAGGCTTCAAATATATTTTGTATTTTTCTTGGCTAACTTTTTTTTTAAATGAGACATTTGTGTGAAACAATTTGATTCCAATACAACTGTATTTTTCCAACAACTAAAATACTGCCTGAACATTCTAAGCTCTGCTGAGGAGGAAGCAAGGTGAGATGGATAACACTCCTATGTGAAACTTCTGGTTCTCAAAAAACACATACCAAAATACTTTTTTCCTGTTCTGTTTGCTTCTCCAACTGCATTACCACATAAAAACTGAATTCTACATGTTTTCCTTCAGAACATGGCTCTGTCAGCTAGAAATATTGTCTGTAGGACTGTAAGGCATGAGAAACAAAAAGTGATAACTCTATGAAGTGAGGGTATTATGGGATACGAGGATATTATTACACTGCAACCACAAGACAAGCAGTGCTTAGGGAAGTTGGAATGGCATAGTTTCCTCCTTATGGGTACAAATGTATGGAGGCTGACAACAGAAAGAGAATTTTAATTCCCTGGCTCTTTAAGACTACAGCATATGAACCAAGCCTGATCACAGTTCAGATGGCCAGACTTGTATGAGGTTTAACTTGGACAGACTGTGTACACAGGGGAGATGCAGCAGCAAAGACATGAGAGCAAAGACGTCCTCCTTTGAACTCTCCCCTTTCTATTGTTGCTTCTAAATTAGACTGAATTCATTCAGATATAGCTGCGCACCCTAGATTCATGGATCATTCATGTAACATAGTCTCCAGAGAAAAGAAAAATTCAAAGTGTTGTGGAAGTAGAGTAAAACTTCCGAAAAATAAAGTAACAGAAGTGAGCTGTCCAAATGAGAAAAAGAAAATTACTGTGAAAAGAAAGAGTTAATACAAATAAGCAGCTAATCTTAGACTGCAACCCCCATGCTGAAGCTTAGGCTACATTTTATATTTTTGGAATGTATCCTAATTTTCAAAGTCAAATGGGGAAGGGTTTAATTCCATGTAAAAATCCAGCCATAAAAAAAGAGATTGCACAACAACTTCGTTCTCTACTTTCTGAGTTCAACAGAAAACATTTAAAGAGGAATTATAGTGTTTTCATTGAGCTCTATCTAATAAAATCATTGCTTTGAATTTTTTTACCATAACATATTGTTTAAAAAAGTAAAATGGAGGAGTTCAACCTGTGCATATACTCTTTTATACTTTTTCATATTTACACTTTTCCTATCCATATAAAAAGGAACCAACAGATACAATCTGGTCTAATTTCTAGCATGGTCTCACCAGTAGGATATAGAAATGCAGTTCTAGCCATTAAACTTCGTAATTTGATGCCACAACTGAGTAGTTTTTGGGAGCCCAATTTCTGAAAATAACTTTTTTTCTTTCTTTCTCTGTGAACACAGGGAATCCAGAGAGTCTACTGTTCATTCAAATCTTTGTTGTCCTATGACAGTGTGTTCACATTTTTTGCAGATCTTACCTTTACCATTCACGTGACTGATTTGAGATATTTATGTGCCCCAACTTTCAGCAGCGCGGGAAAGCTAAACTTCAGAACGCAGGAAGTAGCACTGCTAGTAGAGAAGGTTACCAAATATAATCAGCTCTCAATTACCAGTAGGGGATTTTCTGGGTTGTGGATTAACTCTGCCACCCTGAAAGGGAACCTGCTATATGATACGTTCACCAAGTCCAGCACAGAGCTCAGCCTTCTTCCCTGTCATGTGGTCTCATGCTTCTGACCCAGCAGTAAATTCAGCACAGAATATTTTTCCCCAGTTTAATTTTCATGTGTTCCTCTGTTAGTTGCACCTTTGTATTACTGAGTTATTCCACCCTCCTCTGCCATGCACAATCAAAACTGAGTGGCTACAGTACAAATTTTGAACAATCTGAATAACATGCTGACAAGATAATGTGCCTAAGCAGAATCGTGAGTCGCCATAAACCTTCTACACGGTATTAGGACTTCACAAGCCTTTAGAAAGAAAGGTGGTTATAACCCTCTAGTAAGACATCAACACAGTTATCTATGTCAAATTAATTCTATATTCAAAAGTACAGAAGTGCTGTTAGGTTCACAGTGAGTGTTAATATGGTTATAACTGTCTTTATGCCCCAAAGATAAATAATATTTGTATGTGGTGCACTGACCCTTTCCTGAGGCATGTTCTTCCTTCTCTGTGCTCAATTCTCACCACTTCAATTTTTCTTTGTAGGTTGCATCTGATTGAAAGATTTCATTTTGCCTAACAACGGGTGAACGGAACCGTAGGTATCAGAAATCAGCATATTGACAGTGAAGGAACTCCTGCAATGTACAGCCAAAAACTGAGCTCTGGGGAGCAGGGAGGGGGGTTGGCGGTTTCCAAGAAAAAATAAGACTAAGCTGTATTACACTGAAATTGAGATTTTTCTTAATATATATTATTCTTTTTGCCTTAAGCACATAATTATAAAGCTGATCTTCTGAATTTCAGATATGTAATATGAATTTCAGGCAGATTTCTCCTTAAGCTAGCAGGATAGGTAGAACTCAGAAATAATGAAGTCAAAATACTGTCTTACGTTTAGTTAGAAGAGTAAGATACAAAAATGGGTAGTCTCTATCAGAACTATATACCACCTATACCTAATGCTTGTCACTTTTTCAGGTCAAAAAGTGGCTAAAGGAAAGAACCATGCATTTCAAGGTTTTTTCTGAAACATAGTCAGGGTTCATCCATGAAACTCACACTTTGCATATAAAGTTAAAAGGCAGATTTATAAAATCATGTGAGTTATAGTTCTTAGTTTGACACTGATATTATTAATGCTGAAAACAAAATAAAATATCGTTAACACTGGAAACACTACTACATAGAGACCACTTCTTCTATACTAGTTTGTTTTTTTAAATGTTGTAAAGATTATATCAGTCAGAAACATACTGATCTAATATCTAGTTTAAAGAGCCATAAAATGTTCTTGCAAGTGTGGACAAAGAAAAGTTCATACAGTGAACAGCACTGAAAGATCCTGAATAATCTATGGCTTAGATATAAGTGTTTAGACATTACAAGATGTCTAAAAAAGAAAATAAATCAATAAAAGCTGTGTTCTCTGGCTCATGGTGATAAGATTTATTTACAGCCAAAGGAATGATGACATTTTAGAGAGAAAAGAGAACTCTTGTTTTTCCTCACACTCTTCGGATCAGTCCAAGTAACTGAATATCACATAGTCATAAATTAATAAAAACTCTGAAGTACAGATCATTAACTTATTCAGTTTAACAAGGAGTTTTAAGAACAACCACCATCAGTAGTTTTATAGATTTTTTTCTTACTAAAAAGCAAGATAGATATATCTTTAGGCTAGATATAAACTCTGCTGCAAGACTGTTCTCAAGTGTCATTAAGAAGAGGGATTCAAAAAAAGCTATTGCTATTTCTGGCAGAAATATTATTGTACATATATAGATATGTACAATATATATTTCTAAATATATCCATAACCTAACATATAAAATACACATCTAAAAATATGAGACAGTTCATGTGTACACGTTTCATGTCCAGTCTTGCAATACTGAAGTCAAAGGAAAACTCTGATGGTGAGTGCGTAAGATCTGTGGCTGCATATAGAAAAACAAAATTGCAGATATTCTATCTACAATATTATGCCTGACAGCCATGCTGTCACTAAGTGGTGACATTTAAGTATCAGAAAGATACTTAATATCAGAAATATCAGAAAAATACTTAAAGAAATGCCTATCTTCTACTTCGGAATTTATGTCAGGCGTTGACAAGTGGCTTCCATTCAACCAACAATGTCCTGAACCTTGCCGTATACATGCTCAGCAAGTGCCTCGCTGAATCAGAGGGTCAGCCAATAACAAAAGATTTATTAGGCATGATCCTACTGATAACAACACTGAAGTGGCAGATTTGTACCAGTGTAAGAGTGCAAAATATATCTAATTTTTAAATAATCACTTTAAATATAAGTAGGTTCGTAATTTGTGTTTGTATTTGGTATGTTTATATTTTATGGTATGCTTTTAAATTACAAGAGAGTATATGCTTCCTCGTAACAAATAAAAATGTGTTCTTTCTTGTTTCAACACCTCAATAATAAAAAGATAAACAAGTAAATTACAGTATACAAAAAGTTTTATTCTTACTTTTTTTAACTCAAGATATGTTATGAAGTGCCATAAACCTCTGCTATATTATAATTACAAGAAAAGAAAGTAAGTTTTTTTTCAAAAGCCAAAGGTAGAAGCTAATCATATTTTTTGTTGTTTGTCTAGTGATCACTTTTTGTTGATATTGGTTAGCAGGAGGAAAACAGAAGAGAAAAAGGCTTTAATTTCATGCCAGCAGTGTTTATTTTGCAGTGGGGCTATAAGTTTTGTGAAGACTGGAAGTATAAAAGCAGAGTGGACTCAATGAACTGAAGAATGCAGTAGGAGGGGAGGTAAGACGAGCTGTAAAACTAATTGGTGTCCAACATGTTTTGGACTGCATTTAATTTTCTTGAGGGGAAGAGAGGTCAAGAATGGAATGAAGTCAATGAGAATAGGAATAAGAAAGTGGAAAGCAAAATGGCCAGCATTAAAAGGTCAGCGAATATCCCAGGGACAGGAAATGAACTTTAAACAAAAGTATAAGGTAGTATTTCTATCCACGTTTGGGAGTTGTTAAAATTAGTATTAAAAGAAGGAAACTTAAATAACCAGATGTTTCTTGTATGAAAGCTTGTTTTAGTCTGCTTTCAATTTATTGGAGGCCTTAGCAAGACCAAGATTTTGTGTGCTATGCAATTAGGAAATGAGTATTTCAGCACAGTGTTAATGTTATTTAAATATTTTAAAAGACTTCGATATTTTACACTGACTTGCTTCCTGTTACACTTTTATAGTCTTTCTCTTGGAAGAAATCACCATCCTGAATTGGGAAAGTAAACTTCTCACAAGCTTTAATACAGGATTTAGCCACAGCAGCCAGCCTGCCAGCATCTAGCTAATAACACAGATGCTTTGCAGTCTACCTTAAGAAATCTAGGCTATATGCATAAACTCATACATGACCTGTAAAGTCATCAGTTCAGTATATTTTAAATTACCTTATTTAGAGCATCAACTTTTTTCCACAAAGAAACAGTGTTTCATTCAAAATCTTTTCTGCCACTAAAATTCTGGCTAAAATTGAATCCAGGAGGGTTTATTCCTGTTCCTGATTCATTTGTGTGCACATCAGAAAGCCAGAATCCTTTCCCTACATATTTAGGTTTGCATCCAGAGCCCACTGGTTTTAGCAAGAATCTTTGCTTTGACTTAAATGGGCTTTGAATCAGGATCTTTGTGCTCTGACCTGGCCAAACAGCAAATATTTTTCTGCTCCAGAGTATCTTTAATTCAAGATATCCACAAATTTTTATCACTTGTGCAGCTCTACTTTTCTCTTTCCATCCCAGTGCAGCAGGTAACTAATAGATGCTGAAACCATATGAAGCAACTTCATTGAAGGCACTTCACTGGTAGCAGCAAAAATGGCCGTGAATGGGCTGCCAAGAAGCCCAGAAGAATAAGTAGGGGTCCTAGGGCATGAGGGACACACTATAGCTGCCATCTGAGAAGAAGTAGCACACCCAAGGGAGAATATTATTTTAATGAACAAATCTCCCTCTGCCATGCTCGTAAAATATAGGATTCTGCCAAAGCAACCTCAGCTTTTGGAATGAAAAGTTTACTACGAATACTTTGTAGTACAACCACCCCATGTAGAAAACATCGGTTTTTTAAACTCACTTCTAGACCATGTCTGCTTCTATTCAGGCAAAATTTGAGAACATGATGTTAGTTATAAATACGTCCCCATTTTCAAGTGAAATTTTGATTTCTTTTCCTTTCAGTGAATATTAATCTCAAACCAATCGGTCTGAAACCATACAACAGCTTTGAAAACATAGTATCATGTTTCCTATAAAAAATTAAATGACATTAGTCCTAAAAACTGGGTGTCAGGCTTCCATATTCTATTTCCTACGTAGTATGAGTTTATGAAGTGACCTTATAGGGTAAGCAGAGTAATTTATTATCTTTTCTGAGACATTTCTGATAATACTTCAAAAGGTAGATAATAACAACAATCACCATATCCAAGGGCTATGTGGATTTATGTTAACATTCACATGGCACCTTCTTTCGGAGATTTTCCATGAATTTTATGAAAGTAATTTTGTGGAAATTTGGAGAAGCTTACCATGTAAGGACTAGTACCTTTCATGTACCAGTGATGCCTTAGTGAATTTTAAAATTTTTTTATTGTGAAAGAAGTATGAAGCATTTGAATGTGAAGAGGTCTGCACCAGATTATCTCCTGTTTTTTGCAAAATTAAGGGAGGCTTACCCTTTAGTCAGACCTGAAGTAAACTTTACAAAAGGGCAGAATAGGATATAAAGCAAGAAACTGCCAAGGGATTTTGCTAAAAAGCATAAAGTAATTACAATTATCAGCGATCTGGACAAGGAGATCGTGTGCACTCTCAGTAAGTTTGCAGACAACAGCAAGTTGGGTGGGAGCGTTGATCTGCTGGAGGGTGGGAAGGCTCTGCAGATCGATGGGCTGATGCTCAACAAGGCTCAGTGCCGGTCTGCGCCTGGGTCACAACAACCCAATGCAAAGCTACAGGCTGGGGCAAGAGGGGCTGGAAAGCTGCCCGGAGGAAAAGGGCCTGGGGGTGTCTGTTGACAGCAGGCTGAATAGCAGTCAGCAGTGTGCCCCGGTAGCCAAGGCCAACAGCATCCTGGCTTGTATCAGAAACAGTGTGCCCAGAAGGACTAGGGGAGTGATCAACCCCCTGGTGAGGGCATATCTCAAACACTGTGTTCAGTTTTGGGCCTTCATGACAAGAAAGACTTTGAGGTGCTAGTGTGTCCCCAAGAAGGACAAAGAAGCTGGTGAAGGGTCTAGAGCACAGGTCTTACGAGAAGCGGCTGAGGGAACTGGACTTTTTAGCCTGGATAAAAGGAGGCTCAGGGAAGACCTTATCAGCCCCTACAGCTACCTGTAAGGAGGTTGTAATGAGGGCAGTATTGATCTGTTCTCCCAGGTAACAAGTGATAGGACAAGAGGAAACAGCCTCAAGTTGTGTCAGGGGAGGTTTAGACTGGCTATTAGGAAAAATTTCTTCACCAAAAGGGTTGTTAAGCATTGGAACAGGCTGCACAGAGAGGGGGTTGAGTCACCATCCCTGGAAGCGTTTAAAAGGCATGTAGATGTGGTGCTTAGGGACAGGGTTTAGGGGTGGACTTGACAGTGTTAGGTTAGCAGTTGGATCTCAAAGGTCTTTTCCAACCTAAACGATTCTATGACTAAAAAACAAAAGAAAGAAACTTTGAAAAAATATTCCCTGTGTAGACCTGAAAAACAAAACGGTATGTCTATTTATGGACCTGAGTTAGTGGAATGTCATTTGATTCCTTTCCCTCTTCCCTCTTCCCTCTCCCTTTTTTTTTTCCTTCTTTTTTGATCAAGTTAAAGGCTGCAAAACTTCACACAAGCTGCAAAAATGCAGGTTGTCTTTTCCTTGGGGCTGCTATAGCTCATATTGTCCCTCAAATGTCCCCTGAAGTCTCTTCTCAAATGGTACTATCTCATGTAAGTGTTTGGACCATCCCTACTGGTATCGAACACCCATATGGCACTGGAAATGAAAGCTGGACAGATCATTCTTCTCAGAGCCATAGTGGGAGGGAAATTGTCTAGATTTTATTTATTTTGTGTTGCACTTAAGAGCATCACAGATTTTTACTATTCTACTATATATTCATATTTAAGCAAGAAGAAAAGTTAAGAACACTTATTTTTAAAAACTAAATGGATACCTCATTACCTAGCATATGCATCTCACTCAGTGAAGACTAAGAAACCTCAAGGACTAATTTCTCATTAATACGTGAGATGTTCGCAGAATGCCTGCCAGAACTGGGAAGTCAAGTTTAGATGGAAACTTGGCATGGAGTTACTGGCTTGTCCCTTTGAGGGTTGGGAAGGAAAGGAAAAGAAAAAAACAGTGTATAAAACTGTTTGCATGCTTGCATGCATGTACATATGAGAAGACTTTTTAACTCCATTTTCTCATTAAAGTAGAGAACAGTGAAACTGTAAAGATTCCATGTGTGTTCTTACAAACTGTGCTTTTCACACATCTTTTGTTAGACACATGGAATGTTAACTGAAAGGGCTTATCTTAAAAATCAGCAGGGTAGCTGGAATGCAATTTTACAAAACCTGGCCATCTTTCAACAAGAGTGGGTGGATTTTCAATGCAGCAAATGTTTGTGTATTAAAAAGTATTTGCCATGGTGACAAAGCTTGGAGAAACATCCCATTAGCCACAGACGGGAAGCCGTTGCAGATTGTTCTGATTATCCATGCCCAAAACTTAGTCTGGCTCTGTTTATACGGCATTTCCCGATAAAAAAAAAAAATCAACATACCCTTAAAACCTGAGCAAACTGTTTGCACTTACTTACACATGCCTTGTGCTGTATTTTCTGGCTCAGATTCAACACATGATTAGATTCTTACTTTCCTGGAACTTAAAACATGTGCTTACAGCTAAGCATATGCTTAAATGTTCTGCTGCACTGGGACCTGAGAGGATGTTCCTATATTCCTGGTACAGCCAGGAATCCTTGTGAAACAAATCGGAATTTTAGAATAAAAAGGCCTCCGATCTATAGCTTAATAGAGAGATGAGTAAAACAAGTTGATAAGGGTTTGCGATGAAGGATTGTATGAAGGAGCACGGGAGAGCATGTGGGCATACTTCATATGTGTGTACAAACATCTTATCTGCATGAGTCTGGGACAGCTGCATTGATCACGATCCCAAAATGACGTTAGCAGGAGTTGTTGTGTTATATCATTGTGATTTTGGTATAGAAACCTGGAGAGAATTAAGATATTTAGCTGCTAGCACGCTGCCGTTGTCTCACTATTCTTACAGCATAGATCTTCTGCGCATACATTACACTTTTAAGATCACCAGTCTGAGATGTTATATTTAGAGTACTGCAGTCACTGGAAAGTTAGGAGTCTCCCTCACTAGAAACATGAAGTTCTCATTTATGTTCCTCTTGAATAGCAAGATATGGAGCTTGCAGAAGTTAGAACTGTCACCTGCCATAGTGAAAGGAAAGAAAAATCACCATGTCAAATTGTAGCCACTGGAAAATACTCAATTCTAGCTATAATTAATAGGTGCAAGCAGAGTGGTCAGAGCAGCCCTATAAAGTGCATGTGGGATCATTAGAGATAAGAGGGGGAAAAAATATGGTTCAAACCCAATCTGGAATATATATAAGTGCCCAAGCCAGATGTGGACTTTACAGGTTTGATATCTCTGGCTTATATGTAATTATCAGAGATGGATTGTGAAAACTTAGCAGTAAAATTACTTTAGACACAATGGAAACTGCATGAAGCCTAGTCTCTTGAAATACAGCACAATGGATATGTTATATATCATATATACAGAGGTTCTTCTGCTAATATTCCTGAAGGAATTAAACTAAATAATGAACTTAAACAGTTGAAAACAGTGTGTGCCACCTCTTTTATTCCTCTTGGACTGTTCACCCAGAGGCATAACCTGGGAAGCTGGAGACGGACCGATTTTACTCCTATTTTCAGGAACGTTTATAGGCAAACGATCTTTTATGTGCTAGAATGAGTGACTATGCTATAAAACTAAGTATCCTACAGAACACTGCTTTGAAGTTATACTTGTCTGGCCAAGGTAGATGACAAACAGTGTCAGGAAAAAGGATAAAAAAGCTGAAAGGTCATAGTAAGTTCAAAACAAATAGGTCATAGCAAATTAATCCTTATCATCTGACCAGTGTGGAGCAAGAAAAGGGCAGCGTTCAAGCTCAAATCTGCTAAAATTTAGTGGAAAGGTATAAAACAATTAGCCACGACACTGACTTCTTTCTTCTCATCAGTTGCTGGACATACAAGTTTGCTTTGTGGATAAAAGTAAATATAATTTTAAAATATTCTACTTCATGATTCATGTATCAAGTTTGGTCTGGAGAAGAAACACAGGACAGTTGAACATTTATTTTTTCAGTGTTAATTTTCATAGAACTTATTACTTATTCTCAAAATTTGGGTCAAAACTGTGCCATACTAAGAATCAAACCAATATTCTCACAGTTAACATTGGATTTTGATAAGAAAAAATGTAAGATATTATAAACTTTTCAGAGCTCCTTACAGCTTAAATCAATACCGATAAAATATACAGAGAATACAGAGAAAGGCTACGCTTTTTAATCAAAATGCACACTAATTCTTCATGTAGTTTTGAATAAATCTAATAGAATGTTTTATCAGAATATTAGGATATCTGGACACTATTTTGTAACCTTGCATGTCCATCTCTATCTGCTATGATCAATGTATTTACATGTACAAAGCTAAGAACATGCATTCCCTAGGTTATATAAGTGATGCTTTTTACAAACAGCATAAAATAAAGGAAATATTCACCCTAAAAATACTTGTACCTAATCTTAAACTACCCAAAACTGAAACTGCAAACTGACAGGGCTGTAAAGCTTTCTGGAATTGGAGGGAATTGTCATCAGAGTCCTCCTTTCTGACCATACCATCCTGTAGTGCTCTCCCTGACTCTTCTGATCATGCCTACTGGCTGTGGAGGAAAGAGAAATTAATTTTTCCCACAATTTCCACCTCTCTTAGGTCTGTGGGAGGCAGGTGGGACTCAGTCTAAGTAAGCTGGAGCAGAACAGCAGCTCTGGGTAAAGCTACTCATAGCTGAGAGCCCTACTATGTCAGAGCTTACTCTGCTCTGCTGCATGTGGCCCCTCACTGCTCCTAGCCTCAGACACACTGTGCACACAACCTCCTTCCAACTGTCCATGCCTCTCCTTTTCCCTTTGCTCCCTTTCAGGCAGCCCACTCAGCCTGTGGACAACTGTTCTCAACCATTTTCTTATCTGAGGTATATCTGTGTCTTAGGGATACTTCAATGGCAGGCCTACATCTCTTTATATAAATGTCTTATAATGTCCACTTAACAGAGTGTAATACTCAAAATCCCTCCTGTGCTGAACAAGTACAATATGAAGTTCTTATTAGTCATTAAATTATTCATTATTACTAAAACCTTCATTAAGAATAACCAGAAGTGATTACCCGATCATGTCTTAAGACACGCCAAAGTCTGGAGGAGCCAGCTGGGAGGCCCTGACACCTACAAGGTTTTGCACGCTTTGCAGCTGGCTTCTGCCATGTCTGCTGCTACCCACTGCGAAGGTCTGAAGAAGACAGAAGTCCGTTTGAGAGCAGTGGAAAGGTAGTAGAACATCCCAGGTTGCTCAGCTGAAATGGGCCAGCTAGAGGGACAGTAAATGGAACAGCAGGCCTATGCACTTCATATTCTGAAGAAAAAGACAAATATAAGAAGGGGATAAAGACACACAACTGAGAAAGGACATTTTTTTACTTCATGAAAAGGCATTTATGGAGTAAACATGTCCATCGCCAATCTGGTCATGTACTTACATGCTATAACTCTTCCTCCCCACCACTGAATGCCAAAATAACATAACTATGTCTTTTCCTTAATGTATCTCCTGAAGTTTGTAGACATCCCATGAAAGAAGAGAGTTTACACTATTTGTATTACACATTCCTGTAAAACAAATTATCAGCTGAAATCTACAGCAAAGACCTGACTGGCTGAAACGAGAGCAGACTAGGTGAAACTTCTAAGTAAATGCGAAGACAGATTACCTTTGGAAAAAAAAACAACCACCCCCCCAAAAAACCAGCAATTCAATAAAATCCAAAATAGTGCTTTAAGATTATAGCATTCCGAAGTGATATTAGAACTTAATTTGTTTCCTGAGAAGGACTTTGCATTTATCATGTCTCTGTGATATTTTATATCTGCCAAAATAAAACTGAGCATAAGAGGCTGCATACCGGGAAGTGATAACTTGTGGTGTCACATTTCAGTATATAGAGTCTTAAATATTTATGTGCAAAAGTCATTTAGCTATAAGCCTGTTTCCTGTTTTAAACCAGATGCTGTTGCATAAGCTAAAAATATTTAAGAAAAAGCCTAGAATGATAAAGGATTTCATTTGTAAACGTGCTCTGTACATGGTGTGAAAAGACAATCCTGTGGACTTTTCAAAGAGGAATTAGCTAGTCTTGTGTGTGCCTCAGTCTTGATGCATAGATGTGTAACTAATTTCTGTGCATTTGCACAGTGACAAATACAAAGGTTTCAATACAAAGAATGATTACATTTACAATAGATGGATATCCCTGAAAATGAAGTGTTCATATTTTCCCCTTTGAAAGTTTTGGGTTTTCTTTTTTTTTTTTTAAACTGTAATCAAAAAGGAAAGAAGAATGAGAAGCAGCGACACATTTTATCACAGATTAGAGCATTCCTTGCACCTCTCAACTCCTGGCAGGTGCTGCAGTCAAGAATAAAAAATGATTTATCATGACCATGAAACAGGCATGTTTTTAGAAGGCTGGAATCTGTTATATGACACTAAATTGGAGCAGGTTAAAGCTCCTCCTAGAAAATATAGGCCTAATTCCAAATGCACAGGATTTAGTCTTAACAATCAATTAAAACAATGCAAAATCTGTCACTAAACAAAATGAAAACCAGCTTTTTCAGCCTCCTGTATTTCAGTACATCCATTCAGTTGAGACAAATAAATCTTAAAATGAAAACAACTATGAGGTGGGGCACAGAAAACATTTTACACCTCAAGTAAATTATCTACACTAAATAAAAGCCATCACATTTTGTATTGAGTATACAGACTGATGATATTTCTATTTTCAACTACAATTAACTGCAATGCATGTAAATAGAGGGAACAAGCTGCAACTAGGGAATATGTAAGATGTGGTAATATGATACTATGATATCAAGGCACCCTCTGTATCAACACTTCCATTTATCTTATGAGCTACTTCTTTTTTTTTTTTTTTTTTTTTTCTTGCAAACACAAGTATTTAACTCCTACAGCTTCCTACTCTCCACATCCTGCAGCTAGTTCAGGACCTATGCATTTTTTACAGGAACAGGAAACTCCAGATACACTCCTCTCACCTGCCATCCATAGTCACAGGCAATAAGACACTCTGCATGCTGTGCTACTGGGAGAAAACAAAGTACTTGCTTGCCCTTGTTGGTGCAAGATCTCCTCAGCCTGCTACTGTTGCTGTCCATATCAGCACATATTCATACACTTGCAATCCTGGGTGACCTACAAATGTTCCCTTCATAGGTGTCATACAGGCCGCCCACCTGAAGGAGGGAAGTATGATCCTACCGTATTTGGAAATCTTTCCTGAAATTAAATGTTATTTCTAGTACATTTTTAGAGCTACAGTATGCGCTGGCCAGCTGTCAGTTCACAAACATTTACTACCACTACCATACCCTGCCAAATGACATGCTGAAGCCAAATTCGTTTGCAATTCCACTAACGGTGTCTGAAGCACCCAGAGATGTGAGTGCCACCTCACCCCGTTGATACTGGCATTGGTTCTTCTGAAAGTTTGCTCTGAAATGGTAGATAGAATAAGTTGATAGAATAGTTTAATGTAGAAATCCTGCAGCCAGTTCTGGTCATCCTGTATTTGTACACAATCCTAGAATGGCATGTTGTTATCAACACAACTGTTCAGGCCTCTGGAAGTCAAGTGACCTTTGTGTCCTCCTGTCTTCTGCAACAAGTAGTATCTCCTTACCATAAGTATCTCTAAACAACTCACTGAATGTCTACTCTGCTGTATAAACAACTCCTTTGAAAGCAGAAGCAAGTAATTCAAAGGATCTGTGGCTTTCTCCTTCATTAGACTGAAGCAAAAAGGTACAGTGTAAGATCTGCTTCAAAAACATGCGTTGACAAGCTAAGCCACTTCTGCACATGCTTGTTTAGGTTGACAGACTCCTATGAATCATTTTTTAAGGCTGCTTCACTTGGCAAAGTGCTAAGAAAATCCCAGAAATCCTAAAACTGAATATGCCTGGGTTCAGTACCACTGGACCTACAGGAGCAGGGATCGGTTTGCAATTTTTTTGCCTTTGTTTTATTCATTGTATTTGGGGCATGCAATATGTGACACTGAGCAACCTGAAATCTTGGAAGCAAATTGAATAACATGTGCCTGCCAAGATACAGTACAACATGGTGTTTATACATGTCATATAGATCTGATTTATATAATTAAACCAATAGAAGCTTCCGTACATGGGCAAGCTTCAGTAAGTTTTCTCTCCAGACACTTGGCCTTCCAAATGAACATTACAGCAAAGAGAGTTCCTATGCTTAGCACTTACAGATTATGGTACATAGAGCTCACTAGTGTTCAACAGAAGTGCAGAAAAGCTTTAGTATTTTTTATTCAACTACTTTACTATTTCACTGTCTACGAACACTGAAACAGCAGAATGCCCAATACACTCAAAACCCAAAGATAGTAATTCATATATAATGTAATTTTAAAGCATTTTGAGGCAATATTTTTACTTTTTAAAATATTTTCATTATACACAGTGTATAAGCCTCAAGAAATAATATTATTTCCTCATATTATGCAATGCACAAATTATTTCCATCAACATAAACAACAATACTCTTCTAAAAATAAACTTTATTATTCCCTTTACAAATAGGAGACCAAAGCATGGAGGGATTCAGTCAGCTGCCCAAAATCACTGAGGAAATCTGAAGATTCCTGAACCCTGATTTTGAGTCCAAGTAAAATGTTTTAATAACAATGACATCTTCTCATTTTAAAGTTGTTGTGTCTTTTCAAACTAAGCACTCCATAGCAATCAAGAAAAGGCCTGGTCAGCAGCGGATGTGGGAGAAAGGAAAAGGGGATTATGGAGAGCAGCAGCACAAACATTTGCTTTACTCAGAGCAGATGGGTAGGAGTTTAGAAAGATTTTTCAATTCTAAGGCCATAATGAAGGTCATAAAACAGTAAAACAGTGCAGCTTTTCTTGAAATTTCCAAGTTAGAATGCATTTGCCTTCCTTGGTCTACACTGTAGACTGTAATCTTGTAAGCAGTAAGTCATTCCTGGTAAGCACACTGCCCACCGCAAAAATAGACTTCATAGAGCTTTTCTACATTGTTAAAAATAATGCAGATAATCATATCCAGAGGGAAGAAAATAATGTGAAAAGCTTACACACCGGATTTGTTTTTGTTTATGGAGAATTTCCAAATTAAGAAATTCTTAGTGAAAATAAATCATATCTTTATCTAAGAGGTGGTGCTTCAGCACATAGTGCTCCATGCCTTTTCATGTATAAGCAGAATTCAAAAGCGATTCAGGACGATATGACTCTATCTTGCACTCCAGTGAATTTCTGAGCATTGCGTCTGATTCTACAGAACTGCTATTGAACCACGCAGATACTTAATCAGCCACTAAAGACTGTTAGGAATAGTTAGAGGCAGTATTTTCACTTTCTTTCATAGCACTAAAGAAACAAGGAGAAACACATTTCTGCAGCATCCTTCGGTTTGATGCAATTTAAAGTCTTAGTACTTATTCTTGCAAATGGGGAAAGATTTAAGGACTAGACCAAGATTTTACAAGTTGTAATAAAAAGTATTTTATTTTTCTGTCTTTTATTCAGGTGAAGGTCTATTAAAGACAGTGGTGAGTATACATTTTTTCTGACTAATGATAGCAATAACCATTTCAGCTGTCTGCCTATACTTTGCTTTTATGCATGTATCCATTTACAATATTAAAAAGAACTAATACAAAATGGAATAGCATATACTGAAGAGATTAAATGTTTTAAGAAAGGATCACGCATTTCAATCATTATGTCAACAGTTCTCAATATATGCATTTGAAAATCAGAACATCATCATCATAGAATACTAGACTGATTTTAATTTGAATGATACTCCTCTTTGTACATCTGAATTTAAATCTGGACCTGTGTCAACTCAGTTCTCAGTAAACTGTGAGCATTGTTTTAGTCTGTGAAGATCTGGGCGAGAAGGAAAAAAATAAAAAGATATACTAACTGCACTCACATTAAGTTATTTTTAAACATATTGTAAATAACTAAAGTGAATCTAACTGCTTATACTTGAATCAAGAAAAAAGGAAAATAGGAAGGCTGCGGTGTAAAGAAATTTTGATTGTATGTCAGAATTGCTTGAAACCCCTGAAAGATCCAAAAGACTTGATCTATGAAGGGAAAAGAAAGAGTAAAAGTCAAAAGCCTTTGTTGACAGTTAAGATTCAAAAAATTGAAACAGAAGAAAAACACTGAAAGAAATTAGTATGATTGACTGATTAAAATAAACCGTGAGTTTATATTAGCTTTTAATTGCTTCCAGAGAAATGCTTTACAGTATATCCTTTAAAGTAATCACAACTGTTGGAAAACTTTATACCTATTGTTCTTTACATCACATAGTGAGAATTCCACCAATGAATGTTAGGGTTGCTACAGAATTAGAAAAATATCAGTAATGCATACCATATATTGTACAGTTAACCCTCAAAAAAATCTAAAAGTAAGATGTTTTTCCAAAGGGAAGTTGTGATCACATAGAGTACAAAAAGATTCTGTCAACATAGAGGTTAAACTACAATAGTCCCAACATACCACAACTTTTGTCTGGATTGCAGCACCCTGAACAGGAGTATAAAGGCTGTGCTTACATCTGTGACTCTCCTTTCTCGGAGGAGAACTGGGAGCACCCCATGCCCAGCAACGCTGGATGGACTTGCAATGAGACATAAGCGTATGTCATGCCAGAGGAAAACCACAGGAGAATGTGTGAAGTATTCCTAAGGAATAATAGCTTTTTCTTGAAATTATATGCTGACATACCGTGGCATTCCTCAAGGGACTTGTGACCAATTTACCTGCTGAAGGAAATGTTTCCTGTGCTTAGCAAACATGACTGCTGGTTTGGTACCTAATGTCAATGTGTAAGTCCTTAATCAGGAGCAAGAATGACTTAAAACAGGTAACATCCACACAAGAATGCATGCAAGATTTGGGGAGTTAATATCTAGGACTGGTGTGTCCCTTTAGGTATGCTATTGAATATACTATGGTTTTGAAGGAGATTCTGAGGAAAAGAAGGTGTTTCAAGACCTAGTTTTTAGGCACAGTTTGTTCCAGGGACAGAAATACTACCTTCTTGATTTCAACAAATATACAAAGCAAACATCTGTGTTGGATGAGAATTTCGGTCTGGTTCCCTTTCCACTTCTGCTGCCATTTGCTCTGGAAAGTTTCTTCTACATTTATACAAAGATGATGGAATTTGTTTTTCTTATGAACATGAATTAAAATTCTAGAGCTGTTACAGGTTCTGACATGGACCTGTTTTAAGAACTCTAGCTCTATTAATTTATCTTTTTACTGAAACATCTTCATTTTTCTTTGGCTTAGTCATTCTTTCTAAAAAGAATGATTTTGTTTATTTACACATTGGACAGTGAGTGAGACTCTTAGGTACAACAGACATAGGGCTCAGAAGCTTTCTGGTCACCACCCTTACGAACAGGGATCTGAAATTCTTAATGATTTAAGATAATCATTAGAAAAATCGGTAACTGGAGGAGGTCAGGCCCGAGGACTACGTTTTGAAAAGTCAACATCTTAACATTCTCCAGGCATTTTCTGAGAATAATAGTGTTCTGATGAAACTTGGCTATTCATAGTAAATTGAACTGTAGTACCACATCTGTTAGTGTTGTGTGCCATGAAAATGTGGTCTCATGTCAAGGCAGAGAATGCTACAAGGAACCACTCAGAAGTTTTAGCTTTCTCAAACCACTTCCAAATTCAGGTTTCTGTGCAGTCTCAAATTCCATACAACCTGCCTGCTGGTCAGATATAAAAGGCAAGTGGTCAACATCACTTAATCAGAACTTGTATTTTGCAAAGATAATCCTTATGTAGACATTTCTGTGGCATCATTAGTTCAGCAGATCCAAGTCACTTTAGTTCTCCAAGCTCACAAGTTTAGCTTGTACAATTTTTTGGGCTCAGAGTTGAAGTGTGGGAAATTAAACAGCCCAACACTAACTAGTCAGACTGAGTGTTTTAAAATATTTTTAAAGTGATGCTTTTTAGAAGAGCCTGGATTCCACCGGTGAGGAAGATATGAAAACCTTCTGTTGTGAAGAAGCAGCAGAATTTTACTCTCCATTGAAATCTTTCTCAAAATCAAACGGTGTTTGGATACTTTTAAAAACACAATATAGTTAATTATGTCTGTTTAGTGCCCACTGTGTTTGGTAGATACATTACCACTATCTTCAGCAGAATGTTTTTCTGGCTTTTTGTAACCATTACTCACATATTTTGAGGGAAAACTGGTCAAATTTTTGGAAACTTGCAGGACAAATGATGTGTACATTTTAATTCAAGAACAAATCTAGAAATAGATTATAGAAGAGTGTGAAATAGCTGGTCTGTTAAAGCAGCTTTGACTTGTGTACTTCCTTTAACTATTTTAGCATAAGCTGTGTTTTCATCTACTTATGCTTACATGGTCTGTCCTTCAGAAAGTCACTCTATTTGGCTTTTCTTAGATGTAATCAGAACTGTTCTGTGTTTCCCTAATTACAAACACATTTCTTTCTCCATGCAATATCCCCAAGTATGCAGCAACCATCCTCTTGCCAAAGCTTTCTGGCATTTTTATTCCTGTTAGAATCCAAATCTACATTTTTCTGTGAGAAAAGCTGTAGGAAAGACTGTAAACAGGATAATTATGTAGCAATACAGTTTTAAATGCAAGTTTTACTTGCACATTATTTTAAATGTGTATTTTTTTTTACTTCCTAATGAGTTGTGGAGATGCAATGCATTGTTCCTGAAGCACATGTGATTTCATTAACATAATTGCAATAATTCTGTAAGAGATTTTAAAAAGAAGGTATGGGAAAGATAAAAAGATGTGCAGAATGTCACAGAAGTTGCTCACAGTCATTGGTAATGGTCTAAAATTTTTAATCTGTATCAGTTCTGTGTGGCCTCCTTTATCTCACCCTGTGGAATAGCTCTGGAAAGGGACCAGCCAAACAAAAACTCCATAAGGAATGCAGCTTAATTTTCTGTGTCCTTTACAGATGCCAGAAGCACCTCATAGTAGATTATTTTCAGAGTTTGGGGAAATAGTCATAAACATAATTTCAAGAGGTGAGTTAAGTCTAAACTCAATCAATAGCTGTCCCCAATATTTGATATTTGAACTGAAAACCTTCAGTGACATGCTAAAACAGAGGAAAAAAAATTGCCACACATTTCCTGGGAGAGTTTTGTAGTCCTCAAGAGACCTCAAATGGAAGTTAGTGGAAAAGTAGTTGGAGGCTTCCATGTTTTCCTCTTCTTTTGGAAGTTGTTAAAATACTGATTTATAGAAAGAGAAGAAATCCTGATCATTACATCATCAACCATTGTTCATAGAATAAAACTTAATGAGTGTTTTCATTCATGCATCATTTTAAACAACACTCACCTATTAATTAGAGACATTGAATTGAGTGAGCTTCTCATTATCTTTCCTTTTGAAAGGAGAAAAATACAGTAAAACACACTTGAATGTGCATTGTTCAAAGGTGTAAACCAACTGCTTTAAAAATGTTAGCTCAAATTTTGCAATGATACTCTTTCAAAACATTTAGATTGTTGATTAAACTTGATATATCAAATAAGAACGCTCACTTTCCATGGCAAAATTTAAAAAAGGATTGTACCCTTTCCTGATTCTCAATGAAGAACACCTGCAAAATAATTTTCAGCAAAAAGCTGTCAACAAATTTGTTCCTCCTTACAGCTCATGGAATGAAAATGTAAGCAGTTTTGAGCAAAATTTGTCATGTTTCTAGCTGTTCTAATGCCTTGCCAAGTCTCCTTGGATCTGTGCTACTACCCACTAATAAACATCCTCCTTTTGTTCAAGGGGGTAAATGGCTTTTGCTTCTGAAGTGAAATGATCTGAATTACATTCCCACACCAGGCATTAAGTGACAGGAAGCTCTGATGTATAACCTAATGATAAATACTACATTACTGGATAGCCCTTGTGTTAACTAATAACTGAATGACTCTTGAAAGATCAAATTAATATTTTCTTGTTTCCATTAAAGCATTTCCCAAGAGTAATGATCAGTTAGTTTACTTGTCCCTAAACAAGCCATGATCATAGCCAAAGTTACCTGTATCTTCTCCTGGTAAATTCAGTTTTGCATATAGATTAACTACCGTTTATATTTTGTCAGAGAAGCACTCACAGGGCTCTCTCTTATGCTACCCAGATTAACTGCTTATGCACACATTTACAGCTTTAAAATTAATTTAGGTATTTATGTATTCTTATTAAATTATGCAGTCATTGCCCATCAATGAATTGTTCATATCAGCATTAGCAGAAAGTAGTATCGTATCAGCAAGTAGCAGAAAACTTGCTACTATTAATAAGTGACTGTATTCATATACAATTTTAAACAGTATTCGTTCACCTTTCTATTAATTATAAATGTTGACTAAGACATCTCACATTTCTTTTCCTCTTCCACATAAAAGAAGATAAATGGAATATTTCAACCTCCAAAAGAAAAATATTTAAAATATTTATCTTGTTTTACCTTCATCCAAGACAGTAAATGTTGAAATACTGTAGGGAGAGATGTAGCTTTAGGTACAAAGCTACGTAGGAACAGCCCTAGCATCTCTCCAACAATACATGTATAAATGTGGCAAAGATATTTTTCAAAAGTTATTCAAATGTATTCTGTTCGTATATGTCTGCCAACTTACCCTAAAGAGGCAGACATGGGAATGAGGATTTGGCTCCGCAGGCATAGCTGCTGGCCATGGATAGCCATGAGAGCAGAATTTTAAAGGTGACAGTAGAACACAACTATATCCTGATTCTGTCACACTAGATAAACTTTTCCTCACCACTTTTCAATAAACATGAGTTCTTGTATCACAGATAATTGGCAGGCAGTTGGAGGGAAAGAATCGAGTGGAAACATAATCTGAATACAAAAGAAACCATCAAACAATTCCCAAATCCCTATACAGGTGAAATATAAAAATATCACCTATATTCATTTCAATGGATTTTACATGGCATTTCCACAACAGAAACAGAAGCAGCTCTTTTAAACGGCACAAAGTTTATAAAACACAATAAAATGGTTCCCAATACTTTGTACAGGTATTTTGCATTCAAAATGCTGTAGCTAACATGCAAGCCTTGCAAAGCAGTTTACAGACCCTTTCCAAATCTCATGTCATCAATTAGATATCTGTAAAACTGTTCTTGTAAATTGTGGGTAGCTAAATAGTCATTTGCAGAGAAGCCACTTAAGCGAGCTGAGGAATGGAAAAGAGAACTCAAGAGATCCTGATTTCCAGTTTTTTCATCTGTCTTCCAGTATCACGACAAGAAATATTAAAGACAATCAGAAAAAAGTATTCTAAGCATTACAAGAACGTATAGCTTCAGCTCAACGGTGAAAACAGCTATACAGCATAACAAATTTCAGTGGTTAAGTTGAATGTATGGAATGCTCTATCAAAACAGATGGAGTTTTATAGATGTAGTTACTGTTTAAATGACAAAGAGAAGCAGCCATTTAAGCCCCTTTCTTTAGATTCAGCATTTCCATTACAAATCAATTTTTTATATATCTTTAATACTTCAACATGTAACTTGGCAACATCGGTGCATAGATTTTTTTTCCAATTAGTATGCTCTGTAGTACAAAAACCTGTACAAAACAAAAGCATTTTGTAACAATATACACATACTCTTAACACAATCCACTTGGTATGTTAGCTGTATTGAAAGAATTAATGTATTGAATGAACAATGAAGGTTGTTCCCTACTGGGGGTTAATTACACTGAGTATGAAGCCTGAGGAACCCGAACTATGAAAAGACAACATCTCAGAATTACTACAGACCAATTGAATGCACAGTTACACATTTTCAGTGAACACAGCATGTTTCAGAGCTTATCAAGTTTTCAGTTTTCTCAGTGATACTGAGAGACCTTTGCATATTCAGGTTTAATGCAATCAGATGAATTAGAAGTACACAGAACAATTGCTTAATATTTGCAAATATTTGAACTTCTCCTACTAGAACATACTTAAACTGCTTTTAGTTTAGTCTGCTTTTCAGGTGTGGACTGATTTTTTGGGTGTGTATGCTTCAGGGAATGTCAAGTGTCTTCATAAGAATGATGCTTTTCTTGTTGTGCTTGATTCTTTTGTTCATTAAATTGTCTTTAAGGCAGTACTGGCAAATGAATACATTCTTCGTCCCTGACCCAGAAAAGACTTACGAACACAGTTAGGTTTATGTACTGTGAGTGGCCTCATTGACTGGTGATTTAGTACAATGTTTCCCAGCCTTTCTTTTACTTAAGTCCCTTGTGAGGATGTAATAATACAAAACTGGCTTACTGTAAATTTTTGCTTAGAAGAGAACAGAAGCAAAAATATATGCTCTTAAAACTCATGCAGATTGTATATTCTGAAGCGTAAAGTAGTTAGAAACACATTATTAAAACAATCGAAGCAAGCACAAAACAACAAAGAAAGAATACGTGCATCTTGTACTCCAGAAAACATAGTGCTTTGCCATCTGTAATTTATATTCACATACCCTGAGTGTAGATACACCCCCATTTCTGGGTTATCTTTTGAGGAAGAGATTATCATAACGCCTGGCTAAATCAAGACCTAGAGGATATTGCTTGTATGATGCATAATAACTAAGTGGAATTTTGTGTTCATTTTTTACGGACCATATAAACCCCACAGGAGAAGCTTTCAGTAAGCATGTGAGAAAGCATTAGTCCCTCTCCACTCAGTTCTCTACATAAAAGCAGATTACTCTGAGCTCCATAGGAAAAGACTGAATGCTGAAGCATTGCCGGGAATGGCACGACGTGTTGTATTTCACAATAACAGGCATTTTGATAACAGAAAAGCCAACAGCCACAGGTGATCGTGATAGTCATGTTAGTGTGCCTTTAAGTCTAGTGGAGCTGGATTTTCTTCCATCCTGGTGAAAATTACTCCATTGTCATATCTTACCTTTCTAACAAATGGTTAGCAGGCCCAGAAAATAACAACTCTTTACTGCAACACCTGCTTCCAAACATCCTTGTTTGTTATGCTTCTGAAACATTATTTTTGTGTTCACTTTTGCCTAGAATGGAGGAATCTAGGATCAAAAGTCTTGTCATCTGGCCTTCCCTGAATGAGTTTCACTGTTGCATTTCCTGGACAAGATTCACTGCAGTGCTTAGAAAGTGTTGTCAAGTAGCCTGAAAATTGGGGGTGGGGGAGTGGGAGGAGTGGGTGATATGCTAAGGTCCACAAGAGACTTCATTTCTATGTTAAGAAATAAAGAAAGAGAATAAGGAGGCAAAAGCAAGTGCAGCAGTAAGAGGTGAGATTCTACTACAACTGCAACACCGTTGCTGCAGGAATTTGACAGTATTCTGGAACTTACCAGATTCTTGCACTGCATAAAGGAAATGTTTGTCCTTGAATAATACATCACCACATTTGCAGCATTTTTTTTAACAAGACTTTCTGTCATCATTATTTCCTCTTATTCCCTGCTTTGAGATGTAATCAATTTAAATTGCAAATGGAATATTTCTACAATGTTTGAATAAAATGTATAAAAGATTTGACTCTTCAATGTCCTGTAACAGAAGGAAAAATAAAGAAAGCTTATATGCAAACTAATACAGGAATAAGCAACTAACTGAAAAAATTCTCTGCATAGCCCATTGATTGTGAGGTTTCCATCCTAGGTGGAATTACTGTATTGTAGTCCCTTTTGTTATGAAAATAAGTCTACAGAATTAACAATATCTGTAGGGGCTGTATCTAGCAGTTAGTACCTGCTTTTTATTGAGTCCTCTCTCTTCCACAATACTTCAAGAATTTCCTTAAAATAGAAAACTGGAAATTAGAGACTGTTAAACTGCTAGAGCATTGTCACCACCACAGAGGAAAGCAACTGGGGGAGCAAAAGCATAAAGAATGGTATATAGTGAAAAAATATGTGATTCAGTGAAGAGCAGAGTATGTATGGCCTGAAGATGGTAGAGAATCAGACATTACATGGACCTAATTGATAAACCATTTTCATCATCAAAAGCAGCGGTGGCGTACTCTGTCTCACTCAGTTTCTTCCCTTCATCTTATTCCCCTCTAATTTGCCATAAACATAATTCAAACAACTTTAGTTTATCATCTAAGCACCAGTTAAAGGTCAGTGGAAGACCTGTAATGAATTAGCAACATGACGCTAGTAAGTAGCATAAGCGCACTATCTTAAAGCTCACTGGACTTGTGAGTTCTTCACTGAGTGCAATGTCTGGTAAAGAGGATCTGATATCAAATGATTCTTAGGAGCTATTATATTAAAACTTTTTAAAATATGTCCCTAGTATTGGTGGATAGAAAGGGTGCAATGTTTTTGCGAAAATGGATTTAGGCTCTTTCTACAAATTAATTTCTTTATTTTGGGATTCAGAATGTTGTTATTTTCCAGAAATCCAGGGTAAAAATAACCATGACCCTACTACTGACAAAAAGTGCTGCATCTGTCACATAGGACAGAAAGCCATGGCTAAACACACAAATAATAACAACTCAGATTTGTTGACATTCCAGAGTTTGAAATATCAAAATATCATTGAGAACATTGTAAATTTCAGTTTGACTCTATCTTATTCCTGCTCCAACACCAGGCACTCCATCAGTCCTGCGGCATGCTTCACAGCAAACATATTTCCTGACATCTCATGCTGTTGCACCAACATAAAAAGAATTACACAGACTTCCAAACTCTTTAATTTTAGAAATTTGGAGGTGGAGTAATAGAAATAGACTTCAACCCTCTAGCTTTGAATGCAGATACAACCTCAACAATTTAGATTCCTTTTCTGTTTGGCTGTCTTTCACTAGGAGCAGTTCGATGGTATTTTCTCTTTTGGCTGCGCTACCCAATCAGCTACAGTACAAAACTGAAAACAAATATACTGAAAACTAATTATTACCTATATAGACTTATGACAACTTTCTTCAATACAAATGGAATATTATTGCAATGTATATAATCAGATGTATTTCAGTTTCTAACTTGACAGTAAAATTTCTCCAAAACAAATAATCTTGTAACTATAATAATAAATAATCCCAAAATAATAATAAATAATCTCAAGTTCTCAAAATATTTTAAGATCTCAGCTTGGCCTTTGTTTCTTTTTTTCTTAAAGTCATTCATTTCAATTTTGCCTGTATTTACAAAAACCAGAAGAATTAAAGTTGTCATCTAGTACAATCCAATTTTCAGAAAAATTGTGGGGTTTAATTGATTTTAAAAAATTCTTAAAATCTTTTAAAGTATTTTGATGGACTCAAAATGGCCATCTTCAAGAAAATCAACATTTTAGAAAAGAAAATTAATCATTATTGTAAAATCTTCGTAAAAAATCTGTAACAAACTTAGAGCAGACCTTCTGCGATAAAAAAGTAACCACTCATATCTCTTTACATACAAAAAAATTACATATTATCTACTTTTTACTTACATGCATTTACAAAACAAACCCACAGAAGGATTTGTACGTAAGTTAGTAGTCGACCATACGACTAAGGACTGCACACAATGAGCTTGTAATGTATAAAAGCAATAAGATCAGGTTACATTATGGAAGATTTTATGCTTTCAAGATTAGATAATTGTAAAAGTTCTGCCTAATCAAAAAGATCAGGAACATTTTGAACTCTAAAGGAAAAACTCCACCCAGTGAAAAAGAAAATTGCAAATGAGATACAAATGGTAAGGAAGTCAAATTTGTCAGACTATTAATGTAAAGAAGGTAAATGTCATTCTCTCAGTAGAATTGCTTTTATTTTGAAGAAAATCATCTCTCTTTCCCTTATAAAATGGCAGATCTGATCCATCTGCTGAATAAAATGTACAATCTCAACACAGCAATGCTATTTGCTAGCTTTTTCAAGGAGAATTCTAATATGTCTAGAAAGAATGTATCATTATTCAAGTTGACATGAACCCCCCAGATATCCTTTTTAATTAACAGATAAAAGCAGTGTAGGAGCAGTTTCATACTGATGCCATACCTCTACCTGAGCTTCTCAGTGATCTGATGTGACAACTGACTTACTAATTTTACCTCACACCCACATTTAAAAGTATACTTTAAAAAGTCATCTTCCGTAACCCCTTAAATGGAGAGAACACAAAGATTTTTAAATATTATTGAAAAATCAAAAATCAAGGGGTTGATAATCAAATAAATAAAATATAACACAGACAAATGAAAATACTTGGATGTAGCTCACGTATACTTCTGAAGGAGATGGATCAAGACTCAGGGAAGAAATACCCAGTAGGACTGTAAACTGTAAACTAAACCTCGGTCTCAATATTGCCCTCTGTGCTGACTTTAATATACTTGGTAATGTCTTGTTTACCCCAAGAGCACAAGTGAACCATGCAGCATTATAACAACTGCCTTCATCCTCCAAAGGTCTACAAAGCGTATGACCATCCTTTCTCCCTCCTCCCTTCTTTTTTCCAAATTTATAGATGAGCCATTAGGAATGGGGGAGACATGGAAACGCCTTCGTTGTCAACAACATGAGAATGATTTATCTCCTGTAGAAGAAATCATTGATGTGAAATAAACACCATTATGTGTTAACACTACCAGGATTGAAATGAATAGTTGACTGGTTCAACTTAACTTCAGCAAGACCTAAGTGAAGCTCTGAGATTAATCAAGAGGCTGTCCTTTTCTTTCCCTGAAGGGATGGGCCCCTCCACTGTCAAATAAGTTTTGTGGTTCAGAGCAACACAGTGGATCAAGTTCGCTAAATGCTAACTATTTAGATTTGAAAAAGGGTTTGAAGGGTGAAAGAATGCCTTCTTTTGTCTTTGGGATGCCAAGAAATAATCCTTTTTCTCAGAGGAGTCACCTCACAATGACTCATGCGACATGTTCAGAGCAGAATAAAGTTAGCTGGCAATTAAAATAGAAGAAATACAAAATCTCCACCTTGTGTAAATTAAGTCAGCAGTTTACCACCTTACCAGGACACTTGAGAAAACAATACTTGCATTATTTCATACCTTTCACTGGCTTCCGGTTCATATTTAGTGCCAGTTTAAGGCATGAACCTACTCCTTCATATATTCACCTGTTTGACGTCTGCATTACTGATGGACTCCTGCTCTATTTATGATCCAGCAAGACAACTGTGTTCCACTGGCACAACACAATACTGATCACAATTTACAGCCTGGAAATTCTGAGACATTGTTCACAGACACATTTGCTCTTTTACTTTCTTTCTCTGTTATTAACAAAAAACCCCAAACCATCAATAAATAAATTCAGACATTCCAAAAGGTGATGAAGACCCTACTGATATCATCTTAGCAATAGTCTTCATTACTTAGTAAACACTTTTCTATTATAGCATGCAGTCCTTCAGAAACGAGTCTGGCCAGCTAACCCGACTGTGTATGAATTCACACAAATAAGACTCGGGTTGAAAAATGGAGTACGAATACATGAGTCCATGATAATAGAAAAATTATTAGGAAATCATTCAGTCGATTTTCCTTCAGGACTATTCTTTACAGCATACTGAAGGAATTTTCTTACTTATTTTAATTTCATTTGTTTGTAATACCAATATGGCTTCAATCATTATTTTTGTTCAGAAACTATTTTACTAATTGTCATATTCTCCCTGGTGCTCAGCCCAGCATCCCTCCTCTGAATTTACATGAGGGTGAACCTCAAAACATTGGTTTAAGGTAAACAAAAGGTCAGGAACTTATTCAAGGATATTTCTGCAATGGTTCTTGTGGGGTTAGAAATGACCCATGAGCACTTGACACTTGCAGCTTTTCACATGAGGTTTCAGGAATGACCAAATTTTGTTGCCCAGATACCGACGATTTTTTGTTTCAGCTGAAGCTAGGAAGTGCACATGAACACAAATTTTAAAACAGTTCAGTTACAATCTTTCTAAACTTGGTTTTGTATTTATTTCAAGCTGCAGTTTCTGTATTTAGCCTGAGTTTTGGTAGGAATTACGTAAATGTAAACTCACCAGAGACAACTGAGACAAGGAAGGCTACAAAAGGTTGACATTCCCATTTGCAAAATCTCAGCACTACCACCACCCCCGCCCCTAATTTGCTGTTTTCTGGAACCAGTAACCAAACTCTGAGCCAAACTGGTGCAGGCTGAACCCCAGCGGCTGGGTAGGTTGTGCACCACTGCCATCTTCGGTACAAAGGAGGAATCGCCTATGACGGTCATTCAAACGAAACGTGTTGAAATAACTCATTTAAATATAATCAGATGGTTGAAATTTGACAGCAGAATGGAACAGATTTTTCCACTGTTTGCAGTTCTACAGAAATCAATAGACACAGCTTTTCTGTGCTGTATGCATATTTAAAAAAAATATTTGGAGATTGAAAATCCATGCACAATAAATAGGAAAATTAAAATATCTCGTATTACATTGCCAAATGATGGGGTAATAGACACAAACATATTGTTCTGTAAAAAACTGCTTTAAGAAGAAAAAGTATGAATTGATTCATTTAGTCAAACACTGCTTCAACAGATGGTGTGATTAACAACTAGTATGTTAGCCATCACAGGAGCTTAGAGAAAAAGTAAACAAATGCTTTTAAAACATATCACTTTATTCCCCAAAAGGTATTTTCATTCATTTATTAGTAAAATGTGAAAATCTATATATTTATGGTAGAGCTATGAATGTTTGGAGGATAGTAATCAGGCATGCCTGGCAGTTAAAATATTATGTTCTGCTTTTAAACGCAGCCTTGAAATCTTGCAAGTTTGGGTTTTTACCTGAATTTTCACACTGGTTACTATACATCAATATCTGGGGAAAAAAAGAGGAGGAATTTTAACCACTCAGACCTTCATGAGTACAAATCAGTAAGTATTGTACAAAAAGTTCAAAATAGGCCTGATTTTCATGTAAGCAATGTGTTGCATCATTCCAACAGACCAAAAGCCCTAAAGGCAGCCTGAAGAGCAAGGTTACACATGCACAGAAAATGCCAAAGGTTTTTTTTCACCACCAACAGGACGCAGAACCAAAAAAAAGGTCTTAGCTCATGCTGTCCTTCTACAATTTGCAGGTACTCATGACAGTATAAACCAGAACAAGCCTTTCACTCACTCAAATGGACAGGACTGGAAGAGTCCTTCTGCAATGGGTTTGTTAGAAGTGTCTTGGACAGTTGTAGAGTTTTCTCCTTGGTTCAGTTTTCACTAAAGACTTTCTGAAATGGAGTAAGAAAAGAAAAGAGTGATACTAGCAGCACTGGAGAATGAAGCCAACAGCACCGAGCAGGAGAATAGAAACAGAAGCAGAATTAGTTTTCATTGTCATCTGGAAAACGCATCATACGCATAGTTGTTGTATTCCACAGCAAACCGGGAGGCAGGTCAGACCCAAAGGCCATGTGGCCTTGTCCATATGTTGCCAAGTCCAAGCGACATATTGCCCAGTAGCTCAAACTCAGAGCTGTACTACTGTGGTCACTCTGCTTTGTAGAGAGTCCAAAGAGGTTGTTACTCATGTTTGCATTTGACCTCAATCTACCATAAACATGTTAAACCTAAAACCATGTACAAAATATTTTAGGAGAAAGTTTAAATATGGTCCATAAAACTAATCTTAGAGCAACATATCTGGCATTCAAGAATGAAGATTGGGTCATCCCTGGCTCAGAAAGGAAGATGGTCACATTCTTCTGATGTCTTATTGGTTCATCAAGAGAACTCTTGTATATCATTCAGCTATCCAGATAGAAAAAGGGAATATCAGTGTAATTAATGTACAAAGCAAGTTACTGCCGGTCAGTTTAGTTTATATAAAACTGTCAAAATCAGGGCCCATAAAGAGTGATTCTATTACCAGAAAAAGACTAAACAATTCTGATGTAGTTACTAAAAACATATTTGCTCGATTCTAACGTATCTGGCATGTGAGAGGGAATCACATTGTCACAAACATTTCTAAGACCAATGTCCGGTAATATTGCCCAATTCTGGCAATCTATAGCCTATTTCAATATGTTCTCTGATGAAAAATGTATGAATTCATTTAAGGTTTCCTTGCCCTCTCTCATGGTCTTTTCCTAACATTTTCATCAGCCAGAAGATCCATTTCAGAAAAAAAAAAAAAAAAAAAGAAGAAATCTTTGCTGTTATTCAGCCATGACTTAATTTTTTTCAGAAAAGACTAAGAATCAAGAAATACAGACCAGTGCATTGGACTGAATTTTCATTTTCACAAATCAGTTGTGAGATAGCAATGTGCTTTATGCAGAAAACACAATAGTGACAGGGATTATGTTTCTGATTATGTGTAAAATGAGAGTCATTACTACCAGAGCAAAGTTAAAATTTAATAATAGATTATTATTTACTGATAGAAACACCTCACTAGCTTCACATCTTTCAATCTCTCCTTTGTCTTGATGCCTATAAACAGATCAGCACTAGTGAATGGACAACTATCTCACTTATTCATGTCATGTTATTATTTCTGTGGTTTTCCCATTTTTATCTTCCTCTCTGCTGATTTGAACTTTTAGCTTTGGGGGGCCAGGACTATCTTCTTGATGTATACTGATATGGCACCAGACCAGAGAGAATGTTTGTGTAACTCTGAGACTCGCAGGCACTTCAGCTTCAGCTATAAATTCATGGCTTAAAATATGCAGATCTAGAATTATACCCAAAATGTGAGTAGCACAGATGGTGATATCATGTAATAAGTCTAAAAACAATATACAGGGGAGCTAGAGATGAAATGCATTATCTGGATTCTGATCGGAAAAGGCAGAAACAGTAATTGTGAAATGGTTTTAAAGTTTCTCATACTTTATACAGCTAATATGTTTCGTGTTTTCTACTGCTGTATTTTTACTTGGTAGAACGGGGTCTTTACTGCTGCGTGATATAAAAGTGCTTGCCTAAATCTCCGAGCGCACTTCATAGTCTTAAGTATACTATAACAAATGACGCATCAAATGTGAAACCCCACACAATAGTTTACCTTTACTGCTCAACATTGCACATCAGTGATGTGCAAAGTTGAGGGAATAAATAAACCAACATTTTCAATACACAAGCAAGCAAATGCACATATAGCTCAAGAAGCATGGGAAGAAATCAAATGTCAAAGATGTAAAATTCCCTACTAGCCATCAACTCCATTACGAAAATTTCCAATTAGGACAGTCTCAGTGGATTACAACTGCAATAGCTGAAGTAAGGAGATGAGCAGCAAATGATTTGCAGCTTTACATGTTAAAATACACAATGTTGATAACGTGGTGCAGGTGTAATTCTCTGGTTCACAGGGCAGAAATGTATTACTTTTCACGCTAAGGTAGTTTCCAAACCTCATTTGTGTATCAGGACCCTACTTTAAAATGAATCATGCAAATTGACACAAAATCTTTTCTTCTTAGAGTGTGTCAGTTCAAAAGTAATATCATGAACTTGTGGGTTTGGGCACTATCATAACTTTCTGAGGTTTTAAAAAGTGGGGAAAAGCTGACATTCATAAACTTCCATATATTTACCTACTAAGGAAATCCAGCAGGCAGTTCATATGCTCTTTTGTAAGATATGTTGGAACTAGATGATCTTTAAGGTCCCTTCCAACCCAAACCATTCTACGATTCTGTTATATTGGAAGAAAAGAAAGAGTGAAAGTTAAAGAAATGGGAAATTATAAAATCATTCACTTGCACTATAAAGACTCAAACTTCACCCTTGCTAGTCAGATCTTCCTGGGTTTTCTTTTTAATCATTGGAAAATTAAAAACTGCCTTTAGAAGTGAAGCTCTTTCTCTGATCCTAGAGGAGCATGTCTCCTCACTGTCTGTATAGCAAAGCCAACAGGATTAGCCTAGCAAAGGCTCCACACTTTGATGCACACTTTACCTTTAGAATGTTTGCTTCTTCTAGCACTTTTCTATCTTCCTTTGTCAAAAAAGTTCAAGTTTTCTTTGTTGTAACACTTTGGAAACATAACTTCATTCCCCTGCCTCAGCTTCCTTCATTTGGCAAAACAGGAAATAAGTTTTTCTTTCTGAGAGCTGAAGCTGTGTTCGACAAAGTAAATACAATGCAGATTTCAAGTATGTTTATGCAGTAGTTCTCAACTCCTTTCTGACGAGGATTTCTTCTGATTCCTCACTATAATCCAAAACTCACACCTTGCTTGCAACCACCACAGTTTCCCTAAATAGCACTTGGATTGGCAATCATAGCACAGGTAGGTCTGCCAAATGGTCATGGAACCTAACCTCCCTCCTTGAGATAAACGTTAGTGCTGTGAGAATTCTGAACCTCTGAATCTGAAGTGCACTTAGAGCTTCCTATTCCTACCTGCATTCCAGGCCTGTATCTAAGTGTTCTGCTGAATTGGGTAAATTCACTTCGAAATCTGAAGTGGCATTTCATGAGCATGTACTGCTGACAGAAAAGCTGAGCAATAAGCAACCATCTTTAATATAATTTTATATTAAAGTGACTTAAAAAAGGAAAAGGTTTCAAAAATTATCTTGTTTGCTTGTTGAATGTAGTTTTTCTGCTTATTTTGACAATGAGCTAAATTTCATCTTTTCTCTTCCACAGAAAAATGTACTCTATCTAAACCAACGTAAATTACTTTAAAATGAAAGAAATAAAATAAAATCAACAACCTCGCCTTAAAATGCAGCTCTTGAGAAAGCCTGCAGTCAGAACAATACTACTGCTAAAATTAAGAGTATATTTCTTTGTCCCAGCTTTCTGTATCACTGTACCACTGTAGTTCACCATCACTCTCACGTGCAGGGTTTCTAACAACATGCAAGACCTTTTCACTCTTGTCTTTATGCAGGAGAGGCAGAGCTGACTAAACAGTTTTTGCAAGCATAAGCCTTGCCAGAGAAGCTGCGCAGTACAGGCATCTTCTGGGCCAATCTGTGAGTGACAAGGGACATTGCGTTACTGATCCAACACATCAGTTATCGGCTGCCCTCTAGTGCAGATTTTTACGCTACACTCTCAATCCTCAAACCATAACTCAACTTTCACACCCCCTGCGGATCCTCTAAACTAAACTGAGAATAAAGCACATTTGCTTGTTGGGAGTGATTCATCCCAAATTCCTTTTGTCTTGCTTCATTCTAGCAAAAAAGTTCATTGCATGTTGTATGTATGAGATGGAAGAGCTTAGAAGTCTCCCATGAACACAAGTATTTCTCTCCTACATTTCTGCTGCCCTTACATAAATCCAAAAGCCACTTAAAATTAAAGATAATTTGTATTTCTCCAAAACAGCACAAAAACCAGAATATCAACTGCCAATTTTCGCAATACCAGTTGTATTATCCCTCTGAGCATAGCACAATCATGCTAGTTCCTTACTTCAGGAGTCAACTGCAATGTGCAAAGGACAACCTGATCCCTGATCTCCACTGCTAAGCTTAAACTCTCTTCCACAGAGCTGCTGTTGCAAATAGACACCAGCAGACAAGTGTGTAAGCTTGAGGTCAAATTAGATCCAGTCCTAACTTAGTGCAGGGAGTTGTCCATGCAGTTTACATACACACAATAGATCACTGATAGAGGTTTATCAAATTCCACAGGCATAACAGCCAAACATTGTAGCGAGCTTTACCTCATCTTCTTTGTCTCTGTCTTATTACTCAATCTGGATGAGCGGTACTGCTCTAGCATGCGTGTTTGGCATTGAAATCAAGTTGATCTGCTACTCTTTCAGACTTCTGAGATGACAAAAATCAGCAGAGCTGTAGGTACAGATTCAAGAGCAGTTACAATTGCAAAATCTGCTCACATGGAATGCAGGATCACAGATGACTTTCCATCGGCTAGAAGCCATACTAGAGTTCAGCAACTCCCACACAACAGAGCACAGCAGATCAAACTCCTGCTCTTGGAAGCAAAAGCAGTATGTCTGCATCACCATGGCACTGAGCTGGAGCCAGGGCTTTCTACTGGGAGTCAAAGATTTTACTGAAATGCAAAATCATGCTAATGCAGCTGGTCAATTTGTAAATGGGTGAGCACTTGTTCAGGGCTTTCTTCACTACATTTAATTACACAGCACAGGCATTCCCTGAGGAACATCCCTTCCCTTTAAATCCTTTAAATGTACATCTTTGAACACAGCAGGATCGTAAAGACACTTACTGACATCCACTTTATCATCCAGTGCGAAGAACTGCCACATCCAACAATGCAGTCGCCAGATACAAAATTTATATAATAGCACTAAATGGAATTTTTCTTAATAGGAAAGAAATTTTAAGGAAACTTGGATCAGCTATCTGTACTGTAGATGTGCAATTACTGACACAATAATGGAGAAACTGACAGTGTTTTCACTGTTACATCTACAATGATCAATAAAGTAGATTGCCCAATGGCAAAAATTAGTACATAGCAAGATTGCTACTTTACAAGAAATGCAATGCTACCATCATTACTGAATAAATACTACTTAAACACAACTAAGATAAGAGAGAACTTCTGCAAAGACATGGAACATGTAAGTTCTCAGATACCAAAGAAGAGTGTAATTATTATCCTGGTGGCATCAAATCTTGTTTTGAGGAAGACTGTCAAGATTGCTGGTATTATTAAAAAACACAGTAAGAAAAGTGCAAACCAGTTCCTAAATAAATATACTTAATATGATCCCAGGCCTTCAGATTCCAAGTAAAACCAAAATTCCCTAGATATATACCCATTCTAAAAATTGGCAGCGATTGATTACACCACTTCCAGGGCAACATCAGCATCAGTCTATGGGAGGAGGATTCAAACGTCAAATTAACTATCTGTGGAAAGCCTCACATTCACATTAAACTAAGCAAAAGCTTTGGAATTAGCTAAATCTCAACAATTTTGAAGTTAATACTGTAAAATTGTTGCTGTAAAACCAGCACTTTGAAAATCAATGAAAAGCCAGCTGTATACCACTACTGCAACTTCCTGTGACCTAAAAGCTGACTGGAAAGGGATTCAGGGACATTATGTCACTTTGTAAACCCTGGACACCTTTGAAGCAGAATGGAAGCACTTCAGTGACACTGTCTACACAGCTTTGAACACCCTGGACTACTTTGAACACATTGGACTTAATGCTCTGGAAACCTAAGGACTAAAGCAATGAAAATGCATGAGAAACAAAGAAATGAGAAACACAAGGTAAGGTGCTTTAGCAGAACGCGGCAGAGCAGGACCTGGTGCAAGTAAGGACATGGCTCTCCATCAAATGGCAGCAGAAAATTTGCAGAATGGTCGTGCAGCTGCTGCAGAGAATGTCAGAGCTCTTATGAGAGCAGGATCCTCCCCAGTATGTTCTCTACCGCTGTACGACTGGGATCTTCATAAAGATTTTGTTTTCTCATCCTACTCTCCAGATACCACATGACTGGTTTCAAAAAAGCATTTTAGTTCTCCTGTCTGATCAACTGGAAGAGAAGGAAGAAGACATTCAGTTTTGGCAGTTTTCCATACTTGCCATTCCCTAACATGGGAGCTGCCAAAAGTGTTGCAATGGAATAATCTGTATCTTTGTATTACCCAACGGTGGAATTCGTTTCTTAAAAGAAGCTCACACAGGTTGTTTTCAAGCCATGAACACTGTTTTTAAGTACCTTAATCTAGGTAGAATTACAGTTTAAATATCTTATACCAACACTGATAGCATTGACTATAACTGACAATCTTTCCTATCTCTAAATCTCTGTAGACATCACATTATAATGCTTCACTCTTGCCAACGTTTGCTCTTGCTACATTTTTTCAAGCTAGCAATCATCACACTCTGTTGGGATGAGAACCAAGGATATTTGATTTATTCAATAATTCATAAAGAAAAAACTTCTAATCCAAAGCAAACTTTAGGTTTTCTATATTTACCCCTTAATCTCTCACTTACACTGGCAGGGAATAGGTATATTTTTGCCATCAGAAAAACAGCACTGTCAAAGCAGAGCTCAGATGATACAGTTGGTGCCTTTACAATTGCTTTTATACTGCTGTTTTAAAAGTTGGCTGATCCATTGTTTGTATCGTTGCTTTGATGCAGTGAATGATCAAGACCTCACTGTTATAGCCAAGGAATATACCCCACAGAAGCACATTGTTGTATTAGAACTGTGTCAGTTTGCTCCCTTCCAGGAAGATGACCAAGCGGATTAAACTCTTCCATGGTATTTTGCTATGGGCATGTTACAAAGACCAAACCATTTTTGTTGTGCACTGCAGCTCGTTAGGCACTTCAGAGATCTAAAAATATTTTTTTTACAGCAGCTGTTATATTTTACATATTTTTTAAAAGAATTGTGTGTGTAAGTAACATAGTCAAATGAAAAACATATGTCCACAGTTAATAGTATACAAAAAGAGCACTATGTATATCACTGAGAAATGAATAACATAAGCTTTGGTTATTGGCTTAAATGAATACTTTACAATCATTTTCCCCCATAAAAGGTGTGAACTGGGGGGGGGGGGGGGGGGGAGGGGGGGGAGTACTGCTGGGAATGGTGCCCTCTCTCATCTTAAAATGTGTGAGAATCCAAACAGATTATTTATATGCAGCTTCTTGTATTGATTACATTATGCTACATACTGTGTGATTCAATAGGACTCCTAAAAATATATTTTATAAGAGCTTATGGTTTGTAATGGTAGAATAGCAAAAGGTTTAGCTCTCACCATAATCTGAAGGGTTGGGATTTACACTGATTGTTGACATCTCAGAAGGAAGGGTCTGCAGCACATGCAGATCCTGGCCTGAAGGTCCTTTGCAAACGAAGGCAAAATGCTGCCAAGATTTAAGACTCTGATGGCTCAGAGTTTGCAACTTTGCAAAACAGGAATTGAAATGATGAATGAAATGGACAAACAAAGACGACTGCGGAAAGGAAAGCACTTTATTCTGGTTCTCTGTGCCACATTAAGGATTTGTGGAACTACCATTGGCATCATGGGATGGCAAATGGCTGGGTCCATTAGCAATATTGAAAGGCCCCTCCACCTATGCCGACTGGTAGGGGGGAGGATCTCATGGCTTCTTCAGTGAAAGGCAGGAAAAATCACTAGAGGGCTCCCAAACTATTTAAAGGGACATTCTTCTTCCTGTAATGTGCATAGGATAACATGAGTTAAAGACTTCAAGGATTCTCTTTTTACTTCTCTCGTTGGCTCAAATATGCCGTCTTTGTGTTCAAATTCACTCTTTCTGGAGGAGAGGCTGCAAAAATCACTTTTAGGGTGATATAAAGTAGGAGGGGGGAAGCTTTCAGATAGATTTAACAACTGGGGGATTGGCACTGCTGTCATTGGCTGAGCAGAGAGACAGGAATGAGAAATGTGACAAGGAATCGAAGTTGGAAATGTAGCTGAAGGCTGAATTTATACAGCTTGCAAAGCAAGGACAACAGTCTGTGGGATGGGACCACCATAATTTGGTAAACTGTCCTATTTCTAACCCACTTCCCACCCACTAAATTCAAGCACCTTGGTTTTCTTCTGCAATTTTTGAGGAGTCAAGGAATCTCCAAGACATACACATTTACTTGTACTTATATATGTGTGTATAAATACATATATACATGTATACACACACATATATATATCAAAGTGGTCTTTAAAGGAGTCACTACATTGTGGAAAGGACAGAAAACTACTGACTTAAAAAGGAATCACCTAAGATTTTCTCTTCACTGACATGGCCTGTCACCCATTCTGTGCCAACTCATATCGGCAGGAGAGACCTTGCTTCCTGAAGAGTATTCTCTCTTTCTCTACCAGCAAAAAAACATAAGTGAGATTTCTTCCAGTGCTCCAAATAACCAGTGCTTATTCGCTTTCTTTTATGTGTCATGTTGAGGTTGCTTCAGGACAGGTTCTTTTGATGTGACTTACAGGAATTTTGTCCAAATTATCAGTCATTTTAAATGAAAGTTGAAAAACCACCTGTATATTTGGACTCTGCCACCTGCTAAGGGAGTAAGAGAAGCAGCTAACTGTAAAATAATAAGAAATAAGTAATCTGTCTCCCCTGCATGAGCTAATTGAGCAGGAAGACTTTAACTGTTTATGTATGTTTATATAATGTTATATATTAAAAATATGGGTTTATATGTTAAATATGTACTTTACATATTATAATAGCAATAATACATTACTATTATTATAATTATAGGAGATGAGGTAAGAGAACTGGATTTTTGTCTGTTATAATTGTCGCTATTCCAAACATAGCCATTCTGGAAAGCTAATACCCCACAGAGTTATCAAATCTCAGTTTTCTGAGGCAGTGGTCTCTTCAACCTTGTCTCTCTAGGCTATAGCTGGGTGACATTCTTCCTTAGCAGCAGTCCAGTTTTGCTGGATTTTTTCAGATGTCTCAAACTGATTTCTTACTGGTACACTTTGACATCAGTGTTTAAAGAGTTCTTGATAAGAAGATCAGAGAGGGGGAAGGGAAGTCTGAAGCTATCAGACTTCTCTTGCAGTGGAAAAAAATATTATGACAAACAGACATCAGAGATCAATGAGCTGTTTAGCTAAAAGTCTAGGAATGAGATCTGAAAGCAGCATTTTCACTTCTGACTTTGAGATTATCCCTGGTGCCTTTCTGCTTTTGGACATTCTGTGGGCTCCAGGGACATTCTTCTAAGTAATCATTTAAGATGAATGAAACGTTAGTACATACCAAGTAAACTCAACAGTAATGAAGTGGTGCCATAAAGGATATATCTAGTATATGGATTCAGAAATGGAACAGTTAACACTATTAGCATTAAAGTTGTCATAATTATGTTTTGCAGTTAGTGCTCCATTAAGATGAATGTGAAAATTCACATCTGTCTTTGATGCCACTGTTTCAGGCTATCTAAATGCAGACTAACCAAGATAATTACACTCTAATTTTCTTTTCCATTTCCTTGAAACTGTATGACATCCTCCATTCACTTTGTATCAGCTTGACAACAGTAATTTCACTTTCTTTTTTAATTTCTGCTGTCAGCATGTTTGTTCTACCAAAGGTAGAATGGCTGACTTGAAGCATAGAGGAAGTAGGCAGTTCCCTACCGTAGTGAGAGGATAGGGGGTTGGAAAATAAATTTGACAACATTTTAACAGTCATTATTTGTTGTCAAAATTTGTTTGTTTTTGCAACTGGTATGCTGGTGAGAGTCATGTCTCTAATTTCCTTAGCATTCTATTGGGGAGTGAAGAAGTCAGCAGAAGTAGCTGGTAAATAAAATATGCATCTGGTGCGGGTAAAAATCTAGAACTTTTCGTGTACACATGACTGTTCGCTGCATCACTCTTCAAATGTAGCCCTCTACCATATATATTCTTTACTTCTATGCTTTAATACCTATTTTGATTGGAAACTTCCAAGTATCTTGGGGCACATTTTTTGTGTCCTTTGTACAGTAATGAAGGAGAATGACAATCTCAATAATAACATTTTGCTACTGAATATGTTCCTAAGTATTCAGGCTCTTTACTTCCCTTGATTTACAGCTTGTGTTCCTTTTGCACATTCTTTTAAATGCATCTAGGTCCAAGATTTTCTGGACTGACCATAATTCTGTATTAACGCATAAATTCTAATTCAGAAGATTGCATTCTTCCTCTGCAGTTCTTGTAGCTGTTACATCTTTGTGTCAGTTCTCACTTGAGGTATTTGTCTTCCAGTTACAGTGTATCTCTATAACCTTTTGATGATTTCAAGAGCAGTTTCATTGCCACTGAAAATGAAATTATTGACAATTCATAACCTGTTATAGTTCCTGCTCCACCTGCCGTTTTCTAACTCCCTAGACTATTGTGAACTTCAAGAAGATTGCTTTTTAAAAATCTTTTACCATCTGCTGTATACTGCTTAGTGCCTGATATCTTGTTAGGGCTTCTTGAACCAATTTTTGCAGTCTAGTTCTATTTGCATTTTCCAAGTTGAGCCAAGAGACAATTAGATAGCAGACAAATTGTGAGTCTCAGTCCTTCCCTACTGAGTCGGGAATGTCATGCTTAAGTACTCCAGGTAACCAGGGAGGCTTTCATTCTTTCTGGTCTAGAATATATTTCATACTGTATCTTTCATTACTAAGTGTCCTGCCGGATACACACCACAACAGCCAGGACACCATAGGGATCTGATTCACAAGTGGGGATGGCTTAAGTTAAGGCAGTTACAGTGTTTCGCATCCCTCTTTTTCTTTCTTGTCTTAGAGATTCCTACCCTGACTAGAGCTGGCTCTGCTTCTTGGAAAGCAGTAGCTGAACTGCTAAAGTTTATTACACAAATGCCAAGCTCTTATTTGCAATTCTGTAGCTGCTACATCAGTGCCTGAACTGTTCCTGCAGTGTGGGTAGGGAACTACTGCAACCATCCCAATATAAGACATCCCATCTTTGATCATGACTCAGTCCACAGCCATTTCTGGTGAAGAAGAGTGTCAGCTAACACATTTCAACCAGCAAGAGAGCATAAATTTTCTTGAGGAAAGGCCACATAGATAAAACAGAATTTGGCTTTTTATAGTACCTCATAAAGGATCACTGCTGAGTATACTGCATGGAATCTTTTGGCTTGGAAAATTGAAAACTGACTTATTATACTAGGATTTGATTATCCAGTGCCATAAAAATTAAAAGGTTCTGAGGCATGTATAAATTAACAGGACACTATTCAGTATAACATCAAGGCACAACCTTCCATACTTCCTAATACTGACCTGTGGGTTTTCCATATGTAGATCTTCTATTTTATCCCGAGTTCTGTTAGAGTTCAGTAGAAACAGACCATCACCTTGACTCTTCACCATCTGAGACTGACTCACTGACTCACCAGAGTCTCTACAGGAACAGAGAACTACATATGGGAAAGTTACTAATACATCTTCTGGTATGATGCTTTCATTCCTCACCCTCCCAGCTTGACGAACAATTATTGCAGGGCCAGGAACTACAGTTTCCTTTCACTGAACATATACACTTTGGAGTATATTGGTGCGTGCTGTGCATTTTAGCATAAAGGTTGGTCTAGTCTATAAACATATAACCTATAATAAGGTTAATAAGCACCTAAATAACATCTAAAGATCAGGAACAAAAGCAAACAAATAAACTTCACATGGCAAGCCACTAGCCAAGAAATAGGGTATCTCTTCAGGGAACAATTTCTGGCTTGCAACTGGGAATATGAAAATTGTATCTTGTTTGCTCTGCCTAAATTTCAGGCAATCTCTATGTATCCACTGTGAATCAATTGGGTTTTTTGAAAGAAAACATGATTCCTATGGTCAGCTTCACATCCTAATAGCCATGAGCCAATGCAGCCCAGAATACCGGCTAGTCCTTTTGGGTGTAAGTGTATGACCTAGTTGAGAACTGTATGAATAATGGAATTTGCAGATTGACAGATGCATCACATAAACAGAAATAACTAATTTTGTGTTGTCCTAAACAACTTCAATTGTCCTAAAACAAAACATTTTGCTCCCTTTCAGGATATTTCCATTTTAATATTTTTTTATTAAAAATAGACCAATTAGAAAAGAAAAATGCTAAGATCAAAAATCAATTTTTAAAATTTTGAATATATTTTTTTTAAAAGCTTCAATTTTCTCACTTTCCCCTTTACCTTTTCCCCAACTGATTTTTTTCAAATGAAATTGCTTACTGAATTTGACTTACATTTATGATTAATGTTCTCAGCCCAAAAATCATCTCAATAAATTGCATTTAACCAGCTCCTCACCTGCTCTGAGCTGGGTTAGATTAAAATGCTGGAAGTCAGTTACAAAGCCCAGCCATTGCACAATGATGGAAATGTTTTTGGCAAGTGGTGATAGTGTAGACATCGCCAATAAGTGCTTCAAACCGGACGCTTTGTCTCTTAAACCCCCATTAACACTGATCAGTATTTGATACTTATTTAGCAGCATTTCTTTCTTTCCAAAGTACCCGATCCAAAGCAATAGGAACCTTTGCTTGACTTCTGTGCACTTTGGATCAGGCCCCAACCTCCTGCTTCCTTTTGGAAAAATAGAAAGGCAATATGAAAACAGCATAAACTTTTTTTTCCTTAGCCTTATCTTTGTTCTGTTGTGTTTTTTTTTTTAATGAAGCTAAATAATTTCTTCTCAAAGTCTGCCTTGTTCCTCTTCCATATGTTCCCTGCCTACGTAAATACCTTTAGCCTCTTTATTAATTCTTTGACAAATGTGTTTAGACCTCCTTCTCACTGTTCCTTTTTTTCTAGCAGGTTTTAGTCTAATCTAATGGTATTTAGGAGCCAGTTCAGGTCCAGCGGAAGTTTGTGCCACTGTCCTGGCATTAGTGGAGCAATACAGCTTATTCTGGGTCTTGGTTTGACCCTCCCCTTCTCTACAGTTAACACTTTCTTTCTGCAGCTCTCCTCCCACCAAAGCCTGAATAATAAAACATGCTGCAAAGCAGTGGTGTTCCTGAGAGTTAGCATTTGGGGTAGCAGATGGGGTGATAAAGAAACTGTTTGTGGGGGCGGGGTATGGCCCCTATTACTCCACACCCACTACAAGTATTTTTAGCCATTAAATATAATGTGGAAATGTAATGCATTTTAGAACTGTATTTTATCAATATATTATCCCCTTAAGTACAGTACTTTATAAATATTGATAAACTTGATTATAAACAAACTCATTGCTAATTCCTGGAGAGCAGTCATCATGATGTGGCAGTGTTTACTGAAGTGGTGATTGGCATGAAGCTGTGCTGCAAAGGATATATTTCTCTGGGTTAACAATTTGATAGAGGACATATATCTGTGCATATATACAGTTCAGTGGGACTGCACAAGTATGCGCAAAACCAGCATTTGACAAACAAAAGCTAACGTTTACATAATACCCCATGTAAGAGGCATGCTAGAATTATTTCTAATTCTCAGTATCTGTACTTATATCAAGTACTAGTTATGAGGCTAATATGAAAAAAAAAAAAAAACTGACAGTCCCTCAAAAGTATCTCTTAGTGAAAAAATGCAATATTTTTACCCAATTCAGGATTAAAGTAAACTACAATACACATTAAGTAGCAAATGAGTGCAAGACTACCAGCATGATTTGGTATTGCCTTAAAATCAGTTTTAGCACTTTACAGTGATAATGCCAGATGAACAAAAAGCAGCCCCCTAAATGATTCCTCACCCCATAATGAGTCTCTCTGAGCAGAATGAGATTTCCCACCAAGTAAAATACAGGGCAGCGTGGGAAAAACACAAAACATGATCTGATAGAAACAGTATCCTGAATAAGATAAAACGCTAGTCACAGGAAAAAGCAGAATGCTGTAATAGTTTTCATTTTTACATTTGTTCCATTAAAAAAAAAATCACTAGAAGTTCCTTCCTTTTTCTATCTGCCTTGCTGAAATTAACATCATGGTATGTTGTTACTTCTAATAAATTTTCTGTATCACACTTATATTGAAATATTTTTATTATCAAGGGGAAAAAAACTTACGGAAATAAAACTTTTGATATTTCATTCCTTCTTTATTTCTAAGTACACTTTAATTTCTTCTTCAGCTGAGAGAAATTATTTTCCTGACAAGAAAATTGCTTGGAACTTAAGCAAAATTATGAATAAGGAGTCTACTTTTTCTCCCTCTCTGTTTTGCTTTAAATTATATTTGAGATTAAAAGCTCTGTGATATGTTTAAATATTTTACTTTTCATCAAGTGGGGACCTTTCATTTAGAGACTAGTGAACCACTGAGATTATTTTTCTGAAAATTAAAAAAATGTATTCAGCAAAGTATTAAGTAAATGTAATTATCTGCATTTCAACTTAATAAAACAGGTTGCAGTTTCATATGCATTATGTCTTTGTGGTTTTGCACACAGTATGGACACAGGAGACTCCCATCATCAGACATGAGCTAAGAAAATAGTTGATGCATTTATGTAGCAATATTTTTCATATAATAAGGAGCTATTTGCTTCATTTTTTCACACGTGCTCTGATTTTTAAGGAGAAAAAAAAGGAAGAAAAGAAAAGCTTTGCTACGTTGTGTAATTACAATTATTCTATTGTTATCTTTAGAGATGGACAAAAAGCAGTAAGGACACCCTTCTGCACACACACAAATGAGGAAAACAGATTTGTTTTGACAGGCTATTATACTACAAAAATATTTATGAATGTAAGCTGCAGCAAAGTGCATCAGTTTTAGAAAATGCAGACACAGTATAGTATATTCACTAATGTTATAGGAAGGCATGGAGACGTGAATATGAAAAATTCTTTTTTTTTTTTGCTAAATAGGCATGTAGCAGGGTAGCCTAGCAATTTACTATTGAAAGGATTTCTTAAATGTCATGATTTTCACAAAATTATAATATTTCTTGCATACACTGTGAAGTGACCACCCTTTATTTTGCAATCAGAGAGCAGAGCTGGCAGAACTGAAGTGGTTTGGCAGCTGCAGAGATGAAACTGAACTGAACAAACAGTTTCTTAAGTGATGCTTGGATAGAAGAATTTGGAAACAGTTCAGCTTTTTTTTAAAAATCCATTTAAATGTGTGAATCCTGCTTGTTACATTCTTGGGAGTAATTTCTATATATATGGCACAGTAGTTATTATACCGCTAAGGAAGGAAAAGTATAAAAGTATTAGAATAAATTCCTGTTGCAGAAAAAGTACAGCTATATTTACAGAGGTAGCTATAGTTAACAGATACATGCAACAATACATAATTTTGGCAATATTTTTACATACCAAGTTACCAAGAACAATCACGTCTTGTTTCTTTTATTCCTATCCAGTGATACAGTTCTGCATAATAAAGAAATCTCTTTCTATTCTGGCTAGATTTTCGATGTCTAAACACATGTATTCGGCAAAGATGGTTAGTAAGGCATGTTGAGAAATGCTGCTTTGTGAGTTTTACAGGAGTTACCCGTCAAGGGCTACTAGCAACAGCTCCGTCAGCTACTTTGCAGCGCAACCTCCTAAATAGCATAGAACTCATACAATAAAAAGAAATTTTGTATTACTTTCTGCAATAGGAAATACCTAGTATAGTTTTCAGTGAAGTCAGTATTTCACAGGATCAAATGTCTCCACAGTTTCATAGCTTCAGTGCTTTAGGCTGATGAACTTCAGTTCAAAGTATGCACATTCTGAGCTTTTCTGATCTCAAAAGGACAGGCATACTTTATTGCTTAAATTTTCTGTTCTGTTGAGAGTCCAAAACAAGGAAAATGAAAATGCTTGCAAAGAGTATCTTTATCTCAACAACAGCTTCTCATTCAGCATGAGGTCTCCAAAGCAAATTAAGATTTTGGTTTTGCTGGCATCTGGTCACCCTAACCGAGGCAGCCAACTGGTTGTATTATGTTTTAATACATAAAAGCTTCTGTGAGTTTTATCTTTTGCTAGATCCGCCATATTTTTTTTGGAAGGAAAGAATGGCTCTTCAGATGAAGTTCATTAATTTTTAGCAGCAATGTTATGGATTTTATTGGTGTTGTAGACTGGGGCTACTTTATCCATCATCTGGTGCTATGTACTCATGAATAGTGTGATTCTGTGATTCAATGAGATATAAGTTTGCCTATCCAAAGACACTGGTAATTAACATAAGGTTGACACAAACCAAAGGTCATGGAAAATACAGGGTCTAAATTTGCATTTTTTTACTTATGCAAGTCAGTAAGTATCTGGGTGCCTCAAAAATACAAGTGCCAACCCAGCAAATGTACTTCATCATGTGCTGTCTAATATAAAGTCATTGTTCTTCGAGTGAATATATCTTTTTTCACTACCTCCTATTCATGGATTTTGGATCACCATACTTTCTGTCCCATTTTCTTCAATATAAATGACCCTAATTCTACATACTTCCCTTTTTCATCAGCAGAATTCACAAGTGATTTCTTGTATTTCAGAACGTATTCTCTGGAAGTCTTTAGTAAATTATTATTATTATTACTACTATTATTATTATTACTATTATTATTATCATCATCATCATTATTATTGTTATTATTGTTGTTGTTGTTATTTCCCTCTGATATTTTAAATGTTCAGTTTTAAGTAATTCTGTGAATATTGCATCCCTTTAAAATTTAATAGCTGAAGGACAGCTATTTGATAATTTTGCTCAGGAAGAATGTGTTATAATCCCGACACAACCCTATATATAAAAAATGCTTTAAAAGCATTCTTCCTGTCAGTTTACTGGCCTTTGTACAATCACATACCAAAAGACAGAATCAGGAAATCTATAGCACAAACAAACAAACAAAAACAAGCAGGCATAAAATGACTGATTTTGAGAAACTGCAGAAAAACGCACCAGGTTCCTGATAGTGTTAAGGCTTGCATGTGTGCTTACTTTTAAAACAGATACTCATGTTTCTCCCTGTCTGGGCTGTCATGTGTCTTGCCTTTTCTATCTCAGTCAAGTATATGTTATATAGATTTGGGATGAGAAGGCTGGCAGATTCGTTGTCAAGGTTTTCTGATAATTCTGCCATACTGTATCTTTGCATGTGTACATCTATTGGTTTAGTGGAGGATAATAATTTTCAAAATGAATGTATTCACTTTCAATAGCATTGCATAAAACATACTGTAGTGATAGTAATAATTAAAAAATCTAACATAATAACAGATACATAATTAATAGGTACGGCTAACCTTTTCTGATTCTCCAGAAATCAGAACTACTGCGTGTTGGGCCCCATATTGCTTTAGTATATCTAACACTGTAAACTAAAGGTGATCCATACCCACTCTCTCTGCTCTGCCATCAAAGACCAGAAAGCGCCTAAAGACACTGCTGCAGTACTAGGATAGCAAGGGCAAGCTGAACAGTATGAACCTCTATACGCTCCTACTTTAAGAAGGTGGTACTTCTCATAACTAAGAGTGAGAACAGTTGAGGAAAGAGAGACACAACCGTAATTTAGAGCACTGCGCAGCCACAGCCACGGAATATGAAACTGAATCCCTGATCACATTTTTTTCCTAGAAGGCATTTGTACGTTGAGGATCTATTAGAGACAGTTCAAAGGAACTTCGAAGAAAGGGAGTAGCACAAGGATCTCTGTTATATCTTAAAAGCTCATTGCTGTATTTCGTATAGTAAGGGGGAAACTGGGATTATTAAAACTGGAATTATGACAATAGAGCTATTTTTTATAGGGTGATCCATGGCATGGGATAAGCTTATCATTTATCAAGAAGCCGTATCACTTCCAAGACCCTGTTTCATTCTCCTAACCATGGTGATCTAAAACGGCAGCTGGCTGAGACTAAAACATGAACAGGTCACAGAGCTTTCCAATTTTGAAATAATTATTTGAAACAAATATTAAAGCATCATAAGTTCAGTGACCTGATGTTTCTCTTCTCAAAGTCTCCTTTGTAACACGGTCACGACAGCATGAGGATACAGGTTTAGAATGTGGTTAGCATCAAAGCACTGCTCCAAACAGAAGAATTATAAGTCTAAGTGGCTATACACAGCAATAAAAATCCCTTCAGATCTCATTATTAGACTAACCTAACTGGTTTGTAATGTCTCCTCTGCTCTGGAAACAACAGTGATAATTTTTTCTCTACTGGTGAAGGCTCTCTCTGAGCTCAGCATCCACTTCATGTTTGTTTGAATTTTCTTCTACTGCTGGCAAAATAGATTTACTCTTTAAGAGGAGCCTGCCTGGTCACATTCCTGGGTAGGAAAAACCTCATTTGGTCCCAGTGTTTGGTCCCCAAACTCTCCTATTCATTCTCCAGATCCTTTGTAAAGGCAATGTGATTCATTCACTCGGTGGAAAAGATGTTACTTTCTCCACCGGCCTCTTCTCGCTTGAAAGAGTGTTAAATTCAATAATTAAAAATGAGGCCTGGTAGAATTTCCTTTCTTTTTCATTCTAACTTGGCTGTAGTTTTTATTTTCATTAAACATGCATCTAACTGTGACCATACTATGCAATAGGATCTTCTGAGCAGGAAAGAAAAAAATAAAAGTACTCCGAAACCTCCTGATGTTTACTTAGATACTTTAAAAATGCCTCCATTCTGAATCCAGCATTATTTTTTTTCAAAGCTGTGCCAAGTTGCATATGATTCAGCACAGTAAATGTAGTTCTCAGAACTGGAGATTCAAAATTCAAACTCCACGCTCACTGTTTGACAGTGGTTAAACAAATAAGATACCAACTACTGTGAGTTTAAATTATTCTCTGAAAAGAAAAAGGCATTTTCTATTAAGAAATAGTCTTAAAGACTATAATAACTAAATGTGTTCTAAAATGGCACACGCAAATTTATTCCACCTCATCTCAAACTCTGACTAATATTGGTGTGAACATAATGAGATCTGTATTCAGTTTAGGCGGTTTCTTAGAGAAAATACAAAGTGGAAGGAGAAATTGAGGAAAATTCTATAGAAACCCAAAACAAATCTGTATGTGATATTCAGGGTGATGACCTATGTCAGTGTGACTTCATTATCTTCTAGAACCACAGCTTTCTGGCTTTGTCTCTAATTTTTAAAAGTATAATAAGTAGCCAATAATCAAAGAAAATAGCTGTGCAAGGTTGGCACCATCTGCCACTGTCATGAATATGCTTGGCTTTTTGTTCTCACTTCTGTCCTCTTTGAATGAAATAAAGGAAACATGCATTTTACTTTTTTTACATATGCAATAAGCTAGTCACCTTCTCCAGGCTGCTACATTATCCCCTACTTGATGAACGAAACTAATGTAGACAGTAAAATACTGGATAATACATGGCTGGCAGAGTTTCTTGAAACTTATTTCAACAATCACTTTAATTACAGGCAGATTTACTATAGTTACTGCTTTTCTGTACAATTTATGATTATGATTATGCAAAACCTCTCATTTTTCCTGTTACTGATAAAGATTTATAGGACAAATTATTTTGTACAAGGAAGACAGAACTGGTGATCTGTTACATGTCATGCAGGAATGACATGTGGGTGGATGCTGTAGTTCTAATGTTGAAATATCTTTAATTAGAACTGTTGGGACTTTCCCTTGTGTTTTGTTTACAGTTTCTCCTTTCTTTTCTCTGTTGTTGTTTTTTTTTTTCTTTTTTCTCTTATGAACTCTCAAATGTCAGTTGATATTAATTTCAGATTACATCTCTAGAGGGTTGCTTTCTTTTATTTTCTATTAGTATTATTATAGTGTATAATATAATACACATTATATAAATGTATAATCATTGTTTATTATCCAAATATAGCTATCAAATTAAGAACATGATTATGATTAAATCATCGTACTAAATGTTCTGAAAGTAATAAACATTTCACCTTTAAATTAATATTAGTGGAGTCTATGCTGCACAAATCATAAAAAAAATACTGCAATATTAACCGAAGAACTATGTCTAGAATTACAAAGATATTAATTAAGATGGTTTCTATTATATCACTGCAGTACGCACAGTAAATTTTTAGAATTAGTTTCAAGGCTGTTAAAATACACATCAGTTCTACCTGCTAACTGCTTTTCCTTAGAACATTATACAGTAATTCAATACATTTATGTTAGTGCTATCATGAACATTTATTGAACAACCATCAAGCAGCACAGTTTCCGTCCAAGATTTTAAAGGTCTGGCCCTATTCATATCAATGGCATTACTTTGTAGAAAGTGCTGTTTAGTAGCTGTTAAAGATAAAAATTTGAGACTAAATTTGGTTTTGATTTTGTGACTCGTTTAGTTCAGGTTCTGCAAAATTCAACACAGCTGTTTAAAATTTGAATCCTTGCAGTTCATAGGTTAGAGTGTGAAAGGTAAAATAATTCATATGCTTCTCTCTGTCTATCAAAGTGAGGAACTGTGATAAAATTTTAGTAAGAACTGTTTATCCATCCTAACAATGGAGTATCCTTAAAAAGACAACAGCATTTTGCAAAACAATTCATTTAGGAAACAGTCACATGACCTTTTTAACTGCCTTTAAGATAGCAATAAAATTGGCTCAGTCAGCCAGCCCTAATGAGGAGGAGAGAGAAAATATCAACCTTTTCCCTTTCCTCTATCTAATTATAAACAGCATTGTCAACTGACTCCAAGATCTGCTGAATCCTAATTGACCTCAGACAGTACATAAAAGATAGTGAGAACTGCCAAACTAAATGTTGAAAAAATAAAAAATAAACTGTAATTAGTGTCTTAACTCTTCAGTTTTCATTTAATTTTTTTCTGCTTTTCATAATCACAACTTTTTCCTTAAGAGTTGTTTTCAGGCTGAAATTTTCCAAAATTGGGCACATTTTAGCAAGTCTATATTATGTGTCCCTGAAAATGAGCAGTCAGTGGGATGGTGAAACTCAGTGGGAAATAAACAATGATGACTGTAGAGCACAGAATTTAATCTCTCTTCCAGTGATCTATGGAATTATTAACTTTTCATTGTAAATGGCATCTTCTTACCCAACTGGGTAATTTTTAGTGATATTTCAGACAGCTGCCTCAAAGACTGTAATCCTGCATATATTTAAATGACTGCCTTAATTTAATTCCATATTGCTCTCCTGTGCTTATATAAACTAACGGAACTATTAATGTCACTAAGAATTGTAATTATTTTCATGACTGGGTTCTAAATCTTTAGAAGTTTTACACCTGTAATATTTTTATATTAATTAATAGAATTGCCATAAAGGGAATTTATAATGGCAAATAGATTAGTTAGATTTCTAGCCATCTAGATGATGCACACAGTTTCATGGTTTTTATTATAAAACTCTATTTGCCATAGCTAGTCCACAGAAAAACTTATAAAAGCTGAAAACTTTTTTCAAATCCTGCCTTACAGATTAAATCCTTAGTGCTGGCTTTATTCTGTATGACCAACTCCCTGCATTTAACCTATTTATTTATATCTAGTATCAATATTTGTAGCATACAAAATAAATCTTAACATAAAACAGCAATTAGAAATGTTTAAAAAATGTACTTATCACCTTCCAACAACATTTTACTTTATCATGTCTACTTAGCATCTATCTTAATGTAATATCCAATCCATTAGAACTTCCACATTTGCAAGAAAAACATTGCATTAAGGCATAGTTTGGTTTTGACAAATAGGCTTCTTGTTTATAACTCCAGATCTAAACAGAATGGCTTGTTGTAGTTCTGATCATTAACTGACTAGCCCTATCAAATTTAGAAATAGGTTGCTGCAACTCCATATGGCTCCCTCTCATAACCCCCATTACTTACTGTAATGATTTCTAACTTTAGATTGCCATCCTCCTACAGTTTCATTTCTGTATTTTTCATCCATTACTACCTGAAACTCATCATAGACTTCCCTATGTGGCACTTCAGTAACACAAATCATCCTCCAGCAGGGGTTATACTTCTAATTTCAATTTTCATGATTATGCAGATAATGTAGTTAGATGATCAATCTAGAGAACTATGCTAAAGTGGTCACTGCTCTCTAGCCCTTGGAAGACTGAAATAAAGGTGCTTACTTGAGGGAAAAAATATGGTAATAAAGAGGAAAACTACATTTTCAAAGTTATTACCACTTCAAAGTCTCCCTGACAGAGTCGTCTTCTCTGTATCTGTCAACTCAGGGTCCATTCAATTGTTTTCAGGTTTGGTACTAACTCCCAGCAGACTTAATTTCTATGTAGGTTATACTTTCACGGCAAAATGAGACCATAGTTTGATAATACATTATATTCAGCAGCATTATGGGCTTAACATGCCCATTTTCTAAACCACAAAAATTTACCTTTTAACATAACCCACAATGCCACCGCATAGGCACAACTGAGAGATTGGTATGTAGTACAGGAAGAGAAACAGAAGCAAGTGATGGGAATTAGTGGGGTCAGAAATCGAGCTAGTATTGGTGGCCAAGGCAACCGATGCTCAAGCCACAGTATCAGCTGCAATGGTAATATGCACTACTGTAACCTGCTTTTGTTACCCATGTTACCTAACAGAAATGCAATGGCAAGGGTCCTATGCTTGAACAGAAAGCAGATTACAAAATCTATAGGGATTTTGAGTGGCTAACACATACTAACACTTGTTCTGCTGTGTTTCACCTCTATTGTTACCTCTGCAAACTAGCATCTATGGTAACAAGTACTACCTTTATTTCACTGCAATAAATATGTCCCTACCTTTTTTCCCATCACGCTCATATATTGGTTGGGTTTTCTAAATTTTTAAAAGTGGTAATAATTATTACTTCAGGCAATAAATGATCATTGACTATTTTTGTATTTCTTACTGCTGAGCATGTCTTGGTTTGTAACAAATAATGGCAAAAGGAAAGGGAATGAATTCACAGTGAAATCATAAAATATACATTTCTTACATAAATTCATGTAAGAAAGATGTTCCTTTAAAAAAATGCAGATATAAGCATTTTCTAAATTAAACACACTTTTTAAAGTGTGCACTTTATATGGATTGAAATATGTCTTGGTATTTTTAATCTTAGGCCAAATGATTAAAGATATTTTGACACGAATGTTTCAAGTGTGAAATCCTCCACATAACATCTCCACAATTTCTACTGAGTTAAAAAATTTATTTCTGTAATTTAAGATGTGCAATATTAAACTTTATAGAAATAAAATCATTATACATGCAAAATTCTCTAGATTAATACCACCAGCAGCTACTTCTGTCGGTATTACAGACACAACTAATGAAATAATTTTTATGTGAACATAAATCTATTTATATATTAAAATCTTAATTTTCACCACAGGACAGTTTGCCCAAATATCTTATGTAAGCCATCACTTTCTTCTCCCTCACTGCTATGTGACATTCTTTGGCTTATTCTTTTTAAACCAACATTAAAACACAAATGAATTTATAAGGCTTTATTTTCACGTTACATGCTATAGTAATGCATTTAGATTAATTTCTAAAATAATATCATATCTATGGATTCATATCTAATCAATCATATTGATTGTAAAATCAAACATTTTTAATTATTTTGTTTTGATTTTACAGTTTATTGCATTGTCTCTTCTAAAAAATCTTGCGATGTACTTAACAATAATGGAAAAAGCATAACTGCAAGAGAAGGCACTTTGTAGTTAACACTGAGAGATTCAGAGCAGAGAATTTCTTTGCTGTATGCCTTCTTATAGTTCTATAATGCTAAGTAAAACCATAGCTTCATATCAGGTAAATCCAAGTTTCTAAGTGCTTACTTCCAAATAAGAGAATATATGTTAATCAACACTTTTTTTAGTATGATGATTCTTTTCAGGTAGGATGTATTATCAGAGGAAAGAATACAAGAATCAAATCTTAGCATCAAATGGAAGGGAATTTTTAGATAACAACCGAAAGAATGACTATGGGTATGTGAAACATTTGTTTGCAAGATACAATGATGTTTTAAGCACATACCTAGTGCTTTCTCCACATGCTGAGTAACCAGGCTAATTAAAAAGCCCATACAGCTCTTGTTAAAATCTGTTCAAATTTTTGGAGCACCTGTTATAACAGAATGCCCACAGACTTGATAGTTTAGAGCCAAGACACCTGCTACCTTATGTCTCACAGTATGTTCAGTTTTATACTGATAGTAAAAAAAAAATCCACTTTCTGACATTTAACAATCTCATAAATGATAAGAAATAAATTGCAAAATTTCATGATTTAACCCTTGACTGTCACTTCTTTTACCTATAGCTTCTTGTGAGAAGGAAATACAATGTGTATTTTTGGAACTAACTAATTTCTTTGTTGCTGAATTTGTTGCATGTTTTACTACACTGAGCACAGGCTATAATTCTTCTTATGCTTTGTTCCATAAGTTTTAAAGGTATGACTAACATAGTAAATATAGTTTAATATGTAAGTAAATATAGTTTAGCTGGAAAAGGGAATGTGCTTCACACCTGCAATCAAATCCAGCTACTCTGTATTCCTGTCACCTTGAACTGGACCGTCTTCTCTGCTGCTGATCAATAACTAAAATACACTAATGAAGCAATTACATTTTTTTCCAAAACTTTGGTTAAATATGATTTAGCAATATTAATAGAAATGTATGTCAGCACAAAATTTTGTTAATAAACATGTATAAGCACTGATCTCTCTAGAGAGGAAGTATATTCCAAGAAAGGGAATGAGTTACTAAGGAGCAATTACCAACAGGTGTAAATAGTAGGGAAAGATGTGGTTAAAAAAAAATAATAAATCATGAGCACAACAATAGCCTTGTGACTGTGGCTCAAAACTTGTCGACATTTATGTATATGGCTAATTTTACACATATGTAAATACAGCCTATGAATATCTGCAGGAGCATGGCAGCCACCTTTTGCAGGTATCTGAGTCATGCTGGAATCATTTTATGTAACATTTCATTGGGAACAGGATTTCATCTACAGATTCCATAAGAAACTATTGTACTTATGTAGCCATACCTGCTGGTTCAATCAGAATTTAGCATTTAGAAAGACACTAGGAACTGGGTTTGGTGAAGAGACTCCACAAGCACATCTTGAGGTCAGCTTACTTTCATATTCTGCAGCTTAGATCTATACAAATATGGATTTATATATTTTTTCATATAATAATGCTTTAGGCGTATTCATGAACTGGATACAAACCTCTCAGGTGCAGACTTATATTTCTTAGATGAATGTTTGAGACCGCACACACTGAATATGCTACAGACATCAAGCTATTCCCATATTGGAATATACCACAAACTTGGAGAAAAACACGAAAAAACACCCGTGGGAAGCACATTGCATACCTCTACTTTTGTTAGTTAGTATTTCTACTGTGGCACAAGTAACAGTGAATGAAAACCTGGGCCTCAAAGCACAACATAAGAAAAAAAAAAAAAGAGAACAGAATATGAAGCAGAAATGACAGAATAATAAAAACACTAGAATCAGCACAGTTCTTCAACAGGTACATTTAAACCATCCACAACACTGTACAAGTACTGCACAGTGAATGTTTTGCCAAGAATAATAGCCTAATACTTAAACAATTACTTAAATTCTTTAAATGTTTATATGTATTTCAGATTTCCTTTTCGCATAGTTTTTCTATGTATTAGAAGTAGAAATGCTGATGTTTTAATACATCTCATTTCCATGTAGAGTTTATTTTAGTTTAAGAGAGAAAAACTAATAGGGAACGGATATTAAAAGTTTTTGCAAGTTTTGTAAACTGTTAATTGTGGGAATGGCATTTTTTCCATACTCTGCCTATTGATTTGCCTTTGAGATAAAAGGCAAAAAGAAAGCAGGTGATAAGCCTTTGTTAATGTCTCTGGGACAAAATGCTGGAGATACAGACTACTGTTGATAAACAGATTTTGAATTAATTAGTTCTGCATAATTATCTGAGTTACAAAGTCTTAAAATTGAATGCAACTGGTCTTCATACATTTGTTTATTCACCTCCTGCCAGCCATGAAAAATGTTTTATTTACGAAAAGATCGTCAATTTAAAAGCCTAATTTTAAACAAGGTAATAATAAAATACTCTTCTACTGCAAGATGGCATATGGGAGAAGAAATATTAATTGCAGTTATTTTTGTTGAATTCCAGAGGCACATAGGACAGCTCTGCAAAATTCAGGTCAATCTGTTGGCAAATGAAGACATGGGCTCTGTGCTGACAATTTTTTCAGTATATGTAGTAAATTCTCTTTGAATTTCAGGCTTTACTTTGATAAAGCTGGGCAACTAAACTTCAAAACTGAAGGGAATTAAGAAAGAGGCACTCTGTACTTTCCTATGTCCACTTGAAAGTCATGAATTTGAACTACCTCAGATGGAAGCAATTTTGAAATATTGAAACTTTACAGCTATATCCCTCATATTGTTTTGAAAGATTAGGTGCTTGGGGATATTTTGGTTTTATTTATTTTTCTGCTAAAACCTGACTTCAAAGCTCAGGATGACACTTGCCAAAGCTTAGAAGGCTGTTAATATGCAAAACAAGAAAAGAAAGCTGTATTCTGTAACTATAATCTGCATTTCAAATTGCTCTTTTTCTGTTTTTCTTTTTTTGTGTGTGTGTGTGTCAAAGAAAAAAAGTTGAGAAAAAAAGATCCTTGTATTTCTACCTCCTGATCTTTGATTTTGCTGGAGGACTTCTTACAAAATTTGCTTACTCTCTACACCATTCACATGACACTTCTCCCTCTGGCCAAAAAGTACACATTGCATCTAAAAATTCCTTCATTTAATTGTTCCAATATCACTCTCCTGTGATACCAACACGTCACCAGTTCTCCAGTTCCTAACAAGCCCTTGGGGGAAGACTGACATTCTTAATACAAAGAAAACTTTCAGATTTTTAGGGTCTAATGGGTAGTAATACATGCAAGCTTGATTACATTTTCCTTTGCAGGTTACTGTATGTAAAGCTCTGGCATCATTTATTCTAGGGGGAAGCACATGGGACTGAAGTCTTGGCAGATATAAGCAAATGACATTATTTAAAATATTCAAATTTTAAATTGTCTATTGTAATGCATACAAATCAGATGTTCACTAATAATTAGATTTTAAATCCTGTATGTTGGAATAGCATTTCGGTCTAACTTCTTTGATATGTCAGAGAAGCAAAGTCTTTACTCAAGCCTCAGCAATCTCAAAAACTACGAGGAACAAATGATACTACTAAGTGTAACAAGCCAGCAACTTGAATTTAATGTCAGCAAGCTCTGAACTTCTCTTCAACACTGCATACAGAATTTGGCCAATACCCATGTACAGCATACCAAGTAAGAGGAAGCAGTGTCACTTTCATCCCTCAAATAAACAAACGTGATTTGTGATTAAAAATGTTGGCAGATCATTATATCTACTAAGTAAGGAACACAGAGTTAGATCTACAACTTTCTGTGGACTGCTTCCTACCCCTTCTCCTAGTCTCACCTTTCCTTTGCTTCTAATCTCATTACATTTCCTTTTCCAGTCCACAATTCTCCCACTTACTCCAGCTATGGCTTTCTTTTTCATTCAATTTTTCATCCAGCATTTTCTCCTCTATTTTTCACAGGGATAGTTGGTGTTATATCTGAACCAAAAACATCATAAAAGGAAGCTGTCTGCAGTCAGTACAAAGAAAGCATGCTCATCTCAGTCCAGAGTGTACTGGCTTGCAAGATAAATAATTATTTTGTGTGGATGGTAGTGTGGTCATCACAAAAAGACGTGATGCCAGAATCAGCACAGATTTAGTTGATTTCTACATTAAAGAAATAGATTTCTACATTAAGATGTATTCAAATATTTAAACCTGTCAGAATGCTTCAAGGGCTTACAACTAAACCAGAATCAGGAGGATTTTCAGAGGGATGACAAAAGCATACCTACGTTACAAAGCAGGGTTTCAGTTAAATTCTCAGTCCTTGCCTTAATTCATGGTTCATTTCAGCATCTCAAATAAAGGTTATTCCATTCAATTTAGAAAGAGAAAAATATGTACTTTACCCCTTGATTTTTTCAAAGAAATCACTGCTGTTTGGAATTTTTTTCAAAACAGTTGTGAAAATCTAGGATGAGGAAGATGCTCACTAGTTAAGTGACTAATAGTTAAATGACTCATAGTTAAATCACTAACAGTTAAGATTACAAAAAATAATAACCAACCAGAAATAGATCATACACAGGAAGATTTGGAGGAAAGTTATTATTGGGCCAGTTCTGTCAGGCCCATATATTTGAAGGAAATCATGATCTTGGTCTCTCCAGTGTCAAGGCTTCACAAAAAAATAAGACCTTAATGAGAGCTGTAGATTTGCCAGAGAGAGAGGTTCAGAGAGCTGGTCACATCCCACTCCATCTAGCCTTGTTAGCAATGATTTGCAGAACTCCCCTGCTCTGCGACCAGATGTGACCAGATGTAAGATCCCTAGAGAAGGTGTGGTACTTCACTGAACTACAAAAGAGTTTGTGCTGCTTAGCAGGACCCTGTGCTCAATGAAGTCATTCTAGAAGGTACATCTCACAGCAGCAGTCTAGTATTAGAGCTCTTTTCCCCCTTGGTGACTTGCATATGACTTCATTATATGAGGTCTTGGATGTAAGAGGGGAAAAAAAAGGCTTGAGATTTTAATGGGCAAACATGACAACAGCTCCTATGGAAATCCCTGTGACAACATAAACTGGCTTTTATACCTTTCTGTAATTTTAAGGCTATTTCAATTTCTTTAATGAGCAGGGCCAAACACCAGAGCCCTACATTTCAAAATCTTCTATGATAACTTAACATAGCTCTCTACTGCACCAGCTGTTTCCAGGATATTTTTCTCCACTTCCAAAAAGTGCACAGATAGTTACCCATCTTCACTTTCAAAAAACTGGACTTTCCCAGTCTTCAGAGGAAACTATTAGGACGCAGTGATCCTGGTTTACTTTGTCAAGTAGCAGAATAGTTTTGCACCTTAATGCGGGTGATAGTATTTCTCATTCAGTGAGAGAAAAACATGGCATACTTGTTATATGTTATGTTATGCTCTGTAAGTACAGAAGCCGGACATTCCACCAAAGATACTTCATTGTAAAATTAAGAAGAGCTAAATTTAAAAAACATTGAAGTTCAGTATTTATGCAACATATTAGCAAATACAATTCAATTTCAACTTTTTGTAGAAAAATTCCACATTATACATTTAATATATTTTATCTGATCAAAACCATCCTCTAATACAGAGCATTCTTAGTTATTTGGTTTTGTATTTTGCATTTATTACATTTAGAATGAATGCAACACTGTGGTCTTCTGCATCATGTCTGAAAACCAATTAAATACTCTTGTCCAAAATCCTGTGAGTAGTCATATTATACATATGGACATCAGTTAATGAGAAGAAATACTTAAATTAGAATTAATGATATATCATAGAAAGAAAGACGAGTTAATTAATAGTCAAATTAATGAAATAGCAATCTTTTTTTCATGGTTCAATTTACATCATATTTTGGAACACAGTTCACCCCATTTCCACAAACTTGGTCTTCAAAGGTGTTATTAGCTTGAAGTGGCTAATATTCTTTCATATGCTTTTTGGGTTGCCTGAAATAGCTGTAATGTGATTATATATTGGCTCAATAAGAGTGACATCCATTTGTCAGACTCAATAAGAATTTTGTAAAAAGATATACTTGAGCATATTCTTTTGCTGTCTTAGTATGTGAATGCAAAAGACTCTTTGCCCAGGTCCACAGAATTACTTTAGCAGCACATAGCCTGTCTACTTAGCTGTTACAGGCCATGGACTCCATGGTTAGGCCTGAGCTAGATTTAATATCCAGGCACAAAGCATGCACAAACAGTCTGAGTGAACCAAAGTCAAGAACCGGAGAGAACAAGAGAAGCAGCAGTTCAAAGCAAAGAATGGTCAAGGACAAATACAAGGCCAGGTTCGGGTGCTAGAGAGTCCACATCCATTGATCCAAATGGAAAAAGCAAACAGGAGTCAGTCAAGTCAACCAGAAGATTCCAAGGTGAGAGGAGAGGTAGAAATGGAATAGATCCAGGCAGGGTGATTCCAGTAGGAGTCAAGGCTAAAAGATGAGAAGGTCAGAGCTCAAATTCCAGGATCAGAGCTGAAGAGAAATCAGAAATGGACCAAGATGGTGGGTCTTCCCCTCCAGGAGTTTTTCTTTAAACCAGTTCCATTCCCACTGAATAGCTGAGTTTTGAGCACAGAGGCTTGAGCTATTGCGTGATTCCTGCTGACTACAAGTTTATGGGAGCCACTAAAGAAACTTACAAGCAAGACTGTGGCTTGAGACTAGTGATAAGAACATTTCTCTGGGAAAAGGGAGACCTGCACTAGGGCCCCTAATCTGCAGGACTACTTTTTCCAGTGTTTGCACACAGTGAAACACAGAAATAGAGCATAAATTCTTGAGGAGGGGTAAGGAGTGGGACTGAAAGGAAGGTTTCTTTGAGGAACTTTGGAATCTAGGAACTTGTGGTATCTAAGCTTCTAACATGGTACAGGAGGGAAACACCTAAAATGTAAAGACACACAGATTTTTAGACAACTTTTCTCCTTTTGCACTTTTAGTTATATAAGTGTGCTGTCCCCTTCCTCATTATTTTACTTCTGAAATGTAGAGTGTCCCAGCTATTGTTTGCCATTGTGGGAACTGTGTTTTCCCAACTTCAAGTCCTTAGAGCTCTCTGAGAATTGAGCTAGCTAGTAGATATGATACATTAGCATAAACATCTGAATTACTACTAATATATCGAGTCCTGAAGACTCAATAGTGCTTTCAGGAGGTGGATCCTGGGCAAAGACACACACGGGTCCGCAGGACACGGTGGCAGTAGCTTGCTCGCCCCGTACTCCCGTGCAGAGGCAAACCAAGCGGAAGGGAGCGGTTCCTGGGACGCTGTATGTGAGGCAAGGCCTCAGCGCTTCCCTTCACATCTTCTGTGAGTCAGAACAAGGAAAGTGGTAAAAATAGGTATGTGGGAGGTGGGGAAAATGCATTATAGTTCTACTTTAAATACGAATGGATCATTCAAGTCATGGTGCCTTTACAGATATGCAATTTTGTATTGGGGAGAAAATAGCAATGGGAGAGCTAATGTACTGCAGAAACTAGCAGTGTTACTAAATGTGGGGCAATCCTCAAATGGGTGGGTGTCAGGGGTGTCTGCTTGATGTCAAGGGATCATTATTTTTTAACAGAGATCATGGTGGTCACCAAGCTGATCTTGTCTGATGGGGTTTTTCTTCCCTGGAGTTTCCTCTCACAGATGGGTAAAATCAATCAAACAAAATAACCCAAACAAATTGATTAATTACTTACAGTTCAACCTTCTCTTGAGCTTCTATGTGTCTGAAGATTATCTGAACTACCCCTGAAATATATGTGCAAAACTACATTTTGAAGGGAGATTGCAATTTTGGTTTTTCCAAAGTTGGAGAAAAGGTAAATCAAGTCTTCTGAAATATACTGATCTCCCACCATTCAAAGCTATACTCAAGGACAGGAATTGGAGCCAAGCCAGAACGTTTTATGTTCTAGAGTTATTGCAGGTGTAGGAGGTTTCTCTCTTTACTTTGTAAAGTAACTATTTAAAAGTTTATTTTTCCTCCCTGATTTTAATATAAAATCTAGGTAAATGCCGATTTGCACTGTGTATACAAACTAGAAGTCTGTTGTTCATTGAAAGATGATGGTATTGTTCGTCATTTGTATGTGCTGTAACTGCGTCAAGAACATTGCAGTACAGATTGAATTATTTGGTACTGAAGAATTATCTATCTAAATTAAATTGAGAGCTTAAACATGAAACATCAGCCAAAGGAAAAGCAGGAGAAGGAGAAGATGAGGAGGAAAAAAGAATTTTTACAGGTTCACATGGAAAGTTAACCTTTGTGCTGGATAGCAATGAATACTTTTCCTATTTAAAAAAAAAAAAGAGGTTATTTATAGCCTTGTGGTGGTGACAGTATGACTATTTAAGCTCTTGGTTTCTCAAAATTACATATCTAGCATGCCTAACTCTCTATAAAAATTACCCACAAAACTCTGTGGGACTACCTAACTGAATCTTGTTGAAGACAGCTTGCTTTTTTTTTTCCCAAAAAAGCTCACTGAAGTAAGAGCTACTGAGTAACCAAGTCAACATTTGAAACTTGGAATGCACAAAAGCAATGTGACACTTCCATGCTATTTTCTGAATGAAACTTGCAATGAAGAGGAAGACTTGTGCAAGATTAATAAGATACTTACATCTATTCAATACCTAATTCTCACAGTTTAGTGCCGAGGTGCCAGCTGGCATTCAGCACAGTGCTAAATTTCTCCTGAGGGTCAGTTAGATGTACTGGATTCAGTTCTTATTTAGTCTGTCCCCAGAGGTATCCTCACCTTGACTTCTAATACACGACTGTCCTTCAGCCATACCTCTGAAAAGACCCTGCTTACTTGCTATACTGACACTGAAGGTGGAGCCCATGTGAATCTTTACCCCATGACAGAGTGATCAGGGAAGCTTTTGTATGCATTGTTCTTTCAGAAAACTGTTTTGCCCAACTTGAACTTGTCTGGGTACACATCTACAGCTGAACACAAGCTATACTTGTGACAAAATTTTCAGAGCAAATTCAAATCATTGGTATTGTCATAGGTGATATGAAAATATTTATGTCATTGTAATGGCTATCATATAAGAATAATATATGTATATGAAACTGCAGCTCAATTCGGAACTCAGCAATAAAAAGGGCATTTAGGGTATGTTTACAAGTATGCCTGCCATATGCTACACTTAGGAAAAATCATGCTAATTATTTAGCAAAAATATAGAAATGTTTCAGGCCTCTGAATATGTGAAATACCTGCTTTTTTGCAATAGGACTAGCTTTGCTCAATTCAGAAACTAAAATAGTTTCAGGTGTTTAACCTCCAGGCTTAAAGACATAACAATACAACAAATCAGAGTTGAATCATCTAGCACTACAAACAAGATAAAAGCATATCTCTGATAGCCAAAGTCTGAGGGACATTATTTTAGAACTCATTCTTTATTTAGGCCAAAGAATATGCTTAGTGCTTTACAAAATGGAAAATTAAAAAGTACCTACTTTGAAATAAGCAACCCCTAAACCTTGGTGGCTGGAAAACAATAGAGCTGACAGAGAAAATTTGAAGTACCACCCCTCTAATCCTGTACTCATCACTTTTTGGCAGAGCATCTTTCAGAATGTATGTGAACTACACTTATGTAAAAATTATAGATTACCCCCTACTTTACTAGCATGATTACTACTTCAGTTCTTACTTCTGTTATGACAGCACACTAGAGGTCTCAGCATTTGAGAGTTCACATACTATACAAATACACAGAAAATGATACTGGCTATCCTGAAAATCTTAATTTGATTTGAAGAAACTGTGAAGAGAGGAAGAGAATATGAAAGGGAGGATCATTTATTTATACAGACAGAGGGGGGACTACTAGTATACATAAAGGTAACAGTATGTGACTTCTATTTTCATATGACCATAATTTCTATGCAGAATGCACTTCTGTTTCTTGTGAGGAATCCATTTTTTTACAGGTTTTGGGGATGTTTTTTGTTTGAGATTTTGGAGGGTTTTTTTAGGCTGCATTTAATCTTTGAATTTGTATTGATGTAATGAAGTATTTCTGCTTTTTCTGTCATATACATGTACATTTCTAAATGTTTTGTACACAGGGATAGCATCCATTTTTGAGGGAAAGTTAATACAGCATATTACAGGGCAGACATATGCAGGGATTTCATTAATTCTTTTGTTTTCTGTTTATTTTTTTCTCTTAATTTAAAGGAAAATTAATTCAGACAGAATGTCTAGAGTTGATCTTTGGGTAGGAAAAAACATGATTATTATTCATGCAGCAGTGTTTATTTCCATCTGTCACCACAGCAGTGCTTTTAATAACTTATTATACAATTAGTTCAATAGCCTTTCTGCTTCTTTTTTACCACTGCAACATGGAAGTCTCTTATTCCAATATTTTCACTGTTCCCATTTTACTACCCATAAGTAAATCTATTTTGAAGGTTTTACTGGTACCTCCTAAACCCTTTTAGAAGTTACCGATACGAAATATATACCAGATGAATTGTGAGAGAAGAAACAAAGGACCATTTCTAGAGTCCAATGAAATAGTTCTTACATCTCAAATTAAAAACAAATTTTACACCTGCAGACTTTTCTGTATTTCTTTATGAGGATATGAAGGCTTCCATTTCATCTTCAGGGAGGTGGTTGAGCTCCTTCAGATCAGCAGCTTTTGGAGGATTCACCAAGGAAAACCAAAATGTATAGTCCTTGTAGTCCTTCACAGACCCACAGTAATAGGAAATTTTATAGCAGAGAGAGGGTATGCATAAGTTTATGTTTACAGAATCAGCAGACAGTCCCTTACTAAAAAAAAAAAAAAAAAAAAAAAAGAAAAAAAACTGATTGAAATGTTATGCGGAAAGGAAGGGAGAAGTTGGGAGTGGAGGGGAGAAAGAACAGGAGACCAACTGGCTAGATAGCATCTATGCAGAAAAGGACCTGGGGTCCTGGTGAGCAAGTTGAACACGAGTCAGCAGTTGTGCGTTTGTGGTGATGAAGGCTGTATTAGTGAGGGCATAGCCAGATAGCCAGGAGGTTTAGAGAAGCGATTAACACTGGGACAGGCTACTCAGAGGACTTGTGGAAATGTTTTTTTTTTCTGAGATTTTTGAAACTCAAATGGGTGAGTTCCTCAGGAACCAGATCTAACTTTGAATTTGACACAGCTTTGGGCATGAAATTGGGTTAAATGATCTTCCAAGGCCTCTTCCAACCTAAATTACTCTGTAATTCTAAGTATAATGCTACAGAGGTGTGTCCTTTTTCTTCATATCTCATCTTTCTGGCTAGGTCTGCTTGGTTAATATTCCCACCCCTAGAGGAGAAAATTCAAATCTGAGAGTTGACTTGATCAGTTCTGTTCTTAATTTTCAGCCCAAGTATGTCTAAAGATCTGATATCCAGAGGATAATTTCCTGCAGAATCTATCCCGTAGGATTACAGAGAAAAAGTATAAGAATGTATTAGCTAAGGAAGAATGTTTTATTTCTCTATGTTTAAAACATGGGAGGGGAAGATGTTTTTGACAAAAATGTTTTAAATTATCACACTAGGCCATGAAATCCATTTAAAAATCTGTTTGAAATATATAAATACAGAACAAGTGGACGAAAAAGCAGTTGTGACTGCCATCTGGTAAAAAAAATAAAAAGGCCAAGGACATCTATGGCCTGTGGAGATGCAGATGAACAAATCCAATGAATAGATACTGATATTTCAATAGTTGTTATTTCAGTAAAAAAATACTGAAACCTGTTAGTGAGTGTTGTACTGCTGCTTATTACTTCTCATTGAAAGGCTAAAAAAGCACCCATCTGCCATTCTGAAACTTTAAACACTCTCTGAACAGGAAACTAAACTAAAACTAATAATTTTATATCAAATAGCACAAATGATAGCATCACAGTACCAAAGAACACAAAGCTTCACAGTTTTATATCTGTAGTAAGTTGTACATAGATTATGAAATAAGAAATACACGGAGATAGGCAATAAGGAAAACACAGGGAACTATAGGCCAGTCAGTCTCACCTCTGTGCCCATCAAGATCATGGAACAGATCCTTCTGGAAACTCTGCTAAGGCACATGGAAAATAAGGAGGTGATTGGTGACAGCCCACATGGCTTCACTAAGGGCAAATTATGCCTAACAAACTTGGTGGCCTTCTACAATGAGGCTACAACATCGGTGGATGAGGGAAGAGCAACTCATGTCATCTACCTGGACTCGTGCAAAGCATTTGAATTGTTCCACATTACATCCTTGTCTCTAAACTGGAGAGACATGGATTTGACAGATGGAGTACCCAGTGGATAAGGAATTGGCCAGGTGGTTGCACTCAAAGAGTTGTAGTCAATGGCTCGATGTCTAATTACAAGTGGCATTCCTCAGGGCTCTGTATTGGGACTGGCACTGTTCAACATCTTTGTAGGCAACATGGACAGTGGGATTGAGTGCACCCTCAGCAAGTCTGCTAATGACACCAAGCTGTGTGGTGTGGTTGATGCTGGAGGGAAGGAATGCCATCCAGAGGGAACCTGAAAGGCTAGAGAAGCAGGCCCGTGTGAAGTTCAACAAGGCCAAGTGGAAAATCCCACACCTGGGCCAGGGCAATGCCAAGCACAAATACAGGCTGAGCTGAGAAAGGATTGAAAGAATCCCTGAGGAGAAAGACTTGGGGGTGTCGTGGACAAGAAGCTCAACATGGCCCAGCAATGTGTGCTTGCAGCCCAGAAAGCCAGCCGAATCCTGGGCTGTATCGAAAGAAGTGTGGCCAGCAGGCTGAGGGAGGTGACTCTGCCCCTCTGCTCTGCTCCTGTGAGACCCCACCTGGAGTGCTGCATTCAGCTCTGGGGCCCCCAACATAAGCAGGACACGGACCTGCTGAAGCAAGCCCAGAGGAGGGCCACAAAGTGATCAGAGGGCTGGAGCACCTCTCCTGTGAAGACAGGCTGAGAGAGCTGGGGTTGTTCAGCCTGAAGGAGAGAAGATTCCAGGGAGACCTTATTGCAGCCTTCCAGTACCTAGAGGGGGCCCACAGGAAAGCTGGAGGGGGACTTTTTACAAGGACAAGGGGGACTGGTTTTAAGCTGAAAGAGGGTAGATTTAGATTAGATATGAGGAAGAAATTCTTACTGTGAAGGTGGCAAGACACTGGAACAGGTTTCCCAGGGCAGCTGTGGATGCCCCATCCCTGGAAGTGTTCAAGGCCAGGTTGGATGGAGCTTTGAGCAGCCCAGTCTAGTGGGAAATATCCCTGTCCATGGCAGGGGGACTGAAACTAGATGATCTTTTAAGCTCCCTTCCAACCCAAACCATTCTATGAACCTGCAGTCCTGGAAGAATGAAAATGTATTAGCATTACTCATTCTGTTAGGTATGTTCTAGAAATGGTAACAGAGCTTCTAAGTGACTGTATGGATGATCACCACTGAAGAAGTCAGAGAAGAACCACATTAGCAAGAAACAGCAAAAAATTTGCTGGAATTTAAAATCTTTCATGGCTAGCTGGCTTTTAAGCATTGTGTAAATAGCAGTAGTAACCAGTATTCCTCAGTTTCTGCCAATGCTTCTGGTCAGCCAGTTTTTCCTGAACTTACCCCACACTCACTCAGTGTTTGAGACACATCCCTTAGTTAGTTGCCTTAGATGAATGCTGTGGAATAAGTATGACATTCTCCTCTCTCTCTCATAGGTCAGAACATGACATCTTCTTAAGCTGCAGCATACTGCTGCAAAGACATTTGCTTGTTTAGTTCAAAACAATTCAAAACTCATGATCTAAAATCTAAATATGTTGAGAGATAAGAGAAACTCAAGTAAAAATAGGCATGCTGATAGAATATATATATAATGCTTAACTAGAAAGGCTTCCTTCCTGCTGTAAAATGAAGATAACCAGTGTTTTATAGGTAGCTGGTAACCCGTATGCCAGATCTACCAGCTCTGAGCAGATGAGTTGGGACTAATCTAGTAAGGGTACTATGGGAAAAACAGGGTAAGATCCTGCAGCATTTTGTTGTATCAAATGAAATACCAAGAAATGTAGATATTTTGGGCTGACCTGAACACATCACTGGGAAAAAAGGGACCTTGACCATAAGAAACTTGACCACCACCAAACCACATACCATATTTTTTCTCTTCACTCCTTTTTGTCAGACATGGAACCTTTCCTGACTTGTATCTTACAGGACCTCGGTTCTTTTTGCTCTTTCTGTTTACTTTTTATTTTTTTGTATTCAAGATATTAACTTTTTTTTCCCCACTCAAAGTATAGAAACAAAGGTACTTAGAGACTTGCCATTTCTGGAAAAAATAGGGCAGCTTCTTATGAAAATCCATCATTTATAATAGAACGTTTCTCTATTAATTATTGCCTTTGTGCAAGTATGTTTGGATTATAGGGTTTCTTTCTTTTGCACCTATTCCTGCAGAAGTTCCTTTCAGTATATACCCACACATCTGATTTCCCACTGTAGTCACCCACCCTCTGTGTTACTTGTGCCAAAAAAGGTACTTTTGCAATGGTAGTAACATTCTTTCAAATACTCACCACACCTAAACCACAGTGTTAGACTGAGGGAAAAAAATAAACTAAAAAACCCCCACCTGTTAAAAGACAGTTTATTTATTTCTGTATTGTATCAGTTAGGAATTTTCAGCTAAACTTTATTGGCCATATTTACTAATTTCAAATCTGAAAACTTTCCTTATCCTTCCCAAAAATTTTTCAGATTTGTGACCAATCCAATAAATAACATATTAACTATTTCATGCAGGGTTTATCATAATGTAGTGTATAGTGAACAGTTCTTCCTATTTCCAGTTATAAACTAATATAAAAAGACAACTCAAATCTTGACAGTACTTTTCTAATAATACTTTTTCACCTGCAAAATGGATATTGCTACAGCTGAACAGAAGCTTCAGCAAAGTAAGATTCATGGAAGCAGTAAAACTTCAAAAAAGAAAGGAGATGTCTAGTCTCTGAAATACTGATACATGTCAGAGTTTCCTGAGTTAGAACACACAGACATAGTTGTAAAACATCCTCGTTACTATTCTGATAGAGGGCCCTAATAATCTCTAGTTCATTGAAGCTGAAGAAAATGAAGAAAAACTTGTACATAAAGTTTTAACATTACAAACATAATTAGTGAATGATAGATGAGAAAAGAATACCATATGATTTGTGATACATGTGTTTTTCTCTCTGAAAAGAAATATACATGTGTGTATTGCTCACAGCTTTGTAAATGTAGTATCTTTTCTTTACATTTAGCTTAACCGTATAAATAAGAATGACTCACCTAGGAAAGATCACAGGACCAAGCACTTTGATAGCACTAGGCTGTTTAATATTTTAATTAATATCACAATCCTCGTGGCTTCTAAGTAACTGATTTGGCTTCAAGAGTAGGTGGCAGAAATAACAGCAGTATCCAAAGGTATGCCATGAATAATCAGTAAGAGTTTGTATTATAACGTGCATAGAAAGATATTTGCAAAGAACTAAAAAGTTCTCTAAATGTCAAAATATAAAATGATACAATGAATTGCTGCATTGAGGAGAAATTATAAATTGACATGTAGAATTCTCTCTACAGTATAATTTATATTTAACAGATTAATCAGAAGCTTGATGAGTGTAAAGGAAATGTTTTCAAAAGCACCTTAATTAGTCAGCAAGAGATTGCACATAGCAGGCAAATTTATCATACAATAAATTTACAACACCATTATCACCTGTCTTGTGAAGTCAATCATTCTAGCTTGGACATTTGTTTACAGCACTATTTTGGTGAGGATTCTTTTGAGTAGGCTTCACTGGTACAGGGGAAAAAGACCTGAGCAAATCAGAAAGCCACCTGCCTGAAGGCTTCCCTGCACCAAAGGTGCAGGTCAGATGATAGTGATGATGGGGGGACTTGGTAAAAACTATCTGGTTTTGAGAGGGCAAACGAGCCGACACAAATAGTGAACAGAATGTTCAGAATGTTTTGATTACCTTGTGAATAAACTACAGACCTTTCTTTCACAGCATGCCCAGGAGAAGTTATAGTCATCAATATTGGTATACTGGGCATAGGTAAAGAGGGAATGTAGCAAGCATCAAGATAGAGTTGGTACAAAGCAGGGATTATACCCATCTACTGTTGCATATTAAATTACAAGAGTAAAAAAAAAAACAAACCAGAAAAAACAAAGAGGAATAGAGAACTTCTCTGTTAGCTGGGGGGAAGTGGAACCTATGCACATTTCTGTGCACTAGAAATGTTTAGGATATATTTATACTGGAAATCATAAAGCCATCAAGCCTGCGCTTGATCTGCAAGCAAACAGAACCCTAATTAGAGTCAGGTAATTATTGGTTACCCTAACTGGAAGAAGTATTTTAATGAGACACTAGAAACTATCATAGAAAAAAACGGCATAGATTGTACATAGATCTGATGAACAGTGATGCCATAATCCAAGGTTCCTCTTTCAAGTGGCTGAAGATTTTAAAAAGATAAAAAAAAAAAGGCCAGCAAAGCCTGAGGCAGTCATGTGCTCGACCTTAGAAGGGAGCCAAGGCAGCTACTTTGTGAAGAAGGAGTAACTGAGAAGTCAGATGCTGAGACTGCCAGAAGTTGAATCCATAGTTCAAAGGGCAAGTTATATCCAAGCTAATGCCTACCTAATAGTTCTCAGTCTGTAGTCCCTGGCCATCAATATTCTGTGGAAAAGACTCAGTGTGGAAGCCAGCTGTTGTGCGGAGACATTTTCAAAGGAATTTTTGCAGGAAGAAGTATGATAGAAAGAAAATCAAGAGCCCAAACCTATTTACTCAAATGCAATAATGAAGACTTGTGAAGATCTGCAGTTTAGAAGAAATCAACCTATCTCTTTAGAAATGACATGTTTATAAATACCTTGTTCCTATACTTTAGATAGGAATACAGGTCTGCAGTTCACCGCATCCTCCTCCTTGTCTTTCCAGAAGATAGGCATAATATTTGTCTTTTTGCTAGTCATCAGGAACTTTCCCTAATCATCAAAAATTTTAAAAAGGTTTTTGGAAGAAGCCTTACACCAACAACAATCAACTCCTTTAGAAGGTCCAGATAAATCCTATCTGTCCCATGGACTTACATATGGTCAGTTTACTCAAGCTGATTCCAATTCAGTTGTCTACTGTGGACAGTAACTTTCTCTCCCAAACTTTACTACCAGGAACAGAGACCTGTGAGGCCTGAGAGCAGACCTTGCCGATAAAGACAGAAACTAAAGACAGCACTGGTGTCAGCCTTCATCCTTATTATTAGATTGCTTGCCCCATTCATCAGGGGACAACATTTTCCCAGGTCTTCCTTCTGCTGCTAGAGTACCCACAAAAGTTTGACTTTTGTTTTTTTACTGTTCTCAACCCTTTCGGTTTCAACTCTAGCTCAGCACCAGTTTCCCTAATTCCATTGTTGCATGTCCAAGCAATGCTTCAATATTCCTCCTTGATAGCCTGTCCATGCTCATACTTTCTGTACACTATCTTTTGTGCTTGAGTTTCCAAAAGAAAGTTACAGGATCATGAATGGGCAGGAACAATCTGTAAAATTATGAATGGACAAGATACAATCCAAGTTACAAGACCATATTGATGCAAAATCCAATTCATTTGAGAATACCTTCCACAGATTCCTCACCATTAAATATCTCTGGGTTTCTTCTGGAAATTCATCATTGCCTCAGTGACCTGACACAAAGTCTTGAAATCCATTATTTAAGAATATTAAATTTAAGAAATTATTTGGAAAAATACAAACCTGAAATTTTGTGAGCAATCAAGGAGCACCATCTGTAATGTTCTATTCAAAGTACGTTATAAGAAAAAACTGTTGAGGTGGAATCTCTATCATTTTGATATTAAAAAACATACGGTGAACTCAAATGCCAAGCTATGTATTTAATGAATCGCGCTGTTTTATTATACACATATATAAAAAAATATGAAAATGAAGGTCATAAGACAACAGCATTTTTAGTAATTTCCCAAAACACCTTTTGTATTTGACAGCATTTCAAATCTTTTAGTGCTTTTGTATTTTCCAGTAACCTATTTTTATTCTTTGTATTATTTATTTAGCTGTTAGCTGAGACATGCTTCCTAGCGATGCATGCATGCTCAGATTCAAGCATTAGCAAAAGAAAAATTTAAAATAATAGAGAAATGGTACCTGCAGCACAGATGGGAAAAATCCCAAAAGACCTGGATAAGCTTCAGGTAAATGCCATATTTTTAATTAAACAAAAAAAGTTCAAGTCAGTTCTTGTTTTCTCAGAAGCAGTTCAATCAATCTTAGCCAAGCTGTTTGTTGGGGTGTTTTTTTTAACATTACCCTAATGCCAAACACATTCAGATGTCAAAAAGAAATAGGGTGGAGATAAGGAAGAGAAATAAATCTGAAAAAAATAAATAAATCTGGTAATACAATCATTGTACATTCATTACCCTTGCTGCCAGGCTGACACTTGTAGGGCCTTCCAAGGAACGTAAATAGATGTTTGCTTTCAAGTCAATTTGTTTTGAAAACTTACAGGTTTAAACAACAAGAACAACAATTTGGTTAAAAATCCAATCTAATATACTCTGAACACTGAGTGGATTTAAAGATTCAGTCCGAACATTACCCTGAATGTTGCGGAGGAGGTGAGATTGGACAGTGAAAAATTTGCATGACTTGGAAAAACTGAGGATGGCCAGAAAGGTAACTAGCTCTGTGCAGGCTAGAACCCAAGCAGTCCTCCTTTTTTATCTTCTATCACTCCTAGAATTTGCTTCGAGGCTCTTCTCTCTTTATTTTCCATAATCCTTTTTATGTCCTTTGTTATTCTTACAGTCATAAGCAAGCCTGCATCTCGGCAGGTAAGATTTGTCTTTTTACAGCTGTAGCCACTCTAGAATTAACTCAAAGCTGGCAATAGTCATGGTTCCTTCCAGGTTGCTAGCTGAAAAATCAGGTTCATCATCTAGGCAGAGATGATCTTGTCACATATATCTCAGGCTGCACCTACACACCCTTTGTTACAGCAACGTTTTCTTCATCTCCTCATTTTTCTTCCTCTTTGGTCATCTCTTCAAAGGCAAGTGAATTCCTGCTTTCCATACTACTTTTGCCACTACTTTTCCACTTCCTGTATTTTTCTACTGAAATATTAAGGCAGCAAAGGAAGAAAATCTTCTTGTTTTCTTACCGCAGGCACTGGGGAAACTTCTTTATGCTGCCAGTCTATGGGGCTGGTGTTTGTTATGCCAGAATACATACACCAGAAACATATGCAAGCCATTGTGAAGAAGTATCTAACTGGGAAAAGTCGTGGTGGCCACAGAACTCAAAGTCTGGGAGGTTTCTGAGATACAAAAGGCAGAAAAGGAAGGAGTAGCTAAGTTACAGAGAGAGCTGGTGGAGCCTAGGCAAAGGCAGAACAAAAACCAAGAAACTCTTACAAGCTGTACAGAAGCAGCAGAGGATGAAGACAAGAGGATCTAGAAGTAATGGAAATTATTCTGGGGGAGAAAGAACCAATGGATTCTGAAAGACAAACAATGTCTGGCTGAAAGAAAGGAAGCTTTACCTAGCATTCCTGTTTTGCTTGCAAAAAATTCCCCATATACAGGATCATTTGTAAGATGATTTGCATGTTAGTTGGCCGCCAAAGGTAGGAATAGGAATGAAACCTGTATTTATACTGTAACAGAACACTATTACTATGGATTAAATAATTGGTGTCTGACATCTCTCCATAATTAACATTTTTCATTATACTGCGTATGCATCTTAACCTCGTCAACTACTGTTTTTTTCCTGTAGTGTGAGACATTACACTCTTTTCTTTTAATATCAAAGAGGCCAAGAGATTCATTATTGCTGTTTGTTATCATTATTCCTAATGATATAATGAGGTATTACCCATGGCATATCACTGTATGTCTGCTCAAGTAGACTGGGATTTGCGGCAAGGTCCTGTTTAGACACTGAATGAACGCAACAGTCACATTTAGTAAGTCTTATGTTCTGTCAGAAAAAGCACCTTATTACTAATGAGATGTATTACATTATTCAATACCCAAATAAAACTGTATTTCTCAAGTATGCATGTCTGGGGCACAAATCTGACAACCACTTAGGGAGGCAAAATGTTGTTCAAAGAGACAGTGGTTAATAAAGAGGTTGTTACCATGTTCTAAAATACTGGCTTTGCTATAATTTCTTGGAGTGAATCCAGCCTGAGAGAACAGTGTAAGTCTGCTAGGGAGAGCTTCTGGGAACCAAGGAATGTTCACAGGGTCTCTGCCTGCTGGCTGAAATGCCAACACCTTATGTGGCTGCATTGCTGGAAGCAAGAAGAAAGATTTGCTCAGTTACTAAAGTGATGCCTGGATATCTTCAGTTTCTTTAGTTGGGGTTAAAGCATAAATAAGAATTATGGTGAAGCAGCATTACCTTTTGCATTACATTTGCACAACATTTTAAGCCAGCAGCACACTATGGACATGGCCTTTACTCAAAGGGTATTTGTACCATTCAGTTAGCACAAAACACTTCCACAGGCTACACTATGGAAGAAAAACCATCATTGCTTTCACCCTCTCCTGGGCTACTCAACTTGCTTTCATCCTCTGCTGGTAAAACCTAAAACCTGATATGTCTATACAATGAGCTTACCTGGCTTTCTCACACCTTGGAACAGTCACATCCATAGAACCAATAGTACCCAGTGCTAAGCCACAATCACCTAGTCTTTCCTTGCTTACTTCCACATAAGTAGAAGTTCCTGTTTAAGAATGCCATCATTGATTCAGGGACTCCAACACCAACTAAAAATGTGTGCCTGGGGAAGCGATTTCTATGCACAGAACATTCTCTAGGTAGTTTGTTTCACCCTTCTTACTTCTGCTCCATGTTATTTAAATCTCACCTCGACACACCTGCCAGGTGACCAGAAAACGTAGAAAAGCCCATACCACTGAAGACTCAGAATACAGCCGAAATATTTTGGGAGAAATACCCAGCTGGTGTAATTATAAATAACATTTATTTTCAAATTACTTCCATGTAAAAGCAAAAATTCCTACAGAATTTAAGAGAAACAGATCTTTGTTATATATTCTATAGCAGTTACCAAAAAATTAACAAAGGTAGAAAAATGCTATAATCTCTTTAATGATATGATTATACAGAATTATCACCTATTCAATTTGTCTTCAGCAATTTCTACGAATATTGTCCATGAAGGTTTGTAACTTTGTATTTTTCTCCTCTCTTTCCTAATTCCTTACAAACTATTCAAACCTGTTTATATATTCCAAATACAGATGTAGTTTAGGTTTATCCTTGATTGTCCTCTTTTTTTTTTTTTTTAAAGAACACTTGATTTTAGAGTTTATTAACCCTGTTATTTATACTCTATATGAGGGTATTGACTGATTTAAATATTTGTATTGATATTGCAAGAAGTTTAAAAATAAATTTGTTAAACCATACAGTAATCTTAAAATGGCTGGCATTCCATTTGGCACAACAGAAAAGAAACACGGTAGTTGTGGTTTTGCAACACAATTGATGTTTTTAAATATAAAGCTTATGATTTAATAGACAACATTTTCTTTAAGTGGCTTTATAATGGAAAAAGAGGTTTAAGACTCAAGAGAGGGAATACAGTGATACTTGATGCAGTTTGGTGTTGCCCAGATATAAGAAGAAGCTGGCCTTTGGAATAATGAGTAGGGAAAGTAGTCTGGGCAGAGCATAAACTGCTGGGAAAGAGTAAGGAACAGGTTGTGCTTATTTTTGCTGCTTTATTGTTCCCAAAGAAATGAATGTTAATTGAGAAGAAGTGCTGTTACATATTTTATGACACCCTGGGTACATGCTTTGAAATCCCATGAGACCTGGTTTAAATTCAAATTAATCCTAAATGACACGTAATTAGCATTGCTGTAGTTGATTTTGCTTTTTCTGTTGTAAGGAAGAATATGATATCTTACAGTTTTGCTGTTTTCAAATGTTAAAATACATGATGGAGGTGAAGAAGTGATTTGGTAGCTGAATGACTTCCTGGCAGGAGAGAATCTGACAGGATGGCATTTTACTAATTAAGAAGAGTGCTGGACTAACCAGATGGGAAAAATACATACTGAAACTTTTTTCTTTCTTTCAGCTTTTTTTCCCCCAAGACAATGTAGAAATAAACAAGGACAATGAAGGGCACGCAAAGGAGGACTGGTAAGTAAAGCAATTTGCTAGCATAAAATAAACCTACACAAATAAGATAGTAACCAAATAATCCTGCTCTAATCAGATCAAAAATCAGGCAGGAATCAGAAGCCACTGATGTGAACAAGACATTTCTAACATACAGTGTGACTTCTGGCAAATCAGTCAGGACTAGATCTATACAGATATTTTAAGTATAATAATTATTAAATTAATAAAATTTTCTTATATATAATACGATAAAAATAATTAAAATATTAGGTATAATGATAAGATAAATCCAGTATGCACACATCATTATGATCCTTGAAAAAAATAAATCAAGGTGTTTAAGAGATTTTGCATCTCCTTTAGAAAAAGAGGAGATAACACAAACCACCCCAGAGTTAGGGACAAAATAAGAAATGCACTTTAAAAAATCCCAACATGCTAAATAGCAGTCAGAATTTTTTTAACTCCCCAAAGTTCATTAAAGTTTCTACTTTCTGCTTCCTATGTGCTAAGTTAAATTATTGAGGAGTGTAAAAGAATAATGCAACAATGCATGGCATAATCAGAAAAGTTAAGGCACAAAATGTGACAAAGAGCAAGGCAGAAAAAAGATGTATTCTGGTAATACATCTGTAGAAAGACCAAGACAAAGGAAAGAGAGATCTGCTGCTCAGAGGAGAGAAAGGATGATTAGAGATGGTATTGAAAAGGCTGATACCTTTTTAACTTTCTTCACTAGAAGGGTCAATCTCAATCAGCTAGCTACAATAGTATCAGTGACAAGGGGAAAAAATACAGGCTAGAATTGATAACTTAGATAAAATATTTTCAAACCAGCTGGGCTTGAAGAAATTCCTCTCAGAATACACAGATAACAGAATAAAGACATTTCAGAGCCATTAGCAATTATCTTTGAGAATTTGTGGAGAACAGATGAGCTTCTAAAAGAATGAAAAAGGACAGACATCATGTTTATCCTTAAGAGGAGAGAACAGAAGAAACCAGGGAATTACATACTGTTCTGCTGTACTTTCATTCTGAGAAAAATACTGAAGCAAATAATTGAACAAGTTTGTTTAAAAGCTTAAGTTTTTGTCCTGTTTTAAGGATATAAAACAGTCAGCATGTATTTGTTGAAAACTGTGGTGGAAAGTCTCAGCTGGAGCATATTGTCCAGTTTGTTCATTGTACCTTGTGGGAAATGTGGTTCAACTGAAGAATAATTAGAGATTTAGAAAAAAAATCTGTAAGAAAGAACAGAAGGTCCCTTGGGAGGCTGTGAAATCTTTATCACCAATATAGATCTTCAAAACAGGCAAACATATGTTAGAAATGGTTTAGGTAAAGCTGATGCTGCCTTTGGCAAGGATGGTATCTTCCGAGGGCTGGTTCTAGGCACCAGTAAAATAGAAAATCAGTCAGTAAAGCCAATTGTCAAAAGCAGCAAAGTGGAAATGACCTACTGCCTACTGTGCCATTAAACATGCAAACATTGTTAGAATGGAGCCTGGAACCCAAAGATTGTTGTAGCCATGAGACTGGAGAATTACAATCTCTGTGATCTTTCCTAATTAGTCAATGCAAAATTGAATTTTCATCTCCAAGAGACATGACTAGAAAGGATTGAGGACTACAGGGTATTACCCGGAGACAGCAGCTCTACTTAAAGCATTGCTCTTCAGCAAGCCCCATACTCTGTGTGGGAAAGAAATTACGTACCAGAGGCTGTAACAGCCTCCATGAAGCTGCTGGTACCGTAACCCTAAATTCCTTTTGTGATTCTTGTCTTTAGCTACTCACTATTTGCCAACAAAATAGGAGAAGACAGGTTGGAAGATACAAATGTATCAGGGGTTGGACGACTGATAGAACAATACTTTATCAGCCCATTGCCTGTGAACAAATTGGAGAAGAAATTTAAGATCACTTCTACAAGTTACAGGCCATAGTATAGAGCAAATCTTCTGAAAGAGGGCTCTAGAGACAGCTATCAATTTGGCTGTACTTCAAAGTATGTATGGAAAGATGAAGTGGAAAACCAGGGAAGGAGGGCATCTCATCATTTTCTCATTCCCAACTAACCTGACATCTAAAACTTTATCTTTCCTGGTTATTCCCCATACTAAAAGTTGCCTTTCTTTAATGCTATTTTTGCCTGGTCTCCCTTTTGTGATCTAAAATGCAGTTGTTACTTCCTGCTGCAAGGAATAATTTTTCAGTTCTTTGTAGAACTCTCCCATTTGATTTAATGCACAATAAATTGATCACAGTGCAATTTAAGAGCACTGGCAGGTATTTGGTAACACCATAGCAATGGGTAAACATAGTCAAGTAGGTGTATTTCCAAATGATACAGACAGAAAATGATGTGAGCAAAATGCCACTTAGAACATTTAATTCTAGGCCCTTGATGTGTATCTGCTGAAGGGAATTGATAATAATACAGAGAAATTAACATATAATAGTCTTACAAGAGTGTGGCAGTTCTGAGTTATCTCACACTTATTCAGATCTCTGGTATAAGCCAAAATCCTCTTACATCTTCTGCTTCCAGGAAGCCAACAATAAATGGATACAATGCTAGAAGAGCAGGTGTGTTTTCACTCAGAGGAAGCAGCTACAGATATGAAAATGACTTAGCAGCTGGTGAATAAGAAGACTGAAGCTGTGCCAGATGAAGTGAGTGTGTGTGTGTGTGTCTGTGTGTGTGTACGCGCGCGTGCGCGTTTTGCCACTAATTATGCAAAAAGGTCCAAACCCACTGATCATGTGTTTCTCTCCCTACTTCACCAGGAACAAATCTTAAAGTGTGACAACTCCTTCAGAAAGTCAGAGTTATTACCAGTGATATATTTGCTGTATTAGAACTGAGAACATGCAATGAACTACCCTTTTTCTTTTTTTTCTACACATATTCCTGTGTGCAGCATGGTAAGAACAAATACCGTTTGCAAGAAACTGGTCTGCGTCTTTGTTTATCATTTAGTCCACTTAGCTTCACAGACAAGGAGGCTGTATTCAGCCAAGCACGATGTCAACATGGTGTCCGTAGCTTCAAGCTTTCTTTGCTTAAAGTTGGGAAGGATTTATCATAGAATTCAGCAGGCAAAGCTGCTGATTTATCCTTGGTGCATGGAGATATCAAGAAATTTTAGTTAAAACTTGAGCAGCCTGACTGCTTAATAACTGCTCAGATCTTTTTAGATTACTTGGTTACAGAACTTCTCTGCAATGGCACATTGTAAGATTTACAGAAACACACATCTGAGCATCTTATTTTGTCTTACACACTCTAATTAGTGAAGTTTAGACCCACTAAACTCTCATAAAATGACTCTAAGTAAGAATCAAGAAAAGCACTTTGTTGAAGTCACAAAAGTCACAAAGCTATCTTTTCATTTATACAACAAATTAAAAATTAATGTGACGAGCTGGAACAACTCTATCAACAAGAAAAAGACTGCAGAGATTAATAATTCCAAACTATTTTTTCACTGTGCAGAGAAACAGAACTGTTTCATTTCAAATTCCACTATTACATACAGACAATGCTGAAATATAGCAACTCCATGTGTCAGAGAAGTTATAGATATATTTTCAATTCCTCTATCATCTTGTAAAAATAATTAAAGGAGATTTGTATTTTTCTTAAAAATACTAAACAGAATCAAAGCATTTTACTAGCTTTTCCTATAAATTTTACTTTAGGAGGAAACCTGGAAAGTTTATTCCATTGTACAGCTTCTAGCTAGGACAACATGAACTGGTATATATGGAGAGCCAGTTCAAAACTCCTGCACTGAATAAACTGCATTAGATGGTTAGATGCTGTCACCAGCTAAAGAATGGAAAAAATCTCTAACTGCTACTCATTGTGAGGCCTTTTTCTCAAGATCTGTTTATAATCCACAAATCAAGAAGGTTGTCTTGCTGTGTATTTACGTAGACATACCCTCTGTTAAGCTTTGCGTGCAGTTAGAATGATTGCTAACAATGAAAGTCATGACATTAGGCAGCTGATCTGCTGGTCATCGCAATTTAACCGTTAACACATCAAACTATATACAGTGTCTTTTCAGAAACCAGATGAAATTCACTGATTATCTAATAAACCTGTTCAAAGGTTTCATCTTTCAAATGGATATTCTAAAATAATATGAAAAAATTCTGAATGTATTCTCCAAGATCTTTTGGAGCTTCTGCAATAGCAATGATCCCTATCCTTCTACAGTATCCTGTCTTTTACAGGAGATAATTGTTTAATGTAGAGAAATTCCTACACATTTGTATCAGCATGAAGTCATTAAGATAAGAACATATGCCACATTGGTTCAGACCCATCTTCTCTTCAGTGGTGGCTAGAAATCAACGCCCTGGGAAGAGTAAGAACAGGGCAAGCATATGTAATACTTCCTCAGAGCCTTCTCCCAGCTGCCAGCTATTTTCAGGTCAGAGAACTTCCTGAGATTGATGCTGCCTGTCTCTTTAGTTTCCCTCAGTGAATCTCTCAAGTATTTACTTGTCCAATCTCCCCTTGAACACATCCAAAATTTTCACATCCTGAACAGTTTTGACAAGAAGTTCCGTAGGTATTCTAACACAGGTCCATTAACTTAATGGCTTTGCATCAACACCTGTCTCTTCCTTTTCCACAAACTTTGGAATTTTATGAGACTACAGAAACAAAAATAATACCATGGAATCTGTGATCTTGCTGCACTACATAGCTCCCCTTTTTTGCAGAAGAGGAAGAGAGGTCATAAGATCCCAGAAATGAAACGTGTTATTTCAAATACATCTCTTCTTTGACTTCTTCCACTCTTACTCTGCACTGACAGACTAAATAAAGGCTTGGGATCAAAAAACATTCAACAAATAGTGCAAAGGTTCCTTATATCAATCATGCTTTCTTAAATTGGATACTGAATATAATGTAGCTCTATCTAAATCAGCTACCAAGATTTACTGAATTTTAAAAAGGAACAGAAGGTGAAGGCCTATGTAATGTAGTTGATATCAAAATATCTCACTTTTTCATATTGACAGGTCTAAGGAATTAATGCTTATGTGCAAAACCTCCTGAATACTTGTCCTTGTGGCAAAAAGGCACTGATACTAGAGAAAATGAAATTTCCAAGGTAAGTGTTTTCCCTACGTTGTTCTACAGAGTCAGTTTCACTGTACAATGGTTTGGAGGGGAAGGGGGAACTTAAACAGAGCTCAAGGGTCTGCACAATTAAGTTCCTTTGGAGCTTAACTAAGAATCAGTGGATTGGCTGTTCTCTCAGAAGTATTTCACCCTCCTTCTTGTTGCGTTCTCTCTATCTGTAACACTGGTTACTCTATATAGATGAATAGCATTAGTTTTACAAAGCTGTCGCTAGTTTCTATTGGTGTCATTATCATCGCTGGCTTTTTCTTCACAACAGGTTAAAAAGTATGTATTACATTTGGCACAACAGTTGCTATGTATATTAACTGTTACCAAGCATGCAGTGTTGCCTGTTCATGCACTGCTCCCTTTTCATGCCAGGTAACCTTTTCCCAGGGTAGTGAGCCTCCAGAAATCACTGACATCACCTACGGAAATAAAGAATGCTGCACTGAATCCAAAGCCAGTTTGCAGGCTGTTTCTGCTGAAGTCTTTGCTTCAGAGAACGAGTGCTTGCAGCTGCAATCAAGGAAGTTCTTTGGTTGGGTATTTCTCAGTGGAAGTTCCCACCTAATATTAGTCATAAGCAGTACTAAAGTACAGAACCACATTTCATAATCCTGTCGACACTCCTCCCAGGCAACATAAAAATTGCCTATACTGTTACTAAAGAGATGAGAAAAGAAAACCCAAACCTTTGGTTTCTGCACTTTGTAAAGACAATGAGTAAATTACACTTATCAACTTCGACATTCATATATAGAGAAAAAGTACAAGATTAGTTACAAAGTTTATAATTGTACTAACACTACTTTTATGTTGCTTATAGTGCACCAAGTCTGTATCTCTGCACTTGGATTACATATTCCCTAGTTAGCTTCTGGAACCCAGGTTTTGTCGGTTAAAGCCTCTAGGCAAAATACATACCCTGTTGGTTTTGCATATACTAAGGTTTCCACAGGTTCATCAACTAACTACTCTTGCTGTTGGAAAAAAAATAAAAAGATTCAACCTCACCTTCCTTCTTACTATGGAATGACAACATTCAGTCTAAATTAATGCACAATTCTCCTCTTCTGGCCAGGAAAGGCATGTGAAAAGCAAAATACGCTTTTTATTAAAAAAAAAAAAAAATAACAACAAACAATTGAAAGAACAGAGAAACACCACGGAGTAGCACAGGTTTTTTCAGCACCCGGCACCCCGCCACGCATTCCCCTGCGACCACAGTTTAAAGTTCTGGAAAGGCTTAACCATCTGACGTGAGCCACCTAGTGTCTGAACGAACGGCTACATGAAGAAGTTGCAAGGAACATTGTAACTTCTTTCTGACAGCTGGTAGAAGCCAATTTGTATTTATAAGCTTAAAATTGTACAAAGGAATCAAATTGAAACCTTTACTGAAATATAGCCTTTGGGCAACTGCTGCACCACGAGCCTACGTTAAGAGCAATCAGTTCCCCTCAAGACTTCAGCGCAGTTTAACCAAGGAGTGCACTGTCGATACATCAGCAAAGACTAAGTAAAATTCCTGTTAAAATACCGTTTTGGAAGTAATGCCAAACAGTAAACTGCATACAGATGATGTGAGGTATTTAAATAGACTGCTTGATCCACTCATAGCAAACCTTTGAGTTTTGACTCTGAAAAAGTATCACCTTGCTAATTCCCCCCCTCACCCCAAAAAAAATGTTTCTAAGTATAATTAGTCAAAGTAAGACTCTCTCTGAGTTTGAAGACAAAGTGAAATAAAATAATACAGACAAGAACCTCTTCGCCACCGCTTCCAAATTCTATATAAGTGGTTTGCAACTGTTTTTAAGATTAGTAGATTCCTAAAATCTTAATTCATTTTTAACTATACTGATACACATTTGTTCTTCCCAGTTATCTTGTGAAGACTACATACAGGAAAGCAATTCTGCCCTAACAATTACATGAAAATATGAAATATTGATGTGGGATGGAAATACAGAAAGTCGTTACTGGAATAGCTGTAGGGAAGGAAATACAGAGACTGAAGAGGAGGAAGCAGCAAAACAGAAAAAGAAAGCAAGATGAGGAAGAAAGGGCAAAAAACATTTGACTGTAAAGCAGAAACAACTCTAAAAGACCAAAGTTAGAGATCAAGCTAGCTACGCAATACAGGTTTTATGTTATTTTTACAGGTATTTTTATTTTCTTCTATTTAACAATTTATTCGAAGGGTTAGAAGTCTCTAAGAATGTCAAGATACATTGCTGTAAAACTTGTAACATACATCTTATTGTTTTGGGGGAAGAAATGTAGTAAAGAAAAAACACTAGAGGGAAGACCAGCTGGTCTTGTGCTTTATTGTGAAAGAATATTACTGGTTAAAGTACTAAGAGAAAAACACATGTGATCTGAAAAGTTAAGTTTGTAGGTGGTTGTCAGTTTTGCTTTGTGGGTTTGAGACCTTCACAGCACATTTACATTACGTATATTTCTAGAATTTAATAAACAAACTTCTGTTTCACATAACAACTAACATGTAATGATAGTGTTTCAGAGGTGGTTGTCCTGGTTTTGGCTGGGATGGAGTTAATTTTCTTCCTAGTAGCTAGTACAGTGCTGTGTTTTGGATTTAGCATGAGAATAATGTTGATACAGTGATGTTCTAGTTGTTGCTAAGTAGTGTTTATACTAAGTCAAGGACTTTTCAGCTTCTCATGCCTGCCAGTAAGAAGGCTGAAGGGGCACGAGAATTTGGGAGGCGACACAGCCAGGACGGCTGAGCCAAACTGGCCAAAGTGCTATTTCGTATCGTCTGACTTCATGCTCAGTATATAAACTGTGGGAGCTGGCAGCAGGGGCATGGTAGATCGCTGCTGGGGAACTGGCTGGGCATCAGTCAGTGGGTGGTAAGCAATTGTGCACCACTTGGCTTTTTGTTTGTTAGTTGGGGTTTTTAAGTGTTACTTCTCTTTCTCGTATTGTTACCTCCCTTTTCATTAAAACTAGTAGTAGTAGCAGTAGTAGTGTATTTCACTTTGTCTTAATTATTCAGTTGTTCTTATGACAGTGCACAGGGTTTACCTTTTTCTGATTCTCCTCCTCATCCCACTGTGGAGTTGGGGGCAGGGGGCGAGTGAGTGGCTGTGCGGTACCCACTTGTTGGCTGGGGCTAAACCACGACAACGGTCTATATGTTACAGCTGTATTCAAATCCAGGTAGCCATAATCTTAGTTAATACAATAACACCTATTTGTACTTTTCTGCATAGTATCCTTTCTCAAATATAGCATCAGTTAATTTATTTTTACATACATTAATCTGAATTTAAGAATTGCAGGTTTTATTTTTATTACCGAGATAACCATTACCATTTTAAATGCAGAACTACTGGCAATACTGAATAAAAATTAAAAAAGTAGAAAATAAAAAAAATAGCCTCTTTTTGCCTTCTGGGGGTTTTTTGTTTGCTTGTTTGGGGGGGGGGGGGGGTAAAGGCCTGGTTGAGTGAAACCTTAACTTAGATTTCTCAAGTACTCTGTCTCTGAAAGAGGAAATTGAACTCCCCTTTCTTGGAAGAGTGTTAACAGAGCAAACCCTCTCTGAACCTTAGTAGTTCATTAGAACCTCACCTGAAGTTCTTTAAAGTGGCTAACCAGGCAGGATGTTAATTGGCTCGTTACACTACCCACCTGTAAGTTTCTTTAGTCTTAGTACAGGCCACAACAGATTCCAGACTTAGCAGGAAAGGTAAATTCAAAAGAGTACAAAGAACAACACCTGGCTACTCTTCCTGTGGCTAAGTTGGATCTCAGTGCTGGGCTGCCGAGCGCACACACCCAGGGTAGGTAAGGCAGCTGTAGCAGAAATGCAGGTTCGGATCTGTGAGCGTGCAAAGGGAAAGGTTCTGCTCTAGCAGAAGGACCACCGCAGCCTGGCTGTGTTCACGGAGACGGCCGAGGCTGGTTCAACACCTGTAACGCTACTCTGCTGCTAGCTCTGTGGCTGTGCCGTGCATGGATGTCAGGAACACCTTGTTTTCTCCCACCCTCCTACACACCCTCAGGAAAACAGCCGTACTTGTACGTGTCACCTAAAGAGACAAGGGCTTGTAGCAGCAGCTAAACTAAAACTGCGTTTCCATTATTTTCTTACCCATAAAATTCATTGCCTGCACGAATTAAGCGTGGGGGGGGAAATTGCCACCTTGGTAACCTACAGAAGTAAGAGACCCTTTAGACAGAATGTCTGGCCGTGAAAAGTATAATTACGTTACACATACAAGTCCTGGTATTTACAAATCACGCCGAATCACGGAAACACTGACAGGAAGGGACCCGCGGAAGCCACCAGCCGCAGGGACCCCGCTTGAGGGGTGCCCGCCCGCGGCCAGGCAGACCAGGCATCGCCAGGCGGACGGAGAGCGCCGAAAAGACCCGCCCGGCGCCGGGGCGGCCAGCTCCGTGCGGCGGGGCAGCCACCGTGCCCGGCAGCCGGCCCGGCGCTGCCCCCGCCCCGCCCCGGCCCGGCCCGGCCGGCGGCACGGCGCCCCGTCACGGGGCGGGGAGAGGCGCCGCAGGAAGTCGGTTCTGGTTCCTGGGTTGCGGCGCTCAGGCAGCAGCGAGCGCCCTGTGCCGGGAGCGGCCGCGGGCTGCGTGAGGCGCTCGTAAGTCTGAGCCGCTTTGAACCCCGCTCCCCTCCCCTGCGCGGCGGGCGCCGGGCCCGGGGGCTGGGTGCCGGCCCTGGCGCCTGGCGGTGGGCTCCCCGCCCGCCCCTGCCCTCGGCCCTGCCGCGCTTCCGCCATCCGCTCCGGGGACGCCGGCCCCCCTCCCGGCGCCGCTGGCCCTGCTGCGGGAGCGGGGCAGGGGGCGCGCCCGGTGCCCGCGGAAGGGCCGGGCGGTGACGCACCCCCGCCGCTGCGGGCGGGCCGCGGGGGGAGCTCGCTCGCGGGTGGCGATCGCCGGCGGCCAGCGGCGGAGCGGGAGGAGGGGACCCGTGGGGGCGGGGGGGGGGGGGCGTGGAACCCCGCTGGCCGGTAATCCCGGTAATCCCCTCCCGGTGCCGGAGCGTGGGGGCTAGCTGCGCCCCGAGCGGCCCTGCTCTGCCGTCGGGCTCCTGCTGGGTTTCCGGCTCTTCCCGCAGCCGGGCAAAGCAGGAATTTTGTCCGTTAGACAAAAAAGAACAAAACACAAACCCACACAAGTGCAGTGAGCGCTCAGTCTCAGAAAAGATTACCTCAACAGGTTTCCAGTTCCCGAGATGATGGCAATGTAATTTACAAAATATTTCCACTGAAGAAACTGTTTTGAAAGTAGAATGTAGAGAAGTGCTTGCTTCTGGATGGCATCTGTGTTATGTGAACCTGTGAGAGGTAGGCATGTGTAGTATGAATGAATGTGTGTATACACATGATTAGCTAAAACCTTGTTTTTTTCAAAATTTAAGGTGTTTCTGAGGCACTATGAAAGCTGAAAACGTGCCTCTGTAGTGATCTGTGGAGCTGGGATTTCAGGATGTATGAAGCAGTATGTTGCTCATCTTTATGTTGGGGCTTTTTTGGCACTTGACTCAGAAATGGGTATTACTGCTGCTTCCCCCCCCCCATCAGCAAAATGTTTCTCATTTGAAGCAAGTATTTTAAGAGCATCTGCAGGTTTCATTGAGTTTATTTACTAAAAAGTTTGTCTTAACATTTGCTATACCCAGTTGTTTTCCACTGTTCCAAGTGTTTACTCAAAGATGAAATTCTAGTTCTCATTGCCTGAGCTCTGGCAACACAGCGCTCACAGGTACTCACATTTGCAGGACACACACCCCACACACCCCCATCAGACAAACTGTGGAGCTAATCTCTTTCTCTATTTCTGTCCCTGTTAGCATAAACGCAGCAGGTTTTATTGCTGCATATGTTCTGACTACATATTGTTGTTAATAATTTTGAAAGTCTTTAGGATCTGAAGAATATCTAGAGTGTCAGTTTGCTAAAGATCAGGGTTGTCATACTTGGGCTGAATATGTTCCAGCTGCTGTATGGGATGCAGCATAGCTAAGCCTGATTAAAATAGTGGGCATATTTGTTTCGGGGGTTGGGGTTTTTATTTTGGAGTTGTTAAGGGATTGGCTTTTTTCCTCCTAACTGGATATAAGGAGGAGAGTAAATGACAAGGAACAGTTGTCAAATTCCCTGATAAATATTGATGCCTATGGAGGAGAAGCAGGAAAAGAAGCCAGTTTTTCTAACTACAAGGAGTTCTGGATATGAGATAACATAAGAAGAGTTATTTATTCCAGCAGCAGGCAGTTCGGGGTGTGACTACAGAGTAGTTTAATCCAATCTAAATCTAGACTGCTGCAGTCCTGCCCACGGCTAGTCTCATGTTCCCACTGCCTCCTTGTGTTGGTAGTAGGGCTCCAGCAGCCTCGCAGGGAGCTAGCTCCAGTTTTAATTTGGGGGTTGGTTTTTTTAGGGGGTTTGTTGCTTTTTTGAGGAAGTAGGGAGCTACTTTGGCATACTCAACTGTGTAGCATACAAATGCTAATACCAGTACAAGTACGTGGAAAAAATATATGGCCAGAGATGGGGGGAGGCAGGAGCATCCTTTTCCGTGGCAGTGCCGACTTGCGTCACCGTTACATAACCCGACTCCATGTTACAATTCCAAGGCCAACGCTGCCATGGAACACAGGAGTTCTCTCCGCCTTTTGCTGATGGTTTCTGCTCCAGTGCTGGCTTCCCTGTGTTATGCCATTTGAAGTGGTCTGTGAAGCTGATCTGCATTAAAAGTAATGCAGCAAAAATACCTTTAGCATTTAGTTTTAAGCTGGATTTGTTTACTCATACAGTTTACAGTAAGGCTGGTTGCACTGGAAGAAGGGGAAGGGTGAGGTAGAAGAAGAAATTAGTGTCTAGGATATGGGGGAATATACAACCAACTCTTCTAGTTGCAGTTCCATCTTAAAGTGTCACTAGTAATGACTTTTATTGCCCATTTCTTGTTACATGGAATCTGGACTTTAGGGACCTACCAGCAAATTAGTTACCATTCAACTTATTTTTCCCTACCAAGTAGAAAATCAGGTACAGTGCTACAGTTCTGCTTGTTGGATCAATTATTTTTGGTACTGGCAGTCCAGATAAAAGCAGAACTCTTTGTTAATACTCCCAGTCTCAATCAATCAGTAAGTAAAAGGCTGGAAGCTGGGTACAAATTTTAAATACTGTTTTTCAAAATGAGATTTGAATTTGAGTGAATGAAATTAATGCCTTCATTTGCTATGAAATGTGAGTCATATGGAGCTGAACCCCATTCCCTCTATTAGAAGCTGAGCATCCGCTTTTAAATCCCACTGCACTCATTTTTTGAAGTTAACCTTTTATATTTACAGGACATTGCCATTTACTAGGTATATTGTTGCAAGTGTCTCTGGAGAATTAAAAGTACAAAATCAAAGTAGGTGCAAACTCTGCAGGTTTATAAAGAATGTGAGAGCACACTTTCAATTACTTTCAGCCATAGCAATACTCTTGTGCAGTTTAATAGGAGCTCCTGCAGTCAGCTGATTTTATTCCTTGAACTACATAAAACGGTCCTTCATTTGAAACTGAAAGAAAAGCCTACCCATTTGTTTAAAGATGTGGCCCAGGTATTAGAATGAATATTCCACTTAGTGGAAGGTTACTCTTTGGGGGAGGAAGGGGGTGAATTAAGTAGCCTGTGTTACTAACAGTGCTTTGAGACCGTATGCATGGACCTGAGATTATAAACCACTGAACTGGTGTTTAGGAAAACAAACAAAACAAAATAGAAACACCTTTCCAATGAAACAGTGTAGGTGTTTTACACAAAACTTCTAAACTTGGATTTCAGTAATACTTGTTACATCAAAGGATCTCTAAATGATTCCAAGCTGTTGAAGAATTCACTTTGCCACCGTTAAAGTACAGCCATCCCGAAGTTGAGATACAATTGCTTTTGCAATATGCACATATCATTAAAACAAAATTTGCAGGACAAAAGAGGTGCAACATCCATACTGTAGTCTGTTGCACCTTCTACGAAAGTCAATGCACATATCATTAAAACAAAATTTGCAGGACAAAAGAGGTGCAACATCCATAGGTAGTCTGTTGCACCTTCTACGAAAGTCAAACCATGTTTCTGTATTCAAGCTCTATGATATGGAAGATATTTAAGAGCAAGAAAACATGAATAAAAGCTTCAAGGTGCAATCCTTAGAATTTTGACCAGAGTTCAAGAAAAGTTATCCTCCTAGCCTTCTTGCTTGGCTTGTCCTCTTCTGACTGCACCACTATCCTTAATAGTATCTGTGGTTTATGCGTAATCCCAAAAGATAGTGAGAGATGATAGTGGCTGTCCGTACTGTGTACTGTGAAGTAACCATCAGGAGAGATGTGAATTACTGATACTTTTTTTTTTTTCCTTAATGCTAGTACGTTGGGGTTCGGGGGTTTTTGAGACTTCACTGACCTGTCCTCTACTGTGCTCACATTACAATAAATTTTAGTCTTAAAATTCATGTAATATATTACTATAGAAGCAAAGGACCTGTGTTTGCAAAGTTCGCTCTGTGTTGAAATTGAAGTCTGTGACATTTAACAGTGTTGTAGTCTTGCGTGTCAAAGTTCATGAGCTGTAGTTTCAGGAATTGTCACTGAAAGTGTTCACAGATTGTAAAAATTTGATAGTATTGTGTGAAAAGGTCTGAGTCTTGCTAATTCTTCCTAGCTGATATTACTGATTTTTTAGATAAAAATGTTTTGATTTACCTTGTAGTGTTGCTTATGTTGCCATTTTCAAATATGGCATAGAATAGGATAGGTTTATGTGACCTTATATTACTGATCTTTTATCTCTTTATTGCTTAATGCTGAAAGCTCTGTTTTCTTTTGGTTTGTTTGCTAATGTTACCTGTTATTTCACAATTCAGTAACGATTAAACTGTTGGAAATGTCATAAAATCAGGTAACTGGTGATCTGCACCAATTTTAAGTCTCAGTCCTCAAGCTCTGTAATTACACGAACTTTTACACATTCTGCATATCCAGAATTTGATTTGGACTTAACCTGCTTTTATTTGGCTTTTGTTTAAACCTGTCCCTGGACATAAAATTAAATATTGAGGTGAGCAGAACTATAGTTCAAACTATTGTGTGAGTTAATGCTCAAACATAACTGTACCTTTTACTTGTATTTGATATCAATACAAGTCATGTTATATATGTTTTTGTTACGTACTTCTGTTTCTTAGCATTCTCTCCTTTTCCTTCTGATTACTTTTCAGGTCTGTTAACTTGACCATCTTTTCAGTGATGAAACAACATTGGGAATTATGGACAAAAACATTGGAGAGCAGCTTAACAAAGCTTATGAAGCCTATCGACAAGCGTGCATGGATAGGGACCATGCTGTGAAAGAACTACAGCAAAAAGTATGTGTTGGGTTCTGAACTGTATCTTTAAAGCCATCCTTTAGGTGGAGGGTTGTGGTACAGTGTAGATTTCAGTTTCACTTTAGCTGTGCGCACTTTAGTGCATCTGTTAAAGTTGGAAATGGCCATTATGAAACCAGGCCAGTACATTACAGAGTAACTCATTAGGAATGTAGTAGGTGGCTTTCAGGTTTTCAACCTTCAATTTCTTTGTAGTTTTAAAGGTGAGAAAAGTGTTGTCTGTTTTGGAGGATTAAAGAAGTCTTTTAATGTAAACAGCAAAGATGTATATAAAATTCACCTACATTTAAGTACTTTTTCAAGTACTTCTTGAAATTTAATTTGCTTTATTGAAAAATTACTTCTTAAATTATTAATGTAAGTGGCTTCAATTAAGTAATTTTTGTGTTAATAGGAAGATATGCCATATGAATTACTAGTTTACTTGATGTAAAGGTTAAAGACTCTAATATCTTAAGCACTGTGCAAGGACAACAGAGTTTCTATGTTGAAAATCTTACAGCAAAGTTACCTTGAAATTATTAGAATAAGTATTGATTTTTAAAAAATAATCATCTGTACAATTCTTTAATTATGAAGTAACAGAAAGATTCTGGAGGCATTCTGAGCAGTAAGGAGCACCTTTGAATTTTTACTTAGTCTGTTGTAGAATACATCAGACAAAACTCTTCTAGAACTTCCCATCATGTATGCCAGCATATTGCAAAGCTATCAGTTTTGGGCTTTGTCATACTAATTTTATTGTGCATATTCTGCACAGCAATGGAACGGACCTCTGGTATAGGAAGGCTTGAATGTTTTTGATTCTACAGTACTTTCTGATACTTCCATAGAACTGGTAGGCTAGGAGTTTGTTCAGAGGCAGATGAACCATACTCGGTGTCAAGTTATGGGCGCAGCAGTAGAATCGGAAGCAGTGAAAGGTCTACTAGAGAATATTCTGATATGTGGGCACAATCTTGCCATCCCCTTGTGTGGCAAAATAAACTAGCTAAGGTGCTATGGAAGAGGTATCAAGTCAGTCATGGGTGCAATCATCCACTGTGCAGTCTGTCTCCATTCATAGTCTGTTGCAGCAGTGCTGGTGCACGTGTAGCATTTCCTGTACTTAGCAAGCGCCAGTAGCATGTCAGCACATTTTGTGCTGAAATTGCAGCTGACTTAACAAAAGGTAACACATTTTAGAATGTTTGGGATTCGCTTAAATTTTTTCTCTTAGGATGAGCAATTAATTATTTGAAGGAAAGCCCGTCAAGTTAATACTCCTGAGTCATCTAACAGTACATGAAAGAAACCTCTGCCCAAGAAACAAGACATCAAGTACAAGGTCAGATAGCCCTTCTAAAGTCTGTGGAAGAAAAACCAGAGAAGTGTTTGAAATCATTAGTGTTAACTGAATTAAATGCTTGCAAGATTTCTCTACATTGCCTCTGGTTCAGAAATTAAAATCAAAAGCCTTTTATAAAGGATTACTACCAGTTCAGTTCTTTGTCCTAATCAAACTTCCAGTAGTTGGATTTCATGACTTCAAAAGAGAACAAAAGTATTTTTTCAAGAAGAGTTGATACTATAATTAGTTGGGTGGTTTTTGTTTGTGGTGTTATTCAGGTTTTTTGCACCAAACTCCTGGGTTTTTAATTATCTTTGTACAATGCTTTACTCTGGTAGCTTCTTCTGTTCATTGTGTGGCCTTCACACACTGTTGGATTGTCCACCATTCTGTTGTTAACAGTTTACTACTTAAGTTACCGACAGGCCACTTGTTTTGCCAGTCTCTAGAGCTGGGAGCCATGTCAAGCACACAGAAGCCAGAGTCATCTCGGCCAGATGGTGTTTGATACAGATGGATGGTTGGTTGTCATGCAGATCTTCTAGTTGGTAACTTGTTGCTGCCATCTGACTCAAGGAATAATTTGTGCACACTGGCTGTCAAAAGCATCTTCTCTTCTGTCTGTTTTAGCTGTCATGTCTGTGCTCTGTACAGAAGTGTTGACAAGACATTGCTGTTGTACATTTTCAATTTGGTTCTCAGTGATTTTTCTGCTTCATGAGGTCTCTTATAGCTGCTGGAGTGTACTGCTCTTTGATCACTTTTTTTTTTTTAATAAACTCTCATAGTACAACTACTACCTGGCCTTTTAAAATAAATTTTGCTTGTAGATTTTTTTTCCCTGCCTGCTTTACAGACAAACACATTGGACAGTAGGGGTGTGTGGAATTTAAATGTGACTGAGATTTGAGAATTAGATAGCAGTATGGATAAACTATGAATAAACATAAAAGCAATGCCTAGTCTTGTCCCAGCTCATGACCTATTCAGTAATAGACATATTCTTTATTTCAGAGAAATTCAGTGCATTCCTGTAAGTTTCCTTGCTGGGACTTCACAAGTTTTCTTGCTTGTTTTTAGCACTGCTGTAACTGCAACATTAGGCGTGTGCTGATGAAATAATAGGTTTTTAATATTAGTATCTTCCTGCCACCTGACCATTTGTTCAATTAACTGGCTGTCTAACAATATTTATGCACTTTGGTTAAATGTGAGCAGTCTTACTAGGCTCTGTGTGGCCTGTTTGTAGCATGAGATTGAGTACAGCTAGGTGAAGAATGGGGCCGCTTGCTTGCCTTGCCCTGCTGTTTTCTAGGTTAGGCAGAACAAGCCTACAACAATTAAAAGAGCAGATAAAACTCTGTTCATAGGCAATCAAAGTTACTTGCAAAATACCTGTTGTATGGAATAAGCGATGTCATGGTTTTCCAATTAAAAATCTCTTTGAAAACCTATTTTTTATAATTTATTTGTTAGAAAATATGAGGGAAGAAAAATTTATCTTTCCATAGATAAAGTAACTGACCAGCATTCTAAAAAATACTAAAATTCTAATTTTAAACCTGATGTATTCTATGGTTATGAATGAAGAATCCTAACTTAAAAGTTATCTTATCCTTTACAACTGTCACAGTTAAAACAGGTACAGAAAATCAGGATCTGTTTCCTATAATACCTTTTCTAATCAGTGCAGTCTCAAAAATAAGGACTTGCCAAAGGCAACTGTAGTTGGAATTTCATGCAGAGGTCCACAACTACAATTATCTTTAAAAATCAGAGCTGCTTTTTACATGCCAAATAGGAGACCCCTAGTCAAAACAGAATAAGATTAATGCTAATTAAATTATATTTGCAGACGGAAAACTACATGCAGCAAATACATGAACAGCAGGAAAAGATAGAGCTTCAAAACAGCATTATTGCAAAACTGAAATCGCAGTTAGCCGCTCTGAATGCTAATAGAGGTATGTACTGCAGTTTGCACATTATTTCTTCTCATGCTGTGTTGCATTGATGAGTACTTCTGACTTCGTTGCTTCAGTTTTTACAATATACATCTCTCAAAGCAGTATCATACTTTTCTGTGAACATGAGATTTAACACAAATGTGCCGTTTCAAAATTTATTTATAAAATGCAACACATCTGAGGTCTCTCTTTATCCTGTTTAAGAAATGGTGAGATTTTCTTTAGAGGTAGAGCCTGCTTACACTGAAGCCAATAAAAGTTATGACAATATGGGTTCAAGTCATTCACTAGAATTAAAACCAAAATTGTTACATCTTAATTTTACAATTATCTGTTAATAAATTTAGCTCAGGTTGTTCTAGATGTGAGTGCTATGGTTATATGTCTTTTATGTTAGATGAGTCTTGTGATGCTGATCTTACTGGATAACAATGCTTTATAAGCAGGTAATTCTTTTTCAAATGAAATAGTCATTGATGGATAATTTTCCACTGTTTGACTGTATTGCACAAATAAGAGAAAAGAGTCAAAGTAACCATGTGTTAATCTGCCATGCTCATTAAATATTTATTCACACTAGCCTAACACTCCTGGTTTTCATAAATACTAGCGAAGTGGTTGGCTTTTATTTTTAAGAGTACATGTACATTCTTTATCGCTGGTTTAGTCTTGCATTGTCTCTAAGCTCAAAATTGGGCTTCTTTTGCTTGTTTAATATGAAGGCTTGCTCAAGTAAAATGAAAAAGTCAATATAAGCCTAGCTTCTTTTAATTTTGCTTGTACTTGGAAGTTAGCTGAGGAAAAATGCAGTGACGATCAGCTTATTTTTTTTGTTTTTCGAGGCAATGCACATCCATACATTCTGATGCGCGAAGACATTGAAACCTCCAATTTATCTTTCAGCCAGCTCTCTGAAAAACTGAACATAGCAAAGCAAAAGGAAAAAATCTTAAAGGTATGATTGTCTGCAGTATGTTTAACGTAAGATCACATTTGTGTTGTGATTATATTATGAGAACCTAAAGAGATAAGTGAGATTTTTACTGGTGCCTTTGAATTGCACTTCTAATACAAGATCCTCATCTGAAGTGCGTAAGCGCTGTGCCGCTGCAGTCTGCTTAGGTGAACTAGGCATCTGTCTTTGATCCTTCCAAGTGCAATCACTGTTTGGGCATCAGGCTCCCTAGAATAGCTTTGATCATAAAGTAGGAACTTGCTTGCTTTTCTGTTTCTTAACCTGCCAAAACTAGTGGTCAAGAAGGAGCTTTCTCTTTCTCTCACAAGAGCTTTTCACACTGCAACTACTCCGTGTATTTTTAAAAGAAATGGAAAAGTTGCACTCAGAAAGCGACAGTGGAAAGTGAGCTATCCATTGCTCTGGAGGTGCTGATGATTTGGTTTTTTAAATAGCCAGTTTTAATATGTCTCTTCTACCCCTTTTCACTGAAGTAACACTGAGATTTTCACTACAGCCTGTTGAGAGTAACAGCAATATAAGAGTAAAGCAATAGTGCAGAACAGATGGGTAATACCTTGAATGGATTTTGCATGTTGAGAAAAAACAGTGGCAGAGATGCACAGAGTTGCATTGTTCAGTCATCCTACCGTGTTTTTTGAGAACTGTCTTGTAACATAAAATCTCTTACTTTTGTATATGAATCTCCATAGCAGGGGCCCTGTAAGAGTCATAAAAAGACCCTTATATGAAATCAGGCATTGGATTTAAAAATAATTGATTTCAAGATTTGTTTCCTAAATGAGCTATAAACAAATTAATTATGCTGAATTCACAGAAATGCATTTTTTGTCAGTAATGTTAATTTAAAAATAATTTCATTGGATTACTGAAGCTTGCTTCGTTATCTTGAAGGAATCTCTTTTGAGACTAAGCCTTTGCAAACATTTTAAGCTTACTGTTACCAAAGATTTATATCCTTTATCCTTTTTTGTTTTGAGTCTTTTATACAATTTTTCTACACTAGAATCTGTAATCACAAGATGTCATTTCTTTCCTAATCTTTGCATTTATTTGGAATACAACACAGCTGATGGCTTAATTCTTTTGTGGAACATCTTTGCATATTTTTGCATTTATCTGAGTTGAGTTGGATAAAAATTATGTCTTTCAGTTGTATATGAAGATCTGACCAAGTCTAATGTTTCATACTCTTATTTCTCAATGCTTGCTCAAGAACAATATTTTTAAGTAACTTGGTCATATGATGAGTAGGAGAAAGGAAGCTGTGCTACCTGCTCTTCTCATGAGGAAACACTGATAAATGATGTGATCTATCCAGAAGTTTACAGGCAACACATGAGAAGCTGGAATCATCGTTTCAGAGGCTATTTTCTTAATGGAATGTAGTTACTTGACTTTAGCTGCTGCTTCTTTGTGTGGTCAGTTATTGCAGTTACCTCTCAGCAATAGGTAGTTCATCTGCACTTGGCGTCATCTCTGCCATGAACAGAAATAATTCTGATATAACTTCATACAGAATCAGCCATACAGTCTGTCTACATTTAAACCCAGGCACAGTGCTATACAGATAAGGCCTTCTCAGAGGGGATCAGTAGAGGTCTAAACCCATGCAAAGTCAGGCTGGTCCAGCCTACTCTACGTTCCTGTTACTGGGAGCATAGTAGCCCTCTTGCTCTTAAGTGCTGAGAGAGCAGAGCTTGAAGAAAACAGGTTTGACTGGGCCAAGGCTGGCATCTGCAGAGGCATGTGAGTATCTTTGCACCATGCTTCTGATAAAAGGAGGACCCTAATGTTTGGCATTGTGCCTGGTGAGCTTCTGCTAACCTGTCAAGTGTGATACAAAGGTGTCCAGACAGCACAGCAGAGGTACACAGAGTTCTGTTGGTTCTGGCTGTGTTTTGGCCATGCCATTCAGTGGCTGGCTATGAGTGGAGATACCCAGCAGTTTCTGTACACAGGTTCCCATTTTATTCACTAAACTCCAGGGAGAAGAACCCTATAACCCCATCTTCCTGTTGAAGATGATGGAAAATTAATAGTATTGTGGTAAATGCTTTATATGCTTTTATGGCAGCTGCCAATTTTTGTACTTTTTAAATGCAGAACTTTGATGTATGATGGATAAAAAGGTAAACTGCATGGAATGAATGTATAGAACAAGTTGGGGAAAATGAACAGTTGCAAATTTTACTAGCAAATTTTACTTTTTACAAGGGCATGTAGTGATAGGACAAGGGGGGCTGCTTTTAATCTGAAAGGGGATAGATTTAGATTAGATATGAGGAAGAAATTCATTACTGTAAGGGTGGCGAGACACTGGAACAGGTTCCCCGGAGAAGTTGTGGATATCCCACCCATCCCTGGAAGTGTTCAAGGCCAAGTTGGATGGAGCTTTGAGCAGCCTGGTCCAGTGGAAGGTGCCCCTGTCCGTGGCAGGGGGGTTGGAACTAGATGTTCTTTAAGGTCCTTTCCAATCCAAGCCATTCTGTGAAATCACCAGGACAACACACAAGTTAACCTATGAGTTCCTACTTCTCTGTCCTCCTGAAAAAAAGTTTAAAAAAAGTAAATTGATGTGCGGCATTAAAAAAAATAAGGCAAAAGGAGCTGATTCTTCGAAGGATAGGTACTCAACCAGTGGAACTTCCTGCTTCAAGGGAAAATTGGACAACTTCATGGAAGAGAAATCTGTTGAGAGTTAATAAATACGTAGAAACTATTACTAAGAAGGTCTGGGACTCTATCAAAGGATGTATCATGAATGCCTCCTGTTTTCTTGTACTCTTCCCCAGACATCATATTTTGGCATGTGTTAGACTGAAAACCCATCATCCATCCTGTCACTGACCCAGAATAGTTGTCTTGTATCTGATTCAATAATAAAGTACTGGCTTTTTCAGCTATTTGGGAGCTTGATATTCTATTTGAAAGCCTGTGTTTTTCTAATCATATTCCATCCACATTCTGCTCTAAACCAATTATGTCTACAGCCATTGTCCTGTACTGGTTTAACTGCTTTATTCTACTTCTCCACCAAAAATTTCAGGCTTGAAGAATGTATTCCAGATAATAAATTAGGATTACAGTCTTTAAGTTAAAATGTTGCTGTTTCTTCCTGTCCTTCCTTAAAACTCAAGAGTCTCTCCCATGGCTGGAGGTGCCTAGATTTATTGGTAGCAAAAGACAGTTTCAGTAGGTAAGTCAAATGGGATTTCTCAGTAGACTATATTCTGTCCTCCAGTAAAGTTAATAGACACCCTAGACTGATTGTAATAGGTGCATGGTTAGAGCTTAAATTTCAGAGATTTATAATGAGGGAGGGGTTAGCTTTTCTGTGTTTTCTAGTAGGTGGCCATACTTGTGTGTTTGACTTGCTGTTGTCAAACTCAGTTGCCTGTGTGTCATAAAATGTTTTGGGGTTTTGTGGGGTTTTTCTGTTCACATTCTTCTTCACTGAAAGAGGTGAGTGGACCAGATTGGCTTGGTGGTCAGTACCAAACTATGTACAAGGTTATGAGCTTTTTTCAGTCCCCTGCATGAGGACCTAAACTGCTGCCTGTTTTTGAGTACAGCCTGGCTAAACTTTATTAACTAGGAAGAATGTGGCTCCAGTTACTGTTTCAGAGCCAAAGCTGACCAGCAAACAGAAAACCTTAGTAATGAAATTAGACAATGTCAAGTAAAGCTGCTTCTGCATGTTGTTTTTAGTATGTCAAACATGAGAATCCTTGTAAATGCCATAAAACATGAAGCCAAAGTCGGTATCTATGACAAGAAAACATGCTCATGTTCATGTTTCCCTGAATCAAGAACCTCATTATTAAACACTGTGTGGCATTCGTTGATTGGAATTTCTGGTGCCATGAAAAAGAGGAGGAAACTGAGTGTCAGGAATGAATGATCCATATTGTATACAAAACTTCATTCTGCAATAAATGTTTAGGTCTTTTTTTGAAGCAGAGGAATAGCAGATGTATAGTAGTCATCTTTGTGCTCAAAATTATGGTGCTAAAATGACTTAGGTAACTAAGCTACTGCAGCAGTCTTGTAGAGTTGTGTGTTCCAGTCAATACCAGCTTCTCTAATGTCACTTTGTTTCCTATCTTTGATGCAAAGAAAGCAGTACTTCACAATTTTATGCTAGCTGACGATTTTATGCGTTTAGCTGTTCTTTGATGCTGGTGTGATGTATGCAGTAGGATTAGTTAGGCCATGCTACCTGATACAAGAAATTCTGGTACCAGTAGCCTTTTTTCTTGTTGCTTCATCAGTTTAAGCTATCTTTACCCAATAATACAGAAGAGTTTGTGGTTAAACTGTTAAAAGTTACAGTTAATATTCCCTGAGACCACTTATAGTAGTAGATCATCACTTGAACAGTATTATTCCTTGAAACCATCTGATAGTTTGTTTATTCCAGAAAGCCAGTGAAACAGGCCATTATAGCACACTTCAGGAAAAAATAAAAGGACCTGCCTTTGCAGCAGTACAGTCTGGGCACTGGCTGGCTGTGGAGCAGCTCTGCTGGAAATGAGCGGGGGTCTTGTTAGGCAGCAAGCTGAACATAAGCCAGCAGTGTATCCTGGCAGAAAAGAAGGACAACAACTTCCTGGGCTGTATTAACAGAACACAGCTCACACACCCAGGCAAGCAAGTATCTCCTTCTATTCAGCATTCATTGGACTGCATCTAGAACACTAGTTTGGGGACCTCCAGTACAGGAAAGCCATTGATAAACTAGAGTGAGTTCAGCAGAGGCCCCACTAAGGTAGTCGGGGGCCTGAGTACATACTCCATGCGAAGAAGCTGCAGAAACTGGACTTGTCCAGCCTTCAGGGGAAGCTAATAGCTTTCCAGTATCTACACTGAGGTTATCAGGCAAGTGGAGCCAAGTTCTTTAATGGTGCTGCATAGCAAGAGGATGAGAGACAATGGGCAGTTGAAACATGAAAGGTTCAAACTGGGCATAACAGAAAACTTCTCACTGTGAGGACAACTAGGCATTGGAAAAGGTTGCCCAGAGAGGCTGTGCAGTCTCCATCCTTTGGGAATTCAAGATGAAACTGAGTAACCTGATCAGACATCATAACTGACCCTGCTTTGATTAGGAGCTAGAGAACCCTTGAGGTTCCTTCCAGCTTGAATTGTCCTCTGATCCTATAAAGTCTTGCCAAAAGAAAAGATGTTGATCCATTCATAATACAGATGTAACCTCTTTGGTGGCTCCTAATACCAGCATGTGTAAAAGATCCACTGTGTGGCCAAGTACTTAAATGAGCAGGTATGACCTGTGTGACATACTTATTTGTCATGGCATTAGTATTATAAACTTCAGCTAGTTTATAAATGTTACCACATTGTTGCAAACACCCAAACTCAGTCAGTATTAGAAACTGTAAGATCGTCGATCTGTGAAGGGCTGTATTATTGAAAGATCCCAAATGTGTAATCATTTCTGCAGTGGTTTTCCTGATGTCGTACCCTGACAGTGCATAAGAATGATGATTTGCATCAGTGTACTGATACATCTTTGTTGCAACATGTTGTATGGCTTTTTTCACATTGGTTCCCGTGTGGCTTTTCTTACTGCTTGCTTAAATCTTGTCCCCAGTTCCTCAGGAGAGTGTAGGAGAAATGGGAGAGAACTACTTATTACTGCAGTGCTCCCAGTTATCTAGAAGGTTTTGAAAACCCACATGTTATTTGGAGCTGTAATAGTCCCAAACAGATAAAGTATGTGTGTGTAGACCAATGCTATATCACAAGCTTAGTGAAGGAGTTATCTTAATGTCCTTAAGATTAAGTTCTTCAAGGGCAAGTGTTGTCTTTGACATAAGCTTTTTCCTAGGTGTTTGGATTTTCAGGAAATAATTTTCAAAGGAAAATACAGAGGAAGCTGCATCCCATTGGCTTTTTAAATAGGAAATGGAATTTGACCATGGGATGGTCAGACTAGATACAAAGAATATATTTTTTACAGTGAGGGTGGTGAAACACTGGAACAGGTTGCCCAGAGAGGTGGTAGATGCCCCATCCCTGCAAACATACAAGGTCAGGTTGGACGGGGCTCTGAGCAACCTGATCTAGTTGAAGATGTCCCTGCTTATTGCAGGGGGGGGTTGGACTAGATGACCTTTAAAGTTCCCTTCTAACCCAAAGTATTCTGTGATTCTAATGTTTGGGAATCCTCTGACCAAGTAATGGCTCAGTGGTAGCTTTGATTTTTCAGTTCTGTGAACCCACACCATAGAATATCACTGCCTTCCTATTCCTGGAATGGCAAAAAGCGGTTTCCCATACTAAGCTACTGTGACTTTGTAGTCTTTAAAGAATATGGAAAAGGTATATAGTTCAGCGTATAGTTCAAATTATGTTCAGCATCTGGTCCTGCTATAACTTTCTTCAAAGTATTTTCAGATCTGTTAAGAATACTTCTATGCATGTCTCCATCTCGTCTTAACATAAATTGTTTTTTTCCCTACGTCACTAGGTATGGTTGTCTTTTCTCATCCATCAGATACTTCCTTAACTTGCTTTGAACCTTCTGTGCCTCACAGTACTGTAATTCTTCCTAGTGTTCATGTTGTGCCATTTGAGAAAATTATATCTAGCTGCTGCAGCATCAGTTATAGAAGATGATGTATGGGTTCTTTAGCCTAAAATCTTCAGTCATCTTGTTTGGTTGTTTTTTTTCCAGAAATGTATCAAAAAATCTTTCTCCTTTTTTTCTCTTTTGCTGTTTGGTTGGGTTTTTTTCATCTGCTTCCCTGGATTCTTACCTACCATGATGTATACAGATTCTGCACTGGAAGAGTATAGAAAGTGTTTCATGGTCTGTGGTAGGACTATGCATACGTTCCCCACACCACCTGCCAGAAGTGCAAAGCATGGAAGAAGGGTTAGGATTAAGGAGTTTAGCAGGGATATAAACATCTTATTTTTAGACAATATTTTGAAACCACTGAGCAGAAGAGGCTTAATCTGGATCCCTGAGATGCCACCCAAGACCAGAGTTGCATTGAAGCTTTTACCAAAGGTTTACTATTCAAAGTCACAATTGAAGCTAAAGAAAAAGAACAATGCCTTCAAACCCATTTTTCTGTGATTTTTTTATCTAGCTAGTGTAACTTTCTGAGGCTAAACTGTTGTGTCAGCTGCAGATACACACATCTACGCCTAACCACCCAGTGTCTCTGTATACCAGCCCTGGACTCATCCCTATGTGGCTATCATTGTCTAATAGAGTACTCCCTACCTACCTAATCTCCAAAGGCAAAACCTCACCCTATTTAGGTCCCATTTGTAAATAAAACAAATGTTCTTGAAAAAGCACTCATTTGTTGTTTCTTCCTCCTCACCTTGCTTTACCTGTCTATAGACTTGTCTGCTGCATTTCGGTTACATTACTTCCTGCAGAGTTAACCCTTTGAACTTATTTCTCTTGTAGAGAGGCATAGGGCTTCAGGCCACTTTTTTTGCCAGTTGATACAGTTCAAGATCAATGTTTCTATAGATTTCATAAACTGACAGCTGTAAGGTTTTTATAACCACTGGTTTTAATCATAAGTTGTTTCTTGAAAATTATCCAAGAACTATATGCATATTTAAAAAATTGTTCCTTATATTCTTCTTCATTCCACCAAAAAGCCCGCATACAGAAAAATGCCATGAATTACCAAATGGATAGTTAAAGTGGGGCAAGCCATTGCTTTTTATTTCACAAGTCTTCACAGCATTGCAATGTTTGCAATGTAATCCTGGTTATACACAGAAACTGGAGGACAAGAGGCTGGAGAGCAGCCCCAGAGAAAGAGTTCTGGGTGTTTGGGTTGATGGCAAGTTGAATATGAGCGAACAGTGTGCTGGCAGCCAAAAGGGCCGTGCCCTTGAGTGCATCAAGCATAGCATAGCCAGTCAGGGGAGGTGATTGTCCCACTCAACGCTGCACTGGTACAGCCCCACCTCAAGTACTGTGTGCAGTTTTGGGCACCTCAATATAAGGACATCAGACTATTAGAGTGTGTCCAGAGGAAGGCAACCAAGATGGTGAAAGGCCTCCAGGGCAAACTTACGAGAAGCAGCTGAGGGCACTTGGTTTGTTCAGCTTGGAGAAGGCTGAGCGACCTCCTTGCAGTCTACAGCTTCCTCAAGGGGGGCAGTGGAGAGGGACGTGCTGATGTCCTCTCTCAGGTTACCAGTGGCAGGACATGAGAAGATAGAATGAAGCTGCATCAGGGGAGATGCAGGCTGGACGTTAAGAAAAAGTTCTTCACTGAAAGTTGGACTCAATGATCCTTATGGTTGCTTCCAACTTTAGATGTTCTATTATTCTGTAATTCTGTGATTCTCTTCTTGGGTCTGCTCAATTAAGGTAGCTTCAGAGTATCATCTTCAAAATTGTTTAAGATTGATTGAAATTAATGAAATATTTTATATATTGTATATACAACATATTGTACATAAAATGTTAATGTAAATGATGCAGTAAATGAAGACAATTTTTTATAAGCACTAATATGACTTTCAGAAATGCAGAACATACAGTTGAGTAGTCCTCTGTGATGAGTTACATCTATGTGTAGTGGTAGAAGGTCTTTACCCATTTAATAATGTAATAAATAAGACTGACCCTTACTTATGTTGCAAAAGCTTAATTTAGCTTATTCCAGCCTGCTGAATAGTGATATTCCACAAGCCTAAATTCTATTAATTGTACTGATGTTTCTAAAATTATTTTTTAGGAACAGTTAGAAAGTGAGAGCATGAAGTTAAAGCAACTCGAGGACAAAAATAATCAAAAGGAAAGGAAGCTTTTATCTATTATTTCAAACCAAGATGATAAAATAAGAACTCTGAAAAGCAAATTGAAAGAATTAAATGAAGCACAAAAGGGTATGCAGATGCCAACGTATAAAAGCGAGGTAAGATAAGAAACCAAGTAGAGATAAAATGAAAAAACCAAATATTTGTAAATTATTACTTCTTTCAAACATGTTTATACTAATTAAGAAACTGATTTTAAATTTCAGCTTTGTATAATTACTAAGAAATTGTTAAAGTATATCAAGCACATGCGGAACACGAAACTATTAAATACATATTTGTTGGTTTTTGTGCAAATTAATTTACAGTTTGTCATTAAAATGTTAGTATTTGTGAAAACTCCAGATTAGCATTTCTGTTTTATAATTTTCAGTTGGAAGTTTTCACCAAGATTGAGTTGATTTTTTCACTTTTATGCCAGCCCACGTTTGTTACAGAATAGCATCCAGAGTGCTACTCTGCCATTGCAGGATAGTTAGAGTGCAGTTACTGATGCGTCTCTAACCATGGAAATATATTTTAGCTGGCTAATTTAGAGTGAACGTAGGTAAGGGTAGGAGCGCAGCAACACATAGCTTGTTGCTGTTAGAGTTCTGCTGTGGCAAGCCTTTGTAACACATGTTGCTATGTGTAAGGCAGCTCAAAGCTTCCTACAGGAGCTGCAGTTGCGCTTCAGTGCAAGGAAAGGCAAAACCAGTCGGCTGTGGGTCTTTGATTATAATGATATATATGATCATTGAAATCAGCTGATTTGGCAGACATATGATCAAGTCCTGTGTCTGATTTGGAGCACATATGAACTACCTAGGCCATCTGGTAATGTAAATCTAGTGGAACTGCAGCTTAATGTCTGGTTATTATAAAAACTTTCCTTAATGCCTGGCAGATTTACAACTCTGTAATACTAGAGGGAACCACAAGGTGGTAGTCAAAGTTAGTAAGTTACTTAAAAACCCGCTAGCGCTCTTGAATACTAGCTTGTGATGTGTTCATTGAAAATTTCAGTGAATAAATTGATTTTTAAGAGCTAAAATAGCTGCATACCTCACTAACAAGCATATACACAATACATAATCTTACCTTATACATTTTTATATACAGAATTACCATCAAGCAATATTCTTAGAACCAGTTTTCTTTCAAGGGAGTATTAGCAAAGGAATGCTGCACTAAGTTGCTAAGTTAAACTAAAAATAGGAATTTCATACAAACAGTAAAAAAATTGCTTTTGTAATTTTGTGAATGTTATAAGAGCTTCCAGAAGGTCTAGGTGAAGGAATCCATGACATTCTTATTCATATTGGGAGTGAAAAGCAAAATGAATATGCTAACCTGTGATCAATATTTTCATATTTTACTTCAAGGTGAAAAGTAAGAAAGTTGTTCCAGATAAGCCTGAATTATCTGCAGGTATCTCTGGTATTTCAGCTATGCCTGAAAGGTAAATATCTTTGCAGCATTTTTTATTTGCTTTTAATTGTCTTTTCTGCTGTTAAGTAAGACCAGCTATTTCCCTCTTTTCTCCGCAGTATTTTAAAAGACGGATGGGGAAGGGGGGAGCAGCAGAGGTCAAAGAGCTGGTGTGGGAAGATAATACAGCCAGCAGCTATATGGAATCATAATAGCTGAGGCTTTGCAAGTATGTAAGGATAGGCTGGAAGAAAAATAGCCACTTATTTCAGCAGGAGGTTAAACTGGGAAACAGCAGTGGATGTTAATGCTGAGTTTTGGATAAGCATTAACTCCGTTGCATTAACTCTCTTCAAAACAGGAATGTACAACCATAATGGATTAACTGATGGCAGCACAGCAGAGGAGCCTGCTGCGCTGCCAGGAGGAGGTCTGGTAGTCAGCATGAAGAAATAATTCTTGGCCTGATCCATCCTAAATGAGACAGTTTGAAACAGGTTTATCTGTAAGCAGAAGCCAGCCAGCCCTTGCTCTGACCAAGGGACCAAAAGCAGTACATTTCCTAAGCAAGTATTCCCTCTTCTGCCAGTGTTTTGGGAAGAATATTGAGCGAAGTCTTAGGTTTGCATTTTTCACAGAATAGGCAGTAATATCACTTTTAACCATTTTGCTGAGGTCAAGTAGAAGGTTCTCTAGGTGGGGCTAGGAGAGTATTAGGGAGAAGTATCATAAATTCTTGCTGTCTTCTTATATTCTTGCCTAGGCATCTGCTTTTGGCCACTCTCAGACATAAGCTAGGTGAACTAAGTGGATGTTTAGTCTGACTCATTACTGCTTTATGATAAGAAAGAGAGGAAATACGACTGTGATGGGATAAACACTTTTTTGTCTTTACTGATTTATACCTAAAAAATTAAAAACCTTGACCTGTCTTCTGTCTTCCTGCTCTCAAATAGCTCCCTTACTTTACTCTTTTCTTGGAAAGAGGTATGTGACTGGTAAGATTACTGGTAATCTTACAGTAGTAAGATGATAGTACCACAAATATCTAGCAAATTGAGATTGATTCATTCATTTAATCAGATGTATATTTTAAAGCTCCAATTAGAAACTTGTGTTGAATCTTTTTTGATTTCTTATTTATCAAAACACCTAAAAATGGTCAGAATGTAGGTGTTAACAATAGCAACTTTAACTCCCTGTAGATATTTTTTTTCAAACGAGATACAAATAGACATTTGTGTCTTCAAAAAGAACACAGCAGAAGTAGGGAACACAGCTCACGATGTTGCTGATTGCTATTTGAATAAGCAATGAAAGGGCAAACAATTCACTGGAGTAAAAAAAATCTCTTTTGAGTTCCTTTGACACAACGATGCAAAAGAGAACACAAATCCAACTTCACTTTTTCATCCTTGAAGTTCATTTTATAAAATCCGTGATATTGTGCATAGAAATATAAATTACTCAGCAAGTTTGTCAGAATTTCACAATGGAGTTTTATGAGTGCATCAGTAACTAAATAATGTAGTGCCTTTGGGCAAACAAAACTCACACCAGTATGAAGAACTGTTTTTACCATTGTCAGTGTACATAACTAAATACCAGATGTCCATATGATACTCTGGAAAATACATAATTTTTAAAATCCCTCAAAATAAAAGGTAAAGTCTAGTGATATTGTATAAACAGGGAAGAAATGAGTTCATGATCCCCTCTCCAAAATGACGTGTAGACAGAGAAGGAATGCTTATTTGTTCCTTCTCCTGCAAAATCTGAAGCACACAGAAAACAATGGAGAACAGTTAATGTTCACAGCAGCAGCATCTTATTTTCCCTAGAATGAGACAGAAACAGTACCCTTGTGAAAGATAAGCTGTTCAACAAAACACCTGAGGGAACTGAAAGAAATGTAAAGGCTGGATTTTTATTTTTATTGCAGGGGGTGGGGGGGACGTGGGCAGGGGGGGATGTCCTTGCAGGGTCAGGCCCTAAGCACAAATGTATGTGTGTATGTATGTGTATGGTATGACTAAATAGCTTTTTGACAACATTTATTTTCTCTTTTCTGCTTGCTTTTACTGAGGAGGACAAAAATATGTATACATATGTTGAGGAACAAGGTATCCAAAAAAAGTAGCTTACACTATTGTTTTTCTCCTGTTTGTGGGTGTGACTAGATTAAAGGTCACAACAAGCTGAATTGGTTGACTCTTCCGTTAACAATTTTGATCTTCCAGGGAGAATCTGGAGACTATTTTCCATGACATGAAAGAAGAGTGTCATCGGATATGTATGCTAGCCAAAGAACAAACAGACCAACTGAGTAAATTTAAGATAAAGCCAGAACCTGAAACTGGTAATATCATACTTAAGCTCTTATTGTGATTCAACTGTTTGAAAGCTTTGCTTTATATTTGAAAATACTGTAAATTACACATACATAGAAGTACTTCCACTGTTTACCATCTGCCTTTTTCAAGTCTGTTCACATGGTGCTCAGTATTTCACCAAGAAAACGCACCGCCAGTTTTGGCATTCTATGACGAATGCTCCAAATCACATGCTATAAAAGACAGTCATCACATCAATGGCTCTTGTAATTGTTTTGTCCCTTGGAGTGAGAGGCAAGCACTTACTACATGTGATATCCCATCACACTGTGTGAATGACAGCACTTGCTTGCTTTTAATTTAGCTGTCAGTTCAAAAGATGTCTGTTATGAATGTCTCTAGACCCATATCTGTTAGAGGAAAACTGCCGGACTGAGGAGAGTCAGAGAACTTATTTTCTAGACTTCCTTGTGCAGACTTTTGAATACTGTTTTGTTATATGGGACAAAAGCTTAATCCAACACTTCCTGAAAACAAAAGAAAGGTTTGATTTTTATTGCAACTGGAAGAGATCCTGAATGTCCAGTTCTACTTACATTTAATATAATGTAAGCTACTGTGGGTATTCCCTATTAGTTTTTCTTAACATTAGGATCAGACTCAAGTGATTTCAAAAAACACCTGCCAGATTTATATAGTTGAAGCAAAGGATACTGATGTCAGCACTCACTTCTAATTTAGGTTATACCATTAGTGAAGGTTTGTTACATGAAGTGCTAATATGTCGCTTGTGGCTTTGAATTGCTATGTCTGAACTCTGTTGTTATATTCTGATTGTACACTACTAAACTTGATTAGTTAGAGGTTTAGGTGGGAATTTTGGAGGATGCGTGCTTGGCAACTTATTTCAGAATGGATTTTTTTTCCTTAAATAAGTGCCTAACTCAACTGTGTTAAAAGCTATACATTATAACAGATTTAATCTGCTTGATTTCTGTTACTTCTTTACTACAATATCTGAGTGATGTCAGAAGGCTGCTGTACAGTAAATCTGTACTGAAGTTATTCTCTCACCTGATTAGGAGTAACCATGTATATTATTACAATTTTTCGTAATACAGTGCTGAAAATGAAAGGGACAAAACAAAAGGAAAATATGGTCCCACTTCTCAAATGTTATTCAGTTTAAATATTTACGTAATTTGGAAACCAGTGGGAGTTTGGTACCTGAATACCTTCTAAAATTGTGTTCATGGTACCTAGCATGTTCTTGGCACCGTGTGAAATGGTTTTGGTTCCAGCTTCTGTTTCTGCCAGAACACTTCAGTAAATATATGCATGTATGTGTTAAGAGTTTGGGACAACATAATTTTCAATAAAATGAAAATGTTTATAGCTATAAGCCAAAGAGAAATAGGATTATTAGAACGGAATTATTTCCTTTCATTTCTATTCTGGCAGGTTTGGTGTCAAAGCTAGTGTTTGTGAAAGAGAGCTATGCCTCAAACTGCTTTCAAAGAGAAAAAATAAAGGTTAAAAAGCCAATAAGGAAGATCAAAAGCCTCTCAGGAAAAATACCCCAATACCACACCTTCAGTAACTATACTTCAGTGGACTGTTTAATGTTTTCTTCATTCTTTCTTCACAGAAATACAGTTTTCCATGCCGATACAGTGTACTGATAAAACTGATGAACAAGCAGAAGAGCTTTTTAAGCCTCGGGTTATAAAGGATATAAATAGAGGTGCATCATGCATCACATCTATCACACCAAGAGGAGTGGGCCAAGATGAGGACAACAACTCTGTAGAATCACTTTCTAAATTTAATGTCAAGTTTCCACCTACAGACAATGACTCTGCTTTCTTGCAGAGCACTCAGGAAAAACCAACAGTTCCTTGTACTGGTATAGCTGAAAACATGCTTCAAGATCATCATTTTAACCTGGAGTACAGAGACCATGCTGTTAACCTCAGTAAATTGGAACCTAACTCATTTGAAGCTCGTGGAGTTGATCTCATGACCTCAGCTTTACAAAGCTTAACTACTGTTGACAGAACAAATGCCCCAGATCATGCAAACATGCCCATAGAAAATACCCATGACAAAATGTGTTTAAAAACAACAGACACTGGTTTCACTTTCGTACCTAAGCACACAAACCAGGGTGTACCTGAAGTAATCTTTTCTTCTTTAGAAGCCGCTGGGACAACCATCAGAGGTCCTCATCAGGTATCTTTCTATAAATACTGTACATTTCAAAAAATGATAATGATTCAGACAATCACTTTGCAAAAATCTTTGAGATAGGTTTAATATATTCCATGAGTATCTCATCAGTCTTTTTTTAAGACAGTCTCTCCTGTGAGGAGTTCTTCCTGATACTGAAGTATGTGCACAAGGCACTTTTCCAGTGAAAGGGCAGGAATTTAAGCAGATGTAAGCACTCGATATGCTTGCACAATATTCATTATGTTTAAATATTAATTGCTTCTGTGTCTATTTCAAAGCTGTCGTTAATCGTAAGTTGCCCCCTAGATTGCTTGCTTTCTACCCTTGATCTCAGTTGAATGTGTCACATAATTGTTTCAATTGTTTTTAATGTACAGCGGGGAATATGACAAATGGACTAATTAAAAAGCTGAACAGATAAATACTTTCCTGAGGAAGAATTACCTACTTTTTATCTCAATCTGAGGTATAAATAGCACCCTATTCCTCCCCTCTAAGAAAACTTAAAATTTTTTGTTCATAGTTTATGCAGTCAAGAAGGAAAGCATATTTATTTTTTCAGATTAAGGGAAGTTCACTAGAATACTGTGGTTTAGGTTTCTGTAGGTACTTTGGCCTTGGACTTCACTTACGGCTACTTGAAGTCCATGGGAGTTTCTGAAAGCAAGGCCCAGATGCAGAAAAACATTCCAGCAGGTTCTGATAATCAGGTCTCTGAATACTTTGTTTCTTTTGTGTAACAGCCTGTCCTAACCGAAATTGCTGGCAAAAGCAATGAACCTTTATAGACTGATTTTTTTCACATTTCTGTGGCTTTTCTCACACCTTACGAGAGGACAGCTTTTCAAGGAAAAGCGAATAGTGATATTTAGGAAATCTGTGAGGGTGGATTTGGTGTATTTTTACTGTTTACATTGATGTACCTTTGTGATCTTTGCTAATGGCAAGGTGCATGCAGCCAAAGAGCTTTACCTCTCAATTTGGCCACTGTATGTATGACATGCAAAACTAGCATTTGGGAAATGGCTGTAGACATGATAGCTTTGATGTTTCTTCTCCTAAAATGCACCCAGTCTAGTTTAATTTTCTATTGCAAACCAATTTTGATGAAAAGTTTAAAGCATGAGAAGTTTGTTGTTCTTCATCACTGTATTTTAAACTATAAGCATGATTTTTTAAAATATATTTTAAGTATCTATTTGTAATGTAGGAGATCTCAATTCTATACCAAGTTACTAATCACAGTTTTTATTGTGCTTTATTTTTCATTGGATCCTCAGTTGAAGTTGTGACTGAGCTAAACAAATTAAACCATTTATTTTATCACTGGTAGAATTCCTGTGGAGCTGTGAAGCATTCACTCCATTGGTTGTTACTATCCTCTTTTTCTGTATTCCCTCTCCAGCTTGTTCTTTTAATAGTTAGGCTGTGTATTCATTTTTCAATAGATGGCACCCTGCATTGTATATTACAGCAAGTGAAACAGCTGGTATGTGATTATAAATTGATAGGGGAGTATGCAGCTTAAAAAGTAGAGAAGAATTGTGGTTGAATAGCAATTGGTTTGGTCATTGGTATTTCTGCAAAATAAGGAAATTAATTTGGAGCCATCATTTAAAATATAAATGATCTACTTTTTGGAGAAGAATGCACTAATGCTAACACTTGGAGAAAAGAAAGCTCATGGTGAACTGTTTCAGTATTTGTGAGTCATATCTACAATATCACTGTAGAACACACAGGACGTTGATTAAAATGTTCTATCTTATCCAAAAGCTTGTTTGAAAGAAGCCAATATTACTTTAGAATCCATTAAATATACATCTGTGTATATCAATATACATAAACATTCATCACCTTTATTCAGCTGCCTTCAAAAGAGGTTTTTAAGTATTTTTCCCAATGAATTGGACACAGGTTTATAGTTTTTTCTGACTTAATTGTGCTAAAGATTTGATTCACAGATAATGTATATGTAGGTTAAAATACTAATTTTTTTTTAAAGTTACTTGCATACATGGCCTTTTGACTGCATTAACTTCAGCAAAATTTATGTTTAAACTTGTTCTTAGTATTTTTACCACCTTTCTAAGGAGTAGTTACGCTGCTTATGGCTCACATCATCCCTGCCACTGGTAAAGCTCTGATAGGGAGGAATTATATACCTGATTTTTTTTTCCTAGTGTAGATAAAACTTTCAAGTATTTACTACATATGTTAACTTATAAAATGGAAAACCCCATAAATGCAATAGATTTGGCAACAGTAAGTTCTTGGAACTGCTCTCAGTTGCTGTAATAAATTTAGCTCTTTCCTTCTATGTGGATACTAAATGTGAAAACTCAGTACTGTTTTCTTAGGATGTAACTTTTTTAAAAAACATGTGACTGAAAAGAGCAGCAGATTAAAATAAACATGGATATTAGCGGACTTAGGATTTTACAGACTACATTTAATGAAGGCTTGCATATAGATGCATGTGTTTATCAGTATTCACAGTTTGAGGGGGTTGTTTCCACCAAAAATATTTCTAAGAATGTTCATGATTTTAAAAGCAAATTATAGTCTATTGATCTTAATCTGAATATTAATGTTTTGGAAATGGAACATGTGCTTAAATATACCCTATTCTGACATGTTAAGAACGTACTTAACACTCAGAGAAAGAAATGGAAGTTAAGTGCCTGCCTCAGTGGGTTGCTGTATGAGAGCCTCCCCTTGTGCTTCCAATATTAGAAATCTTACCATGTCCTTTGTGGGGTTTTTACAATACTATTTTATGTTTTTGCAAATGGTGCTTTACATCATAGGGTATTAGAAACAAGTAATTCTAAACACATTTCTGTAGGGATGTTTTAAGTGTGTCAGTGTCTAGATAGATTTAATATGCAATTTACACCAGCAACATACAATAAGTAGACTCTTTGAGCTGAAAAAAGTGGTGTGATTGCACTTAATTACTAATTAGTCAATTTAATTATATGGATTGCTGACCATAATGAAAGACAGTAAATCTGCTATTGCTATCTGATAAGCTAAACACTGTTTAAATAGGGAATGGGCAGTAAATTGACTCCAGGAAGTGTAGCTGGTTTAAAAAGGTTTAACCACTACGAAAAGCAGGTTAGTTGTACAGTGAGTTACCGTGGGAGGAATAAACAATAGATTCTAACTATTTGGCATAATAAAATTTGAATAAGAGCTGAAAATTAAAACTCTTGGGTAAGTATCAATAGCAAGAAATTTAAAACTTCCTAAGAAACTACTTTCTAAAGTATTCTTGCTTGCTTTTCCATGTGTGAGTGAAGCAAGAGAGGAGAAAACTGAGCCAAAAAAACTGTGGGACGCTCTTCTCTTCTAGGTTCCATCCCCACATAGAGCTTATACCAGCTTGCTGCCATTCTGTCTACTTCGCAGTCACAGCAGTATGCATTTAGTTTTCAATTTACTCAAAACCTAATTGTCCTGGCCATGTAACATAACCATGTATTTATCTTGTGTTGCTAATACTAAAGTAATAAAATTTAATTTTTAACTTTACTTTGAAAACTGATAAAGAGGTTTTCATTCCTTGTTGGTATGACGTTAAATAATTAGCGTATGCTCTGACTTGAAGTATGTATCAGGCTGATGTCCCTTGAACTCCAATGTCAGGTAAACAGACTTGCTGGCTTTAAACTAACTAGTTCAGGGACCAAGAGCAATATAGCTGCTGAACCAAATTTAGCATAGTTTACAGAGTTGCCTGAATACATGGATAGATATTCAGATGGTCCATTACGATTAATGCTGTCATAGCAGAAGGAATCCCAAAACAGATTTTTTGAGACACATTTACACTAGAAGGCAGTCAGAGCAAATAAGTATCTTAAATCATATGACATTGCTTTAGTCATTTTGTAAGTAAACTGAAAACTAGTTATGTGTCAATACGAATATAAATAAAATATTATTCATATTAACTCTGTACAAGAAACATTTTATTCTAAGGTACAAATGCATTTTCTCATTTCTTTTAAATGATTATTATGTACTATGACTTCTACAGTAAAATACTGAAATGCAAAGTTAAAGGAAAGCTTTAAAACATATCTGACTGATGCTACAGACTTCTGCTCATAGCAATATTTATCGTTAACAAATACCAAGGCATTTAAAGTGTTAGCAAGGATAGTATGTTTATAGAAATTAAAAAAATTGAAGTCCTATCCTGCTTTTCTTAAGTGAGAACTCTCTAGTTAGTGTCTCTGGCCAGGCAGGTGTAAAGGACATCTAGTTTTAAGAGGCAGGTATTCTTTTGTATAAATATAAACCACAGCAATAATAATTTTCTGTTTCTTTTAGCTCATTTGGCAGCCACAAGACAATGATTTGCTGGCACAAGCTTATACAGACTCTGAACTGAATCAGTGTGGAATATGTGAATTCTGTCGAGAAGTTTTCCCACCATCTATAACATCTAAGGAAGATTTTCTTCGGCATCTGAATTCCCACTTTAAAGTACAGTCTTAATGTATGAGAATTCAATAGTTCATTGGTTTTGCACAATTTGATTTTTTTATTCAATATATATGCTAAGAATTTAACAATTAAGATTTCTTGTAACAAGAATTCATGACTGAAATTGTCAGATAAGCACATTTTTAATTGTCTTTGACAAGGTAAAATGAAACTGTAAGTCACTCAGTACTGTAATTCACATTATTGCTTGTTATGCTTCAATATTACCTTTGAGAGTGATGTTAAACACCTTTTTTTTTTTTCTTTGCAATTAATCATTGCCTGAATAGGCCCAAAGTCATGATTATATTTATGAGTGTAGACTTGCAGGATTAACACCTTAATCTGGCTGGGGAAATTGGTGTAATGCTAGGATGTTTTTTCTCAGTACCTAGCGGTATGATTATGTTCTCCTTGAAGTAAACAGGAAGAGAAGGAGGCTCTCATTTTTCATTTCTGTTACAAAATTTCCAAATTTAACTTACAATAGTGAACCTCTTAATTCAGATTCTTGTAAAATCATCACAGTAACTGAATTGCCAGGTGTGCCAAAATTAGGACAGGCTTGTTCATGAGTGACATAAATGGTTGACTTTCCCAGATGAACTGTTTACTAGAGAGAGTAAGGAAACACAGCACCTAAGTGACCCTTTTGCCAAAATGTAACGATGGCCATGTTTTGGATATCTGTTATGTGTTATAAAAAAGTCATGACTTTGTTCTTATACCTTTCTAGCATTAATAATCGTTAAAAATACTTTCATGGAAAAGGTTATATTAGTATGAAGGATATAGTGAGAAAAGGTTAAACTTTCCCTAAAATTAAGAATACCAAAGATTATTTACCTTTCCTTCTGGTCTGCTATGAAGGATTGCTCAAGTCTGTTACAGCCGAGAAAGGAAAGGGGAAAAACCTATCACCCAAATCTCAGTGGCTTCATTTTTAACCTGGATATACCCAGTGGCTTTCTCAGTGCAATTTAAATTTGTGTTTAGTTGAAACATTGCATTCTGATAATTTTCTGGATTCACTGGAATCAAATTAAAAAGTGGGGGTTCTTACTAGGCAAATTAATGAGAAAGGGTGACTTGGCGCTTTTTACATTTGAATTTGATAATTAGCATTAATATTTTCATAGCAGCAAAGCACAAGTTTCTCTTTTTAAAGATTTGTTTGCAATTGAGCAATCTCTGGAAGAATTAACACCTGTATTTTTTTAGAAATTGATTTTTCTGCCATTATTTTCTCTATTTTAAATATCTCATGTTTTTGACTGCCTGTCAACAGAGTGTGCTGTAATAAACAGCAGTGTACACTGCATGTCTGCTTTATGACCTGGAGAAAGAGTTTGTTACTATTAACAGCTCTAAACCCCCGCCGGTACCCAGCTCTGAGGAGGATGCGTGCATCCCTGGACTCGCAGTACAGGCGTGTGAAGTACCTCCCCAGAGAGCACGGCTGGGGGTGGTTCCTGGGAGAGGCAGAAGTTCCAGGATTGGGAGGAGAGAAGGGGATTCGCACATCTCCAGCCAGCCCGACACAAAACCGATTTGTCCTCTCAACCGTGAAATTCGAGCTCAGGAGCTCACGTTATTAAGAGCTAACAAACTGCGAATCACCTTTAAAGAAAATGAAGTCATCTGTCCCTCCCCTCCCCGTACAGGGACGTGTTTTCCCCAGGAGCAATTCTGCGGGCAGAGCAGGGACCCTGTGCCAGCCCGACCCCGCACTGGGGCACGGCTCTTTGTAGCTGGAGCCAGCCTGGTGGCCCCGCGGAGCTGCGGCCGCCCCTGCAGCCGGGGGGCGGGGGGGCGGCGGGGGGTCAGGGAAGGCGGGGGGGCGCGCTTATCCAAAGCCTTGTCGACCAGCAGAACCCATCCATCTCCCACTATGAGAGCTCCATCCTAGCGCGGCGTCTTGGGAAGCTCTTTAATTCTGCGCGCTGTTGCTGCCTGAGGGCGTGCAGATGAGCTCACCGGTGAGACCACTTCGAGGGGCACCGGTCTGGTTTAAAAATAAGTAAATAAATCTCATGCTAAGCAGTTGCGAGCGACCTGAAGTGGGAGGTGAGTGCGGTCCCTGAGTGGGCCCCGCTCATACAGCTTTCCTGGAGGAGGCTGCTGCTGCCAGCAGGGACATCTGCTTTATCGCACTCACCAGAGGAGGCTCGGTGTTCCTCCGCTCCCCCTTCCACACGAGCTCCACTCAGCAGAGGAGGATGAATCCAAAGGGGAAGGGGGATTTCATTAAAAATAATAATAAATCTGGAGGAAGGAGGTGGAACTTGGAAGAAGGCGCAGCAGACCCGCGCCAAGGTGCACTACCGGCCTCCGCCGCCGCCGGGGCCCGCGGGCCGCCCCCGGAGCCCGGCGCGCCCGTAGGGGCTGCCTGGCCGTGCGCGGGGGGACGGTGCGCGGCGCCCGGAGCCCCGTGCCGGCGGCAGCGCTAGTCCTGCCCCCAAAGCGAGGAAGCAAACCGCTGTCCTGCCTGATCGGGGGGGGGGGGGGCAGCCCGCAGCCTGCTGCGAGGGCTCGGTGCCGGCGGCCGGGTAGAACACATGTAGCTCCTCTGCCTCCCCGGCTAACTCGACAGCTGCTGGTAGCTCCAGTAATTAGACTGTCAGTGCTTGTTAGAGGAGAGGAAAATGCTCCTATGACAGATTCCGCGAGTCCTCTGTTTTTTAAGACCTCACAGAAATCACCAGAGCATTAACTGAGATCTCTTATTTCTCTGGAAATAAGCAGGGAAGAAGTTCCCCCTGCCACCTCGCACTCCAATCAGAGCTCTCTTCCGACTCCCATCAAACACGGTGAATTCACCCTGAGGAGGCTCAGGAGAAGTTACCTTCCTTCCCTGCCTGCCCAAGCGGAAGAGAGAGCTTCCCGGCCGTATGAACGTACTTTTAAACCCCCCTCCTCATATTGCTGAATTTAACTAAACAGGTAACTCAATAGAAATGCAGACTTTTCTCCATTAAGTGAGCGGAGGAGTCGCTCCACACACGATCCTTACTCATTCGAGATAATGTTAATTCAGAGGATGCTCAAGGAGGGCTGTCCCCCTTACGAACAAAAGCACCGGAGGATCAAGCCGAGATGCTCCTACCCCCCACCCATGGTTCACTCAGCAGATGAGACTCAGAGGCGGCGATTTCTTTTCCTCCCTACCGTACATTCCCCTTTCCCCCGCAATCATACAAGGTTAACTCAACAGAGGAGTCTCAATCCAATGGCAACTGGGATTGCATTTTAAAAAAAAAAAAAAAAAAAAAAAAAAAAACTGAAGGAAGGGGGAGAAAAAAATCAGAAATAGGGAAAGAAAAGAGAAAAAGCAGCAGGCTGATTACGAGGTGTCAAAACTGCCAGGAGCAAGAAGGTGATAGCAATCAGGGGTGAGAAGAGTGCGCCATTCGTGCGGGGCAGCTAATTATCCGTCTCATTTGAGAAGAGCAGCATTCGAGGCAGCAGCGTTCGCCTGCTGAACGGTGACAGATTGGCGCGGAGGAGAGGGGAGGTGTTAAAACAATGGAGCCGGGCTTGCGAGCGCTGCTGCATGCTAATCAGCCCGGCCTCCTTCCTTCCTTCCTTCCTTCCTTCCTTCCTTCCCTCCTTCCCTCCTTCCCTCCCTCCTTCCCTCCCTCCACCTGCCTGCCGCGATCCCTCCTTCTCCCTGTCCGCACGGCAACCCAGCATCACCGGGCCCCTGCGCAGCACCCGTACCGCACCCGGCATAGGTGGTGACCCGGGGGAGTCCCGGCGGGACCGCGGGCGGGGCAGGCGGCACCCGGCGGGATCTGGCAGGCTGATGGATATCGGTGGTAGATTGCAGACCTCGCCCTCGGTGCCCAGGCTGCCAGGAGCCCGTCAGTATGTGTCCCCACAACGGGCAGATGCGAGGAGCAACTCGTACGAGCCCTGTGGGTGCCTTACACCGATACCCAGGCTCCCTCTTCCCCGCACGGGGCCAGGCGCCCGCCGGCAGCGCAGCCGTGGTGCCCAGCAAGAGACGCCCTCCCGCAGAAGCCCCAGAGCAGGCCCGCAAAGGTGCGGGAGACACAGAGCTGTGCCAATTACTGATGGACTCCAGGGGCTCCGTTGCCCTCTTAGCTCTCCACAGTCCACTGGAGTCCCGAACGCTAAACGTGTTGTAAGCAAGTTGTACGGCCCCTGTTCCGCCGCCGCCTTTTGCCTCTCGGATTGCTTAGTCTTGCAAGCCTGAATGACCGCCTACCCAGTTTGCACCCTGTGAAGAGGGACAAAAAGGACTGGCCTTCCCGCGGACCAGCAACAACCGTTCCCGTTTATAAACAGTGCGACAGGGTCTGCAGAGAAAGGAGAAATGCTTTGGCGGAATTGCTTTGGCCCTGGCTTTCCCAGCAAGTCCCCTGCGCTCTGCAGGACTCGCAGGGCAAACCCTAGCGCTGGAGCATTAGCAGCCCAGCTACAGCCAGTGCTCCGCTCTGCCAGGGAGAAGCAGAGGAATGAGCATTGGAATGTTTACTCTCCAATATTTCTCAGCTTCCATTCCATCCTGCCCTGAAAGATTTCTGATTACTATACACTTCAAAATAGTATTTATTACAGATTTACATAATCTGTATGTTTTATGTTAAGGGAATAACACATTGATGCTGTACCACTGAAAGGAGTTAATCTAAACTATGTAGTGTCTGCTATAACAGAGTTCCAACTAAAACATATCCTTGTTTCCTGGCACTGACAAGTAACACATATCCAGAAGGATGCTGCCCAGCGCATTAGGTAAGCTGCCAGGTGAAGCCGTTGCTCGACTCCTGAACCTTCACTGGGTTATAGATCAGCGCCCGGCAAAACTAAATGATACGCATCTCTATGTAACCTCCCATGTAATTTCACGAGTGTTATTTCAAATAGCATGTGCCTGTTTTACGACAGGATTCATGTGGGTAAGCAAACACTGAAAGGGATTAAAGTGCTTTAGGCCTGAGGTAAGCAGCATGATAACTCAGGTTGAATGCTATTTAAAACAGATTTGCGTGTATGGCTGGGCGGTAGTAATAGCATTTAAATTTTGTTATACTAAGTCTGTCGTTGAGTGTACTTGATGAGATTGTCCATGAGCATACAGATGGTGAGATTTTCATGCTTCTGTGGCATACTGACATCTCAGGCTGTAAAAATAAATTCCCAGATCACTGCAATACCTAAGAACTAGAAAAATGCAGTCCACCTTAACGCTCAACATTCGAGTGTGCTTTACATTTTAAGAGTTTTTATAGCACTAGATACACAAGTTTGTGCAAATCGGCAATGCTGATTTAATGGATTTACAATATAAAGCAAAAATCAATATAACCTCTGTGCCCTTTTTAAAGTGTTTTTTTTCTGTGCTTCTGAATTTAGAAATATGGGGGTGAAGATAAAAACTTGCCTTTCTTTGCTATTATCTGTAATGATTTTTTGAACTGTACATAGGGATGAGAAGAGGAACTGACTTTTCATTAGGTCAAGTTTACTTTTCATTAAAAGATTCCTGAATTATTTCTTGATTTCACATGATTTTCCAAACTGGTAACAAATTATTATATCTATTTTGATTATTTATGCTGCACTGAAAAGGTATTTGCGCCAAAGACGAATGCTGAGATATTTTCTCGAAGACAATTATCTTTTTTTTCCTGCCTAAGCTATAATGTGGACTGATCCGTGCATCAGCCTGCTCAGCCTGGAAACCAACACTGATATTGCCCACAGATAGCTTGGGCAGGGCACCCCTATCGGTTAGTGCCTGGGCGCAGACCAGGTGCTGTGCTTTTCAAGGACTCTAAGCTGACCGAATTACAAATTTAAAATAGATATATATAGCAGGGTGGTATGGTGAAAATGAGCTAAAAGAAAAACATTTTGCAGAGACAAGTGCATACTTTAAAAAGGTTTAAAATATTCAATTGGTGAAAAAATAACTACTTGTAAAAACGTGTGTATTTTCATTATGCTTAATTTGCCATTCAAAACAAGTTTTTCTTAGTAAGCTCTATTGTTTCTATCTGTTTTGTGAAATGTAATACGTGTGAGACAGAAAGCAGACTCGGAATGTGAATGAGTCTTGTTTTCTCTTTCTCTTTCTTTCCATAGTTTTTTAAATACAACCTTATTCATATTCACAGGCATCTTTAAGTCGAGAAAAGGATTAATGGAAGTGGCATGACATTCCTGAGGTCATGAACTGAAAAGATGAAACATGAAATCTTATCTGCTAGTCTTTTCCTAGATCTTATTCCTGTGCAATATAAGAGTCCCCATAAGCAAAACACTCTACGGTTAATAGTTATGTTTTCACTTTCAGCAGTGACACAAGCTTTGTCAGGTTTTCACTGTTTGCATAGTTCATTAAAATACTTTAATAAATGACTCGTTGTTTTAAAAAATTACCACACTATCACCCGAGTAAAAACATCTATATCCTCCCAATCCTGCAGTGTCAAAAAGTATAGTCTCTCAGGGCAAAAGGTTATGGAGCCTTCATAAAGGTTTTCCATCTGTCATCAAGCGCGACATCAAGCCCTCTAGGTGCTGTGAAAATGATTTTCTCCGGAATTCTCTAGTCCAAAGATGCCATCCTCTTAATTACAAGCATTTGAGATCAGGAACGCCACTGAATTCCCTGGAGATTCATAGAAGATATGCAAAAATAATCTCTTCTCTTGCTTGCCTGCCAGGGCTTCTGTACCTGCCCACAAGCTAGTCGGCTCATTTGCTAGATAATGATGGATGAACCAAGGCAGCCCATACAGCTGCACTGCCACACCTCCTGACATTACTGATCTGCTGCCATTGAAAGTTTCCTCCTTATAATCGACCGCCAGCAAAGGAGTGACAAATAGTGTTCTTTTTTTTCCCTATCTTTTTTTTTTTTTTTTAATTGATTAACTGCCCTCCTCGCCATCACAAGGCTCCTGTACACGGGTTACTCACGTATACGGGATAACGGAATGAAACAAGTCGTTGAGATCGCGGACTGTGAGACTGTCAAAACATCTGCTTACAACAGGTGCCCTGAAAACCCACATAAACTATTCCTGGGGTCAGTGTGCATGCAAAAGAGTACACGTACAGACGGGGTGTGGAGTCGAGCCTTTGTGTGACAAGACCGTGCCTGCACAGCAGAAACTGAGCCTCCAGTCGGGCGAGAATCCTATCTACAAAAGTCCATTAGCACTTTTTCCAGCGGTGACAACCAGGTGAAAGGCCATCCGACCCATCAATTTATCAACAGTCGAGTGCTGGAGGTTTCTGTTGGGTTAAAGGGATTACAGTAGTTGGAGGAGGAGGTACAGAATGTGAAGTGAGCAGGAGAAAAATATCCTTGTAGTCTTAGGCAAGTTCTCTTCCAGTACAGAGCCAGACCAACGGAACTAGCAGGCTTGAGTGATACCGTTCCAAGCGCACATAGACCTGGTGATGGATACGTCTGGAGAGGCTCTGATAGTGTTGTCAATCCGAGCAGGGTAGACTACATTTTTAATGCGTAGAAACATGTACATAACTCTGGACATAAGGGTGGGGGCGTAAAAAAGCCACGTCCAAGCTCAATAGGAGCACGGGAGAGAAACCTCGGGCTCCATGCCATCCGAGATGTGAAAGCCCACGGAGACTCAGCAGCCAAAATCGCATACACTGATTTTTTAATAGAGTTCTCATCCATGTGTCCATTTAACTGCAGTTGATACAGATCAAATAAGCTTGTTACTTACAGATTCCCAGTTGCCTCAAGCGATACAAGACAGTATCAACAGGAATATCCCTAATTAGAACGGATTCATCTGATTTCTTTATTCAGGGAGTTTAGTGTCCCTAAGTATTCAAAGAATAATAAAAGTCTTCCAGCATAAAGCCGCCAGGTTTAGCCTTCCCTCTGCCCAGGAAACGGGAACAGCCAGTTTCCTTCTACCGTTAAACCTTCCTTTTTTTCTTTTGTATAATTTCTGAAATCTCCTTCAACACCCTACTCCCTGCATTTTTCCGAAGTTTTGATTTGATATAATTTTGTGTATACACACGCACGCGCGCGTTTCAGGCAAGCTAAATCTGAGAAGAACAGGTAGCTGGAAAGTAATCTAAAGTATTGTAGCAGTTGGTCATGAAATAGCTTCCCACACCTTAGCAAGGTTTTAAGAGTCGTCATTTTAAAATTTACTTTCTGTAATGATAACTTGGCGTTATATGCCATGATTGCAAGACACGTGTAGTAATCCGTGAATGCCTATTCTAAGAGAACAAAATGCTGTATGCTTTACAAATTCTTTTAAAGTTAGTTTTGTTTTCGTATGTTGGTTTTTTTTTATTATTATTATTGTTAGTATTATCGTTATTTAAAACGTGAGTGTTGCTCCTTCATCTAAGTCTTACCCACCTACTCACGAAAGAGGCAATGCAAGTGATACCCGCATAGAGGACCCCATACTGTGCGCCCGAAGTTTTACACAAAGCGCTGCCGTGGCGGGCGTGTGCGGGGATCCATGGTCAAGTGTGAAAAAAGACCAACGCAGATGCTATTAGCAGAGAGCCTGTAGTCATGCATCCTAGCTCACAAGCCCATTAAAGCGTAACGGGGGTAACTGCAGTAAGCATTTATAAGTTAGCCTTGCTTTTTATTTCATGGAGAATGTCAGGAGCGCCAAGAAATGCCCGTCTGGCCCGAAGACGCTCCAACCACAGAGCAAACGCAGTCCCTTCAGACCTCTTCGACCTCACCATCCGGTGGAAAATGGATGCAAGACCTGGAACGTGATGCGATTCTCAGAACTGTCAAATCTCTCGTGGGCTTCGAGGGAATCGTATGACCAACAAATCCAGCTTCACTTTGATTTTCCTCAATCTATCAAAGAGAAGAGATTACCAGAACAGCAGAACAGCAATTACCTAGCCCTTTGCGTGAGGGTAACAAGATGGTAAGGATGATAAGACTCCCACGGCATTTCAGAAGGTCCATATTTCCCACTGGGCCTAAGTGACTTTTCCATTAAAGGGTGAAGAAAATGGCTATTATAAGACAATGCCGGTGAAGAAAATATTACTATGTAACAGGCTGGTTGTGTCGCTGGATAAAGACTTTGTAGGAAATAACACAGAGAGTGGACTTACTGGCTTGCAGTCCTCGAAAACAGTCCCTTTCCTTTATGATGTTTTCGAGACGAAGCTAAGAGGGCATTAGCTTTCTTTTAAAGAGAAAGCTCGCGGTGTGTGGGGGTGTTTGTGTTGGGAGGGGAAGTTTCTTTCCTAAAAAAACCCCAAATTGTTAATTGGAACTTTTTTTTTTTTTTTTAACCAAGGCTAAAGGGACACGTCCCCTTCTTTGTCTTCAGAAGAAATGCCAGAAAGTTCGAATCTTCTCGCATTCTCTTCCCAAAATAAACGCCTTGTTATGATTAGATGTGTGGTGCCCTAAAAAATGAGCAACAGCCTCCAGGTCCAAGCATGCACAAAAAAAACCACTCAAAAATCTTTTTTAAGAAACAGGCTAATCTCAACCTTTATGTTTAGAGTCGCAAAGCTGCAGTAAAATACCGTTAAACTGGGTTCTTGAAGTTTTATTTGATGGTGTTTTCTTAGGTTAACTGTGTTCGCGATTATCAGATGCTGTGAGCAATAACGCAGCTCCCATAGGGACCCGTGCCTGAGAGCGCCGGTGATTAGTTGAGCTGCCATGTCTAGTATATCAGAAGCTGGGATGTACACTGGACTGACTTTACCGTCTTATTTAAATGTGATGATTTTCTCATTTGCTGCATTGTTTGTATTAATACGAATATCTCGTTATGTTTGTTTTGTCTCCTGGGAGCCAATAAAGCTGTGAAGTTTTTCTTTACACCAAATGCAGCTCTACGGGCGATCAATCAATGGGTAGTTTTTGGATAATCTGCGAGAGTGAGAAATCTAATAAAGCAAGCAACTAAAAAAGGAAAACAAAGTCTATTTTCTGTTAGGTTAGCTACGTCAGGAGTCAGGCTTTCCACCATGCCTTTATAAGATATTTAAACAGCTACATTTAACTATCAGGGCAGCACCTCGCTAAATTAACTTGCTGGCATAAAAAGGAAAAAGTTTAGGCATCGTGACCTCGGCAGCAATGTGGGTGACTTATTCTTACAATTAAATTTACTTTGACACTTGCATTTCTCCCCACCTCCTCCTCCGCGGTGGTATATGAAAACACACTAAGGCGAAATAGGGACCAATCACGAAGTGAGAGAACAAATAAGTGAAATTTCTGAATTACTATTGCTTTGGTATACCAGGTATAATGCAAGAAATAGGTAGACAAAGACGATATAGTTAGCTTCTAGGTCGCAACAAGGTCCATAGGAAATCGTGCCATTTTATTTCAAGGCCATTTAATTTCTTATCACAACAAAATGAGTTATAAACAGATCAAAATAACAATCTGAATTATCTAGCATTAGTGGCTGAACTGAACAGCCCCAGATTACGTGATGAATTGTTAAATTGCAGTAGCATTGTTTTGGAATTGCTAATTAAAAAATAAGTAAACCCCCATGACTCTGGATATGACAACTGAAAATATCCACAAATTATTTAATAAATGAAGCGTCTAACAACTCTAACACTTCCTGCTCGCCTTGTTAATAAATGTAATTTGAGGTAGATTTAAAAAATCTCCCATCTAAACAGTGAATTCATTACGCGACGTTCAGATCTCCAGATGCCTATGGACTCCTCGGAATTAGGTGTTAAATAGACAAAAGTGAACCAAACTGCCTTTAAAAGCACAGCATGACCATGTAATTCTTTTTCCAGTTTGTGGTAAAAAATGATGAAACTTCTTTCCAAGTAGCTATCACCCAGATTTAGTGTGAAAAGTAGTGTAATTGTAATTCACGCCATCAGGGTCTATCACTGATAGACTATCAGCTGTTCTGTAGTTAGGAAGGCTTTCTTTTCAAATAGGAAAGCTGCCAAGTGCTCTGTGATACCTCCAGCAAGCTTATCGGATGGAAGATCGGAGCCAAAACAGCAGCTGCACACATATGCAAATTGGCAATTAATAGTATAACATTCTGGGGAGGATTTTTTTTTTTTTTTAATATGGGAAAGTATAGCGGAGCTACCTTAATATTAACCTTAACAGTGACAGGGAACTTCTTGCCTGAGCGGCCAAAGAATAATTACCCTCTGGAGAGACTTTCACTCTATTACTTTCTTCCTTCACACAAAGATCAAAGCTTTGTTGTCCTGCCGAGTTTGTCTCCATCATGAAAGTTAACTTCAGGGGACTTAAAAAAAGGGGATACCTTGTAGCTTCAGCTCTCGAAAGCAGGGGATCATGGCAATTCACGCTTCCTCCACCTTCGCGCCCCCCAAAATGACAAAAAAAAAAAAAAAAAAAGTTTGGACATTTTTGTTTAGTTTAGGATGCTTATCCTTTCCCTGAAAAGATGTTCCGTGCTACGTGGAACTCAGGATTGTGCCATTTGTTACGGATACTCTAATCAACGACAAAGTAATTGAAAGGATTAGTTTTATGTATTTTCCTCAGCCTGCTGCAGCAAACCAGCTTGCTTTATTTAGCCCAGCATGTATGAATACAAGACTCCCAATTAATGCAGTTGCTTGCTTTAGTCAGAACATAGCCTTTCAAAGGATCCTCACATGATCCTTTTCTTGTACTAGCAGCCTGGAGCTGGAAAGGCTTTGCAAGGCTGCTGCGTTTCACACCAGCCCGTCCCCAGCGCTTTCCCCAATGTCTGTCTGTTTCTTCCAGGACAGGCGTGGGGTGATTAGCTAATGTTTTCGATAGCCTGTGAATTCTTAGTAGTCTTATTTCCACAGATAAGATCTCATCGTGTTTCGGATTAGGAAGAAGAAGCGGGTTCTCCACGAAGCCGGCCAGGGAGTTCGCCCCTCTGCAGGGGCAGGTGCCTGGGGAAAAGGCTGCGTGGCACTGCCCGTGCCGAGCCCGCCGTGCGCCCGCCGCAGACCGCCGCCGCTTCTGCCGCCTTTTCCCGCTGTCACTCACACCCCCTCGCCGATCCTTTTCCATTTCATTACTCAGTAATTACATTTTTAGTTGAAACACCTTTGTGTTCCTGTACTTGAGCTGCATTTCGGTTACAAACGGAGGCTGCTTGGGAAGGCGATGCGGAGCGGCGGGGTGTCCCTGCCGGCCGCGGCAGCGCGCAGCAACCCGGTGCGGAGCAGCAGCCCGGTGCGGAGCAGCTCGAACCGGCCCTGCCTCTCGCAACGGCCTCCGCTACTGCACCAGCCAGCGGGGTCCCGCGCTACTACTTGCTCACTAACACAACAGCCCTAAATCCGACTGCCCCCTCCTCTCTATCTTCAAAACAGGCATTCCCTACCCAAGTCCATTGGCGGCTTTCTAAAGAGCACCCGGTAATTAATTAATTCAAAGAAAATACATTTAGATTTAGAACGTAATTCTTCACCGTTCTGTTTCATCATCAAATCAATACCGCACGCAAGTTGGAGAAAAGTGAGAATATAAACAGATCCGTACGTTCTGGTTTTCAGCTGGAACTATATATACGTTTATCTTCACAGATCCTTAAAAAGTCAGATCTTTGAGAGGGACAATTTTTCTTGACATACTAGGGTCCCAAAGGCAGAATGGTGTAAATCCTCACCCAAAGTCGACTACAGCAAAAGGAAGTCTAGCTTGACTGAAATATTAATTCCACTGGACACACAGAGGAAAATCTGTTGGTAGGATATTCAACAAGCAGGATTTACATTCAGATGAGTTTCCCATCTCTGAGCTTGTCTGGATTACTATTTATGATGCCTTTTTCCAGATTGCAAACACCTCTTCAAGACCTTTGGTTGATGCACTCTTTTATTGTTCCCAGTAACTCATAGACACAAATAACATAATTGTTCTTTCAAAGTGCTGTAGATTAAGCATGTTTTAAAGTTTCACGTTATTTACCCACATCAGTATCCCAATGTTAATATGAAATATCATAGGATCTGATAGTTTCTCCCATTAGAGAATTTGCTTTTCAAGTTTTAATTTGGGCAAAGAATGGCCTTCAAGCCTTCTTGTGAATATATATATATAAAAATAAAATATTTTGCATTCACACAACTCCTTTGCTTCTTCTGTTCTAACGATGACATAAATCTCCTTAATCAGCTAAGTTTAAAAAAAGAGGCTTAGTATTTAACATATAATCTCAAGCAATGTAAGGCATAAATTAATAAAAATAATACTGATGTTTACAGTTTCATGTAAATCAACTGTATCCAGGAAATGCAGAACAAAAATAATGGGATCATTTTCATTATCAAGGAGAACAGGGTTTGGGCCTTCATCTTCAGTTCACTTAATTAAAACTGCAGAGTGGAAAACATGTGGTGCTGTATAACTGCACACACTGCTTGGAGAGTTCTGTGACATCTGCAGTGGTGGAACGTGATCTCTTTCAACTTTAGGTGTGGTTTTCACATAATTGTTATCTAGGAACCTTTACATCAGGTATAGCTATATATACAATTGTGCAAACAGTATATTTTTTTTTTCTGAGTACTAAGCTACTCAGACATTTTTATGTGTTCATTTATCTCACATTAGGACATAATGTGGTGATATTTTTGTAGATTCTGGTCTCCAGAGAAAATAAGGGAAAAGGGGGGTTTATGGCCTATCTCCTAACAATTGTTAAATCTATTGGCAAAGTTCAACCAGTTTTGACTGAGAAATATATACTAAGATACTGGGTTTTTTTCTTGTTAAAATTGTTATAAATAAGAATGAGTCTGTTAATACTAGGAAAAATGCACAAAGAAGCCAGCCATTATTTGCTCTATTAGGTAGCAGTTGGTTGATCAAAAAACCTACATGAGCTCCTGAACCAGTCTCACCATGTGATGTCTCTTACCTAGCTGGCCAGAAGCCAAACCTAGAGATTATGGGAAAAGCCAGAAATATTCTGGGGATATCTCATTAATGGAACAGAGGATGTCTTGGAGGTTTTAAGATATAGAGGTGATCTAAGGATTACTTGGGATACTGAGGGCATGGGAGTAGAGATCAGTAAAGGATATAGGGGAATACAGTCAACAGAGTTTTAATGTTAATTGAACAGCTTTACACTTTGGCTATTCTAATATTTCATTATTGGACTCTTCTCCATGGTCCTGAGACAACAGATAAGAATGCCAAATCATTCACAGTGAATTTCAGAACTTTGTCCACCAATTCAGTACTGATTTTTATGTTGCAAAAAGCAATCCTTCCACTTTTACAGCAGTACACTGGGGCAGAAGATAACTGGATGCACTTTTACGAGTACATTCTCCTGACATGACTAAAGAGAAGCCGTGAACAGCAAAGGCTGAAGAAGAAAACAAGCTGGTTAAATGTGATGGTAATAGAAGACTCACAGTGCCAGTAGGCTACCTATGTTGGTTATTTCCATTTGATTAATGAGAACAACACAAAAGGCTTTTTTTTCTTCCTTTTGTTCTCCTTTAAGCATTTTAGTGATATGAAGCCTTCCAACGTTATAAGGTGATGCTATATGGTTGCATTTGAAGGATGTGATTTGAACATCGTAGACCAAATTGCTTATGAATGTTAAACATTAAAAGAAGGGAGAATTCCAGAAAAAAGAGCCACAAGAGGATTCTCTAAGAATATTGCCTCTTTGGAAGACACAGTTGCTCCTCTGTGTGAGAGAGTGAGCTTCAGAATTGGGTTTTTCTTGAGAAAGAAAGGAAGAACTATACAGCAAAGTAGTATAAGCTGGGACTGAACCAACATTTCTAGACAGTATTTGCAAAACCTTAATAGCCCTGGTTAACTCATGGCTATTGCAGCAACTGTAGCTGTTCCACTGGAGACATTTTTTGCAGAAAGTGAAGAGATCAGAGCGGAAATTGGTAGCTTCCATATTTGAGAGCTGGAGAAAGCAATGTGCCTATGGATATAAACTACAGGAAAAAAAAGTCTTGTTCTGAATAGTACACAAACTAGATACTATTAAAACATATTAAAATTAATTCACTTGATTTTGATAAGCAATTTAAAATATTAGTCACTTATACAGAACATCTTCAGCAATAGTTCTATGAAAATCTTTAATGTATAATTCAATATATAAATCCAGATCATTCATACATAACCAACAATGAAACAACTCTGGAAAAGTAAGGAATGGAAAACTAGGTAAAGGTGTAATACAGCACACGATATTTAATAATTGAAAGGCAGAGACAATACTGTATTAGTTTTAGGACTGTTACTGTATGTGTCTGTCAGATTTAAAGGGACAGTTCCCTAGCCGGTATGAGAAAAAAAACCTTATAAACACTTCATCTCAGGGATACCTGAACTGATCGGGAAAGTTCACTATAGGAACCCCCCCCCACTTTTGTATAATCTGCAGTATGGGTCTGGTCAGATGTTCACAATATATTGCTCACCAAGAAACTGAGCCCAAGAATTATTAAGTTTTTTGGTGAATAACTTTGAATAATTAATCCTTCTGAGAAAATCACAATCTGTTCACCAAGAGTTCATGAAAAAACCAAGGTGAATAATTCATTATGAATTATTTGACCAGTTTTAGCAATGAGATTCTAAATCTGTCTTCTTATGGATATTAACCTCATTAATACTATTTAGATACAACACTTCAAGATAATTAAAATGATGCAATACCGCACATCTAATATGACACAATTTTAGCTACTGAGTTTCTATAAGTCTTTATTTACTTTATTTTAAAAAGCTTCTGTGTATCACTTTAGAACTACTGGTAGTCTTGGAACAATTAATGCAATAACAGGACATTCTTAATTAATGCAATAACAGGACATTCTTACATAAGAAGAAAGCCTTGACAGCACACAGATCTGAATGTTTAAAAACTATTGGGGTCTACTGCTATAACACACAGCTGAGTGACCAGTTTTGTAGTAAGATGTCATCACTTGTGAGTTTTAGGGAATTCGAGAGTATGTCTAATCCTGCACTGAGAAACAGAACTTCCATGGTTCTGAAAGAAATCAGGTTCAGAGTCCCATTCTTAAATAGTTACAAAAATTAATTATAATAATTATACAATAATTATTGTACAATAATTTAATAACTGAATAATTTTACATAACTCATTTCAAACTGTTCCAATGTGCCATCCTAAAACAACACATGTAACCCATTACTACACTATTTCTGTTTAAATATAAATATAACGTTGCTTTAAATTAAAAGATAACATATTCTGACAATTCCTAAGCAACACATAGCCAGCTAAACAATTTCATTAGTTAAAGCTGCAGTTCATGACACTTTGAACTGCTCTACATCAGAGCTGCTAGTATGCTTTCTGCCAAGTGTTTCTGCCTACTCCCTTGCATTAGCAGTAGTGTTTGGATGACCTTGTCCCCCCACTGCCTTCCCACAGAGGTGAGCTTTTTCGCAGCAGAACAGTATTCAGGGTACAGCCTGACAATACAACCAGGCTGGTCTAAAACCGAGCCTCTATCAAAAGACATTATGCTGCTTCTTTTTTGTTCCCAAACCTGGTTGCATGCCTTCCTGGCATGAGTATTGATCCAACCCCATACGGAAGCCAAAAAGACAGAAAACCAATCTTATAAAATGTACTTCTCTGGGTTAGTAGCAGGCCACTGAGCTACAAGAGATTCAGTTTAAAGTCAGATGAATGAAGGTGCCAGTGAAAATGCTGGAGAAGAGCACTGCAAAGAGAGCTCAAGGGAAAGCAGTGGTAACATATGGCCAAAAGTAGGGTTTGCAGCAATCAACATTTAGATTGGCTTCAGCTTCAGTGGAACCACAGCCTTGGATTTACTGTAAATAAGATCTAATTCTGAAGGAACTTCCCCAAAACAAACATAAGGCAAGTCATTCCATACTCCTCCCCCAAGAAAAAAACCTGACAAACACATCAATTACAGTGATAGTAATAGTAATAGTAACTTACACCATCTAATGTATTTCAGCCACTTGGCATACCACATGTGAGTCTACCAGTTGATTATACTTGATGCTGAACTGAGTTTTACCTATGCAAGGTTTAATAGGACCCTTTAAAAAATATTGTACAAACATTTAATTGTAAATGTAATGTGCTGCATTTTTAAGTGTTTTAGCATTTATTTTATGCAAATATACATCACATTATTTTGAAATGTCAGTAAAAGTCTTTTAAAAGAATAGCTCTGTCAGAAGAAATAATTCTGAAAGTAATCCTCTATTGGGTGCTAAGCTGTTAAAATCAGTTTCTACATTATGAAACTATTTGCTATACACTATTTATATACTTTGTGAATATTTTCCATACTATTTCTAAATTTAAACATAAAATCTGAAATTATGTAACAAAATATAACCTCAGAACAGTTATCTTCTACTGCATATGCAATATATACATAATAAATATGAAAGACAATCCACAGTTTGACAATTAAAAATTATGATAATAATTATTTCTATTAATAGATAAAGTGCATTGGCAGAAGGCAAAAGTATGTACAGGTGAGATCTGGCTACATGGTTCTTATTCATACCAATCATTCAATTTCACACCAGCTCTAGGAATTTTCTTCTTCTTAGTTCAGTATTAGTTCTTTTATCTTTGGTGCATTTTAAACAGGAATTAAAGAGTGACTGATCTCTGCCAATTCCTTCAGCTATGGCATTTAGAAATACAATCTTCCCAATTTTATTTTTTTCTGTTCTGTATTAAAGAAGGAATTTATACTAAAAAACAGGGCTGTAGCTTTATATTACTAATATTTACACAACCATAGTTACTACTGCAGCTATACTGTTTTTACGGGTGAGTCTAATGTTTATTCATACAACACCATAATAACCCTGTAAGAAATCTGTAAAAGAAATTGATGAAGCCATAGATCAGAATATTATGGATAGGATGGACAAGATTTAATAGAAACACAATATTTTAGAGTAAAATGTAGTAAAATAGCTGCTAGTAGAAAACATGCGTATGGGAGAAACATAAGCAAGATTCACATTCATCACTTCTTGCTAACTAGTTTTCTCTTAAGGTCTGGGAAAACACTGAGCAGACCTCTTACATCTCTTTGCAGTATTGATGGGTTGTCTGGTGGATCTCTATTTCCCTGCCCTACCAGAGAAGAAATGTTTTATCTTAAGTCTAGGTAAGTCTTTGAAAAGTTAATTCTTCCTTGCTGTTGGATGGGTTCCTTGGCCATGAATAGAGATATCAGAGTGAGATTAAAGGGCCACAGAAAAAAAGAGCAAATCTAGATGGATGGATGTCACCCCTAAAATGGGGCATATCTTGTTGCCTATGAGCGTGAAAGAAAGGGGATCTGAATTTCAAAAAAACGTCAGACAAGAAGCTTCCTAAAACAAAAGATTCTCAACCATTTATTAAGATGACTGTGAGATGGGACCTCCAGCTACCAATTCATTTTACTACAGCTTTACTTCACTAAGCTTTCAGTTTTCTAACTCTCACGATTTTACAGAAAATTTCCCGATATTGTGTGATGGATTACATTGAGAATCTCAGCTTCCATTAAATCAAATCAAAACATGATTTTTCCCACAAATAACTTAAAGCTTACCTGTAAAAAATATCAGTGATTTAATAGCACAAATGTGACAGCAGTAAGAAGGAAAATGTATCCCTTTTTGGAGCTTTCTCTAATCTCTCTCTGAAATTCTATGAACTATCTAAAGGTGCAGATAAAAATATCTTGGTTTCAGACTTACTTAATTACATTAAGCAGTCTGATTTTGATTTTTTTAAAGCTTTGTGGTATCTTTTTGATCTTGTGGCTGAATTACAGTCTTCTGAGTATTATTGTTCCAAGAGGCTCACAATAATTATAAGGATAAGCAATTTTTATATTTAGTCTCTTCCATTTAGTAATTCCAAATGCTCAAAATATATACATATCAAATTTCACAAGTCCTTCAAGTGCAGGTAAACAGCCTTCTTCACTCTATTTAACCAGACACGTAATCAGAACCAAGATGTTATGTGATTTCCATAAAGTGTAGACAGTTCATAATGAAGCCTATGGTTGTCGGTTTTTTGAAGTCCTGTGCTCACTCTAACATTTAATTTTTTTTTTTTAAATATCAGATTAATATGGGCATTGTGTATGTAATCAAACTTGCAACTAATAAAATGCATTTACAGTTTTTGAGAAAAAAAGATTATGTCTGCATGTAATAGTTTTTAAGGTTATTTAATTTTTAAATAATTTATAAAGCAGCTCTTTTAGTATCTATAATCTGATTTATTTTGCAGTGCTTTAAAATGTCTATTATGGAACTAAGGACAACATGCAGTGTTTAAAGAAGTGAGCTCAGAAATTCTTTTGTTAACACAAATGCTAATATAATAGCAGGACTGAAAATTAGGATGTGCTGCTCTCACCCTAGGAGAAGCTATCAGACTAGTTAGGTTTTAGAGGGAGACTGTTTTCCTTCTAAAGACAACAGTCTCCCTTTTGTTCATGCCTCTATTCTGCTCCTTGAAGCCACGGCTTATCATGCATTTCCATGTCCTGTTCTTTCAAAATAGCAATATAACTCTTCTTCCAGCAATACTCCTTTTTATTCTTCTTGGAGAAGGCAGGATAAAATGGCTACAAATGGCCAGTAAGGAAGACGTACCAACTTCAGATAGCTACAAATATGAGGTTTCTATAAAGACTAATGGCAACAGCCGATCTGTAAGCAGCAAACCCATCTTCTTCAGATAAAAACCGGATAGGCACTCCAGCTTTAGTTAAATAATACTATTTAATTAATAAAAAAATAATTAGGGACTTGTGGGCATATTTAAATTAAGCAATGAAGTAATAGATAACATAAAGAAGATCTTACAGGTATCTAATTAAATACATTTCATCTCTTCAGTCTACCCATCAAGTGCCCTATACCTTAAGAGTTTACATTCAAATATATATCTCAGATTCTCCAAATTTAGTCACTTTGCCTCACCATATTGTTTTTAACAATTTATTTCACGTTTAGTTTAATATTAAGCAAGATGATTTGCTAGATAGTTCAGCAAACAACTCCATAAATGGCAAAAATTGTGAGATCATTCTTGCCTACCCTCCACTCATGCAAAAAGAACTCCCTCTAATACAGCTTGTAATTCATTATCTAGTTTAAGTACCTCAAGCATTAGTGCTTTCATCCATCTTCGTTCAAGTCTGAACATGTAGTTTTAAATTAATGAAACTAGGCCCTACTCTTTTAAAACAACTAACCACTTCAGTTTGAAAAGCAGCTACTGTGCAAGCAGTCTGACTTAAAGAGAAAAATACAAGGAAATTCTGGATCCATAATTCACCCTCCACCTTCCGACCCCACCAATCGCCATATTAGTGTGCCCCCACCAAAATACCAGCTTGTGTTTACAGTTTCGTTTCTCCTGATGGTGGATGGGCGCGTGTACACGCACTCGCTCTATGTGCTCTCAATAGGATCATGATCTGGAGAGCTGAAAATGTAAACACAAGCTGGTATTGTGGTGTGACTAGCGGTTTGTGGTTTCTTTGTTTGAATATTTCAAAAATGGCACACTGGCCAGAACTTAAGAGGAGAAAAGCAGAGCTGCTATTTCTATGAAAATTTGATGGCTCCAATTTTCACATTTCAGGTAGATAAAAAGGGCTACACAATTCAAAGCTAATTTTCAATATTTTTTACATAGTTGACTATGTGTCAGTGCAGGAATTTTGTTTTCAGGGATAGATAAAACATACTTTGTCCTTAATTTCACATAATGAGGAATACCATGCTTATTTAGGTGCCCATCAAGCAATTTCTTACAGTTTAGGAATGCTCTATTCATCCAAAGATGTCTGTAATCATGTGACAAAAGTAGGAAATAAGGTTAAGCATTCACGGGATTAGATCCTTTTCGGTGACTACAGCTCATTCTCTTTTCATAACCAATTTACTGGATCACAAAGCTGGCCATTTTCCTTACTCAAGCTCAAACATGGATTCATATGTGGACCAAACATCCCAAGCAGAGCTCCAAAATGGCACATCCATACACTTACAAGATTGCAAGCTTAAAGTGGTGTCATTTCAGAATTTTTTTTCATTTTGCTTCACTGGAAATAAATGAAGAAGAATGACCCTATGAAAGAAACATGACTACAAAACTACCCCGTTTTTTCTACGTATATCAGCCAGTCTCAATAAAATCTCTTAATATAAACATTGTTTTACTACTGTTCTGAACACAGCAGGGGGTAGGGGAGAGGGTTCAAATTCAGCTTATAAAGTACTGGATTATATCCAGCCATATTATCATACTATACTTTAAAACTTTTTGTTACTAAGCTTATAAAAATTAGGTATTTGAACTAAGTTGGGTTTTTTTTAATCACAAATCATTTATTTTAATCAGAGTTGCAGACTGGTTCTAACACCTATTACATACTATACACACTTACCGCTGCAAATTTAAACAACAGCTGAAAGTACAACTTCAGAAAAGATTGAAAAAAACAGAGTGGTCTTCTCAAAGCGGTGAAAAAAGTCCAGAAATGCTATTGGTATTAATGCAACAACTCTATTCAAGAAAGAGGGACAGTTCTGCAACTAATACCATTGTTCCATGTAAAACCAGCTGTGTTATTCTTATAGTAACTCACAGCTCATGAAAAGAGCATCTGGTTTATAAATACTTCTCAGTTCCATTTGACTGAAATCTATCTGTCACACAAAAAGCAGGAAAATCTTTCTTAAAGTATATAGTATTACCTTACACACACAATCATATAATAACAACACTCATTTTTCTCTGCAAAAACTTTCCATGTGTATTTTAGAAACATTTGATCACTTTACACAAACTGCACAACTGCAATGCCATCATAAGGTAGAACATCTTGCTTCTTTTTAATACATTACTCTATATAAGCACCCTCACAAAGACAGCTTGTGAGCATTTCACAAATTATAATAATGGAACCACCTACATGTATATCAGTGCTGACAGATCTGGATCATCTTATTTTCACCTGCAGTAAGTTCAGACTCAGCTGAAAACTAAATTATACAATGAACAGCTTTGTTGTAGGAATATGCATGGCCTTATTTTCCACCATTTGCAGAACAAATGCATGCAGCTAGCATAGATATTTAATATCAATGGTAATAAATACTAATGATCTTGTGACCTAACTTTTTTTCATCCAAATCAAAGATAAAATTAATCACTTCAATTTTGATACATACTGCACTACAGAGGAATGGTTTAATCTATACTGAAGCATACCTGTTCAATAGCCACTACCTGCAATGATTTAATGTACTAAAAGGAAAACATATCCAAAAAGGTCTTGTTGCTGTTAGTTGATATTAGTAATAGCATTCCCATTAACTGCAATATCATGAAAGAGATGAAGAAATACCTAAAGGAAAATCTAGCATTCAGCTATTACCCAAAATACAATGGAATTCTGATGACCATTTGTAGTCACAAACTTTACTACGTGCTGTTCTTAAAGGTGGTGGCAGTTCTGGTCTAAAATAAGTGGACTGCCAACTGAGCTGATAATACCACTCTGGAATTTCTGAGCTTTAAATACCAGTATTGACCAAATATAGACCAATGAGAGCAAATACTGATCTTACTCCTTGGGCAATGTAAAATGGTTTATGCCAGGACAGCTTGAGTCATGTAGAACATGTTTGTAACTCTTATAAGGGACAGACAGCATTATTCACAGTATTTCCTTCTGTTTGAGGATCTATCTTAACCATTTTTTCTAAAGAAATATAAACATATACTTCATGCAAACATGAAATAAATTTGTGTGCAATACTACATAATGATACATGCCTTCCCCTCCTACTGGCATCAGTCAACCTAAAATAAAATAAAACCATCATTCTTTACTAAGCTTTATGAAACAGCATATTTAGCACTCTTAGCTTCTTGTACGAAAAAAGCACCCTGCTTATTCAACTGGCAAAATGACAAAGACCTCAAGAGGCAATAGATCTGTATACCCAGATTTAGATGGAGTTGATTCTTCGTCCTTAAAAATACCAATTCATTCAAAATATATAAAGGATAGCTGCTTTCTCTGTCATACAAAAGACCTTGTATTATTTAAGGGTTTTTTTCTATTTGCATGGTAAAACATAATGCTAGAAGTAACAAAGAACAAAACTTACCTACATTGTAACAGCACATAACTATAACACATGAGTAAGAAAAACCTTACACTACTTCATTCATGACACATATATAATCCACATCAGTCAAGTATATCTAAAGTCAATTTTACATTACAAGTTAAATATCAAAGCTAACTAGAATATCACTGGTAAGCAGTGAAGGAAATGTAACAAATGTTCAGGAAATGAAAAAGAGCATTAAAAAGTACTGTAAAATTAAAAGGCCTATGCTGTGTTAATACTGTAAATAGCTCACCAACTTTAAGTCTAATGATTGCTTGAAAACTAACTGCAATATCAAAGGTATTTTCAAATAATTAGAAGCATGATTACTATCCACACAGTGAGCAGCCTATTCTTATGCTTCAAGACAGTAAGGGTAGTTTGCATTTACAAAAGTCTGTTACTGAAGTATTTGTGTTTCTAACAATATCAGTCACACAAAAGTACAGATCTAGATTGGACAACATGCATACTGTCAACAAAATTAAAAGTTATAATAGCTTCAAAATTTTTTCTCAAAAATTAAAACTAAAAAACATTTATTTTCATGATTACTTTAATGATTATTTGAACAGATCATTTGGTAGTCTACATGTGATAATCACTACTGGGGATTATTTTTCTCTTACTTGAGAGACAAAAATATAAAAGATTTTATGGAGAAAATCTGAATGAACTGGTTTTGAAAGTTTTTCAGTGAGATGGAGATCCTTAAGGTAACTGCTTTCATATACCATCAAGACTACATTTTGCTGTCCTCCATTACAAAAGAGCAGAGCTAGTTTACCTACCACTCATTTAAAGAATGTTAACTATTCATGTATTACTACTATTATAAAATCCTAGATCTATTGCCAAGAACAAAGTCAATGGGTAAAGCAGAGCACAGAATTTGATGCTTAAAAATATTTGTAAAGTTTTCCTGGTTTTTATAGAGGGAGACATATTTTGCTGAGTGGTTAATGAATTCAGATAGTGACCATTTGACCTGGTCTTTTGGAAGTAATTAGCAGCTCCAGTTACCTGAAAGATGGAGCTAAGATGAGCAGGCAGTTTTAAATCACTGCATTTCTAATTAAAAATTATGTTATTTACAGTCACTCAATAGAAGTTGTAAGCATCTGTGTGCATAAAGAAAGATGCAATAAAGGATTTTAGAGGCTATCCATGGTTGCTGAAAACAGCAAGTGAAGGATGTTGAATACAAAAAGTAGTTGCTAGCTAGATGAGATTATTGCTCTTGCGTAAACCTTTTTTTCAGGTAACTTGTACATCTGTCAATTAATTTCTATGTCCAAGTTTTGTGGAGAAGGTAAGCTTCTTCCCAATAGTGAGCATAAAGCTAAGCTGAAATGAGCAAACAATTTTGTCAGCTTGTCGGACAAATACTGAGAAGGGTACCACAGAAAGGACAACGCAGTGGGATTCTTAAGTATATGAACACTAGTCAAAACCTCCAAGCTCCTAAAATGCACAAAAATACTACTATAAGGCTTTGATGCCATAAGGTAGTTTCTAGGGAGTATAATTACTTTCATAACAAGATTCTTGAGACTAACAATTGCATTTATTCTACCCAAAATTCCCTGTTGCATACATGCCATATGAATTATCACACTATATTTCAGGTATTTTAAACACTGTAATTTCATGATCTATCTATGAAAGCTACTCAAAGACTCCGAAGCATTTTTAAAGCACTGATGTTAACTTTGTGATCTGTGGACTATGGAAAAAAAAGTGTCTGTGGACTAATCCTCAGTTCTCAGGCTCTGCCACTAAAGCAATTGGTGAAAGGCAATTAACAACAAAAAGTGTCTCTATGTCAGTATAATCAACATGTACAACATATCTACAGGAGTCCACTTAAATGTTTTATAACTTTGCCAGTCAAAAGAGATTGAAAGCTACTGCCATATACTGACATACAAGAGCCAAAGCGAACTTTAAAGTTTGGGCTAGTATCAAGAAAGTTTGAATATTAACGAAGCTTGGTAGCAGTTACTGAAGCTTTTTCCTGGACTTTAATAACTGACCATTTACATCTGTTCATTAAGTTCTCTGGGCTATTAAACCAGTTACATTGATTTAATCGGGGAGATAGAAAAATCTGTGGTCTCAAAACAAGTTAAGATGCTTCTCTACTATATTAGTTCATATCCATTATCTTAAAAAGGCTCCAAACCACAATTATAGATTCACAACAACCCAACAACTTAGATACCAGCAATACAATAATTTAAAAAACTTACTGAATATCCATTTTTCATCATCTGGTTTCAATATTTTTATTTAACTACAAGCTTTTCTATTCACTTTTGCCTCAAACATTCTGCTTATCTGTGTGATATTCTGCTGATCTGGATTTGGACTCATTTTTGTCAGAGAAACAAAATATAATAATTTAGACAGTGCTGTAATGACTAGCACTGACAACAAGAATAGACAAGGGAGTCCTATTTACTTAGCAGAGTAACTAAATTGGAAATAAAATCATAAAATAAAGTTTAAATTTAATCAAAATTACTCTCATTTAGAATTAACATAAACTCTTCACAAAGCAGATCAATGATGCCTTAAATACCTGATACCGAGAGTTGCTTCATCAGTTCTCAGGAACTCAAAAGACAAATATGCAAATCTTTTTATAAAAAATACTATGTGCAACTGTAACATTCGCATCTACCTTCTCTACTGTTTGATTACCTTAGCAAAATATATCTGAAATGGATCACATTTTCCACATCCTACCTTTGCAGAGAAAAGGCTTAACTTCAATGGGTGCTTGGACTGAGCTCTGGACCTGGAATAAGACAGTAAAAAAAAATAAAAAAAAAATTTAGTAGTTCAAGCTAAACGAATCACGACTCCCTAAATGCAGAAAAAAATCTAGAGGCATATGAAATAAAAAAAATGGCTGAAAATAGAAATCTGGGCAGTATTAAGAGTTTCTTCAGATCATTTCTACAATGAAGATTCAAACTGTCACCACATGGTCCCAAATATTTAGGTCTCCAAATACCAACTGTTACAACACATAATTAAAGTCAGTTTATAGCCTTTAATCAACTGAATCAAGATAGCTAGTGAGATGAGATAAATTGCTACTGTATTTATTTATGGCACACAGCCAATATAACTAAAATAAGGATCTTGCCTTACCTGAATAGTTTATTGCCAATTGCAAGTACTCTGCCTAACCAAATAACATTTCTATCTGTGTTTGTAAGGAGCTTGCCTATTCAGTAGAACAAAACCCTGAAAAACCATATTTATAACAATTCAGGTACTACAAGAATGAAACAAACCTTTCCTATGTGCTTCTAGTATTTTTATTGTGATCAACACAGAGAATAAAGCACGATCACAACTGTACAAATTGTGCACAGTCAAGAAACAATTATGCCATATTTTGTTTTCCTTTTCCTTCGACCAGTGCCTTGTATTACAAAAAGCTGAACTGACTGAAGTATGATATATATGTTTAATAATAAAATAGCTATTTTCTAAACCAACCAAGGAGAAATATCCAAGTTTATCTAGCAAGCTGTTTATATTTCATATTATCTCAGAAAACTTCCAAACATAGTAAGGCTTTAATGTTTATAAGCATAGCAAAGAATTCTACTAAGGAGGGAAGAAAGAGTCAGGGTAACGAAGGGGAAAAATACCATGGGGTGTATCTTGGTGGACTGCAAGAACTGAAACCATCCAAAAGAGAAGAGGCAGCATGATCTGATCAATAGCTTACCTAACTCTGAAAAGAAAAACCATATGGAAGTCAGAAATTTCATGTGTAAGCTAGATACATTATTTTGTATTTAGCTCCAGTTTCTATTTAAATAGAGTACAGGTTCTTCCACTTCCTAAGTAACAGCATAAATCATAAATGATAAACACAACCTTGTTCTGTAGAGGCACCAAGACTGCAAATACCTTATTTTCTGCTGTATCACTGTGATTATTACAGTAATGTAATCTCTACAGATTTAATTCATTTATGGAGAACACTGTGGAATGAAGCTATTTCAAAATGATTTGTAGCAATTCTTCATTACTGTTTTGTCATCAGAGAATTTCCAAAATCCACAAATGTGTTTTTTGGGGTTTTTCCCCCTGTTTGTGAGGCAATTTCAAAGGAAAGAGTTCTGGCTGAGCATAAAATCTTTTTTTATAGAATAGTATCATCCCTACCAGTCCTTTAATGAGTCATTATAATTACTTTCACTGTTGTCACCAGCATTATGTCCTCCAGCCATATAGTTGTGGATAGCTTTTCTTTAGCATATCTTTACAAATGGAGTTGAAAGCAATCTATTTTCTGCAAAATGGCTGCTTTCATTGTATACAGGACACTGAACCTCTTGTGCAGGACCTTTTCACCATGTTGTGATTGATTTTACATCTATTGAAAACAAGTCTGGTCTCTGCCATTTGTTTACTCTTGTATTCTCTCTTTATGCTTTGGTATGCATTTTTAATTAGATACACTCCAGTTCTTTCACCACTAGCTAACACTTTTATTTGGGAAGAAGTCTTTACTAGCCCTGCAAATATCCGCTGTTCTTTGCAATGTCAAGTCCTTTTCTCACCTTGCTTTGACTTGGTTATCACTTATATCACAAGTAATTCATCCATCTGTTAACTGCTCCAATTCACATTACTTGGCTTTATTTTAAAGATCTTAACAATGGTCAATGGTCTCATCTGGCAGCTGGTTTCTTGTAAAAAATGTGCTTTTCCCAAGTGACATTCTTGTGAGGATCAAAATATTCACTGAACGGGTTTTATCTAGCAGTTTACAGGTCCCTCAGGCTCTCCATAGAACATATTGTATATACCCAGTGCTTTGGGCATGCCATGTGTAGCAATGTAGAGGACTTCACCTTCTTCAGTTTTATTTCACTCTTCTCCAGCTTTCTGCCACGTTTTCTTTCCATACTTGTGGGTTCATTCTTGCCACAAAAAAAAAAGACGATACATATCACACATCTACATGAATGTTTAAGTTTGGATCCAGAGTGTGCCTTTAAAGCAAAACTCCCTGTTCTGGTGTACTTTGGTGCTTTGGTTTGCATCATGAATCTGTCTGGGAGTGCTGGAAGTGGATTTTTTCATATAAAAAACTGCAGACCAGGAATATGCTTAATACACTTTGGTTGCAAATGAGAATTCAGTCTTTCAGAGCTATCCAAAGTAAAAAATGCCTAAAGAAATGCAGTGTCAACACCTGTTTAACCCTGCAGATTTGTTCCTACTAGTCTGTACTACTTCCTAACAACAGACATAGCCCCAGAAATGATTGAAGTTTTCTTTATTCCTTGGCTGTCACTACCTGACATTGGTGAGAAGCATTATACCAGTTACACAGCACTTTTGTAAAGGAATGTTTCAGTCCAAACCCAGAAATATCTTAAGTACTAAGTGTAAAATTTATTTTTATTGTGTCACAAATAAGGGGGGAAACTCCCACTGAATAAAGAAAAAAAAAAAAAGAAATAGGTGGAACATTGTTCCATCCCACAGTAATCCAGAAAAAAACCACAGTATGTCCACTTTACATACCACCTTTCTCTTAATTTACAGTCTTCAATTTACTGTCTTCTACACAGTTATTTAAATAATCCGTCTCTCACAGAGTAGCACCTTTGCAATTGCCAGGGATACAAACCCACTTCTCTGTTTCCTCATAAAAATTTTCCACAGACACCCCCAACACAAGCATTTCCAGCAAGACTGATTTTTTCTTGGCCTTATCTTCTCCTGATGGTTTGTAGATAGTTCTCACAACTCAGCCATCACTTTAAATAGACATAAAAAGACGAAAGTCCAGTTTCCTTTCAGACTGTATGTGAAACTTCTATTGGCTGGTGAATACAAAAACTTTCAATATAAATGAGATCTTTTGGCTCCAGCTGGGGAGGGAGTGGTGGTGTTATGGCTTATTATAGGGAGCATTTGCTCTCTTAATATGCTCTCCCTTTTAAACTGGGATGGATTATATTCAAATACATTGTTATCATTCTTCTCACCCAAATTAATCTGGGTATATACTTGTCATACTTTAATGGGTAGGTCTATGTTCTGGAAGAGATGAAAATAGTTTTGTTTGCAGGTTTTCAATAATCATATGCTTCATAATTAATGAAGCCTTTCTCAAACCTCTAACAGCTTTCTGCAGCTGATCGTAGAATTGTTGAGAAGACTAAAAAAAGTAATCTCACTCTTATACTATTTTAACTAATCTTGTAAAATTGTATTCATTGTCTGTGACAAGACCTGTTACTAGTCTGTATGCAGCAAAGAGATGATCAGGCATTTTACAAGCTGTTGGGGATGTCACAGAGGTAATTGTAAGCACTTCTAACTGTTTTGAGTACTTGCCAAGTATGACAGAAGAAACCATTTTCCCATATCACAGGTTTGCCGAGACAGAGCTCCAGTCCATTCCCAGGGTAAAAGGCTGCATTTAAGTTTAAGAAACTACTATTCCTCATTTACTTTTTCAGTGTTTGACTATGAAACAAAGTTCTAAGGGGAAAAAACAAAATCAACAGTGCGCTGCTTCTGACTCTAGTATCCCTTCACAAGGATGATGTTAGCTCTTGGACTACCCAAAGTATATTCATTCCCTATGCTCTGTTCTACATGCTTAAACACAGAAAATATAACTGTCTGCAACTGTAATGTTTTGTCCAATCCACAATGCATCATGTGTTCTAATCCCAGGCTTTCTAAAACTGTATCTTCTGTTTATTTGGTTGCCTTTTTTTTTTAATATTATAAAAAAGTCCTGGACACTTCCTCCTGTCCTAGCACAAACAGCATTCTGTTTGTCTACATACACGATTTGCAAGAACATTGCGGCCAGTCTTTCAGTGTATTTCTTGTGTTCTACATACAACGCTTCAATTTTGTTACTTAGCTCTGTAAAATTAAACCCATTAATTACAGAGCTGCAAGAATATTGCTGCTTTAACCCAATCACAAACAGTCTTTGTGGAAAACCATATACTAGATAAGCCAGGAAAAAATGGTGTGATGTTTTAGCAAGTCTGATCCCGGCTGATCACTTTACTACAAGCAAGGATAAGATATTATAGGGAAAACTGGAACAATGTAAGGGTCCAATCAAAAGAAGTTTTTATCACTCATGACAGCCATCCAAGTAATAAAAAAGTGAACAAATTTTGAACATTTTCATTCAGTACTGCACTACAGGGGAAAAAAAAATCGTCTGCAGATTAGCACTGGTTAGACCAAAACAATGAGGGATTCAGTAGTATGGAAGAGAATGCCCTTCAGACTAAATTACAATTTGGAAGTGTTTAACAACATATGGTCTCTTTTCTTTGACATATACGATTAAGAATATATCTTTTTTATATCAAAATATAAAATACCATCTGTCATAAGTACCAACTATGATACTGCCTCTATAGATCCAATTAATTCACTATACTTTCTAATGTAAATATTTTTCCTATTTTCTCCTTTTTTCTTCTTCTGTAACTATATTTATTTATAAAATTTCAATAAATGTATATATGTTAAAAGTCAATACTATGACTTGAAATGTAATTAGGAATAACAATGAAAGTCTGTTTCACTTTGTGTTTCAAAGCAGAAGGGCCAAATCTTCACATGGTTTGAAATGACACAGTTCATTTAAGTCAGTGGGTATAGGTAAATTACAAAGGCATAACTATGTTGCTTTTCCTTACTACACACCTTAACCCAGAGGAATGCTCACTTTTCATAAATATTTGTTTATTTCTTTTTTCAGAAGTGCAGAGTTCTTTAAAGATATGTGACTGCAGAGTGAGAATCAAAATATAGTAAGTATTTCTCATTAAGGTGTCAGAATTCCAGTGAACAAGGAGGAGTAAAAGGATTGCTACTGAAAACATGGTAGAAATCAGGAAAATACCTCCTTAATATAATCTCAAAAAAGGAAAGAACCTTTGACCACATAATTATTTTAATGACTTTTGAGAACATTAAAGTATGCAAAAATCTTAAAATAAAGTCTCAAGACTGTAGGAGCTAAGTTTTGCCAGGATAAAGCAAGAAAGATCATTAACAGCCTGTTTGAAGCAGGGTGCATGTTTTCTTTTGTATGAGATAAACATACATAGACAAAAACACAGACACACACAGACTCCCCACACACACACACACCCACACGCCACACCCCCATACACCTCCTCTACTCTTTTTTCTGAATAATTTGGCTGTGGGTGCAGTGGTACAAAAACCTGACACTTCCAAGTCTGCTAAAGTGTCATTAAAGAGGTGACTGGATCTACGTGAGGTTATTCTAGTGTAATTTATAACATAGTACCTTTTCACCTGCTTCCACGTAGTTGTCCAGGAGCAGAAAATGCTGACCATCTCTTAACACTACATTCTCAATCCTTAAAGAAGCTTCCAAAACCAAACCATAATGCTCTTCTTGGACATTCATGGTGGAAACTTTATATACAGTCCTAATAAATTGGGGGTTTAGGTTCTTAAGCTATCCAATGCTTTCTAAAACATCTGTAGTATTTCAGTAACTAGATAATAAATGAACTTCTAAGACATTGTATTGTTTTAGCCTTAATAAGTTCTTGAGGGACTGAGTTCCACAAGTTCACATATTGTCTGAAGAAGTCTTTCCTTGGCCTTGTATTTTCTTGCAATTTACAAATTAATTTTTGCTCCTGTGTTAACATAAGGATAATAGAAATTCCAGTTTGCTTCTCTACATCATTCATCAGTATGCATGCTTTTATCTGATTATCTCCTATTCATCTTCTTTTGCTTATGCTGTTTTTATGCACATGACCATTCTTATTACCCTTCTCTAAATCCTCTCATTTTCTGTAATACTGTTTTTGAGAGGAGTACATGTGGTACTAGTCCTATTACATTCTTTTATTGATTTGATGACACATTGCAGGTTCCTCTGCCATTCTATTGTCTAGTTACTTGAGCACAGGTGCCGTTTGGCTGCAGTTTGATTCCAAGCTCCGGACAAATTTAACCCACAGCACTTTAGGGCAAAGCAGTTTGAGCACTTCAGCGCGGCACATGCCACCTTCTACTCAGTGCCAGAGAACTCATCCCTCTGAGGGTCTCTGCTCCCAAGGGCTCCAAGCAACAGTAAACAGCTATGGATTTGCTAGTGCCCAATCCAGCAAGCACAAAGGACAACGCGGGTGCGACCGCAGCATCCTCCCGCCTCAGGGGCTCCTCAGGTCTCTTGACGCTGCTGCCGCCAGGCTCTTCCACGGCCGCAGGCCCGAGCCGGCCGCAACTCGCCCGCTATCCTCGCCGTCCCTCGGGCTGGCCTGCGTAGGAGCGCCGAGGAGCGCCGGGGCCAACCGCGGCCTACGCGCCCGCCGCCGCCCGGGAGAGGCTTCCCCGCTCAGCCCCGGCTCCTGAGGCGGCCCGGCGGGGCATGGGCCGGTTTAACGGCCGCAGCTGCTCAAGCGCCCAGCGCGGGCCTGCCAGCGGCGCGCGCCGTTGCCATGGCTCCCGGCCCCCCCTCCCCGGGCCGCGGGACCGGAAGCCCCTGCCGCGTGCCCTTTGAACCGGGAAGTCCTCGCGGAGGCTGGGGCGGACTCGGTTTGAATGAAATCCGGCTGATTCACGGTGGCCCGGGCCGAGGCGGCGCGGCCGGGGAGGGCTCCGCGCGGAGGTGAGGGCCGGGCGGGGCGTGTGGCCTTCTCATAGGGGCCCTCGGGGGCACGGCGCGGCTCCTGGGGGCTTCGCTGCGGCACGGGGCGGCCTCTGTGCGGCCTCTGTGCGGCGGCGTTGGCGTTGGGGCCCGCGGGGAGCGGACCCGAGCGCCGGAAGGGGGGGAGGCGGGCGGCGGGGCCGGGCCGGGCCGGGCCGGGTCTGATGGCCCCGGGGGGGCGGTTTTCTCTCTGCGGGGCACCGGCCTAAACGGGGAGCGCGCTGAGCGCCGCGGGGTTGGCGGTGCCCGCCCGCGTTTGTGCTGCTTGCCTCCGAAGAAAGTTTGGGCGCTTTGGAGCGGCGGCGGGGCCGTGCCCGGGCGGAGCGAGGCGGCCGGGCCCGGGGAGCGGCGCGGGCGTGGGCCCTGCTGCCGGAGCGGGACGCTCGGGCCTCGACGCTTCACGGGCCCGCGGCACTCCGGCCTCCCTGCCTGTCCGGAACGGCCGCCGTGTTTTCCCTCCGTGGCGGCAGGCGGGGCGGGCGGGTGCGCAGTGCCCGGGGGCGGCCGCAGCCCGTGTCCCACCGGGGGGACCCGGCGGTGGCAGCGCCGCAGCCTGCGGAGCGCGGCGTTGCGGCCGGCCCCGGCTGCGGGCCGCTGGAGTGGTGGCGGGGGAGCGCGGGCAGAGCTGGCTGGGGGTGCGCCAGGGAGAAGGGATCTTTAATCTGTGACGGGAAAGACCAAGCAGGGCTCAGTAGAAAAGAAGCGGTAATCACAGGTGACAGCGCCGTGCCCGGTGTGCTGCCGGCTGGCGCGCCGCTCTCCCGGGGGAGGTGGTGCCGCCGGTCCCGGGCCGGCAGCCGGCAGCGCTGCTGTATGGCCAGCCCGGCCCCGCAGCTGTGAGCCTTTCAGCTACGCTCGGGAAACCGGGAAAACGACCGGGATGGAGACTGACTTTCTAAAAAAAACTCTTACGCCAGCCTATCTGAAAGCTGTGTGTAGCTGTAAAGGTACTAGGCAAGCTGAAGGGCCTGTCGGGTTTGTATTAATGGTAAAGCTTCCACCCTCTGTCAGTCCAAGGTGTACGGTATGTTCGGAATATAGGGAGTGCTTGAGGAAGAAGGCTCTGCTGAGGAGAGCACTGTCCATAAGCCTGTGTTACGGAAGCAAGGAAGAGACCTGTGTTTGTGAAGAAATCCAGAAATGGGCTTGCAGATGAATTGCCTCTGTAGTGTGAGTTTGAGCAACTAGGTTTGTCCATAACTTAATGGGAAAACTGTGTTCTGTCAGCTGTTATTACATGCGACATCAGGTATACTAATTTTCTGTGGGTAAGAAAATGAGAAGTTAAGAGCGTGCTTCAAAATTAACATGAAATAATACAAAAATAAAATAGTTTGTAAACTTTATTGGAAGTGATTCAATCCTGGCAGGCATTATTGTAGTAGTAGCTACTACTATCTCCTAAACATCTAGGGTGATGGGAAAGGGCAGGTAGTTAGGATATGTTAAATAGAAAACCAGTGTGATGAGTACTTGCTGGAGCTGATTGCAGCGGACAGTTCCACAACAGTTGTGTGCCTGCTCGCCCTTCCACAGATTCTAGAGAAACTCATTACTATTTTGTGGATTTCAGTGGTGGTATGATTTATTAATGAATATTCTCTTATCTGTAAGTTTGGTATGAATGCACTTAAGTAGCTTTAGAGTAGTTTGCTTGGGTCTGGGTTACTTCAGTAGCTCCAGCTTAGCAATGAATGTAGTAGGATTAGGTTTGCTGGGCTGGAAATCGGCATCCAAGAAGCTAACCTGCATACCTTCTAGCCCAGCTCAGGTCTAGGTGGTGCAGAAACATGGGGTTGACAGAGCTGAGCACATTATGGAAGCAAAATGGTCATGTAGCTCTGGACTGGCACCACTGAAACTGCATTCATTCATGGTATGGTTAACCTTTAGCTTCAATGAACAGATTACTGAAAACTGATGGTAATTATTTTCGTTCTCTTTTCACACAAAACATATAGGAAGATAGAATCCCCCCTGACACTGCATGGTGAACTGGAGCTTTCCAAATGGGCAACTCTTGCCAATTATTACAGTTACCTAGCAGTAGTATTATGAACAAGTATTAGACATAGGTTAAGATATTTTGGGTTTCAGATCAGGTTTGAGATACTGTATGTATACTTCCACTGCATTATTATTGACCACAATTTTTTTTTTTTGAGACAAAGACAGTTAAAAGAAAATTACAATAATGGAAGTTCACGTTTTTAAAATACCATCCTGTGACCGAGATTTTTTAGCTGAGGTGTTTTAATCATGGACATAAACAAGCAAAGAAGCTACTTTACTTCTTTTTTTCTTAAGCCATCAGTGACCGCATTGATCTCAATGATGAGTGCATGTCATGCAAATGCAGTGCACCAAAATGCAAGTTTATGATGATTATAAATGGCCTTCTGTAATTTTCTGGTATGGAACTATTTGATATGTGTGTTTGCTTCCTTAAAGATTAAGTTCAAATGGAGACTGTTAACTCTTCCTTGCAGACAGAAGGAAATACTATCAAAATACATTTCACTGACTTTGGAAGGAAAGGAGGAGAGATTTGTTGTGGACCGTTTGTTTACTTTTCTTTGGGTTTTGTGTGTGTCTCTGTATGTAGGGGAGAAAACAACAGGTAAGTGTGTAATCAAAACTAGACTTTTGCACTTTGCAGCAGAGGGGAAAAATTCTCAACTATAGGTTACCATGTTGTGTGCTTCCTCCAGGGAACTGACCAAGCTCACAGAGATCTCTTTTCTTCAATGACCTTGTAAGGAGTGAGGAAGAGAATGCAAGATCCCTGGGTGGCCAGCTGACTAAAAGCGAATTGGGTTGTAACTCTGGAGCCCACTTGTGAGCTGGTTGCAGTTCTGTTGCAGCCTGTGCTAACGTAACTGCTGGCTGTTGTGGTCCTGTCTCATCTGATCTCTCCTGGATTGTTTCCTTGTGCAAAGCTGGCAGAAATGCAGGAACTTGTTTTCTGACTTGTTAGTGGAAATCCACCGCAGCGTGTCAGCACTGAGAAACTCTGACTTGTTCTCTATCCTCTTAACTTTCTAGGAAGTTTAACACATCTTCCTTTCCTCTTGTACTTCTTGAGATATGGTTTAGAACAGTCTCGTTAAGTTACCTCAGTTGTTAAACAACACAAAACCAAAAAACCAACCCCAAACCCCAAAGACCTTCTTTGGGCAGCTTTAGCCTAAAGAGTGACTTAAAATAAATGCCTTCTGGAGTCTAGGTTAGCATTAGAAGCAATCAGCTCTCCCAAGACCTTTTTCTGTTTTGCCAAGACAACTGTTTCTGAGATGCTGTGTGAACCCTTTGAGAAGTGAACAGGGTTAAACCCAACGGTTTTGTTAGCCTATCGGTTTACTGCAAGGCTGCACAAATGGCTGTCCTGGCAGTACTGAGAAAGCAGCATCAAGTTGGTAAGCAGCAGCAGCAGCTTCCCCACAGCTCCTTATGTTAACATTGACATCGAAAAAAACATCAAATCATGGCCACAGATCTGTTTTAAAACACTGCACTCCCTACAAATGATTGAGTGATGCAATTAGTGGGCAGTGTTCTCTGGGAGGAGAACATGACTTTTAACTCCTAAACTGAATGTGACACAGCCTTTCTCAGCCTGAATTCAGGTAAACCTAAAGGCCTCTGTGACTTTCCCAGTCATGCCAACTGCTCTTGCAGAAATAACAGGAAAACTATCTATACCTGCAGACTGCTCTTTACCTTTGTGCTTAGGTCATTTTAGCTATGACAGAATCTTCTAAAATAGTAATAAAGGACCATAGTTTCAGTTTCTAACAGCATTTTAAGTTATTAATTTTAAATTGCTTAAACAGGTTATTGAGGTACCTTACTCTTCCATGTAATTTTGACGAACTTGGAAAATTTTTCAGTGTTACAGATACCTAGGCAAGACATGGCATGTACCACTTCTAGGCATTATATGGTACAAGCAGGAAAAAAACAAACGCAGGCATGCTTTGGGTTATTCTTCAGTGGTACTTTGTCCACTTGTAGGTCCTTGATGTAACCCTTCTTTTTACATGTGCTACTGTTTCTAAATTTTACTGGTGTTTTTTTTTTGCCTTTTGCCTCCTTTCTATTTCCTTCTATAGGAAAGAGACCTACTGGCATCATCTTTATAGTGAAAAAGTGAGAGCGGCTGCTGAGTTTGTTCTGTGATCGCCTCTTGCTGACCACGAGGTTAGAAATGTGTATTTGCTTTATTTGTAAATGCTAAAGTTATCTTAATTAAGGTCTAAAAGTTTTGCTCAAGATGTTTTAAGGTTTACAAAAGTATTATTTCATAAATGGGATTTATGGCTGAAATAATATTTGGGCACAGTGGATTAACAAAAATTAAAATTTGTTTTAATTTGCATAGCTAAACGAAATTCTTCAGATGCTTATAGAGAGTAAACAAATATGTTTAGATCTAAATATACTATAACCTACTAAAACGCCTTCAGTTACAAATAAGAAAGAAAAGCATTAATTGCCAAAACTCTAACCAGAGTCAAGCCACAGAGCTAGTGAAAAAATTTACAGCGCATCTAGACTGGTTTTTGGGAGAAATTCCTCTCTGTTCTACTTACTGTCTTGAGAATCTGAACATGTTCAGGTCAGTGACTTGTCTGCGGTTGTTAGGTAGGAAATGTTACATCCCTCCAGTTCTGTAAGACAATGAGATTTTGTCGTTTCAAAACCTGGAAAGTTATGCTGATAAATAGTTTGTGTAACTAATTAGTCTAATCCAAATATAAACCAGCAAAATATGCTTCTGTAAGTGATGTACTATTCTGTTGGGTTAGAAACTGGAATAAATTATGTGAATAAAATATTAATGAACGAGGAATAACTATTGCTTTTCACTTGCTAAAGTGAAATGTAAATAGGTGTAAGATTCATTATTCAATGTTATTTCTTAAATGTACATAGGTAATACACTTCATAAGCTTATGGAAGTTGATGCAGTTGTAGGAAAGACCAGTTTTATGGTTACCAGTTGTAGAGACTAAGAGTTTCTTAAAATAGATGTACAACCATGATTGATTAAAATCATAATTTTAGTAGTTTAAGTCTACTTTTCAGCTACTCTTCAGCCCTCATTAATGTCATGAAAGATGAATCATTGTGGGTTTCAATGGAGGAGTATCTACCACAGAGGGTAAAATGAAATGTAGTTGGCATTAATTTGTGCTCGTGACTGTTTTGTTGAAGCCATTTACCATGTGCTTACATAATAGCTTTAAACAGCAACTTAACCTTTCCATGGAAATCCTACAACTTAATTTGGAATTTATTGTAGTGCAGAATAGAAAAGTATGTACACTTTGTGTGCAGCTTTTGCCTGTAATAAAGAGGCTTGGTTTCAATGACTGTCTGAAAAGAAAAGCATAACCACTGACCCTTTAATAAACTCCTGTTTATTTCATATAGTGCCAAAGTAGCTTTAAGAAAGTACTGTTAGTTGAAACTGCAGTTGTTGGTTTTGCATGTTCTATAAAATCAAGGGAGTGAACCAAATGAAGCTAATAGTTTGCTAGTGTATTAAGCTAGGGAAGTGAAATAAGCAAATAGAGCAAGTGTTGTTGATGCATGTCTTAGATATTGTTGCTTGAAATAAGTGAAATTCCATGCATGATCAAAAAAGGTGTTAGATAATCTTGTCTAGTGGTAGGTTCAAGTGCTGCCTCTTTGTGTGTTAACAGGAGGCTTAAACTCTTTGTTTTAAACTTAAACTGAAATAAAGCTTGTTAGTATCTAGGCAGTAAAAATATTAGCACATTTCAGAAGGAATAATGAGATGTTCACCGTCAACATAAAGGCTTTTTTATTTTTAATGTACAAAACATTTATTTTTCATTATAAATTCAAATATCTTTTCATAATTAATTTTTAAAGGAAGGTTCTTGAATTAGTATTGTTAATGCAGTCTATTGAAATTATGTAAATAATTCTCTTATGTGTAATCTAACATCCATTTGGAGGATGAATGTATTTTGGAAATACCATTACTTGCTGTTCTCAATTGCTCTTATATCACCTGAACAGGCTTTGTTGTTGTATTAAAGCTTGTGCAGTTAAGATCATGGTTTCAAATGTTTTACTTTGTATCTTCTATTTCACAAATAAGTCATGAAAATTTACTAATTTCTGTAAGCCTTGGAAATGGCTTGATTTGCTGAAAGCAGCTTTGTAAAAGGTAATATTCAGTAGTTTTTGTTTATATAACAAAACTCAGTGATAAAATAAAGCTAAGACACTGAAAAAAGCAAGCAAGCAAGATAAGTCTGTTACAGCTGGGACAGAACCTTACTTAGCTATCCACAGTTAATTAGTAGATTGCTTTTCAACAAGAGAAAGTGAATAAACTGCAGATAAACATCAGTGTAATCTTTTTTATTTGGGCACCTTAACAATTATTCCTGGAGATCACTCCTTTGAAAGCTAGACGATAGAAAACTTTTGTGGTTTTGGTTTTTTAAGTTTTAATTTTTTGTGGGTTTTTTGTAGTTTTGTTTTTGGCTTGCTGTTTTTTGTTTGCTTGGCTTTTTTTTTTCAGTAAAGGGTTACATTGATTGGAAGAATCTTGCACTGAAGCAATGGCACATGCAACACTGGAAATGTATTAAATGCCTGTACTGTCACTAGTGTTCTAAGTATATACACATTAAGTGTTTACTTTACAGTATTTCTTTTAGTATAATGAGTTCATTAAAAAAAAAGCTTTTGATGCTAATTCAGAGATCCATAATCTGCTCAGTGTCTTTCACATGTAGTTTTGATGATAACTGACAAGCAGTAAGTTAATTAGCGCAGAACTTACTAATGAGGATGCTAAAATCCTTACTTTCACGTTTTTATTGATACTTTTTAAACAAATTGGAGTAAACTTCATTGTATACCTAATAAGTTTTAGTCGCTTCCTGGATGTAGGTGCTGTTCTTGGGCAACAAAAATCTCCCAATCAATTGAATGATAGGAAAGTTTTGAAAAGTTTGACAAGAGTGCTCATCTTCAGAAATGGGAATAACCCAAAACCAAAGCAATAAAACAAAGTCTGTTAATTAGCATGGAAGACAGCTTCTTGAATTAATATGTGGTGTTAATTAACAGGAAGTCTGATGTTGTGTTGTAATTACCACCAATATTTTTGACATACTGAGTGACTGAAGGTGAATTATATAGATAGCAATTGAGTAAACACTTCAGAGCTATGGAACATTTTTCCTTTGTTTCTGTTTTCCTAGAAATAATGGATAGACTTCTGCGACTTGGAGGAGGTATGCCTGGGCTGGGACAGGTTAGTATGTATATAACTTGTCAGTATCTTCTCTTTGTTATTAAACAGTTCTAGAATATTCCTTTTATTATAGTTAAAAACAGCATCAAAAAAGAGAGTTCATAGTAATAATCTCTGATTCTAGAGATGCTATATAAGTTTATGCAAATCATTGTTGCAGCCTGACTGTTTGTTGTCAATATGAACTCCTGTGTTGCCACTGAGTTTACAGAATGTTTAGAAACTTTTCATTTGGTGTCTGAACATTTTAAGGTTTGGATTGAAAAGCAACGGAAACACAGAATAAAATCCAAAAATCAATTTTGAATAATACGAGTTTTCAGAACATGGAGATTGCTCTAAATGGGTGAGTGTACCCACCTGCTCCTTCATAAATGAAATGTTCCAGTCCTTGGATCACATTGCAATGGACATTATAAGGTCCTGAAGTATATGTAAATTTCAGGAGGAAGTTGTGAGTTGAATTTGTCACTTGCAGGTAGTTCTAGCACCTGTAATTGTGTATTTTGCTTTCTCATGTTCACTGTTGTCCTCACTTCTGTAACTCTGCTCACAGCAAAAAGGCCTCCCTGGTAGCTGTCCTGTTGCAGTGGGAGACCTACACACATTGTATGGCCTCTCCTACCACTAGAGCAAATCCTAGTGCTTTTTTCCTTGGCCAAGTGGTGTGGCCAGCAGTCTTCAAAAATAAAACCAAGCTGATCTTACTACATTGTGCTGATTACTGCGGACACAAGGGGGGGGAAAATAATTGGGAACTTCTTGGTCTGAGGCTTGTAGGAAGGATTATTTCCTTAAGGAAATGGCTCCAGTGTAATTTCCTTTGCAGTCTTGGCTGGCTGCAGTAGCTGGCCTTTCTCTGCTTTCCTCATCTGCCTCTGGGGCTCTGTTCTAAATTGAGAATCCAGACTCTTGTTCTTCTGGAGAAATAAGTTCTGTTTGTCTCTGGCTTCATGAGGTGTGCAGGTTTGCTTCTGGGACGACTGAAGTTGCTAAACACACAGCTTCCTTTAGTTCGTTGTAGTGTGCTTGCGTCCAGTATTACTGAGAAAGGAGTGGTTTAATACTGAAGCATTTGGTGAAATATTCCAGGCTGATTTACAGCCTCTAGGTGTTTTGCCAAATAAGCTGTAACTTTTGGTGCATGATTTTTTTCCTTTTTATAGCTAAAATTCTATTCACGCTCTCTTAGTGAATCTTCAAGCAGCCCTCAGTTATTTTTAGTTTCACTTTCTTAAACAGTTATTTCTCTTCTTCCCTGAGCTGCCAGCCTGCTTCATGACTCTTCATTTTTTAACATCTGCGCAGTCTAATCACTCAAGCTTTCACTTCTTAGTCCTCTCTGAACTTGACGCATATCAAAGCTGTTTTTCAAATTTACAGTTAACTCTCTCTGCTTTCTGAATTTCTCAGCTTTAACTTAAAGCTTGCTAGAAAATTGTGGCAGACAATAGAACATAACATTCAGAAGCAGCTTGCTGAACTTCTCTGGCAGCTTTGGCCTGCAAAGCTGCTTTGTGTTTGTTTAAATATGGAATTGTCTCTTAAATGAATTGACGAGTATGTGTTGGATTAAAAAAAAGGCAGAAAACTGAATTGCTCTTTATGCAAGTTGCTGCTTGCATTGGATATCTTGACTACTTTTGTAGCCTTTTGGTTTAATGAATCAATAGGAAGGCTTTTCAAAAAGAGTAATTTTATGTTCCCTAACATAAGGTGTTACAATGGGCCTTGAAAGATCACTTTGTTCTGAATATCAATTGGTTGATAATGGAGAGTGAGGGATAATCCAGAGTGAATCAGATGGCTTTGAGGTAGAAGGAGGAAGTTGGGTGTTTCTTGGACATACTCTGTCCCACTGGGAAGTAAACAAAGTTATTGCCGTTTGTTTGAACTAGAGTGTTTTAACCAACTGCACAAAGCTTTTTACTTTTCATATTGCTGTGTTACAGTTGTTCTGTCTTTGGAGGTTTTATGTTTAAGGTTGAACATAATAAAAACATCTGTTGAATGAGTCATTCTTGCTAACATAAGAATCATCTGTCTATAGTCTTGTAGAAAAAGAGAAGCATTTTCAAAATAATTTTATAACAGAATGTGGGGATTTTTTTTCCTGTAGCTAAGGGTTTGTTTAGTAAGAGGACTGCATCACATAAGGTCTGCTAACAGTCTGTCTGATTTAACATCAGCAGAGGGCTACGAAGATGATTAGGGGACTGGAGCATCTCCCTTCTGAGGAAAGGCTGAGGGAGCTGGGCCTGTTCAGTCTGGAGAAGAGAAGATGAGAGGGGATCTTATCAATGTAAACAAGCATCTTAAGGGCTAGTGTCAGGAGCATGGGGCCAGGCTCTTTCCAGTGGTGCCAAGCAACAGGACAAGAGGAAATGGACACCGTTCCATCTGGATATAAGGAAGAACTTCTTTACCTCAAGGGTGACAGAGCACTGGAACAGGCTGCCCAGAGAGGCTGTGGAGTCTCCTGCTCTGGAGACTCTCAAAACCTGCCTGGACACAAATCTGCAGCCTGCTGCAGGTGAACTTGCTTTATCAGGGGGTTGGACTAGGTGGTCTCCAGAGGTCCCTTCCAACCCTGATCATTCTGTAATTGTTATGTTCAAGTAACAGCAAATGAGTTCCTGTTGGATCTCTGCCATGAAATTCTTTCTCATTGGCTTGCCTTGGCTTCTTCAACAGCAGTTACTCTGCTCTTTCCCCTTGGTAAAACCACCTCTTCTGATTATTATCTTGTTTAGGTTCTTAATTTCCAAACTCAAATGTGTTGTCCCAAGTCCTCTTTGGATTCATGTTTTTACAATTTTCATTTCAAGTCTTTTGGTGTCTTGTATTCCACTTGAAAACTGCTTTCAGTGAATTTGTGTTTCTTCACTTTTCTTACTGCTTGCTCCATCAGCATGCTGCTGAGTGGCTGATTGGCCTTCAATGTTGAATTGTCTAGAGGTGGTCAGTGCTAAATTCCATTGACGTTAAGCCTGTCTTCATATGGCTAATAAACTCTTTAAGGAGTTGATCTTTACTATTTCAACAATAAAAATTCCCTCCAGTGACCTGTGGCTCAGAAATTTTGAGCCTTTGTCTATCTAAAACTAAAAGAGAGGAAAAGGACTGTCTTCCTGGGCAGCAGGTGGACAGGAGAGGAGGAAGAGGATATGATAGCTTTTGGCATCGCATAAGCCGTGCACAGTATTTTCTGGCCATGAACTTGGTCATTGAGTTTGTATTGTTCGTATGGGAAGGTACCTGTGTTTAGTTTTGAACTTGATACTGTAAATAAGACCTTCTTTGCAACACTGCTTCATGCGGAAATCATTTGTCTTACATGCCTGATATACTAGGCATTTGAATTTCTGCTCTTATGGTATACACATAAGGAAGAATGAGAGACTGAAGATTTTTTTTTTTAAAAAAAAAGATGCAGGGGAACGGTTATAGTTTGAAAGTGTTGTGATGTCTCAAATAAAATGCGTATTATTTTAATTTCCCTTCTGTAGTTCATAGGAGTTTGGATTTTGTCAGTGCTCTGGTTTTTCTTCTCTTGTGTGGTCTCCTCTCTTCCTCCTCCTGCCCCTTGTTGTGTTGGATTTTTCTAGTTAGTAGCTTTCCTGGTTCATTCTTCTCCATCTCTCCCTGTTCACCCCCCTGGAATACTGCCTGCCGCAGAATTTCACTAGCGATTTAGTACTTCACTTTGCATTGTACATTTGCTGCAGACAACATAACAGGCTTTTGTGGGGTACATAAAAGCATTCTACTTTTGTGGCAGGCAGGAATTTGGAGCAACACTCCTCTTCATTTTTTATGCTGAACTATTGTTTGCTAGTGAACTCGGTTCCACATATGCCTCTATTAGGCAATCCTACTGGATACTATTTAAGAATGTGAGCAAATTAAATGCATTTTTAGCAGAGCTCTCTCCCCAGCACTTCCAGAACAGTAATCAAAGCTGTATGAGTTCTTGTCCATGCTAACACATCCTGTCTTATTTTTCTGAATCCAGATGTGATAGGAAGCAGTGAAATAATGATGCTTTTAAAATGGTGTTGAAATAATTTTTCATTGCTTGATGGATTTTTTTAAATGTTCATTTACATTGCTGTGTTGGTGCAGACAACTGTTCTAGTGCAATAAATGGAAAATAAAACTGATCCTGTATTTCTGAATTAACATATTTGATGGCAGAGGGGAAGGAGAAAAAAATCCAAATGGGAAGGGATGGAGAGACAGAGAAGTGACCTGTGTCTTAAAAGGAGTATTTACACCTTGACTTGGAATATAGAAAATACAAATGCAGAAAACTATTTTATTTGAATAATGGACTTGCCAATTAGCCATCAAGTGCTTCCATCTGTGAAATAGTTGATCAGATGGGTTGGCTGGGATGTTTCCAGATTAGGGCATTGTAAATGGCACTTGAAAACTGTCACTTTGATTATGAGGTTTCAAGCATTGCACTGCTTGATGTTGTGGAACCTTTTTCCCTCATATTATCATGGGTTTTTAGAACAAGCTGATCCCATTTACTAAATCTATGGCACTGTGGGAACTTGAGAGACCTGCCACTGATCCAAAGTTCTGTTTCATCTGTTGATCTAGCCAGGATGGTTATGAAAGAGCACTACTGGCTCAGTATTCTGTGGGGCTTCAGAATAAGAAGGGTCAGGTTCAGTATAGATCATTCCCAACTAACAATTAAATGCAAGTTTTGTTGAGTTACTTCATTAAGCTGAGGGGTCCCTTGAAGTAGATGTTCTAGCTGGCTAATCTACATCCTAGGATTCCCTATGTAAAAAACCAAAACAAACCTCAACAAAACCCCTCAAAAACAAAACAAACCCAGACACACACCTTTACCCACTACCACCACCATGACCCACCCACCCCCACCCCCACCCCCCAAAAAAAAAAACCCAAAAACCAAACCCAACCCCAAAAACAACCAGAAAAAAACCCCAATACTGTAAAATCTTATTGAAAATTGTTTTGGTTAATTGATTCTTGAAACTGGCTGGGTTTTAGTTTGAAGGGTGCAAATGTGTTGTTTAACACAATGGAACAGGCTGTGGAGTGTTTTGGTATCTTGGTGTCTGTTGCACCTGCGTGACTTTTTCCTTCCTGTGTCTCCTGGTGTATATGCTTTATGTGGCTGGAAGTCTGGTGATACACTATTGTTAGCTTCTCATGCGTATTTGAAGCTTCAGATGCTCCTTTTGAGAATACTCTGCCAGGAGAATAAATCTGAATTTTAGCTCTTAAAATTGTGCATAATTTTTGTGCTCTTTGTTCTGAGACATTTTCCAGCAAAGTTCTCGAGTACTAAGAATGCTAGTATTTCTAAAATTCCAATATACCTCCCAGTAGGTAAGATGGTGTACAATTTAGGTGGGTTATTCCAGTTCTACTTTTCCCCCAGAGGCTATCAACCCATTTAAAGAGCAGAAAAATTTTCTCAGTGACATTTTTCATCCATTGAAAACATCCAACATCAGCTCCCATAAAAAGTTCAAAAGACTTTATCTATTGCCTGAGTTATCTCCTGTAGAAAGTCTGTGTCTCTTTATATAGCCAAAATATGTGATTTTGTTTTAAGAAGCAAAAACCACCTTAGATATAGTAAATTGTGCTTGTTTACTTTCATTGTCTGGGATAAGTATTTTACGGCATTGGTTGGTGTTTTAATACAGGACTGTTCAGCTGATGGCTTCATATCAATTATAGGGCACCAGTATGGCCTGGGCCTGCTTACGCTGGAGATGGTGATAGCTCCATGGGTAGCACAGGCTTATTTGAAAGTTGTTGGGGGTTGCTAGAGGCTGGGTATAGTTTTCCTACATTTGAAACACAGTTGAGTGATTGTAATGTGATTTATATCCAAAAGTGCTAATGGGAGATGGAGGGAGAAACATGCTAGAAATTGTCATGTGATTGTACTTATAACACAAAGTATGCACTGTGTTCTAAAAGCTGCTTTAAAGTAAGGTGGGCTGTGCTACAGTCATATCTTAGGTATTAATTGAAAACAAACATAAAACTAAAAATAACCTGCCCCTGATAAGGACATTATCAGTTTTCTTTGATACACTGTTTTCCTATAAACTCTGGAGACCATTTTTAGCAGCCTCCTCTTGGCCTCGGATCTAAAACTTCCTTATTTCTAATAATTAGGCAATTAGCTTCTCTCTTCTCAATTTAATTGCCAGTGTAGTCCAGCCAACTTTCCCCAGAAGAGACAAAGGAGCTTGGACAAGGAAATGAGTGTAGCCATAATGAGGAAGAACAGGGGGGGAAAAAAACTAAACAAGAGCAGACATCTTTGTGCCTTCTGCATTATACCTCTTCACTCGTAATGATCCTTTCTGTAAGCAGGAGACAGCCTCCCCTTACAGCGATTGGTTTATTTCTCTTGGAAATTGTTTCTTCTTTCTGAAATCCCATGCTATTGAGTATGAAGTTGCAATGCTACAATGCAGCACATTTGAACAAAGGCCTCTGTGTTCTTCCTGCTGTGTAGAATAGTCCCCTTCAGATTTTCCTGAAAGTTTGAAGTTGTGTTCTTGTGGGGGGCGGGCACTGCTGTTGTGGGTTTTTTTTTCGTTCGTTTCTTCAGAGTGTTAGGACAACAAACCTTCCTACATACTGCCACTGAGTCTCCCAGTTCACCTGCTTGGGTTCAGAGGACCAGCTCGTCACAACAGAGACCTATAGGTAGATAGAACCCAGTGCGTTCTTTCACATATTGAGTAATTCCCTTTTAACTGCTCTGCTGCACAGGGTGTACTTTAGGGTGACCTCAGACAGCACCTGCTGAAGGCTACCTTGCTCTCTTGGCAGAACTGTGTCTAGAATAAGGTAATTAAAAATCTGCATTAGAGCAAGACTTCTGGAGGCAGACAAAATCTACAAATGCCAACTCATTATCTGCTTTGAGGCTCTCACTTATAAATCCCAATACCTTCTGTAATGGTGATGGGAATAACCTGTTATCTATTCCTGGCTTCATTCTGGGGTGAAACTGACCTTTGTATTTCTTTTTTTCCAGTAGCTTGAGGTTGTGAAAAATAGTAGTTCTTTTCAAAAACATGTCTGATGTTACTGAGGATTTGTTTTATGTCCCTGATCTTACGGCTTTTTGCTCACTGTAACGCTGTCACAGAATCATAGAATTGTTTGGGTTGGAAGGGACCTTTAAAAGTCATCTAGTCCAGATTGTCCTTATGCTTGATAATAAGGAATATTAACTGCAGTGATGCAGCATACTTTCTGTTGCTTTTTTGTGTCTCAATGAATTTGTGGATTGTATGGGGTAAAGAGAGAGGAAGCACTAGAACCAGGAAAGATTAAACTTAAGTGGCTGTTTCATGCAGCAGTTGTTTGGAACGCTGCAGAAAGTCGTGGCTATTGCAAATTACATATATCATCTTGATGCAAATAATTTTATATCATGAATACATGTTGATATTGGGTAATAAATACTTATTTCTAATACAAATTAGACAAGTAGAATGTCTTTCTGTGAAGTACATTGTAGTAAAATTAAGCTTATCTAACCGTAAAATAAATGCAACTAGCATCATTTGATGCCAAATCTTGGTAAATACTTTTTTTTCTTAGTAAGTTTTAAGTCTCAGTCTTGAAGAATAGTTTTCAATGGTAGTATTGGAAAACAGGAGTGCTTTTTTTTTTGGTAAAAGACCTAATTGCCCCAAATTTTCAAAATTTTAAAAGATGAACAAAATGTTACATTCTACAGGTATATGAGGCATTGTGCATATGCCCACATTAGTGGGTTACTATACCTCTTCCATGAACTGTTAGTGCAAAAGAGATTGCCAACAGATGGATAGGGTGGAAACATAAGCTAAACTTTGGTGGTTTCCTTTCTTTCTTTTTTTCTTTGTTCAACTAAATTCTGGCCAGGTTCTCTGCAGAGTCTCCCAGTGAACTAGAGATTATTTTTGTTTGAAGTTCTGCTTAACTTAAAAAAACCCGAAACCCACAGAAACAAAAAACCTAAAGAAACAAAAATGGTAAGTAGTGAAGTTTTGACTCTTCACTGAAGAGGTGTTTGCCAACTGGTGTTCCCAACCCATTTAACCAACTACTCAAAGCCATGCAAAATTCTGTGTTCTGTAATTTTGGTTTTTTGAAAAGGAGAGGAGATGGGAAATGTTATTTATTTCATGTCCATCTATATTACTGTTTGTGGAGTTCTGTTGTAAATGTGAACCTGGATAAACTTTTTTTAGGAGACAGGATTTTGTAAAATGTACTGAGGCAGGTTTTTATGTAGCCTGTTGAGGGTTTTTTTGCAGATACTTTTAATTTTAAGTAGGAATTGATGCCATAATGTTTCCCTAGTAGCCTTACTCCATTTTGGAGTCTGAGACTAAACATATTACTACAATTTTTATTTTATCTGACATATGGTGTAACAAGACAATGTGATCCTTTCAGAAATCTCGGCTGTTTGTTGAGACTTATGGTATTTTGTGGTCTGTTATGTATGCTTGATTATAATTGGTATAAAAATGGGCTTAAACGTATAAACTGTTTAGACATAATGCTAGCTTCAAAATATAATCCTGTTGATGTGGAGCTAACTGTAAAATTGTATGTGCACTGGCTTGAAAACTGCAATAAAATTTCAAATTGCTACTAATTAGTGTGTGATTCACAGTGCAAAGTAATATTTTTCCCTTTTTATGAAATCTGTGATTTTTTTTCAATTTTTTTAATGAACTGCATGATTTTCTGTCATGACTGATCACATTAACTTCCTGTACTGTGGAAAATGCAATACATGGCTTCTGGTGCTTGTCATTACCATGTTGCTAGAACCATTGAGATCTGGGAATATGGTTTACTCCCTTTCCCACTCCCACTGATGAAATAAGAGTTGGTGTTTTCCATGAGTGTATCGTTTCAGCACAGGAAAAATTGCTCCACAATCACAATTTTGTTTTGTTTTTAGCCTTGGCAATGTGTAAAAAGCACTGTGCCGATCTAAGAAATCTTCTATTCTTTATGTCAATATATTATCAGGTTATACCACTTACTGACAAAGGGTAAGTAGAGGAGAGCAGTGGTACTCTGAACTTGTAAGGTCTTTTTATAATCACCAACACCTCTGCACACTTGCTTGAGTTTGTGTCCTCTCTGCAGGTTGTATTCTGTAATTTTTTTTTTCCCTCTCACCAAGCTATATGCTGTTGGATTTGTCTCCACAAAGTAGTATTTTTAAGCTCCCTTTAAGTGCCTGATCTTTCTAAATGTCCTATAGTATTGTAAATTATTATATTGCAATGACTGTCGTTGCATTTATACCCCATTTGCCTTTCTCCCCTGCCCCCGCCCCCACAGTAAATGTCATGATTATCTAAAGTGCTGCTTTGGAGGAGGTAGAGAAGGGAAGAAAAAGGGAGGGGAATACATTTTAAAAATAAATAATGCAAGTGTTTTCTGTCTTGTTCTTTTTAGTTAATCTTTCTCAATTGTCTTTAAACACAACAGCTGAAAATATGTACTGAAAGGGTTAAGTCGGCATGAAAGAATTCATTTCCACTTTAATGACCTAGCCTTGCTGGGTTAGGACGATGGGGAACATGCTTCTGACTTGTACTCCTATTGCCAATTAACACCTCCTATAACAGGTTGCCTCAGCTAGTCATTGAAGCAGAGGCAGTAGAAATAGTTTACATGCAGCTTGTTTTTCACACTAGTTGTTTAATACTCACAAAATTAAACTATTAAAAGGTTCTTTCTTACCTTACTGGGAAAGAAATAAACACTATTGCAGTCAGTGTTTGCTTATGTGTCCTATGTTCCCATTTAAATGATTTCAATTGCAAAAATAAGAAGTGGTAATGATTGTAGTAGTTATCTTTTATACAGAAATACGTTGTTTGGTGCAATAAAGCTCAGATTTGCTCTACCACACTTTAGTTCATTGCCTTTTTTTATTACAGTTGCCACTGCAAAACTGAGTTTCTTTGTTGAAACAGCTATGATTTCAAAATCATGTTTTGTGTTATAAGCCTGACACCAGAGCAGTGTTTAAGATCCATTTAAACAATAAAAGTGTATCCATTTGGAATATTTCTCAGTTGCTTGTGTAATTAGTCGAGTCCACTTTCTATACGTATTTGAATAAATGTAAAATAGTACAAATGAAGAGCAGTGCTCTAAAATGACACTTTAGTTCACATTTAATCAGCAGGTATTTTAATAACATAATAAAATTGGCTAAATAATTGATACCAGTTCACACTAAGAGAAAGGTGGAGTAATATACCTAAAAGTGTTAACAAATTTGCTAAAAGGCCTGAGTAGATAACACTTCAAGGTGTTAGTTTTTATCCTGTTAGAATGGCAAATGCCTTTAACACTTCGTCAACAAGGGCTGCCCAGGTAAAGGGCTGCTTTTTATATTGGATCATCTCTCTAACTGCAACAGAAGTAATGTCATGTATAATTTAATATCACAATGTTTTCTTCTGTTCATAACTTGAATGGGATTTTTCTACTACAAGTCTTACTGAAAAAAATCAAGCAAAAATAAAATGTATTTTAATAATGGTAACTTAATTTTCTCGATTAATGAAATAGAGATTCAGCCATTCAAAACAAAAAAAGTGGTTGGGTTATTACGAGATGGCTGGCCATGAGGTAGCTCGTTTCACTGACTGACAGCATGTATAGTTGATTCAGATGAAATGTCAGTTTTCAGGAAGTAGCACAATAACAGTATTTTTTAGAACAGTTTTTGAATGTTCATGATTACTGGATCCCGCTTAGGCAGGAATGTTTGGGAAAAAATGTTCAGTTTCCCAATCCCATTTTTCTCCAGTTCCCTAAGAAATGATTCAATAAAGCCGTGGGCAGGCAGAACGGAGGCAGTATTCACTGATCGGCAGTGAGATGGACAGTCTTAGAAACCTCTGTGCAGTGGGAGAACTGTCTGACCTTCTTTGAATACCATAATGTAACCAAAAATACCAGCATATCTTTTGCATTGCAGATACAAATGCTTTCTTGTTTGGGTTTCTGACACCAGTTAATTTAATTTGGTACTCTGCTTCATGAGGATGGTGCTCCTTTGTTAAAGTTGGCAGGCACTGAAGTTTATGAACAGTGATAATAGCACATGCTGTGGAGGGTCAGTGTAAAATACTTTGCCTCCATGTAGAGATTAGCTAATAAAGTCTTTCTTCCTCTTTGCTTCATGAAAGAAATGCATAAAGTTCTGTGGAAGACTAGCAGAAACAGGCCAAAGAAATCCCCAAACATGTAACCCATAGCTCCCACATACTGTGTAACTAGCACGCAGGAGCTGTGGCTGCTGCTGCAAGGCTCTGTTAAGTTGTCTGCCATTTATGAAAAAGGAGGTGGTCAGAGATGGTGGTAAACTGGGTCCACTTTCCCAATGTCTTTTTTCAAATGGTGTTGTATAAAGTTGCCAAGTAAACTACTTGGAAGACACAAGATTTATTCTGTTGGTTTTACCTGTTAAATCTTCAAAAGTTTTAGGTTAAGGATTTGGTAAACTTTGAGTTTATAGTTTTCTGTAGAAAGATGAGTGTATGCCTATAGTATTTTATAGTATATTTTAATAGTGTTTTATAGTATTTTATCTCTGGTAGGAAAAATAACATGAACCTAAATCAGTTGTGGATGTAGATTCTGGACAGGCTTTGACTTATGGATCCTTTTCTCCTCAAAACTCCTGAATTGGTACATCAGAATCATTTCAGAACTCTTGAGCAGTTCATTCTGATCTATGTTCAAAACAAAGGAAGGAATTTAGCATGAGAATTAATACACATAATTGGTACAGTGCAATGAGTTGTTTCTTTTTCTCGTAATTTAGCTAGTAATTATAACCTATAAGGAGAACAGAGCAGACTGATAGGAGATGGTGAGGTCTTCATGGAAGAAGTGTCTGTGACTGAGGAGATACTTAGTATGTGCTGTATTTTATAGGAAGAATGAGAATTAATAAACCTACACTATATTTGCATTGTTTACTGCCATTTGCTAGTATTTAAGAGTTCAGGTAAATTGATTAAACTGTGTTAAAAGTTAAAGATAATCTTTAATATTTTTACTGTCTCAGGCATGTGCTTAAACAATGAAGTTTGCAGCTAGTATCTTCTAACGCTCTAGTGTAGTCATACATATATATTTAAACTTGCATTTAGTATGCAAAATTATTCACGGTGAATACTTTGGCTTTAAAAAAAAAAGATGCTAAGCAAGTTGGTTTACACCAATGAAGCATTCCTTTCTGAATTAACAACATTTCCTATGAAACAATGAAAATGACTTGTTGGCTATGGGTGCTGGCAGCTGGCAGGAGAACTTATATATAAGTTTTGAAAACAGAGACTGCTTTATCTTATAGAATGCCTAAGAGATTGATAAAGTATAATATTAAATATCCCCTCTTCTGGACCGTCATAAAGGTAAACAAGCATTTGAAAGCTCCAAGAAATATAGAAATAATAAAAGGAAAGATTAGCAATGAGTACGGTAGGGTAACACCCTGCTTTAGTTCCTACTTTTGCTTAAACTAAAGGTAATTTAGTTGCATTGTTAGAGAAACAAAATGTAATTCTGTTTGTCCCTCCCTGTAAGTGTTGAATCTACTGACTGATTGTAAAATGGGAAAGGTTAATGAAGAATAAACTTAAAAGTTGTGAACATAGGTGTCTACATGGGGGACAGAGATGTGATAAAAGTGTTGGCTGCAGGCAGGGTGTCACTGCGGTCTGCCATCTTAATGGACGTTGGAGATTCCATGTAGGAGAGCCTATTCAGGAGCCATACCATAATCTGTGGAATAAACTCCAGTTCAAGCTCCTGATTTTTGAGAAGCTAGTCTCAATGAAACATCCAACATTAGCCTGCCAGAAATCACAGAACTACTTATGCTAATTTGGGGGAGATTGTTTTTTTAATGCTATTCTTTATTTTAAAAAATACTGAGCAGTGTAGTGGGATGCTTGCTTACAGTGAAATGTTAAACAAAATGTGGGGCAAATGTAGAATATGTATGGTGGTAACAGCATGGATGCTATGGTTCTTCCTGAAGCAGGTTACTGTGTGTGTACTTCTACCTTCACTTTAGACCCTCTCTGGTCTAGAACTGGTCGTAAATTGAAAGAGAGCTTTATGTATGGACAAATGGGTTGTTATCAAACTAGGAAGTTTTTTTAATTAAAACCCAACTCATCTGTGCTTTATTCTTAGCAGTGATTAAGTGGAAATACAAGTATTTGTGCTTTCCAAACTATTAAGATTTCTAAGTATAAAGAAGATTATTTAGAATAGACTTAAAGCAGGAGAGATACAGTTAAGAAGGTAAACTTAACATGTTTATGGATTAAAAAACCATAGTAACAGTATCAGAAAATGATTGGACATTTGACACTTTGTCATACAATTTAGTTGTAGTAAATTTGGAGTAAGTGATTCAGGTGCTCTGTGCATCTGGTTTGTGAAATGTTCTGAAGAACTGCTCGTAGAGTTTTCATCTTAAGTGTAGGGGTAACACTTCTACACTGGACCATCTCACTGTTGGGCTGTGGTTAGTCAGGGAAATACTTGATGAAGAGGTGGGATTGATGAAAAATGGACATTCAGCAAGAATGTTATGGAAGGTGAAAAGTTAAACCTGCTGGAAGATTGCTGATGGAAAGGCCAAAGTGACAGAAGAATTAGCAATGAGTAGTAAAGTGAGGGACAACAAATACCAAGAGGTGATGGTCAGCAGTATCAGAGTTGGAAATAAAGTTTTCAGGGTGTTAGGAAGCAGCTGTGGTTGACACAGATCTGTGCATGTATGTGAGTTTCAAAATAAAAAGATTGAATTTAAAATACAAAGATTGATTCTGGAGCTAATAGAGAAGGAATTCATTGACATTGGGGGAAAAAAACCTCAGCTGGATTTTCTTACTGTCTTTAAAGTTTTCTGAAGACTAGATGATGTTTTTGTGTGTGTAAATGTAAAAGTATGCAGAAAGGACAGTTACTATTCAAATTCAACGTGCTGATTACTTAAGTTCCTGGTTTTATCTTCAGGAGGTGATGGCTTGTGTCAATTGGTATGTCTTTGTTTGATGTCATGTGGATGCACATTGTACTGAATTTTACCACTCTAAATAGAAAAACTAAGAATTTACTCAAGATTTTTCTTTCTTTGCCCGATTTTGCTTACAACTGTAGAATCAAAGTTCTGAATATACAAGATGTTTGTGTAAAGGGACCATTTTTTCCCTCTCAACTTAATGTGGGGTATCTTTTTTTATCATATTCCAGGGTTGCTTTGTTGCCCTTCTGAGTATACATCACTTAGTGCAGTAACCTTTTGTCTTTTCAGTGGAAATTTGTTGTATACAATTTGGTAATAAAGTAATGATTGTACTGTTAATTGGCTGTAATAAGGTATGCTGATACAGAATTCTGTATGTAAGAGCAGTATGTCTCTTGTTCCTCGAGAAAGGGATGTTTAAACTGCTGCCTCCTGTGTTTTTCATTTTCAACTGTACACAGAACCTGTTTCAACCAATCATTCACACCTGGGACAGTTGTGCTAATTTTTGAATAACTACTCATAAGGCAAAGAGCAAAGTATTTTGTTCACAGCTTTTCCACCTAGGGATCGGAGGTCCGTTTTTTCTCTCACTGTACCAGTGTATCTGCAAAGTACTCCCATAGCCTTTATCTGCAAGTCCTCTTTAGCTGAAAGCTGATGAAGCAAAGGGAAATTGCTGTTTGTGTTGGTGCCAGTTAATCATGCTAGCCCAGCAGCATTTACATTCACACCACTGCAAGAAACACATAGTTAATTGGAGAACTGGCCGTATTTTACAGCTGACGAAGGTTAGCATTGCAGCAAGGCTGACTAATGGGAACTTACCTGACTCTTAGCCTGCATGTCTTGTAGCAGGTTAGTACCCAGTGCACTACCTGCCAGTTTTTTATTTGACTGATTCTGGTAAGATTGCTCTTTAGATTGGTATGGTTTTGAGGTGGGTGGGGTAGACAGGGGGTGATGGCTAGGTGACTTGTATTACAGAGTAGTTTAGTGAAGGAAGGTGCTGTAAAGAAGCGTTTTGGTTTGCTTTTTTTTTTTGGTTTGTTTATAAGAACTGCATCTAACACAAAGTCACAATTATATATGCATTTTTCTGTAAGTTTTGTAATATGGAAAACAAAAGAAAATGTTTAGAAACAGCAGAATAACAATGGTAGAGAAAATAACTATTTATTCTTTTCATAGGGGCCACCAACAGATGCTCCTGCGGTCGATACAGCAGAACAGGTTTATATCTCTTCCCTTGCACTGCTGAAAGTAAGTGTTCTGTGTGTACTGCATCTGTGTATAGTGCTGGAGAATAGAGCATCTGGCACCTATCCAAAGTTTATGACTCGTGCTGGTCAGACAAATTTTTAAAATAAATTGCTACTATTTGGAACGCTTAGAGTAAGAAACTTATTTTAATTACTCTTCTGGTTTTGGCTTCATTTTTACCATTTTATAGTTCCTTACAGTTTCCAAAGTGCTGCAAGTTGCAAATTATCTATAGATCGACAAAGGCTGAAAGAACTATTCCAAGTCAAACTTGAACCTCAAACATACAGTGTCATTTGGTCTTAATTCCAGATGTTGAAGCATGGTCGTGCTGGTGTCCCAATGGAAGTTATGGGTCTGATGCTCGGGGAATTTGTTGATGATTACACTGTGAGAGTGATCGATGTTTTTGCAATGCCACAGTCGGGAACGGTGAGTTCTTTGCACCTAGACCTTGATAATTTTGTGTGCTTGTTTGTTTTTTTTTCCTCATGGTAAACATTATTTAAAAGATTTTCCTGCTTTACCTCATTTATGCAATCTTAAGGTATAACCTACTAGGTATAATTCAAACATCTCTAATGGATTTAAGGGTTTCAGTGAAAAAAAAAAGTTAAAAAGATTTTTTGTTTTATTTTGTTAGCAAACACTAGTATGTAAGTGTGTATATCAATATATGGAGATGTTATGTTTTTACGTAAGTATATATTGGTAAAACATCACTTACAAGACTTACATAAATTGATAACTTTCAAGAACTCATTTACTGTGAGCCAGGGCAAGGTTTCAAAATGTAAAAAAATTTGATGAGTGTATCATGCCCTTAATTGTCATGGTGCTATAGATATACTTCAAACTTGCTCTCTTTGACAGATCTTAACGGTGGCATGTCTCTTAAATGATATTTTTGTGATGTGAAAAAAAAGTGTGTATTTTAATTTTGACTAAGAATATTCATGTTATGAAGAGATATTTCAAAGAGATGATGAGCCAATGGGTATAATTGGAATTTATGATGCTTTTTTTGTGCAGCTTGAATGGAATATTGTTCTCAAAATCAGCGCAGATCCCTTTCTAGCTCAGAGCTGCACATCAATGAAATAATTTAATTCTTTTGTCCTGAGTTTATTTTGTGCATGTGCATAGTAGAAGTAGAATCTGCAAAAAGCCAGTATGTGATACTTATCTTGGATAAAACTTGTAGAGCTGAACTTGTGAGAAACAACAGACCAGAGTTTGCAGAACAAAAAGAGGAGGAAAAGATGAATTCCTATGCCTATTTAATCGTATTTAGTCATAGTAAAGCTAGCTTAAATAGCAATTCAGAAACTTCTTTCGGCATTTTAAAAATCATATTGAAATACATTTATAAAAATTGTATTATACATTTAAAGGTGTTCTGTCAAGTAGTTCTAAAATAGTTGGGTTGCCCTTTTAAACAGAGCTTAATTTTTGTTTGTGGGAAGTAAGAAGTTAAAAAATAATATTGCTTTATGTACAACTACTACGGTTTTTGTCTGTTCTCATCAGGGTGTCAGTGTGGAGGCAGTTGATCCTGTATTTCAAGCAAAAATGTTGGATATGCTGAAACAGACGGGAAGGTAAGTCACCCTAAAGAGGGCCGACAGTAACAAGTACTCCCTGTATGTTGTTTAGAAGAAGCAGCTGGCTTTCCGCAGAACTAGTGATCTAGGGGCTATTAATAAAGCTTAAAAAGAAAAAATTGGCCCAGAAATCAGGTGAGTAGCATAGCATTTAATTCAGTCCACCTCACGCATTTCATTTGTCAGGAGATTGTCACATTAAACTTGCAGCTTTGATCATTGCACAGAAAAATTGGAATGCTGCTCTATTTAGTATAGGCAGTTACTAGACAGTACCTGCTTAAAAGATTCATTCTTTGGTTTCTTTTAATTATAAAAAAATTACAAATTTGTAGCTTATTTATGAGCAATTTTAATGAAAAGAAAGGGAAAATAATTTTGTAAAAGATCCTAGTATTTTAAAAAAAAATTATTTCACTCCTACCTCTCAACAGTTGTCATCTGCTTGCTCAAATTCTTTTACTGTGGGAAAAACTTCAAAATTAATGTTAGCAAAAGGCTCAGCAGCTGAACAGAATAGTGCAAATTGCTTTTTGACTGAGTTCCTAGTTCTGCTGCTGGTTTAATTGATATTTAATCCTTTCCCACTGTTGGTTCCCGTTGTCCATATCTGAAATGGACTTTCTGCCATGAAAATTCAACCCTCGACGCCAAAGGAGTTAAAGAGTAGATATTTACTCAAGTGCTGAAAGGGTAAAAACTGGTTCAGGGAAGGTGTGGTAACAGGGTGAAAAACTGAAAGCATGATCTACCACTGCTAATGTGCATCCCTTAATGATAGCCCTCTTTTGTCGCATTTATTCATGTCCATGTTTTCACCATACTATGGTGAGCAATTTAAATATTTCTGATGGTGTTTTTTTCACAGCTCATCCTAATTTATGCCCTGATACATTACTATTTCTTCTTGCGTTACGTGTTTTTATTTTTAACATAAAATCTCAATGTCCTCTTTGTTTCAGACCTGAGATGGTAGTTGGTTGGTATCACAGTCACCCTGGCTTTGGCTGTTGGTTGTCTGGTGTAGATATCAATACTCAGCAGAGCTTTGAAGCCTTATCAGAAAGAGCTGTTGCAGTGGTGGTGGATCCCATTCAGAGTGTAAAAGGAAAGGTATAGTAGGCTTCCTTTTTTTTTTTTTTTTTTTTTTTTTAGGTACTTCGTAAGATTTATTGTAGAAGCACTGTAAATATCTGTAAGTTCTTCATTTCTGGAGGCCCATTCTGCATTAAAAAATAAATTTTAAAATTCTCATCGGAAACAAAAAGATCATTTTTAGTTTATTCTGCATCTTGCATCAGTAGTCCTTAAACAGGCTGGAAGTCTTTGATATTATCAGTACACTTAACCAATCATAATCCTCCCTTAATATTCTGCTATTCAGGTGTCACTCAACATGTTGGCAACTAATAATCCAAGTATACATTGTTTCAGATATTACATTTTAGCCACAAAATCTAAGATCAATTACTAACAGATTGGAATAGGTTCAGCCCCTTAACGTGGGTACTAACTGAGAAGGCATTGATTTATAGGCGTTGCATATGATGGCTTTTAGTATCATTTCTATTCCAAATGTTTTGGGCAATAAAACTTTACAGAAGACTTGGTATTAAGCGTTTGAGTTTGAGAAGGGTGCAGATAAATGATTAAGTATGTTAAATGATTATGAAAGGAGATTAACTTGCAAAGCATATTGGGTTATAGTTGTCCTTTGTTGAAATCTCTTTTGTTCTTGTTTAGTTCTCTTTTTATTTCTTTCTAGCCCCATATGCCATTTTCCTATTTCCTGCCTCATGACAGCAGGGAGCAGCTCTATTATCACCTTCACAGAGCTGTCTGCAAATGTGAGAGGCAATTCGATTTTGCTCAACCACAGGGAGAGTGGATTAGAAAAACTACAGAACGTACAGAAATTGGCTAGGTGGTTTACTGCTTTAAAATACTGCTGAGGTGTTTTGTTTGAGCATGCACTCCCATTGTATTGTAGAATAATTATTGAAATGCGTCATGGTATATATGGATGATATTAATGTAAATTTATAAATATTTAAAAAGTAAGTGTTCATCTTCTGTAAAGCTGTTGTATCCTATATCCTGTTAGACAGATCATAATAAAGCAACCAAGCAATTCCACAAAGGGTTCCCTTAATTTCATAATAGAATATTCTGAAGCCACAGTTGTGTTTTCAGTTGTTGTTTTTTTTTTTAAATTCTGATTTTATAGCAAGTTTGTTTATGTGCCAGGCAATTGAAAAATTAATAGGTTCTGATTGTTAGGCAGCTATTAGACATCTGAATCAATTTTGCTCTCTTTTAAATTGCATAAAGAGTAGAAGAAAATCTAGGTAGTTTTTTTTGGGGGGGGGAAATGATGCAGTAGAATATTTCATTACTCCTGGCTTATTTTTTCTAGAACTTTCTCTTTTTGCTATTTCATTTTTTCCCACTCCAATAGAAATGTTGAAATAGGATTCTTTTTATTTTGTCAAAATACAATTTTGTAGGCTATACTAGTAATTAACAGAGACTTCACTAGCAATTAAATCTGTTAAGGAGAAAAGCCTCCCAGTAAATTACACTACTGTTATACCATGCTTGCTCACTAAGTGCCTTTTTAAAAAAAATAAAAATAATATTTTTTTTGCGGCTGTTGTTTGACACAGATGTCATCTTTGAGGGTCTTTGTTCTCTTCAAGAAAATAATCTTTGGCATATTTATTTTGAATGTGAATAAATTTTTGTCCATCTAAACATTTGTCAATTACAGCTCTTCTTATGGCATTGCTGCCAGTACTTGAGATCACTGGAAGTCTTGTAATGTTTGTTTTTCATACATGTCTAGCTGCTACAGTCAGATTAAATTACATTCTCAAGTTTCACATTAAAAAAAAGTTTACATCTGTCATGTTTCTGGCAAGTGCATTCTTAAAAGCTTAGAAATAGAAAGAATCCCCCGAATTCTGAATTCCACTTCTAATTAAGTTATTGTCTTTGGGGATGAGATTGGGCTATGGAATGTGTGTGACTGTTATGATCCTGGTTGGCAAGATCACTTGTATTAAAAGGTATTTTGATTTTAGATGAACTGAGAACAGACGTATTAGAGCTCAGGGGGATTTCTTAGGTGAGCTTTGACTGCTTCATGTGCATGGCTGCCTTAGTATGGTGTCCAGTGCCTCTTCCTATGTTAGACAGCTCAAGATAAGCCTGTTTCAGGGAGCTTGCTTTTTCTCAGCACCAGCAAAAGAACTACTTGTAGAGGTAATTTTGCTGATGTAATGGCCACTGTACTGGTGGGCTTCTGCTTGTGTATGTAGTAATGTGCGTCCAAGATCATTATGCATTATACCTTTTTACTAGCATAACTGTCTGGCAAAAAATTGTAGTGAACATGTGGCATAGAAGATTTTAATGTGGTGTGTTTAGACTGAGATTAGATGTATTTAACAACAAAGTCCAAAATAACACATTAGCTAATTTTAAACCTGCCTCAGGGTGGGTCTGTGCCCATACAAATTGCTGTGGCTTATAGGCGGTGAAGCAGTCATGGTTGTGCTAGTGAAGAACAACTGGGGCAGAGGTTATTTTCTTGTGTCAGGAAGTTGAAATGAATCCTGATGAGGAGGCTTAGGTTCACCTGGGCTAGCTAAAGCATTAAAAAGCACTTTGCCCTGTCACTGGTAGTAAGCAAAAACTTGTTAACTTCTTTGTTAGCTGGCCTCATCTGGATACACATGTTCCAAACACCTAATTGAATGGGGAAGTATAATTGCGATTTAAAGATAAGAACACATATAATTCTCATCAGTTTAAAAAAATAATAATGTCTTCTTAAAGTCAATGAGGAAAAATAAAAAGCCATATAAAATCCTTATTTAAAATAAAACTCTCATATAGATCTGTGGATTAAATGCCAACTGCTTTAACGACCATTTTAGGACTGGGATATTATAAATATAGTAGGGCACATGAAGGACAAGTAATTCTAAATACTGATCTTATTACTTTACATACATATTCTTGCACATGCAGTATGCTTTCTCATGACTCTGTACCGTATATAGCGATTTTTAGGCTCATAATGTTCTGGCTGCCTGTAAAACAAACGCCCAACAGATCAGTGAATTTTAACTGAAGGTTAATGTTATCAGAACCCAGAGAGAAAAGGTTTTGTTTTGGCTTTTCTGTGAATGAAGTCAAAGTAAACATGCTGAAATATGGCCAGTGGAGCAACCTGGCTAGTTGTTGCTTCATCTTGTAAGTTTATTACTTAGTAATAAACCTTTCTTTTACCCCCTCCAGTTTTCCAGTCTGTGCAATGGGAGTTGTAATATATATTTAGACTAGTCCACTGAAGCAGTAATTTCATTAAAGATCTGGAATAAAGCTAAATATTGACATTTCATATTTATTTCCAACATATATTTTGAAATGGCTGCACAGAGAGCTGTATACCTTTGCCAAATGTTAAAAATAAAATTTTTTTTGGACCTTAACTTAGCAGCTGTTCCCCACCTCTTAAGGAAAATATAACTGCACTAAACCCATTGTAACATAGTATCTTTAACTTCACAAGCCTTAACTTGCTGTGTTGCACTCGTATATATTAAATCAAGGAAAAAGTGCTGTTTTCCTTTTTGACTTGTTCTAAACTTTACATTTTTATTATAATAAATTCACCATTTAAAATGGTGTTTCTGAGGCAGTTCATTGGTTTCCCTTGATTAATAATTGGATATATATAATAAGGATCAGTAAAATATCCAAAATTGTCAGAAGTCCATTTTGTACATCTTAGAAGTTTGTTGGTGCCTGTGGTGTTTAGTAGGATATGTAGCAAAATCTCTTATTCATTCACACAGCAAAATTTCATGTTGTTATATCATAATTCTTCCTAGCATGGCACTGTCAGAAGTATTTGTAGGAAGATCTGTTGGTTTATGACAAAAATCTTTTTTTTTCATTGTTTGCTGAGAAAAAGACTTGTCTTTGCAATAACTTTTTATAAATTCTACTTCGCATGTTAATCACTTCCTGACAGATAAAAACAAATACGATACGCATCCTAATCTTGTGCTTAAACCATATCCCGCCACCATCATGAAGGAGGTTTTTGCTATGGTATTGTATCCTTATCTTAATCTGATTCAAAGAGTACAAGGAGGAAAAAAACATGTTCATTCGAGTAGCCGGGTAAGTCAAAAAAATTCCAGTTGTAAATGGCCTTAGGAGATCGCCTAGTTCAACTGTGTGCAGAGCACAGCGTCAGCATTGGGTTCAGACCAGCTTGCTTAGGGTTTTGTCCACTTGAGTCTTGAGATGCAACAACCTCATGGGCATTCCTGTTCCAGTACTTTATTATTCTTGCCGGTTGGTTGACGGTTAGTTTTTTCCTCTTGTGTACAGTCAGCAGCTCCCCATTTCATTTAATTACTCCTGCCACATACATCATTGAAGAACTTTGTTCTGTGGTCCAAGTAACCTTTTCTGGAATTGGAGGGTTTGATACTTCAAAGAGTAGCCAGAATGAGGACTTGTAGTCTAAAATCATTTTGTTCAAGCAGTTTCTTTTCAGTGGAAGTCGTAAATTGCTTTCTTGTGTTCGATTTATGAAATCTTTAGAATTTTATTCTAAAAGAAGTAACAAATGTGGTGAACTTTATCGTTTGTTCTTTTACTCATTTTTAAAGTGTGGGGAAAAAAATCTTAATCATGTTCTTAGAAGTCCCAAAGAGAAGCAGTTATACCAGATGTCCTCAAACTTTTTAAACAGGGGGCCGGCACACAGATGAAGTGGCAGGCAGTCATCTGCGGCTGCTCGGTTCCCCCCCACAACCCCCGGAGGGGGGTTCTGTAAATACCGGGGGATGGACTGAGGACCCTGGGGGGCCGTATCCGGCCCGTGGGCCGTAGTTTGAGGACCCCTGAGTTATACTGTATGTTTGGGGGTGGGTGGGGTGGGGTAAATACTATTTGTCCTAAAATAGCTATTATCTGGAGACAGAGAGAGAGAAAGATGCTGGTATTATCCTCCTTGTACAAATAGAGAGCTGAGCTGAGTTGCTGCTGAAGTTATATAGCAGAGTTGTGTCTGTCCAAAGCCAAGGTCATCCTGAGCAAGGTGAAAGTCTCAAAGTCCTTTTGAGCTGTTAACAAAGAAAAATAGTTATTTTTAAATGTTCACATTTCTATTTAGAATGATAAAGCATTCTACACCTGTCATTAAAGTGTGGTGGCTCAAATACTATACTTTGTAATTTTGTAGTATTCCAGCATGTTTTTAATTCTTATTTTGCTAATGAGATTTTGTCCATTTTTCGTAATGGACAAAATGTATGTAGGCATAGGACAATATGATACTGCAAAATTAATGGATCATATAGTTGAACAGAGCTTTGTTTTTCATTTGCTGGATGACCTGTTCTGGTGACCTCTTCCATAAAACACTCCTCTTCCTCTTTTTTTTTTGCCTGCTGGTACTTCTAAATCTTGGTGACAACCTGTGTGTAATTAGATATTTATATGAGTAATATGGTTTTGTTAATACCTGATTTCAGGTTTTAACTCTTCAGAGAAATAGATGGCATTTTGTTGAGTGCTGATCATGAGAATAGTGATTTGCAAATAGTTTTGATCTCATCTGCTGCTTCTGCATTCTAATTTAGATTAAATTTTCTATACATACACTGAGTCTAGTGACTTACGTGGAGAAAGACAGCTGAACTCCTTTTCTGAGACAGTTTTTGTATTGCAAATCTTTCCAACTTATCAAGACAAATGTGGATGTGGATGGGTTTATGACTTGGTAATTACGTGATAGTTTAAAAGAGTGAAGCCAAAAGCAGACAGAGATTTAACAGTTACCCTTCTGAATGTTGGAATTACCATCTAGCCTAAAAAATTTTCTTGAGCTGAACATAAGTCTTACACTAGTTTTCTGAAAGATTGCATGTTTTCAGACCTCCACTCTTTTATCAGAGTGGTATTATTTTTCCTTTGAAGCTGTCCTTTTTGCTTGTTTGTTTGAATCAACCACAGGATTTAGGAGATGGTGACTGTTTTTTTAAGAAGGCAGAAAAAAAGCAATCCTTTTAAATGAGATGTGTGGAGACGCTACTGTAATGCCTGAAATTTGAAATCTAAATTAGCCCCATTAAGAATTAAGTTTGTGAGAACTTTAAGTAGATTGGAGCTATCTAACAAGATGTTCTTTATATACCCAGCTCCCCCTCCCTGCTTCATGTATTTGTCTTAATAACCTTTACCTTAATAAATCTTCTCTAGATACAAGTGAATTCAACTGTCGTTAGGGTACAGCTTGAAAGTATTAATTAAAAACAACTAAACAAAACAGTAAATTGGCTATATTGTCACTGCTGCTTTGGAGACATGTGTTTTCATTGTGAATTGTTATGAAGATAATATTTTACAAGAAAATATGGTTTAAAACATGTGATACCTACAATTTTATGTCAGGATCTTTTATACCAGGAACAACTTTCATTGTTAGAACTGGCCGTGCTAACACTTTTCTATTGTAATGGGAAAAATTCTAAAATACAGAAGATAACTTCACAATGTGTAATTCTGTTTGAAATTCAAGGGTACATTTGTGTACATTTTGTATAATGTCTGGTACATTCCGATGCTCTTACAGTACTGTGGTATTTCTTAACATTGACTGAACAGAGCGTTTGGTGCAGTAACCTGCATGTCAAAGACGAAAAACACCCTAATTTGATCTGGGCAAGAACTGAGTTTTGATAGAAGCCTGATTTGGAGAATAAGAAAGTAGATGTGTTTGTGGTGGGCTTGATTACTCTTGATTCAATAAAGATTGATGTACTTTTTCCTGAAGAATCCTATTTGTAAGAGATTATTGCATCTGCACTACCGTGTAGGTTACTCTGTGTTTTTAGTTCAGGATGTGTTTTTCTAAACCTAGACATAAACTACAGTTTATTGAACTGTTCTATTATTGCCAGTATATCACTGTTTTGTTTAAAACCCAGCATTTTTTAGAGTAGTTGCATATATTCAGAATAACATAATTTGTGTATTTTACTTTTTTTTTAAATGGGATGACAAATCTGTTAATGCTGGCTTCTCAAATTTGTTATGCAACGTCTTTTGAACTTGTGCTGATTTAAGTGATGTATGTTTATGTACTAAACCATTTACATAGGTTACTTCAGTTCATGCCCTTCCCTTAAATAACAAAAGTTCCAAAAAGACTTTTTGTTGAAAAGTATTAAATGTTTAATTTCCTTTTTTCCATGGTAGATGTAGAATAGTCCATTTATCTTCATTAAGGCATATAGCTTTAAAACTTGTGGGTTTGCTATTTGGGAGTTATGGATGCATGCCCTCACTTGTCAAAATAAATGTATTATGCTGTAGTTCTCTCCCCTCCCAGTATGGATATTCAAGTTGTACTGTGGATTTGACCGCAAGTAAGCAATTCTCTAAGGATAGAGAAGGAAAATGCACATACTCCTAGGAATATATTTTCTAGAGCTAAAATTGACATTTTATAAATAATTTCCATGTTGCAAACTTCAAACTCACAATCACGGCAATTCAGTGATATGCATTTGGCATGAGTCAGTTTCAGTTCTTAGTGCTTTTCATTGGAAATGGCATAAAAAGTAAAATTTCTTTGAATTTTTTATGTTGTGGGCTTGCAGGGGACAGAAGATGTTCTTCACTTGTAGTTGTCTAACCGTGCATGGCAGCATAAATAACGAAATGGTCATAAACCTGAGCTGCACTTCTCGGGTCACATGTTCCATTTCATTTTTAAAGCATCTAGAAACAAACTAAGCAGTTGATAACAGGTCAGTTGCAGGTGATAAAAGAGATTTTAGATGGGACATTACTTCTTTTTCCACACCTGGCATAACCACATTATATCCTTCACAGAGTTGTCTTTAAGCACTGGTATGTTTGTTCATAAACATATGGCATAAACAATACATCACTATTTGAATTCCAAGGACACAATACATTTTTAAAGATAGTTACCGTATGCCATAGATTCTTCACTGGAAAAAATATTGATGTTATAAATGTTTTTAATTTAAACAAAAAAGGCTGAGTTATTTCTAACTGAAGTTTACCATTAAGATATAGTGGGTTTTGCAAAACAGAACTGTTTCTTTCAGTATTGCTTATAGATTTAATATTGGAAGGATTTAAGAATAAAGTGTGTAAAGTATCCTGGACATTCTCTTAATTTTTTTGTTGTTGTTTTTGTAAAAAATACCCACCGAGTTACAAAGATTGTTTTAGAAAAAGTGGTAATAGATACAATGGCATTCACACTCTCAGAAGAAGCTAAAATAAGTCTGGCTACTAAGGATCCTACATTTTCATCAAGCCATTATTTTTACTAACTATGCAGATTATGAAAGGCCCGATTTTTATGTAGTTAGCAATTGAGGAGTCCAGTGCTTCTCTCAGATTGTGAATTACTATGAATCATATTAATTATAGCTTTTCTCAAATGTATTAAGTACACTGAAGATAATTGTAAATTTTGTTTCTAGAGATACATTATGCAGGCTCAACTGTGGGTTGTTGACCCCAGGAAAATGCTTTAAAAATGCTGTATAGTTATTGTTTTTAAGATTATTATGCTTTTTGAAGCTAAGACAGATGTACAAAAAGATGCAGTTTTTATTTTGTATTGGCAGCTTCCAAATATTTAGTATCTATTTCCAAGAGCTGCAATTAGTAAAGCATCCATGGTACTGAAATCCACACATCCCACAAGCTAATTATATTTGCAAGGTCAGATTGAATACATATTTTCAGAAAAATAAAGGGTTATATAAATGTGTCTTCTACTTGGCTGTTATATCACAGTTTGTTGATCTGGAGTATAATGTGTACAATTCACAAATTTGTCTGATAACAGAAAGTGGTGTGTGATTGTGTTTATTTTACTAACCAGTATATTCACAGCAATCACTTCCAAATATCTCTCCAGTAAAGATGTGTTAATTACAAAACAGACAAGGTCTTCTATTATATTAAAGCTACTAACAAGAAGACAGCAGGAATCACACATGTAAATAGCATCATCAACCCCTATTTTAGTCCTCTGTTTTGATCTGTGAGTTGCGCATAGACCAAAGGTGCTATTAAAGACTCAGTATATGAAATAGGCAGCATTATATGAACAAAATTTATTCAACAAGAAAACAGACCTTTAACATGAATTTAACAAGCCTGAGAAATTATAAACTCTCATATGCTGCAGATTCATGCAGTGATAATAAACAAAAAAGGAAAGTAAGAGGTTTCCTTAAGCTAGCCAAACTGCTAATGGTTTTGTTATAAGCTGTCTGCTGTTGAAATGACCTCTGAGAAGTCTGAAGACACTTATACTGGGAAAAATTAAATGGTCAGAGTGGTTAAAGAGTTGCACTATGGAAGTGCAGTCAAAAAAAATATTCTGCCTTTGTATTTCTGGAAAATAGGCCAATGCATCGACTTCTGTTTTAACTTTTTTATGTCTTTACAGAAAGAGAATTTAGCAGGAAGCTTGGAAACTTAGTTTTTGCTAAACCAGTGCATACTGCATTAGGTAATTTAAGTACAATGAAAGCTTAAAATTCTGGGATGAGAAATACTGAATTCTTACAACAAAAATCTAAGTAACTGAGTGTGGGGTTTTGTGCTGCTTTTAATTAATCTTTAGAGGTTCTTTGTTCAAAATGCTGTGTCTAAAGTTTCTGTCATAGAATACGGGGTGACCATGTTGCTGTCATCTGATTGCATCATGCTGTACTTCAAAATACACAAACGTAGAGAGGAGACTTCAGCTTGTACACACCTCCAAGTGCTCACCAGGGCTTTTTATTGAATCTTACTGTGGCATAATTAACACCTACTTCACCCATTGCTCATTAGTACACTGGACATTAATGAGTCTATTTATTTTGATATAATCCTCTAAAGGAGGGACTGATTTGTGCTCGGTGTGAAAAAAGCAATTATATTTCATAGAAATGAATATGTAGGATTTATTGTTGTATTTATGTTTTTATTGCGTATTAGATCTAAATTTAGCCTCCAGGTTGTTGAGTATGTTAGTTTCTTTAAGATGGTTGCTATAGTGATGGCAGTAAATTCCTTTAATCTTAGTGTAGTTAAAGTATTTAGTTACCATTCGTCGTCACAGTGCAACTGAGATGAGAAATATGCACACGCATACTTTTTGTACCTCTCTGAGATTGTAGAAATTGCAATTTTATTCCTTTTAAAAGCATAATATTTGTGAACTTAGTATTTCATACCACTTTCTATTAGATTGGTATTTGTTCTATTTAGGAATTACTTGCATTTCATTCCTTCAGGAGAACAGATAGAGAAGACATTCCTTTCCTGCACAGGTAGTACCTGAAACGTAAAGAAAATTACTTCTGGTCAGAATTAAGATGGTAGAGTAATACTCAGTATCACTCAGAAATATTTTAGCAGCTAGTTCTCAAATTTTAATGTGAAATTTATCCAAACATAACCTTGAGAATACCAACTGAAATGTTGAATTTATTATCAAAACCAAGTTTAATTGTTTTTTTATTGTGGGTTTTCTTCTTATTTTACATTACTCAAGTCCCAAAACAAATACATGCTGGACTGCCATTTGGTTTTGGATAAGCTCAACATTGTATAGCAAAGTTCTGACTTAAACTTGAATCTAGAAGCATGGCTGTTCGTTATAAAGCAGCTCCTTGTGATTATAGTTACTGCCAAGTTCATGTTTCTTGCTCCTCCGGATAAATTTTTACTTGCTTGGGATTTTTTTTCTCCTTACCTAGCTAGTATCTGGAGAGCCTGTGCTGTCTAATTCTTTTGCTTTGCTTGACTTTTTAATTTATACTGCCTGTTTGTTATGGTCAGGCATTTCCAGGTGTTCATAAATCAGAGCATCTGGTTAAAATGGAATGCAGAGAGATACATAAAAAAACTTGTCACAAGTGTTTTGAGATGGGGAGAAATCTGATAGTGATAAAAAAGGAAAAAAATACAGTAATTTTGTATGTTACCACAAAGAATGTATGGATATATACAAACTATTCCTGATCTTTTTCAGAATTAAGGTTTTTTACATGCAGTTCCTTTTTTTATAGCATTAGTATCAGATGGCATGTTTCTGCATATTAAGTCTGAATTGTGTTTTGTTCCTATTATTGTTCAGAAAAAATTGTCACTGTTAACTAACTCACTTTGAGTCACAACCTAGCATTTTTAATAAAGAAGTGGGGTTTTTAACATTTTCTGCATGCAGTTTTAAGACATGACTTATGTACATGGGTCTGGCCAGTCAACCGAGAGTCCAGGTAATGGCCCGTAGTGGCACAGAGTCACTCAACACGGCTGAAATAGTTGGGTCTCAATAGTAAATACAACAGGTGATAAGTTACTAGGCTTTTTCAGTTTACACTTGGCTCATTTTTTTTTTTGTTATAAGTACTTTCCAGTTAATTTTATGTCCACAGGAATGACCACTATGTTCATATTGTACTCCTTAGAAATTGCATATATATTTAATTATTTGTGTAAATGGAGAGGAAAATGCTAGAACGAGGTGGGAGACTGGGATGTTGCTTTCTCTTCAGCCTTTCTGTGACAGTTGTTGATTCCTTGGTTGTTCAACATAAAAGATTTGGTTCGGATCTGATTCCTCAAAATACCAAATAAGCCATATAAATGCATTTGTTGTTGTGCAATCCGTAGTGTGGAGAGGAAGAGAATAAAAATGACTAGAAAAGCCGTTAAAAGGACATTTAAACCATTTAGTTTAATAAAATAGAATAACTTCAAACATATGCAGACAAGCTGCCTGCAAAGTATGCCTGGCTCTGCTTCTGTGGATGCACGGGCTGTATGTCCACTGGTCCAAGTAAAAGACTGGGGCCTAAACGAGAAATCTTGTCTTGCAGTTATGACTCTGTAATGGTGAGTACCCAGTAAGAGTGAGTTTGAGTGTGGTGTTGGTATGTTCTTGGTTCTGCTTCACCTCATATAGGTGTTGGATGGCGGGGGGGGGGACGACGGGGACAGGACGACACAGGTTTGTATGAGGTTGTGAAATCTTATTTCCAAACATTTTCATAGAGAAATTTAGCACAGGAAAGACTAAAAATCAGTGACTCTTTTACTTTATTTGCAATGAAATAGCACTGAATACTACCTACCGTGTACCTTTAAATCATAAATGACCTTGGTTTTCTTCTACTCTATTTTTTACTCTTGAGCATGACACTGACAAGGACTTTTTAATCCATCAGACAGTTTATAGACCCTTTCGTAGTCACAAGAAGCAAAAAGCATCTGACTAGAAGGGAATACATGGGGCAAGTTCCTTGCTGGCTATAATTTTGTTGTCATTTCAAGTATTGTGGTAGTATAATTGATGTGACAGGACTGGGCTTTAGTCTTGGTCCCTTAGCTTGTGCTCACTTTCAGTTTTAGTCTCTCTCTGTCATTCATTTTGATGGGATAAGATTTAGGTGACAAACATATGCATACCTTTGAAGCTGAGAGTAAGCGTACATAAAAAATGTTATATGATGATATCATGTATATAAAACTTAGAGCTCCGTGGAAAAGGTAATAATTGGTGTCACCTTACAATACAAGGTAGTGTAGTGTGCTGATAGCATAGCCAGCAGGAGGCTTTTTTTTATTAATATTATAATTAAATGATTTTCTGGATAAAGGCCAAAACCAGATGAGACTTGATTGTGCCTTGTCCGCTGTTGCTTGGTGGTATTAGTTGCATTTTCTAAAAAGAATTGACTTGACATCTTGTTTTTACAGGTTGTTATTGATGCCTTCAGATTGATCAATGCTAATATGATGGTCTTGGGACACGAACCAAGACAAACAACTTCAAATCTGGGTCACTTAAACAAGCCATCTATCCAGGTAAACCCAGTGTTGATAGTCCTGTAAATGGCAAGGTTTTGCAATCCCCAATTGCAATTTTGGGAAAGGTACCTAAACACAGTAAGCTACAAATTATTGTTCTCTCTGTAGCATGCTTCTGTATGCATTTATAATTGATGTGATTCATCAATGAGTTAGATATGTGAAGGGTTTAAAACTGAGCCCTAAATTAGCTACCTAAGTGTGGATGCATGTATAATATATACCGCAAAGGTTAAAGTACAGATTTATGGAAATACAAACTTAAAGTGACAATTGATGGCATAGTATGTGATGCAAGATAGGTACTGTTATCAGTACTGCAATTAAAAAAATGCTGCTTATTAACATATCTCCTTTCCTAAAGATAAATTGTTTTGAAGCAAATTATGGAAAAAGTTCCATCTTTATTAATAATCTTGACTTTCTACTATATGCTTATGTGAGTTCTTGCTTAATATGTAATCTAGATTTAACCTTGTATTCTGTCTCAAATAACTGATCTCTGATTTTTATATAATGCTGTAATTTGCTGAATAAAATGGTGGAGTAGGAAAGTCGATGGATAAATGTTTCATTGGCTTCAACTGTAATGTTTCTTTTGAGTATGTTGTCTTATATTTCTGTGCAAGCATTTGTGAAACAAAGGGTTCGGTTTGATCTCTGAAGCTGACTTGTGCTAGTAAAGCAAAAATGTTGGTCTTTGATGAAGCAAACCTTTATTTTGAGAAACAGCTTCTGTCCTGAAACAAGTATCCTCTGGAGTAATTAGTGCTTTTATCTGTGTCATTCTTCTGCCTCAATGTTTTTTCCTTTTTTCTCTCCAGAAAACTTTTTTCCCTTACTATGTATTCTAAAAGGCATGTGTACTTGAAACTGTGAAGCCTGATTCCTGCTCTTTTGATCCATTTCTTGAACAATAAAAGTAGTATTTTCTAGATAAACATCCAAGAAAAAGACTGTATGCTAGTCATAGTAGAACTGAAATAAGGGCTAAACTTGTGCTGTAAGAGAGCTGTCCTTTGCAAGTCACTGGATCACCCTACCCCTATCTTTCAAAAGATCAGTTGTTTTTTATTACTAATGCATTGAAACCCTTTACTAGTGATAAAAATGCTAGCCAAAGAAATCTGGCAGTTAAAGAGGGTCTGCTTCAGGAGGTTGTTGTGGTTTACTTTTGATTTTTTGAATCAGTAAAAACTGGAGGCTGTAATGAGGGAGTATGAAATAAGCAGCTAATACTCTTGATTGGATATATAGGCAAGCCAATACTTGCATGTTTCAGGGCTTTTCTAACAGAGCTTTTCTGGACTGTTTGTAATGACCTCCCTTGTAAACCTCTGTAGTATTGTTCAACTTCATTATTTTAAGATCACGGTCTACAGCATGGCATGTTTTGGCCATGGGAGGTTTGGGTTTCTGATGTTAGAGTGGGTATTTTTTGTTTGTGTTAGTTTTTTGCAAGCTGGCAGTGAGTTGTTGCAAATGTCGCTGTTAAGCTAAAAATCATAGTTTAAAATTATGCTCTGTTCTTAAAACTGAAAGGGCTCTTGCAGCATTGTTTTGCTTTTATTCTAAGCTTGTGAATAAAATTCTGACCCAGTTGAGGCCAGCAACAAACTTAATAATTGGTTTCAGCTGGGCTAGAAGCAGGACTTTAAGATATTCCTTAAAATCTCAGGAATAATAGTAGTATGTGGCTTGACTTCATTCCTTTTTTGGTGATTTTTCTTGCGTTCCCTTATCAACAGCTTTTTTTTATTTGCTCTTTGTGCATCCAATTTGTAAAGCTTGTGGGAACAAAATGCACAGAGAACAAGTTTTGCTTTTAAATTGTTTTATGGGTTTCAATTTAACCTGTTGCAGTGGCTAAATTGCAATTACTGTTCAGGTTTGAAGTGAAATGGTTGTTTACCTTTTAGATTTGTCTGCTCTTTTAAAGAGTGGCTTTGGAAGGGGAAAGGAAAGAGAGAGGATAGTGGGGGAAGGCAAAGATATTTGTCAAATTTTAGGAGCTTTAGAAAACTCCCTAAATATCTGCAACTTTAAACACAAACCCCACAACCTGATCTGCAGTCATTTTGAGTGGGGTAAGAAAATGGCAGTGGAAGCTACTTATTGCTAATAGTTTCAACCATAAATTACTTTATTGATGGTAAAACCTGTGTTCTACAATTTTAATTACAATGTGGCACAATTAATGGTTATCTTGAATGACTGGTTCTTGTAAATGTAACCATTCAAGTAGGTTTTTATTTTTGTGTATATTTGCAGAAAAAATCTGTTTGAAATGTATATATGAGAACATTTTCAGCTTTCATACAGATAATTTTGGAATTAAGTTGTATAAGATACAAATACACATTCATTCTGTGTAGCTTTAAAGAATATATTTAAACATGAATAGGTGGAATGATTAAAACAGGAAATATTTACAAGCAATTCTGCATATTTTATTTATGATTTATCATATCTCATTTCCAAATGTATACATCATATGTAAACTTTTACTTGAAAAATAGACAATTTTAGTTGTGATGAGAATTTATCATAGAATTTTTCTTAACCCCACACACCCCTCAAATATTAATCCAGCTCTCCTTTAAGTCATAAATGTAAACCAAAAAATAATGTGATGCACATGAGCAAAAGAGAAGATGCATGCATATAGATGTCAACCTAATCTCAGTCGATCAGATTGTGACATAGAAGTTTAAGGACAAATTTGCAAAGGGCGCAATTATAATGAGAAATACTTTTTTTTTTTTCCATTTAAACTTAAAAAAGAAAATTAGCTTAATATCCAAGGTTGCTTTGATGCACATAGTCTAACCAGTATCTGACATGTTTAATCGCTGCTTCAGCTGCTGTCTGTATTGTACCTTAGAGAATGAACTTGGGAATGGCAGCAGTGGTTGTAAATAAATAAATAGCCAACACTGGTTTTTTTTATAACTTAAAAAGCCTTATATTTTAATAGAAGTGGTAAGCAAATCTATTGAGAGAGGAAAGATTTGAGAGAAATATGTTTGTGCATATGTATCGGTCAAATGTTTGCAGGCAGTTACCACTTTTTCCCATGAAAGTTGTGACTGTGTGAGAACATCTGTGGTTTAGAAATAGAAAGTATAACTGTCAGTTAATGAACACTGAAAGAGAAACAGCAACAGGTGTATTTAATTGATACTTACTTACAGTCTCTGTGTGTTTGTTTCTTTGTGTTTTTCTTTTGTTTAAGTAATGTTTTAAGATGGCTGTATTTAAATGAACTCTTCTTTTCTAATATTTCTTCGTTTCAGTGGTGGGTAATTTTTATGCAAAATTTTTCCTGAATTTTACAGGCACTAATTCATGGGCTAAACAGACATTACTACTCCATTACCATCAACTACAGGAAGAATGAACTAGAACAAAAGGTAATTGTTTTAGCTTTTGTTCAGAGGGAAAAAACCACTATACGAACTATGTAAGATTTGTGAGAATATTCTCATTTTAACTGCTGATAATGTCGGTAGTTGTTGTAACTCTCCTGGAGTAGACAGATTCTCTTCCAGAAAGTACTTAGATGTGTACTCATGATGGTGAAACCTTCCAAACCGACATTCTAATATTGAGATGAATAGTTTGACAACATTTTTGTCCACATGTTTTATGCAAAGTCCTCATGCTGTTCTCTGCACTTAGCAGGTTTGTGCAAAGTTTCAAGTTTTCAGTGATAAAGCTGAAAGACATACACCTAGACTAGATTTTCTCAAGATGGAATTCCTGAGGCTAGAAGACCACATTTTCCAAAACGGAATTGTATAACCAAGGAATTTCAAGTTTTTATCAGCTATATCACTTTGACAGAAGGTTCTTCCAGTTGGTATGAATGGAGCTCCCCAGGACTTCACTGAATATCAGTGTCCTGCATTTACAGAAAAAATCCTGTTTCCGTTACTGACAACAAATATTGTCAGTTTCTTTGGTATCAGACTTCCTCAGTTACAAGTGAATTCTAGCTTGACAGTCTCAACCAGGAAAAACAAACAGAAGAAAAAGACTTATTTATCACCTACAGAAGTTAATTCTTGAAAAGCCATAGTCTGTCAGTTTACCTCTGTATGTTCATGGCCTTGTTAGGATTATAAATTGATCTCAGAGTTGAAGTTTATGATGAAATGGTAATTTTGACTTCTAGAGGGCTAGAAGAAGCAATTAAAAAGAACAGTTTTGAATAATGGAAGAATGTACATGCAAATCAGGGAATTGAAAAGAATTTGTGAAATGCATAACCCTTTTTAGGATGATACCAGACTTTCAAGGCTTCACTGTTACTGAGAAAAGTAACTAATTCAGCATAAACCACCTCTCTCAGGACATGTCTGTGAAGCCTCCAGAGGTTATTGTTCCCATTCAAATATAACAGTGTGGTCAATGTAGTCTTTTCAGAAGGTCCAAGTACGTATTTTCTTCAACTGTTTTACATATGTATGTTACTGCCTTTGCAAGTAGGAGAATAATCTTGACCAATTTAAGGAAACTTTCATCTGTGAGGCAGCAGCTATCTCCACACATCTTTCATAAGGCAGGTTCATATGTATCTCAAAGCCCCTTCGTGGTGGTGGTGATCTGTTATCTCCATCTGTACTAACAACAGTATGTGCTTCATGTATTAGATGAGGAGCCCATCACACCAAACTGTAATTTTACAATCCAGATAGCCTAGCTAAAATGTCCATATGCAGTTTGCCTACAACTCCTTCTGTCAGTAACTAAGATCTTGTTAATACAAATTATGACACAAACTTTCAACTCGGTTCGTGTGTTCCAAAGCCAGGTTTCTTTGGAAGCTGGGCATGGGATGAAATGGGCACTTTTCCTCAGGTGATAGCAATTCTGGGTTCTCAAAGATGTCTGTAGTGAATGTTTGCAAATTGAAGGCAAGCTCAAACTGTTTGCTGAAAGGGCCCTCAAGTGTGCAGAAAATCCACAAATTATACTTTCTCTATTCATGAAAATCAGGAAATTGTCTTCATAGCTGTTCCTTCACTCTTTCAAAAATTGCATCAGAGTGTCAAGTAAGAACACTTCAGATATTTCTAATACTCCCCACATTTATCACCATCAAAACTCTGCATCACACTATCACGTTGTTTTTAGGGCTGTTTGCTTTGTACAAGGACAACCACACAAGTCATGCTTTGGTTGCTTTTGAAGTTCACTTCATCGCAACTGCGGCAGCTGCTTGCATACAGTTTAGGGTAGTCAGTGAAGCCTAAGTAACTACTTCATACATTAAATCCAAGCATTAAAATATTTTTCAGCTTCTTCAGAGACCAGAAGTTTCAACCATTCCTTACTTGACAACTAAAATATTCACCTTTCTGTTAGCTCTCTTTACAGTGCAATTGTGCATTCTTAACCCACCCAAAAAGAAAAAATTACAGAAGAAAAATCTAAATATTCCTGTCAAAGTAAACATGACCCTGATTTACATGCCTCATTTTCATATTTAGGGTTCAAGAAGTTTGATCTTTAAAAAGTTATGCAAAGTCTGTGGTCTGCTTTAGCAAAATAGTCAATTATTGTATTTTCTGTATTTAAGCATCATTAAGATCAATATTTTTTTATTACATTCTTGCTATTCTATATTGTTTTTCTGTCAAAGATAGCTTCATAGTATTATGAATATATTGTACAATAAATGCTCTAAAGAGGTTTTGTTTTGCAGATGTTGCTAAATTTGCATAAGAAGAGTTGGATGGAAGGTTTGACACTGCAGGACTACAGTGAACATTGCAAACTCAATGAAACAGTAGTGAAGGAGATGTTAGAATTAGCTAAGAATTATAACAAGGTATTTATATTCCGTAATGATATGTAGCTGTGTTTATAAAGTGAAGAAATCCATTACTTAATTTCAGAAGTAAGAAGTTAATTATCACAAGCTTTATTCAGGATGGCTTGTAAAGGCCTAGACTATAAGAACAGAACAATTGTTGCAGGAACTCTTTTGGACCTGGGTGGTTATTTGATTTGTATAATCTGTTTTCAGCAAAGAGTTTCTTGGAATTTGGTTAAATTAGACACAAGTGTGGCTCTGATGGCCTTGTGGAGACTCAACTATATATCATTTCTATGTAAAGTTCCCTGTTAGTCTTCAGGCTTTGCCACATGACTTTTACCTTGGTCTGGCAAAGCATTGAATTAGTTGTTTTGCTTTGAAATGCAAGTAATCACATCAATTTTGTATTTTTACTTAGTGAAGAGAATAGAAGATTCCTGTAGATCAAAATACGTAGTTAATTGTATTATTCATTCCTTCAGTTAAGGACTACTTAACCAGTATAGTAGAAAAAACGTTATTTACCTGTATTATTCCAGTAGCTAGATAATATTTGGAATGCATTCTAGAGCCCAATTCAGTGATCTTTTAAGATAAATTATTATCGGTGTTGTAAGAAAGAAGAATCAAAGTTATTTGTACAGTTTTAATACTGGCACTTAAACTTAGAAATATATTTTATAAATACTAGATCTCAACAGGCATTGTGAGTAGTATGTATGTCAGTCATTACTTGATGAGTGCTATTTTTTTAACTTCTTAAAGTCCTTAAAAACAAAATTCAGTATTGCATTCTCTAGTTAAGTTAGCGGATTTACTTTATAAAACACTGTGTTTGAAGGCAACAGAAGATTATTAAAATGTATTAATATAAGTGACTTTAAACAGTATAAAAATTTGAGATGAAATCTCCAGCAGTTGAAACAGTGTAGGTAATGTTATTTTTGGTTCTGCTTTACTAGTTCAGCTGTCTTCAACTATCTTTATTGATACCACTAAATTAAGATTTTTGCTTAAAACCAGTTTTGTGAATATAAGAAAATAAAACCATTCATGAGTATTTGCCTTGATCTTCTGCACGAACACTTAGTAATTAAAACCACGTCGGCTGAAAAGCTGAAGTACCTTTCCTTTTGACTTTCTGAAATGTGTTGCTGTTTGATTTTTTTTTTTTTATAAAGAGAATTTTATTTTGAGAATCTTGTGGCTTGGGGAAAAAGTAAATGAAATCTGAAACACTGACCTTTTCTGTGTTTCTTTCACAGGCTGTTGAAGAAGAAGATAAGATGACACCTGAACAGCTGGCAATAAAAAATGTTGGCAAGCAGGTGAGGTGTGATGAATTAGAGTGAGGTGGAATTATATGCTTCGTTCATTCTAAATATTAATTTTTTTACATGTGCGTAGGTGATTTTAGTTCTATCTGCAAGAGATTCTCAACACTTCAATAGTGAATTTATTTTTGTTGAAGATTGTTGTGTAAGGAACAAGGCTTTTGACTATAGGTAATCAGCAGAATATCTGCAAGTCGTGTTACACATATGTTTGTATTACATGCTGAAGAGCAGTGATAAGATTTCGTAGTTTTCCCTTTTTCAGGTTCTTTTGTTTGTTTGTTTGGGTGTTGTTGTTGTTTTTAACTGCTTTCAAGAAGAGGCATAAAGATATCCAAGGCTGTGTCAGAGAGGCCAAAACTGTGGAGAGTTTTAAAGAACATTAATACTTGAAAAAAGGTAGGAGTGTTCTTTATACAATGGCTAAAGAGCCAGCTCACCCCTATCCTCAGTTTATGAACACACTGGCAATGCTTACCCCCCAATACACACGTATGCAAGTAAGCTGCATTGCTTTGTATTGCTGTTGAAGGAAAACAGTTTAGGACCATCGCTGAAACTGAAAACATCCACTCCTTTGCAATGTTCAGGATATGATGTCTTTATTGAAGATTCCACAAAAAACTATTTCTGTGTTTGATCTGAACATAAAGGTTGAGGAAATGTGCTTTGGTGAGTGAGAAGAGAGCAAAGCAAGTTTGTAAGAGGTTGTGCTCAAATTCAAGAAGGGCAATGGGAACAAGAAATAGCTTTAAAAATGTCCAGTGTGTCCTTAAGGAACCAGTATTTACTGTATGGCTAGTAGCAGTAGAAGAATTCAAAGGATTCTGGATTGCTTTTATGTGTCAGTTTCTAGCAGCTATGTCACAACACATCTGCACTATTGTTCAGTCACTCGGGTGTTTCTGTAGCATTCAGAACAATGGACTTTATGCACACCTACACATACATAAATATATATATGAAATAAAATGTCTAAGTAGGGTTGTATTTTAAGGGTTATTGATGTCATCTCAAACAGAACTTGAGCTTTACTAGTTGTTTAAATCATTACGTATACATAAAAAAAATCTACTTTGATACAGTTCTTAAAGAAAAAAACAAACCTATTTTTCCTGATAAAAATATTAAGTTTCCTTTAAAATTACAAAATGGTTCAGTTAATTTCCATGTGGATTTTGCATGCAACTTACATTAAAAGCTTTGTAAACAAACAGCTGCTTAGCTTACAACAGGGATGTTACATTATTAGTTTGCATAATTTGCTAGGAACAGACGAGGATATTGGAGAACTATATGATCTTTGAAAATGAGTTCTTTAAGGACAGCTCACAGATTTTCTATTACAATTTTAGGTAAATTTAGATGGGTTCATTAGATCTTGACTAATTCTTTTTTTAAGAAGTTAAAGTTCCCAGACATTGTTGTCTTCCTTATTTTTATTTCTTTACACACAAGGCTGCTATAATAATACTACAGTAAAGTTTAGAGGTGTTTTTTAAATGTGCCTGGTAATTTTGCAGTATTTGGAGTTTAACTAGTTAATCTCAATTCTGAAACTGAAGAAGTGCATGAGTATGGTTTTCAACCAGAAATAATCTTACCGTTCTATGCAAATGCTCATATTAATTGAGTAATAGTGTGTGGGGATGTGTATTTTCAGAACACTGCTCAGGCTGAACACTGAGTTTTTCAGAACATTCGAACACAGCATTGTGCATTTTTTTTCTTTTCATTTTTTTAATGGGTATAACTATGCTAATTTTCTTGCAGTCAACACAACTATTCAAAGACGTTTAGATTATGCTTGAGTCTTTACAGGATTAGAACACACATTTGTACAAAGCTCTGAAAACAAATTGAAATGTACCAAAACCAAGATTAAAATATTGGCCTTAGTGAGATGTATAGTAAATTCCACATATTGTGTGTTGTCCTTAAAACTCACAGCTGTCATGGTTACTGTTCAGATGCTGGACAGAAATTTACTTCCTAAACCTATCCTTAACTTAACTGAGTGATAAATACAATAAAAATAAAAAGCATAAAATCTTATTCATGAAAATTCTCTCATTTGCTAGGTCTTGCTAGAATGGAAAATTTAGGAGCATTACTGGCCTGTGTTCCTTAACTCGTAGTCATCTTAAATAGATCAGAAGTAAATTAAATCCTTCAGAGAGGTGTTTCAGGTGTTTCTCTCATGGCATCCTTTGTATTTCAGGACCCTAAACGTCATTTAGAAGAGCATGTGGATGTGCTGATGACCTCAAACATTGTCCAGTGTTTAGCTGCTATGTTGGATACAGTTGTATTTAAATAACCAATTTACTGTTTGTGATGCTTTCTGTGTATATTTGTTTATTGTTTCTAATACTCACAATACAGAGACTGTTGAGGCTATATTTGATTAAACAGAGACATCTGACTTCATTTGCAGTGTAAGTGCAGCACTATAACACCTTTCAGTCTCTAATTGTGCAGTTGCTTCAGTTTCTTTATGTCAGGGTCTTTACAGATTCCAAAGCATTCAAGAACACAAGGTGGGCAAAAATGTATTACACTGTCATTTAATATTTGGGGGAAAAATCAGTAGTACATATATATTTTGATTGTTGCAACATAATAAAAATACATTTACAAACATGTCTTAAGTTCTGGAAGGTCTTTTTTGAGAAAGGACGGTGGGAATTAACAGTGCAGGAAGAGTGCTGGTAAAGGTTTATTTCTAGCCACTGTAAAACTACTGAGATATTAATTGCTAGGGCAGCGAAAACTAATGAAATATGGCTCCCATTGGTTATCAGATACTCTCACTGAGATTAAAAATGAAAAATAAAAAAAGAAGAAATTGTAGTAGCGCTGAGTTCTGAGGATGCACAAAAAACAAAACGCTGAAAATTCCTCTGCCAGCTCTCTTTCAATACTATTCAGACCCTAATATCCACAGAAGACAATTGACCTTAAGAAAATGAATTCAGTTATGCTGATAACTGAATCACACAACTCACACAAGTGGTGTCATAAATAGCACTATTCTGAGAATAAGCGTTAAAGTGACAGAGGCTGTTCTAGGTTATATGAACCCTCCCTCCTGCGAAGGAGAACGTACACGAGATGTCCATATATATAAATACATGGAAAGAGTCCCAACTGGAATATGACGTTTAAAACTGTTTCCACTGACTAGAGAGGGAAACACTCACAGGAGGGCAAGGGGGGTTGGCTGCTTGGTTTTAAGCAGGCAAAACCAAATAACTGGGTTTGGGGAGTGACTGGGTTTTGAGCAGGGGGCTGGTTGCGATTTTTTGTTTGATTGGTTTTTAAGTATTGGATGGTACTTAGGCTGATTTGATTCTTTTGTCTGGGCAGAAATGTTCTCATTCTGTGTCACAATATTTTGTTTACTGTTTTTTATTTTTTTAAATGGCAACAATTGTGGCTGGCAAATATTTTAAACTAGACACCATCTTTTTTTGCTGAAGATTATTTTTTAGATTTATTTTATTTCTTACTTGCTTAGTGAAGAAATAGCCCATAAAATTGTCTTATTTTCCACTTTGTGCCCAGTAATTTTCTGTTTACTTATTCATTACCATTCAAAGGTTTTTCTTTTGTTGGGAATTCTTATTTAGGCTTTTTAATTTACTATTTTAGAATAACTCTTTTTCAAAGTATATTTAGCAAGCACTTACTTCAGAGGGAAGCATGCAGATTTTTGCAGCTGCCCTCCTTATGGCCTTCCCTCTGCCCCCACAGTAGGCAGTAGAATATCATACTGGGAAAATGGAGACATACCAAACCACATTTGCCTGCGCATAGTTAAATGGAAGTGCTTTCTGGCAATTGGCACTGAAAACCTGTGTGTGGTTGAGGAAGGCTGCATTCGGGCCTCCCTCGCTGGTGTCCGTGTGCACCCCCAGGTGAGATGGGGCAGGAGCGGAGAGGGGAACCTGCCCTGGGGCTCGTCTGCCAGCAGGGCTCTGCATCCCTGCCGCTATCTACTCCCACACACACACGTGGAACACCACGAGGGAGGCATAGTTTGGCAGGTCGTGGGTAACATGGCATTGCAGAACAGGAGAGAAGCTATTGCAATGCTGCAGTGTATACATGCCTGAAAGGCCGGGATAAACAGGGAGACAAACCAGTGAGTCCTGCATATTCTAAATCAATTTTGACAAATGCGCATCTTGCAGAGGGCAGCTGAAGGGAATCTGCTGGAGATGCAGATCTCCTTTAGTATGAGCTTGTGCTGTGGTACCCTGCTTTCTCTCCACTCCTCGGTTTGACTTGGAGGCACAATTTTCCATTTACTAAGATGTTTCATGAATAATCAAAAGGCTGCCATTCGGGCCATCTTTCCTCTTTTTTTGTCCAGTGCTTTAGGAGCTACACAGAGGATTTGGAAGAATGTGTGCATGCAGTAACCTGAAAAACAGCAGCCCCTGTACCATCTTGGAGAAAGAAAGAGGTTTTCGAGCAGCCACCTTCTGAGCCTCCAGCCGCAATGGAGCAGACCTTCATTAGCAGCTTGACCCCTCGTCACCTGTCAGCATGAAGGACGGGCATATCGTATTAGCAAACCTCTCTCCTTTCTATAACGATTCTGTAACACCACCTGCCATTGCATATCCCCCTATTATACCAGTTTAGGAGTTGTGCGCTGAAGATTTTTGGCATATATTAGCACTTCCATGTGATTGGCAGCGTACCACTGAATTCATTGCAGTTCTGCATCTATATGGGTGTAGCTCTGTAATTCAGGGCAACGTTTCCCAGGGTTTATCTGCATTTCAACCCATCTCCTGCCTATATAAGTCCATTCCCTTTCCCTGCTTGAAATGAACAGAAAGGTAAGGGCGAGCACGCTCGTGAAATGAGCGTCGGAAACATTAGTTAGAACCGATACTAACAAAACTATTTCCTGAGCACTGAAAGGAGAAGGTGTAGTATGGAAAGTTGTGTGCGCTGTGCCACCCGACTGCGAGTGTAACCATGAAGTGCTTGCTTTTTTGCTTTATTGGTTATTTTGCTACAATAATTTCTTTGCAGGGAGCCTGTGTGTGCTGGCTTCTATGAAACACCAACTAACCGCACTAGCCCACGGTTAAGCAACAGCAAAATACATGGCCATGGGAGTTAGGAGCCTTGAAATACGCTTCTGACAAGTCACCCTGGTTCTAGGCGTTTCTGGATTTGAGTTTGCAAAGTTTCAGCCTGGCTTCAGGGGGTTATACAATGCCAGCCTTGGGCTTGGTAGGTGTTGGTCCGGGCTGCCTTAGCCATCAGCGGGATTTGAAGCCGGCTGCTGCTGTCGCCTGGAAAGAGACACGATCTGTAAAACACCTGAAGTCCGAACTGCTCAGGGAAATGCTGGGAAGGTGGGACAGGAGGGCTTCTCCCCGGGCAGAAACCCGGGGCTCTTAGGCACTCAGCAGCCGGCCCGGGAAGGGGAGTTGAGGCCGGTGCTTGGCAGCGGTGGGGCGGCAGGAGCGTCCCCGGGCGCGTCTTCGCGCCGCGGTGGGTCCCGCTGTCCATCGGCCGGTCCCTTCCCGCTCCCGGGCCCCTCCCCTCCCGGAGCGCGGGCCTGGTCCCGCCGGCAGCGCGCCCCGGGCCGCCGCCGCTCTGCGCCGGGGCTCGGCCGGGGCCGCGGCTCTTGCGGAGCCGCCCGCGGGCAGAGGGTGCTGGGGCTGCGGCTGCGGCTCCGCGGTGGGGGCTCCCCCGTCGCCGCCCCGGGGCCGAGTGCTGCCGCCGGGCCGGGCGCGGCTGGTGCCGAGCGCCCGACAAACGCGCGGTCCCCTGGCGGCGCCGCCCGCGGGACCGGGGCCGCGGGGGAAGGCAGCGGGCGGCCGGGAGGCCGGGGCCGGGCGGGGGGCTGCCTGCCGCGCCGTTTGGCTGATGATCTCCGGCGTTCGGGTCCCGGATAAAATATTTATTTGCTGAAGAACCCGTGAGCACCGCGGCCAGTACGTTAGGGCGCCTCGGCTGCGGGGCTGATGGTTATTTCAGAACTTGAGGGAGATGCTGCGCGGGCGCTGCCAGCGGGGACGGGGGACGCGTTGCCCCCGCGGAGCAGGCGCGGGCGGGAAGGTGGGGGCGTTGCGCCGGGGGGGCCGCTCGCAGGGGCCGCGGGCGGGGAGGGGGGGGGGCGAGGGGAGGCAGCTGGCGGGGGTGAGCTGAGGGCAGCGGCCGCCCGGCCCCGGAGACCCCCGCACCCGCTCGCCAGCCTGACACACAAAGGCGGGGGGCACGCGCGCAGGATTTGGGGAACCGCGGGGTTTGTGATTTATTTTCCAGCCGTAGTCGGGGAAAAACAAAAAAAACAAAAAAAAAAAAAAAGATGCTGGAAAGGTCACATAATAATGAGCTCTTACAGCAAACACACTCTTCCCTTCCCCCTTCGCCTTCCTTCTATCTCACAATAAAATCATCTCCTTCAATTTGCCATGATCGTCGCGACCAGGAGCCAGGTGATTATCCTAATTAATGTCTATCTAATTAAATTACTGTCAGCGGTTAACCAATGGCAGAAGCCGTTTCATCCTCTCTACAAGCAGCAAGATCAAAAGTGAGTCTTTCCTGATTGCTGCATAGTGTCAATTGGCCAATCTCTTCTCCCAGGGAAGGAGGAAAAAAAAAAAAAAAAAAAAAAAAAAAAAGTAAATCAAACGTTTGGGAAGCATTTGGTGGATGAAGTGCTTTCTGTCTAGTGAGGGTCCCAGGATGTCTAGCTTCTGATACTAAGGAGCCCTTTCAGATCCAGGGACTGAAGGGTTATTACTGTGGTGCTAGAGCTATGCAGCTGGAGCATTGTCTTTCTCCCTCTATCATGCTCTCCAAGAAATTTCTCAATGTGAGCAGCAGTTACCCACATGCAGGCGGATCTGAGCTTGCCTTGCATGATCATCCCATTATCTCGACCACTGACAACCTGGAGAGAAGTTCACCTTTGAAAAAAATTACCAGGGGGATGACGAATCAGTCAGATACAGACAATTTTCCTGACTCCAAGGACACACCAGGGGACGTCCAGAGAAATAAACTCTCTCCCGTCTTGGACGGGGTCTCTGAGCTTCGTCACAGTTTCGATGGATCTGCTGCAGATCGCTATCTGCTCTCTCAGTCCAGCCAGCCCCAGTCTGCTGCCTCTGCTCCTAGTACCATGTTCCCTTACCCCAGCCAGCATGGACCTGCTCACCCAGCCTTCTCCATCGCCAGCCCCAGCCGCTACATGGCTCACCATCCTGTGATCACCAACGGAGCTTATAACAGCCTCCTGTCCAACTCTTCTCCGCAAGGCTACCCCACGGCGGGCTACCCTTACCCCCAGCAGTATGGCCATTCCTACCAAGGGGCACCTTTCTACCAGTTCTCCTCCACCCAGCCGGGGCTAGTTCCCGGCAAGGCTCAGGTCTACCTGTGCAACAGGCCACTCTGGCTGAAATTTCACCGGCACCAGACGGAGATGATCATCACGAAGCAGGGGAGGTAAGCCACCGCGCGGACCCGCGCCGCGGGTCGGGGCTGAGCCGCCGGAGGAGCCGCCCGGAGCCTCCGCCGCCCCGGGGGGAGTCGCCCGCCCGCCGCCGGGGCCCCTGCGCCGGGCACCGGGAGCGGCGGTGCCGGTCCCCGCCGTGCCGGTCCCCGCCGCGCCGGTCGCCGCCGGGCAGCCCTCCCTGCCCCCCCGCGGGTCCCCGTGCCCGCGGTCCTCGTCCCTTCCCCGCGGAGAGCCCGGCGTTCCGGGAGGGAGTTCCTTTGGATTTTTATTTCTCGCTACCGGGAGCCGCGAGGATGAAGCACAACGGGCTGGTTCCCCCGCGTGTGCCTGTCGCTGCCGGTGGCTTGCTTTCCTTCTTTCCTTTTTTTTTTCTTTCCTTTTTTATAGGCGAATGTTCCCTTTCCTAAGTTTTAATATTTCTGGTCTCGACCCCACGGCTCACTACAATATTTTTGTGGATGTAATTTTGGCGGATCCCAACCACTGGAGATTTCAGGGAGGCAAATGGGTTCCTTGCGGCAAGGCGGACACCAATGTACAAGGCAAGTTCCTCCAATTAACACTTTTCCCGACACATATGTAGGTGAGAATGATTAATTACAGCCTTTGTGGACTGGCTCTGGCGACTTCTTAAACGAGAACAGGCCAATGATGCTTTTAAAAAAAAAAAAAAAAAAAAAAAAGAAGGGAGGGTGGAAGGAGAAAGTAAAAGGCGTTCGGAAAACGCTGTTTTAATGTTTCTCGGTTAAAAGGAGGGGAGTTTCGCCAGTGACATACCGCTGACTTAACGGGGTCCTTCGACCTCGTGTGCCGCCGCAGTGGCAGAGCCGGGGTACACGCGAGAACTGTGATGTGGTTGTATTTTTTGTTGTTTTGCTTAGGCAACCGGGTGTACATGCACCCCGACTCCCCCAACACGGGAGCCCACTGGATGCGCCAGGAAATCTCCTTTGGGAAACTAAAACTTACAAACAATAAAGGAGCATCAAACAACAACGGGCAGGTCAGTGGGGGAGACGCAGACGCTCTGCCAGACTTTTTTTTTTATTGCTTCGGGCAAAATCCTGCCGTTTTTCGAAAGGGCGCGTTTTTAGGGTTTTTTTGTTGGTTGTTTTGGGTTTTTTTTTTAGATCGTGTCGTTAGGTGAAAATAAAAGGGGAGGTGAGGGTGGAGGAAGCCCTCCCGTTTATTTTGCCGCGGGCCTCGCCGACTCCGAGCGCGCTACCCGGGCTGACGACGACGCCCGCCGCGGCCGAGGCGTTCGCAGCCGTCCCGGGGAGCCGGCGGCCGAGCCCAGCAGCCCGCGGGCATCGCTCTACCGGTCCTTCTCGCTCTCATTTCCTCCTCTTCCCGCGGCCCCCTCCCTCCTTTTCCTCTGCCCGACAGATGGTGGTTTTGCAGTCCCTCCACAAGTACCAGCCCCGCTTGCATGTGGTGGAGGTGAACGAAGACGGGACGGAGGACACCAACCAGCCGGGCAGAGTGCAGACCTTCACCTTCCCCGAGACGCAGTTCATAGCAGTCACCGCCTACCAGAACACCGATGTAAAGAGCTCCCCGCTTCATTCCGCCCGCGCTCCTTGCAGGGCATCCCGCCGAGGCCGGCCCGGCCCGCTGCCCCCCGCGGCTCTCCGGCGCCGGGGGACGGGGCTCCCCGGCTCCCCGCTTTGAGCCGTCGTGCCCCTGGCCCTCCCCGCGGCGCCTGTGCCCCGGGACCCCCGGGCGGCCGCTCGCCCGCCCGCAGCGGCGCTGCCCCCCTGGGCCGGACAGGGGTCCCGCCGGCAGCGGTGCCGCTCCGCCCGCAGCTGGGCGCTTCTCCGCGGCATTTGTCTTCCAGTCGGAAACGGCTCGGTTAGCCGTTAAGCTGTTAGCTTAAGCTTTAAGTCTGCAAAGATCAATTAACAACCTCATTGATTGCGCCGGGGGTGACGGAGCAACTTCCTCAAATTAAAAGCTCGTTAATGCCTGGCTACGTTTCGGAGTGGTCTGGCTTTGCTACAGACTGGTGCCCCCTCTTTCAAATGACATATGTTCACTCTGCATTCCTGCTTTAATTATTTTGCTCGATGCAAATGTAAACTCTTAGCTACCGTTCTGCGGTACGATTTGCCTAATTTCTGGATTTCAGTATTCATGCCCATGCAGCAGGAATACTACTAACACGCCTTAAAACTTGGGGTTAAATATTAATTCTTATCGTTCTCCTTACAATAAAGTAAATCTTAAAATTAGACCGTGATGTCTATGAGCATGCCAAAGCTTTATTTTTTACGCTTTAAAGGCAATTTGATCGACTAGAGTAAAGCTTGATCCTTTTAGAAACGTGTTGGCTGCAGCAGAGTGTGTTTTCCAGGCTTTCACAACGTGCGCTCTGGTCCTCTTTCCCCAGATCACACAGCTGAAAATAGACCACAACCCCTTCGCAAAAGGCTTCCGAGACAATTATGACACGTAAGTAAACAGCATTTTTGTTACCCTTCTGCCGGCTGCACACACATGTCAAAGAGGGAAGCCTTGGGGTGCGGGCTGGCTGCATTTCACACCGAACCGTGGCACGCCAGGCTTTTCCCGAGCCCTCCGGCTGGCTCCGCGCAGCTCTGCGCAGCCTGCGGCCACCTCCGCACCCGGGGCCGCGCTGCCCGCACCTGAGCCCACATCCCGCTTTGGCACTTGCGGCCGTTCTGTTGTTGGCCCGTACCCCTGCGCCCCTTTCCAAGTTTCCCCCTTGCTTGCGCGCCAGGGCTCCCGGAGCAGCGCCCGAGCAGCCGGGGCTCGGTCCCCCAGCAGCCCGCCGGGTGTGCGTCACCCCGGGCTCCGCGCAGCCCGTGTCCCCAGGAAAATTTCGTCGTTGTCTTTCTTGTCTGGGGTTGGATTTCCCCCCTCCAGCTCTTCCTTCTGGGTGGAGCTAAAGCCTCCGAAGTTTTGATCGCGGTCTGTCCCCGCGCGGCCGCTGCCCCGCCCGCCTTGGCCCCCTGCGCCCCGGTGCGGCCGTTGGACCCGGCCGGCAGCGGAAGCTGCGGCTGGTGCCGCCCCGAGTGCGGCTCCGTGGGTGGCACAGCCCTCGACACCCCCCGCCGCCTCTACCGGCCCTCGGGAGCCCAACGGCGACATACCGGCCCGCAGGCGTCGGCGGCTGCGGCTTCCCCCGGCCCGGGGTACGGCCCGCCCGGCGCCCCCTGCCCTGCCCAGCCCGGGCCGGGCCGGACCAGCGTGTGGTGGCGGTACAGGGCGGCCCCCACGCCCGGGGGGACGGGCGGCCTCAGAGCGCCTCCTGCCCCGCTGCGGGCTTCGGACTGCGGGACGGGACTGCGGTTTCCAGAGGGGAAACCCGCTGCTTCCCCTGCGAACTGCGGCCGGCAGCGGCTGTGCTCGCGCGTAGCTTCAGCCCCTGTTCAAGCCCCCCCTTGGCTCCGACAGCGGCCCGGCCACCCCCAGCAGCGGCATCTTGGCCCAGGGGTGGAAACGACGCCGAGGCCTGAAATCGTGCGAAAGGGGCCGGGGCCCGAGCACCGGCCCTCCTCGGGGAGCGGGTTGTGCTGCGCCCGGTCCCCCTCGACGGGTGGAGGTCGCGGCGGCCGTGGCGGGGGAGCCGGGCCGGCGGCGGGAGGGGGCCGGCGGCCCGTGGTGCCCCGGAGGGCGGCAGCCGCCCCTGCCCGCTCTCTCGGTAGCTCTGCCAGGAGGATGCATGGCCTTTGAGAAGGCCACGTGGCCTTCGCCCCCAGCCGCAAGTGCTTTTCTCTTTTTAATAGGAAACCCCCAACTTTATAGGGCGTCACTTGAAAGGAGACGGGGGGAGGGGGAAGCTTCAATGTTGTCTAGCACGTTGAATTTGTTTAAGGGCCAAGTTTATTTTGGATAAGAAATTCCAGGAGGCGTGGAGGGTTAATTAAAGCACAGTTTTAGCCTGAATTAAATACAGATAGTAGTTATTCATCCATTAAAGTTTTTATAATCGCAAATTGCAGCCCAGCATGGGAGAATTATATATAGGCCACGCAGGGAACACTGGATGTGTCTGGTTTTACATTTCCTACAGTAGGTGTTTAAAGATTAGCTTAATTTAAACTCGGTAAGATGTTGATGGTTCGTCTGTGACTCCCAATAATAAGTGTTAAACAGCCGATATAATTCCGCAGTCTGCCATTCACGCCGTGCGCGGCAGATGACCGGGTTGCCTGTTGCGCATATGGCGGGACCGGTCGCTGTGTCACGGCGCGGGATGCCGTGCCGTTGGGAGGCCGGGCTCGGCCCGGAGCGAAGGCCCTCGCTCGGCCCTGCCAGCGAACGGCCAGCCGGTCCCCAAAGATTCGCTCTCCGTGCCGACCCCCATCCTCCTCCCCCGTTAAGGCTCTCGGCAGAGGCCGAGCCCGGAGCGGAGCGCGGGCCCCCGGGCAGGCAGCAGCGCCCTGGGGCGGCCGCTGGCCCGGCCCGTCCCCTCCCGGGGCTGCGGCCGGCCGGGTGCCGCGCCGAGGAGGGCGCCGGGCTGCGGCGGACACCCAGCTCTCTCCCCTTCTCTTGGGCAGGATCTACACGGGCTGCGACATGGACCGGCTGACGCCTTCCCCCAACGACTCGCCCCGCTCGCAGATCGTGCCCGGGGCCCGCTACGCCATGGCCGGCTCCTTCCTCCAGGACCAGTTCGTGAGTAACTACGCCAAGTCCCGCTTCCACCCCGGGGCAGGAGCCGGCCCGGGGCCCGGCGCCGACCGCAGCGTGCCCCACACCAACGGGCTGCTCTCCCCACAGCAAGCCGAGGACCCGGGGGCCCCCTCGCCGCAGCGCTGGTTCGTCGCCCCCGCCAACAACCGCCTCGACTTCGCCGCCTCCGCCTACGACACGGCCACCGACTTCGCCGGCAACGCGGCCACGCTGCTTTCCTACGCGGCCGCCGGCGTCAAGGCGCTGCCCCTGCAGGCGGCCGGCTGCGCAGGGCGGCCGCTGGGCTACTACGCCGACCCCTCGGGCTGGGGAGCCCGCAGCCCCCCGCAGTACTGCAGCAAGTCGGGCTCCGTGCTCTCCTGCTGGCCCAACAGCGCGGCGGCGGCGCGCATGGCCGCCGGCAACCCCTACCTGGGGGAGGAGGCGGAGAGCCTGGCCCCCGAGCGGTCCCCCTTGCCGGGCGCCGAGGACTCCAAGCCCAAAGATTTGTCCGACTCCAGCTGGATCGAGACGCCGTCGTCCATTAAGTCCATCGACTCCACCGATTCTGGGATTTACGAGCAGGCCAAAAGGAGGCGAATCTCCCCCTCGGACACCCCAGTGTCCGAGAGCTCCTCGCCCCTCAAGAGCGAGGTGCTCACCCAGCGGGACTGCGAAAAGACCTGCGCCAAGGACATCGGCTACTACGGCTTCTACTCGCACAGCTAGGCGCGGCCCGCCCGGCCCCGCCGTCCTTTTGCACAATAACTCCTCCGCGCTAGCGCACTGACCCCCGCCCCTAGCTGCCCCATCCGCACCCCCGGCCCGGCCCCGGCCCCGGCCCCGGGCCCGGCAGGCAGGCAGGGAGGCAGAGCCGCGGCTGCCACCGCCCCCCCGCCCCGCTCCCCGCCCGGCCCGGCGGCGCCCCAGGGGTGCGGCGGGCACCGCCGCTCCGAGACCCACTGATAAGTAGGATGCTTAGACTCTCACACCGTACAGCGCTTCCTTCCTTTCACCACGGATGGATACTAGGGGATAACAGTAACAGTGGGGGAAAAAAAAGAGCCTGTGAAATGCCTGTACATAGTATTTAATTTATTGTAACCGATTACTTTTCTTTGGTTCCGTTTCTTTATTTGTTTGGATTTTTTTTTTGTTTTTATTGTTAAGTCACAAAACTTAGATCCTGTTTAAATTTCTTTACCCGCCTCCCACCTTTGCTCCCTCTTCCCCTTGCCCCTCCCCAGGTAAACACTCTTTCTAAATGCCTCTGGAAATGTAGAGTGGTCCATAGCTGTAGCAGCGAGTAATGGGTTTCTCACTTTCTCTGCAGCTCCTCGCATGAAATAATTACGCTGTGCCCTGGGCTAACACAGCTAAGGAATAGCTCAGCTTTCCCTTCAAAAGAACAGAAATACGTCTCGTAGGAAAGTCGATTAAAGTAGCATGACGCCTTCCAAAAGCAAAATTAACTGCCTCTGTATTTTTCTCTAAAAGGAATAGCTCGACATCAGCAATATTAGTATTTTTGTGGTATTCCCCCCCACCCCCCCGCCCCCAAGTGCCAAATCCATTACTGGTCCCCACAGGTGCCAAATATGCTGACAAACTCTTTTCAAATTTCTTTGCAGTTTCCCCCTCTTTCTTTATATTGCTGTAAATCTTTGTAATGAATAATCTAAAAAAAAAAAAAAAAAGATATAGACGACTGAATTGTTGGTAACCATAGTGTAGTCCAGTGAAGATGAATTGTGAGTTGTATATTTTACTGCATTTAGTTTTGGAATTGACTTTTTCATAAAGTAGCTAACCGAGATCTGACTTCCTGGGGAATCAAATGCACATCGAAAGTAAGAGCGATTTTTCCTGTAAACCTCTTATTATATTAATGAAGGAGAACTAATATCCCTCCAGGTCTCCTCCCCCCGGCGAAGCAGAATAGTAAGTCTTCGAATTTTGAGTAGCAAATCTATACAATTAACGCATTTTTATATGGAAAACAAACAAACAATTACAAGCTGAAATATGCATCAGGCTAAATATTCAGTCTAGATTACACTCGACGGGGAAATTTCCTAATAGAAATTCAGGGTCATAAACGTGTGTATATTTTTGACTCTTATGTAAATCGAATGTTGTGATTTTTATATTTGTTCTGTTACGTCTGTGGAACTGAATAATTTATACCAGTACATGCTCCATTGAGAAATGTTTCGGGTTTTGCCCGTTTGTATCGTCTGTGTATAACAAGTAAAATAAACCTGGTAAAAAGTTAACGTCGTGTGGGAAAGCGCTGTGCCGTTCCGCGGGCACAGAACCAGGTGAGGCCGAGGGGGGCGGCCGGCTGGCTCGGAGGGGGGGTCCCACGGCCCCCCCGGACTGCCGCAGCCGCCCCCCTCGCCCCGCGCTTGTCTTTTGGGGGGGCGAGCGCCGCGGACACTGCGCACGCCGCGCGGCTGAGCGCGGAGGTTCGCGGTCGGAGGAAGAGGGAGGTGAAACCCCGTCGGGTTTGAGAGGTTTATAATTATCCCCGTCTCTGACGCTTAAGCCCCCTGACAGCATTTTGCAGGCGGGAGAGGTGGCTGGCGGGGGCCGGGGGGCCGCCTTTGCCGCGCCGCAGAGGCGCGGGGCGCAGCGCTGCCCGCCCGCAGGCCCCCCCTCGCCTCGCCTCGCCCCCCCGGGGCGGGGACTGCGCTGCCGGAGCCCCCGCGGTGTTCAGCGCCGTGCCCGGCCGGGCCCCCCGGGGCGGGTGCCCTTTCGGGGGAGCGGCCTTCCTTGCTGCGCGGGCCACCGCGGGCGCGCAGGGGCGGGACCGACAGCGGAGCCCCCGCTCCGTGCCGACACCTGTCCCCCTGCCGCCCTCCCGGAGACGCTGCCCCCTCTCCAGAGCGCCCGTCTGTGGGCTGTGGGGAAGGCGCCATCCCCCGGCACCGTCGTGGGCCGGCTGCGCAGGTGCGGGGGGCAGGGGCCAGTTTTATCCTCGGTTCCTCGGCGGGGTAAGCGCGGGTGCGGAGCCGCCCCGGGGACTGTGTCCTGTCGCGGCAGTGACGGGGGGGGCACCCGAGCAGCCCGACTGCACACCCCCTCCCCCAGGTGCGTGGCTCTACCTGAGCCCGGCCCCAGCGCCCCCAACGCCGCCGCTGGCTGCAAGGCCCGCGCCGCGCTGCGCCGGGGGGACCCGGCCTGAGGCGGCAGCGGCGGCCGCCCCGAGGCAGCCGTCGGGCTCACGTTGCGGCCCCAGGGCGGCGGCTGCGGGGCGCCCTCGGCCCTCGTGTGGCGGGACCCCTCGCCCGCAGCGGGGCGGCCAGGGCAGCGCCCCCGGGAGGGGCGGGAGAGGCCCCTCGGAGAAGCGAGGGGTGCGCGCCCTTCCCCGGCCGCCCCGCACCCAGCGGCGGAGGCCGAGGCGCCGCCCGCGCCCCGCCGCAGCCCCCCGCCTCCCGCGGACCCCTGCCGCCCCTCGGCGGCGCGGTGTGGGGCTGTCCCGGCGCCCTCCCCGGGGCTTCCCCTGCCCGCGGCAGCCAGTCTGTAGAGCCCGGAGCGCTCCCGGCCCCCGTTCCCCGCTCCCGGCCAGCGAAAGCCGCCCTGCCCGCCCCTCCTGCCACGGCGTTGCCCCCCGGGAGGGCACGGGGCCGGGGCCGAGCGCGGCGGGAGCCCCGCGGGCAGCGCCGAGGACAGCCGCTGCCGCCCGCCTCCCCGGTGCCGCGGCGGGGTGCGGGGGCTCGTGCCGGGGCGGCCACCCCGGGCGCGCCGCTCGCCGGACGCGGGTGTGCGGGCGTTAGCGTAGCGGGGGTTATCCAGCGGGTCTGGAGCCAGCACGTAACGCGTGGCAGGTCTGACCAACATCCTTCCCTGTGCGTGAGTGGTTGATGTTTTCCGTAACTATTTCGACAGGATAATTCCATAACTATTTCTGCGGGAGAATGGAGGAGATCAGGGCTGCAGAAGTAAAAAAGGCTATTTCCCGTCGGTAGGTCACTTCATTGCTGTTATAATTTTTTAGATTATTATTATTATTACTAGAGGTGCACCTGTGTGTCTGCTAAACATATGTTTGCTGACACATTGCAGTGTTTGCCTGCGCCTGGGATGGAACACGCAGGTTCTGACCCGGTGTGTGTAGCTGATGGTATATTTGCAGCGCGCTCAGTTTAGTCGAAGCAAAACCCCGTGTACGAATTTGTTAGACCAGCAACTAATTGCATGAATTTTGCATGAAGTATAATTTGTGTTATCATTCTAGGCATGCTGAACGGGCTTTTAACTTAATTATTGTGTAAAATAATCTACACTGTTGCCCTTTCTTTGCTTTATTTGATATAACACAAATTCAAGCTCCGACCCATAGAAAGTAATTCAAAGTTCTTATTGGTAATACTTTCTACGATGTTTCACATTAATACTGTATCAAATGTAATACAGTGATTTACGCTCTGCAGATTTTGCACGAGTACGCTATGCATATTTGATGACACATTGCATATTTTAACAAGGTTTTTAATGACTGATTGAAATGTTTGCTAAGATATTTTTTAAGAGCTGGAGGAGAAATGGTTGTGGAAAATGTGTAATAGAACAGTGATAAGGATGGGAGGGTTTTGATTGACAGCACGAGGAAGCAGATGGATGACTAGGTAGGTCAGAGGTAAAGATGCCTTTGACAGCTTTTTAAGTTCCTTTGGCCATTTTGGTCCAATGAATCATGCAAAACATGTGTACATTACCAAACTGATGTCTCTGCATCGTTTACTGTTGGAATCCTCATCTTTTCAAACCCACCCTAACCTTCTTTCATCACCACTTGACGTGCTATGTCTAAACTAGATTGCAAGATCCTAAGAAGGCAAGAATCTTTCTTGTATTACTTGTCAGCAAAAAAAAAAAAAAGGGGGGGAAAAAAAAAAGAAAAAAAAATCATGTAAACCTATGGAGCTAGAAGAACAACCACGACAGATTGGCAGAATAGGCGTAAGGTGGGACACGTTCTTCTTAATTTTCGCTGTCTGGTCATCACTCCCCTCCCCTAGGTAGTGCTCAAGGGAGATGTGGTGAACAATGATTCCACCCCCCCCCCCCCCAACTGGCATAAATCTGAATTTTCATAAGACTGATAAGAGACCTAATTGCATAATTTTCCTTATAACATTATGCAGTGAGTACTGTTGCTATAGTTAAAATGGTTTTCTTTGCAGTCTTGTTTTCAGGTGCTTTGTATGTCCTTCACAAATTGCTTTGTCAACTGGAAATAATCTGATTTATCCCTGTAAAATGTTACTGGTTTTGGAAATCTTGCTTAAATTTCCTAGAACAATTTTAAAATTACTGCAATACAAAAAAAGAATGCATGTGTACTGGGAAAAGCAGAAAAAAGGATTTTGCATGCAAGTATGTTTCCCAGGTACTGTTTCTGTGCAGAATGGACATAAGTTTTCATTTTAAGTGTTAAAACTTGTCATGAATGTGGTCTCCAGTGGGGAATGTGCAACTTGCTAAGATACAAGGGCAAAGTCAAAGAAAAAAAATTGAAATAGCGGAGTGATAAGTAGACGGAAGGCAGCAGACTGTGCGTTCAGTACCCTGTTCTTTCCAGCTACATAGATGTATTATATTTGTGGTAGGTCTGCAGAGCCACACAGCTTAGTGATAACATTTCATGCATTTATCAGAATGCATATTAATCTGGGAATGCACAAACAAAAGCACTGCTTATTTCAGAGCGTGATCAATTGAAAGCTGCCCGTTTCTTCAAATATGTGTATCTGAAAAAAAAAAGTGGTTGAAATATATATGTATATAAAACACAGATATTTTTGAGCGTATGTAATATTTTCCTTCTTACAGATGTAAAATAATCATTAATTCATAAAGATCCAAGGCTGCCGTGGCTGATCAGATGTAACTTTTGGCCTTATAAAATATATTACACAATAAAATCTGTGATGTTTTATTCATGCTATCACTGCAGTTTCTCATAGTTGCAGCGTTTCTAACACCAAGGGGCTGATACAAGTACAAATGATCTTGTTGGTCTTAAGTTGACTTTTTAGGTGAATTTTAATTTTTTGTTTTTCAAAACTGAAGGCAGAACGGATGAAAACCTCAGGTATGTTACTTCTGTGTAAAACTATCTATACTATTGCGTTGTTATTAACAAGCATTTATTTCTTAAGCTTTAAATAAAAAACAGCTGGTAATGGCTTTGAATCTGTTTTAAGAGACATTTTAGGTAAAATGTTGATAGCTTGTAAATGTGTATTCCTGCCTTAGTCTCTGATCGTGCATGCAAGTTCATATGTGTGAACAACGTAAAGTAAGAGGTCAGCCCTACAAAGACTATTCACTTGTCTAAAAATTCACAGACATAAATGTTTTCAGGATCAAGGCCTTTTTCAATAATTGTGATAGTTGTGTACCTTGAAGTGACTGACTGATTTAGAATACACTTAATAATTTCAGTTTTTAATATAGTAGAAACACTGCATTGATGAGTTACCAAAGTGCATCATACAACCTTCCACTTCAATTATTTGTAACATATTTTTTTGCCTGTTTGGGTAATTTCCTTTTTTCCCTTTCTTTCTTTTTTTTTTTTTTTTTGGTTATTATTATTTCTTTTTTTTTTGTAGTGACAGCACTGACATGTAATCTAAACTTTCTAAAAATCATATCTTAATTTCTACGGGTCGTGCTATGAAAGTAATTTTGTAAGTCGGCTTCTTCCTTGAACTGTATCTAATTAAGCATTGACTGCTTTTATTTATCCAGGAAGCAGACAGTATTGGTCTGGGACTGAAGGGTGAGTGAGGGTGAGAGAGCAACACTCATACTTTGAGTGGAGAGAAATTGCAAGTTGCCGAAAGGTGTCCTAGTTTAGATGGAGACCACCCACCCACTGAGAATTAAACTTAAATGGTAAATGTAAGCTAACAAATGCTTTTGGTGATTGATCAACACCCTGTTTACAGTTTATTTACCTTTGTGGAAGTGTTTGCTGAAGGGGAGGCGTTATTTATCTGGAGTCAACTACAACTAGACTGTCACATCTCCATCTTCCATAGACCTCCTGCTGGAGACACTGAGGAGGTACGGTGGTTGCTCTCTGGCCCTGCGGGAAGTCGGGGCTCACCCTGTATTGTCTGGGAATCCCACCCAAGGGCCGGGCAGCAACACCTCCCGTCTTGCTGGTTGCTCTGTGATCAGTGCCTACGTTTTACTAAATTAGATCTGTGGTGCAATAACACAGAGAAATAACTGCTCACCACGCTACATATATCCTTGTTCAGCAGACCCTTAAAGCATCTCCCACCTCCCCATGTTGCCACTGCCTTAGCCCTGTACTTCTAAAGCACGATGGTTTTGTACATAGGTATTCCTTGAAGCTTGGTGTAAGCTCTCTTCTGGTAGCTCAGTTTACTCTTGCATTAGGAGAAGGGTGCATTTCACTTGAATTAGATGCAAGGTATTGAATAAGAGGTTAAAAGTTTTGTTTTCTATTGACAGTTCCTGAGTTTCCTATGAAACCCACCATGCATAAGTGATGAGGAATAGGGGCATTTTTCACAGGTCTCCAAGTGGTTTAGTAGCCGTGTTTAGAAATGATGAAAATCTCACTGAAAAATCTCCAGTGCTTGTGGTTCTAAATGATTTCCACACTTTCTACAGTTTTATTCTTGGGTGCATTATCGAGCAGTTGAGCAGTTATTTTAGATATTCATTGAGGACTGGTATTAGTTGCAGAGTTTGGGTCAGAATAGTGTGGATTAAATCCTCAACTGATGTACAATTATGTCATTTCATCGGCTTCAGTGGTTCAATACTGATTTGTATCATCGGATTGTTTCCTCTTGTGGTTTAGATACTATACAAAGCAGGTGCTGTTTGATGGAATGAATAGGGCCAAGTATTAATTTGGTATACATATTTGTTTCTCCTATGTTAAAATAATTATGAAGACATTAACTGATATCTTACTGTACTTAGATTTTTATTTTTCTCTGTTTAGATGATAAGAATAATTTATTCTTCATTTCTGCTTATTGTCAAGTTTGATTTTGATGCTTTAATTGTCTTCAAAATTGAATTAGAAGCAGTTTGCTTGGTGAGTGTTATACAAGAATTTGTCCCTTTTTGGGGGCAATATTTAGCCAGCTGTATTGTTTCAATATAAAAGAGATATTCAGAAGATGAATGGAAGGAAATTAATCAGATAGTCTCAGTCCTTCTTTTACGTGTCAGAGACTTTTGTAATGTCCAACTCTTTTTTACATTCTATGCAGTCTTATCTAGTGTAGCTCTTTTTTTCCCTTTTGTGTTAAATACTATAACCCCCCCCTGATGTTAACATTCAGTATTGTATTTTAAAATGTTTCAATGTTTCGGTTGTTGTGTTTCATGTATTGTTCACTTAAAAGTTATCTGTGATCACTGATAGAAATGAAAATTATTTACAAAATGTTTTTTTAATCACAAGCTGGTTAATTTGTATAAGTAGATGTAAACTAATGTGAAGTGTAATGACAGAAATGAAAAAGAGGCCTTTAAAAATTAAAAAAAAAATAAAATCCATAACAACATGTGGATAAAAGATTGCTTCAGGAATATATTTCCCTGTGCACCATATAGACAGATATAACCTAAAAGGCCAAACCCCACGGTAGTCTGTTAGCAGTATAGGCTTATTTTCCAAATATGTTATAACTAGAGAAACAACACAAGTAATTGTCCTGTGACGGTGTAAAGTTGAGCATTCACATGCATGTAAGCCTTCGCAGGATCGGGGCCCAAGCCCATTTTGCATTAGCAGTGTTATCTGTTGCGGGGGTTTGGGGTGGTTTTTTTTCCCCCCCTTGGTAATGAAAATACGTTTCTGTCACTGTGGTCACATTTCCCAGCTATGGATGGACAAGGGTAATGCCTGTACTAAATACGTACAGCGCTAAACAGTGATTATATTTAATTCTGCCTTTATTTTGATGTCTACAGCTGCCTCAGGATAAGGATCTAGGAAGTCTTAGTTCTGTGTACCCAACCCTTTTCACGAGTTGGCTTGCTGTCAAGCAGTTCAGCTCTCTGAGGTCACTTGCATGGTGATGGTGCTATTGCATGGGAGAGGCTGCCAGGCTGGTGGGTGCGATGGCAGGACAGCAGGAAGCTGGTGGTCCCTTTCACAGGCTGGCAGGTATGAGATCGGCTTATCTATAACCTGAAACCTGCCCTCAGCGAGTTGCTCAGGATAATGCCTGCAGCACTGTGTTCCCGGGTGGTGAAGCAGCAGAGCTGTGAGCTGATGCAAGGACACTGGTGGTCCCCAGGCAGCCTTTGGTCTCTTCCCCTGGTAGATCTCCAAAGCATACCATGAGGTCCAGCCTCTGCATTGCTCTCCTCCATCCTTGCCCTTAGGGAGGGCAGGGGAGGGTGGGGCACTGCACTGTCTTCTCCATGGCTTGTTCTGTTTAGAGCTTGAGCACGTACACAAGTGTTCAACTCCTGTGGAGGATGCTCAAAGAAAGAAGGCCTTGCTCAGGATTAGTGATGAGGACAAGATCCATGGAAGGCTCTTCCTCTTTCTACCCAAAATTTTAAATTTACATTTATATACAGTTTCCTGTGACTGTAAAGGGTTTAACTCATATAAAACATTTAACATGACACATTTTATAAGAATCTACAATGTAAATATTTTTAGCATTTGTATTTGCATAACCAGGGCGTCTGTTTCTGAATTTTTTCTTAAGTAACATGTAACAGGTGAACTCCTAGTTTTTGGGGTGTTGCATTATAATTTATGAGGCATTTGCTGATCTGAGCTTGATTCTTTATAGCTTTTTTAATTTTAACACCATTTTCTAGAAGACTAATGGCCAGAGGATATCTTAAAATAACCTGCTTAAAATTTATTCTTTGATAAAAATATCTAAACTTGTAACAAATTCTAGTCTATCTGTAATTGCAAGAATGTCATGTTTAACTGATATAGATTTAATCTGTAGGATTAAATGTTGTCTCAAATAATGTTATTTCTGATTAATAGAACATTCTAGAACCAATATGCATTTTTTTCTGGGTTACAGAAACACACTGTTTTGCATGTGAAACCCAGAGTTTTATGCATTTGGTTGTTGTGTGGGTTTTTTTTTTTTTTTTTTTTTTTGTGTTTGTCTTGTTTTTCACAGAAAAGTAGCCAGTATAATGCATCTTTAGTCCATCTTCTGTATTTTCCCATGTCTTGGTGTCCCCCTGTTTTTCACTGGAGATTTAGGAGCAACTCAGCTAGTGCTTTTATTCTACACCATCACATTTTTCTCCCATTATTTTGGTGTAAGATTAGATTATTACTATATTTGCCATATCTTTTGCAAAGTTTCATCTTGTATTAACAGTGTCTGAAATGACAAACCACAGCTTGTCTGAGACCGGGAAGATTTTTCTCGAGCATCTCCACCATGAGACTATGGTGTGCGTATGTCAGTTTTACTGAAAGCTTGGATAGGGTATCAGCTGTTATTCAGTCTTTTCTAGATTTATATTCTAGCTGTAAACCACACAACTGTGTGAAGACTAGCCTCTGCAATCTAGGAGATGCATCTTCTAAATTCTTCCTTGTGGTTGTTACTAGTGGCTTTGTTTCTGACAGTTTCTAATTTTCTGTACATAATAAAATCAATTATTTTGCACGTATATGCTAAAGCTAGAGGCTGTTTTTTGACTGTGCATGCTACAATTAGTTATGTAAATAGCAGCATATGCTACAAGTTTCCAGTACTCACCCTGCCTTTATAGAAGTGTTGGCTCAGGCTCTGCTTTGAAGTTAGTTGGCAGGTGTTTGGTGCTCCATGGCTCAGGCTCTGAAGACAATGCCTTTTTCATCAGTTCCCTCTTGTGTTTGGTGTTTTAGTCTGTAGTACATGTTTGTACACCAAAGCCAATACATGACTTGAATGCTCTAGGGATTTTGGTAGTCAAAATTCTAAGCTTCCCCACATTTTTCTTGTTTCGTATGTTGAAGTATACTGATGGTAGATGTGCTATTGGACACCTCATGTCTGCATACCTCAGTCAATCTTCCCCCTTTCTGCTTAGGTTATTTCTTTGAGTTTAAACTTGTGTTTCTGCCTAATGATTTCTAAACCAGCCCTTTCCAGAGATTTTAGGGGTATATAATTATATTACGTTATTATTATTGCAATCTCTTCACTATCATTAAATATTTATGTGTCTGCCTTTTTGCAAAATGCTTCAGCTGCAGAGTGTAATCCAAAAGGTGGGGTGGTAAAACCGCAGATTCCAAGTGGTGTTTTAAAAGTGCTCACATGCAAATTTGTTTGTTTTAAATCTTTTCCTAGAAGATCCTGCTGGAGCCCTGAGCAGCACCTGGTGTGAAGCAGCTTGTGGCACTTTGTTTTTCAGCAGGACTTCTGAATCTTAAATTACAAGCTTCCATAGTCTGAGTCAGAGAAACCAGACATGTTTTTAAAGCTTATTGTCTATTACTTTTGTGCTACCTCCCTGTATAGGGGGAATATTCTTTAAAGATAATTTTGGTCAGGAGTTTTTTATGTTGTGGCACCTACTAGTACAAATATACTAGGATATTTGTTGGATATGCAAGCTCCTCCAGAATTCCCTAAACAATAAAATTATCTCCTAAGTTAACTCTGTGCTATTACTTTTGAGAATCATGTATTATTTGTATCTATGTGATAACACCTTACTGCCAAGGGCATATGATAGTAAGGCTGCAATGTAATAGTAAATAGGAGCTTAATGGCTGGCATAAGATTGAATTTAGATGCTGTGAAAAGCCTCTGAAAAAAATAATTCAGACAAAACTCGGGTGAGAATCAAAGACCCTATTGTGGATTGACCAAAGAAGTCCTTGGATATTTTGAAGACTGGTTGATATGCTCATTTCTAAGGAGTAACTAGTTCAGAGTCTGCTGGGCGTGTAAGACTAAAAATAAAATATGCTGAGTGAATACATGTCCTCACAGATGAGGAAAGTTCCTAAATCTAAGACAGCAAAGTAATGAAGTTCTTTAAAAAAAAAAAACAACGAGCTGGCATAGTCTGAAAGGTGGGAAAGAAAATCCTATAGCACATGTGCTGGATTGGTAGAAACAGAACTGCAAAAGGAGAGACCAATCATAGGTAGTACAAGCAACAGTCTTCCCTCAAAATCCTTCATCTGTTGCCTTCTACCAGGATCATTAACAAGTGATTACATGTATGGGACCTGTTATTTTAGGGAAGGACAAAGGTTACTCTTTGAGCTGGAGGTTTTTAATTCCTGTGTATTGCTAAATAGTGCATGCATTAGGCTCTTCTTTGGATACAGGGGTCTGTTAGCATATACCTTCTATGTTGTCATACATAAAGTATTGATATCTTCATATTTCTGAACGTGTATGGTGGCTCTTGAAAGAATAAATTCCAGTGGCAGTGACCTGTTGTTCCAACAGCAGCTACTTTTACCAAGTTGTTGGCAGCTACATTCTTAAACTTACTTTAATGCGTTGCTCAGCTTAAATTTATCTTTTAAAACCCATCCTGTTAAACATGTGTAATGGCCATGCATAGGCAAATACTTAGAAACCAACTATAATTACGCTAATCATATTATTGATAAGGTAAATGATAACTGTAGAAGCAAGTAGGTTAATTTGGCCTGATCAACGGCTTAAAGTGATGCTTTTGTAAGTAATTTTTTTCTTTGAAAGTAAACCTATTCTCCAAATGTATTTAAAATGTTAATAAACTATTAAATGAACAAGTAACACTATATTCAACATTTTTACACCATTTCTACAGTGGGTAAAATTGTAGTATAAAGTTGGTGTATACTCGATAACAATTTACATGTTTATTTTACCATCTGGTAAATGTGTAAACGATATTTTGAGAAGCACATTTCAAATTCACTTTAACAACTTATCCCCGACAATATGTATCCTATCTCATGTACTGACTGGAAGGATTTTGAAAACCTCTCAGAGAGAAATGCAGTAACAAAACATTATTTTTTTAGTGATGCTTAAAATCAAGCTTAGCGTCAAGTTGGAGGTCTTTCATTATTTGGGAAGGATTTTGGTACGTTAGTGGTGTCAAAGAGAGATTTCAGACTATTTTACACACCACGGTATAAAGATATCATATCATCTTCCCTAAAGAAACCATAGGGTGCATAGGTAGTAATAACAAAACAAATACAGTTTGCTATGTTGTTGTATAACTGTATTGTATCCTTTCCAGGGGGTTTGAATTTGCTATCTCTTGTGTCTAAATATGGGAAACTCATTATTAGAAGTGTTACAATGAACCCCAAGTGGATTGCTTTTCTCATGTACTTTAACAGCACTTTGACACTGCAGCCTTCTGCCTTTTTATTTTAGTCTTCTGTTTATTGGTCTCTCTGGATTAAATTGCAAGCACTTTCTTAAATATAACAAACTAGAGAATATTCTGTTGTAGCTTAGCTTTTATTCACCCTTTCCTAGCTGTTACTAATCTTGACTGGGAAAAAAAAAAAAAAAAAGTCTTCCTTTTCTCCTCCCCCAGCCCCAATAAAATTTAAAAAACTCTGCCCTGAAAGCAAGTCTGCCTAGAGAACACCTCCACACTAATTACCATCTGGCCAATCTGCAAATGAGGTTTGAGAGCAGATTTCAAATGTAGGCTCCAGCTAGTCTATGCCTTCTATCAGTCCGTTAGTATTTATTAAGAGATTTGAAAGCGTTTAGGCAACTAGAGAGCTGGCAGGTACCTTCACTTTTGGAAATCCAGTCAGGCATCTGTCTGTGCCTTTCAGAGCCTAAATGCCTTCAACCTGGTACCTGATCAGCAATGCTCCTTTAGAGGTTGTGGCAGCCGGTTTTGCTTGAGTGTATATACTTTATAATGGGCAATGGTCTTAAAGCACCATTTAAAATGCACTGGTGAAAAAACCTGTATAAAATTATTTGTAGAGATTCTAATTAACTCCTGCATCAAAGTTAATGAATTATAACATTAATTTATTTTTATTTAAGTGCTATTCCAACATGCAGGGAGAAAACCCTGCTTAGTACAGAGTCAAATCTAGTACCGATCTTGAGTCATCAGAGAAACCTGTGAGCTGCTCTGATTATACATGTGCATCTAAAAACAGATTTTAGCCCAGTAATAATAATAAACCCAGGTTGTCATTAAACAGCAGCTTCAGACTTAAAAAGATACTTGTGTTTTTGCAGGTTCATTAGGCATGCTGCATTTAACATCACTGTTCTGTTTCAGTTAGATATTAAGTGCATTTCACTAATGAATTTCAGGCTTAGCAGCTATTTTTTCTTCCTTTTCCCTTGCAAAGATTAGACAGGACCTTTCCTGTTGTAAGTCAGCACAGTCAAAGATGATGTATAATTCTTAGCAGACTGCTAAAGAAATAACTTTGCTTTTCACCTGCCTTCCCTTTGCTGCCTTCTTGTTTTGTCTCAGCTCTGTGAAAAGTGCTGTCAACCTCATGTAAACAATAATTTATGATTTTGTTTTTAGTGATAAAAAAAGCAACCCAGAAATCCTTTTAGCAAAAGAGCAGTGGTTGTTTGGGGCACCTGCTGTTATGGGAGATCTTCCTACAGGAACTAATGAGTTCATAGGTAAAGTCCCAGTTGAAAACACCTGGGAACACGCAGAACCAACACTGAGTTTGAGATCGCCAACAAGCCGTTTTCAGTATGTGTTGAAAATGTCTTTCTCTTTAGATTGGCTGCTGGAATTTATGTTGCAAAAGCAGATGTTCAAGAAATTACTCAGAGGCTTAAAATGGCGTTTAATTGGAATCACCTGGAGAAAATGGGCAACAGTTGGAAAATCAACTTGATGGAGATCCTAGGGAGGCTTCCTGAAATGATACCGGTTTGAAGGTAGGTCCTGAATACTGGGTAGCATTGCTTTTATTGTTTTGTATTATAATTTTAATGTAGCAATTTTCCAATGGAAAGTAGTTTTGTTCTGTAGCTATTTACTGTCAAATGTGGTACTTGCCATCAGGAGTGCCAACACTGGGAAGGAACCTGCCCCTTCCCCCATGGGCACGCTTACCATGGTGCATTCCAGGAAGAAGGCCTCTTGGCTTGCAAAATGTAAGCTGTTCCCTTTAAGTGAAAAATATCTGAGCCCATTTAAGAAAGATTAATAAAAAATGACCTTTCAAAAAAAGTGAGTTAAAATGATATATTTAGTTCTCATATTGTTAATAACTGGTGCTCACTGGCCTCAGAAGCTCCCCCACCAATACTTTTCCATGTGTGCTTATTTCCAAAAATTGTAAATATCAGACTATGTATTCAGTGTTCTAAGTTTTTAAATACAATTTTAAAATTAAATGTGACATTTTTATAGATTTTGATATTGACAAAAATGGACCTTTTAAAGTGACATAAATACATAAATGGAGATTGATAAATTTATTTCAGACTACCATATGGGAAGGCTGATTACAAGGGCATGTGGAGCACAAAGCCAATTAGAGATATTCTTACTTCTTAGTGTGGACCGTTGCCGCCTTCCCCATGTTCCCTGGAAGCTAAACTGAATAACATTTACAAAAAATATTAAGCTAAGGGTATCATCGTAAATTCTCTCTTTCTGTAGTCCTGTTCTCTATTGACAGTCAGATTTGCATCAAAGAACATGACACCAGTGACTTGCTGGCAGCTTAAGTAATTGGGGAAAAAAGTGGTTATTCATATGGAAACAGGAGTTGGCTCATTACAGCTGATCACCTGAACAGCAAATGGTATGGCTGCCAATAGATGGAGAAAAAGGCAAGTCTAGTGGAAAATAGGAGCATTTAAAGGCCAAGAAAAGACATATGGTCTGTCTATGCTTGCCTTATATGCCTGGAAATTATAAATTAAGCTACACTATAGCCCACCACCTTAATGTGAAAATTCTCCATTTTTTGCCATCTTAATCTTAAGAAATTTAACAGATTTGGCTAGTAATACTGACTTTGGCTTTTGTGTCAGCATTTAAGTTCTATATAAAAATAGTGGCTGAATTGTTTGTTGTCTGTTATGGCTGTAGAGGATGTACTTTTGAAATAAACTTTTTTTCATAGCAAGTGTAGATGCGGATTTGTTCTGTCCTTTACAGATGTCCATATTTTCATGAAGATAGGCAAGAGAAGAAAGCAAATCATTCTTGACAGCTACTTTTTATAAGGTAATCCTGTGATGATGACATGAAATGATTTGTGTCTTCAGAAACAATAAATACTGTAATGGATATCTCTCTCATTTACTGCTAGGTGTAGCCAAAATTTTAATTTATTTTGCTTTTGCTCTCCTTTACTCTTTAAGATATATTGTATTATTCCTGTAATGAAATAATGGTCCAAGTCCAAACTGGTCTATCAGTTTCAAAAATGCTGGGCTTGTTGACGTGGCTACCTGGCCACTTTTCTGGCAAAACATTAGTAAAAGCTGAGAATAGAGTCTTTTAAAATGTACTTGTATAGATACATTCCACTTGAGAGACAAAGTTCTTGAATATCTGAGGGCAGTTTGAGTTTTAAAAAGGTTTTATATGGCCTCAAGACTGTGAAGGCTTACAGCCTTTTTCTTCATTAGTTTTTTATTTTTTTTTTAAAAATGGATTCCTTATTCTAAACCATCTCATGATATATAGTCATGTGGAGAACAGATGCTGAATTCTGCCCTTTTTTTAATGCCATGCTCTGAAACTCTAATGGCGTCTCCTTTTCAGTTAGAAGTACTGATAAAATAACCCATGTGAGACCTTGATAAAAGCTTCCTGGACCTTACTTCGTTTCATGTACCTGAAAGAGTTACTAAAGCTATTATTTCTGCTTTGCAGCCACAGGCTTTTAAAAGACAGCATATTTTACATATTCCAGAATTTTTCTGATTGCAGCCGAAAAAGACATGCCACTCTTTTTAGCCTGTAAATAATTTCTGACTTCGTTGTAGTGCTATAGGAACAATGAAGCTTAAAATTTTGTTTTGAAGCAAACTTTGAATTTAATGGAGAAACACTGGGTAGCAAAATGGTATTTTATAACTAACATGCATTTAAAATTTGACATGTGATAGATGTTGTGGAAACTGTGGAATTTGGAGCTGCATAAAAATGTATATATGCCTATCTCACATAATTGCATCTATAGAGTTTCTAATTGGGTCCAGTGACACAGTACACTTGCAGTTCTTCTCCTACCCTCGCCAACGTTAGGTCCTTTCACAAGTACTTCTGTTCTCCTCTTTCCTGCTGTTTCTTTGCGGGTGAGTGACCTGTTGGCTTCATTTCCCTATCTCATTTTGGCACAGGCATGATCAAATCATCCCAACTGGTGACCCTTCTGACAAGGAACTGCAGAAATGAAGTTACTTTATCCACTTTGAATCTGACGCGTGTCCCACAGAGTTATTTTGGGATTTCTGGGGTGCGGGGCAGAGAGAAGTAAATGTTTGCACAATTCTGAAAAAGTGCTGCTAAGGAATGTCCTTATGAAAATATTGCTTTATTCTGGGATCACCCTGCATTTAAAGTAGCACAAACTTCGATTTCGAGAAGTTCCACCTTGGTGACCTTTTTCATTCAGATCCAAAAATCATCCCATATCCCTCCAATAAACCCTTACCAGGTAAGATCAGTCTAGGTAGCAAGAGCCTTTCCCCATCAGTATACTCTGGCATCACTCATTTACTGTAGCTCCAATTAATGGTAGTAGAAGTTACACTTGTAAATTCCCCCACGCATTAATGAGCGAACAGACCCCCTCTGTTTAGTTAACCATCTTCCAGCTACCTGGCACTTTCCCCATCCCTTGTGAGATCTCAAATATTTAATTAAAGCCTTTCCTTTTTTTTTTTTTTCTTTTTTCTTTTTTTTTCCTCCCTCCACTCTCCTTCATTCAGTTTGTTGAGTTGTAATTCTTGTTGGCCTGATGCCTTGGCAACATTCAGCACTTCTAATTGCCTGTATAGTCTGGCCTAGTCATGGAGCCTTTTAACTTTCATTCAGGCTTCCAGCAGTATCAGCCTCACTGGTCACAAGCATCCCACTCAGGTTCCGTTCACAGCCCTTTCGCTGATTACTTGTTATGTATTTAAAGAGCTCCATACTGTTTATTTCATTTCCTATTTGAGATAGTCTGTTTGCTTAATTTTTTCTATGCTAATTTAATTTTAAACATATAGGGCTGTCTTCCTGGTCAAACAAGCCAGAATTTTGCATCCATATGCTACATTAAATAATAATAATAATAATACAACAAATAATAGTCAGTGCTTCCTACTTCTATAATGTCTACCATTCAACAATCTCAAAGCATTCTTATTTTACAAGTGGTAAAATGGTGTCAAGAGACATGAACTACTTGTTAAACATTATGTATGACATCTGTACGGAGCCAGACAGGATTGAGTAGTTTGGTTTTCACTAATAGCAGATAGTCTAATAATTGCAATATGCTATAGGAATTATTAGGTTAAAATATGCCTCAACTGAATGGGCTGTACCCTTGTAGAGACATGTATTACAGAGACATTTGTTCTCAGAATATCACCTTTATTGGCATATGTAAGGCACAGAATGGACAGTAGAGTCCAACAGATGTTCATGTGAACTCTATAAAGGTTAGTAACCCCTGTCATTTAAAATTCATGTTGGTTTTAAAGTAATTATTATTAATCCCAAATAGACTGTCTTAATTGGTATTAATCACAAATAGCCTGATGCATTTTTTCCTCATTTTGTTCTCTGTGTGAAGACCTAGCATTCCCACTTCCCTAGATTCCAGCAGACCTCTGGCTTACCATGGCTACACTCACTCATTGATGTCTCTGCAGAGATAATATGCTAATGTTATGACCTACATTACTGTAATCTGAATGAGTTCTCTTTCAAGGTCAGACAACATACAGAGGTTGTGTGAAAATGGTCACTGCAATTTTTGTTTTTTAAGGTTGCCTGTGCCCAGCAGCTAATCACGGCTCTATGCTGTGAGGGCTACCAGGACCTCCTCCACAACCAAGGTCATGTTCCTTTGTATGATCACTCTGGAGGAGTCAATAGCTGATCTTCAATGCCTGCACATGGCTTTTAGGATGTGAATGCTTATATTAATTGTTATTACATATTTAAAGGAAAATATTATGTGTGTGTGTTTTTCTTCCCAAGGTCAGACAGCAGAACACAAGGGCAAAGAAGAACTGATGCCATTCTATCGGTAGCATATGAGTGGAGGCCAAGCAAGTAAACAGGAGGAGAATTCACTTCTGGCTGGGGCAGGTTCCCTAACGTGGTGGTAAGCACGATAAAATGATCTTTTATAGTTTTCAGGAGTGAAATTAGCTTAATCCCTGTGATGATACAAGGATTAATAGGGACTGCATCGGAATAACAATGCAGACTGGAAAGCTAACAGCTAAGGTACTTGGAAGTACAAGGTTATACAATATCCTTGAAAGAAAAATCTTAAAATGGAATCTCGTTGTTCCTTAAGACAAGAGCAAATCGAACTGCGATCATGTCTGAAAGCAACAATATAAAAACCAGTTCGCTACAAATATGGGATTTAATTTGTAAAATCAATGCATGCTCATTTTTCCTTGTTTGAACGATGTGTATTCTGAGCTCAGTCTTAGGCATAACTTGGTGCCCATGGATGCGTTTGGGCTTCTCTGGGATAAGGACTGTGTGGGCTTTTGAACAATAGTCTGCCAAGCAATGTATCATGAATCCTAATTGTTTTAGAAAACAGTTGTTCTTTTTCTTCAGCAAATACTGTTATATCCACATTATTAACATAGATATGTATAGTCGTTTTGAAAATCATTCTCGGTTTGAAGAATTATAATGCTTCATACAGTGATTATGCAAAAGTCTCATGTATAAGCAATACCGATGTTACTGGAAGCGCCTCATACAGAGTCCAAATATAGCAGATCAAATCAAAACTGTGCTACATCTTAAGCAACTGTTGACCCATTTCCATATCAAATTGGTTTCTGTCATAGAAGACTTTGCTGTTTCTTTCAGATATTTACTTGTGCTGGGCTAGTTCAAGTACAGTAACGGCACATTTCATTCTGAGGTAATTTAATATTTGGTCAATTGGTTTTTAACTTTGGTTATTAACAGTTTACTATTTAAGAGATTGTTATAATGAAAGGTTTGTTGCTGCTCTGTAATATGTGAACATACCACTGGCTCCTGTAAAATAAGTCACCATGATTCAGCGCATGCAGAGAACTGGTGCTAGGTGCTATGCCATGTGCAGGATGCCTACCAGTTGGCTTGATAAGCTCAGTCCTAAATATCTAACTTAAATAAGACACGGGGAGGAAATTCTATTTTAAAAAGTTCACTTTGTCCCTTGTTTATCCTACTTTTTTTTTTTTTTTTTTTGGGGGGGGGGAACAGCAGAATTAATAGACTGTCGTATATCAGTAAAATTTCAGAGATTGCTATAAATACCTAGAGTAGGAAGAAGGTGAGTTGTTAGCGGTGTAGCTTGTTTGTGTCACTTTGTTAGAACATTAGCAGTATCTTAATATAGATTTCTTTTTTGGTTTCTAATGATACATTCGCTTCGCTGGGGAGGTGATGGGGAAAATGTGCTACTGCTGTTTTTCTCACATGAACTGCCGTTCCCTTTTGTGGCTCCTGGCCCCTCCCTGGGTGGCGGGGGGCTCTCTCGAGGGTCTTGCAGGTAAACCCTGCTCTGGCTGCCACTGTGTTTGGTAGGGGTGCGCCCCTGTGTGCGAACATCCATGTAGGTGATGCTGCTGGGTAGTAAATCTCATACCCATGTAATATTTTAAAGCAGGATTTGTTTCTCGCATCAAAAGTGTACAGCCCAGGCTGCAGGCAGCAGGCCAGCTGGGACCGCAGCAGGCCTGCCAGTGCCTGTGCCCTAAATAATCTGTTATGTTGTATATTGTCAAGCCACGCCTACAGAATTAATTGCATAATATTAACAATATTTGAACATTTTGACTGCAAAATTTCAAATCAATTTGCTTTTTTCCCAGTGGTTGGTATTTGTTTTGCTTTTTATGTGTGCCATTGTCTAAAATATAAGCATAATTCACAGCATAAATGTTATAGAAAATGGTATTATTTGAAGAATAAATGTCATAGATTGTTTAGGTGATTTGATACCTTGAGAGCAGTTCTGTGCTGAGGTCAGGGCTTTTTTGTCGTCAGTGACTACACAGATGATTCAAATGTACACGAATGTAATTTGTAAACTTGGTGTATTTGTACTTTTGCAGTGTTTCCTTTGAAAAGTGGGCTCTAGGCACTTGGGAGGACGGTGCTGATAACATCAGGGTTTTTGCTAAAAGCTAAACTTCTTTTTTGAGGACATGGTTTTACATGCCACCTCCCAAAAGACATTTCTGATCTCTGTTAGCAGAAGCTACTGTTTCCTCCCCCAACTCAAGACTGGTATGTCAAATATAGAAACAACAAACATGTGTGGTTTCACATCTCATGTCAAAGATGATGCCTTCAGAAAGCATAGCTGTTTCCATTATGATGCCAGGGCAGGGTACAGTATTAGCTGACAGGCATGGGAATGTTGTGTTTTACAGGGTATGTCCTGATGGCAGAACTGGCCTAATTCACACCCTGCGAGCAGGCAGGTTACAGCCCGCTCCAGCTGCTCTAGAGCTCCTGGTCCGCAGTGGTGCTGAGCTCTGTCCTCTGCCTCTGCGTGTAGAGGATCTCCAAGAGCATGGGGCTGTTCAGGGACTGGTGACCCATGAGGCAAACTGCCTGTCCTGACAATAATCTGCAATGGAACGTTTTCGCATCAGAGAATGCGTATTTTTTGAAAATAGCATTTTTAATGGAGAGAGATTGTTTGCAGAAGTCAAGAAACTTAGCTTGCCAGCCTGGTATTCCAGCTTCCACCTTTTTGGTAACCTGTGTATCAGGTTGATCTCACAACAGGACAGTTTCAGATCTTCCCTGTCTTACTGATAAGCCTCTCGAGGCTGAAGGGCGCAACTTTCTTTTTGCTTTGTTCCTGTTAGAAGCCCAAGAAGCCTGATGGGAACTCAAAAACGGTGAGGCTTTGAAGTCACTGTGTGAGCCAGGACTTGTCATCTGCAAGTTTTTCAGATTGTGGCCTATTATAATTCCTTTTACCACTGATTATCAGGCCTGTTTTAACTATGAATGGCTGTGATTAATTAAATTACTACAACTGTAGTTTTGCAATGCCAGAGAAGCAAAACCTGCCTTTATAATAGTGTTTTAGGTTGTCTCTGGCTGTAGACTGTGAATGTGCTAGATGTATTTGAGAATTTTATGGAAAATACTGGCTAAGGGAAGCCTGAATCTAGGCTTTGTTATGTAGCCTTTCAAGTCTGTGAATTCCAAATCTATCTGAGAGAAAGCAAAACAAACCCTTTCTTAAATCAAAGTGGAATTCTTCAGCCAGAATCCTGTTACACATCATCAGATACAAATATTGTTTTTAGTGAACTCCTGAAATTGATGGCTTTGTTGAAATCTTCCATTGCACTTGGCAAAATAAGGAAATAAACCATGTAATTGAAAATTTCTTTGGGATAAAGAAAACAAAGCTGCTGTTAGCATTTAGCTTTGTATATGATAAAAACTATTTCTGTTCAGGTTTGGTGATGATGCAACTTTGAGTCATTCTTATATCAGAGACACGGGTCTGAATCACAGCTAAACAAGTCGGGTGGTTTTTTGTTTTTTTTTTTTTTTAGGATCTTCAGCCTGGCTTTGTTCAATGAAACTGAATATCCCACATTAGAGCACAAGCAGATGATTACCAACAATGTTTATTGATGCTACCACTAAGAGAAAATGGCAGACTGATATAAAATAAAGAGACTTAGCAGATGGGATATTGGCATTTGAATTGGTTAAAATAGATTCCTGATTTTACCCCAAACCTGCCCTTCTATGAACACTACAGTATTGTTGCTTGTTGAAGAACTGTAAATCATATTCATCCTTATAAAATTATTTCCCATTGCTGTCGCAGAATATTTAATCTTACATATACAAAGAATATTTTATTATAAGGGAAATCTAAAGCAGTGGTTCCTTGTTAAAGTTCCTGTCAGGACTGAGATTGGACATAAGATGCTAGCATAGAAAGTTAGATTAAAAGAAATTACTGTTTCTAGGCATCCCCTTAGTATAAAACCAGTAAAAATAGATCTGCAAACATAATTGGGCACATGGCTCTAATTGAAATCAATGGGATTCTGAAGCAGTATCAAATAGCCTGCCTTCACTAAACTTCTGTGACTGAGCAGTGCCAAGAACCACGTGAGCCTGAAGAGGGATTCAGAAAGCCCAGGGCTGAGGGATGGAGCTGTGACCTGCCTTGAGTCTGTTAAAACCAAAATGCAATGTAGAATAGGCCTAGGATACGTGTAAGAACTTAGTGGAGTTTAGGCTACCTGGATCTAGGTGCCTAAATAATGCTGTAAGGTGCTGGTCATGGTAATTCTCACGGAATCCAGGCTAGCGTGAGGAGGCATGCAATGATTAATTAGCTTTGTGGTTTTAACATCTAGCGTTTTGGTCTGAGTGTCCAGCAAGCCCTGCAAGGGCTATCTTTGTTATTGGCAACCCTTTATCATGGGTCAAGGCAAGTTCTTTACATGTAGATCATTAAAACAGTCCTGACTTACCGATACTTGCACTGGTGGCTTTTTGCACTGAATACAGTTCTTGATGTATTTGAATTAAGTGACCCTTAGTATCCAGGATGATTCATCACAATTGCCAATGCATATTTATAGCAGCAAAAATTCATTCAGTGCTAGTCAAGGAAATCATGTGTGAATTTAAGTCCAGTTGGCAAGGTAGTACAGTATCTGAAATGTTGGCTGTGCAGCAGCTGTCATTCTATGCCAATCTATTCTATCATACAGTAAGCAGGTGGCTCACACATATTGTTTTTACTACATATCATTTTAATTTTGCAATGTCTCACTGAAATAGGAAATGTGTGCTACTGATTTCAGTAAGATTTTCTTTATTGAAGCCAGGAGAGCATGTTAATAGCATGCAGCATTTTACAGTGTAGTTGGGGTAATACAGCAGCTGGTGAACCTGTTTATTCCCTATGGCTGTAGCTGTGTATCAGTCTTAAGTGTAGCTAATTAACTTCTATTCATTAGGGATTTTACATAAATTCAAGCCGAAAAGAGAATACAAGCCCCAAACAGTTTCAGCACCCTTTTGTGATGCCATACTGCAGCAACCCGTCTCCTCCGGTAGACATGCGTTGTCCTCAGGCCAGCCAAGGGGAACTCTCTGTGCTCTTCTGTATTTCTGAGATTGGTAATTTATTTGAGGGCTTAATCTGCTGAAGGAATTGTCTTTATTGCAATGTGCATGCTAGTTGTTGTGTGTGATAATGATATCTTGGTGTATTATAAACAGTTTTCATAATATGGCCCTTTGGTGTTTCTCTGTTCATCAGAATTAGTGTTTGTGTGGGTCAGGTGAGGCTGGCAGGACAGGGGGTGACAGTGTCCAACTACAGATGGTCTTAGCATCCCCATGTAAAATATGGTCTCTGTTTCTGGTATTTGATGATCTTCTTGTCGTGCTTGATTCTCAGTATACTTATTAGTTTCATCTTAATCTGGTTTGGCAAATAATATTTTCTTTCACAATAAGCGGTATCTCTTACTCTATTTTTGTTTCTGGTTAGGGTTTTTAATTTTGACATTTGTTGGCCTGGGAGGATATCTTGCTTGGTCTGATTGTAACTCCTGTTTGTATTATGTATGTATGTACTATGTATTAAAGCTCTTGTAAGAGATTTCTCTTTGTGGGAATTACTGTGGATAGAACGGATAACATACTACCTTTTTTTGTGTCTGTGGGTTGTTTGTTTACCTTGACCTTTCAAAGGACATTGATAGCAGAACCCTCATTTTGGCAAGATGTTTCAAAAGTGTATTCTTTGAGGGAGTTTTTAGGTTAAAACCAAACCCACCACCCCAAAATAACAAAAATCATGGAATCAGGAAGGAGAAAGAAGGAGAATAAAGGAATATATATAGTACATGGGATTGCTTCTCATCCCTTAGGCTGCAATGTCTCTGAATTCAAGATTTGCATTTTGGTGAAGATGAGTTTTTCCCCAGGTGAGCCAAAAGACAGTGAGCCTGCCTGGCTTTTCCTAACAGCTTGTTTCATTGTCCTGTTCTTTTTGGGTTTACTTTGTCCTTCTTTCACTTGCATGTATGCTCAATGTTGCTTCTTGTTCCCTCTGAATTTCTCTTGTTTCCTTGTCTTGCAAACTTCTTTCACTGTCCCTTCCCCTGTGCTGCTGATTTCTTTACTTCTTACAGCCGTGGCAGTTTACCAGTCCACGCGCAGTTTCAAGCTGAACATCCAGTTCCTCTGAAAACTCCACTGTGATTTTTTTTGCTTTTCCAAAATGGAATTACTGAGGCTGAGGACGAGATCAAGTGAAGGATCAGCATCATCCTGTCTTCTAAAATTCAGCTGTTTTCGACGAATTAATGAAGTATCATTCCTCTGCGTATCGTGCCACTGGGTGCTCTGGTACAGCAGCTCCCTGCAGTTGTGTCATTTGAACACTGAGTGGCACTAAAGCCCATGTCACTGACAGCACAAGGCTTTCCAAAACACGGCCTTTAACTCCGGATGCAAACGACAAGGTAACATGTTTTTGTACCGCTGAAAGAGCGATAAATGTTTTATAGATGCAAACCCATAAGAGGCTTTACATTATCTTGGACATGTTGCCTATCCAGCTATCTTTGAGGAGGAATTTATCTTATGTTTTGCTAATTCTGAAATGGTTGAAGAATTCTTCTGACCATAATATTGACTTTTCTAATTAATTTACTTTAATCCTTAGCTTTTAAGCAGGTTCAACATATTAAAAGCAAGCCATTCTTCTGGCAGACCTACATAAATGCGAAGTTCAAAAAAATGTCTCAGTTTGTTTAGCTCAGAGAAGGTGTGGAGAAATGCCCAGTGCTGTAAGAGCAATTGAACAACCTTAATGTCATTTCTAAAAATTATTTGTGAGCAGTAATTAATATTTTGCAATACCCCATTGTTCTGGTGCTATTTTGTACAATTTAAAGTTAGTGAAACCCAGCTGCTACTTATTCAAAAGGTACAGTTTGATCCAAGGCTTTTAATCTTCCTCCAAAAAAAAAAAATAGCTCCTGCTTTTATTGTAGGAGCACTGTTTTTGTGGCTAGTTCGTGATACGAATGTTACATGTGGTTTTCTCAAGATCGTTCATGCTTTACTTGAACAAAACACCTGGGACTTGACCTTGGACAGTTGTACTTTGTGTTTGGCAGCTTTTACTGGAGCTCAAGTCTGGGCCAGATTTGGCACATTGCCCTCGTTCACTGTGCTGAGGACAAGATCATACTCCTGACTCCGACCTGAAATGCTAGAAGTGTATAGCTGTAGTATGCGATGAAAGTGAAACTGTGGGGAAAGCCACCAATTTCAGGCATAGCATGGTCGTCCTGTTTCAAAGTTGACTTAGATCCAGCAAACACATCAGGCAAATGAAGCTGACTATAAAAATCACTTCCATTCCCCTCCTTATTTATTTTCCATCTTTCCCTATGACACTGCAACTGTTGAAACATTTAATCTCAGTGCACTAAATCAGTTTCTGAGTTTGTCACAGAGCTGGCTTTGGCTTTTAATTCTTTCTGGAGAGTGACAGGACACATGGTAATATCAGCATCTTACTCTTTTTCTTACTTGATCAATTTGAGTTCAGCCATTGAATTGTGTATACAAGTGGCATGGCCCATTTATTTAGCCACTGATCAGACTATACGTTACTGATCTGAGTAGTACCTTATTTCTCTTCACAGCTGGCAGATGGTTGTTAGGTACAGAAGGATTTTAAGTGGGCGAGAGGGGAGTTTACTGGCACGCATTACTTTTTGCCACCTTTCATCTGTGCACAGTGGCACTGCCTTGCTTCTTCACACCACTTTGGGGCACGTAAAGACTTTTTCCAGTTAAGTGAAACTGAGCCAGCTGGACAAGGTCTGGCATCACCTGGCAAAGTTAACAGTTTCCATAATGATCTACTTACACTTGGAGGGGGAAAAACCTTAACTTTGTGTCCAAGCAATGCTTAAGGAGGAATTGTAATTACGAAAGGCTGCTGTGTCCTGAGCTGATTCTTATCAGAGAAGGGTAAATCAGCTTCAATCTACTGCAGGGTCTTCCAACTCTGTGGTTTGCATTAACTTTCTCACTGGCTCTGTATTTGAGATATGGGAAGGTGAGACTTCAGAATTTTGAGAAGACTTATGCTCATTTCCCATATCTGAACCTTGCTGAGCAGTATGGAAAGGGCCGGGCCTTCTGCAAGCTGACCACCTCTTTTGCAGTGTCTGGCCACTAGCTAGCAAGTACCATAAGCACAACCAATGACCAACATATATTCTGTTGAAAATATCCCTGTAATAGTGTCATGGAAAAAGAACAGTTAGTAGCTTGATGCCTCATATTCATACACTCCAAAGATTGTATATTTTTGTTGCATTTTGCTGGGATGAAAGAACTAATAGCTTGTTTCCTTGTCCTGTTCTTTTCGGGTTCACTTGGTCCTTCTCTCACTTGCATGTATGTTGAATGTCGCTTCTTGCTTCCTCTAGTATTTATTATAAATAAATAAATACAAAAATAATATTGGATGTATAGTTCCTGTCAAACAGGAGGCCTGGATATTAGAGGAATGTAAGACAACGTTCCTATTTTAAAGTTACTCTCCAGGTAAAGTTTCAGGATCAGTTATGTATGATAGAAAAACTCATTCATATGTTCTTCTTCATGTCATTGTATGCACGACAATTAGTGAGTGCCTATTCAAAATGGGGAATATTTTTGATATTTGCTTCTTCTGCAGTGGCAGCTGAGAGTTACTCCAAAATCCCTTGCGTCAAGTATTTTGATGAACTCGTCAGGCCTCTATCTGTGGTTACATGACTAAAGTATTCTTGTAGCTCTGTGTGTCAGACTTCAGATAATTCACCAGCCTATAGAGTTTCAGACAAATGTGGAATTGCCTTTTCACATGACTCTAATGCTCCTTGCTTGAAGCCTTGTGGCTTTGCACAGTTACCGAAAGCTGTGCAAAATGTGTCTTGCAAATTTGGACAAGCTGTTCTTGTCATGTAATGATGATTGCTTTAAATGACTGTAGATTGTGGCAGTATCCCTTGTGTCTCAGAGGTTCTTCATGCTCTTTCTACAGATAAAATTTGGATGCTGAATTCCTTCTTTCCTGACAGCAAATTCTGCAAATTTATTAGTAGTTGGAGAATCTTCTTTATCTTCCTTCTATTTAATATCCCCCAACAGGTATTTACTGTTCTACAGTGTGAAAAGGTTTTCTCATTATTTAAGTCAGCCTGGTGATACGTTATCATTCCTGAATAGTTCTGCCTGGAAAAGGGGTAATTTATTACAGAAGTTTCACAAGAAAGAGAAAAATGTCCTCCATTAAATTGTTTTTTACTACCTCTAGGCATTAAATTATATTCTTTTCTGATTGATGGTAGCCTTGTGATTTGGACAAACAGCAGCAATCAGCTAATGTGAAAATGTACTCCTCTCACCCAAGGGTTTGTTCATGAGCTAAAAAGAAATGGCAGAACTTGGGACAATAGTACGCACAAGGGTATCTTGGCCTGGACTTTACCATTTTCATTATTAGAAAATGTTTAAATTTTGTTAACAGAATTTAGTATTAAATACAATATTAGTAATCATGTATGATCATATATTTACAATTATTTTTGTCATGGGGAAATGGCAGAGTTTCCATACTGAATTTGTTAAACCCCCTTTCACTAATTTTTGAAGTTTTTGAAGATGACCTATGGAATTATATGGAAATGCATTGGTACGATCTTCATTTTGTTTGCTCATTTTGAATGATCTCAAAACATAGAGCATCCTGAAAGATCTTACAGGGAGGTACTCCTCAGTTATGCTCAGCATATCTTGCATCTGTTAGGCTGTCATAGTTGTTATTAGGCAAATGGAAGTTAGACTTCCAATGCTAACAATTCCTCCAGAGGAAGAGCTATTGAACAAACTTGCAGTGTACTTGGTGCTACTGCAGTTCTGCTGCCAGCATTATCATAGCTTAGTGATTTAGGCATGGCTCAGATATGAATGTATGTGCTGTAGTGGTAGGAATATAGTTATATTCTCTGAAATAATTTATATTTTATTATATTTGTTATCTCCAATGCTAGGAACATTGACATGCAAATAAGTGCTCTTTCCTCTAAACAGGTTAACTTTCTGCTAACCCTGAATAGAATTCAAATGACTTAATATATTCCAGTTGTAGCTTCGCCTAAGGATGTGAGAGAAACCAAAGTCCGTATGGAAGGGAAACACCTGTCTTAGTGTGCTGGGAAAAAATGGATATTCTTCTGAACTTGTATCTTTTCACTAGATCTAGCAAGAGGCAACAAAATTCAAGCAAAATATAGGTTTTACAGAAGTAGTTCAGGTATGATGCGAGACATTTGAGATAGGGGTTTCTTGTAGCTGAGACCTGTAACATTATCCTGATAACCATTGTTTCCTGGGGTAGGGCGGAGGAGTTTGTTCTTGTGAGGAGGCCCTGGCCTCTGCACACTTTCCAGTCTCTGTGTTTTCAGTGCTTCTTGAAGTACCTGGGACAAGCCCTGTGCTCTTGGTGTCACACCTGTCTCGGCTGCAGCACGCTATGGCTTCCCCATGTCACAGTTTCCTCTTCGTGGGAACCAGGGCACTGGGGGAGAAATGGTACAATGGTCTTGTTTTGATATGGATATGTCAGAGTGGGAACCATGGGGGCTGAGAAGGTCTTTGGTCCTTTAGACAGTTTAGACATTAGTATGCTACAGTCTGAGGTGTTTGGGAAATTGAGCACAGTTTATGACTTAATTTTGATAAAGGTTTTAATCAGTTCATCACTGTTTTCAAGACATGCAACCTGACGCCACCATCAAATTATGCTCCGAGCAGTGCCCAAAGGTGCATTTCCAGCAGTGCAGTTCAGTCAGTGTGATATTTATGTTTGATGCTTCTGGTGATCCTGATAACCTCATACTTGCACTCTAATGTGTTTTCATGTGTGCAGGGAGAGTCTTAGAGGAATTCGGGAGGCTTTGGCAGCTTCTGGTCCTGCCAGCAGGTGGTAACATACTTTATCTGTGTCAACACGTTGTGTTTTTTAGGAAGAGGCAGTGATTCCTTAGAGTAAAGCCATGAGTACAGGCTTGCTGGGTGTAGTGCAATGGCTAGGGAGTGGATTTACATGTGTCCTTACACTTACAAATCTACAAATAATGTGGTATTTGCAGAAATGGCAAAGAGATTACATGTACTAAATGGCTTGTGTGTCTTTTTTTTAATCTCTTAATGGGCTTAAAGACCCTATAAATAGATGAGATACAGAAACCCTACACTCACTGTCTTAGAGATCCACAGACATGCAGATAAGGTTTGTTGAGAACTCTTAGCAGAGTTCTCTACTGCTCTGGTAAGAATTCATACAAATCATTTTATCTATGTGTTTAACGTTACAAAAATAACTCCTGTAATACTGCCCTATTAGTACTTCTCATTTTTCTCTTTATACCTGGAATTTTAATCTTACAGTTTTTCATCTCAAGGAAGAAAGTACAATTGTATTTGAGCTTAATTTTTGCTTCTTCACCCAGACAAAAGTTTTGAGCTCAGTCCTGTGGTTAGTGTGTTTAATTTTGGTCAAAACTGGATGAAAGTGAAGTTCAGACTGCTGACATTTACCCTATAAATGATGTCTCTCTTTTCAGTTGTAATGCAAGACACCTTGGGGGGGTACTCTGACAGTGTTAGATGTGTCAAACGTGGCTATTGGTATCTGAGCAATTTGTGTGAAATCCTTTTGAAGTCATTGGAGAGGAAAAGGTACTCCTAGATCATGATTCACCTTAAATGTTTACCTTAGGGTGAGATGAATTATAGCTGACAAATGCCTTTTTCTCTCCATAGACTATAAAATGAATTTAGATTGTTTATGGAAATTTAGGCTGTCAATGCTGTAAATATATGATTTGAACAGCCTCCAATTTGTTGATCTTCCTCTGCCTATTTGGGGCCCAAAACCAGGGCCATGTTATTTCAGATGTGGCTTTGCGAGTGCTGAGCAGAGGGGAATAATCACATCCTTGTACTTGCTGGCTGTGATCTTATTAATTCAGCCCATAGAGCTGACCCGTCTTGGTACAGAACTCTGCACTTCTTGCTAAGCTTCTTGAGGTTTCTGTTGGCCCACTCTTCCAGTTTGCTGAGATCTTCATGAATGGCTGCCTGGTCCTCCAGTGTACCAACCACTTGCCCCAGCTGGGTGCCTCTCCATGGGCTTCAGGAGGGCTCATTCTGTTCTGTTACGTGGGCCACTGATGTTAAACACTTGAGGTGTTAGACAGGATCAGCCCCAAAATTGACTGACTGGAGATGGGCACCACTTGTAGCTGGCTGCATTTAGATTTTGAGCCATTGACCACTAGCCTTTGGACCAAAAGGCCCATCCAGCTTCTCACCGCTTTTGTGTTTCACCCATCTGGTTCACACCTCTCTAGTTTCTCTGCAAGGACGCTATGAGGGGACTGTGTTGAAAGCCTTGGTAATGTCAAGGTAGATGACAGTGCTTGCCCTCTTGCCTGCAAATACAGCTGCTTCATTATGGAAGACAATCAGGTTGATCAGGCCCAGCATGCTTGGTTTAGTTCTGAGCTTTAGGACAAAGACTTTGAAGTATGGTTGCAGCTTAGAGAACGTGTGTTACTAATAGCTGAGTATTGGGATCCCTGATGAATTTTTATATTATTGTCACTCTTATCAAACACAATGAAACAGGGCTCTACCACATACTGTGTTGTCTTCCTAAGGGAAACCCAATGTGGTGAAATTCTTACAAACCTAAGGAATTGTTATCATTGACTTCTGTGAGGCCAGCAATTCAGTAAAAACTTCACTTTCTGTGTCCTAATTACCTGCTAATTGGGGAACATGGATGAGTGTGTTCTCCTTGCAGAATTTAAAAGCTCAAGTGAAAAGTATTTCTCTTTAAAGAGAATAGATAACTACTTTGCAGTAACTTTTGCACTCTGTATGAAAGCAATTGCAATTCTTTTCAAATCCCCATTTTTGATTTGAGTTGGCTACTTCAGTAAGGAACGCACTTTCATCTCCTAAAGCCCATTGGACTGTATTGGAGCTGTGCCAGTTTATAGCAGCTGTTGGGCTTGTGAAATCACAAGCCAGTCAGGATCTTGGAGTCTGGATTTCAGGTAAGATATTTTTTCTGGAAATGTAGCATGTGAAAAAATAAAAAGGACATGCATTTCTATTTTGCTAGCAGGTCAGCATTAACACAGCAAATGTTTTACCTGCATGTAGTGGTTAGAGCAGCGAAACTGACAAAAGTGGTAGTTTGAAAGATAGGAAGCGTTTTTAAAGCCAACGCTGTCATCTTTGTCAGTGGTGTGTTACAGGTGGATATAGTTTTTGTGAAAAGCCAGTAGAGAGCTAGAAATGATGAAACTAATAAAACGTGGTTAAAATGAACATTTCCCGTGTTATATGATTTCTAAAGTATTTGTTGTAAAAATCTTGTGTGTGGCAAAAAAGTTGCTCAAGCTGGAAGGAATGTGTGATTAGAAAATACAGTAAGAGTGTTCATGCATTTTTATTTGGTAGCTCAGAGTACGCACCCAAAGGAGGAGAAAATAATCGCATCTGCTAGAAGAACTTGGTATATGATACAGGATCAGGTTCCTACCAGAGGCGATGGGGAGAGTAGCTAGATTGCCAGCTCCATAAATTACCTGTAGCACTGGTCTGATTATTGACAAACTTCAGTATTACATACAATCTAGAGTGGGATTTTTATTCGAATATTTGTAACTGTAGTAGCTTTGTTTTCAAACTTTTAGTTAAGAAATTGCTTTCCGTGGTTCAGTGTCCCCCCTGCCCCTTTAGATTTGGTCTGTGTTGAATTAAGTTTGTATATTGAAAGTTTGAGGCGGAGGGAGGTGGGTGCTTTTGCTGCCAGGAGTAATTGATGTAGCCTAAGTGGTGTTGCAAACAAACCCCTGAGTTGCCTGCAAATCAAAATAAGGTTCAGAATCCCAGCAGCTGGGATAATGCTTCTTACCCAAGCTGTAATGAGAAAAATGGATACAATATTTCAGGCCCCTCTGGAGGGGACTCTGTAGTGTCTGACGAGCAGAATATATGTTGCAAAGTTAATGGTTTGGGGAAATACCTGTATTAGTACATGAGGGTCTAAGCTCATCAGTGGCATGATCAAAAGTAAACACAGGTTCCCTTAGTTTCAGTCTAACCTACAACTGGGTGAAAAAGTACCTTCCTTAATATGTGACCAGGCTAGAAAAGCTTCGTGTCAGTATCTCTTTGATTAAACATGAGTTTAGTTGGTCCATCAACATTACAAGGAAACAAAAATTAGTTCAGGCTTTACTTGTCTTCTATACCAAAGCACATGTCATGCTGTATTTTTTTAATGTATCAGGAAAAAATGTAATCAGTACAAACTTAAACAGGTGAAAATTCTAAGGTGAGATCTAACTGCCACAGAATTTGATAGCAGAATTTCCATAGACTCCATAGAGTCAATACTTCATCTTTCATTTGGTGGTGTTAGGCTTGTCTGGGTTTACAACAGCGTAAGTACATTTTACAGAAATATTCTATTTCATTGTTTTCTTGTGCCTGAAGCTTGGAAATTAATTTGCGTTTTACTTGAAATGCAAATACCAGTAAAAGGTTGCAAATAAACCACCTTTTAAAGGTTACTCTTTATTACAGGAATATTTTTCTCATAAATTTGCACTAATCCCAGTCATCCTCATTGTCCACTTTTTAATATTGTGTGAAATTGTTCACTCTGCTGCTAAAATCTGCTGACAGCCTTTTGAGTGCATTTTGATTTTTGAATTATGAAGGTGGAGAGAGCATCAGAAGGACATAAATGACTGAACTAGGTAGACTTCAAGCATTTCTGCTATGGCAACACTTTAAAATGTGTAGGCAGTTCTTTTATTCAGTTTTGTAGCTAAGGAAGCTTAGCTGTGAATATTTGATGGGTTTTTGAGAATTGGATCTCAACTGCAAGAGTTGGGGTACCATTTTTGCTGAAACTGTGTGGAAATCTGGACTTTGATGTACAGAAGCTATGAACTATGCCTTTGGTGTGAATCTCATTGTTAATTCCCTGTTAATCTGGTTTTGGAGCAAATAGGGGAGCCCCTGGCCTGGGACAATGCTAAGTTAAAGGAAGCAACTCATCCTATGTGTATGTGTTAGGAAGGGTGAAGGGAACCCATGCTTGAGACTCCCTGAAGGCGTGATGACGATGACACCACATTAAATAAACACTGTTCTGGTATTCCTTTCATGTGCAATCTTAACTTCCTAGCTGGGTAAGACAAAGCCAAATATCTGTGTAAATTCCCTGTCCAAATCTAACAGCTCAGGCATGACGCCATGCAAGCTCTGCGCTGCTTCAAAGGCCCACGTGGCTTGGGTGAAGATGAGTCTAGCTCTCATGGCTGAGAGCTTCTGTCTCTGGGATCAACACAGATAGCTTTAGTGTCTTAGGTATACATGCAAAATATTACTGTTCATAAACTGTACGCATCTCAAAGCATAGCTCTTTTGAGTTATGTGAATACCTATGGAAAAGTTTCTGGCTGAAGTTTTATGACTTATGCTTGATCACAGTAAGGCCATGTGATCAGTGTGTTCCATCAGAGAAGCTGACAGACACCCTGCTGAAATGCTTATAGTCTAAGGCAAGTGACAGACAAAAGATATGATTAGGATTCAGAAGGTGAAAGTAGGTACATGCACTTCATAATATTTACTTTAGTGTGTATGCACAAATTTGAAATATTACAAACAAATAAAACCACAGCCAGCCTCATCCATCTTTCCCAATAGCCATCATCAGTCCCTGTAGATGCCCTTGTTAGGAACTGTCCTTGTGGTGCAACGCTCAAGGGAATAATCATGTTTCATGATGTGGAAATCATGGGATGATCCAGAGGTCAAAGGTCTGTGGTCTGGCTTCCGAATACTACATTGTTAAGCCAAGTTTTTAAATACTGTGGTGTTTCAGTGCAAACGGGAATAGGTCAGAGGAGCCATGAAGATGATGCGGTCTTCTCTTGGAGTAAGGAATTAGAAGCACTATAAAGGAAGAGAAGTAACAATACAGTACCTACCTACATAAAGAAGAAGTTCCTGATGTTAGAGGACTTCCTGGCCCTGGAATAAAAGATGTAGCAAGATCCAATGACTTGAAGCTCAATCTAGACAAATGTTGTCTTACATTTTTAAGATACGTGTTTATTTGTAGTTTGCTGTTAGAATAACTTCGCAAGAAACAGTGTATTATCCCTCCCCTGCAGGTTTCAAAGTAAGATAGCTTAATCTTTCTGAAGGATTATTTAGGTCAGTGACTAATCAGGGCCTGATTCAACGTATTTTATTTAGAAAGTCGGATTAAATGGATGATAAGTCCGAGGAATTTCTTTCACTTGAAAAATAAGCCCAGAAAGGCTAGCTATCTTAATAATTAGCAAGCTAATGTATTGATTCATTCAATGTATTATTGTATTTTATTAGGTAAAGAGTCTTTAAAACCTCTTGATTTGCTTTTAGATTTTAAAATAGCGTTCTCTAATACTAACTTAGCAAATAGCAACAATCAAAGGCCCAGCTTAGAGTCAGAATGCCATAAAAATCATAACCTTTGGTAGGTGATCCATTTTGAGGAAAATTAAGGAAGTAATAAATATTTGGTGCTCTTTACCAACACAGATTGTCTCACTGTGTTACAGGAGTGGTAGGATCGGGCTTGTGGACACAGACATATTTAATTGGCATTACTTTTTTTGGCTGAAGAATGTGAGAAGTTATATTAGTGAGACAATTATTAGAATACTTTCTTCCAGTTCTGATGCCAATAGAAAAAAAGAGATTATGTTGCAATCGAAGAATATATCCCAATCAGCACTGAACCTTTTTGGATCGTATTTCAAATGAATTAACTTAGAGTCAAATAATTTCATACAGAGTATATTAGCAAAAGAAAGAGCTGTTATTGCATTCCAATGAAATGAGAAACATAACTGAGTACCACCTGTCACAAAGGCAGTACAATGATCCAGATGGTTATTTATTTTCAGATAGAGAAGAAAAATGGAGAGAGGAAAAACTGCTGCCAGAATTTATGGTTTTTTCCCCCTCCCCTTTGTTACCTTCTTGTCAGAATAGTTTCTCTAATTACAGGGAAAATTTTTTTCTTAGGAATGGGTGGTATTGATGGGATGTTCCTTTTGATACCTAAAGGTAGTTCACTTATTTTTATTGGCGTGAAATGCAGTTTGAGGTCCACCCATTACTATTTCATCTTGTATGATCAGTAAGACAAAAATAGAATGAAAAGGATTTTGGCTGCTTGGTAGTGATTTCTCTTCCCCTTTGAAGCTTAGAAATTAATTTGCAATTTTACTTGAAATAGAAATACCTGTAGCAAGCTGAAAATAACCTGCATTTTTTAAAAAAAGGTTTCTCTTCATTAAAGAAATATTTTTGTGATAAATATGCACAAGATGAACATTCCAACTAACGTGTATTGTGCGTGCATCTTATTTACCAGTGTATTTGAGGCTCGAGCTTAGGCAGGAATTAAGAGCAGGCAAACTGATCTAACCCTAGTCCTTCCTGATTTTGAATATTGTGTGAAATTTTTCATTATGTTGCTAAAATCTACTGGCAAACTTGTTAGGTCTGACAGAGTGCAGGTTCTTTTTGGAATTAAGAACATTGTGAGAGTATTGGACATAGATGTAAATGAGTGAACTAGGTTTCAAGCTTATTTCTACCATGGGGACATTTTAAAGTAAGTAGTGCTCATGTTCAGTTTTGTAACTAACAACTGTGTGGAAATCAAGAGTTCACTCTTGCTTAGTAGCAATTCCAACTCCCTCTCTATCCTGGTAGAGTGACATATTTTAAGGCTAAACTGGGAGAAGAGCCAATACACCCAGGATATCTTCCTAGAACAGGAATTGTATTTGGAGAAATGGTTTAAATAAAGCATTTGTTTTAAATTATAGCTGTATTTTGATCACAAAATGAAAACTGACAGAAAGGTATGACAGTAAAAATGTGAGCGGTACTGGGCCAGTAAGTGACGCTAGGTTGCTGTGACAGCTTTTATGCATATATGAAAATATACCTGTACAAATAGCATTGTTTATTATATCAAAATACCTTCTTGGGACTTAGGTGGAGGAGAAAGTACCTTCACTCTTGATAATTAGGGACTACTCTTCAGGTAGAAAACCAGAACTTTTATTACAAAGACATAATAAGAGAAGTACTGTAGCACCTCTCATGAGCTTGCACTATGTGATTTTTAGGTTTTTCTTTTGGAGCTGAATCTTACCTTGCATCTGTTTTGTATACACAGTACTATGTCAATGATGTTCAAGCCAGTGGGAATTATTTATATCCCTGACCATTTTTATGTCAAACCCAGATAGGTAGGTTATGCCATATGCCTCCAAGGTCTATGCTATATATCTTCAAAGTACTCGGACAATGGGCTGAGCCCTCTGAATTGTATTTCCCCTTATATATAAAACATACTCCTTGCGAGCAGATTTTAAGGAATGAAACCTCTGTTTGGTGGGGTTTAAAACATTGGCTGTGACTCAGGAGAACATCTGAGTTACTGGCTTGCTTCAGGCTGCAGGCAATTTTAGGAAGAAGAAGAGTAGAAGTCAACTTTTGCTGCCTTTATTCTCTTCTGAAATATGACATCAGACAGGGATCAGGTCAGTTTCTGACCAAAATTCAGAATGTTATTGATCGAGAAAAGTATTTTCCCTTTTTCCCAAAGAAGTTTGCTTTAGGAGTTTTATTTTTATAAAACTAAATGTAGAAGTCCTTGCTATTTCATTTATGTACTGCACTTGAAATATGTGTAAAGATAAAATCAGAGTCTGACGTATGTCAGAAAAGTATTTATTTCAATCGCATACCCGAGATATTCTTAAAATCTTAAGTGTATTTGCACGTCATTATTTCATAACACCTGCTCTTGTGTTCAAGTTTCTCAAATTATTGATGACTTGAGAACCTCCTCTTTTTTCCTTAGCCTTCATGTACAAAAGCTTGAAAATATTACCTAGTTGTGTACTAAAAGTTCAAACTTGATACCAAAGCCTGTTCTGTCTCATAATTTTAAAGCTAATTCTCTTGGAATGAGAAATGGCATTACTACTTTAGTAGAGTAATACTGCAAGAGAAAATTGCTGGACATGTCTGGGAGTATGGCTCACATCATGTGCATAGTGGAAAGAGCCAACTTGAAGAAAGGGAAAACAATTCATGTTTAATTACAAAGCAATAATAGAATAAATGCTACTTTCTCTTCATTCTCTCTTTGGTGTGGTGTGCTGCTACGATGTTACTAAAAATAAATTAGTAGTTTAGTTATGTTTGATTAAAAATAGAACTTTCAGCTCAGTCCTTTATGTTTGCCTGCTTTTGTATATGGAAAGCCTTTGTTGCTTTTGGGTTCAAAGTTTTGGATCTTCATATTGAAGCATGTTTCTCACAGCTGTTGAAAGAGTGACTTGCACTTTGACTTTGGCTGTAAATTTGTGGCTTTGTAGCTGTGGAGGTCTGATATTTTTGTGTGACTGGAGCAGGACTATACAGAATGATTTTGGGAGGTTTGTTATTTCACAGGGTTTTCCCATATTTCATCTATGATTCAATAATGGCAAACTCCTGACTGTAAAGCACTCTGCAAAGAACCTTCGCAAAAACAATTACACGACTGATCCTAATTCTCTTTCGGTGGCCCATTCAGTAACTCATTTGTAGCTTGTGTGAATGGTGCTTGTGGTCTTGATCCTGTTTCTCACTGTGAAATGCTGGGGAATAGCATCATGTACACAGTAATCAGATACTCTTCCTCACAGTCTTTGTAGAATTTGATTTGTTTTTGGGCTTTGCTTTTAGATGTGTATGCGAGAATTGGGGGAACCTTTTGGGGACTGGAATATGCATAAATGCTATTGAGCTGGATGTATTGCAGTACCATATTAAAAAATGCTCTTGGACAAGCTTGAGATATTGAGGCAGAGAAAACTAAGGATGCTTACACTAGTGTGTGTTGAAATAGCTCTCTGTAGACTGAAGAGTTTTGGTTTTCCCAGTTTCAGAAGTAGTATATTCGCTTTAAATCTTTTTTTCTTTAAAGAAGGAAAATAATTTCTAAACAAAGTCCTTTTCCAGCTTCATCATGACTTTTATAGCTTAATTATAAGCTCCTACAAATAGGGGTTTACTGCGCAAATGCTGACACAGCCTTACCTCTAGTGACCTGAATGGCCTCCTATGATAATTACTGTAGATCCGTAATCGTGTTATAAAAATATGCATCTGGCTTCTGTCCCAGAATCTGGACCACAGTGTTGTCTGTCTTTCTGTACAGTGTTACATGTATGTATCGCTTTGTACAAAGACCAAATTCTCAGTTGTGACTCAGAACAGTAGCTCCTTTCTTTGCAAGAACCAGCTTTAACTCCCCTTTCCTTTATACTGCCTCCCCAGCTCTATGTCTTGCTTGGCTGACGTACAAATAAATCAACCTGGAAGGTCTTTAGGACACTCGAAGAACATGCCTCATGGCAGATGACATTAAATCAGAGTTAGCAAAACTGCTTATTGATCTACTTTCAGACTGCAAAGGACATCCAAGACGTAGGAGATGGCCTGGTGCTTTGGCAAGGAAATCAATGTTAAAAGGGAGACAGAGGTTTACTTGTGAGCTTATTTTTCCTAGTCAGGTGTCTGTTTGTGTTGATTCTTATGCACACAGGTTTGGATGGGCACGTTTCTTTTGGGAGATGTGCCGGGAAGTGATGTGCATGGGAACTTCTGTGGCTTGGCTGTCTTGGTAGGTAGCATTGTGATTGTGTCCTTAATAACACAAGTACCAGGGGGGGAAGCTACCCTTATGCTCCCGCGGGTAGCCACGTTTAGACTTGGTGTGGCTGAATGTGACCACTGAGTTGCAGAGCGAGGTAGCCTAGGGGAATCTAAATGTGTTAGCAGGCTCGAATGGAAAAGCTGGGTGAAGAAGGGGGTAAGACTCCCCATTAAAGTAATTGTAGCCAGAAGGATGTGGCAATCGGATGCGTGTTTATCACCTGCAGGTAAAAGGGAACGGTGGGGTTGTTCTGGTGGGCGGTGGGACAGACCTCTGGTTTGAGGGTGCTGCCTGTGTCTCAGGGTCAAAGCCTGGCAGGACCGCGCGGGCGGTCGCTGCTCTCGGCGCTCTTCTGACGCCGATTACATGGAAACGCGGCTTGGCCGAGACCTCGCCGCAGCAGCGGCCCTGGGGTCCGCGGCCGAACCGTAAAGCGACCCGCCGCCGAGCCGCCCCTTGCCGCTTGCCGCAGCGGCGCCAGGGGCTCCGCGGGTCCGCTCCCGCTCGGCCGCGGGGACCGGACGGCGCCCGCCGGCGTAGCGGTGCCGTGCGGGGAGGAGCTCCCGCGCCGCTTGGCCGTGGCGGCCGTGCGGGGGCGAGGCCCGCCCGCCTTCACCGCCCCGCCGGGGGCGGCGGCAGGATCCGGGCGCATCCCGCAGGTGGATCCGGCCGCTGCCCCCCCGCGCCGGGCCCGGCGGTGCGCGGGGCCATGTGACTGCGCGCGCTTCCTGCCTCCGCGCCACCCGGTCCGCGGCGGCGCGCGGAGCCCAGCGCAGCCCAGCGGCTCCCGCAGCGCCCGGGGAGCGCGCCCCGGCGGGCGGGCGGCGGGAGGGCGCCGCCGCGGCCCCGCCGCCGCATGGAGACCCAGGACCAAGGGGCGCAGATGGAGCCGCTGCTGCCCACGGTACGGCTGCCGCAGCGCGGCCCCGGCCGCGGGGGGATGCGACGCACCCCGCAGGGGAGGCAGCCGGGGCCCGGGGGGGGGGGGGGGGGCGCGTGGGGGGCCGCCCTCCTGCCCGCCGGTGCCGGGGTCCGGGGTCGGTTTCTCGATGCGTGGGGAAAAAGGTTGGCTCGCCCCGGCGCCGGGCGATGCGGCGGAGGCGCTCGGGGATGGAGCGGCGTGTGTGTGTGTCCCGCCGGGGCTGGCACCCTGCCCGCCGGCTCCCCCCGTTTCACCCGCCCCTTTTCCCTCGGTGCCCTCTCCGCATCGCCCTGCCTCCGACATCTCCGTTCTCCGGTGCCCCCTTGGCCCCCTGCTCCCCGGCGGTGGGGCAGTGCTGGGGGCGCAGCACCGGTGGGCTGCTCCGTGGGGGTCCCGCTCCGGAGCTGGGGCTGCCTCGCGGGTCCCCGGCCCCTCCTGCCTCGCAGCCCGCGGGGGAGCCTGCCGCGGTCTGGCCTCGCACGGCAGCGCCCGGATCCCGCCGGGTGCCGGGCTCCGGGCTCCGCGCCGCGGTGTCGCAGTTTCCTGTGCCCAGGCGTGGAGCTGGTCACCTGGGGCTCGCTGTCATCTGGATACCCTTGCCCCCGAGCACGCTGCGACTGCACAGCCGCGGCCGGGCAGTGTTTCCCAGCAGATAGGAAGGGGTCAATTGGTGGGGGACTTGTCACGCTGTTAGATCAGCGGGGACCCTCTTTCCTGTCTGGCCTCCCCGAGACACAGGGTTTGCCCCCACGCACAAGGTGTAAGTGCGGGAGTCGATCTTGATTCTGTTTAGGAGTGGTGGTTCCTGCCTTGCACTGGGAATCTGTCTGTCTGGGGCAGGGAGAAGTCTGTCACGTGTGTCCACGAGTGTCTGACTGTGTGTACGCGTCCCTGGGAGCACACCGCATAGGTCTGCAGAGGCTTTGCTGGCTCCTGAAATGGCTCTGTGTTAGCATAGTGAGCTGCACAACGTTGGCAGAGCTTGAAAGAGATGAGTCTCGCCTGCTGCAGGTTGATGGGATGCGCTCATGGCAAGCCCATTTTTTGTAGGATCTGTTCCCATCATCTGTTGATGTGGTCCGTTTTGCAATCAGGTGGCAGGTTGCTAAACAGTGTGGGGTTATCTCTGGCATCTCCTTTCTCCTTGTGGCGGGGACAGTTTTTCCTGTTGCTCTCTGGATGCCTTTTGTGGATCCTGATTCCTGTTACTTGCTGCTCTTGCAGTTTCTGACACAGGAGTAGAATAAGGTCCTGTCTTTTTGACTGACAGACTGCCTGCCCACTTTCTTTCCTTAGAGAGACAATTCAGTGTAAATCCAGTTTCCATGTAGCTCATGATAACTGATTCTGTGGAAGGTTTAGTCCTCAGTGTTTCATGCCAGTGCTATAGTTTGCAGTCGGTAGCAGTCTCGCTCATACCTTGCTAGCCTATGCGCTGGTCTTGCTTTGTCAATGTTTGTTGTCTCTGGTGGTGCAACAGCCACTGCGCAGGGACTCTAAGGAGTCAGCTTTCAGAAGGTACAATATACAGGATTGCCTTCTGCTGTCTGGCTTTTAAGTTTTGTTCCTCCAGGGCTGTGGACAGAAAAAAGGGCTATTGCTGTGTTTGAAAGGACCAAAGAAAAGAGCATTTCTCGTGTGCTGGTGAGGGGAGAATTGCCTGTGGTTCCCCGTGCAGCCCTGGTTGGCAGAGCCCTGCCCTGGCGCAGTACCTGTCTGCAGAGCTGCACGTCCCCATCAGTGCCATTGCTTGTTTAGTTTATGGCCTGGTTCCCACCTCCGTTTACTACAGCGAACTAGTTTGACAGCTGTTGTGTTTGCTTCAAGTTGGGAAGGGAGACTTCTGTATTTCATGTAATATATATACTGTGGCACGTCCTCTTTCTAAGGCCTCTCTTGCTCTTGCTGTTTCTGAGGGGCTCTGCAAAGCAACAAGGCAATGTTGCTTTCCTGCCACAATGATGGTAAAGGCACAGCTCCTTCAGTCTTTGAGATTTCTCTGTCCTGGTGGCATTTTCTCTGTGCAGCAAGCAATAAAGTGTGTGTATGTGCTCTGGCAGTCTCCACCTGGCTGATGATGGTTCTGCCAAAAGGCAGAAATGCCTTTTGCATGGTGGGAGTCTTGTACCTGGAGTCATGGCAGAGTGTAAGGAGCAGGAATTGGTGCCAACTTCAGCACCGTTAGCCTGGGAGGTAACGCTGTGGCGTAGCAGTTACCTTTAGAGTACTTCTGTTTAGGGATCAATCCTCATCTTGACTGGAAACAAACAAACAGGAATGCAAGCTGTAAAATGGGTGCAGTTCTCTTCCCAAGTGTCGTCCCAGTTCAGTGGACTCTGGGTATGAAGAAAAAGGCTCCTAGCTGAGCTTGTTTCCTTCAAGGGCATAGTCTTACAACTTTGGTATATGCAACACAGTTTTTTTTTTTTTTTTTTTTGAAACTGTAAAATGATACATTTTAATTGTTATTTATAGTAAAAAGATAGCGAGGGTAGTCTTTGATTAATTTTATCTTTTAATGGTGCTCAAAGATTGTGAAGCCTCAATATAATTTCCCACCAAAATGCCACAATCTGTACAGAGTGGAATCTATTTTTGTGGTAGTGTTAGTCATATGTTGGTATTGCTTTATTATACAAGCTTTTAATTAAAACCCCCAATCCGTAGCAATTTGCAAAATGATAAAATACATTGTTGCCTGTGGTTTTGAGGAGTTAAATAATTTCCTTATCTGTTTCTTTTCACAAACTCCTTTTGGAAACAGTTCTTACATAGTGACAGAAGCTTTGTTAACAGGCTGCTGCTTCTCAATTTTTATTAGAAATCTATTGCAAATTGTCTGTAAGTGCAGTATTCTAGAAATAAATGAAGAAGGCAATTTTTCGCCTGGAAACAATTTGTTCAAACTACTCTTGAAAATGCAAATAAAGTCTTATTTTTATTTTTCAATACATATACTAATATGGTAACAAAATGCAGACTTGTATGCTTTCTGTATCATCTAATGTTTTATTTATCAGTCATCAAGTGTATTTTTTCAGTGTGTTTATTCAGTGCTTTAAAATAGTTGTGAGTAATTGAAAGATTGCTGAGGAGTCATCATTTGTTTACAGAATGGGAGAAGCAATCTGCAGGTCTTCTCTACAAAGATCTTTTATTGATTTCTAATCAAAGGACCACATATTGTTAGTTTGTCAGTATGCATGTATACCTCATTGCATGTAAATTATTTTGCAAATTTTCACTTATGGCAGTGTATTCATAGCAAAATTTATTCATAGAGTATTTGTTTCTGTCTGTTCTGGATCTCTTGTATGCAAGTCAAAACTGGCTTTCAAACCAGGATTGTTATCTGACGGAGGTTTGGTATTTCAGATGTAAGGAACATGTATAGGCAAAGTGTAGATATTTTTGTTAACTATGTTTATGCTTGACGTGTTGTTTTCCTGTTTTCTGAAGGTAACATTAAAACCCACGTATGTAAAGCCAAATTAACTCTTCCTCTCTGAGTTTGTATTCTCTTGCCTTCCTCATTCAGTCTTAAAATTCAAAAGCTGTTTTGTTTTATGCATTTGTTTGTTTATTTTTAAAATCTGGTACATACAAGACCTTAAAGCATGATGTTGCTGATATATGTCCACAGATGTATATGTATGTAAGATGCATATGTATGCGCTATGGTACGATGTGATATCTGTGCGGTAGGTAAGATATTGTTTATATGAAGTATTCTTGTCGTTGCTGCAAATGGCACGCAGTTATTACTACTGAGGCCTCTACGTGGGAGAACAGCATAGCGAGATCTTGGGTAGTAACTATTTTTAATGTAGCAGGTGAGTGTGGGAAGCTGCTCATACTAACAGGCCAAATTCTTTTGCTTTTGTTAATGCTGAGTGGGACCTCCGATGAGTCTCACAGATGAAATGTATTGCTCATTACGAGAATGGATGGCAGAGCCTAACCCCACAGTTTGTGTAACAGTACTAATTCCCAGTTCACTTCACCAAAATCTAGCGTTATAACAACAGTTTATAGCAAGGCAAGTTTATAGAGACTACAGGAATGTTGTGATACTTTTGGAAAAATAAAGAGGCAGTATTACGTTTTCAAGACAAGAATACTGAGATAATGGCTCCACTGAAAATACAACCCCAAAACCTAATTATAAATATAAATTTAGGATTGAATTGCTGCTTTGGGTGTTTTCTTTTTTACTGCCTGATCCCAAGTTCTCAGTGAAATATAAAAAGGAATCTTTTCCCAGGAAAATGCTAGAATGAAAGGAAGTAACAATCACAGAATCATAGAACGATTTGGGTTGGAAGAGAGCTTGAAGATCACCTAGTTCCAGCGCCCTGCCACGGACAGGGACACCTTCCACTGGACCAGGTTGCTCAAAGCCCCATCCAGCCTGGCCTTGAACACTTCCAGGGATGGGGCATCCACAGCTTCTCTGGGCAACCTGTTCCAGTGTCTCACCACCCTCACATTAGAGGACATCTTCCTAATACCTAATTTAAATCTATGTATTTTCAGCTTAAAGCCAGTCCCCCTAGTCCTGTCATGACATGCCATTGTAAAAAGTCCCCCTCCAGCTTTCCTGTGGGCCCTCTCTAGGTACTGGAAGGCTGCAATAAGGTCTCCCTGGAATCTTCTCTCCTTCAGGCTGAACAACCCCAGCTCTCTCAGCCTGTCTTCACAGGAGAGGTGCTCCAGCCCTCTGATCACTTTGTGGCCCTCCTCTGGGCTTGCTTCAGCAGGTCCGTGTCCTGCTTATGTTGGGGGCCCCAGAGCTGAATGCAGCACTCCAGGTGGGGTCTCACAGGAGCAGAGCAGAGGGGCAGAGTCACCTCCCTCAGCCTGCTGGCCACACTTCTTTCGATACAGCCCAGGATTCGGCTGGCTTTCTGGGCCAACAGGAGCACTAGTTTATTAAAAAAACCCAACAATTTCCTCCCTTATATTTGCCAAAGTCATGATTAAAAGAGATTTCCCTGCATCATACGGTCTGCTGTGGTGTTACTGTTTAAGAATAATCGGCAGCCTAATACATATTTGTTCAAAATGAAGAAACAGTATGACTACTGTGTGGAAACCATCCTGCTTTAATGCACCTGTGTCTGGTTTGAGTTCTTCCCCCAATTCCTACTTGTTGAATACATGCTTTCAATTTCCTCTGCTAATAATTGTATCTTCCCTTTCTACTTTCTCCTTTGGAAGAACTACAGAATCAATTCTAAAACAAAATACTTTAATGCTTCTTAAATAAGTAATGTTTACGACCTCAGAGGATGAGAGGGTTTAAGCAGGTGAGGGAAAACTTAATCCACTGTAAATCGTCTTGAACAATTAGGTGTGTATCTGATATGAGAAGAGAAAGCCAAAGGCATAGCATGTTTCTTTCATTTCTGTAATACACGGTAACATATGTGTTCAGGTCTGCACTGTAAAAACCCATGACTTTCAAAGAATTGTGCTGTTGTGACTTCCTTTGCAATAATAAAGCCATTTTTATGTTGTTCAAATTAGTGGAGGACTGAATGTGTTCAACACAATTTTCAGCATTGTTGAAGTTTAAGTTATTCTCATGAAATGAAAAATAAGCTTAGCATATTTAAAGGTGATTAAAGTCCACCTTGCTTCTAAAAGAATGTTGATTAGGATAAGCAAGGTGAAAGCTGAACAAGATGATAAATGCAATTCCTAAAAACAGAAGGAAAGAAGTGTCTGGGGGGGGGGGGGGGGGGCGGGGAAAGAAGTTGCAGGGTGAAATGAGGGTAAAATTGTGAGTGTTGAGGGATTTGTGCAGATTTGGAGAATTGAGGACATTATGGCTGGCTGTGGTATGAAGGGAAAGAGGGAGCTGATTAAGTTGCATCGGGAAGAATTGGTTTGGTTATGGCGTGGGAAAGAGGTGGAGGAAGAGAAGCAGGAAAGCCAGCCCATGCCCTTGCACAGCTGGGGCAAAACTGGGTCTGGAATCCTGATTCTTCCATACCTTTGCCGATTTCCCTGTTCACCTGCTGCAGCCTTTTCACTTTGTTTGATTAGCTGTTTATGAGACATTGCAAAGTTGATTATAAATAGATTTTGGAATCCAGTGGAGATGTGAAAGATATGTCAAGGTTTACAAGTTCTCAATTTTAATCAAACAGAGCTGCAAAGAGACAGGCACAGTAGCATGTTTAGGAGAAATGAAGTCCTCAAGATATATGAGGTAACATTTGGCATTTGTAAGGTATTAGCTGATTAGCACAGTATTATGTGCTGTGTCTCGAGAAAAGAGCAACGATTGTAGAGCAGTTCAAGAACAGCAACAGAAATCAGCGTGGGCCTAAAAAATATGAAAGATTTGAGGAAACTGGGATCCCTTAACCTGACCATGGAGATGTGCATGTTTAGTATGTAAAAGGCTGCTACTGCAAAAAAGATGAGCTTGTTTCTTCTATCTCTGCTCAATAGGAAAAGAGGAAATGGTTATGGGACAATATTAAAAGCAAGTTAAGCTGTCTGATGCTAAGGATAATGAAGCAGTGGAACAAATTGTCTGGGGTGTTTGTGGAATCTTCATTACCCATCTGTAAGAACAAGTGAGAACAGATATCTGACAGGAAAGACACACGTACAGTTACTGTTGCTTCAGGGCTCAGTGATGGATTGAAGACCTCGCGAGATCTTTTCCAATCCTATCATTCTGTGACAAGGGCTTACTCTTGTCTTTTTGGAAAAAATATTTTACAAAGGGATGATATATTATAAACTGAGGAGAAAGGAGCAGTTTATCTGGATTATGAATGTTGATACCTTCAGTTAAGTCCACCTGAATCTTAAATTTAGTGTAAACATTTACATTTGCTATAAACACATTCAATGTGTATATTAAAAAGAGATGCTTATCATTCATCCAATTTTTGTGATTGCAAGCAGGTTTTAAAATACAAAAATATAAAATGTAACGTTATGGATTTGTATCTGCAAAATGATAATCTTAAATGTAGATTTTTAAGCCTTTGTGGAGTCCTGTTGACTTTTTAAGGAGTATGGGAGTCTGTCTGCATCAGTGGGGCTGCAAGAAGTTCCAGGACGAGTTTCACTGGGAGCAATCACTCTGTAACTGTCACACTCAAAAATGCCAGAAAGTATTGCACATTCGTGTCGCTTTTTGGAAAGAGATTAGGATTGTTTTGCACCTATTTCTGGAAACTTGTATTAAAAGTAGTCAAAATGCTGTAAATTAAGAAAAAGTGATCCAAAGCCGTTGTTATGAGTAATTGTTACAGATACCATTCACCAATAATTGTGCTAGATTCTCTCTAGAGGCATTCATAGTCACTGAAACTATGTAAAAATGGGGAAAAAAGCCCCCAAACCCTGCTATTAGATTCTGGCAAAAATAGAAAATAGATACTGAAACTGTAATTAGTCTGTCAAACTATGTCATTAAATTCAATAGCAAAATGCCATGTCATTTCTGGAGAGGAAGATGATATGTACATATAAACTTCCTTTTCAACATATGAATGTGTTCAAGGGTTTTATTTTAGAAGGAAGCAGCCATCTGCAGGGATGTGATTTCATGTCAGATCTTTCCTAGTGAAACACAGAAAACTCTGTGATGGTTTTATGGTGTTAAGGATGTTTATAGTGTTGTAAACATCAATAGGAAATAAATGTACAGTCAGGGAGATTGTATATCAAATTATAAGTGCTTTGGATTGTTTTTATTGGTACCTATTAGTAGTTTTCAAATTTTTTCTTTATAGAATCAAAGAATAAATCCACAGGGAGATAAAAATAACTTGAGGATTGTTCTTTCTTCTTTTGAGGTTCAGGAGAATGCTACCGGTAAATCTGAATAATTGGATTTATGATTGTAAAATACAAATTAGAAATAAAAAGGACTGCATTATATTGATGTGCTCAGTATCTGTAAGATTCCGTAAAATTTTCAGTTTTGTTAGTGGACTGAAACATCAAGCTTCTGAATACTGAGGTGGAACTATTTCATTCTGTAAAGCTGTATTTCTGTTGTAAAATGAAGCAGAAAGAAAAATGTAATTCCAGAATAAGATCCTACAGGCTCTCCTAGATCTGCTCGGACCAAAGATGCAATTGATAAATTTGTGTTAGAGTGTATTTCTAGAAAGAGGATTTTATTTTCAACATCCATCCATCCATCCATCTATCTGTATCTTTTACAGTTTCCCAAGAGCCAAACAGGAACATGATCAGTCATATTGTTAAAATTCAACTAAGAAAATTATTGACGTGCTTCCTCCCAAATTAAGATGTTGACCTTTTTTTTTGGGAAATGTATCCTGAAAACATACAGAAAAACATGAAAGCTTTCTATTTGGAATTAAGCAGCATAATGATGTCTAAAATGAGCTTGAGGAAGTTGCTAGTGTTCCCATGTGACAATCAATGAAGTCTAACTGCAGATCCAGAAATGTGCATCTTTTTCCAAGGCCCAAAGTAGAGTTGAAGACATCATTCTCATTCTTGTTTAATTATTTAATCTGCTTATCTCATAAGACAAAGCCTATTACAATAGCTGTAACACAAAAGTGAATCTTGAGCTTTTAGCTAAATCCATAAATTATACGTTCAGCTAAATGTAGGAAGCTCATATTTTTCATTTGAACTGCAGTTAAGTGGTGATAAGATGAGAATTTGAATGGCAAGTATTAGTCCCTCATTTACTCTGGACATTTGTTCTTTACTTTGGGACCTGAGGTTGAGCTTAGAGATACACTGTTCCCAAGACTGCTAAATACCCGTGCAGAAGTGGTTGAACCTCTATTGTCCCTATTAACAAAAAATTTCTCACCTGTTCTGCCCAAGTAGGAAATGGATAAAATTTGGTATCATCTACTAGGAATGCAGAACAGTTTTTTATGAGATTGCACCACCAGCATCTCAAGTATATTGATGCAAAACTGAAAAGATTGGAAATTTGTGATCTGAAAATTTGTAAGGAAGAGGATATATTCTCATATGCATTATAATATGAAGAATGTAACAAAAATTATAATTTCATATTGCCTGTTGAAGAGTTGGTATTCTGCCTTTGATTTCATGGAAATTTGGATAACCTCCTTTTTCAGAAAAATCGGCATGCTTTAAGAATTTCTTTTAATAATTGTTGTGACCTATTTAGTTAAGTATCAAAATAGAACCAGTGTCCCAGAACAGTACATTATTGTGCCGACAGAAGGCATATGATATGTATCAGTGTTTTAAATGAATTTATGGAATAAAAGTAGTGTTCCCTTCTATCCCCTCACTTCCAAATCTATGCAGCAGTTGCTGCCAGCTATCTTAATGCTGTCTTTAGAAACAAGTTTCCAGTTCTTTTGAGGCTACTGCTACCTCGTTTGAGACTCATATAAGTTCCAAAAGTATCATCACCTGTACAAGTGTTCATGCAGGCTCTGCAAGCCTGCTGTTCTGAGACTTTCCCATGATTTACTTTTTTGCAGAAAATTTTGTAACTTAGATTATATTATAACCTATATTATCCATGTCCTTCAGTTACTGTCATCCTTTCCCTTTATTTGAAGAGAAGACAGAAATGCTCAAAAATAAGACCTGCCTGACTAAATAATTGTCTTTTAGAAAGCTTCTGCTTTATTCTAGTTTTCCTCTTAATGATGGTGTTATAGTGAAATGCTTAACTACGTCCACTTGTTTTTGTTGCAACATTATAATAGATTTTGAAATTAAATGTGGCAATGAGCTGTAAAAGCACTCATAAAGCTGTGTTCCATACTCATCTGAGAATCTTCTCACATGAAAATTCTAATAATAGGTGAATTCCATATCTCTTCCTGAAAGAAGTATCTGAATAAATCCAGAATAGGTGAACACGTTCTCAAAAATAGTATGAAGTGGTGCAGAAGCCTTCGTGCTTATCCCCACCAGTTTTGTAGAATGGAGTTTTTTCTGTAGCTATCCAGCTGGCACCCCTCATTAACATCAAACGTGCTTCTTGCTTTTGGAATAACCCCTGTGGCCCCTTCAAGGGGAACGGATTGAGAAAAATGCAGCTGTGTAGTACCCACTGAAACCTCATGTAACTCGCAGAACTTTGCTGTAATGTGACATGGGAATAAAAGGTTGAAGACTTTTAAAGGAACTTTTAAAGGAAAAGCCACATTCAGTTTTAGAGAGGATGAAATGTTTTTCAGTGATCTATATTTTGCGTAGTTTGTGCTCGTTTCATTTCATCTTGCCTGCAAGTTTAGAGTTCTGTGTCTCCTGTATCTGAATTGATTTACTTTGTTTGGCCAGCAAATACAGGAAAATATTTTTCTATTCATCGAGCCCTAACTAAGAGTAGTTGAGAGGTTTCTAAACACAAGGCAGTATTACGCAAGCAACAGAAAACTGCAGTTACCTCTGGAGTGTAAAAGACCCACTGAAGAGAAACTTAAGAAATAAATGTGCAAAATCCTAGTAACTCTCCACTGAATGTTTTGTGAACTGTGATTTTTTCCCACTTCTCTGTCCAGTGCTTCTACATTAGCCATATTTGGGCAAAAAGAAGCAGCAAGAACTTTGTTGCCTTGCAAAATACTAAGTCATTGAAGACTGTTCATGCGTTAACAAGGCGTGCTGCCGACAGAAGCTGGTTTGTAGAGGTAAAGAGTTGTTTTGAGAACTGAATGTCTCCGGTCTTTTGCACATTCATGCCACTTCTATGTCTTGGCTAGTTCAATGCAAATAACGTAGGTTTTGATGAAGTATCTAATGTAGGATGACAGAAAATCTGGTGGGAAAGTAGTGTTCTTGTCTTGAAACCATTGTTTTGATCTTAAAGTTTAGAAATTATGATTCCAGAAATGGTCTGGTTTTTAGAACAACTGGTGTAGAAATTTGGAGTAATGTTTCAATGACAATGTCAGGAAAAGGTGATCTCTACAAAACCAGTCCTTAGTGACTCTTAGGCTACTCAAATTGCTAACTGTGGCAGTCATCAGAAGTTATTAATTATTTCATGTTTATTTATTTGTGTCTATCTGTTCTCCCTTGACTTGCATACAAAGGATGGCCGTATACAAAAAACTGCTGTGAGGTAGGTAGTGTAAGAGCTTTCTCTGCTGATTCCTCAGTTGCTTGTGCTGACCTTACATAAAGGGTAGCTTTACCCTTGATAAAATTGGGATAATCTGCTTTGTGCTCTGCATCATGTAAGAATAAACAACGGTAGTTTATTACAGCATGGATAAGATGCTGTAAACAAGCCACCAGTTTTAGGTGGTTGTATTTTTTGTTCATGTGTTTAGGCAAAAAATTGTGTGAACCTTTTGAGATGAGGACCGTATTTTTGTTCTGGTGGATGCAGGGTCTGTCGTGAATGGGTCCTGCTCCACATTCTGGAGCTCGGACAGTACACATATGAATAACAAACTTGTTTAGTGGCTTGATTGCAAACGAATAGATTTCTGGCAATGCAAACCCAATAAAGTCTACTGCTTTTCTCTAGTTTGTTATACTCCTGATTGCTCATGGAAATTACTGAGCTACTGCAGCATAACAATTATGACTGTAATCACATAAAGTGCTTGCTGTAAGAGTGCAAATAGTAATAAATTGTGAACGGACAGAATTAAAAATACTTCGTAGTTTGTGCTTATATTCTGAATTTGGTGTGGCTTTTTAAAAGACTAATAAAAGTTTTAATTTTCTTGACACAACAAATAACAAATTTTATGCACTGGGGAAGTGCTGTTTTATGGATATGAAATTAAAAAATCGTAGAGGATTATGATTAATCTCACTCAAGTACTGTAACCCAGAGACTGTTATTCTTCTATCTGCTATACTTTAATCTTTGAGTATGAAATTTTTTCATTTCACAATGATTGCAGAAATAACTATTTATATAGTACTTCCATTATGAATGTTCATTTAAGAGTAAAAAAAGTCATTAAAATGAGTTTGGCAAGATTGTCTTGAGCAAAACCAAAAGAACTGATAAATGGTCTGTGCAAACTGTAATACAGTATTATTAATGCTTTATAGTTATAGTACAGGTTTTAATAACTCACTACTAAGAGTGGGTTTATTTCTGCTACTAATAGTATTATTTCCCTATATAAACCATGATTTATAATTGAGTAATTTAGGGTTGGGGTTTTTTGTTTTCTTTTGTTTTTTTTCAGTCCATAATGTAACTGATTATTTTCCTGCTAACATTTAGTATTTTTCCAGCAGGCTTTCTTGTATGTTAAGAAAGGGTGTGGTTTTTGTGCCTGTATCTATGCAAATATTAAAATTATTTCATTCTAACGAGAATATTTTTTAAAACTTCTGCCTGGTGGCAAATACTAATTTCCATTAAATGTTTTCAGCTTTCAAGAAATACAAGACTAAGTAAATTTTCCTTTGGTTTTATTATTAATACTGTGGTTTAGAACTAGTATTTAAACCTAGGCTTTGTTCTGAGATGGCAGGTGCTCAGTATTTCCTAATGACCAAACTTCAAGGCACTAAAATCATGCTGAGATTTATTACAATATTTTAGGCATTAATGTGGCTTCCAACAAGTGTTTAAAAACGTTTGCAGTGTTAGAAAAAACCCAAACACCAGTCTTTTTCCTTTGCTTGTTTGCAATAGTAAGGCAACTCAATCCACAGTCAGCAGTGGGATTCCTTCACCAAGTCTCAATTTTCAAGCTTTTCATTTTAGGTGTCTTGATTGTAGGGATAGGAATACAAGTGCTGGGAAAGTTTCTATCAATTGGAAGTGCTAAGATTATCGATGTGTTAGGAACGTGAGCGATCCAAGATGTGCATGTAAATTGAGAATACACAAAATTAAAAAGAAAATTCAGTATCAAATCATTATTGTCAACTTTTATGTTTCTGCTGTAATCCTGTAATCTTGTAGCTTCAACACCAAGAAAAAACCCTGTATTCTAGATCTTTATTTAAAAGGCATAAATAAAATAGGCAAGCGTTTAGCTGTCATGGTGGGGATGGAAAATATGGAAACATCAGACCTGATAATCCGGGAGGCAGAAATCATCCTTTGTGTGCTGCTTTTAAAATCTCATCTTTTGATTTTTACATGCTATTGCTGGCTCTCAGTATCCTTTTTCTGTAACAAATTCCACCTCTCCCTAGCATGGTTTTCTCTATGTTGTTTAGGATGCTCGTTGTCCAGGTTGTGCTCCTTTTTGGTGCTCTGCTCTACACAGACACTTCCTCCTGCACTTCTGTTGCTTATTTCACACAAGTGTGTGCCTGTGTTTACAGGGAAGAGAGTTAAGTGGCTGCTGATGTAGACTCAATATAAAACAATCCTTTCAGAGCTTCTGCATATTTTTTTCTTTCTTCAAGAAAATATGAGGAATACTAAATGTTATCTGACGCGTCCGCAGCTTTCATGTGGTAGTGACAGTCACCATCTGGAATGGTCTCAGATAAGGTCACTGATGTGCTGGCAGTTTGAGATTGAGCTTTCCCTAAGCTTTCAGTTTCAGGACTGTAAAGTCTGGATCATATTTTGAGGTTATCCCATTCAGCATTTCTTGACTAGTGGGGAAATAGTTTCTGTTCAAATTGAAGCTATGTAGATAAGGAGTTGCTCTGGAAATGTGGCGATTTAGGAGACAGAAGATGTGATACCATGAAAAACAAAGAAAAAGTGAATACAAAATAAATCCTAACTATTTCATTATAGCAGAAATAGTAATTTTCAATAAAATTAACAAGCACTAAGTTAAGAACAAGAGAGAAACACTTTTTCCACAAAGTATAGAGTTCAAGTGCAAATCTTAAAGTGATGTGGGATATTGTGGAAGCTGTAAGTGTAAATAGGTTAAAAAGGAATTAGGTAACTAAGCACAATGGTCCTAATTCAACAGATGCAATCATCAGCTTAGGAAAACTTTAAACTGCTGATTACCAGAAACTGGGACTGAATAGCAGAGGAAAGACCATTTGCTAGTTCCCTTTTTTTTTCCTTGTACTATAAGAACCAAATAGTGGGGCAGCCTGAGACAAGATACTGGATTTCAAAGATTTCTGCAGTTCTGCTTTTGCTTTGCTTCCTGGGGTCTATGAAATAGGGTTTATCATTGTTAGCTTCACAGTGACAGGTTAAGTCTCAGATGTTTTTGTGGAAAGAGAAATAATTCTCTTTGGTCTTACCAATGACTTGTTCATCTGTAGATGAGATCATTTAAAAATAGCAGCTGATCCAAAATGAGTTGGAGTTGCCCATGCACTGTATTTACTTGTGGCAAAGAGTTGATTTTCTTTCTGATCAGTTACATTTTTTGTTGGATTGGATACTTCAGGAGAAAGATGTTCCTGACAGAGAGGGGTCCCAAGTGTAGGAAAACATAGCACTTGTCAAACGTTTGCTGTTTTAGCAGTGGGCAACAATGACCTGGGAGAGATCTGTCAGACTATGTTCCTGCTGAATTCAGTAGCAAAGGAAGAGGAACCTTGTTCTGCTCTGCCCATGCATTCTTGTTTTCTTGCAAGCAATGAGCCATCTATATGTGGACATCTCACAGGCTTGTGAACTGCGGTCCTTCCCCAGAGCACCTCCCTTTGCTGAATTTCTGGAGTTCTGTTAATGTCCTATCTCTGGATGTCATCACAGGTCTGATTTGTTTAATCCAGATTGCTTTCAAGAAGTTTCAATGATCATTGTGAGTGTGTTGCCCAGCAATTTGTAGGCTACATCTTGGCAGGACATGCCTAGTACTTGCTTTTTACAATGGGCAAATAGTTGTATCTTCTTTTACAGATTCAATTATGAACTTCAGAGGAGGCCACAAGGCTGCCACTGAGCCAGGAAGTCATTGAAGGAGCTGATGATGGATGCCAAGTGCTTTCAATTTAATTGTATTAATGACAGATTTGGATTTTGCTTGGTTGATTCATTTGGTTACCAGCTGTGTGTAATTCAACTGATGGGCCCTAGATGGTATCTTGTTTGTCTCTCTGCATACTTTCTTTGCATCTTTATTGTGTGCTTTGGCAAACAAAGAGAGCTCATTGCCTGGATGATAGCAACACATGGCAGTTGTACAACATCATAGCATTTCTGGGAGTTACAAAACTTGTTGGTTTCAAAAGTCCCCACTAGTTTTGGTGTTTCAGTCTTTGGATACAGAAATGGAGATAAAGTTTTGTCTCCATTTACTGTGCAATTTCATATAAGAGAGTCCTGGTCTCTAGAATCAAGGAATATAGTCCTACATGCTTTTAGTAACATCTGTTTTTCAGATGCATAAATGCTCATTATGTTGGAAATTTTTTTCCCTGATTGTTTTGACAGTATCACTGCATAAAATTCGTGGTTGTTGTTTCATACACATCTTCAGATGGATCAGGAGAGACATAAAACCAGGTTTCTAATTTACACCACTGCAAATATTTAAAAATAGCATTTAAAACAGTGTGCAGGGCTGCTAGAATAAAAATTGAATGCATTGATCTGTGGAAAAGAGATGTTTATGAAGCAGTTTCCTTGCAGAACTGGGTAAGACTAGATGCCATATTGAAATATTCATGAGGTAGAAATCTAAGAAAATATTTTCTGTCAGGATTAAGAAATTAAGTTCTCCATTTTGGATTGTGTTATTCCTGAGAAATGAAGCTTGAACTCTATTTTAAAGGGAAGGGCTCAGGTTCAGAAGTTTAGGCTTTAAAAGGTCTCATTTTTTCATCAATAATTCAATCTCAGTCTCTGAGTTGGGATCTGATCTATAATAAAGAAATGTACAGATACAGAAATTTTTCCATACGTATTTTTTGTTCATTTGATGGTAAGACTTGGCCAAATTTTATTCAGGAAGGTGCAGTGCAGTTTAACTTGATTGAAACCAGTGGAGTTGCTCAAGATTAATAGTAAAAGCTGAAAATGGGATTTCTCCCTCTCTCAGGGTATTTCTGTAGTATTTTTACAGTTTACACAAGCATGTAATAGCATCCTGTTTTCATATGCTAACATCCTCTTTTTCATTTTGTTTTCTGTTTTTCTCCTCTTCTTTGGTTCTCTTCTTTGTCCATTGTGCCCCACCATCAGGAGTAGATTATCGCTCAGCGTGATTGTGTGTATGGTTCTGTACAATACTGGTTTTCTAATCTTAACAGCTGAAAGCTACAACTGCAGCAGTATGAAATTAACTTAGAAACTCAGGATCCTAATCACTGGGTTTTGTGCTACTTCAGCTGTCTGTGCTTTCAGCCAGCTAAACCAAGACTGCATTACTTGCAGATGTGCAAGTGTGATAGAGCTGATTGATGGGTCAATTCAGGATTCATTCAAAGCTGAGAACCCAGCTGGGAGTTGAAAAGGCAAGAAAACCTTTCTTCCACATATATGCATGGAATATATTGCAGAAGATGAGATCTAACTCTTGAAATGTAAAGGATATATACACAATTTTTCAAAGACATTTAGACATCAAAAATACATGGAAGTTCCTACTGAGATTTCAGAAAAGTGTGTAACTATGTTTGGTGTAGTATTTTCACGGAACTAGGCTCGGGCGACTTACCTGACTAAAAAAACCAAAACCCAAACAACCGACTAGCAATTAAATGCTGTTTCTGACAAAATAATGTGAAATTAACACTGAACAAATGATATATTAATAAATATACAGTCACTTAAGGAACTATATAAACATACATTGAATCCTCCTGGCTTTTAAAAACTGACCAGATTGAATATGTCTTGGTTTCTGCTTCAGTATACTTACAGCGTTATACTAATGAATGAGAATAGGTCTCTTGGAAAATATCTAAACGTTTAACTGCAAACCAAGATTAAAATAGACTATTTAACTAAAATGACCTACAAGGTCATTTAAGTAATGTTTCTATCAATTTTGTTTTAAATAGATCTGCTTTGTGTGTGGCACAGTACAGAAGGACAGAACCTGGACAGAGTGCTACACAGGCAAGATGCCTGTGGCACAGTCTGCTGTACACGTGGTTACTCCAATGCTTAAAGATGCTTGTTTTTCTAGGTACCTTTTAGCTTCCACCCCCTTCAGCAATGACAAGTCTGTTCTCATACTATTTTCTTTGGGATCCCTCTAATGAGATACTTTCTGCTACTCGTTTTCACTTGGAAAAAAAAATAATATTTTCTCTCATTTACTTCTTTGTATATTAAGAGGTATAAGTCAAAGGGAGCAAAGATAAGCGTAGACTAAAATAGGAGTGCAGTCTTGATCGTCCATTTGTGGCTTGAGAACATCTTCTGGATCACTATAACCAGAATAGATCAATATGACAGACTTAAAATTCTAGGTAATTAGCACCTGCATCTCATAGTTATTATTTGCAGAATGCAGGGAAATTACAGATCATATTGCTGAAATATAATATCTGAATTGCTGCTATAATTTGTACTGGTGTTTCTAAAACTTATTTTGGGGATTTCTAAAAACGAACAGGAAAAAAAGTAGAAGGACTCTGTTTTTTACCTCACAGTATTCCCTTAAAGCACAAGTGATGTAGCCACAGTTTCTCTTCAGTGGCTGTGAGAGCATTTGAACATGTGTCTCCTGCTTCCAAGGTGGATAACTGACTCACAGCAGCGAATTGCAGCTGGACCTGCTAGTGGACCTTTATGGGACCATGCAGAAGATGGGGATAACTGGTGCACTGCAAAGGTTTCATGTTGTTGTGTAATGTGTTGAAAAAGTTGCATCATAGATTACATCAGAGTTCAGATTCTTTTCTTGTTAATTTGCCCAGTTAGTTTCTTTGTAATTCATAGAACTTCATCCAATTACTATCATAATGGAAGGAATCACTGAAATCTTAGAGTATAATTGAGTGCTTTCTGTACATATCAACCTGTAAGGTGGTTTTTTAATGTTTTTTTTTTCCTTTTAATGTTTTTTTTTTTTAATTTATTTTGTGTTTACTGAGTTTTTTGTTATGTTTCTTGTTGGCAGGTTTTTGTTACATAAGGGAGGTGTAATAGTGTAACTGTAATTTTTAGAGTAGAGAGGCTCTAGTTAAACAAGACCACCTTGCAGAATTTTGTAACAGTGCATGGTTTTGCTGATCTACTGGGGGATCTTTGATCTACATACACTTGATTTGATTAGGATCACAGTCTTCAGTTAGAGTTGACTAAATATTTTTGAAGAACTTGATCATGGGCTGGGGATGCTCAGAATGGCCTAAATGAGGATAATCACAGACAGTTGGCAAAAAAAGGAGATTGCACCCATGCATCATCAGTTGCATTAAATTACGGTAACCTATCTAGATAGAGAAAATGTAATACTTTGTAGTCAAATTTTTAAATGGAAGGAAGAGGAAGTATTTCAAAGTTACTAGTATATACCTTTTACATGCTTATCATGTTCCTAGGTTTATTTTTTTAACTGATACAGTTTTTTTGCTGTTCATAATTTGACACCAGTTTATTGACTGTAGTTTCAAATTAGGAATGAAACATTGGCATTTACATAGGGAAAATTTGGTCATTTTCCTAGCATAAATACCAAGGCTTTCTAAGAAAAAACCTTCACATACTGAAGGATTACGTTCACTTAAGGAGTCAGAATTTTCTTCCACTAGTTATGATTGGAAAATGGATTGATAGTCTTTCTCCCTCTGGAAAAGACTTGTTAAAGCTGAATGATGTAACGTTTCTGAAAATAGGGCAACTCTTGTTAGAATAAATGACAAAAAATGTAGTGAAAGACATATATCATTTGAATAATGTATTTTTGCTTGGAGGCTTACTTATATTTAGTCTATGTGTTATAAATATCACAGTTGTAATTTTTCAGTAGAATAATAACAGCAGTAATTGTTCTGATACACCAGTAACAGAGATTTTGGTATATTCCCCAGCACCCTGTTATAAAATCTAGGTGATGAAATATGAAGATGGAGATTTTTTTTAATGTTGCCTAAGTGGTTTTGATGCTTATTAATTTAATGACATCTGAAAATCTCCAGAATATATAACTTTATTCCCTTATTTTTACATTTTATTTATGACCATTCAAAAATACTTCCTAATTTAATTTTTTTCCTGAAGTTGTGGAGCCTCATATAAATCCTTGTGGCAGTTTTTTTTCAATTTCCATTTTCTTGTCTTACTGACAAGATTAGGTTTGTTTTCTAAGTCGTGTCACCTATCAAGGAAGATGTTTCTCTTCATATGTGGTTATCTCCTGCTAAGGAATAAACAAAGAAACACCTGCTTGATTATTATTTGACTGAGTCTTTTTACCTGATTCCTTTAGGCCAGAAATGTTCTTACCCTTTACAATTAAAAGCTAATTTAGCTGTGAACCATTATCTGGGAAATAGATAAGATTAGGGAGGATATTTACTTCCTGGCAGTGGATTTCTTTATTGTTTCTAGCAATTGTACTAGCAAAGAGTCAGCTGTTACCTTGTATTTTGTTCTGGCATTTCTGGGTGTCTGGAAAGTTGTGTTTTCAATTTTGTATTAAATGAAACTAATTGATGGGTTCCACAGTGTTTAATAATCTTGTTTGAAAATTCTTGGTGAAGCTTAACTTGAATTTTAAAATGGAAAACTTATTAAAGTTGTTTTGAATTATGCCTGCTTAAACCACCCTAAATCATTCTCCTCAACCCTCAGTTTAAATAGTACTTTGTCGTCATCTCTCCTTAAACCTTTTAAGCTTTATGTTCGTCATCTCTTCTTTTATAAATGAACATATTTGTTGAACTTAACTGTCTGGATTTCATGAAACTTATGGGGAGCATTTGAATACACATTTGTTTGCCTGCTTAAGCTCTTTAAGCCATATTCAAAAGATGAATTTAAGAAATTAAATCCTGACCTACAGTCTAAATTATTCAGATTTGTAAAATGCTTTTAGGACACTTAAAACCAGTTAGCTGTCAAAACCACAGGTATTGGTAAAACATGGACAGAAATGGAAGTGGGAATGATCTGTCCTTTCCCTGAAAGAATATTTGCTACATTTTGAATTTTTGAAGAAATACTGTAATGCTTTTCTTCTTAGTACCTGAGCTCCTTGCAAGGGTAATGTTATGTTATTGTTTCTCAAAAGTAGAATCATCATTGTTCTTTCATCTGTTTAATTTGTTGCAGAAAGTATGCTACGTAATGGTGAAGACACACTCCTTGTTGGATTTCCTGGGTTCTTCTCATTAAGGTGATTTTGAAAATGAAACAACAATTATTTTGCACAGCTGAGCAGTAAAATGACCACTCATTGCATTTTAGTTTCTGTATCACAGAAAACGCACCAGGGTGTAACCAATGGAATTGGTTCAGATTCCACTTTTTGTGTATCTACAGGGCTTTATTAAGTCAATGCCCTTGTTTGAAAATAACTGTATGCATAATTGGACTTGCTAGTAATGAATCCTTTGCAGTTAACTGTGTAAAGTGCAGGGAGAAAGGACTGGAAAGGGTGTGTACGCCCAGGGAAATGCTGGGCCAGTAGAGCTACGTGAACCCTTGGTAGAGCAGTTACTTGTGTTTGGTATTCGTGCGTTACAGAAACGTGTTACAGGAAATGTTGCAACTTTCTCCTGACAAAAGCTCTGCAGTTCCAATGCTGTGAATTCTTCTGGAGGGCAAACCATAATAATAATAATAAAAAAAAGCTGGTTCTTTAGACACCTCAGTTAATTTTTAGGGTAAGAAACTTTAAACAATGGTTGTGGTTCTTGTGAGTTTGAGTGTAACTTATGTTAATATGGTCTGCCCTGCATACTTAGTGTGTTATCCTCTCTAAGCAGGTATTTGTTAGTGCTGGGCAGTGGCATGGTATGTTCTTGAAGGAAGTTTACTGGAGACTAAATTTTCTCAGAAAGGTCATAACTAGGGAGAGGTGAAAGACCTTGCAAACTTAGTACTCAGAAGTTGGTGTTAATAAGCTTACACTTAAGCGGTGAGCATTAGGGATAATAATGTTTGTGAACCTCGTGGCCCCTTGTGAGTTTGAGCCATTTCCAGCGGCTCTCTTCAGGCCTTGCGTGAAGGGCGGTTGCCATCTTGTTGTGGAAAAACGCGGTAGGGCAAAATTTGCAAATTTGATGTGCGTGTTTTTGACGGTGTGTGGATAAAATACACCCAGAACTGAAGGCAGTTTTGCTACAGCAGCATGACACTGTGCCTCTGCTGACTGTGTCTGCTCAGGGGAAGCTCTGCCTGGCCGGAGTAGGCCAGGGCACGCATACACTGCCTGGGCCAGCAGCTGGTGCAGTGTCCTGCTGGTGCATTGGCTCATCTAAAATCACCCATGTGTCTGACATTTGACAGGACTAAAGCTTCCAGGTTGTCTGGGCATTTGTGTGAAGGTTTTGGCCTTCATTTTCAAGTGCAGACTCCTGACCTTGGTGAAGGTACTGGTGCTCAGTGCCAAGGGTCTGCGTTGGGTGCCTGAGTGCTGGCCTCCTGCCACAGCTCCCTGACCCTCTCCTGTGGGAAAACAGTGGCTATACTCATGGCTTTCATTGTATCTGTGGTTCAATGGTTAATACAATTATGCAGGACATGAGGAGTCTCGGGTTCAACTCTTGCCCCTTTTTGAAAAGGATAAACCCCTGTTTCTGTCATCCCTGTAAAGTGTTGCAACTGTGAAGTGGCTCTCTCCTCTCCCATTGCAGCCATTTTGTAGAGGTGTGGGAAGAAAGTGTCCAAATCCTTTCAGGTGGAGAGAAGGAGACCTATATTTCCCGTATTAAAGTGGAAAAAACAAGGGTGTATGGCATTACAGTATTGCTAGAAAACAGAGCAGCGGTCATCTCTATTTCAGATGGCATTGGATGTGCGTTTTTCAGAGAAAGGTGAGGAGACCCATGTGAGGTGAGACCAACACCTGAGGCCAGGTCCTGGCTGGTTTAGGCTTTGGTTAGGCATTGACTGACTTTGCCCTGTCGATGTCTCACAGCAGAATTTTAGTCACAAATGGAACTTTAATATATATATAAAAAAAGGGGGGACACATGATGACTCTGTGCCTTGGTGGCTGCTGGTGTGTCTGGATTGTTATCTGTTTGTATGTTTGTGTGTGTGTTTTTTTTTTTTTAAAGCTTAAGACTTGCTTTGAATTTATCTAAATTTTCATTGTGAGTACAAGATTCCCTTTCTGAGTCTATCTTCCTTAGTCTTTTCTACTAGGATTCATTTTTTAATGACTGAGTAATAATATCCAAAACGTGTGCTGCTGAGCTTAAAAAATAAAGTGGTTGCATTTGTCCTGAGTAGTTTGCTATTGCCAACATCTGTCATCTTTGTGATATAATTATTGCAGTTGTATTCTGAAAAAGGTACGTGCCTTTGTTTTATTGCGAGCACTAACTAGGTTTTCTTTTTTCTTTCTAATAACATGTACATCAAAATGCTTTCTTGGTTTGGTCATGCCCTTTCAAATTAAGTGAAAAGCGGAGGGATAGGATATTAAATGAAAAAAAAGAAGTTTTAACGTAAGCTCATAGCATGTTTTAATTGTTTGTAGAACATTACATGGGCTTTATTCTCAGCACCATACCTATGTATGTGTATTTCCTACCAATATTTGCCCCATGTAAGTAGGAGTTTAATTAATAATTTCTTGCTTCTCAGTTGTTTTTCTAACCAAAACATTTAATATAAAAGACTTACTCTCAATTTGTGTAAAATAAATGTAAAAACCTGGGAAGAATCTTTACCTAGTACAGGGACAACAGATAACTTGTGCAAATAAAATCAGATTTTTGCCATTTTGTTGTGTTGTTAATAACAGCATCAATTGCTTCCTACAATCTGAATATGTAAAATGCCCTGTGACAGCACATTGTTTGTGGGCTTTGAAATGATACTTTCTTTGTCAGAGGGCCAGTTCCTTTGGTATGTATTTCCTCTGTCACCTGAGGCTATTTTTCCAACGCGTACCACATGTGATTTTTTTTTTGCTTTCTGAATAATCAGCTTTTCCTTTTGCTCATTAAGCATAAAAATACAGCCAAGGTATTAACACAATACAAGGTATTAACAGTGACCAGTCTCTACCAAATACTAAGTTCTTTCTATTACCTAATTAATGTACTTTAATTAGTTCACTACATTTAACGAATGTATTATGTAAAACTCAACATTTTCTACCTTCAGGATAACCATGACATTCAATCTCATGTGTCAGACTGGACTGTATGAATAACTAATGCAATCTGTATTTATTAATGTAGTGTACGGACTAGCTTGACATACTGGGTGGAGGGGTGGTGCTCTACTTGGGGGGTCAGGCAGTAGCGTGCTGGGAAAGGAGCTGGAGGAGCACCCTGGGAGGGCTGGCCTGTGGGGAAAAGAAAGGGTGACCCTGAACAGAAATGGGGACCCTGCTGATGCCAGGTGTCCCTGACCTTGTCCAAGGTCCTGCACTGGGACGAAGCAAAATAAATCCCTGACTTCTGCTTTTTGTGCCTTCCACCTCCTTTCATTGCTTTGCTGGTAGCACTGGTTCAAATCAGAAGTGCATAACAACAATAGCAACAATAATAGTTCATTTAAAACACAGTAATGTATTTCTTTAAAAAAAACCCTGCACTTGAGCTATTAAAATCAGGAGAATAACTGTTGAATACTTATTTTTTAAGCTGCTTGAAAAATGAATTTTAAAAAGAACCTGCTATTTTAATACTTCTGCCTGAACTTCTGTATGTCTTGGGGTATGAGAAATAAAATTATGTGTGAGAGTAAGTATGAAACTGCAAAAAAGGTTGAGTTGAATGGAAATAGACCTTTCTCTTGTCACGTCAATGTATTTTCTGTTTTCTCTGACCAGAATGGCCTTTTGTGCTTGGTAGCATATGAGAATTTTTGGCTTTTTGAACATCTGAGAGGCTGGTGGTCAGCCTTTGGCATTGCCCTGTGCACTATTTGTGTGGACTGCCCACTGCTACAAAGTATCCTGTATGATGGAGACACATGAAAATGTCTCTACAAAGCTTGAAATTGTCTAGAACTTCTTTTTAGAAGACCCAAGGTACTTTTCTGGTACCAAAAGTGGTAGACGGTATAAGTTTCCATGTGGGCAGAATGCCATCTAGCTATAAACACCAGTGACTGTAAGGCTTTGCTCCAAGGTCATACTGGCAACCTAGAAAATAGGCTTAGACTTTGGAATGTCAAGTTGGTAGAGGGGCTTGAGAGCATAAGCAAGGGAGAGCAATGCATTTTCTGGAAATAGATTATGATGGTGCTAGGAGTGAGACATTCAGGTTTTTACTTACAATGCATTTTTAGGCATTGTAGCCTTGGGAGACGTAATGAGGTGAGTACATGGAACATCTGACTGAACAGAGAATTAATTTCTTCTGGTCAGACTAATTCTGTTTCTCCTAATGGTGAACATGTTTTTTGGTTTTTAAGGTGAGAAAGAGGCAACAGGCCCAGATACAACACTACCTTAAATTGAAGCTCTGGTTTGGTTTCCCTAGTCACCTTTCTCTCTTCCTTGTCAAGTGAATGAGTGGTTTCTGATGAGTTAGAACAGACTAGATATAAGTCTATAGTCTATTGACTGCTGGAGGCTAAGTGAAGTAGGAAAGTATTTTTAAAAAAATGAAACATGTATGAGAATTTTTATGATATGGTCTGAACTGCTTTTCTTGGCTCAGAATGCAAATTACTGTCTTTACATTAGCATGAACTATTTCTATTGCATTTATTTTAAATACTTCTGCTATCAAGTGCGAGTTTTGTAATCTTTTGTTGCCAATTACTTTCTTGAATGAGTTATTTATAGGAATTCATTTTATAGCTGTGGTATTTGAAACAATTTGAGGTAAACTGGCTTTGCGTGAGTTGTGTGAGTAAGAATTGTAATAATGAGGAAGAATTTATGAAATAATAGATGTCTTTCATCACTTTGCTACCAGGTGGGTTCTGGCTGCCATATATTTGTTTTCAAAATAATTTTGTTTTCTTTGTAGGGTAGGGAGGAGGCTGAAATTGAGACTTACATTGTTCCTGGCCAGCAATTGGAAAATACTGTTGATAGTTGAAATGTTCAAAACTTTTACCAGTAGTGTGTGTCAGGTACCATATTTGAATGATTCTTTTCATGATTCTCCTTTTACATACTCTTCTCCTTTGAGTTTGCACACAACGGTGAGCATGTTAAACTGCAGAACTTATTCTTAAAAACAAAAATTGGGTTGGTGACTTGATGAGGAATCATTATGTAGAAGTACTGTATAGGGATTTGAGAATAATTAGACAATTGAAATAACACAGGTGATCTTGGATTATACCTGAGGTGAAATTTGTAGTGTCATATGTTATCTTGAAAGGCAGTCAAAAACTTGAAAAACAGATTTGGGAGGAGCTAACAAAAATATTATTCCTTACATGTCCTTAATGAAGTTAGAATTCCAGTTATTTAAAATTAACTCAAATCTTCATGTGTGTTTTTGTATCTTCTGCTTCACTTCTTAAAACCCTGACTTCTAGTAATTTATCTGAAATCTCTTCAAATTAATGGGTGCGTCCTTTAACATTTCATTACCTTTTGTTCTGATGTAATAAAAGTAGAAAAAAATCCAAAACTTGGAGGTCATCTGTTAGAATTCAAACAATTTATATAAAACAAGCTAGAAAATTACAATATTAAATGCTACTGTGACTAATGTCTTCATGATATTGTTATCTTGTTACAAAATTGCAAACAGCAGGCAGTTACAATTTGCATTAGTTCTCTAATAGCTTTTTCATAGTCAACTGCATTTATTATTTTTACCTAAAAGACTTTACACCTTAAGCCAATCCAAGAACCAAATAATTTAGATTTATCTGGGTTGGTGGTGTTACAGTGTTGTGGTCCCATATTCATGTAAGTTATGTTTTAAGATTTAAGTTGTCTGATACATGAGACTTTTTCACTTAGCCTTGGGTTTCCCTCCAAACTCATCTGCTTTTTTTTTTTTTTTTTTTCTCACCAACTTGGAAAACAGTTTAAGCTCTCTTTAAGAGAGCAGGAGGGCCTGAAACGGCCATGCTAGTGATGGCTACACTGATGGTCACTGGAAGGAGATGAGAATAGGAAAAAAATAGTCTAATTCAGGAATCTTGTCTGCCATTGTCACTTTCTGGGGAGGTGGTCCCATCACTGTTTTTCTCCCTCTCCAAGGTAGAGGAAAAAGAAAAGGTGAAATTAGCTGCTGCTGAATTTCTCTTTCAGGACAAAAGAGGAGGTTTATTATTCTGGATATATTTAGCTGTGATAGATCTGATCATTTAGGTTTTAGACTGTCAAACAGTAGCTACATTTTGTGCGTAATGCACACAAAATCTGTCAGGCAGTCCAAGTTCATGCCATAGTTTAGGTTGAGAAATGATTTACTTTCCTTGTGTGTGTATGTATATATGGTATATATATATATCTAAGAGAGAATGACTATGAAGAATCATGGAAATAAAAGTCTTTGCACCTTTGACACAAAAACCCCTCCAAAACAAAAGGTAACAGTTACACAGCACCACAGTTAATAGTTTTATTTAAGGGTAAAGAGTCTTTACAATGGAGCTATTCCAGAAGACCTGCTATTGCACTTCAGGTATGATAATTTCACTCTGGTGTTTGCAATGTTCTCTTTACTTAAAGTGGGAAACTGTTTAATAGAACTAGTATTCACAAGGATTGACTATATTTTTTTTAATCTGTTTATCATTATAAGACAAGCATATACAAAATCACCAAACCCCTTTCAAAACCAGGAAAGTCCCTATGACTGGAATGTATTTAAGCATTACATTTATTTCATTTCAGTGTTCTTTTATCTTTCTTTGGTCTTTACACTTTTACTCTTTCACGAGTGTCTTGTACTGAAGTAGTTAGGTGAAAGGCAGTTTCAATATGAAAGAAGGCAGTGTCTGAGTTTCGAAGGTCTTGCAGGAGACTGTATGTTTCAATGGGCATTTTGTCCCAGTTTTCTATCTTTGAACCATCATTAGCTTTTTTTTTCTTGAGAACTTAATATTTTTATCTATGTCCTTGCATTATTGGGTGTAAAATTGTGTTTATATATATATATATATATATGCCAAATAAATTTTTAAAGCATTTTGAATTGTTATAGGAAATGATACCTCTTCCCCATTTTTATCCATGAATATCTGTGGATTTGTCTAGTTTATATAGTTCATATCTCCAATTTTATAATTTAATCCAGAGCATCCCAACAGCAGCTTTGGGGCCTGTTCTTGGTTTGGGGGGGGACTTTTTTTCTTCTCTCCTTTCTGTGTTCTTCCTACATCAACCAGAGGGGGGCTGTCCTCAACTCAGTGCCTGTTCAGGCTGTGGATGCCTGACCTTGCACGGTCATAAATAAAAAAATCTAGCTTTTAGTGAAATGTGTGCTGCTTGAATAGCTTTTCTGTGTCCCTTCCCAGAGGAAGGATGACAAGACAGAGCTGGTGCAGTTAATCTTAGCCTGTTTTCTCTCCATGTGCACCATTTTGTTAACTTTGCAAGAAAGCAAATGTTTGTTTCAGAGCTCACATTTCATAATTGATTTTGGAATCAAGTAATTGATAATTTTATTTATTATTTATATTTGGAGCTGTAGGGATGGTAAAAATGTAATATATCAGACAGATAACTATCTAATTTTATGTGATAAGTTGTGTTTGTAAAGCACTTTGTACTATCTTGCTTTCTTCCCATCATATGGTTTTTGTAAAGACTGCTAACCTGATCCTAAGTTATATTCCTTTAACAGCTCTTTTTTCCCTCCATTTCCTCCCTTCAGAGCAGTGGCTTTCCCTCCCAACCACTGAAATTCTTATCCCACATTACAGACTCCAAAGGGTAATAGGACCAATGTCAGGTTTGTGCTGTGATGCATACAAACCCACTTGTTATACATGACTGAAATAAGCAGTTAAAACAGCCTGGAAAATATTGGGGTAGTTTTCCTTTTGGATGAGTTTTGACTGAGTAATGTTGGCTGAAACTGATTTTTATTTATTGTAATTTTCATTCAGAATCAGTATATTTCATAGCAAATAATAAATTTTTAAGTGTAGGTGTAGATGGATTTTAAAAATATCTGTATTTGTATCTATCTATCTTACCTGTCTGTATTATATTCATGAAAATAAAACTTTCAGAGGACCATGATGCACAAATGATATGCAAATCAGCTGGTATCTGGGGGTTCACAAAGTTATTCAGATGTTCTGCCTGCTTAGAAGTCTAGGTAAACTAATGAGGAGTGTACAGCTGGGTTTGTATTCAAAGTAACAGTATGCCAATATTTTTATATACAGTGAAGAAACTTGCCTGAACCTGTCTTCTGCCTTTTTTTTCCCTTGTTTGAATTGAAGTAGAGTTTTGTCTGATTTAGAGCTAGTTCTGAATATGTTGTAATTGGACATAATCTTTTTAGAGTTCTTCCTTTAAGAAAAATGGCTGGGTTCTCTGCTCACAATGGATGTACCGGTGTCGAAGCTCAGCAATGTGTCAGGGTAATTCTCTACAGCTCTACACAGATTGAAAAGATTATTGAAGAATGCACAGGCACTTTTTTGTGCTAAGTCTGAAATAGAAGGGTCTAAATCCCCAGTGGGTAGAAGTTATATAATCTGGTGATGCTATGCTGATTTATGCCTCTTGAGAGTTTGCCTGCAGCAGAAGCTGGAGGTGATGAGAAGAGATTGGATGAGAGAAAGACCATCCAGGAAAAATTCATCAAATTTGTCATTCTTGAAAGGACCATCATAACATATGGTAAGGCATATCATTTACCTCAGGCTCGGAGGAAAATGATTTCTGCTAGGAGAATATTAATTTTATTTCTTACAGGATCAGCTGACAGGGTAGGCTTTCTCCTGGCTGGTCTTCCCCTTCTGTTTTCTCTAAAAGGAAGGATGGAAGCTTGGAAATGTCTTATCTGTAGCAGACAAGCAAGCTGGCATTTTGCCATCATTTTCTGCTAGCAGGGAGGATAATGGTAATTATATGTCAAAATGTAACATTTCTCTTCTTTGAAAGGGAACTTTTTAATGCAAAATATTTAGAAAAGTCAGCTGTATTCTGAGGCGGGTAAGAAGCTAGGATTAGTGAACTGTCGAGTTTTTCTTAAGAAAAGGGAGTTTTTCTTCCCCTTCAGGGCCAAGGGAGAGGTGAAAAGGATGGAAAGAAAGAAAGGTATGAGGTGTGCAATATAACTAGGCTGCAACTTTAGTATTCTGTAATATTTGGGAGATCCTCAGTAGCAGCATTGGCTGTCCTGCTGTTCCTTCTGTGTAAAGGCTGGTAGCACTTGCTTTGCTGCAGTATTCCAACATTTTTGATTAAATTGATAATTCTTTTTTTATTAGGAAAATAAATTTATGTTGTGCTGTACAACATGGAGTCCAAATTCCATCATCACCTTTTTGAGGAAGGGAAAATGTTTTCCTACAATCATGTGTCCCTGATGGTTGCAAGTTAAGCTCTTAGTTAGCCATGTCCTTAGTCAGTTCATGAAAGGAGGAAGGTTTTCCCAGGCCATGGCACTAGTTACAGTACTGTTGAGATGCTTAAAAAGATAGAAAGCTTTGCTTTCTTTGAAGTCAGAAAAGGAAGGCATGGTCATTTTAAATATAACTATTTCACCTTCTGGACACATATCTAAAATTTATCATTTCAGTCTGATTTTACCTTTTCTAGAATACATGATTTAGATAAGTACAGTTTTGCTAAAAAAAAAAATAAAAATGTACAATTTCAAACTTTGAGGAGATTTTGTACTCTTCTGTACTTTTCCAAGAACAAACATAAGCAACCATTTCTTACGTGCTCTGTAAGTGTAGGATTGTTCCTCAACAGTCTGAAAGAAAGGAGATGTCTGCCTTCTCCTACATTATCTTCTGGGAAATGGATTGCCAGATTTTTGAAGGTAAAATACTGGATAGAAATCTTCCTTTCTTTACATTGTTTTAAAACTGTTTATTATGCATTTATTCTGATTTGTTGGCAACATGTAGTGTGGTGATCTGAATTGTCAGGGCCCAGCCTGAGGTACAAGCTTGAGTTTTAGTGCTAGGATACAGCAACACTGACAGTAGGGTATTTGGAAAGGTGGGTTTTGATACAGCTACATTAACTGTTAGGCAGAATTGGAACCAAGTAGTTGATTTGCAATTTTGACTATGCAGCCATTGCTCATGTCTGCCTCTGCTCATTTCCTATTGTGTTTTATAAATGTTTTGAGTTTCCTTTAACTACAGTCATGGTTATCCACAGATGAGCTGATTAGACTTACGTAACGCCTGTTGAAATAATCACAAAAGGAGTCTTTGAACAGTATCTCATTTGAGAGAATGTAGTATGTCCATAAATTATAACAAGTTTTTGCTGAATTAATAAATTTAAACTTCTGTTTTTTTGAACGGTTTCCCTTTTTGTCTAGAGAAGGGTATTTACACTTAGTAACAACACCCCACCCCCCTGCCTCTTCAATGATTTCATGGGAGAATTAAATAAAAGATATGTATGTAGACTACAGAAAGGTAATAGAAACGGTCCTGTCATTAGGATTAAAGGAGAGTGGGCTATCGTTAATTACTTTTGAGCTTATTCCACTCAAGTACAAATATATTTTTTAATCTGTGTTGATCTGAGCAATCAGCTGAAACTGATGAATTATTCTGGTTAAGTTGCTGAGCTATTTATATTGTTAATATCGTTCTATGTATTGAGACAAAAGCTTAGTGTCTTCAGAACAGGAGAAACCAACAATTATAGAGTTGGGTTTTTTTTCTTTTTTTTTTTTTTTGATTCAGAGTTCTAAACTTATTTCCAATCACTGTTGAGCCCCAGGGCAATGTCCTGGTTTTCCTTGGGTCCTGCTTTTGGTACCAGTTTTGCAGTACCTTAAGTTTCTGCTTTTTTCCTCTTCACTTTCCTATGTTTTTACAATTGTCTCATTGTAGAAATATAGGAGTGAAAGGCACACTGTTGGTCTTTGAGTTTGATTTCCTGCTCTCGCAAATCTTCAACCTCTGATAATTAAAACACTCCAAACATTAATGACTACTTAGCATGGATTTCTGCCTGTTCCGGAATTGTTCTTTTACTTGAATATTTTTTCTTTTTCCTTGGCAATTCTGTTTTGATATGTACACAGATCTCCTCCTTAGTCTTTTGTTTGTTAAGCTAAACAAAGTAGATGTTTTCAGTTTCATCTCAAAATTTCCCTGACCATTGTAGAAACCTTTATCTCTTGCAGTTTGAATTCCTTTTTTAGGTGTAGATGATCAGAATCAAGAACAATAAGATGTTAACGGAGCTTCATGTTACTGCATTAATGGTAATGTCTATGTGCTAGAAGCATCTTCCCTGATAATTTTAAAATTTAATTTCCATTTCCATAGGGACATCATGTTAGTAGCTCATAATTACTCTGATCAGCTTTGTCCCCACAGTTTCATCTATTGTAATTTTCACCTGCTGAGCTCTCAATTCTTAGCAGAAACTTCATAATCTATAAGTTCACATCTTTGCATTTTGCATTATTTTATGCCAGTTTTATTCTTGTGCTCCTAAAGGTAATCCATGTCTTCCTGGTGATGTTTCATTCCTTATATATTAGCAGTGCTTTCCAATATCAGAAATTTTAAAACAAATCCAAACTGTGATTTTTGGTATCATTCATACTACTTATGCTCTGGTCATTAATAATAATATATAGCAACACTGCCCCCCCCCCCCAAAAAAAAATAATAAATGCTGCTGAGGACTATGCGTTAGTATTGTTCTTTCAGCTCTTCTGGTATAGTGCAACATCACCTCACCTTACTTTTACAGTCTGCAATATCTTTCAGTGATGTCAAATGTTCTCTATCTTGATCATTAGTACTAGCAAACATGACTTTATTTTAAAAAGTTGAGTGACAGAGCTTCAGTTGTTTGCTCACTGACTGCTTAGGTCATGTCTTTTGGATATGAAGTGTGTGATAGATTCAAAATGACCATTATTTAACCTTGCATAATCTACAGGAACTCTGAATTTGCTTTTGTCTTTTTTATTCTTTCTTTTTTCCAAGAAAAATAAAATAAAAGCAAACTATATTTGTGAGTAATGCTTTTGTATGGTATAAAGTAATACTTGTTGATATTCTAAAGGAATGGATTACCAGACTTTTGCTTTAACATCTGTCAGAATAAATATCTATACTTTATAAAATAGTATTGTATTTATGCCCTCTCTCTGTTTTAATGTTGCTAATGAAATGTTAAAATTTTCAGTTTTTCAAAATAGTAATTGTATTGCCATGAGGAAAAATGTGGAATAACTTCTGGGAAAAGATTCCACTAGCTGGGACAATATGCGTGAAGAAATACCTGTATATTTCTGAGGGCATTTAGAATTCGTACTGAGATCTTAACCTAGCTCAGGAAAATAGTCTTCTGTTTTGTCTTTTGCTAGCTCTTGAATTCTTCAAATGTCCAGCTGGGGGAGAGGTTATGTACTCTTTGTGAGCAGAAGCTCTTAATTGATGTTTCTGACAGCTGTGGTTATAGCTCCTAGCTTTGTGTTTTTCACTGTGAGTGGAGATCATCATGTAGTACAAGATTTGCAGAGAGAAAGCCTACATAATATTTATGAAAGGTGGCTTGACAACACGTTTTTTATTTGATCACTTACTGTTTTGCTGGCCTTCATATCCTAGCTAGGTGGCTTGTGAGGACTTGGAAGTGGTTGACAGCAATTTATAGATGCAAGGTTGTATCCCCTTACATAATTTTTAATAGCTACTTCTCAGAATATAGTTTGCAGAACGGAGTGTTTGCATAGGTGTAAAAAACAATATTTGGTGTTGATGTATTATTATTATTATTTTTTAAGTTACCTTTGGAAATAAAAATACTACCTTGTAGATACTCCTATTTCATACTGATGCAGGGAAAGCTGTTTTCCCCTTCTTTTACTGCTGAATCACCTGTCTATTTTTTGACGAGTCTTTTGTCTCCTTATGTGTGTGTATTTTTATCCTGTGCACAGAGATATAGTAATATTTGCTAGGTTGAAAATTCTTAAGTTATTCTGGAAAAACTTTAAAAGTGGCAGCTTTCAAGATCATTCACAATGTTCAAAGCGGCCCCCTGACTGCCACTATCAGCAGCAGTAAAAAGACAGTGTCAGGTTGTTGGCCCTCGAGATTAACTCTCTTGGAGAATATAAAAAGGGGTGTCAGGTCTGGCCTGATCTGGTTTCCTACTGCACTTCAAGGCCTGCTAGGCCTTCAGTGACTGGCCTCTGCTAGCCAGACGCACCACTGGAGACCATGTATGGATGTGTGGCTGAGTTCCCTTTCCTTGTAGATGTAGTGTCTTTACATTGAGGCAGTTGCACTGTAGAAAGTGAATCAGTTAAAAATTGATAGCAGTTTCTCTCTCTAAAGGGAAATACGTGGTATTCATTGGTGAGACCAGTTTGCTTTTATCAGTGCCATAATGTGAACAACTATAAGCCAAATTTGATTAAGTTACTCAAAAAAGCAATTACTACAACTGTATAATAATAATGTTAAACTGACAGAATAGGATCTGGGTGAATTAATTTAGAACTGTTTATATCTAGTTTCAGCTTCTGCTTATATTTCAAAGTAAAGAAGGACATCCAAATTCATTTTAATAACATACAAGCTTGTAGTTAAATTAGGGACGATTTTTTTCCTCCAAGTTTTATTTTGTCTATAAAATATGACTGGTAGCAATATATTTCAATATGTGTTGAGGGGATGTTCCTGTGTGTTTAAGGATATGGACTGAGTGCCTCAGTATGACTTTCTTACTCTGTGAACATGACTAATTTTTCTGTGGGTCTAGAATTCAGAGGAATCATTAAATGTTAACTTCTCGCAGTTTGTTGGTGGCACTGTTTTGTCTTAGTTTGGTGAAGTGATTTTTTGTTTGTTTGTTTGTGTAAGTTTGTTGCCATAATGATAGCAACAATAAATATAAATAATGATTTATAATACTAAAATTCAGTTGCATAAAGTATATGTTTTAATAAAAAGTCCAGTTATTACTTTGTAGTCTGAATTTAAAAATTACTAAGGAGGATACTGTACATTTGTTAGCTTGAAAGGTCTCTCATATCAGAAAAAAGCCATGCATGATTGTTTTGTTTGATATCAAAACACATTTTTGCTGTCATAATACTGGCACATTTTCAAGGCATGCTGTTTTCTGGCTGCTAGCAGGGAGTAATGGAAACAATGCAGTGATCATGCAATTCATTGAAATTAAGCACTAAAAATACTTAGGCAAGCAATGTTTTTAATTTAATAGGGACTAGGATTCATAAGGCTGCATAAAAAAAGCTGTTTCAGTACCACAGAGGTATTTAAATGCCTTGCTGCTTGTTAATTGTTTATAATTTCTTTCTGGTAATTTTCCTTTGGATCAGATTGTGATGCTCCTTCTGAATGGTCATAGTGCTTGTTGAGGAGTGGTCATGCAAGCAAAATTTGATAACCTCGATATGTCACTTCATCTGCTGTTTTTCTTTTGTTAATGCAAAGCTGGTTGCATAATATCTAATTTCTCCTTTAGCTGACCACAGATGAAAACAAAATCTATAATGGCAGCTCTAGATTTTATAAAAAATGCAAGTGAGGAGTTGAAGGATGTGGCTTGTTCTGTTTGGATGATGCAGGATTGCTTTAAGCAGTAAGCTTACTGTTTTCAGATGGCATTAGCAGCATCAGTGATATAGCTGTGTCAGCCTCCTTGACTACTGGATGTCTGTAATCGCACAGAGGAAACTATATTTAAGATCTGCTATCTTGAGGGTAATGACTCCAGCACTTACTGATGGACAGAATGGCTGTTAATGCTTTCTTCACTAGCTCAGAAGATTTTGAAAGATGTGATGTACTTTTGTAAGACAGGAAATGCAATTTTTGGGGGTCTCTGGAAATAAAAAGGTCATGCAGCTTGGAACCGGTGAGACATTACAGTCTCTAAGTCATCAGGTATGACCTCATAGTTTATACTATTATTTATAACAGAAGAGTTTGTTTTACAGTTTTAGGTCATTTACAATCTCTTTGTCTGTGTAATTGCTTCATGTTGGATTTGCTACAGGATTTATAGGGTAGACTGTTTACATAAGCAGAGCAAGGTATATCTTGGAAATCTAATGTGTTGTTTATTGCTATTTGAACAATATAAGGTTATTCCATATGTATTTTCAACCTTTTTTTATTGTGAACATGCTTTCTTTTAACTAATTCATGGTAAAAGGTTAAACCTTTGCTGTAAAGTAAAATGACAAGATTGTATTGCATTTTTATTTTGCTTTATCTTTAGACGGCACACAAAGCTATTGTGAATGTTTTTCTTGTATGAAATGCAGTATAAGGCAGGCAACTGACTACCTACAGTGGCAGGTTATTTAAAACAACGTATCGCATTGTGTAACAGGACTGAGCTGTTCTGCAGGCACAGATCTTGCTTCATTTTGCAGTAGTAGATTTTTTTGTGTGTGTGCTTCATTTCAAATCAGTTTTAAAAATAGCTCACTGAACATAACAGTGAAAGTGTGGCAGGATAACTCTCCCCTTTTTAATTGTTACACTTTGTGACATATACTAATACTGATGGGTTGTAAAAGAGAAGGTTAAAACCTTAAATATTTAGAATGTTGTTTGAGACCATATTCTTTTTACTGAAGCATGTCTCAGCCTTTTTGTTTTAAACTGTTGCCAACTTTATTGCGAGGCTGATACTTTTGTATCTGCCAATGTGTTGTGGCAATGGATAGGAAAGTCAGAGTATATAAAAGAAAACAAGTACAGGAGTATTTTACACGGGAAGGCAGTGGCCTAATTTCATGTATGGAGCACAAAATGGAATTAAAGAGACTGTTACCACTTCAAGTGTTATAAATGCTAGATAATAGCTATTGTTTCCCTTGAATACATAATAGAGCAATTATTTTTGAAATTGTAGGAGAAGTTTATTTTTAAAAATTATATTCAGCTCCATCTTAAGAAATTCTAGATGTATTTGCAGAACATTTCCATGGCAACGTGTTTGGCCATGTGTTTTAAAAGCTCAGCTGAAACCTGAAAGTAGTGTGCAATTTTTCTGTTGCTTGCTTTACCCTTGTGGAACAACAATTTTCACATATTAACTGGACTGCAGATTGGCAGAGGTGAGCAGTATTTTCTGACCCCAAAGCACAGGATTAAGTGACCAAGATTTTGAAATATTTTCATATTTCTACCTAGAAATGTAAACATATCAAACATGGATTGATTATGCATTTAGAACTGTATACTGGTTTCACTCCCATTTAGTAACATTTTGTTGGAAACTTGTGTGTGAGACCATAGCAGATGAAACTTAAGAATGTGTGGCAAATCGCTTCAGTACAAGTGTCAGTCTTTTCATTTTTAATTAAAAACATATTTGTAAAAAATGTTGTAATACTTTTACTGGCTATAATTTATAGTTTCCCAGTCCATTTATCCAGCTTACATTCTTATTAATAATGGGAAAAGACTGCCCTGCTCTTAAGCTTGATTAGGCTTGGAATGATTTAACTATACCTTTCACTTGCTACAAGATCTTTTTAATCTGTTAGAATTTATTTTCAGTATTTTAATGTATTAGTCACAATGAGTACATTCTGTTCCTTGGCATTGGAATGAAATTCCTGAAAGCATTCGTTTCATGGTATTCTGGTGCTTTGCTGGGTATTCATGGACTTTTTAATAGGACCAACCCTTGCCCCAGCTGCTTTGTTTTCCTTATTCAAGTGTAATTTAAAATCTTGACTTACCTGTATTTTGAAGTTGTTTCTGAGCTCTCCTGCTCATTTAAAATAATTAGGTCTCCATGGAATTTTGTGTAACTGGAAACTATAGCGGTATGTCATTATGTTAATTCCACAAACTGTGTTCTGTGGACATTTTTGAAATGTATCATTGATAATAATCTCCAAATAGTGCAACAGACATCTATTGCAGCCAGTTTAGGAAAGAAACTATATCTACAGTGGAAAATGGTGAAGAATGCTTGCTTGAGGAAATGTGTGTTTAGCTCATCCCATTTTGAAATGATGTTACTAACTGTTGCAAGTGAGTTTGAATATGTTTTTATACTCAGAGGATATAGTCCCATTATAGGTCCTTCTTCATTTGGAGGGACTAGAGAATAATACCCTGAAGGAATGTATTAAGGAAGCAAAGTTCTTTTGTGAGAGAAGGAATTGCAGCAAGGTAGAGATGTACGTATGGGAGTATGAAATTGGACTGAAGTGATCTTACAGCTTAGAACTACAAACTATTTTGCTTGTTTAACCCACTCCTCCCTCCCCCCCCCCCCCAAAAAAAAAAAACACCCCAAAAAACAAAATGCCCACCAACCAACCAAAACACAAACAACACAACAAAACAAACAAACAAATCCTCAAAACCCAACCAGGTTTAAAATATGCTTGCTGATATTTGGGCATACTGCACAAATTTGGAGTCATTGAATCCAGTGGCAATGTGTTGGTATCAACTTAACAAGAAGGTTTTTTATGCCTTCTTTAAAATTATACCATCCCTCTTCAAACCAAGTTGATAACAACTTGTCAGTATTTGAAGAATGTAATGTAAAGAAGGGTCTCTCTAACTAAAGAATTCTTTCCCCATTACTGTGCATAACGAATATCCTTTAATGTGTGTTCCCCTATCTTTAAACATCCCTATTTATGGAACTTGATGATAAAGATCATATAAAGAAACAAAGCTCCTTGTGGATGTTTTAGGAACAGCATTAACTAGCAAGTTGGTCAAGAAGCCCAGTATTTGTGTCATTTACCAATGCTCATACTCATGCACATACTTAGTTGTGTAGTGCTTTTGCTTACTGGTTGCCATTCTGATTCCACACTACTGACATTTTTGTATGTTGTAGTGCCAGTTTTTAAGGAAATGGCAACACCTAGGACAAATAGGAGATCATTAAGCTTTGGAACAGGCTGCCCAGGGAAGTGATTGAGTCCCTATCCCTGGAGTTATTTATAAGACGTGTAGATGTGGCTTTTAGGGACATGGTTTAATGGGGGACTTGGCAGTGGTTATAGTTAATGGTTATGGTTGGACCCGATGATCTTAGAGGTCTTTCCCGATTCTATGATACTGTGATCATGGCCAAATATTCACAAATAGCTAAACAACACTAGAAGCAAAAAGTCCTTTTAGAGGGAGTTGAAGGAATTTGGGTCCTTTTGTCCTACATTAGTCTCCCTCCCATGAGATGATCCTATTCGCTGGTCAAGTTCTCCTCATTTAGTACTTTTATTCATATACCAAGTCAATGGGCCTAATGACCTGAATTAGGGAAGGGTTAGTATAAGCATGTCAGAAAGGTCTAAAATGTAAAGTAACATAGCATAAATAGGTAATAGTTAACTGCAGGGTCACAAAATATATAGCTAAATGGCTAGTGTTCCAGGAATGTTCTGTGCCATTTAGTGTTCCAAGAATATTACCATGTGTTCATTCTGAATAAAGACTTATTTGAAGGAGTTTTGCTGGTATGCAAATGTGAATAAATCACAACAATAATGCCACAGAAATGTCTTAAAAAAATTAAAATGGTCATAATTACTCCCAGCCAATTCCTGTAGAGGTGAGACCACCTACAAGGGAGTAGTAGGGAAGGTGACCATAGTAGTGCAGTAACAGAGAATGGTTATGCATTACTTTAAAATGGCATTTTAGAGAGAAGCAGCAATCCCAACTATGGTTTGTTCTCTCTCTCTCTCTCTTTCCTCCTTTGTCTCTGTTGTAATGAGTCCTATAAATAGTATGATTTGTTCAGATTGTTTCTTGTTTCCTTGCAAGACCATTTTTTTTTTGCCTTAACTTTTCAATAGAAGTTATTAATAAAAAATCATTAATATGAGTGCTGTTCAACTACTGTGATCAGAGTCTTTGGTCTCATGATAATTTCTTTCAGTAAACACTAAGTAGAAGCTGATCCATAATTCTGGTAGATTCCAATAGATGGCTTAGTTAGTAAAATGAATATAGACTACAGAGTAAGCTACATAATGCTTTCCATTGTGCCATACTGATTTCAGTGTGAGCCTAAAAAGGAGAGCATCACTATCCTGAATCATTTAAGAAATGTATATACCAGTAAGAGGTTACAAGATGTGACTGATAAGGTGGGGAGATAGTGCTATTCCCATTTTATTAAGGGGATCGAGTTTTTTCTTATGTTTGGGTGATACTTCTCGTATTTTAATTTGTGCCCATTTCCTCTTTACCTGTCACTGGGCACCACTGAGAAGAGTCTGGCTAAGCATTCGCTGCTTCCCTCCCCAGTCAGGTATTTGTACGCTCTGTCAAGACTCCTCTGAGCCTTCTCTTCTCAAGATTGAAACAGTCCCAGCACTCTCAGCCTCTCCTTCGATGACCTTTGTGGCCCCACACTGGCTTACTCCAGTATGTCCATGTCTCTTTTGTAAGAAGGGAGCCTAGAACTGGAGAGAGCGATACAGTTATGTCTCAACAGGGCTGAGTAGAGGGGCAGAATCACATTATCTGGTAAGGAAATTTGGCTTGTGTGTTAACTAGTCAATCAAATATGGGAAAGTTTGGACAAAAGTCCTTCTAAAATGAGGACTAAATGCACCAAAAATTATAAATACTAATGTTTGTTTTTAATGTTATGGAGGAGAAAAGCTTTTGAAAATAGCTTTGCTTAATTCATAGCTGCTATTTTAGTGATGAAACCTCCTGTTGTTTTGAAATGTCTTATATGGAATCTATGTCCCCCAAAGCCAACTGATATAAGCAGAGAATAACTCCTACAGGGAAAGGTTACGCTTTAATATTTTGAGCCAAGCACATTTTAAAGTAACTGAATAAACAGATACCATCTAGTACAAAATGTAAACTGTGGGCAACATGAACTCCAGGGATTCATAAGTTGTGTTTTTAGTCAACTCACCAAAAATTATTTGTTAATTGCTAGTGGAAACCCAGAGCATGCACAGAGCTCTCAAATGTTCTCAACTGATGCAGCAACCATCAACTGATACGAAATATTTAGCTAGGTGCATTGAATGAAAATGTAAAACAGGCATTAAGTGACATGAGGGAGTGTTGAGGCATTGTCAGAATTTGCTCGTTTTTATAACAGCTTTCCCCTTTTCCCCCAGGCTGCTTAAATAAAACAAAAATGTCTGTAGGAGCCTTCAGTAATTCAAGATTCATCTGTTTCTCTCCTAATAACTTAATGAGTTCACTTGTTTAAATTATCTTTATTAAAGATTTTATGCAGGCATGCAGTCATTAAAATACATGCAAGAAATCATACCCATATGGTTTACATCCACATTTAATGCAATTAAAAGTATTTTAACAAAAGCAATATCAGTTTTATGTCCCAGTCCTGCGATTAAATTTTTCCAGGAAAAGCAGTGTTGCTTTTAAGCCTGAATCCTGCAAGTGAAACAGTAGAGAGATACCTTGTCCTTGCATGAGTAAGGGGAGCTGCAGCTGAATAATTCCATTTGGATGTGGAGCCTGTTTGACAATAGGAATTTGCACAGTGGAGACCTCATGGCAACCTCATTATATTAGGAGGTTAATTATGCTTTAGGGGGGTTTCTGTCTAAGAGTTAGCCATGCCAGGTCAGTTATACCAGCTGATGTCACCCTTTAGTTCGGTTTTTAAAGGTGTTTAAGTTTTTATTTTCTGTTTTCCTGGTAAGTTTGTCTGAAATACTTTAAACTTGAAAAAAAAAATATCAGACTTCTCTTCCCCCTTTTTTTCTCCCCATTGTTCATCTAACTTTTCTATTCCTGTTCCAGGAATAAATTTTGGTGAATATAAAATGTTAGACTTCATGTGTGTGTGTGTCCTAAGTTGTGATATGCACAGCTTCTCTTTAAAATTTAAACTTAGGGAACTCTTAGTGTATAATAAAGAGAAGGTTGCTTGGTGTTACCACAGTGTTGACTGCCATGTAACATGTGTAATGGAGTATACTGAATGATCGTTAGGAAAATCTAATACATATGGAAAATTCAAGATGATAGTTTTGTAACAATGACAGTAATATAGTGATTTCTTATGGTGTTGTATATTCTGCTGAAGGTTATTCCTGGGTGCTTAGATTCCACATGGCAAGTGTAGACCTTGTTCTGTGAGTGCTACTACAGAAGAAAGTCAGTGTCTGGTAACTGTGAGTGGATGTTTAGGGTATCAATTGAGGTGGCGATTTTTCAAATCACCAGGACACAGGATTTAATGGAGGTGGCTGGATATTGCCAGTAAAATTACCTAATGTACAAAATGTGAAACATACAGAAATGAAAAGCTATCTTGATGTTGTTCTTTTGTCCCAGAAGGAAGCGATGACCTTGTTCTACAGGAACTTGGTTGCCTTGTTGCCTTCACCAGACTTGTCCCCTCTGTGCTAGATCTCGATGTACTGTTACCAGTCCTTCTGCACATAGTCACGAGTGAATTTCTCATTTAGTGAGTGTGTTGCAGTGACTCACTGGGCTTGGTTATTGCCCGGTCTGCCTTCTGCTCTCCTCCTCCTCCTCTTTCCTGAGCGGTTTTCTATTTTGTAGGGTGCAGATGTGCTGAAATTTCTCAGCCATCTAACTTCTAATGCAAAGATGTATATTTGCTGTGGATGCCAGTGAGAGATGTAATCTGTGCTGTCAAAAGTAGTTACTAGCATTGCCTTGTGTCCTGAACATCTACAGTAGCAGCAACCTCAGCACAGATCTGAGACATGCTCTGGGTCCTTCTCTTGTTTGCTCCAACAGATAACAAGTGTTAAATTGTTTCCTTTTTAGTATCCTTTGCAATTGCTGAGACAGGGATTAAATTTACATTTTTAGCAGTGTCTGTATCATCAGCCATAAACAAATTTCCCTCATAATTGCTTAGATTTTATTTCCCTCATGGGCCTCCTTTTATGTCCATAAAAATGTCATTATCAATTTCTAGTTTCCTTTTAATTTTCCTGTCTTTGCTTGGCTACTCTTGTACGCACCTATAGATCTATAATTTAGTACAGGAATGTAAAGAATAGCACCTTCATCTTCTACTATGCACAGCATAAAATTTCTTCACTTGAAGGATCTTTTATACTCTTAATTCAGTCATAGCAAACAAGAATCAGGCTCTTTGGCTTTGGAGACTTTTGGTGCCCGGTTCTATACAGAGCTGGGCAGCAGGGTTCCTATAAAGTAAATGGGTTAAGCCCTGGAGCTGTTACTGGGAAGGCAGAGGCATCCATTATGGGAACAGTATGTTCATCACCATATATCTTCCTCTCTTGGTTTACGGTTTACCCATTTGGGGTAGGCATAATGATTTACACTAATGTAGCAGGCAATTGTGGAACAAGACTGCTCTTCTCAGAAAACAGCAGAAAGTTACATCACTTCCAAGAGAAGAAGCACCTCATGCTCAGTATCCCTCACTCTGGGAGACTGTGTGTGTTAATGAAGGCAGGGTTTTCTTTGCGGCTTCATTCCTAGTGCAGTTCTGCTCAGTTTGAACTTACATGTATTTATAACTTCCTAGTCTCTTGCCTGAGGACCTCTTGATCAATATCAGCACAGGACTGCATATCTCCTTCAGATACCTCAGTTGCCATGTCTTTCCCTGGAACATTCTACAGGCTTACTGGTTGATTGTTTACAAACACTGGAAATCTTTTTAGAAGTTTACATCATATGTGTCGTATTCCAGTTCCAAGCTGAGTTCAAGTAATCCAGTTCAAAGGTATGAGAGGTGGTTTCAAGCAAGGATGTTACACACGTGTTTAAGAACGTATTTAAAAACCAAGGTGGACAAATACAAGACAATAATATCATATAGAGTTTCCTTTTTTTCATGGACAGATTAAAAAAGTGGTAATTCTTTGGCATGTTGGCATGAGTATTACTTTTGTGATTCAGGGTGATGAAAAATGAACAAGATTGAGAATAATCATAAAATTTTCAGTGGAATAATAGCAGTATCTATTAATGAAACTATGCACAGGATTTATTGACTTTATGCTACTGAAAAGAAGACGTTTCTTATCTTTTGCTTAGTAATTAAATATGTCACTTGCTGCTTGCCCCTCTCCATTATATTTTTAGTGGGTGAATAACAAACAGGATGGACAGAGTGCTGGTTGAGCTAAACTGGCCATTCCAGCAATTGTGAGGTGAATGGGCAGGCTTCGTGACTGTCCTGGGCCAGGCAGATCCACTGCTAAAGGGAGAAGTGGGGACATTTGCTTTTACTGGTTCTTTCATCACTTAGCTCTCTATGAAGAATTTCAGTTTAAATGTAAGCTGTGCAGGAAGATGCAGTTTCAGTCTTTTGTGGTCTTATAAACATTTCGAGCCTTTTTTGTTTGAAGGCTAGACAAAGTTTCAAGGGAGATTTCAGTTCTGTTCTTCTGACTTCCTACTATTGCTTCTAGTCTCTCATTTTTTTTTCTATGCTGTGTCCCAGTTTAAAATATGCTCATTCTGTTTCTAAGCAGAGGAAAGCTCTTTATGATATGCACATTTTTAAGTGTTCTGTTGTGGTCCATGGCGATGCTATAGTTTAAAATAAAAATTATCTGGAATCTTATCTAGCTCCCATTCTGCTGGGTTCCCATTGACTACACAGGAGCTGTGCAAGGAGCAAGTTACTGTAGGATTTCACATACATTTTGGGGAGCAATATCTTTGTGTGTCATGATCCAGTCTGCTGAGAATTCGACCACTTGGAAATGGATTTGTAATCCTGATGGAAATCTGCTTCCTTGAGTTTTGAATTCTGCCTTATTTACATAAAGAGATGAAATTATATTACAGCATTAATGTTTTGAAGAAAATAAAATTATTACACATAACTCTTAATCCTTTTCTAAATGTTGGTGCCCCTTTGGTTTTGAAGTGTGCATATTTGTGACTTTAGCATATCAGTGACAGGGAAGGAGTGGATTTCAGTTACCTTTTTTCTTTGTTTGTTTTTTTCTTTCTTCCTTCCATTGGACCTTCCTTCTGTCTGTCCTTCATTTCTTTTCTTCTCAGGCAAATCAACTCTTAGAGCTTTAATATGTTAGCTGAAATCTGTGGTTCCTTTATATGACAGACCTGATTGCACCTTCATTTGGGGACAAAAGTGTAACTTCCTGGGATAGGTATGATTTAGAATACATTAGCTGGCCTTGTTTTGTTTACAGCCCTTTGCCTTCAGAAATCTTCTACTTGAAAACATTCGTTGGTAAAATTAAGTATTAGACATATTAGCTGTGATGTTGGGCTTGGAAAATAATAACTAGGCTTAAATAACAAAACAAGCTCCTTTAAAAAAACCCAAACACTCCCTCCCCAATAACACAGACATTTATACATCCAAGGATGCAGAACATTTGACCAGTTGTACTATTTACTCTCATGTACTATACCTTGAGAAGAATTAAGTATGCTTTTCTGGCAAATGATCCATAAATATGGTCAAAATTCCTGAGAGAATAGGGCTCAGGTCAGTCCAGTTTTACATTACAAAAGATTTATTAGCGTATGTTGACATGAACTTCTAATATAGTTACAGTGTATGAGTACAAAATGCCTTGACCAATGCTGCTTGTATGGACTTGGCGTGCAATGTAAGCTTCAGTGGGTTGAGTCTTTTCCTAATATAACTATGTCACAGCAAATCATCCTTATCAACTAGCATTTTAAATCAAATGTGATTTGTTAAAACAACTAATGTGTGTCAGAGAGCACATATGTAACAGCTTCAGATAACAGAAGTTCCAAGATATATGAAAGAGCAACAATCAGGATGGTACTGTTTCCTTTCTCTTGTTATTTTTGATTTCTTTATTGGTGCTTGTTTATCTCTTTGCTTTTTGATGCTTTTCATGCTCTTTTATCAACCCATGTCTGGATTACACTTTTATTACACTTCTTTTGGTATTTTCTGTCCTTCTTCCCTTAAATTACATCTGCCTCTTCTTTGTGCCATTTCTGTCACTTCCTTTTTTCCTTCAGGTGTAAAACTCATCGCCTCCATTATCTGGTCTTCCTTTTATTTTCTTGAAGTTACTGGAATGTTACAGGTCTCAAAGAACTGGAGGTTGTCTTTTTACCTCTTGCTGTTCCCTCCAGCCCACAGAACTTTGTTCCCTTGTTTAGCAGCACTGCCTCATCTATGGTGCTTTCTGTGGAGACTGTTATCTCCAACAATATCCACTTTGAATTTGGGTCAGAAGAGGTGGTACTTTTGTGCTGGTGCTCTTAAGCTCTGCCTGCTCCTAGCTTTTTATCCTTATTTTTTTTTTTAACAATATTTTTTTTCCTGCCTGTCTTTCTGATGTTTTTATGGTCTGCATGCACACAGCTTTACCTATTCCCATCTCTGTCTGACTTTGACTTGCAACTTTCTTCCATTTATAATTTCTCACACTTCAGTTTCCATCCATATGGATAACCATCCAACTCTGTAGCTGCCCTGGTGCTGCTGTTTCTCATTTGAATTGTGTACCATGTGCCAAATCAGAGCTACATACTTGAGTTGGTCTTCTCTATGTGCTGTGTTCCCTGAGTTAATTTTCAGTGGTAATGAATTGAACTTTTCCAATTTTTATTGTCTCTCTCTCTCTCCAAGAATGGGACTTTGTAAAACTTCTGTTCTGTTGATCTTGGATGACTTCTTTCCTGCTATCTCCTTTATTCCTCTATACTTCCCTTTATCAGTTTATCCGTTCCCTTTAGGCTCTGTGTTTTTGTTCTTCTCATACAGTTCCAAACCCTTCTGACAATTCATGGTCCTGGCTGACTCCCAGTATCCACTTTCTCAGTTCCTAATGCCATCTGCCATGCTTCAGAGATACTGCTGACTCTTCCTGGTGGAAATATTTTGATTCTGCTGACTTTTTGTATTTCTTAATTTTTGTCATCTATTATGAGTATCTTTGCTTGCAGTTTTGCATGTTGTATATTTTTTATTAGCTGTGTAGCCCTCCATTCAGCTGATCTGTTCCTCCCTCTCTCCATGTGAATTTCTTTAACTAGCCAACTAAGGTAAAAATTCAAGCTTTCTCCTTGTTTACTGAAACAGACATTAAGATTTTGTTTTGTAGTCTTTGAACCTTTTCCAATGAACCTATCCCTGTCCCTAACCACCTTCTGCTGTTCTTTTTTAAATTTCTGTTTCTCTCCTTGAATTCCTTCTCATATACAAGAAATATGCCCAACATGAAACATTCTTCATCTTCAGAAGTTTCTATTCACCAGATTACTGTCCTATCCCTAGACCTCCTTCATGTTTCCACCCCTTTAGTAGGCTTTGCACCATTGTCTTAATTTCTTGTCTTCTAATGCCTTTCTAGAACTGCTCACTTCTGGTTTCTGTCCTTTGTGCTGAAATGTATCTCACGAATGTTCCACTTGACTTCTTCCTGGAGGAATTCCAGGCTAGTCCTTTATTCTCCTCCACTCCATCTGTCATCTCTCTGCAATGCTATGTTATAGTCTTCACTAAATTTTGTTGTTCTTAGACATTTGTAATTTTGTCCTTGTTGATTCTCTCTCTTTTCAGACTTAGTTTCTTATTGGGTGGGTTTCCCTCTCCTCCTCCTCCTCCTCCTCCTCCTCTTTATGTATGTAGGTGTGTATTTAGATCTCTCAGGAATCCGTCCTCAGCCTTTGCATCCTCCTCCACACCTTACTTCAGATAATGTAGTCATAAACATAATCTTTATGAAGGCATTGCTACTTTATTTTTTAGTAGTCTTGCCTTACTCTGGTTAAACTCTACCCATCTCAGAAATTTTCTTGGTCTTCAGTGGTCACTAAAAATATGATCATGTCAGAAAAAACTCCTGGGTTTTCTTTCCTTTCCTGATGTGCTATTCTTGGTCTATGCAGCTCTGAGGTCTGACAGCTCCTGTTTGTCCATATAGCCGTAAATCAGATTGAAGGCCTGCTTTTCTTAACACCATGACTGTTAGCATCTCATCTGCCTGTCTGGCGTTAATGCTCTACAGCTTTGCTTCACTTGATTACTGGTGTTAATACCACCCTTGCTTATCACTCTGCCTACACCACTTGTTTTTTAAAGTTTATATGCCCATCTTCACAAACACAAACTTATAGTCCTTCTTTTAAAAGCTTTACAACTTGCATTCTCCTTTCCCTTCCAAGAGAGAGGTATTTTACCACGAAGTTGAATTTTGTGTTTGCTGTAGTGGCAGCATTGGTTTTGATTTCCCAGTTGCTATTCATCTTACAAGTGCACTTTCTCTTACTGTGCCCAGTCTTTGTTCAAGCTCTTCCCTTAAACTCCTTCTGTAGTCTATAAAGTTAAGTATAACCTGTTAATGACTGGGCAGGCGTGTTAATTGTGCACATCTTATTATACTTAGGTTGCCAAGTATTCTTAACCTGAGGGTATTTATTGTTTGTATACCTACAAGCTATAATGTACTATTATTTATAACTATTTCAATAGTTATATAATGTAAAGGTCCTTTATTTGAATTATTGATGGTCATATCACGCATATATTTGCAATGTGTATGTCAATGGAGCTCACAGACACTATTATCTTTCTCCACACATGCATACTTGTACATATTTAATAACAATGCAATTAAAGAAAAGGTAGGCAGAATTTGCATATGTAAGGAAGGATACTTAAAAGATCAAATACAGATCAGCAGATTATTATTTTTTGTTTAGTGCCTACATTGACAACATGACAGAAGAGGAATAGTGTATTGTTCTAAGCCTGGTACAATCTTCTAATAAATGAACAACTGATCCATGTAGCTTGTGGCATAATGTTTAAATTATAAGAATTTTTCTTTCTTGAATCCATGAATGAAATCCATTCTTTAACAAAAGGAGATGGTGGTGTCTTGGCAAGGAAGGGTATGAAGAGCATCTGCTGTATATTATTTTTCAACATTGTGCCTGTAATTGTTTTCACTTTAGAGCAGTATAGTGAAATACAAGTAACGATATGTAATTAAAAAGAAATCATTACTTGTGTTGTGTCAGTAAAACTTGACATCTAGTAATTTCTGCCATTTTCTCAAAATAGTGAACACTGGGGACATTTAAGTTAAGGAGATGGAGTCTGAAAGATAAAATTTAATGTGATACTTGTTATCTAGTAAATAGATACATAAACAGGTAAATACTATGCCTGTGAGAAGGATTGAAAAACAATTTTGCTTTGGAAAAGTTTCCCTACTAAAACAGGAATGCAATCCTGACAGCCTTTCTATTTCAAATATCATAGCTTCCATCACCAAAAAGACTCCCAAATTCCTAAAATAGACAACAGTTAAAGGTTAGCTAATACCCTTCAAAGCTCTGATGGAGATCATTGTATCCTTCCTTGCTGTTCTCTATTGCATATGGGCATTATGAGAAAACTGACAGTGAAAATAATAATGCTTTTTTTTTAAACAATAAAATCCTGTCATATAGAAGCACTGACAAAACATGTATAAACTGGTAATGCCATGTTCACATTTACTTTCTATTCTAGTAATACTTGTCCCTTTTTCCTTCCAAAAGTCATGTTCTGTAACTTCAATAGAAAGTGCTGTTAAAGTCCTATCAGTTGTTTCTAACTTTTAGCTTGTTTTTGTGGTCAAATATCTTGGTAGCGTAGGACAACAAGGTCATGGAAGTGATGATGTTTAAAGTTTTCAGATTACAGCAGACAAGCAGTTTGTACAAGTCTAATTCTTAGATCTCTGAGAGGTAGAAAGACCAATTTGAACCAGTTTATAATTCATATTTACCTTTGATTCTTTGGCAGCACATTTCAAATTCCTGATTATCTTGTGTGCTTGCACTGTCAAGATTTTTAAACTATACAGATCCCTTGTTATCTAGTCCACTGTCATGATCACTCACTTTCCCAATATATTTTGAGTGAGTCTTTGATATGAAAATTCTCTTTACAGTGCAGTATTTCATTCCCTGGGCAGAAATGATGCAGGTTCAAACTTGGTGTCTGAAATCTGTTTATTTCTCAGAACACATTATCAGTTTTATTCTCTTACTTCTTTTCTGCCTTTCCTTTTATTTTCCTCCATTGCTGTTGCATTGTTTACTGCTTTTCTTAATCCCTGTGTGAATTAATTAAACTACCTGAACTTTCAGATAGGAGATAATATAATCAGTGGCTTGGAGGACATAATTATTTTTTTTATCTTGGTGAATAGAGTGGCTGCTAGCTGCTTTCTCAGGCATTGCCCTCTGCAGTCATCATGGCTTACTGATGATCTGAGGCAGATAAAGGGTGAGAGCCAAGATAATCAGAATGTCATTGTCTAATTATGAGATGGAGAATTTTTCTTGTCTTATGCTGTGACTTACAGACAGTGCAAAAGATCTCTTAATTTCCATTAGGGCAACTGTTCATTTGCATGCAGCAGAACATTTCTGGGTGATTCAAATCTGTGTTTTTCAATCACATGAATTACAGGTGCCTTGATAACAAAATCATATAGATCAACCTAAGTCTTTGGACGTAAGAAGTGCTGGGTCATCTGTTCTAGATTTTCTGCTGAAGTTACTCTCTGAAGATATAGGTGATTGGGGAACTCTTCAGGCTAAACCCTACATTCAAATTTATACATTTTGGCCAGTCAAAAGACTTGTCAGTTGTCTTCAAAGAAGTTATTTACAAGTTTCAGTTTAAAAAACCCAAACAAACCGAACACAATCTTCTTTTCTCTTCTGGAGGATAATAGATCATATAGAAGACAACTCTGAAGGACCCCAAGGAATACAATTTAATCTTTGGGCATGCAACAGAAAATTGTATGGTATTCTAAGCTGATTTTTCCCTGTCAATGGATGACAAAAGGGTCATACTATTTTTTTAACACTTCAGTTAATTTGTTTCAGTCAGGGTATGTTCACAGCTAGTAGAGCAATGATATTACTAGTGTTGGCAAACTTATTTGGAAGGTTAGCAATGAGTTTGGCTATTCAGAAATGATCACACTTAATCAAACTAGCAGTCTGTTTAGTTTACTATCCTGTCTCTCCAGACAGCCCAAATTGGAGTCTCCTAAGTCTCACCAATTTTCAGCCCATATTCAGTGACAATCTACCTAAGATCTTGCTTATCCTGTGGAAGTGCCCATCTCTTTGCACAGACTATTAGAAAAGTTGATGGTGGTCATGTCTAATTAAGGCAACTTTAGTTAGGTACCAGAAGTTTTATCAAATTAATCTGAATTTAGAATATCTCTGTCCTGGAACATCCTCCTTGCTGCTTTGATTAATTCTTGGATTGTGCTTGTGGAGACTGTTTGTCAAATACAACTGAAAATTGTGGGTATGTCTGAGAAACAGTAGAATCACTGAAAATAATATCAGTGTTTCTGAGAGGGAGTTAATCTTGATTATACTGGCTTGTAATGTAAAAATAAAAAAAGGTAGCGTTTTGAACTATGGTTGGCATACATTTGTATGTAAGAGGTGCAGACTCTACACTACATTATTTTTGTGGCTGTAAGGGAAGAGAAAAAAGTTATCTTTCCTGTGGTGTAGCTGCTGTTAAAAGGTTCTAATTAGTTGCTCGTGACCTCTTTTCTTCTTTGCACTTGCTATTTCCACATGAGTAGCTGTTGCAAGAAGACTGCCTTCTATGATTCTTCTCCCTGACCCTATTTCTAGGCAAAGAAAGCTGGAAGCATGTAATCTTTTCTGAGACTGAAAGCAGATCCTTTGAGATGGGAAGTGTATCCAACTTAAACCCCAATATATCATACTGCTGATTAAGAAACTGCCAATTAACATAATTTACTTGTCCATTTGCTGCCCAGAAGCTAATACCCTATTGCATAGTGGGCTAAACTCAGCACGTTTAACTTCTAACTACACCAAATAATGCTGCTATCCTGGATCTGTCCTCATCTGGCATTGGGCTGAGAGAGCCCAGACTAGCTAAAAGTAAATCTCATTTGGGCTTTGGATAAAGCCTTCACATCCATCTTCATGCTCTTGGACCACCATAGTAGTCTGATGTAGCCATTTCTATGAAGTGAGAAAAGAGGATTTCAGTTAATGGGACTACACTAGGATGACACAAGACATTAGAATTATAACCACAGAGGAAAAAATAACCATGCCTCAGATTGAAATCTGTGCTGTTCTCACCTTCGTAACTTTTAAGTATTTGACAGTGTAGTAAAGAAAAATATGAAGCAAAGGGAGTAAAATCCCATATGGATGTGACCCAACTTCTACATCCCTTAAATACTAGTAAGGAACACACATTTGTTCAGGGGTCTGACTGAGACTAGCAATTGAATAAAGATGAGGTTACAACTCCAGCAGATGTGATACGATAAGAAGGAAGGGAAGAAGTTTCAAGAATTTTAATATGACTGAAAATGTTCATAATATGACTGAAAATGTTCAAAGGAACATAATAGCTTAAGTGCCTTGTTCAGGTTTTGTAAGGTGCTCAAATAATTTAGGCATTCCTGATAATTTTACTCCGAGGCATGCAAAACATGGCAAGCATAGTTGCAATTAAATGTAGGTGCTTAAAACAGGTACCAGAATCCAGAAAGAATGTAACAACATTATTTCATTGTTATATCCAATGCTCCATCAGGTTTATCAAGCCTTTTGACTGGGAACGTTGGTTTGTTTGTGGTGTCTGTCATGTCCGTGTGTTGTCCCCCCCTATTTTGTTGCTGCAGCTATTAGTACAACAGAGTCCTTTTCTGGTGGGAAAGTGCAGAGAGAGAAAGTGGGGCATCTACAGCATGAAATTAAGCTACTATTTTGTCTTGATTTTCCATTTTATATTCTTTAGATAGAAATCTTGTATTCAGTTGAATAGGTGCATGAAGAATAGATAAAGTAACATATTTGTCTTGCAAATGTAAGAAACATATTGTTTCTACCTAAAATGGCTTTTCTAAGAAAGAAGGTTCCTTATCAAATGATAAGGAAATATTCTAGTAATTGTGAATTAATTTATGCATCAGTTCATAGTGGCTGTATTGTGCATAATGGTATGAAACCAGCACAGGATGCTTCAATGTAGATAAACACAGGAATTACATGTATTAGCATATTACATGAGCATTCACTTGTTTGTAAAACTGCTTTGTGTTATTAGTGCATGCATTTTCTGCTTGTGTTCCATCTCATTACATTTATAACAATATTATGTGTCTAGATTTAATGTCTGCAATGATTATGTATGTTTATATATTACAGGAGTTGTATTATTTCATTAAATGTGTGCTCAGTCTCAGGTCAGTGGCAAATCAGTTCTTTGAAGCCATTGCTGATTAGTGCAAATTTAGCAGTGTTGCAGAAGATGGTATTTCTTTATTGAGTTATGCTAAACAGTATCTTGGCTTTTTCTATAAAAAGAGAAAAGAGGGGGAAAAGACAGAGAAGGATGCTTTTATGCATATGACATGCAACCCTGAGGAAGATGCAAATCTGGAATGAAAACTAATTGCTTTCTACACTGTTGCATAGCCTGAACTATGTGGAGTAGGGCTGACCAAGAAGAATATGTGCTTTATGTTAACTAGTAGTGATTACTGCAGAAAGCTGCCACAAAACCAGTACAATTAAAGGGACAGTTTTAAAAACAATACAGAACAGACCTTATTGCATTATAAATGTGTTTGGATGGACCTTTTTTGGTAGAGGGGAAAGGAATATAGTATAGCTAGTGGAATGGAAAAGCAATTAAATTTCATCAGAAAGATAAAATTAACTGTATTTTCTACCTCAAAAGATTGCTAAATATGATTATATGTAATACAAGCAATTAAACACAATAATATTCAAAAAGTTGTTTTTTTTCTTTTTCCCCTGTGCTTGTGTTCAGAAAGAGAAAAGAATTTAGCATTTAAATTGTGGGCATACACATGGTGCACTAAATCAGTTTTGTGTGACTGCCTGTTCAAGGACAGTTTAAAGGACAAGGTTGAACATGGCAGTCAGAACTGATTTGCCTCCTACAACAGGGACGCATCCATCTACACGCAAACAGTTTTTTAGCCATTTAGGATAATTGCCTTTACAAGATATTTCCAATATGCTCTTGGCAGCTCATAGGTTCAAAAAGCTCACTTTTCTGTATCTTTAATAATGCCATTTTTATGAAAAGTTAAGCTGAACTTAATCAAAATGATCTTAAAAATACAAATATCATGTAATGGGTCTGTGAAATAAATACAACACAAAGTGATAATGCTGGAATATCTTCAGACTGAGAAGGCAGTCATGATATGTATGTGATGGCTAGATAAATGTTCAGAATTTCATTACAGACCATTTGAAAGTTGAATACACAGGGTTTATAACACTGACTTAATGATAAATTATATAAACTGAAATGAATATATTACAGAGTTCCATCTTTTAAGTCATGTAATTATTGATAATACAAAGTAACTAAATTAATTTTATATTACAGCTTTCTATCGTTTATAGGAATGCAGTATTTAATGTTTTATGCTGACAGACGTTCCTGAGTTCCAGATGGTATTTGAGAATTATGTAGGTTGTCTAATCATCAATAAGTGGCTTATATGGAGAAGCAATTAATACCATGATTATTTTCCTTATGAGTCAGCAGGTGTGTCATACTCATTATTTCTAGTGCAGAAAAAATCAAAATGGCTTTTGCTCTGCTATGTGTTTTACAGAAAGGAAGATGCTGAAAAAGGATTCTTTTTGGTTATGTTATGATTTGTGCTGTGGGCGCATTAAGAATTTAAATAAAACGGGAAAGGATTTTAACTGAAGGTTTAAAAACTCTGAAAAAAATTCTGGAATATGAATACTCTTTGTAGCTGATTTTTGTGTTGTATTTCAAAGGAAAGCAATCATCCAGTTTATTGAAAACACTGACCAAATATTGGAGGCAGAAAATAAAAGTAGCCAAGTGTGATGAAAATTAGATAATAAGGAGTAAGAAAAGAAATTTCTAGTTTTCCATGTAAAATGAAAAATCTAGTGTTACCCATTTTTACTTGTCTGTTCAAATTAGGTTAGCACCAAATATCATACCAGTGGAGCAGAGTACTTACCAAAGGAAGGACAGTGAGACGTATTCATTGCAACTGCTTAGTAATTTCCTATTGTCCTAACAATTTCCTATTTTCTAATACATATTATGGTTATACTATTATTTCATTTACTGTAGTGATCAGCACAGATGATCTTCAGTGAATGTGCAGTGTTCAGGTAGCTTTTAAGATACATGCAACAGTATATTTTAAGCTCATGTATTGGTTTTCCTTTTTTAGTGAATACATATAATAAATGTATACATAACTTCAGATCTGTGTATTGTCACCTAGACTTTAATCTACCTTCTTGTCATCCAAAATATGAGGAATATGTCCTAATTCCATCATCCAGAAATATACTGAAGTTCTACAAGTGTATGTGTCTACGCTAGCACATACATATTTAAAAATCTGTTTCATATGCCTTTGTACAGATCCACTTCTTTCCACTCAATCATCTACCACATGATGAAAGCATAGACAACTATAAGTGCTGTAACTAAAACCACCCAAACCCAGCTGTCATAAAATGATGTTTCTTAGCTTTTCTAAATGTGTATTTTCTCCAATAATTAAATTGAACTGAGGTGTGGAAGGGCAGTGCACAGTTCTGGGAGGTGACAGACAGGTTTAAGGATCAACGTCTTTGCAACACATTATGAATTGCAGTTAGGGCTGTATCATAGCTAAAGAGGGTCATGGTCATGTTTGGAAGCTTTCTTGGGAGGTCATTTATCTCGCTTTGGAATATCCTGGGTAGTGAGCTTTATTAGTACATTGGTGGAAAGCACACTTCCGATGTTTGTTTTCAGTTTCTAAGCCGTGGGCCTTTTATTCCTTCTAACCAAGACACACACAATTCCTGGCAAGAGTTGCAGCCTCACTTTATACTCTGATAAGTAGGTTGTTGATATAAGAGTTGAAAAATCAGTACTCCTAGCACTCATGGCGACCTTCTTCCTTCATGACTGCATACCAAAAAGTAGAAGCCAGACGTCTTTGAAGGTGGTTTATTTCCTTTTAATTTTGTTCAATTTCAAATACATATTTCAATGTTACAACATGCAGTTGCACTGTAGAAGATGCAGAAGATGACTCTACTGTCTGCTTTTCTATACTCACTGCTTTGTTTAAACTTCTAGTAAGAAGGGATAAAAATAGTAACAACTGTTTATAAGACTCTTTCACTAAAATAGATTTTTTTTCTGTGAAATTTATACAGCAGATGCTGCTGTGTGAAGGTCATTTCAGCAGTCATTTTGAAAATGTAAGAGGTGCAGTCATGGACTGAGTAGAGTTGCTGACCCCTGATCTCTAAGGAACTTGTGGTTTCCATGTGAAAGCCTTGGCTTTTTCTTACTTTTTAAATTCTGGATATATTATTTCTTCTGCCATGTGTTTGCTGATATTTTATTGCTTTAGGGGAATAGTTTTGTGCCTATATTTCAGGCAAATCATTGTGTGATAACTATATAAAACCATAAAATATTAACAAATACAATTAAAAAGAGAGAGAAATGTTAGGTTGTTTACAAATATATGACAAGTTTATTTTTATGTAAACTTTGTCCACTGAAGTTGTCAAAGCTGTGCACTGTAAAACTACTACAAGGTATTAATATATGTTGGTTTGATGTCAAAAAAACATTTTATGCCTAAATGTTGATTTTTATCAATCTGTTGTTTCCTATCATCATCTCTTCACATGGGTAAACTTTCCTAAATTGAATGACTTAGCACTTCTGTAGTGCTTTACAGTTCTGAAATGCTGTGTGAATATTAATTATGGCAGAGCAGCCCGGTGAGAAAGGTAGATAAGTAAGTATTATTATCCCTATTTTACAGATGGGGAAGCTGAGGCACAGAGATTAAGTGACTTTCCCAAGGCCACACAGCAAGTCAGTGGTGGCAGATCCAGGATTAGCACTCGAGAACTTCCTGGATCCCTCTCCCATGCTTTAAGCAGTAGACCACAGTGTTCACTGGACTCAGCAAGCAACTCATTGCAATAATGGACAGTTCCAAGGACTCATACCTGGTCAGTGTGCCCACACATTTGTTTGCAGACTGCTGCAGTAAGTCAGTATGGTTTGAATACCCCAGTCCTAGCAGATTTATGCACTATGTAAAATTTCTGACCTTCTTCATCTTCAAATGGGGTGAAAGGAAAAAGCAGTAGAATTCTGACATAAACATGGCATGGTTGTGAAAAACATCTAGTTTTCCTGCCTTATTCTGATCCTGCTGAAACTGATGGGCAGAACTGCAGTTGATTCCTGGCTTTGAGGATGTTAGTGTGGAGGTTGGTGGCTGCTTGGTATGTTAAAAGTCATCCAGAGCATGAATTCTGTCTTCCATGACTGTCTTATGGTTAGTCTTGCCTATACTTTCCGTTTGAAACTGCAATGTATTGCAACACTTAAAAATAATAATTCAATAATTTTCCTGAAAAGCTAATATGCAGAACGTTACCAACTGAAATTAAGTTTCCCTCTCTAGTATTCATGGGAAAGCAGAGCAGTCTCCCACTGTTTTTACTTCTATTGTGACAGTACTTACCTTCAAATGAGATTAAGACCTAATTGCACTAAACTACTGGTTAGCCCTTCTCTTCTCCCCTCCTCCAAGGAGGCATTACAGGAATCACAGAAATTGCTTCTACGCTAAATATAGTGTGACTCTTGCACTGGTAAATGCAAGGTGGCTTTCCTACTGCTCCCCGGGAAGTGAGAGTGTACAGTGCAAGGCCTGTTTAATTGGACTTTGCTCAGTTTGACAAGTGAATTGGCAACAACTCCCAATTAAGCTGTTTTTCCTTGTAATATTAATGGAATAAACCCACTTCTGAGAATGAGGCAAGGCCAAGACTTGCTATGACATTACAAGAAGAGGAGGCAGGGAAGAAAAAGATTGCCAGAAGCTGAAAACTAAACACATAGGAAAGGAGAAGTCAAAGTGTATGAGCATATTTTGATAGATTATTAATTAATTTATTTTTAATTTACTTAGATGATCTGTAAGGGTTTTAAACTGTCCAGCAATGTAGTATTTTCCCCATTGTAAATTTTCCCTAACATTGCTTCCATAAGGCCTTTTCAGGACCAGTAAAATACTGATGGCTATGTCTTCTGCCAGACTAGCACTACTGCTGTGGCTGTAATACCTGGGCTTTGGCATTCTGCCTAACCACTCAACCAGGAGCATGGCATCATGCCAGCATGACAAAGATGCCCAGTTATGTCTAACTGCTTAAAATAATGGATTCATTTTACCTAAGATGATCGAATGATTTGTGCAAAATTATACTGCCCTGGTATGTCTTAATAGATTATTAGCTAATTCTAAATTATTAAAAGACAAAACAGTTTCAATGGAAGACCTTTTCTTATTGTGAGATTTTAGTTACATACTATTATCTGCGGGAAAGCTCTAATAAAGACACTGTAACACTCTCAGTCTCTCTTTAACAGCCCAGATGCTTGGTGTGACACATTCCTAGGATTTTTCTATATAAGATAGCTACAGCATGACAGCTATTTTTAAAAAAGAGAGGAGCTTGAAACAAAAACTTACATCCAGAATGTACGGCATCCAGCTCTAGATGTGAATCTTTTTGCCTGGGGCATCTGCTCTTTAAGGAGAGGTGCTGATGTAGTTTAATTTCTTGTTATATTCTATTGCGTTCTATATATAGATATATATTGAACATGTAACATTGCTATTCAAATCCCCCTGCTTCAGACTTCCTTTAAGATACCAATTTTATGTATCAAAATCAAGCAGTTCTAGTTCTAATATCACTTACTAAAACCTTTCCACTAATGACAAGTAAATATATATTCATGATATAGTAACTGATGTTTTTCTATAATTCATCCTTTTTTCTTCTTCATCATTTACTGGAAACCACTCTAAATCATATTGTGAAATACAGGTTGTATTTAGCAACTGTTTTTTTACAATTGGTGATGTCAAACTCATAGTGAAGCCAATATTCATTTTAGCACAGCATCCAGTGCCTTTTTGCTGAACTCTCAAAATAATTCTCTTAGGGAAATTTGATATTATTTCCCCGCCCGCCCCCCCCCCCCCCCCCCCGTGTCAGAAGTGACTGAAATCACTAATTTCTGTGGCTTTTTTAGCCTAAGCACATTACACTAATTCATCACATAGTACTTTCACAGTGCAGCAAAGAATACAGTTAAAAGGCATGTATGACTGTAGTATAAAATTAAACATGAAACATATGTTCCTGAGGAAGAATAGCTTTTCTGTTTTCTGCTATTAGTATGTGCTATCTGCCTTTATTGAAATTACAGCTTGGTGTTTGTAAAGAAAAGCAAAAGCTTTGCAATTCACTTGTAAGCGAAGACACTTGTTTTCATGGTATTTAAGTTTTCTTTCATATCATATTGTCACTGAGTATCATTCTCTAGCTTTGCCAAAGTATGAGTGTTAGTGCTAATAATTTGGGAATTCTGTGTGTAGCTCAGGATCCTTGTATAAAGACAAAAATACGTGTGCAGTCCTGTTCTTCAAGAGTACAAGAATAAAGCTGCCTCAATCAGACATTTCTTCTCTCAGCTCTTTCAATGTCCTATTGACTCACATTTTTCTTAATTCTCAGTAACCAGTGTTTACTCATCATCTTGCAGGTTTTAAAAGGAGAACTTAGCTGTAATCATACCTCAATAAAAACTGGTGCATAAGGAATAGATTTTAATAAGGAAAATTAAAAAGTTTTTTGTTCCTGAGTAAGAAGAGTAAATGAATATTAAAACCATCTTTACTTCATAGTACTGCACAATCTTGCCAATAATTTCCAAATGAGAAGCAGCTTACCTGTCCTTTTTTCTGTTTTGCAGCGAAATGATGAAGAGGCTGTTGTGGACAGAGGTGGAACTCGCTCTATTCTAAAAACACATTTTGAAAAGGAAGATCTAGAAGGTGAGAGATTATTTTTCTGTGCATTACATTGTCTCTTTCTTCTAAAACTATTGAAATGCAATTCCAATGTGTAAACTTACTGACACTTGATAATATACACTGCAGAAACCACCAAACACCACCACGTAGAAGAAACTGAGAAATTGTGAGAACTGTCTTATGATATTGGCCTGATAATTCAGTCTCTGAAAGAGGCCCATTTCAGTTTGTTTGGTGGATCCCAAACTTATTCTGGTTACTACTGTATTTACACACCTGCATTGAGTTGTGTGACCCCCCAAGTCATAATGATTGGACAAAACTGAGTTTCTGTTTCACATATGATATCCCATCCTTGAGACTGAAACTTGCAGATTTTAATTGATAGTGGTGGGACATGGAAGGTTCTTTTGTCATAAAGGCCACAGGAACTAGCCAAAAAGAAATACTGAGATCTGGGGTGTATTTGAACATCCTACATCTGAAAAGTTAACTGCCTCTGGTCTAAAGAGATGTATCTCCAAAGAGATGTATCTCCATCCATCAGGTGCATGAACCTGAGCTTTCTAAATGCCTACCCTTGATCTCTGCCCCCCCGCCCTTTCTCTCTGGCTGTGTGACTCTATGACTTTCGTGTTTTCTGGTGCATGATGGCCATATTGATGATTTAATGTGAATACCAACACGATACACAGGAACTCCTTGTTCCTGCTTCCTTCAGCAGTGCCTCAAAAAGATGCAGACATGGCTGCATTTTGAAAGGGGCCTGGATGTGTCAGTGGGTATGAGATAGTCACAAAGGATGTAAAATGTAATGCAGTGTAGCATGTATGAGGTAGGTATCTCTCTGCTCAATCTGGAGCAAGTCTGAGCATGTGCAAGGGTAGATCTCAGGTAAGATGTTTCTGGGGTGGCATGTAGGGTTTTGGTGTCTCTAGGGATAAGTGGCAGCCAGTGGATCAGGCTAGCAGTGACAGTTTTGGACTTAGGCACACAGCCCCCTTTTTTGAATCTCGCATTTAGTCTTCTGTAGTCTTCAGTCCCTTGATCGCATCTGTGGACAAAGTGAAACTATTCTATCTGGTGTCCTTAGAACACCTGACAGAAGAATTCCCTGCCTTCCCTTCTCCATGATACTGACTCCCAGAGTTTCTTTTGGGGTGAGCCTACCCAGAAAAATGTCCTTTTGCTGAGTCATTTTACTGATGAAGGTAAGGTAGCATTTTAAAAACGGACAGTTTTCTGGAGAATCACATCTTTAAGCTCAGTTGTAGACTCAAGTGTTAAGGCAATCAGAATTACTATGATGCTTTGTGTGTGACTACACACAACCTAAAGCCTCATCTCAAAATCTGAACAAGTGCGTAATTTAAAAATTGTATTTAATTACTATTTACCCCCACCATCCTAAATGTATAGGGTTGCTCCTTTGAAATATCAGTGAAAATATTATTTCAAAAATCTGCTTCTAGAATCAGAAATAGAAATTGCAACATGATGGTGACCCCCCACCTTTCCATCAATTTAAATTGTTTGGAACACTGAAAAATTCTGTAGTTAGCCATAGCTGTCTTTTCTTTAAAATAAAATCACATGCTTCATAATATTCTAACCAAATAATTATTCAGTGTAGAATCTGACATAATGCAGTTAGCTTTCTCAGATAAATTTCATGTCCACTCTAAGAGATCAGTGTATCTTAAATACACTGCATCCAGAAATACCAAGTGACATAAAAATATCTGAATAGATTATAAATTTAATATCGAGTTGCTGTTAATAGCATGTCCATTTGTTTCACAGCACATCTAGGCACTTTTCCATTTGGAAACAGTGGATGTGACTCACAAATGTCACTGTCCTATTCTTAACCAATGTACACTGTGTTGGGTTTTGCTGAAAACTTACCTTTTCCTAATGACATAACAAGTGTAAAATATGAAATTATATAATCAGGTGCTAATTGCATAGCTTTGTAAAAATCATATAATTAGATAATTAATATGTGTTATGTAATTAGCTCTTTGACAGACATTTAATTGGGTTTATGTTTTAAAAATGTCAATAGCTAGTAAGTGAATATTCTAGCAAAGACTAGTTTTGACAGAGTTTTAGTAGCACTGTATCAGCAACACTTCAAAACTCACAATTCATATGAAGAACTAAAGGTTGTTGAAATATGAAAAACAGTATTCAATTTCTTCTGAATCTTAAAATTGTAAGTATTTTGCTATTTTTTAATTTTAGATTATCAGCATTCAAATGTCTGAAATACTGATTTAAATGTGTACTAAAATTTCCATCTGAAATTTCTTGGCCCAGCAAATACTTCTATTTGTGTATTTTGGGGCAGCCATTGTGCAAATACATTGCATGTACAAATCTTGCTGAAAGCATGAAAATATCATGGTGATTAATGCTGCCTGGAAGAACAACTGCAAGACCAGAATTTTGCCTCAGTCTCTCTAGATCTGTGTTTTCTTTCCCTGTGCAGTATAGTAAAAATTTGGGGAGATAGGATGGGAACTGCAGTACTTATGGGAACAGAAGAGATGTGGTACTTGTCTTGGTGTCAGTAATGATACTTGCAATGTGTACTGCTAATTGTGTCTTTTTACTTAAGCTTTGCAGTACTTCAGAGGTGGATTGTTAGCAGAACTTTGGCATGCAGATTTTCAGCATGAATGATTTTTCCACATAATTAATTTTTCCTGAGTTGTAAGGTCGGGATCAGTCAGTAATACTAAACAGGTCATTTGTCTGACCATTGCATTAATGAGGGGGCAAAGAAAGCATTTCTAAAAGCAAACCAAGAACCCTGTCTCCCTGGTTATAATCATATTTTTTGCATGTTATCTTTCATTGTGTGTACAGACAAAATTACTACTGAAATATATTCTTTATCAGTGGTGGTATTCCTAGATGAGAATTGAGCACTGATTCTGGATACTAAAGTACTTAATTGCAAAAGGACTGGGAGCAGGTAGTCAAGTTTTCATAAACAGATGTGCACGTCAACAACAGTTGTACTCAGCATACTCTGTGATGTTGTCACTGATTGCTGTTGCTTCAATGCACATTCAGTAGTAAGTTTCTGACAAAATGGATACACCTACTTTTTCTCTCATGGATTAAAAATATTTGGATTGATCTGTAGGTGTCTGGAGACCTCAGATTCTCTCTGCATTGAGAATTTTGGACTATATAGATACGCAACAGGATTGGCACAAAGTACACTCTAAGGTCTTTTGCTTGTGCCCAGAATATTAGTTGAGAATGAAAATGACTGTTCCATGGCTGTCCTTGCTGGAGGTGGTCAGCTGCAGATCCTAGGTTTCTGTGGCAGGATTTCAGAACTGCTGTGGGTATTACTGTGGCGTGGCTTGAGAAGCAGCTTTGGTAGAGCAGTGGCTGGAGATAAGGTTGTTACGTGGAGATCCAGGCATGAATTGGGGATGAATTCTGGCTCTGTTAAAGGAAATCACAAAATGATCCTTGATTCAGAAAAGTCAAGATTTTGCTTAAGCTTTTTTTGTTTCATAACATTTTATCTGCCTAAGTGCTGTGGGAAAAATTTTTTTCATGGGAAATTGTTTCCCATCTTTCACATCTCTCAGGACACATAAAACACCATATCCAGTATATAAATCACCGTACATTAGAATATGCATTCTGATACTTTTGACAAAATTTAGGTGATGTGTACTGATTAATGAAAGTCACAAAAGACTTAAAGCTAAATTAGGAAATAAACATCACTAGTACAACTCTAAATATGATGCAGAAGCTGAGGATTTAAACTTAATAAATAAAAAATTAATTTAGAATGTTTTATGCTTATAGAGATGTTTTTTATTTAACAACCTGCGTTAAGATTAATTTTGATAGTAGATGTCCTTCTGACCAAAAAAAAAAAAAATCCCAGAGTATTTAATTATACTTTTAAAAAAAAGTTATTTTAGTTATTACTTCTTTTTACATCTGTTCTAGCCTGTCATAGTAGTTTAAAAAATATTTAAACAAAATTTTCATTTTATACAGTTAGGGTTAATATATGAAAAACTCATTGTGATTGAGCTCTAATCTTCATATATTTTTTAGTAAGAATCTGAGTAGCTCCAGATATCGAAGTAGGCTTTTATTCTCAAAGACTGGATGTTTTTTATAGAAAGAACATAATAGTGGACCTGTCTGCCACTGACATTATTTACCTGAAAATTAATAGAACCTAGCAGCTCACAGGACTGAAAGAAGATAAATCTTACTAACCTGCTGGCCTTGATTCAGCTTTGCCTCCATGTAGAAACAAGTCAGCTTACTAGTTCTGCTTGGCCAGACAGGAACATTGACCAAGGTCTCCCCTCCCTTTGGCTGCCAGGATGCTACAGCCTATTGCAAAAATTAGTTACCCTGTCAGTACAGATCCCCGGCTTGGAGCTTCCTTGCCTCTACTTCCCTTGGGTCCCCCATTCATTCTGATGTTCGTTAGACTTAGAGGGGTAGAATATAAACTGTGGAAGTAAACAGCTGGAGGGAGATGTGTGTTAGTCTATGCCTGTAATGTCAGATGTAGTTGTACAGCTGTAGGTCTTTGCAAAAGGCTCTCAAAAAGAACCATTGTGGCTTTGCAAGCACAGAATTCTTTTATTGTGTTGCCTACCAGGTATTACATGCTCTAGCTTGTTCTATATGTAATTTCTAAGGCACATCTTTCTGTAGTGCCCCTCATCGAGTTTTGTCGCCTTTTTCCTGTGTCTCAATATTCCTTGAAATCTCACTTGCTTTTCCCCTGAGCTATGCTTGCTCTCTTGCCTTGGCAATCGCCTGGTTTGGTCCCTTTGAATGGGTCTGTTGTCTCTTCCCAGGTAGTCCCATGTTTGTGGGAAGGTGGTTCACCTTGAAGATTTGTTAGTAACTCTGCAGGACATTTTCACAAAATCTCATTGAAAGTTCACATGAAGAATAATGAAATAATGAAAGCAAAGAAGTTATCACATAGCATTGGCTGAATGCCAAAGTCATAAGCTTTGGGTTTTGAAGTTTGACTTTGAGCTTCACTGACAAGAAACCTTTTCGGTATTTGTGACGACTAGTATTTCCAAATGTTTCACCTTGTGAAATTCTGATAAATGAAATTGGCATAAACCAACTTGTCATTATTGGTAAAAGCTGCAAAACAATCAGAAGACAAAACCATTCCATTTTTAACATACGTACAGTTGTGCTAGTACTGAATTTTTTGCTTGTTGCTAATTTAGAAATATAGGTCAAATTCTTCTCTCCAATAACCCCAGCTTCACCTTCCATCACTGGAATGTGTGTGTGTCTGTCTGAGATGGTCCTTCTAAGTTCTGTGTCTGCTGACTTTTTTTGCTATTGGCTGGCAAGGTCTGAGACCTAATCTCATGCTAGGACTGTGCATAGAACACCTCTGGATTCCTGGAGCAACATGGGGGAAATCAGGAATGAACATAAGTGCAGTTAAAAAGACTTTTTGCCCAGCCACAACCTGGAAAAATGTTTTGTTAAAAGGAGAGATTTGTTGGGAGGGCAGTGATTGATCAGGGGCTCTTTAAAAGGTACTTAACTTTAATGACTTCAGTGAGATGCTCTTGTCCTCCATATTCAGTATGTCCTCAATGCTTTCTTGGGCCAGGGATATTGCTTTAATTTTTTTTTTCTACATAATTTCTATTGTAAATTAACCTAGAACATAAGTTACATGTATGATCTGAAAAATTTGTGAAGGCTTTCTTGTCAGTTCTTCCAAATTACAGCATGGCAAAAAGGTGAAAAATGTACCCCAGCAAGCCATAGCCACAAACAGCAATATAAACTGTTGGTTTAGGAAGCGTTGCTTTTGTCCTTTCTGCTTTCTCTTTAGCTCTGCCTCCCTGCTGCACCACAATAACGAATCATGAGTCATGTACTCTCTACTCCTACACAATCCACCATAATAATTTTTTCTCCTATAAGGAAAAAAGCAAATTTTTTTAACTCTACATGGGCTGCTGGTTTCCTCTCTCTACATCACTGTTCATTTTTGAGGGGATGGAAAATTGCATTTGGTTCAGCTCTAGCTGGCAATACATGAAAGAGGCTTCAAGGCGTTGAGTGTTTTCCAGGAGAGGGAGAAACCCCTCCAGTCCTCCAGTCCTGCTGAGGTCAGCAATCATTTAGGACTTGGCTTGAACCACTGGCAAAATATTCACCCTCGAGGCATCTTGACTTTGCAGTGTGTTTCCTTAGTAGGTTATAGAAGCCTGCCTTTGCTTTTTCAAGACCCATCTGTTTTGTTAGCTGCCCCCGTCCTTCTGTCCGTCATGCTGGTGAGCAGGAATTTGAAAGCCTTTGTCTCAGTAGGTGCCTAAGGCAGATTCAGATCATTCTGAGTGGAAGGCAGCACAGGCAGATGTACCATGGGCACCTGGCGCTCATGGATCTTCAAATCCAGGACAGTCACTTTTTGTGCAACAGGCACTAGCTTGGCTGGTTCACTAAGCACTCGAGTCCCACATGCCTGCTGTAACATGGAAACCTGTAGAGCCTCTACTGATGGGGAAGTGGGGAGGTGAAGGTGCTTCGTATGTTTTTCTCCCAGCCAAATGGGTGTGTGTTTTCTGTGTTAAAATGTGAGGCACTGGGGCAAAAATACCCATACTCTTAGAGGTCTATTAAAAAGATCTTAATTCCTCTAAATTAGGGGAAACATTTACAATTACTTTCTCTCCATCTCCATTTTCCCTTGCAATGTCACATCCATTTCAGACAGTTGTAGTGGGTTTTCCAGAAATTCCTAAGTTGTTAAGCACCGTAAATTATAATGAGATATATGTTTTCAAAGCTTTAGCAATCTAACTACGCTTCTCTTCCTTTCCATTTATTTAATGAGTAAGACAGATAGCTAGGACAAGCTTCTGCTTTAAAGACCCAGACTGCCAGGTTCTGAAAACCATTTCTAGATGTTACATCTGTCATTTTCAAGAGGTGGAAAGTGCAGAAAATATTTGCTTTTCTGAGGTTGTCTTTTTAGATGGTTAATTTGCCATTGGGTTCTTAAAATAAGATTTAGATTTAAGGAAGAATTTCTTTTTTTGGAATACGACAACTCTAAGCAACCTGTCTACTTAGATTTTAATCTGAGAAAGGTTTCTGCAAGATGCATTCATATTACTACTGTGTATTTCATGTCTGTCTTTTTGGGGGTAAAGAATTCATACCTCCACAAAGTGGAGATACTTACACAATACACTTTTTCTTCAAGAGTTTAGGGGAAATCCTGATTTCTACATAAGCTTTCTTCTGTCTGAAAATTAAATATAATTAAGAGGGTCCCTTTTCAACCTTTTATAATACAGTTCGGATTTATTAATGTAATCCTGCAAGAATTAAAAAACACTTTATAACAAGGGTAATTATTAATTTAATTCTTAAAATATTTTTACTTAGGGAGTGTTTTAATGTTTTGAAGGTAAACTACAAGGAGACAAAGCCTCTTATGCTGTAAGTGCATAATTTGAACTAACTTTATATTCTGGGTTTTGTTCCCCAGCTATGTCAAGTTTAATTAAGAATAGTCTTTTGTTAAAAAACAATATTTATATACTTTAAAAGCAGATGTGCGACATTGTATAAAGATGACGTTGCAGAGCAGATCAGTGTATTGCATTTCTTTAATAAGCTTTCAGATTGTCAATGATCTTTGTGTATTAATGTATTTTCGCAGAGGTTTAGTTTTTAAAAATGATTCACCTCTAAATCCTAATACTGAAAATATGATGTGCCTATGTTTAGCTTTCCTAGCAGCACATCTGGAATAAATCAACATTTTAGTTTGGAGTATGTTTTTGCAGGAACAAAATCACAGTCTTTCCATGATAAAAATCTGTTGATGTTAATGTAAGGTTACTTGAAAAAGCTTGGGAAGACCAGATAAATGCTGTGGCTCACTGATACCTAAATTAGTTCTGATTTTTAAAATTATAACATAAATCAAACATAATATAAACAGTGGAGAGGAATAAATCTCTCTCAGCATAGAAATTCTTTAATTTACTCTGAAGGAAGAATTAGCATGAGAAATCCTTTTTGATCTATTAGCTGTACATATTTTTCTAAGAAAGGATAACAGGCCAAACTCTAAAGCATGTCCAGAACCATAAATCTGCATGCATGTACCTGTGTGCATTTTATCTATATATGTTTCCATGGACATGATTACATGTGGCTGTGCATGCATGCACGAAGTATCTACCATAGTCCTTGGCTGAGAGGTGCAGAATAAAGAAATCTTTCCTGTATGCTTTTTCCTGTTACAGGACGGTTCTTTGGAAGAGTGGAGAAGCAAACCAAACTAACTGACTGACTATAGTAATAATAAAATAAACTGTAATTGGCCACTTTGGCTGTTAACATTTTTTGCAGGAAAACACAGCCACTGGAAAAATACAATTGAAAAAACCCATTCTGTAATTGTGCAACAAATCATAAAACATGAATGCGTTTGTAGGTTTTTGACTTACAACTTTAGCCCTTTCTTAGGTGATGGGACTCTACAGCATACAGTATACAGTGCAGGTGATAAAACTGTCTGAAAGTGATGCTCAGCATAGTATTTTTGAAGACTTCATTTTAAAAAGTTAAAAATCCATTGTTATGCTCACCTCTTAAAACTGTAATTTCTGTGTGAGAATGGTTGTTAGGCTGTACCTGTTGTAAACAGTATGTGCTCTTGTGTAACTTACAGTTGTTACTATTTCCTATACTGTAGTGCCTTTTTAGCCTTGCAAAAAGATTAAGAAATTATGATCTAATTGAGTTAGACACTGTGCAAATGTACAACAGAGCAGAATTGTTTTAAAATATTTAAGCAATATTCAGGCATTTTTAGATGGCATCCCGATGAAGTAAATAATAAACCACACAAAAATGTCTTAAATATAAATGAAAGAAATGCCTTTGTACAATTAGTTATAAACTGTAAAAGAACAAATCTGAATTCTGTATGATATCCTGCAATTGACTCTGGCCAAATTAAAATTATAGATGTGTTTTCTTTGGAAATTTTGGTCTGTTTAACCAAGATCTTATAGTAAATATAGGTGCTGGGGGTATAAAATTGTCTGTTTAAAAAACCAGTTCTCTTTACCCAGTTTTGCATTTTTGGGGAGGAAACTGCTTCTGTTGGTGTCACTTGGAATTTTACTGTTGATGTCAGTGATGTTCAGGAGCTATCAGCAATCTCTATTTGTGGTATGCTGGGACAGAAATCTTATGATAACTGCTTTTGTGCACCACATTAAAATAACAGAGTCTGACTGATTTTTGGGACTTGCTTATAGCAACAGGAATAAAAAAAAATCCTCTTTAGATCTTGAAATGTAGCATTTTTGGACAAATGTTTTGCAAAAATCCTTGTTTTGGAATTGTGGTTTAAGGGTTCATTTGGTACTTCTGTTAGAAGTTTTATATTAAGCAGAGTTCTTCTTTATTCTCATCTTCAAATTATTCTCATGTTTAAATAATGTAAGTCTTTAGGGAAAAAAGAAATCTATGTTGAAGAACTTCATTGGAACAGGTGTGGATGCTCCCCTCCAGAGTAAGGCAGCAAGAAACTGTCTTAGAGAAAGCATGGTGCTTCTGCCCTGCTCTGCCCTGGAGACTGCAGGGGAGCCTTGGGGCTGGCATTCTGGGCCTGGGAAAGTTAGACCTCACTGGAAACTCTTGTTTAGTCATGTCTCAGTCAATTTGTACAGGAAAAAGTCCTCTACATTCTGGGCACTAGTTTATTATCTTTACTTTAAAAAGTTACTTGGAGTAAAGGTCATTTTACTCGTGGGATTTCTTTTATTCCACTGTCATTTAGATTTCATTAATTTTTCCTTTGTTCCCAGCTGGTCTTTTTTTTGCTTAACACTTATGCCTTTTTAATAAACCAGAACTTCTTAACTCTTTCAGATTTTTTACTTTTGCTTTTTGATCATATAATTTTTCTATAGAAAACTATTCCTTTTCCCCTGTCAGTTTCTTTTTTTTTCCCTCTCATTTGCCTGAACCTTGTTACAAGGACTTAGAATCTTCTCTGTGTTTATTGAAATTATGCCTTGGTAGAAATCTGTTACGCTCAGTAGGTTCACACAGAAGGGATAAAATGAATTTTGCTTTTTCCTGATCATCTCTTTCAGTTTCCAGGTGCTTCTTTTCTTTTCAGTGTGAACTGATTCTGCCTGTATAGGAATAATTGTTGTGGCATTCAGACACACACGAATGTTCTGGCATTTTAGTTTACTTTTCCCCAGTTTACTGAATAAAAAACAGTCTGGACTCAAGTCCTGGATTCAGCCCTGGAAATTAATTGAAGTGTGAACCAGAACCTGCGTTTCCTGAGGCAGGCACTAACTGAGCATTGAAGTGGCACAAAACTAGGATAAGCATGGCCACTTCTATCGCAAAGCAGCAGGAATGTATTAAATTACTAAATGAAAAAAGCTATCTATTTGTACCTCTGGATGTGATTAAAGTCTTAGAAAGGTAACTCCCTTCCTTTCAAAATGTTGTTTTGTGTTTTTTCTACCCAAGGAACAGGACAAGGAAGTGCTGAGTACTACGTTACTGCTGTCCTTCAGTATCTTTTTAATAAATTCTTTCTATGGAATACATTTTCCCTTGTTTCATGCACCACTGACTGCAGTGCATTTGGAATACTCCAAAGGCAGCAGTTCTCTTTAAAGCATTTCTTGGGTTAAATGTAATAAGCAAGAAGAACGAGGTATCTAAAAAAAAAAAATTTTTTTTTTTTTTTCAACTCGTGGCCTTTGTTTCAGAAAAATCTCCTGACTTTACAGGAATAGTCTCCCAAAAATTGATGCCTCTGTTTTCTTGTCTCCACTACATGAATTAAAGTTGAAGTAACTAGTGTGGTATCCAGAGCCTTTTCTCCAGCTTTTGTAGCCCTGCCTCTGCAGAGAATTCCTGTCAGGCTTGAATTTCTTTGATGTATTGTGACAAATGCTGCCTTGCTGTGTTTTCTGCCCCCGATGGAGTCCCCGTGGGATTAGAGATCACGTGCTAACTTAGCTTAATGTTCTTGACCTTTTTCAGATGATTGACACTGCCGAATGATTACAGCAAAGCAGCAATTATCCACTAGCTGTGTTATGCTCATTTCAAGGAGAAAATAAATGTTATTTGAGATGGTTAATCTGGACTGTGTCTTTCTGCTGAGTAAATGTAGGAGACCTGCCTGTAGTGAGTCATGATTCCTTTCCCATTTGTTCTGTTGTGTTGTACTTTCTGCACATTTCCCGGGCTCTCCCCCTTCTAAATGCTTTACTGTGCTCTGATCCTGTTAGCCCACAGAGCTAAGAGAGCTAAATCTTTAGGGCTTGATCAGCAACATAAAATCCCTCAGGCTCAAAGATGGTGGCAGGCATGGCAATGTGTACCTTCTTATGTATTTTATTAAATAAAGTAGAAGGAATGCAAGTACAATAAGCTACCAGCAACATATTTATGATGTAAGCACATAAAATTGTGTAGGAATTTTTCATTCTAACTTCCATACTGTTTTATTGGGTTTTTGGTCTCTTTTTTTCTTCTTTTCTTTTTTTCCTTTTCCCTTCAGTCCTACAAGAATTCTGTCAAGGTTTGGCTCATAAATAGCAATGAGTTTTGTAAAGTTCCTGTACACACATAGCAAACAGCAATTTTACCAAATGTTCAATGCAGAGAGATCCATGTGTCTCTTCATGTTACTGTTTTGGAAGACATTTTACAGAACACCTGTCTGGCTTTAATGAAAGTTCACGCACAGAGATGCAAATCTGAAGAAAAAAAAAAAGAATCTGGCACTGCAACATAAGGACTTCAATACTAGGATTTGTCCTGTATCAAGGGGTTCTATGTCTGTGATGCTGCATTATCAATATTGTAATCAATAATGTTATGACTATTAACATTAGAATAATCAATATTCTACAATACACAATTATAATAATTATTACATCATTAATGCTATTATAGTTATTAATATTGTTCTTATGTTGCCACAGCCCATTTTAAAAAAAATATTTTTTTTTATACATATAGGCCATCGAACATTGTTCATTGGAGTTCATGTGCCACTGGGTGGAAGAAAAAGTCACCGACGCCATAGGCACCGTGGACATAAACACAGAAAGAGAGACAGAGAACGAGATTCAGGATTAGAAGATGGGAGAGAGTCTCCTCCTTTTGGTAAGATAAATTCTATTTTTTCATAGGTATATGAATAATAAACATCTGAATGATAATGCATACTCCGTCCTGTTATGGCTTGGACATGATTAACAGTGGGATTTTGGAGAACCCACTAGAGTCTCTCCAGTCTCTACTGGAGAGCTAAGATTTAGTCCTCTGATGAAAGGCAGCAGTCAATAGATGAGAAATCTCTGTAATTTCTACCGCTGTAAGCGGCTGTCCTTAAGCGTTCTGATAAAGGTAGACTGCCACCACCACTGAGAGGGGTAGGTGCTTTATGGCACCACCAGCCTTCAGTGAAGCCTCTGGAATATTTGCTCCTAAAACATAATGTAGAGGAGTTATGGTTCCTTACAGTTAGTTTTGTCATAATGTTGATGTTGCTGAAGCTGCAGTGTTTTATCAGATGTCAACTGTGATCCAGATAATGTTTGCCTTTTTCCTTACATGATACTATAATGTGCCACTGTGTGATGAGTCTGCTAACTGAGGACTTCAGAGCAAACAGGAAAAAATACCATTCAATAAACTCCTAAAATTGCCCAAATTTTAAATTAAAAACCATTACATAGAACAAAAAAAGGTAGTAATGAATAAATTGGTTAATTTATTACCATGAATAAATGTGTCTCAAAACACATGAGAATATTATTTGGTGTTCAAAAATAAAAAATGCATGTGCTGAAATGTCCAAGGCTATATGGTAAGTGTTGAAAATAAAATGGAAGCATGTATAGAAAACAATTTGTCAGTTGTAATGGAAGAATATATATAATTTCAGGTTACAGAATAGTAAATGTAAGGCTTTCTTTTAATCCAAAATTTGTATTATATGTGGAAAGCTATGGAGCAAGTTGAATATAAGTGCAGATGGTTAAATATATTGTAAAGAGCTTGAAATACTCAAATCTTTCACAATGAATTATACTGAGAATGAAACAAAGTCAAGACTTTTTCAAACTTAGTAGATATGAGTTATGTTTGAAGACTAAACAGTGAAGAAAAAATTGGCTGTGGTGGTTCTGTCTATAATGTATTTCAAATGTGTGGACCCGATACTGTATTGAAACTGGTTTCTTGAAAAACAACAAAGTTCATAAATTATTAAAATAGTTTTCAAAAAATACGCATATATACATATAGTATCAGATGAAAAAGAAACAATTGAAAGTTACATTAGCCAAGAAGTGGGATATCTTAAACTATGAAGCAGTGTCTTCTGTTGAGTCATCTGGTTTTGTGTAAGTGCCAGTATATGACACATTTTGGCTGAGAACTTAGCTCTGTTCTTTCAGCTTCTGGAGACCTAGGCTTGTGTCCTTCCTAATGTCAAAATTAAAAAAATAAAAAGAAATTAACTGGCTGAATCTGTCCTTAACAGTCTTTAACAGTTGTGCACACATTAAAATGCACTGTTCAACACCTCCAGTTAACTGAAAATCAGCCAGTGTTCAAGAGAGCTTCAAGAGTGGAAAGGCAGTAATGTGAAAAAGAGAGTTTTGAAGTGTATTTCTAAGTTGATGCTCACAGCACTTTTCTACGGGTGTACTTGTTTGAAATAAGTGCAGGACTGCACTTTTGTAGGTCACAATTTCTTTTCTAAAGGTGTTATAACTACCCATTAAAGGATGTGTAGGTCATGTCACATAAATTATTACTTTAATAAAGCCCAGAATAGAGAAGATATAGGCCAGAAACATGCAGGTCACCGTTGGATCCAGCCTGCCGAAGATACTCTTCAAAATGCTTGGCTGATGATGATTCAAAGGAGCCAAAGACAGAACTACCAAATACTCAGAAAAATTTGGACATACCCAATTTTTCCACCCTGAAATAATATGTAAGTAGTAAAATTTGAGGACTTTCCCTCTTGGCTATCTGATTGCTGGAAGTCTGGCCAGACAACCAGACTTTGGCTGAGCCTTGACATTTGTCCATCCAGGCAGAAATGTGGCATCACATAACCAACAGTGAAAAGGGTTTGCCTTATGAAGGCATATCTGAAATTTTACAATGATGGAGGGGTTATAAGCACAGTCAGAGCAGGCAGACAAAATTATACAGGGATTAATCATATATCCACATCCTGGCTTTTACTATGGATTTTCCTTACAGGAGTTTCAGACAGGTGGTTTTGCTGCCTGGGGAGAAGCATTGCTTTTGGAGACAAGATAAGCATAGTTTTTCTGTGCTTTATTTACACAGAGAGTGCAACAGATAACTTACCACACTACATCTGAATCCACTAAACCTCAGTAATGCTTCTTAGCTTTCATACCCCGTGACCACAAGGTTATAACAGTACACAGAGGCTGAAGGAAGTTTTAAGGAAGATGCTAATGAATAACTCAATATGAGGGACTGCGCTACCTAAGAGAGCAGATTCAAAATAGTCCTTTAAGTTATGAATCATTCTGATTTAATTGAACACGCAGAAGTGCTTAGCTCCTTCTCTCTACAGACAGCTTTTAATGCATTTCTGCTGAATAGTAGGAGGCTGTATTCTTGGGAACTGGGCGGGTGGAGGGGAAAGAAAAAACACTTTAACAAGCAGGTGCAAGAAGAAAGATAGAGAAAATAAGCACTGTGAGACCAGCTGATAGAAAACAGTGCTTTGAAGTAAGTTGGAAAAATACATTAGGATTTTTATGGTACAAGAGAATAAATTAGCAGTGTTTTGAAGCAGTGAAGTGTGAAAGGAGGCGTAATAAAAGCCAAAGATGCAACAACTGAAGAATAGAGATGCTGGAACAAGTAAAGGCCTGAAATATTCAGACATGAAGTGTTCCAGACTGCTCAGTTAACCAAGCATGGGATGAAGCATTGTTTTTTGTCATAATTTATAACCATATATAACTTCATCTGAGAAGTGCCATTAGGTGCAGACCTTGCTCTGCTATCACTGTTTCAGAGAGCTGGATAGTACAGATAGTACTGTGGGGCTGTGCAGGCTCACTCTGAGTGGACAGGTGCTACCTAGTTCCTGTCCAGTGAAAAATAATTTCTTAAATGGTTTTCTTTGTATCAGCATGGCTAGAAAACACTTGTATCCAGTGTAATGCCCATAGGTGGAAGCTTCTTGGTAATCTCTGAATCCTGTCTGGGAAAGCTGTACTAGTTACTCTCTGAGGGAAGGTTTCTTCTTGAGTAGATTTTTTAGAACATTCTGATGGCAGCCTATAAGTTTTCTTTCTTTTCTTTTTTTGATCTCCTACTATCATTTTCAAAAATAACCCAAGTGTTCTTAGTGTGCAGATTCAAAGATTGTAGACAAATAATATGTAGAATATGTGGTTAGTGGAATAAAAAGGAGTCCTGTTGTTTGGGGGCACAGATCAGTTACTCAAATTTGATTTTTGTTTTCCCCACACCTGGTTCTCTCTGTCTGTTTGTCTGCCTCTTGATGAGATGAGGTTGCACAAGCTGTTTCTGTTTTGCTGTAATGATGTGCCTTTGAGCTGCATAATTTGTAGATTACATGGCTTGCTCATGGAGAGGCTGTTTTGGGTAGTAAAATTTCTAAGATAAGTGATTTTAAGATACTGATTTCCACCATCTTGCCTCATAATTTTGGAAGAAAAGGAGGAAATCCAGTGAAATTACCCACTCTAGTTCAAAAATGCAGTAATGCTGTTTGCTTTATTGAAGAGGTTTACTGTTCCCAGCTGAAACGCTGCTGTTGTAATTAAGCCCCCAGTTTCATGCCTTCTTTGGGCTCCTCTCCTCCACAGCTTTCCTTAGGGGGCAAGTATTGTGGCTGCTCTATGAATAAAATTAGGGAATTGGTGCAAATAAAAACTAGTTTGGCAAAAAAGATGTTTCTAGCCTAGAGCAGCTCCTTGGTGCTGCTGGCTGAAAGGGTGATGGGTGCCAGCCCCAGGGGCTGCCGGGCCACAGGCTGGCAGGGACCACTCACTCCATCAGCACTGCAGATCATGGTGGCACCGATTCCCTTTGGCTGGTAGCGTTGCACTTGCTTGGTATGCATGTGGATTTTAGTAGCAATTTTCAGTGGTTTTTTTAATGTCTGTTTTTTTTTTCTGTAACCAGTGAAACCGCTTTCTTGTGTTTGCACTTACAAGGTAGAAATACTTATGTTTCTGTTTTAAAATGGGATGGAATAGGAAGACTTTAGCTTTCAGCGGGGTCTCTTTAAGGACAGGTTTTGTGAGGGTGAATTGTGAATTGAACTCAGCTGTGAGGGCAGGGGTTTGATTTCAGCCTCCTGTGGTGTCTTCTAGGACTGCACACTGATGGGGCTTGTGCAAGGTTTGCTTTATTCTTTTAAGAAATCTGGCTTTAATAATATGTAGGTTTAAAGAGGCTTAAATTAGTAATTCATGATACTGGATGCAGCAAGGGAAGCCGAACAGCCCTGGAGGTAAGCCTAACAGAGCACTGCACGCACGGTTCAGGAAAGGCTCCCTGAAGGTAGTACAAGGGAAAAAGCGACTTATGGAGGGGGACTTCACTTGGTTACTAGAGGGGCTTGAAGAAAGTATAAAGAAAGGTCTCAGCTGACTACTTGGTGGCTAACCTCAAACGTCAAAGGGATATTAATGGGGCAAATTTAGTTATTTGTAAAGAGTACAGCTGTTAAGAGAATTCTATCTCTCCCTTGTCTGCTGAAGGATGAACTTGGAAATTTGAATCTCTGGGCAGCTGTGGAACAGTTTTCAGCAAATCTGGATTAAAATAATGTATCATAACTGCAGTTGTAAGAGTCTAACAAAAAGGAGACAATTGAAGCTTGGGAATTGTCCATATTGTCAGAACCAAAAGATAAGATTATTTGTCACAGTCCTGAGGTGTTGGAAACAATTTGTGTGAATAAAATGCAGAGCGAGCTTCCTGAAAACAAGTTTATTCATACAGGGTAAAATTTTCAGAGGAGCAAGCAAAGGATTTCTTTCTCCCAATGTAATACATGGTTTCTAAGGTCTGTGAAGGAGATATTCAGAACTGTGCTATATGGCTGTTTACTGTTTTATGTGGACTTTAGTAATGTAAATTTTTTTTTAATTTTTACCATGTTTTCTAACTAAAACCAGAAGTAATTTATAATCCCTACCTTTACTGATTAGCTGAGCGGAAAGGGCAAAGTCCAACCTCCACAGGAAGGAGGTTGGGGGAGAAGCCCTAGCCACCACTGTCTTGGTGAGGGCAAGCAGGAGGATGATGAATGTGTGTCTGTGTGTGAAATGATACTTTCTGTTCTGTGATCCTGTGAATTTTTCATGATTTCCCATTTGTTTGAAAAGAGCGTTACAGATGTCAACTGCATTACACTACTTCACTGCCTGTCTGCAGCCTGTCCTGTGCAGTAAGCAATCAAAAAAAAAGTTTATCTATTAATATTACTTTAATGTGAAGGTACAAGAGCATGAGGCAGGGATTAAATCTTGTTTATCATGTAAACTTCTGTTATATAATTTTTAATATTTAGCATATTTTCTAATGAGGAAAAAGTAATTTTTCACCCCTACATCTTTTGACCCCATAAGAGGTATTAGCCTACTAATGCTACCCTTACATGCAGGTTCTCAACAGGCTTAGAAATAAAAAACCCTGTTCTGACAATTGAGCTAATAAAGCGTTACCATAAATGTATTTTTGCACTCTTTCTAGAGTTTATCAAGAGCAGAGGACAAAATTTAGATACATTTTATACATACCGAAGGTGGTGTTTCTTGCTTGTGGTATGGCTTGGGCAGATTGTGTGCCGTTCTGCCTGATGGTAGCAGGGTGGTTTCTCCCAGGAGAAATCCTGGCATGCACTGGGGAGAAGATATGGATCACTCTGAATGGATGCAGGTCGTTTGCTGGGCTGAGTTTACATGGAGGTACTGAGAACGATCCTGCTTTCTTATCCCAGCACAAGTCTTGATTTCACCTTGCCACCTTACGCAAGAAGGACCAGTCCTGACCCAGATTTCTGGTTGCACGTGGGGGTGTTTTAAATGAGAGAAATGCCAGTTATAATTCTTTCCTACATGTGTTTTGCAAGGTGAGATAGTGATGTAGGCCACTGTTACCTCCCTACCTGCACTCAGTGCTGTTCTAGGGAACAGCTCTTTGTGTTCTCCTCTGGGAATTACATTATTAGCAGTTCTGTCTTTCAGTTCTGCTGTTTTGTCATGTCTATACCTGTATCTTGCTTATGTTTTAGGGATGTTAATGACTTTACAAAGAGTCACAGTAGTAAGCAGTATGTCAGGTTGCTGCAGGGTCACTTCCTTTCTGTAGCACTGAATCCCAGTGTGAATTTGTGCTTTCAACATAGCTTATCTGTCAGGTCTTAGTTTTTAAAAAGTGCAGCAGAGTTATACAGATTTGTAAACCTGGAATACTCAGTTTTGCCATGCATGCAATGAATTTGAGGTATCAGAGGTAGTTTGAATGTCTGAATGAGTGCTGCATGGACGATGCAAGCCCAAGCTCAGAGAAACCCAGCTATAACACGGAGTCTGGCAGGAGGCTCCCATGGGCTGGTAGAGCCACAGCAAACAGAAAGCTGCTTCAGCTCTTCCTGGCTGAGATGGTTTACTAGCCAAGCACGGGTGGTGGTTGATGCTACTCCCACTCCTGTTGTGTATCAGACTTTCTGCCCAGTCCCAGCTGGTCCTGGAGGATTTCCTGAACTGGTGATGAGCCATTTACTTGGGAGAATTGTCAGCTGTTTATTGTGGAACTTTATTCACATATATCTCTGTGTTCAGTGACAGAAATACTAATGGAACAAATTAGTTCCATTCATTTAATTTTTTTAGCTTAATCTAGATTACTGTCATTACTTTTTAGAAATAGCAGTGATAATAGGAAGGATTTTTTTTTACACTGGTTGTGCTACTTGAAGTAGGGATAGACACAGATCATATTCAAGCCAATTTCTGTTTTCCTAGACTTCAAAAAACATTGAGTGTCCTAGTTTGCAAATATTATGCTTCTACACTGAGGATTAAGTTATCACAGTTTGACAGTCAGCAATTGAAGTATTCTTTCATACTGTTTTTGAATCACATATTACTCATTTTCCATATAACACATTAATGACATATTTGGTATTTATTACTGCTATGAATAAGCCAAATCCATCTGGCATTGCTCACATGCGTAATCCTGTTAACTCAGTTTTATAAGTAGAACCAGCAGATCTTATTTTTTTTTAAATTGTTTTCCTATTGTTTAATTATTTTAGAGTTTTTTCCTTGGAATAAAATTACTGTACTATATAGAGCAAACAATAACTCTCCCACTCCCCCACTTTCCAGCTTGGTGTCTGAAAATCAAGGTGTTTGCACCAATACAATTATAGCAGCAAAGAAAGATAGCCAGAATCTAGCAGCTAGTTTTACTGGTGTGTTAACAAGGAAGAAGAGAATTTAATGCATGTTTTGTCATTTATATAGATTCTTCACTGTGGTTGGTCAGGTAGCTGTATGTTATGCAGAAGACCCAGTAAGAGCAATTCACAGCAGTAACATGTTACCTTGTTACTACTCACCTGACTTCAAGAGATTTCTGATCCTCTGCTGTTGTTTCCACACTCAAAGTGTGCATTTGCATGAGTATCATAACTGTCATAAACTGCAACTCTGCTGTACAACACTACTCATTTGTTACTTAACAATAGCTGTTGCTGTAAATCGGTACAGGATGTTCCTGGCAATGCTTATTCTCACATTCTTACTTCAGTCCAGCTCTCTACCGAAGTAGCTTGTTTTCGACGTTCTGTCACTAGTCATTTGCACTTGTCCTTTGCAAGTTTGTATCTCACTGAATTTTGTCCTTCTGGGAAATTGTCTTAACAAGTTGCACGCTTCTTGACCAGAATGTATTTTCCAGTCTCAGATTAAACCTTGATGTTTGCATTTACTTTATCCTTCTCTAGAATGTACCAGCATGTGTCTATGAGGAACAAAAAGGAGGAGAAAAAAAAAAAAAAGGTAGAGAAAGATGGTGTGTGTGTGTGTCTAAAAGCAAGGTTGAAATGTTCTTAAAGGATAAGGGGACTAAATAGTGAGAGAGAAGAATAATAAAAGAAAGGGAAAGTGGGCGAGGTTGATGCTGTTCTCTAATAGTTCTATCCCCTTAGCTGTCCCCCTGCAGTTCCATTCTCTAGAGATTAGTAATACCTGAGCTTAGTAATTTAAAATAATAATAATACCTTAGTAATACCTCTCTCTCCTCTCCTATATTTCTTCCTGGATTTTCTTGCTTTGTGAAGTAGTAAATAGGCTTGACTGCACTATTATCTTTACACTCTGTTTAAGCAAATAGACCACAGGTAAAAACTGTCATGTATTGTTTGTCTTTCATTGCTACAGCAAGTTTACTACCACTGCCAAAAAAGGCATCACTACTGCTGTGTCAGTGGCCCATTTAATTATTTTTGATCAGTGCTGTATTTTCTCTTAAGCATTCAATGAGTGCCATCATCTCGTTTTTTTCAAAATTCAGCGAGCTTGAGTATCCTATGCAGTGATGCTCTTCCCTGCTACGCGGAAAAAACTGTAGTTTGTCTTACAAATACAGTTGTAGAACAGAACTTAATTTAGACAGTGTTCAAGGAATCGCTGAGCTGTTCTGCTGGATAATCAATTTTTCAGTTGACTGGCAGCCTGGCCCCTATCAGCTCTCACAAAGGACTTTTGGTTTCTCTCAGAAATCTAAAGTACATTAGCAGAAAAAATAGCTATGTATTTCTAGATAGACTGGGTTTCATCAAAAGTTTGTTCATTGGAGATCTGCATTTAAATAAGAAAATAGTTTTTTTTTTTAATTTTTTTTGGTAAGACAATAACATTTCAGCTATGAACACTGAATATAAATGTATGTTCAGGTGCTTTGTGAATTCTAGAAATTTTCTGAGTAACATGAAAAAAGAATAGTATGTCTCCAGAATATATTTAGTGGTCTGCACTGAAAGGTTATGAAGAAAAATGACTGGTAGTAAGAATGTAAAGGGAAGACAGAATAAAATGGGGAAGTTGGGACTTGTTCATCTGGAACAGTCTTAGCCATGTAGAAATGGTTTACAAGGGGGCAGAGGATGGTAGGTGTGGTGGCATACTCTTTTTGGAGTTCCCAGTTGTGTATTGATATTAGAGAGGTTTCTTTTGGTTTCTTTCTCCTGCTAGGTAAAACAAAGAATGCACATTTAGTATACTAGCTTTGTGATCTGAGCTAGATCTGTAGGTTTAGACTTAGGATGTGGCAAAGTGGTTTTTGTAATACTGGCATAAAAGACTTCCATCAGCTCTATCTATGATGCTGTCCGTGCTGCCTTTTTTCTGAGATACCTTTCCAGCTTCCGATAGTCACTACTTCTGTACAACACATTCTGTCTTTAGAGGAGTTATTAGCAGCCTAGACAACTACAGTATATAAAAAGGTCTCAGTCTGAAGGTGTTTGTGTATAAATGTTCTTACGGTATAACTATAATCATGTTTTCTGTGTGGCAGTAAGTGATATGGATGAAAGAATCTGGATAATCTCATGAAATTTTAGGTATTTTCTTGCTCATGGCAAAAGAATTGCTGTTCTGGACTTGATATTTTTATTTTTCCCCAGATACCCCATCACAAAGGGTGCAGTTTATTCTTGGAACAGAAGATGATGACGAGGAACACATTCCTCATGATCTCTTTACTGAGCTTGACGAAATTTGTTGGCGTGAAGGAGAGGATGCGGAATGGAGGGAGACAGCAAGGTGAGTGTTTTCATGAGTTTTAAAAAACTTATCTGTAGATATTGGTTGCTGGTGTATTGAGAAATGTTTTCAAAGCTGTGGCAAGCTCAGAAACAGATTTTGGATATAAAGCTTAAATAAAACCACAGTTTTAATCCTTAGACTGCTAGTATTACAACAGCATTTGTCGCTTCCTAAAGCCAAATGTTTTCATGTGGACTTATGAAATATAGGTCAAAATAAATATCAAGGGAAAAAAATCAAAGTAAATATATTAATAAAAAAATACTGGTTTTATTCCTATTTTAGCTCATAATTTAAAGAAACTTTAAAACTTTGTATTCTGTTTGAATCCTCAAGAATGATAAAATTACTATTATAAAAAGATTAAAGCAAGGAATAAGATTACTTTTGGAACAATAAAACTTTTACATATTCGATCAATGAACAGTTGATTTTGAGACTGAGTATTCAATGTTGGATTATTTTGTCTCTGCAAATCAGCGTGAAAAGGCTGTTTAGATTGCATTTCTGCTGAAAAAATAATATTGGAAAATATTTTTTTTTATTTTTGCATACTAGTTTCTTGAGCACCTAAATGGGAGGTGACTTGCTTAGTTTCATTAAGACTTTACATTTCTCAGCAATCATTGCTTAATTTTTCATCTTAGAACTTTAATTCTCTTCATCTGCTGGTATTTGTTGACAGTGTTCCTCAATGGTGCCCAGAAGTCTGTGGACCACATTTTTGGTGTCAGTAGTTTAAAAATTATGGAATTTTGGAAAGGATTTTGTGGGGAACTACATATGTGGGCTGTTTGGCATGAATGTAGCTGTTAGCTTTCCCTTTAATTTTACTGCAAATTCCTGTTTTCCCAGAGGGCCACAGAATTTTCTATGACCTTCCCCTCCCTCATCTGTCCATAGGAGGCATAGATGCTAAATATAGATCTTTACATGTAGGAAATTCTCATATGGGGATTGTGCTACAAAATGAATGTAGTAGTGTTCCTAAATAATCTTATTAATATTCAGAGAGAGAAAAATCTAATCAAGTTAATCATCTGCAGTGTTCTTATACTGATTAGGAATATATAGAACCTCTTCTAGGAAGGTTATCAGTTTCTATTGTGAATAAAAATAAAAATCACTGTGGCTGATATTACTTTTAAGCAGGGAAATAGCAGCTTCTTCAGCAAGAAAATATCCCTTTGCAAATCACCAAATTGTTTCTGAAAAATTACAACTATTTTTATCAATATAAGTACTTGATCAAGGCATAATTTGAAATAAATAGGTAAAATAAAGAAATTTCTATTTAGATTCATCTATCTGTATATACAGCCTTTCCAATTGTCATTTGGGAACTAATGAATCAAAAATGTTTAACAGAAACAAGATAGATCGTTGAAGGACAGGAAAAAACAGCAAAGAAAATGAAATTTTTTGAGTTTAGAAAATACAAGAATAAAATATAATAGCTAATAGTAAAAATTCCTTTAGCTTTAGAAGTAAGATGAAAGCAAAGAAAGAAGGGCTGTCATGCAGAAAGAGCTGGTCAAGAGAAGTGATCTTTTTCAATTTGGATCCAAAAATTTCAGACAGCATTTTACTTGGGGTGGCTGGCTGTTAGAAAAGGAGGAGATGGCAGTGAAATGACCAAATAAAAAATGTAGGCAAGAGGCAAAGTGCTTGATCTGTGCAAATAAGAGAGTGCAATAATTTCCATCCTAGAAAGCTGAAAGAACGTGTGTTTCATGTGTATGGTAAATCCCATCTTTCTGTGAATCTCTCAGGTGGGTTATTGCTGTACTATAGCAGACATAGCAAAACTGTTCTAGAAAGGATAAAAATGATCAGAACAAACAGAGGCCTGATAGATTTCAGAGCTATGGAAGGCTTAGAACAATATTTGAAGAGTGAGTGTAGACTTGGAGCTAAGTGGAAAATCGGATAAAATGCAATACAGTGGTGTATCATGTCAGACTAACTTAATAATGCTATTTAATCAGGTAATTAATTTCTGTTTTTCTGACAAAGAAAAAACAGTGGATCTATTTTTTTTTCTTTTTAGTAAAGCATTTGATATTATATCACAGTGGGAATTTATTACTTAAACTCTGCTGTAGTGTAAAAATTGTATTAGTGGGTAAGAAACTAATTGAAAAGGTACAGCAGGTCATGATGAAAGATTAAACTGTTAGTGTGAAAGGTAGTGACAACTAACTTCTGAAGAATTAGTCTTAGTAAATAGCTTTATTATTGAATCACGAAAAGTACTATTATAATAATGAAACTTGCTGATGGTAAGAAATTAGGAGGTATTGTTACTGTAGAAATAGATAAGCATATCGTACCCAAAGAACAAGGTGACTTTGAGTAGAGTAATAGAAATGGGATGGTGTTTAATATGCAAGTTCATTATACTTACAAACTGATACGATAGATCACTTTCAATACTGGTGGTTGATTCAGGACTTCAAAAACACTGATTTGATTAAAAGCATAATATGGAGAGGATACACCCTGAGTTTGTTGCTGTTCCAGCCTTATTATATGTTTTCCATCTGTGTGGAAAATGCCACTGGAAGTATTTGTAAATGTTCTTGTCTGGCTTTGGACCTAGTTCCACGTAGAATAATTTAAATGCAAACAATTAAGAGGAATACTCGGTCATTATTTGCATTTAAAGAGAGTGATGGCACTAGGTGGTTCTGTATTCATGTCACCAAGCTCTGCATGTGCTAAAGGGTTGGGTTGACTCTGATACAGTAAATCTTTGTGTTCTCAGTTTGATTGAAAGTGCACGCACAGTTCAGCCTTAAATTTTTTTAAAAGTTTTACACAGTTTGTACAAGATATATTTGAGACATTTTATTCTTGGTTGATCAAAAGAGTAAAATATCAGAGGGAGTCATGGATTAAGATGTGACTGAAGCTTCTAAAGCTTGGTGTCCTTTAGGTAAATCTCCTCTATTCCTATTTCATTTGTTTGGAAGAGTAAGTCCTTTTCTAGGTGGTTTTTTTTAGATGGTGTCTGCCTCCCTCCCAGCAGTTAGGAGGCTTCAAGGTTTGCCATTCTCCAGTTCCCATAATATTTCTCATGAGCAAAAGCATTCCTGCAGACTAATTAGTAGGAGCAAGAAAGTGCATTGCTGTTTACAGCCTATGCCATTCCAGGATCTGATTTAGGCTGTCCCATCCATGGAATTAATTAGGGAGCAGAATGGAAAAACGTAGTTTATATAATGAAAAAAATAATTATTTTTCCCCCATTAATTGATTTCAAGCCAGATGAAACATGTACCTTTTAAAATCAACAGTCAGTTTTATAATAATTTTGTATGTGGCTCAGCTATACAATTGTGTAGAGAATGCAAGATGTATAGTTTCTATTTTGAAAAAATATTGCCACTGAGTCTGTGGAGAAACACACTGAGGCAGGGTTTGTTTTATGCACACAACAGTATAGTTGCAAACTGCAACTATTAGGAAAGCAATTCATGTTCAAATATACCCTAATATCCTCTTGTGGTCATGGCTGGAAAGTAGTGCCTGATTTGTAGCAAGTTTTACCCAAACTGTTGGGATTCATATATCTGCTAATATGAAATGAAAATTTTGGCAGAATATCACTATGTTTCTGGAACAGAAACTCTGAAACTCTGTTCATAGTTTAGAAAGTAAACTGTTAATAGTGACTAGAAAATGCATGTACTGGGGAAAAAATATGAATATGAAGTGAAAATGCATCTCCCCTGGATCAAAGCTTTCTTCCAAAGAAACTAGGTCACAAAAAATGTAGGTTTGTCACTTCTTTTTTTCTGACATGCTTTGTTTACTTTGGTTCATTTTCTAATCAGCGTAGGTAGGCAAAAGCTCATGTGGAAATCCATACTGATTGCAAGATTACATTAATAACACTGACTCTCGAGCAGGTTGTGAGCACGTACCCCAGCTCTCTGCTGCAGATATAACTGACTATAAAATAAATACTGTTCAAATCACCTGCGTCATAGTGTGCACCAAAATGTGGTACCGAGTCTATAATGAGGCATGCACACTTTTATTGACTCCTGAAAAATGGATGGAGCTGACTTGTACACATGCACACACACACATCTGAGTAGTATTTTTCCTATAGTAACACCTTGCTGAAACCTGTTGGCATATTTTGTTTCAGCAAGTATGCTATCAGAGGAACTGAACTGTATGATTGATGCACCTGTGCTAGTCTTTACCAGTAAAAGAAAACCGTATGAATGAAGCTGCTGCTCTGTGTGATCAGGCACAACTAAGATAGCTCCAAATAGATTCCAGGCACATGGGATACATGTGATACATGAGCTCGATATACAAATGGGGTTGGTGTGAAATTATGAAAGGCTTTTATTTACCAACAGTGTCAGTTTAAGGGGTTAAACTGCACAAGTAAATACATTATCATTTGTCTTTTTCTCTGAGCAACTGAAGAGAGTAAAAAATTGGCAAACTTGGGGTCCATGCTTGAATCTGGATTTCAAAGGCATTTCTATTCTTGAATCTTCTACCTGAACTCAGAGCATTGTTGAAATGGTATTAGGATTTTTAAAAACACTTAAGGACTTAGAATTAAACAACTGTATAAGAGTAGAAATTTGTTTGTTTTATGTTTTCTGCTGCTGTTTCTGATTTGATATGTTAAATAAGGATTATCTGACCTAACAGAGGAATATTTCTGAAAACATAAGAGGTGATAAACATGATTCTCCCTTGATAAGTAAACTCATGTAATGCCTATTAAAATAAAAATAGAAGTTTATTCCAAATGTAGAATTCTCTCAGTTGGGTATGGTTTATGTTTATGCACCAGCCTCTTTGCTCATTAAGTGACAGTATATGATAATGTGTTTAAACACATACGTTTTAGTAACAGTAGGAAATTGGATGCAACCCACAGAATTATACTATCCAAATTGATTGAAACTCAGGTGGAGATGATCACAATGGCAGGTATGATTATTTGAGCAGTAGCGATAGTTTCTTATGGATTTTTATTTTGTGTGTGAGCTTTGATATTTGATTGACACCATAAACTCTTAAGGCTGTTTCCATGATTTAGACTTTTCTTGTCCACGTGTCCCTAATAAGTTATGAACTGTGGTTATGTGCCTGCCTCTGTCCAGTCACCTGTCTTAATGAAACTTCTAAGACCATAGTTGTCTTCTATCACAAATTTAAAATCTGTTTAGAACTGGTCAGTACATTCAAAGTAGGTAGTGCCATGGACAGACTGCAGCAGTATAATCAGATAAGTGATGCTGAAGACTATTTATGCGAACAGCATGTAGTGACAGTATGAGATTTCTGATGATATTCTGTAAGAATCTATGCTTGGATCATTGGTTTTAGGATATATGTAGCTTGATTTTTAATCTCTTTTTGAATCAGCATAAAACAAGATGATAGTACATCAGAAATAATTGGGAATACCCAAGCACAAACCCTGCAATCTTGTAAAGCTTCTAAAGAGATTAGAAACACGCACAAAAATGGAGGTATGAGAAGGTAAAAATGTAGGTATGTTGCAGTCTTAGGAGGTAATAGTTTAAGCAGGAAAATTAGTGCACCATGTTTGTGATGTTATGGCCACAAATAGGTCTTGCATATTTTTCGTTTGGAAACATGAGTGTGAGTGCCATTAAAGCTCGAAGCAGCCTCTTCGAGTTCAAGTGCAACTGTAAAATGAAAAAAAAGCTCCACATTTTTTTCCCTTTTCATGCTTCTTGATAACTTTCCTGAGTTAGCTTTGAATTTGGTGGGCATAGGGTATGTTAATTTTGTGTTTGATGTCTGTTTGGATATTGTTTTGAAAATATATTTGGGAAAACTCATTTGCCTATTCAAATTCATTTTCCTGGTTCAGCTATGTGGAAGCAAATTTTTGTCTGCTATGTTCTTGCTGCTTCTCTGGAAGAATGAAGAAGTACAGGAGATAGCCTGGCTGGGCTGGGAAGAGAACTTCCAGTGAAGGGAGTGGAGAATAGAAATCTGATGGAGAGGAAGGAGGTCTCATGGGCAAAGATGAGATATGGAAACGGACCAGGACAGAGGAAACAGAGGGAGAATTGTTTAAATGCAAAGAGGAGGAGAAGGCTAGGCACAGGAGACAGTAGACTTTGGAGGAGCTAAGGAATCAGGGGGCAAATTGTGTATGTGAAAAATGGGAGAGTGATTAGGTGGTACAGTTAGAAGAAATGGAATGCATCAGGAAAAGATGATGGTGATGAGTGGGTCACTGAAATGGTGGCTGCTTGCAGGGTGGCATCAGAAGGGGAAGAATCTGGTACACAGGGACTGGAAGGAGGAAAGTATCTAAAATATGTGTGTACAGGCATATTTTACAAATAAGAGCAGAGCTAAGCAGGTGGGCCAAGAGCAGAAGAGGACAGCTGTTTGCTGTGTTACTGAGCTGCGAGGCTTGGTAGAACTGGAAACTGCTTGGCTTTAGAGATCTTAAGGCTCTACGCTTCCATGCTGTCTGGAAATAAGCGTGAAGGTGCTGTCAAGGTGTGAGTCTCTGCTTGACTTCTCTGCTGCCTGGTCCATGCAATATAGCTGCATGCTGCTGAGTCAAGTGATGGAGGCTTGCTGTGTGCCTGCAGCTGTTCAAACCTTGCCAAGCTGGCAGGATGCATGGCTTCATGCAGCAACATCTGCGTATGCTTGAAAGACTTAATAACTTTAATGTAAAACACTTCTGCATATGTCACCAGACTTTTTTTTTTTTGTTTAGTATTATTTTACTGTTTTTAATGTAATTTTTATCAGTGAACAATTAAAAAGTTGCACAAGAAAGTTCATCCGGTTGGCTAGTAACAAAAGACTTGGTCATCTCTGCCAGTTTCAAGTCTCCTTTAACTTTACTGAAGTCTCTCCAGATATACACTGAACCTGAGAACAGGCAAATGAGACTCAAAATAATGAGAGATGCTTGATTAAGGCCTGTATTTTGGGGCTTGAAAGACTGTTCACAAGTTTTTACACATTACTTGTGTGTGCATGTATGCATCTGTGAGGTTTTTCGTTTTAATTGACTGAACTTTTAAACGAAAAATAGCCCAAATTTTGTGTAATGTTTTACTGCCTTTTTCAGTAGCTTAGTGTAGTTAAGTAACTAAAAACTTAAACTAGCAAAGTTAGTAACAGTGCGTTTTGTGAAAATATTATGGTGCTGATAATGGATGCAGATTCTGCATGTGTGAACGTATCAGTATATTTACTTTAAATGAAAAATGTCTCTTCCCTGTTGTGTTTAGTCCAAAGTGACTACTAACTAGAGAAAGTTATCTCCTCTGTTCTTATTTTATATAGCTTTTCTTTTTCTCTACCATAAATTCTTTTCTATCCTTTCCATCCTACTTGTTCTATATCTACAACTATTTGTTGAAATATCATTGTATGCCAAAGGATTACTCGGAGTTTATGTAAAGTACAATGATTACTTAATAAGTTTCTCTTTTCAACTCTGTGGTCAGAATTAATGTTAAAAAATAGTATAATACAGCATTATATGGGAAGAAGCGGGCAAGGGAAGTTTCTCATATTTCCTACAAAGAAAGATTAAAGTGAAATCCAAAGACATGTTTAACAGTGATCTTTCAATATCCATTAAGGTAATTTATTTTTTGTTTCTTATGCACAATGGAGTTATAAAATAGGTTGTTTCTATAGGTGGTTGAAGTTTGAAGAAGATGTAGAGGATGGTGGAGAGAGATGGAGCAAACCATACGTCGCCACACTGTCACTTCATAGCTTGTTTGAGCTGAGAAGCTGTATCCTGAATGGCACGGTTCTTTTGGACATGAGAGCCAACTCCATAGAAGAAATTGCAGGTATGTATTGATGTTGTGTTTATTAGTTATGAAAATTAATCATAAAAATCAAGTGCTTGCAAGTTTGCTTAGAAGAAAGCTATCGCATAATAATCACTTAAGTTTAGAAAATTATAGGAACTATTTTACTTAATGTATTAGAAAAGAATCTAAGGTCTGACACAACTAATAAATATATATATTTTTATAGATTTTGCTATTTTCAGAATCGATTTTTAAGTAAAAGAGAAAATAATAATGGAGCAGAGAGGATGGTTTGGATATATTTCATTAAAACTGGCATGTTCTCTGCTCCCGCTGTGACACTTCACATTGTGAATGATGTGTGTGTGAACTTCTACAAACTGAATCTACTGCAGACTATGCTAATTGCAGACAATCTAGCTTAAAAATACATTAAATTATAGGGAAGTATTAATCATAATTATGTAACATGAAAACAGACCAGTTTAAAAAACATGTCTCTGAGTCAAGAATGAAAACAGGAACAATAATATTAAGGGTAAATTTTTCAAAACTTCAAAGGTAATTTAATTTTAACTAAAGTATAGTTGCATTTTTTTTTAGTAAAGGTGTATCTGGCAGTGTCAATTCTAGAGAACAGCAGAAGCAGGAGGCAAGAGAGAACATAGTGGATGAGTATTGTCTCCCAAAAATATAAGTGAGATTGAGGCTGAATGCCATTTTCTGCATTCCTGGTTTCCCATAAAGGCTATAACTATTTACTGCAGGGGACTTTCTTTTTTTTGTTGTTGGTGCAGTTGTTACTGTAATACAGTCCCTAACAACCTGCTTTATAGTACAGAACTGTAATGCACGGCCTCAAGGAGTCCTAAAACTACAAAAGTTACATGGTCATGCTAGAATTGGACAGTACAGTCTAGTATGCTTATTCCCTTCTCAAATAGGGCAGCTAATTTGAATTAGATTATTTGTAATTAAATTTGTTAGAAGATAAGAACTGAAGATAAAGTAAATTTTTTCTGGTCTATGCAGACAGGGATGATGTATGTATCATAATATAACTATATTTACATTAGACTTTAAAACTCATCATTACAACGATAACACCCTGTCCAAGGACTCATGTGCCCTAGAGAGTTTCTAGTGCTGTGTACTTCTGTTGTTTAAAAATCTCTGTCCCTTCCAGCAGAGACGAAACAGAGAAAAGAGCTATACTATTTTGTAATCTGGGATCTCTAATTTTCTGTTTATTTACACTTAGTAAGAGCTAGTCTCATGCTCATGGTGGTTATTGGACTAATATCCTTGCATATCTTGCATCTGCTTAAAAGTTTTACTTTGCTTCTACCTCACTATTTCACAACATTACTGAAAATGGTGCTGTTCTGTAAATCATATACTTGATATTTTATACAAATATTGTATTAGATTTTGTGATATTCTCCATATTGCAAGTTTTGCCTGAAGATCAAACATGATGCAGAAGCTGTAAATTTGGGAAAATAGCACATGCATAGAGAAATGGTGCATGAGTAGTTGTTGAGGCCTTTTTGTTGCCTTGTCACAGATGCAAAGTAGCTTGTTAACAGGAAATGTAAAATACACTAATAAAAATAGAGAAGTTTTGTTTAGGTAAAGGTACTAAAGACAGAGCAAGAAGTTTTTCTGACACTCAAGATTGTCAAGGAAACTGCTTTATGGGTGATATGCAAGCCTGTGTAAGGGCCAGATAAAATTTATTTTAATTATTTACCTTGTCAGGTAAGTGGGATACTGTTCAGTGGGCTACAGTTAACAGTGGAATTAAGATCGGCTCAGGCAGTGGTAGCTGCTTTTTGTGTTTACCTTTCCCAAATTGTGTATGTCAAATTGACGCAAGATATTATTAATCAAAATCTGCAGAAACTTGTGTGGGTTTCTCTGTGCTGAGATCTGATTATCTCATGAATCATGGTCTGAATCAGAGCTTCAAAATTTGTCTTGATAATGATAAAAGATAAACATGAAGAATAAAAATCAGCTGATTTGAAAGAACAAGACTGTTTATCAGTATGCTGCTTTATTTAGTTAGTTTTAAAATAATCAAGGAGTACTTAGATCATCTGCTTGATGTTCTTTTATTGCTTTTTTGCTTAAATAGTACACTAGGATTTTAAAGCTTGAGCTTTACATATTTAATCCAGAAATCACTCAACTTCTTCCATAGTCAGCTAAGAGATCCCTTCCAGAATTGTTTTTATTTAAGTAGGTAAAAAAGTAAGGATTAACGCAATAAAAATAACTTCAGCTTTTTCCCCCTGTTTTTGAAAGATATTATATAGTGAAACCACAATGGATTTATGTTTATAATCTCTTAATCCTTAGTTAGTTGTAGTCTTTTTTTTTTTTTTGTTGTTGTTTGTTTAGGTAATGTGTCCAAAGATTTGAGCGTACACAATACTAATTTTGTTTTGAAACTCATCACAGATGTAAGTTGTTCTTCTGTGGAGAATTTGATGAGTTACTGTAATGCTATTTTGAATCAGTCCTACTTCCAGGTTATCTTGATTTGTCGATTAGGAAAAATTGTTTTTTCTAAGAGGCGGCTTTAGGATGACTTTCACGAATTATTGGCATGTACCATTTTCACTTTAAAAAGTACCTTTTGTGGAAGATTTGGGTGTATTTAATTTGTATTTTGTATCCCTGCCTGATAAGGTGATCTGACACACGGTAAGGTTTGCATGAGTCTTGCTTTGTCTGTTAGAGAGGATTTTTTTTTTCCCCACTCTGCAGATTCAATAAGCAATGAGGTAGGTGCTTTTTTTAAACAACTTTTGCAGCAGGTTCTTCTGGCAAGAGAGTAATTCTGTAAATTACCCATGTTTTGTGTCAGATTTCTTTGAAGACACCCGCCCGCCCCCCAAAATAAAGTTGATATTCCATTTGCTTTATTATTATTTATGTTGTAGTACTGCTGTTTTTGTCTTCCTCAATCAAATTCCTTTGGAATTTGTTACTCTAATACTACGTCTGTAGTTTCTGCTCTCCAGTACTTAGAAAAACGTACAAAGAGTGTGGGACACATTAGGCAGTGCTGGGAGGGGGAAGGAGCAGTAATAGCGGTGACAAGCGTGCCACCAACACGTATGCTAGGTATGTTAGAATTTTGATAATTCCAAGTAAGACAGGCTTCTCTTTTTTTCCTTATAAACAACTGCTGGACCTGAAGATTAGACAGAACTTGCATCTCTCAGGAAATCCTTTCTTGTCTGTTCTACTTGGCTGCTATACACTGTCAGTAGTTACAGTCCTACTTACTGTGCTATACAATGCAAACATTGTTTTCACCTTGGAGTTGGTATGTATTCCAGTTGTATCTGACAGTCCTGACACTTTAGATTTTAAGGAAATGGTTGCTCTCACCCGTTGGCTTCAATTTTTTTCAACATTTAACTCTCTTCTTCTGCTTCTTGCTAGCCATTCTCATACTTGACTAGTCCAGTGATCCAATGGTTACTTTTGTTTGTTCTTTTCAATGCTACTGTGTATACCACATGTAGGAGAATTTGCAAAAATAGATGATACCCTGTGGTCTTAAGTGGTACTCTTAAATTAGCTTTGGTTCTTGTACTTCTGATGCATAGTTTATTGCTATGGGTTATGTTTTTTACTGCAATCAAATTTTACTGCATTGCTATAACGCATCATATCTTTTGAGAACGAATAAATTGTGCACATGTACTTTCTTTCTACTTGCATTAACACTTTGTTACGGAGAAATGCGTGTGGTGTATTTGTTGGTAATGTTTTGCTATCTGGGCTATATTCCAATATCAAATGATATTTCTGTAAATGCAGTGCCAGTCTTTGTCTCCTTGAAAGAGGTATACTTAATCTTCGTTGCTAAATCAAGACAAATAATTATGATTTGTTTTAGTCAAGGCTTTTAATCCATAAGTACTTATTCACTAAGGCATTAAACTCTTAGCACTTAGCCCTTGAAAATTTCTTTTATTGAAGTCAGTGTTTTAAGACCTTACTGGGCTTGTGGTAAAACCTGCAGATGAAAAACATCTTTTATACTGTTTGCATGGCTTTCAGAACATTTTGTATTTAATCCCTGGAAACTCTGATAATTCTGCATAAAAATACTTCGGCACCAGAGATGTGGTGAGAATTTTTAAATCATCCTGTCTTCCAGCATGTCTATTCTTTATTAGATTCTTTTTGATTCCAGCTGTCTTATTAAAAAGTGACTTGATCTGCAAGACTGTACATTTCTTTGGACAGGCACCCAATTTTCTTTGTTGATAAAGAGCTTATTCATACCTATGATGCTGAATTTGCAGACAATATCTTACTGTAATAGAGACTTCCAAGATGAATTTCTAACATTGCCATCATGCAGAGAAACAGCATGTTTATTCCTGAAGTTTCTCAAATTGTTTTTAAATTCTGTAAGATGGATTTTACATTTCCCTTGAAAAGAGCTCAGTTCGGCTGCTGAACTTTATCCTGTTTAAAAATGCATTTTTTTGTTAAACATATTTTAGGGGGTTTTATTACTATTTTTACTGTGTGACATTCTTTTTTCATGTATCTTTGCAGTTGTTCCTATATCAGTAAGTTAGCAGTCCATGCACAAGGAATTCCTTTGAACGTTTAATGTAATAATATTTTATTGATCACTTCTATATAGAACATATGCTAAAAGGAAGTCTGAAAAATCTATGTAATCAAAACAATTTATTTTGGAACTTGTCTCTTGAGGAGGTATTTGCCAGAATCTGGCTGCACCATTAGAGAGCAGCTTCACTGTGTTGTTCAAGTTGGCAGAGGAAAATATTCTCTTTTGATATTTTCATTTAGTTCCTTTGAAACCATGTAGATTCTCAGATTACCATCTGGTTTTTTGATTGTAACGACTGAAGGAACTCAAAAGGTTCTTTTACTTAACATATGATGCCATTTTCTGCTGTTTGGTTCAAAAACTGTTCAGTCCAGCCTTTAATGGCAATACTTTCTTTACAACATGAATCACAGATCTCGCATTTTCTCATAGTTGTGCAGAGTGTGCTCTGCACACGTCAAACCTTGTCAGATACAAACTGTGGCCTGTGTTGCACAGTGGTGCTTTGGCGACTTGCCCGTGTTTGAAATATTAAACAGTCCCGTTTATTTTAAATAGCTTAAATGTAATAATGGTTTATTTTTTAAATGAAATTTTACATATTCCCATGCTTTCCAATCCAGCGATCTGACATTTTTTTTTTCCCAAGCAGTCTTTCGTATGTTCCTCACGATCGAATTTTCAATCTGTGTAACAGCTTAATCTTGTGATTGAGGTCACTGGACTCTGTGCTGAACAACTCAGGGTATTACATCCCAAGTGTGCAATTTTATTGATTTCGGTAATATCATGTTAAGCTTTCATTCTGAACAAGTGTTTTGCCTTTGTTTGTTTTAAGCTATGTTACTCCATAGTAATGATATATTTAAGTTGTCTTCAGTTTAGATTTTACTTCACTGGAGCCTTTTGCTTCAACTGTGATGCTGTGACTCTCACATTGTGCTGTTTATGGTAAATTTAACGTTTATTACAAACGCTGTAACAAAGCATGGGAATGCTTGTGAGCAATCTGCTTCTCTGTTTGACCCCTACACCTGTCTTTTGTTCAGCTTTCACCTTCTCACCCAGGTTTTTGTGTGCATTTGCTTTATTTACAACTTACCACGCAGTCATTACTTCTACAGAGAAATCTCTCATCAGGTTTTGTTCCTTTGTGAGTAAACTGTAAATCTCATACCAGCTTCTAAGTAGCACAGCATTTTTTTGTTTGTTTTGTATTTTTCCACGTTTACTACAAACCTGGGAGTTTTTTAGATTGCACAAGTCAATCTCCACTTTCATTTTGTGTGTAAAGACAGAACCAATGTCACTCATGGCTCTTCTTGTGTTTAGAGATGCAAAATGTATTTTTTTATGAGGTCCCCATTTTTCTTTTGGTAGCATCCACTGTGGCAGGCTAGCATAGCTTGGACTTAAAACTGTACTTGCTCTCTGAGCTGCGAGCTGGGAATTTTAGCCTGTGTCTTTACTATTTACAGTTTTGTGAAATGCTTGCTCTTGTTCTTCAGTAAAATTGCATGCTGTTACTTTAAAAAGCAGACATTTTTCACTCTCCATCTTTCCTTTTCAAGTAATTAATCTGAGAAGTTGAACAAAATAATTTCAGGTAGAGCAGGAAATAGGATCTGTCTCAGTGCAATGGAATGCTCTGCCTCCTTGGATGAGTGGGCTAAATCTGCTGGTTTAGATAGCTTGTTTATAATCACCATTGTAAAGACTATAAATGGGTTTTGGTTCACAAATGCAGCTCAAGAATCCTAATTTGTTAGTTTTCTGTTGCTCCTAGTGCCTAACTCACTTGGGAAGTATATATTCAAGTTCCTATTAGAGACAGGTTAAGATAAAAGACAGCATTTCAACTGAATGTCTTCCATAAAACACTGCTTTAGGATCGCTTGTGTTTACTTCTGCCCTGTCTTTAAGGGAAAGAAAACATCCACAAACCAAACAAACCGTACCTTTTAAATTAGGTTTTGTAGTCAGCTGTCACTGCAATCGTGACGCACACGAAAGCCCATGTGTTCTATTTTTTTGTCATTAATCTCTCATTCTGTCCTGCAGTTGCACAGTTATAAAATTGGAAAGACTGAGAGGTGTACCTACCAGCAACTTTGCTGGTATATACTGAGTTCAGCTTGTTCTGCTGTAAGCTGTCTGTGCCGACCTATATCAGGAAAATACGAGCCCAACAATTCAAACCTTGTATTTCATTTGGGACTCAGCTAAAAAAACCAAAACAAGTGAAAACCCACCCCCTACCCCCAACCACAAAAAGCCCAAAACCTCTGGATCTTGTTTCTTTACTCACCACTGCAAAAGTCAGTCCCACTTTAGCCTGTTTACCTGTTAGTAATTTCTTTTCAGATTTCACAGGTATTTTGGTGCAAATGCAGTGTATGTTCTGTATATTTATTCTATGTTTCACCTGGGAGCTTCATGTAGTCTTGCATATGAGGTGTTGGGCACACTGTGAACCTGGAGCAATGGGCAATGAGCTCTGGCCACGCTTGATGCTTGGTTGTCTCTTTACATTTTATGTAAATGATGTAACTGAATCTGAATGGAGAAAACATTCTTTATACGATATGAAGCTCAGGTTTCTCTGAATCTTTTTAAACAACCAGGGCAGGAAGAATGTCTGTCTTTAACAGCTTGAAAAAATGATTTCATGGTTCCAGTATCAATCAAGACTCCTTACTGAAGAAACATCCTACTTCAGTCTTCTGATGTCAGCAGAAATTACATGGTGTGAGCAATTAATAGAATGAGTAACACTATGCTGGTGGATTTTCCACACATTGCATCTTGCTGCAAGCTTCGTAAGGTTGCGAAGCATCCTTGAAAAATTTAATGGTAGACTGTGCCTTTATCTAGAAGGGGGGTCTGTAGAATTTGAAAGGTCATTCAAGAGGAAAATTCTTTAGAGAAAACAAACAAAACCCCCACCCCCAAACCTTTGTTGCTGAGCATAGAAACCTTGAAGAATCTCTGCTGTTACACAGGAGTGTAGCTAAGTTATAGTGCTGTGAAGTTTCAGGTCTGTATTCTTTGTTTTGTCATATGGAGTTTGGAGAAATGGCTGTGCACTGTAGATACAAAAGTGAAAAACAGGGCTTTGAAAAGTATGTGCAGCTTCAGCTGGTGGAAGCATGTAGGATCTTCTCACAGGATTAACAAAATAGAATCTGTTTTGAAAATGAGATGTTTAAAATGCTCCTGTTTGCCATTTACTTCTGGACTTTAACCATGTTGCTCTTGCTCTCAAGCTTATCTTTGCAATCAAGAGTGTTATCACTGACATTCCAGAGACTTGGGCTTTTAAAAGATATGTTGAAAAACTTGGGAAGAAACAGCAGTGGAATCCCATAATGATAGGTGCTGATAGAGGCAGTCTTTCTTACTACTATTCAAATCTGTTCAGGTCTTGAAAAAGCTGTCAAAATACAGCAATCTGGCAGTAATTTGACTGTATTTACAGATGCTACTGCAAGTGGGTCTGTATTGAAGGAATGACTACTGGAGGGTAGTATCAAGGCAAGAAAACACGTCTTCACTCTTTCCAAATGTGAATGCATCTTCCCGTTTTACATGTGGCAGAGGTGCTCCAGTAAAGGGGAAGTTGTTATAAAAAAAGAAAACTCAAGGTAAGCCACTTTCTTCTCAGTTTGGCAGGAAATAAAAATTGTTAGTCATCACACTGGCACTAATTCTATGGATTGTGTGACTGTTAATAAGTCTAGCAAGGAAGAGGATAAGGATATAATTTTCCTTTTCCTGGCATTTTCTCTCCTCAAGTGGATCATCTTAAATATTGGTATCATCCTCAGCAGTTAATATATTTTAATATTTAATATGGAAAATACTGTAATTCCAGGAATGGCACCATACAAGTGGAGTTCCACTGATCTGTAAAGCAAGGTGATGACCACAACCCTAAATTTGCCTGTTCTAAAGGAGTCCTTTTTTTCAGCTCTTCCTTTTGATTTCTGTCTTAGAGCAATTCAAAGAAGGTAATCTTTGGTTTTGCATCTACTATAATTTGTCTTTTGGTTAGCAGAATTAAAAAGGAGGGGAGAGAGGATCATTTCAATTGTGCTTTAGCACATATGCCCTAAGATATATTTCTTTGAAGATCCCAAGTCATGTTACAGAATGTACTGGCCTGTTCTGGGAACTGTGACATGCAAATTCATGTGCTAAGGGTATCTAAAAGGAAGATAGTCTTATCCTCAAGGTAGAGGCAGTTCCTCAAAAGGTGGTAGAGTTGAACAGGAAAATGAATATTTTTCTTGAAGCTGGAGCTTTCTTTTCTTTTCCTCATGTATTGAAAATTCTTGGTACCTTCTGAAAAAAGTCTGCTGAAGACTTTCTCTTGAACTTGTATTACATCCTCTTTTGCCCTTCTGCCACTCATCTTGCTGCTATAACTTTCCATCTCTTCCATTACTCTCTAGAAACAAACTGTGTTTGTCTAGACTGGGAGTGCAGAGATAACTGACCTGGTGGTGTTTGAGTTAACCCTAGAGTTAAAAGTTCCCTTCACAGTCAGGTGAAGCATCCCAAAGGCAAGTTTTATTAATTTAGGTACACCAGCAGGCAGTATTACTCTTTGGTACGAGCTGTTCAGTCAACGCTGTTGTTAACACTGCGCAGAATGTAGTTGCTGGAGATGGTCAAAGGCAACGTTGAAAACCTCTGCATCACTATTCGTTGCAAGATGCAGATACACCTTTCATGCTTGCATCTGTTGGCAGCTGCATTTATCTGTGTATCTAGCCTTGTCTTTTTGTGTGTGTGTGTCATCACAGGGATTTAGATTTGTTGCTAGGCTCTTCACAGTAAGTGAAATGTGCAGGTCATTTGTTGTTACCAACTATGTATATGATACATTGGATTGTTATGTGGATATTGAGAACTTTGGAAAAACTGTTGTGTTTTTTAAAGATATATAGAGTGCATAGCTGATGGTGAGCAATTAAACTCTGCTTTTAACCAACATAATTATTTAAGGCCTTTTATTATGTCTCTTCTTTTCTCTTGCTCTTGGCAATTATCAAAGACCTGAAAAATTATGTCTCTACTGATGATGCAGCTGCTTTGTATTTTTTCTGCTCTGCTTGCCTTTCCACTGAGTTTGCTGGCAGATAGGAATCTGACTCCGGCACAGAATCATGAGCTGTCTGAATTTTCAGTACAAGGAGTTATTGACTCAGCTTATTAACTCACTATTTTTCTGCAGTACAGTTTCTTCCAATAGATATACAAGGACAGTGTGTACTTCAATGCTTTTTTCCCCCTTCCTTTTTCTGTTAAGCATTATTACCGTTGCTAGCATGATTTCCCAAAATAATAATTTAAAAAAGCCCACAAAATTGTCAACAGTTCTTTCCCATTTGAAATAAACAATGCATGTATTTGTAAATAGTTTTGAATATGAATATTTTCTGCCAGTGGTCTGAAAAAATGGTTGTAATTTCTTAGCAGGGGGATCAGTTTCGCTCACACCTCCATGTAATGATTCTCTTGAAGAACATGTACATCCAGCAGTAGAACGAGATCCTATTAAGTATTTGCAAATAATGAGGCAAATTTTCCTGTATTGTATTATCTCAAATTTCTTTATATTGTATTGGAAGTATTGTAATTATAGTTACAAAAAATAAAGAGCTAGACTGTGATCTCCTGTGGTAAGTATATAGGGAGTAAAAAAATTGTTTCCTTACGACATGCCAGTCCTTTGTAGCAAATAGGGTAGGAGTTATTTGGAAAAAAAAAAAGACATTTTATACACATCGTAATCCTGGGTTTAAATGCTTTATGTATGGGGAGTGCATAGGGACTGACTTCAGAATTACATAGGCCACCTTAATTTGGGAACTGCATATCTTTTGAGGGGTTGGCTTTTTTTACATTAACATCCTTTTTGATTTTTCCCCCCCCTGAGACTGAAACACTTCTAGATAAAACTTACCATTTATTTCTGTAGTGTTAAAGAAACTGATGACTTTCATTTGTAATGCTGTAGGGAACTAATTCTTATTATTGCAATTTAAAAAATAAAAAACTTCCTCTTTCCTCTCTTTTATTATGTTTATATTTTCAGATATGATTCTGGACCAACAGGTGGGTTCTGGGCAGCTCAGTGAGGATGTTCGTCACAGAGTGCATGAGGCATTGCTGAAACAGCATCACCATCAGAACCAAAAGAAGCTGAGCAACAGGATCCCAATTGTAAGATCCTTTGCTGATATTGGAAAGAAGCAGTCTGAGCCCCATTCCATGGATAAAAATGGTAATGCATTGCTTTATTTTGCGTTTTGAGCTTTCAGTAACATCTGCCTGTTCAGTATTGCATGTTCTTTGTACCCACAGCTTGAACTGAATGTGATGCTGCTCTAAAAAGCTACTGTGTAAAAGTGGTACCTTTTACATGAGAGTGTTTCCTCTTCTGCATTCAATAACACACCAGTTTAAATTTGAAATTCAGGCATTTGAAATTCAGGACTATGCAGGGTATTCAAAGGAACTGGCTCAGATGTTGGAAGCAGGCTAGCTGTGTTAGTGTGCCATTCTGTCCTGGGCAAGCGGCACATTATCCTTGGTGCAGTACAGCTCAAGTACACTCGGGGTGCTTCAGGCACTGTCTGTGATCCTTCATACTGAACTTGTGCATTTTTGCACAGTGTTACTCTGCACTGTGGACACGCTCCATTAGTGCCAGAAATATCATAAGACTATTTTTGACTTCAGTTGACTGTCCAGGGCCTATTTAGTTAAAATGTAATGGATTGTTGGAATAGTTTCTAAGTCTATGACAGTGCATGCATTAGCTAGTGTTCAAGTGGTGCTTCAGATTTCATAGTTGAGTTTGAGGGGCTGGAAAATGAGAAACAGATTTTCAAGATGACACTATTGGAGAGATGCTGCAAGAACTGTACCTTGTTCTTTCAGAAAACCGCTTTTTGGAAAATTGTGTTCATGAAAATGAGAGAGCATGTTTGCAGTGGTTGGCTTAACTTTTTTTCTTTCTTGCTTTTACAGAAAGTCTTTCTAAGCTGTACTGTTGTTATAGGTTAATCATAATGAAAGATAATTTCTTATTGCCCCTTCCTTATTTACATAAACACAGGCCTGTGTTATGAAACATGTAGCCAAATTTTACAAATATTTACAGTTGATTCACTAGAATTATACATTGCAGAATTACTGAGCCTCTGTATCCACTATCATCACGATACCCACAACATTTCTGTGTGAACACCATTGGACTATAGTGACTCTTATTCTAGAAGTCACCTTAGCTTACGTGAAATCTCTCTCCCATCTGCTGTCCCTGGTTCAGGGCCCTACTGAGCTCCCCTGTCACCCTGGGAAGTGGACAGCGAGGAAACGACTGTAGCACAGGGAAGGTACAGGGTGCAGTGCTGTGAGGCATAGGGCAGAAGGGGAAAGTGTAGCAGGGCAGATGATCTGGAAAGATGGGGCTGTTAGTATAAAGCTTAACTTTGGTTTCAAGAAAGGACCTTTTGTTTGAATCATTGCCATATAATGTTTTAATAAGTACTTCTAAATCTAGCCACTTCCCTGGGGAAGAGACTCAGACCTAAAAGGCAGCATATAATTTCTTCTGAAGAGCATATTAAATAGAAACATATTAATTATACTAAAACATAATTTAAAATAATATTTATGAAGGTGTTTGTGATTATGCATATGGATGCACATGAGTAAAATAAGTAGGATGACTGTCCATCCTTTTTAAGGCAACTTTCCTGTTGATTTATGCAACTCTTGCTGATGACTTTAAACACATATTCAGGAGACACTTAAGAAAGTTAATGTTATAATGTTCCTATTCCTCAGTTTCCACAGGATGCAAGATTGCAGCTTTTGCTTTTGCATCAGCTTTTTTACACTAGATCTTGTGTAACAAATAAGCAGTAGGTCTGCTTAAAAAGACACCTCAGGGTAAGCTGTGAATGTATCATAAGCTCAATTTCAGTAACTTTCTGTCTGTTAGTGGAACTGATGCAGTAACTTGCACCAGAAACATCTCACTTCTGCCTAAGTTTCTTCTAAGAACCTTCATATGTCTAAATCCCCCAAAGAGAAATTCTGGTCAGGACACCATCTAAGTCCATATTAAACACACTCATTTCATGTGCCCAGTGGTTAAGTGATTCTGTAAGTAGGGAATCACATTCTTAAAGGTTTTCATTTGTCTGTGCTTATTGATGCCTCTGAGCACTGTAACCCCTGGTTAAAAAACCCACTTAGTCACTTTTACTATGTTTAGATTAAGTTAAATGCACCATAAACAATACAATTCTCTATAATTTTAAGAACATTTATGTGAAGGTAAATCATCTTTTTATCTAAATTACAGTGAAGAGTTAAAAACCCAGTCTTTTTGGACACATATGTCTTTTAGAAGCATTGCTCTTCTACTTGCATCCTTTAAGCCCTAACGCACGTTTGGCAATCTCCTGCACTGACCTCTTCAAAAAAGATGATGGCCCTGTGATAAAAAAAAAAGAGGAACTGGTTTATTTAAAGTTTCTCTTACTATCCATTACCCTGTTACATTAAAAAGTCTGAATCCTTATTGCCTGAATTATACTAAAATTAGTATTAGATTTAGAAGAGGGAAATTCAGTCTAAGGTTTTGGTTCTAAAAGGATTCACAATTTTTTCCCTTTTCAAGACAACAGCAAATAAGTGGCTCGTGGGCTTCAGTGACTATTGCCCCAATACTCCAGGATTACAGGAGTTAGGGAAGAGGTGATTCTGGAAAGCTGCCTAATTTTAGGCACACTGACTGCTGCCTCTTCTGGCATACTTTTAGTCATTTCTTTACCCTGGGCAACTTGCCATAGTATGTGGTGTGTAAATTATGCAGGAATCTACACTGAAATGCTCAGCTTTTAGGAACTCTGCTGTCCTTAGAAGCTTGACCAGGGGTAGCAGCAAGGTTTCTGGTTGTTTTCTTCTGCTGTTGCCTCATGACCCAAATGCTAGAGTTCAGCTACAGTGTTATGCTTGCTGCAGCTGCCATGGAGCTTTTGTACAAGCTTCTCATAATACAAAAATGAGTTGTTAAAATACAACTTTGGATTAGATGAAAGCAAAAGAAAAATCAGCTACATGTGTATGAAAGAAAGCAAAAATGAGGGATGTAAACACCTTATATTATTGTCAAGTGTGTTGTGAGACATATCTTTTGTTTCCTGAGGACAAAGAGGTAAAATGCAATCAAGGCATCACTTTAGTCTGCTTATTCCTATTTGTGCACAAACACAGTGTAGAAGCATTAATATCTCACTTTTTAATACAAAAAATGTATTAAAGTAGTAAAATATTTTATTATTGCTTTCATTTTTTGGGTAAGAAGCTTAATTCCTAGAAGACTGCAGGGAGAAAACCAGTTCCTCTCAGGGTCAGAGATCAGAGTTTTCAGGAACAGCAAGTGCCAAGAGCTTTAGAAAGGCCATTTATTTGTTCCTGTTGAAATGAGGCAGGGGAACTTGGACACTTTTTCTGCACAAAAGGAAATTCTCAGTTTGTTTGAATTTGGGTTTAGTGTAGACAGTTTAACTGATAACACTCCTTAGCAGTCTGCAGTTTGTAAAATAGGTGGTTGAGAGCCGTAAGTCTTTGCCATCTGGGTTACATGTACGGCTGTATGTAAACCCACTTCTTTGTCCAAGTTCTTGACTATGCTATCTTATCAATGTATCAGTTTTCAGATACTCGGGAGCAAAGGCTGAAAATGAAGACATAAACTTAAATTCAATATATGGCTGTGCTGCTGACAGACCACTGTGATATCTTTGCTGGAAGATAGTTGTACATATGTTTTCCCTCCATTTTTTCTTTGTTTAAGAGCCTGTCAGACCATCTAATTAATTTGCTTTGTATTTAGTAGTATTATCTTTTGTTTACAATGGCTTTTCTTCACATCCTCTGCGGGGCTAAGATGTCAGGGTGCTATGGATTTACCATGCATTTTTAATGCTGCCATGCTGTGTTTAACTTTCACTTTTCATTAGGCATCAAAACTGTGAGAATTAAAAGCCTGCTTTTGATGTTCCAATAAAAACCGACAGTCAAATTTGGCATAAGAGCAGGAAAAAATGATTATTTTTTTTTTAAAGTCTAATTTGATATTGAATACCCAAAATACAGAGTGGCAAGTAATTTTAGCATAAATACTGTAAAAGGCAGGTAAAAATAAGAATCTTTGTTATTAGTAAATCATCCTGAGAAAGTTTGGTTTGTAAAGCAATTTAACTTATTTTTGTTGAGATGAGTAGGTTTTTCACTCTGATACCAGAGAGCTGTGTTGGTAAATTCCTATAACATGGTCTAAAGACCCCAAGACAACTGCAAATATACAATACCTTTCTGTTGTTATAGAAATGCTAAAATAATTTCATAAGCATGTCCCCTTTTTATAAAGGGTTCTGCAATTCAGAATTTAAATGTGTGTGGCATGGAGAAGTAGCTGATTTGACAAAAATGTAGTTAGGAATAGAAGTTCTTGTCATGTAAACATTTTAGGTTTTTTTGACTAGCTGTTTCACTTTTAGTCTAGACTTCAGAGTACGTGTGTGTGTGTATCTATCTATGTCTGTGTGTGTGTATATCTGTAATGAGACCTAACAGACCTTCTGCCGATTAAAGTCAAAGAGGAGAGAACTAGGGGGAGAGGAGTGCGACTTGTAAATTGTATTTCCATGCACCTTGCTGAAGTGTTTTTAATCCATAACATGATCTTGTGCCTGTTTTGTGTTCCATACATATGCTATTTATAACTGCTTCTTCTCCCTTGATGCCAGAGCAGACGTAGTATTAGTGTAAAAAGCTGCATTACACCACACATCATGTCTGATTTTGAGAAATTCTGAAATTCCAAGGAGAGGTTTATCAATATGCGAAAGAACTTTGAGAAAGCAACAACATATTAAATTTGGCATCTTCAGAGTTAACAGCATGAGCTGCTGGAGCAGTTCATTTTGACATGTTATTTCTCAAGCCTTTTCCCAGTTACTTTTGTTAGCATGATGGGCTGGTTTGGACGACTTCATGGTTTTATGGCAGTTTGAGCACATGTGAAGGTGTTTGAGACTATGCTTGAGTGTCTAATTTAGGACAGTCTGCTTTAGTATCCCATTAAGTCTAAATTACCACTTATGTAAAGGTGTTTGTGACTTTCCTTAGTTTTGCAATGTCTCTTAAACATCAGTTCAAACATTTATGCCGTAACTCAGAGCTAGTTTACAGCTTGTGAAACTGATGTCAATACTACCACGTGGAGAAAGATGGACATCACTTGGAGCCACATCAAAAGGGTAGAAAGCATTCCTGAGTATGTGACCGTGTTCTTTCATTTTGGGAATAAGTCACAATGAATGCCATGTATATACCCAAGTTTTCTGGCAGTATTTGGTCTGGATTCGGTAGATTACTCCAGCTTTCCTTGAAGAGAAGGCAAACTCAAAGATAGTTAATTCTAGCTTAAATTAGCTAATGCTCTATTTCTTGTTTTATATTCTCAAATGTATATCTTTTAATCAATTTGTATTATCCACAGGTTTTTATATTACTAAAATATGACTTGTATTTACAAACATTTTCATCTGATATTTTTTCTTTATCCACGTTTCCTTGTACCCATGATAAAATGTGTAATCTATATGTATAAAACTGTATCATTCATCTTTGTATTTCTTTATTTTGCTCTGTCTTTGTTGTGTCTGTCTCTAACAGGCTCATCTCATCTCTGTATCTTCCTCATCTCCTATCCTTTGGGTTCTGTAAACTCCCTGAAGGTTCAGAGGTAGTATAAATACCTATTCTTGCTTGGGCTTCAGATCATTTCAAATGTACACCCATGTCTTCATCTCAGTTTCTTGACAGCATGCAACTCCTTGCTATAGTGATTTAAAAAATACCTCAGGCCTTTGTCAGCAGCTACGGCACACTTAAGAGAAGATTGTGTGGAATGCTGTTGTTTTGGGGGAAAAAGATGTGCCATTTCTTCATAAGTTCATTTTCTTAACATCAATTTGTAAAACTGCAAATCATAGCATTTTAGTTAAAACTGCATGACTTCATGTGAATTACGCTTGAGATTCAGGCCTAGCATTGGAAAAACAAATAAAGTGACTTCCTCATCCTCTGAAATGTATGTATCATTAGCGAGCATCAAATCTGCTTGTACTTATGCAGGTACAATGGGAATGTCATGCTTCTCCACTGATTTAAAATGTTATGTATCAAGAGGCCTAAACATACATATACAATACAGCCTGCAAAGATGGTATCACTGCTCTGTTATATTAGAATTTTAATATATATATTTAGGAAAACTTACTGTTCAATCCTGGATTTTTGATCTGAACAGTGTGTTCATTTAGATTTGGAAAATTGGTGAGTAGCTGCAGTGAAAAGCCTCATGATCGGTAGAGCTGGCTTGCAAATCAGAATTTTTTTTGAATGGGGAGAAATCTATATGGCCTAGGAAAATAAGCAATTTCTTTTCTGATGCAGTTTCCTTTGACGTGTCATTTGCATCATTTGTTTTGTGATTTGTATCTGAACACATTGTTCTTGGTTTCTGTCATTGGCATTCTAGAGAACTCTTGGTTTTTGATTAATAAATACACAGTTAAATGTCTTGGGCTTTAAATTTTAGGGAGTAAGAGTATGTTGTGTATGACATTAATTTACTGGGATTATTATTTTTTTTTAATTTAGCAGGACTAATAGTCTCAAAATGCTGAACTTTATCTGCAAATGCAAACTTCTGTTAGTGTAACAAATATGGACCTTATTTTGATGGATTTTGATTTTTGAGTGGCTTGGCTTTGCATGACATTTTGGTGTGAATTCTTGCTCTATTCAAAGCTCTGGCAATTTTGCATTATCTGAAAAAAATCCCATTCATTTTTTATGTACACCAATTTAAAATATAATTTTAAAACTGCTGATATTGGCTTTTAATACATAGATAAACCTTGGCACCCATTTGAATACGGTTTTATCTGTTCGTTATTAAGTTCCTTTGTATGTAGGCTGAATATTTCAATGATACCATGTTATGCATTTGTTTGATACTTTAAAAAATCTGAATGGCATTCTGATGAATTCTCAAAGAATGCATCTTTTCAGGTGCTTTATGTAGATGGTCTGCAGGATAATTCAAGGCCTTGAAACATCAAATTTATAAGGATTCAAAACAGTACACTGCATTCAAAAAATAAAATACTATATTTAACGATACAAAAATAAACATTTTGCTTGAGAGATCTGAAATGGAACTGTCAAGGGCAGGGCATGGAAGAGCTGAATAAATGGCAAGGCTATTGCTGCTCTTATTCTCTCTTATAGGGATTTCACCATTCTTACCATCCTAAACCCAATATTGCCAACTCAAAGTAGTAATAAACAATTGCAAGTGTTTTTCTCAGAGCAGATGTTTAAAACCTGGGTAGTGTTTGGTGTTAGTTTGGTGTGGGGTTTTTTTCCCTACTTCTAGTCCCTCTCCCTCTCCTCTTTTCTACATGATGCTTTGAAGGCTCCCATATGATATATTTTTTTTTAATAAATAACAACAATATATAATATATACATATATTTATATATTTAATAAATAAAATAAATTTTTAAAAAGGAAAAAAACTGAGTTTAGTGTACCTGTATTCCAGGCACAGTTTGATACAGTGGTGAGTGCTCATGCTTTGGTGGAAATCAGAGAGGAAATGCTTATGTTTGTTTGTTTGTTTTAGTCTGGGTATGAAGTGACAGCTCCTCTCTTCATTCATATAGCTCTTTAAGTGATTGCTGCTTCATGGGACTATCATGGTGCCAATAACTGTGTCCTTCATTCAGAGAAAACAATCAGCTGCTGAAATGATAAGTAGCTTGGGGATAAAGCACATGTAAAGTTGCCAACGTGCTTTAGCAGACTGAATATTTTTAATGATGTTAGAACACCAGTGTAGTATAGTGACACCAGTGTTCACTAGGTTGGTATGGGTATGCTTTTGGTCCTATTAGGAATTGCTCATGTGCTTAACAGTATTCACCCCAAAGAAATTTCCTTTAAATCAACATGAAATTATACTGAAAATGAAATTAATTTATGAATTTTTGTGGCTTCATAGCTCAGAAGTATAGGAAGCTACCAAATATAAAGATAACCATGTAGCTTTGCAGTCCTGCTCCTAGGGAGAAAGCCACCATAGCACTGCATCTACCTACTATCTATTGCAAAAAACACAGGCATTTCACAAAGTAAATGTGTATAACAGCAAAAAATCTCCCCCAAACCCAGTACTTTTTGTCTTACTTTTCTGTTAAAGGGCCACACAGAGACCAAGTTCCAAACTGGCATTTTAGTAACTGTATTGTTCCATAAGAAACACATGTTCCTACAGTGTGTTTAAGATGCTCTTTAAAAAATATTCCCTATGACTGTCATGTGAAAAGTGAAATTACCTGAATTCTCTACCTTGTGCCTTTGATTGTTATTTAATACAGTAAAAAAACCAAACTTCTTGTTCCAAGATCCAGAAAGCTGTCTTAAGTTGCAGAGCTATTTAAACATCTCTTACTGCCTCAAGGTAAAACTTGTGTTCTTTCAGATTACTCCAGCATATGGGTAAATCAAAGTTTGAGGTCTTCTGTTGGCACGGAAAAAGAACATATGCTATTCTTACAAACTTCACATACTTACTGGTTGTGGCTTTTATTTCCTACTATGTATATTTTTACATATTTTTCTCCTAAAAGTAAAGTGGACACAATGTTTAAAAGTTAGCCTTTGGACTCTTATGCTAATTGCTTAGAGGCTTTTGACACCTCCAATTATGATGTTAAAACTTAAGTATTTTTAACAGGTGGTCCATGCTCTGATTCTTTTGTTGGTCAATAATTTTATCTCCCTGGCAGATATCCCTGCTGTTATTTTCTTGAATTTTTGGGTCCAGGAGAAGAAGTATAAATGTAAATCCCTAATTAGCAACAGAAAGATTACTATTTCTGTTGCTTTCCTGTAACGTCTTTATAACATAGTATGCATATTAGTGTGAGTAATTATTGGAATTTTTGTGCCTTTATATATATCCTATAGAATATAGAGGAGTGTCTAAAAGGAAGAAATTAAGAGTTAAGAAGGTCTAACATTACTGGATTTAAAGTTTTCTGGAAGTAAGTTAGGGCAGAAATTTTTCCCTGAGTGCTTTATGGCTTCTCAGTTAGAATTCGTGAAAGGTTTTTTTGTTATTTGGAGATTATTAAAATCTCCAGAACAGTACACAATTCAAATCTATATGTTATTTATATTTAATAGTTATAAAGCTACAGGATGATTCCTGTAAAAATAATTCTAAGACTGCTAAATAAACAATACAGAAAAATACAGTGTGAAATAGTGTATGGGGGATACATAGTATGAGGGTGATGGTGTAACAATGATGGACTCAGTGTTTTTTCTTTAAGTTCTAAATAAAGACAAATTGAATGATGTTTTATAAGCATCTTGCATATTTAATTATTAAACTAATTTATAGGGTTTTTTTTAATATGAGTTTGTTTAACATGTTGCTTTGTGAAATCAATCCTTTATTCTTGTCATATGTAAATTCTAATACTGACTTATTTTTATCTACTTGGTTAGGTTAACATGCCTGTCATGTTTTGTTGTTTTGCCATTCTCTGTTTATTTCACTGTAATGCTGAACAAAAGCCCTGATTTCTATTCTTGTTTTGATTTGTCCTTGTCCTGAATCAGGGAGAAAATGGAAATACTTACATTTTTAAGATTGATACATTTAATAATAAGATATCTAGGAAGACAGTTTAAAACATTCTGTTCCTGTACTTAATCAAAGTGAAATCTTTCTGGCTGTGCTACCAGGATGCAGCACAAGAGTCTAAAATCTGGTTTGTGTCTTGGGAGATTTGCCTACTGGAAAATGAGATGTTGATTTTCATGAAACCCAACCTTTTCCTTGAGCAAGTGTTTCAACTGGGAATTTATGACCAGACTTAAATAGGGATACTGTAATGCTTAGCTGTGACAGAAGCTGGATACTTCAGTATTTTGGCAGTGGTTGAGATACTCTTGCAAGTCTCTGGTCCTGTTCAGACTGGATCCTGGGAAGTGCTCTGTTTCCTGGCTGTGGCTGAGGACACGCTTGGACCGCAAGCATGTGTAACAATGGTGTGAAGGGGACACGCCATGGCTTTTTGAATTGCCCAGACAATGTGCCTAGCTTAGGACTTTCTGACTGTCTTCAAGTATCGTGAACATATGGTCTTTGTTACTGTGCAAGTTTAGGTTGATTTTCACCAGAACCAATGTTTTCACATCATCATTTCTCAGTCATATGAGAGACTTTATTTGCTATGGAAACAAATATATGCTGGGCACGAGATGCTGACTCTGGGCCAGTTGGACTCTGTAGTTATTTCTGGGTATGTGTTAGGGCAGTAAGAGATAGTTGGCTCATATATTTGGTACTTTTTCCTCTACTTTGTTGTGGTGTTCAGAGCTGTGCGTGACTCCTGCCATGCCAGAGAAGGAGGAAAAGTGAAGGCAAGCAGGGAATGGCCCACCACGCTGTGGGTTTGTGTGCTGCCCTATTGCCAGCCCCACACCCTCAGTGTGTGCGTGGTGGCCTCTGGCTATGCACAGGGTCAGTGTTGGCATTAAGTAAAAATACGCTTTATGTGACATATATTTGTTACTTTTTGAGCTTGTTTTTCTTTTTGAGCTTTTGTTGGCAAAATTTTGTTGGTCACAAGGCTTACTGTTTGCTTATATGAGACTGAGGCATGTTTAAACACTTCTCATCTCAAGATATTTTAAAAGCTTCTATAAAATACTTAACTAAATCCTCACTGAAATTTTTTAAAACGGTGTTTGCTGAAACATTTGTTCTACACATGTTAATAATCACATTGTTCAATACTGAGTTTTAAAATAATCTTAATTTTCAATACATCTATTTTTATAGCAGCCCACTTTTATGCTGGGTTTTGTAGTTGTTATAATTGGAACATTCTTATATACACGAGTGAGTAAATTTATGAAAATTAGTAATCCTGTTTTATTCAGTGAGTATTCTTGTAGACAGATATTGCCCAAAATTGGCAGCTCCTCAGAGTACTTACAAAAACTATGTGAATGCAGGACTTTCCTCAAATGTAATATCTTAAAAATCGTAAGCTTTAATTGGCACAGGAAGTTTGTCTTCTCATATTGAAGGGTATCTTTTACATTTTCTAAATTATGTTCTCCCATTCCTAACTGCACATGATAAATGTTCTGTCTCTTGAGAATGTGCTATTCTAAATAAGTCTTCAATTAAAATGCCATGTTTAGATGCTTCATGTATGTATGATGTGAAATATCTGTAGTTCTTTAATGTCTCTTTCATTAGATGTTGCTTTATTATAGAAGTAATTGTTAGTATTCTGTAATAATGGTACTTTTTTTAGCAGGTCAGGTTGTTTCCCCACAGTCTGCTCCAGCCTGTATTGAAAGCAAAAATGATGTGAGCAGAGAAAACAGCACTGTTGACTTCAGCAAGGTAAGTGTTCACTCATGGTGAAGAGAGCTTCCTGACTAACAAATAGATCTATTAAATTAAATAAAATGAACCCATGTGAATCAGGAAAAGCTGTGAAGTGCAAATTTTACTTCAGCATTGAAGTTTTGTGTGTGCTGAAACACAATCTGTATGTAATAAAAAAGAATTTTTCATTTTCATGACAAATTACTTGTAACAGGAAATCACATATTAGGAACATAAATTTATTGCATGATTATCATAGGTGTATACTTATAGAGGGGATTTTTACAAATTAACAGAAAATTCTCTAAATAGGAAAGTAATTCAGAATTTTTATAATTCAGATTTACCTCTCAGATTTTTACTTTTTTTATAAGTAATGCATGAATGCAAACTATGCTTTTTATAACCTGAACTCGTGGATTCCAGATGTCTCAAACAGAATGTGTTTCTGTAAACCTATAACTTAATTCTTCTGGCAAGCCAAGATATTTCAGTACACTTCACAAAAGATGTTAACTGTTCAGTAGTGGGGATTGCAATGACAGTTCAATGTTAGATAGCAAAGAAAAGCAAACAGCTTCTCAGCTTTAATTTAAAGGAGAATCCCAATTTGTTTAAAAGTCTGTATGTACCTAAAACAAACTGTCACATTAGATACAGATGGCAGACCTGACAGGGATAGATGACTTCAGCTGACACATTAATACAACAAAGGTTGAGTAAGTGAAGAAAGGTGATTTTAAACCAAAATTCTGAAGAACAGCACTTTGAGTCTGTTAAATCTTAATGTTAGTGCAACTGAGCTAAAAGTAGAGTTATGTGATTGCTCCATCTGGTGCCAGACTTATTTCCTAGCAGCAGTAGCTATTTGCACCATTTGAATTCTTGACTGAACATGCCAGACTAGGAATGGTATGTGGCTGAAATAAAGACGGGAAACAGATCTTTTTGTCAAAAACAGCAAGAAGAAAGGAGGCTGGCTGGGGATGTATTATGGACCAATTTCATATAGAGGTAGCAAGGAGATCTATAAATAGTGACAAGTTTTAAAAATTTAATGCTAATACTTTAAAAATATTTCCAACCAAGATTATAATGCTTTAAAAAGTCAAGTATGATTTTGGTTTCCTGATATTTATATTAAATGTTAACTAAAACAGATTGTTTTGGCAAGCATTCTAATATCAACATGTAAAATATTATAAGGTACAGAGGTGAAGCTTCTAACAATCCAAAGGGAATTACATGACTCTCAGGAATGCTTTTCTTGCGTGGTTCCCCAACTGCTTTGAGTGTTGTAGGATCAAAGTCCCAGTCCATTATCTAGCTGCAAGATGTTTGTATTAATAAAGAATGGAGGCTGCGTCATTTATCCTTCGTTCACAATTTGTGCAGTGCTGCAGCTTTTGCTGATAGAAAGAGCTCTTCCTATTCAAACTGGCCTGGGAAGAGATCAGCATATCATCTTTTGGCTAGCCTTAGCAGCATTAGATACCAACAAGGATGTCAGGAATATGAAGGAATGACTTTTGTTTTCAGGAATGAAATAACAGCAAAGGATTGTAAACTAAATACCTTTTTTGACTACCTTTAAATAGATCCATTTATCCTTTTGAAGTTGCATAAGTACAATTTCCCCTTGAAATGTGCTATTGCAATAACTCCCAACGGTTATAATTGGAATTATATGCACATATTGAGAGAAAAGTAGAGTAGTACACTAATTTTCTCTTGAGTGTTGTGATTTCTTGCTCTAATTTTCTTCCATGTATTAATTTCATTTGTCTTTACAAAAAAGCACCTTTGACTACCTCGGATATCCTCTGCTTGCTAATCTATCTCCCTTGGGCTGCTTCTAATATTCCAAATTTTGGAGTGGATTCAAAAAGCTAACTTAATCTGAATACAGTACTGAGACGGTGTTGATTGTATTGGTATTTATTTGTGAATAATATGAGACATGGCACTAAAAGCTGTCGAATGTTACTTCAATATCATAAAGAGGCAGACGTAGTTTCTGATGTTTGCACTTGTGAATGTGTCACTCCTCTTCCACTGGGGACACCGCGAGGACTTTGTATTCCGGGGTGATGTGGAAGTGATCCATCACAGCACCACTTTGTCCTGTGTCTGAGCAGGATGGGATGGCAGTTTAACAACTGCATCTGACTGGTCTTCTGCTTCTTATGGCAGAGCCTGAAGGGAACCCTAGTTGTCCTGAAATGCATAGAAACTGCACCCACATACCTTTTCATGGCAATATTCCTGTGCTCCACCTGTGTTTCTGAATCAATCACCAGTCCCATACTGACAGAGTTTGATCTTTCAAATACCATGTGAAATAATAAACTTGTTTTTGAATACTGGGTAGCCCTGCTTAAACATAAATTGGATTAATATGTGTCATGGCTTTCCTAAGAAGTGATGTTGTGTATTTTCTGTTTGTCTTCATGTCAATTTATGTTTGGTTCTGGGAGAGACCACTACCATTCTTTTCAGTTCTTGAGTTGCCCTGGAGGGGAATGGCCTCCAAATGAGTTACTTTGGTTTATGTTTAATCAGAGCTTACTGGCACTATTTAGTGCAAGATCATGAATGTGACTCAGGTTAGGGTGCAGATTAGGATGCACATGAAGTCTTTCCAGCTAAATACCTCTTGGGATAAGAGATGTATAATGGATAGGTTAGATGAAACATTCGAAAGATGTAGCTTCTGCCATTGACCCAAATTCACTCCAGGGCCATCTCTGCTCTCATTATGTAGCAGAAGCAACACCAGAGGTTTGCTCAGTTTGATGCTTCTCTGCCAGCTACTTCCCTTTTAACTGGGGCTCTGTTCACTACCTAATAGCCTTTGGAATCTCAAGCTGATAAATAGTACAAGAGACATATCTGGAAATACTTTCTGGTAGACGGGAGACTGAGTGTTTCTTTCAGACATGAATCTTGATCCTGTGATCTGTATGTTAGTGGGACCTTAAGGTGACAACTGTAGCATGTTCTACATGAGACATTAATCATTAAATGTTAAATCCTTTCACAAGGTAAAATCGGTACAGAATGCACATTGCTATGTGCCTGAAAGACTATTTCCTTTTTCTCAACTATAAATGACCTATGACACCAAAAGTAGGTGTAAAATGAGTCTGTTTGGGTTTTGTACTTAATTCTGAAAAGCTATTTTGTAATTTGAGTGGGGAATAGAATTTACCTTACTGATACTTCACCTTGAAAAAGTACTTGTTCTCCAACCTTCCAGGCTGATTTGATGCTTGTTTAACTGGGAGGTGTTTAGTCATCATCCTTGATTAGCTTAGGGTAACATTAGACATCTCTTTGTGATCTCAGTGAAAGAGGATTTCGTTACACAGGCAACTGTGTTATATCTGAATTCTGATTTAGTGCCAGAGCCATTTGCAAGAAAACAATTTTCTAAATATTACCAAAAACTATGCAAACTAGTATTGACAGATGGCTGTAAGATAGACATTAAAATGGTCCACTTTAACAGTTTATATTGGATTTGGTTGCTGTTGTTGTGTTTAGATTAATAAAAGGAAAGCAAATGACAAAAATTCATGCATTTTGAAATCTAGACAATACTGGTGCATAATGAAATCAAACATACATTATATACTCTATTACTCCGTGTCAGTCTTTGTTACAGAGTAACCTCTAGACTGATACTGAATAAATACAAATGAACATATTCCTAGGCAAATACCTTGAGCCATGTCATGATGGAGCTGTTTCTCTGTCTTTTCCTATCATCCCTGCAAAAGTCAGCATCACTGCCTTAAAACTCCCGAGTTTTTATTCTGCTTTGTTCTTTTAATTTACTCTGGGGACAGTCATGGTCATAGCTTTTTTTCTGTTAATTTCAGCAGAAGGGCAACCTTCTTCCATCAAATCCAAAACCAAAACCACATCCCAGTTAGAGTAGTAGTAGAACCTTCTTATTGAGATTATAATACAACAACTATGAAGTTCTGATTTACAGAACTAATTATGAAAAATAAGGCATCTGAATTTCTTCTACTGTTATGACTTTACTGATTCTGTTATGAATTATTGATGTTGTTATGATTATTGATAAAAATATGACTAGAAAATTAATACTGTATTCTTAAGATTTTGAATGTGATTTTTTTTTTGTCTTTATAAATAAATAAATTCTGCAGTGCTTTTAAGTATGTTTCTGAGAAAAATTAGTCAAATAATTGCAGAATAGTTGTTTGGTTCTGAGAAACTTTGTTTTTTAAAAATATAATTCAACAGACAAGAATAGTGGAAACTGTATAATTGAAATAAATGATTATAGTGCAGTGACCAGAAAGTGTCTGTCAATAAATCACGGGAAAATAATCCCTGTGAATAGCTTTTAGAATTTAATTCAGTATACTTTTCCCAGGTTGACCTACACTTCATGAAAAAGATACCACCTGGAGCTGAAGCATCAAACATCTTAGTTGGTGAACTGGAGTTCCTGGACCGTGCGGTTGTTGCTTTTGTTAGGTTATCTCCTGCAGTGCTGCTTACGGGGCTAGCTGAAGTTCCAATCCCAACAAGGTACAGTTGTATTTATTTCTTTTCATGTTTTCCTGACAGCCTTGTGGAGACAGGGTGATGTGACCTTCAGCTTTGTAATTTATTATGTTATGAATTTGCTTCTTTCTTTAACAAAACCATCTCTTAGAGACATCTTTCCAGTCATCCTTTAAATGGATGTATGGGTATTTTCAGAAACATGCCATTTGTGTGTGCAGATGATAATATTTGGCAGAAGTAGAAATGGTGGTTTGTTAGGTTACAACACAGTTTATCCTATACAAACTGGTAATACTGCAGATGGAATACTAAGGTGAAATATTCAGCTTAGAATATTTCATCTGGAACTGGAACTACTTGTGTGACACTGCATTAATTATGTCCAGAAGAAAAAAAATGAAGAAGGAATTGAGTAAAGGGAAGAAACAAACAATGTGATTTGATTGACTAGGGATAGTGAATGGATTAACAATATGCTGTAAATGTCACACTCCTCTAAAAGTTACTTTGTAGATACTTGCATGGTAATGAATGTGATTTTTACCCATAAATTTTTATTAGATTTTTTTTTCTAAATTGAAACTTTTTCTGATGAGGTATTTTGGTTCTGAGAACAAATGATGAGGAATTAAAAAAAAAGTATATTTTATAGTCAAATAAAAAGCATTTAAGTAGATCTGTATATATATTGTTTTCTGCTAGGTTGATTCAGATCAAAACTCCAAAGTGCTTCTTCCATATGAGTTCATCGACTTAACTATTACAGTCTCTCACTGTTTTTTGGTATTGTGCATGTGTTTGTACATATATTCTGTCTCTCTTTCCCCTTCCCTCTTTTATTTTCTATAAAAGTAGAATTCCAGCTGAAGACAGTAGTTTGTTCCAGTTGTTTGGGACACTCAGGAAGGAGTGTTATGTTATGGAATGCAATGCTGACACTCAGATCCTTGCTCCTAGTCAGATAAACAGTATAAAATTTTCTTTAAATTGTAGTTACTTTGTAGCTGCTTTGGACATGACTTTTTTTTCTCCTTTTCTAATTTTTGCATGTGTATAAGGAACACTGAGGAACTGAGCAGGCTTTGGAAAAAAAGCTTCAGAAGCCTTTCCTCATAACTTCCCCCAGCTTCCCACAAAAAAAAACCCCAAAAACATCAAAAGGAAAACAACAGATTTCTTTATGTTTGGACAAAAGAAAATTAAATCATTAGAAATTAGGATAATTAAGAATTTCTGCAAAAATGTTTATTTAAAAAAAAATGATACTGTCAGTAAAAAAAAATGTTTCTTTTGCATTTTAACAATACTAAGAACTTCAATTATCTCATTTGATCTTGCCTTTTGCATTTCATAGCCTTTACTAGCCCCAAGCCTAGAGTAGAGGTTCTCTAGAGCCTTAACGGGAGTAAGAACAATTTAAAATCATTTTTATTTGGGGTAATTTAACTTCCCCAGTATTTCAATAATGCTATGACTACTACCATAACATAGTTGATTCCATTGAATTAACAGAATTAAGTAACTTCATCATCATAGAATCATTTAGGTTAGAAAAGACCTTCAAGATCATCAAGTTCAGTCAGTACCCAGCACTACCAAGTCCACCACTAAACGGTGTCCCTAAGAACCGCATCTATGCATTTTTAAGTACTTCCAGGGATGGTGATTCTACCCCTTCCCTGAGTAGCCTGTTCCAATGCTTGACCACCCTTCTGGTGAAGAAAGTTTTCCTAATATCCAATCTAAACCTCCCCTGGTGCAACTTGAGGCCATTTCCTCTCATCCTATCACTTGTTACTTGGGAGAAAGAGACCTACCCCCACCGTGCTACAACCTCCTTTCGGATAGTTGTAGACAGCAAGTAAGGTCTCCCCTGAGCCTCCTTTTCTCCAGGCTGAACAACCCCATGTTAACGTTAATGTGTTCTGTGCATAGCTTATAATTGCATATATTTATTATGTAAGATAAGGTTTGTTATGTAAGGAGGTTTTGATAGTCTCAATCAAGTCTGACTGTGAAGCTTAGGATGTATTTTTGGAAGGTTTTTTCACATTTTTTCTAACCAGAGCTTCATGTTTAAATGCATGTGTGAGAATCTTGAAGGAGATTATATATAATATTTGTCTTAGAGGTTCTTCTAGTCCAATTTTTAAATAAGTATTTCTGTAGTATGTATAGCTACTTTCAACCATTTATCCTCTACAGTTTTCTAATTTACCTTTTATTTTCAGATTTTTGTTTATTCTTCTTGGACCACTGGGGAAAGGGCAACAATACCATGAGATTGGAAGATCAATTGCAACATTAATGACTGATGAGGTATTTTTATTCATGGCTTGGTTTTAGTAATTTTGTACTGACTGAAGAGGTTTAATAGGGAATCTCCAGTGTGGAGTCGTTCAGATGAAATGTAGCTAATCACGCTTATGATGCACAATTAGCATTTTAGTTCATTTCGTGATCCTGTAACAGCCCAGATTATGCTGCTGTGAGGAGGTAACAAAATGAGAAACAATATTCCCAAGCAAAGATGTCTCTGCTGATAATATTCCATTTTACACAGTTATGTTCCAGTGGAATTAATTGTGTTCTAAACTGTAAAATCTCTAGATCATTTAGCACCCATAAGGATGTTTTTCCATAGCAGCCAGAGCTTCTATGAAAACTATATACCAGAAGCTCTGGTCAGTTGAAGCTGAGATTGATTGTTTGGTGGGAAATGCATGAAGTGCTTTCTATGTCAGAGAAGAGGAGTCATCGTGAAAAATGCTATGAGAGCATTCCTTTGCCCATCTCTTTTTTTCTTCCACATACACTTCTCCATTTTTCACAGGTGTTCCATGATGTTGCTTACAAAGCAAAAGACCGCAATGACTTGGTGTCTGGAATAGATGAGTTTCTTGATCAGGTTACTGTTCTCCCTCCTGGAGAGTGGGACCCAACAATTCGAATAGAACCACCTAAAAATGTTCCCTCTCAGGTTTGTACACTGTAAAATTTAGATGCTTTTAAATGTTGTGACAAATTTTTACTATGTAGAATTAAGTCTCACTAATTTAGCATTTAGCAGAGTTACTATGTAGACATTTTGCATGCACACTCTCTCATTTTTTTCGGTTAATTTGCTTTAAGACAACACTTGTCTTGCAAGCATACATTATGGTGATGGCATTTTGTGTACTTCAATACTGATTCTTTCCTGAATAAAGACAGATAGTTTTATCTGAAGGTCTTAAATTCAGGGGTGATTAGTCATAAACATCTTTGATTAATCTGAACATCCATTGTTTGCTTTTCTTCTAAGACTGTTGCAGGAATTGATCAAAGCAGCCTGGCTTACTACTCTTTAAAATATTTTCTGCATTCAATTCTTTAGATTTCTTGGACCACAATTCCTTTTACTGTTTTCTGTTATAGAACTCCTCGAGAGCTATGAAGCGGTTACGTTGATGAATCTTACAATAAAATGTACATGTTTAGTCTTTCAACTCTCAAAGCTTGTTTCCTCTGCTAAAATTATATTTTGGTTGGTAAGACCCATGAGAAGTATCTTTTCCTCCTGGCAGGAGAAGCGTAAGATCCCAGGAGTGCCAAATGGAACAGCAGCCCATGGGGATGCAGAACAACCTGGAGGACACTCTGGACCAGAACTGCAACGCACTGGAAAGTTAGTGAAAACATATGCAAAATCTTCAGTGTTATAAGTGATGCACTTCCAAAGGAATCATAATGGTCTGGTTTTCTCTCAAATGACTGACTTTGGCATATGATTGTTTCAGACTTTTTTCCTGATTTGCATAACACAGTTGGAAAAAAGCAATACATGCTAATTTGCAGAGAGGCGGGGAGGGAAAGAGGATTTGAATTTTCACATTGTGTTTATTGCAGGCTCCTTTCTCCATTATTTATAAAGGTCAGACCTCTGTTAAACTTGATTAATGTTTCTTTTGTACAGCACAAAGGAAAAGTTGGGAATATTATGAAAGCTTTCAACTGTTTTGTAGTTGAAGTTTCTGGGTTGTGCAGCTCTAGCATTTCTTTTTTACCTCAAAAAAACATAGTATGTCCTGGTACGTGAAGCTATGATTGCCATGATGGCTGCAATATACACACATTGGAAGAATTTGCCCCAAAGAACACTTATGTTCTCTTGACTAGTATTGTGTGGTGTAAGTGCATCAGCTGTCAGTGGTTGCCTTAGTGCACTGTAGTTGTGCGACAGACTTTTCTTTTACCTTGCTGCCTCTTGATATTTAAACATCGTTCCTACCTGCATAAGGCTAAAGATTCAGCTGAACTGTTGGTGTACACAGTGGGGCAGAGGAGATGATGGCTAGTCTGGCTGTAAGCCGTTCTCTCACTGGTGAACCTGGTGAGTGACAGCTTGAAGAATTTTTCTGATATTTGGGAGGCAGTGGCACTTTGTCTTCCTCTTTACCCCAGCAACATCTGATACATTGCATGCCTGTTAGAAAAGAGCACTGTGGGGATATATACTTTAACTGTATGGTATATTGTTAGGGAGCGTCTGTTCCTAAGTGTTTGATTATATTTAGCATAGTGTAAATGACAAAAGATGACAGTTCTTGTCCTTGGAAAATTGTGGCCTACATTCAGTTCTATCATCAAGTGTATTTAGGAACAGGTTCTCAAATAAAAAATGTGAAGCTGTATATGTAGACGTGTGGGCAGAGGGGCACTGTGGTAGCTCTCTGATTAAACAAATGCAAAGAATAATTTCACACAATAAATGGGATTTTATGTGTGGGGGCTAACAACTGTTCAGGAGTTTTGGGTCTGGATGATCAGATGAAGATTTTATAAAAGAAACATACAAATTAGTTTTTTTTAAAAAACACAACTTTCTGATTAAAGTTATGAAGACAGTGTTCCCAGAGACTTTTTTTCTGGGAAGGATGAATTATAAGAGGATGTATCGTTTGATCAAGAGACAATAGCTTCTCTGCAGTATATTTAAAGCAGTACTGTGGAAGAAACCTTGGTATGCCTTTTTAATTAATTTGATCTCTCTCTCTCTCTCTCAGATTTTTTGGAGGATTGATTTTAGATATAAAAAGAAAAGCTCCCTTCTTCTGGAGTGACTTCAGGGATGCTCTCAGTCTGCAGTGTCTGGCATCGTTTTTATTTCTCTACTGTGCTTGCATGTCCCCTGTCATCACGTTTGGTGGTCTGCTGGGAGAAGCAACTGAAGGTCGTATAGTATGTGTTAAACCTGAACTTTTAAAACAAACTTACATTCCTAGGGTTGTGGTTAGTATTTTCTTACTGTTGTGTGAATCACCTTTAAAGATTGGTGTTTCAATGTTTAGAAGGCTACAGACTAAGACATTGCAAAAAGAACCTGTTTGAAAATTTATGGACACATCTCTCTGTATCACATTTAGAGTGCGATAGAATCACTGTTTGGAGCATCCATGACTGGAATTGCCTACTCTCTCTTTGGTGGACAGCCTCTCACTATACTTGGCAGCACTGGACCAGTTTTAGTGTTTGAGAAGATCTTGTTCAAATTTTGCAAGTAAGTGAAGGTCATGATATGCATCATCCCTTGGGTGGTGTTAGGTAAAAGTAGAGACACCGACCCCAAAGTTCCAACATCCGTAGAATATCAACAGTTTGTTTTGGAGTGCACTGCTTAGGCTTTCAGAGCCTGAAGATTACGCAGTGAATGAGACGAGTGATTGGTAATGCAGAAAGATTGGTGGGTTTTTTACATTGGTTTTTGTTTGTTTAGAAAAACAACTGTTTTGAAGGGAGTGCAAGCTTCAGGATGCTTTTTGTTTTGGTGGAGTTTTTTGGTAACGTTTTCTACTCTGAGACAATACTTTTAAACCTGTGGTTTACCTCATCCCTAACTCATGCAAAAAGTGTTACTTCTCACCCAAGAAGTCATTGCAGTAGCAGTGGTGCCGTCTTTCAGTGGTCACTAATATAGGCCCTGCCCTTTCTCCCCCCAAGCAGAGGAGTGAAGCATCATGCCAGAACAGCATATCCCCACATTTATGTTAATGTGCTATACATGACATGCCTCTGCCACAGTGTGGGTAAAAATTATGTCTGCATCTTGGCAACCATCATGCTTCTCTCTGATCTTCTCTGCTTTTCTGTCTCATTGCTGTGACTTCTGCACCAAGATCTCTTGAACCTCCTGAGCAACATAGAGTAGGAGACCCTACCTAACAGCTCAAAAGCTCTTTTGTCACCTTCAGGTAGACCTTTCAGTTCTCTGTGATTAATGTCACCCAATGTGTTTGGAGCTCTATAATCATATATAATAAGCACACAGGACATCGATGACAGTTGTTATTATAGCTATTCTTGCAGCTTAAGAAATTGGCAGATGTTGGCTGTTCACGAGGCAGGATATGGGATAAAAAGTGGGTGGACCTTACACACTTCATGTGTGTGACTACTCTCAAAGTTGCTTGCTCACTTTAGTAGAGACAGAGATCTTTGCGTCCCATTAATTGGGAGGAGAGTTCAAGTGAGGAGGTGATTTGACAGTATCTTCAGTTCACAATATGTAAATAATTTCTGATTTAGACTGTCCCCAGAATTGCACATCCCTAGTCAAAGGAAATTTTTGAGCTGCCTCTTCTCCATTTACTATGGTTGGACAAAAGAGAAACTGTTTAATTTTTTTGTTGTTTTTTTTTTTTTTTTTTAGAGAATATGGGTTGTCGTACCTTTCTCTGAGAGCTAGCATTGGTCTGTGGACTGCAATCCTGTGCATCATCCTTGTTGCAACTGATGCAAGCTCCCTAGTCTGCTACATTACCCGGTTTACTGAAGAAGCTTTTGCTTCTCTTATCTGCATAATTTTCATTTATGAGGCCTTAGAGAAGCTCTTTCATCTCAGTGAGACATATCCAATCAACATGCATAATGATTTGGATCTGCTGACAAAGTACTCGTAAGTAAGATTTCTTCTGTTAACACTGGGTTGGTTTTTTTTTCATAGGTTATGTTTTCTCTGTAAAGAACACAAACCAGTGCACAGCAGGAAAAGTTTGCAGCAGCTGCAAGCTTAACATGTGGAAGCTATTGAGTTAGGCATGATGCTGGCATATGAAGGTAGTAGTTACTGAGGGTATATGTACAAGCAGTACACGTTTACTTAAGATAAGTAAAAAAAATATCTTGGAGCTTTGAAAAGTTTACACACATGCAACTTAGGGAGTCCTGGAATAAAAAATAGGACTTGAAGGGACCTCAGCTTTAGCTCTGTATTCGCATTTTTATTTAATGAGGTGTAGCTCAATGATGTTTTGCTATAACCTTGTTCTGATGATTTATAATATTTTATTGGGTCTTCAGGCAACATTTTAATATCATATTTATATGGTTTGAGTTTTTTTCTTTCCAAATTGAAACATTGACCTATCTAAAAAAGATGTAATTTGATGTACCTCTTTTATTTTAACCTCTCTGGCAATTAAGGTTTAAGCTCCAGGAACTGAAGTAGATTTGGAATTGTTAGGTGCTTCTCATTGGTGATTGATTTTGTTGTAGTCAATTTGTTCTTAATAACAAGATTTTTAATGACTCCGTTTGAGCATCTTTACGTTATTTTGGAGCTTTGACAGGTAATATTCTACTTGGGGAATAAAAAAGGGAATGGCTTTAATCAATATAGTTTCATTTAGACAAGATCCTAGTCTGTCCTGAGGCCAATTACACCTGGTCACCTCAGCAACTAAAATGTCATTAAAAAGCATTTTCAGAGAAGATTGCCCTCCAGAAATGTTTTTATTATTTAACTGAACCTATTTGAACCTTGTGCATGAGCAGGGTGGAGCCCAAAAGGAACAATGCTTGAACAATGCCACATCTTCTGTTCACTGGAAAAACAAGAGTGTCTCAAACAAATGTCTCATTTGCATTTTAAGCTGGGAAAACAAAACACAGCAACTGCGAAAACATTTGAGCTTTGTGTATGTTATCACTGGAAAAATAGTTAGCAAGTCCTGAATCTGAATGCATGTTATACACCTTAATACGCAGAAGAAGTTAAATTATAGAAACTGTAGTTCTGATGTGATATACTCTCTCATCATACTGAAAAAATATTCCTCTCCAATAGTTTAATCAGTAGACAAAAGAATATTAATTTGAAGAGAAAGCAATAAGCTTCAAGAGTAGACCATGCATGCAACTGAGGTTATATGCTGATCTTATTTAACTTCAGTTGTTTGAAGTTGGTATTTTACTCTAAAGAGCCTCATATAGCACAGTGTTTATGGATTAATTTTTTTTCCACTTCAAAGTAGTCATCTCAAAGGGAAAGAGAATATGATGTTCTCATATGGTTTTGAAAAACAGATGTTGAAATACTCTGCAAAGACAAAAAACCATTCAGAAACCATTTAGCGGGCGGAGCTGAGAGGTTAAGATATGTAATGGAAAGCATAAACACAAATAGAGATATGGATTTCTGGGTAGCTAACTCTATTTGTGGTTAGCTGAATCCCGTGATGTCGCTTGAGATTTCAAAGAAGTAAGATTAACAGTCTTGCTTGCATAGGGGTACAGTGGTAGGTATCTCTATATTTTATGAAAGTGTTTTATCATCATAATCCTTATGTTTACAAATAAACGTTTTTGGTTTTATTTAAAATTCCGGTCATTGATCAGAATCCCAAATTGATTTTTGAAGGGTGTTTTTTACTTGCTGCCTGCCTTTTCTAACTGTCTTCACTGAATGTCACATATGTGGAGCACGCAGAATGGTAAAAGAGCAGCAATTGTTGTCCTGCAATTAGAGATATTTACTTGACCTGTCCTATGGTGTTAGATTTTACAAACACAGTTCCTGAAGAAGTGTCTTCCAGGTATTTGGAAGGAAGAATTAACCATTGCCTGGTTGTTTCAAACACATATATAGCTATAAAAAATATTTGATATAATAGTTATGTAGTTATTTATGTGGTTATCATTTCATACCTATATTCTCAGTTATTCTTTCACTGTGTAGATAGTACAAATAAACTGACTTTTAAACTCTTGCATTACATTTCACTGTTGGCATTTAAGTTGTATCTTCTACTTGCATCAATATACTATTTATTATTGATATCATGTCCATGGCAACTGACTCAACTATGTCTACAACTAGTCATTTCGGTATTAGTGATCAGCAGCATAGCTGTTATGGGATGTGGTTTATATATATATATATTTTTTAACCTTAAAACTGATTGATGGAAACATCAGTATGCATATTGATTGTCTTGCAAGAGCACATCTGCCGATTCCAAGGATCTGTGCTCTGAACGCAGCAAAACAGTAATTCCAGCCTTTTCTGTTCTTGCTCCTCCCTTCTCCTTTATCCAAGTTTTTGTTTGTTGTTTAGAACCAGCCCCAACAGGTTGGGAAAGTGGTGTGGCCTGTTGGAGCAACTCTACCATCAGTTCCCCAGTGCTTTCACAGCAGGCTTCATGCAACCTGAACTCCACGGGTTTGCTGGGCAGATACATATGTATTAATTATTCTGTCCAGACACAGTGGCCATTTGCCCAGAACATGAAGATACCACAATTATCATCCATCTCCATGGGATCATCATAAGATAAAAAATTTCAAATAACTCTCAGTTCCTCCTCAAACATCTGTACACATCTCAGTTCCAGAAGGTTCAGAAACCAGAAGATGAAAAAGCATAAAAGCTTACTTGAAATAAAAATCTCATTTTTGTGTACTTGAAATTGGGGAATATTACGTTCATAAAGAATTAGAAGCTGCTTCTGCAGCATCTGACTCCAGTTCTTCTACTTGTAGTTTAAATGGGTAACAAACTTGGGCTGAAACTGGTCCTGTCCTTAAAGGACCAGCATACTCTGTTACAGAAGCTAATTAGTATCTGCTGTTTTGCTAATTAAAACAGCTGTTTGCATTTTCCTCTTCGGGGATTTTAAAGACAAGTTTTTAATTGTTAGTAAAGCCTTGGCAGTTCTTTAATTAGCAATGGGTGAACTTCAAAAGGTTGAGCAACTCATTTCTCTTTGAATGCTCAGCCAAAGCTAATGTAAAACTTTATCTTGGATCTGCAATTCTGTGCTAGAAAACTCAGGTTATACTCTAAAATTTCTGTGTTATCTGTGTTCTGCCTGTTACCAACTAAAAAAGTTAGATGATAAATAGGTCAGGAACATTTTATATTTGAAGCTTTCAGTGTATGCTGTGGCCCAGCCCTCCTCTCTTCTCCCATGGGCTTTCTGAGGATCATCTGATGTCCACAAGCAGTCGGTCTACATCCCAGTACTGTTGCCTTTGCCCTGGTGAGTTTGACCCAGGAAAAGTCATTGGCATGCTGTTAGTACTGTCCTTTGGAGTACCAGAAAGACAAAGAAAATAGTAATTTAAAATGGTTGATGTATTTCACCAGATTGGAACCATATTTCAAGTGGGAAAGAAAACCCATTCTGTATTTTGGGTGGGTTTGGATTCTGTCATAAACAGTCTTTGTTGCAGGAGTTTGATGTGAAATACTGTACTGCATGCACCTCCTCCTACATTTAAATGAGTATAGGAGTATCTGCCATAACAAGCCTTAGAGATATAGAAAGAATATTCAGAACAGTTGGGATTTTTTTTTTCTTTTTTAAAAATCAAGTGGACCCAAATATTTGAAAATCAGCTGAAAGCCCTCTTAAAAAATTGTATTTACCATTTTACCATTTGAGGTAGAAGATACGAGTTTGAGTTTGTTATAGATTTGCATTTAAAAAAGACAAAAATATCTTTACTTGCATGTCCTAATTAATGTAGAACTAGTCCTAACGCACTTTTTACTCATTTTCTTTATTATAATTGTTTCTTACTCTTGTGTTGAAATATTGGCCCTAATCTTCAGGTGATCTACTTGAGGGCAAATCCATGAAGCATTCATTTGTGACTTTTTCTTAAAACATCACCTTTATGACATGGACAAGGCATTTATGAGCTAAATCAAAAGAAGGGCAAAGACAATGTGATTTTCAGTGTGCTACTGTGTTGCAATTTTTTCTTTTTAAACTGCATAGTTTTGAAGAAATTTAAATATAGCAGCTGCATTGTTTATTAAGTAAAATACATGTATTTTTTGATCTGGGCTCTCCCTCCTTTCTCCCTCCTTTCTCCCTCCTTTCTCCCTCCTTTCTCCCTCCTTTCTCCCTCCTTTCTCCCTCCTTTCTCCCTCCTTTCTCCCTCCTTTCTCCCTCCTTTCTCCCTCCTTTCTCCCTCCTTTCTCCCTCCTTTCTCCCTCCTTTCTCCCTCCTTTCTCCCTCCTTTCTCCCTCCTTTCTCCCTCCTTTCTCCCTCCTTTCTCCCTCCTTTCTCCCTCCTTTCTCCCTCCTTTCTCCCTCCTTTCTCCCTCCTTTCTCCCTCCTTTCTCCCTCCTTTCTCCCTCCTTTCTCCCTCCTTTCTCCCTCCTTTCTCCCTCCTTTCTCCCTCCTTTCTCCCTCCTTTCTCCCTCCTTTCTCCCTCCTTTCTCCCTCCTTTCTCCCTCCTTTCTCCCTCCTTTCTCCCTCCTTTCTCCCTCCTTTCTCCCTCCTTTCTCCCTCCTTTCTCCCTCCTTTCTCCCTCCTTTCTCCCTCCTTTCTCCCTCCTTTCTCCCTCCTTTCTCCCTCCTTTCTCCCTCCTTTCTCCCTCCTTTCTCCCTCCTTTCTCCCTCCTTTCTCCCTCCTTTCTCCCTCCTTTCTCCCTCCTTTCTCCCTCCTGTGACCTTTTTGTATTTGAAATGCCATTAGCATTTGCAGGTTGGCATAGCAACTCCCTTATTTCTGCATTCTCCTCCTCCTGCTTTTTCCTACTGCTGTAGCAAATATATCTCCAGTTAGTGAATCCTGTCTGTAACAGCAATGCACATCAGTTTTAATGTGTGTATGAAATATTAGGATATAATTTTTCCTAGGAAAGGAGAACCCTACAACTGGCTGGATTAAAAACAGAGGTTCTCAATAGGAAAACAAAATAAGTGTCGTGTGTGAAAGGAACGTAATATAGAAAGAAATCCAGTATTCTTTAATATATGAGCATTTTAAGATAGTTGTCTTGGAAAACAGAAGATGAGTTATTTCTCAGTGTGAGTTATTCTCAGACTGCTTAGGTCTTGGGACTTTATATACCTTTTGTTTTTTACTAATTCTTGTTTCAGACTGATGAGTTCATGTTGTTTTTAATAATTCTTTACCAGAAGTTACCCAATTATTAACAGATTACATTGAATAATTTTAAAGTGATTTCTTGGCATAGTAATATGCATATTACAATCTGTCTTGGTATTGACATGCACTTAAGCATTAGGAGTAGAAAATCCCACGCTGATGTAATTAAGGAGCCAAGATCATGTCAATCTCAGTATCTTTCGCAGGCTATAGAAACCATTGCCTCTAGAAGGCATTGTGAAGATTAGTTTTGTGCATACCACTGTTTGCACAAGCAAGTTTTAAATCTTTAATTATCTCTGTAACTTAATCAAATATATTATTATAGGATGCAAATTATGTTGTTTTATACCCTGTATTCCTTAAGGTGCAGGTGGAATGAGAAGTCAGTGGTGATAAGCATTTCTCATTAGGATCCCAGACATGTCATTGAATTCTGATTTCTGTAATGATTTCTTTGAACTTAGATATGAATATGAATTTTATAGGGTTTTTTCTACAATTAAGTAGCTGTGCCATATCCTGGGTGTCCTCCCCTATGGATGTCCTGCATCTTCTCAGAACCATAGAACTACCATCATTGAGTTTAACCGCTGGTTCCCTTTTGCTTCTTGATAAACCCTGGAACCCAGAAATTATTTTTCTTTATTCCATTTATTCTAGGATTTCCCTATGTCTGCCCAACCCAATTGACTCATTTTTATCTTTCTCTCTCTTTTGAGTCCAGGGAGTACCCACCTGGCTTCGTTCTGTCCTACTACTCATCCCCTCCACTTTGAAAGAGATCTCCTTGTTAAGCGATTCTCCACAGCACTCCTTTTGTAGTTGATAGGTGGTCTACACAAGGTCTTCAAAATCTAGAATGGCTTACATGAAATCCTTGAGTGGTTCTGTTACAGTACATTTATGTGTATTGATACACTACACCTGAACAATCAAAACTTAAGCTGACCATATAGCGTTATAGTATATTATAGTATATTATTTCCGTACCAGTGTTATACTGAATCCTTTCCTTGGCTATATGCTGTTTTAACTTTGGAAGCAGGGTGAAGTGACATCCTAGAACTATTTTTCAGTGAAAACTTTAATTTAAATTGTTAATATCCTGTGTGGTTACATTACTTTTCTGCACGTTAAGCTCTACGTATGGCAGTTACATATTGTAGTACTGCTAAGAATGTATGGACTGTATACTGCACAGGCAGCTAGTAAAGACCAACCTTTATGAGTAACAGTTGAGGCTGACAAAACTACAATGTGAATATAAATCTATTTTCTAGACTTTCCTCTTGACAGAATGTTATCCTCCTGACGTACTATCCAAAGAAACCCCATTATCTGAGATTTTTTCACTCTAACATCATTTTCCCTCCCTCAGATTCATTTCTATGTGTGTGTGAGAAATTGTTGTGCCGCTGAGTGCATCGCTTTCTGTTTTCCTCCTCAGCTTCACCAGCTAAACTATATAGACTTCCAGCTTTGGAGAATATACGTGGGTGCCTACTGATGTTCATGATTATCAGAGATGGGCTACTTAACATAATGACTCAATGGTCTAATTCAGGATGGCAGATCTCATGAATAAATGAAGAAAATTTTTTGTCTTGCAATGACAGCTGTGCTTTGAAAGGGTTTCATGATACTGAGAATAGAACTTAACTGACAAGTCCATTTCCCACCAGTATTAATTATTTTGTTTCCAGTCTCTTCTCCACTGAGACTTTGACTTCATTGTTATGAATGTTGACATGAGAAGGATTATAGTAAATATAATGCCAGGGATATACAGGTGCTGTAGGTGTGAGACAGCAGAGAAGTTGTCATGTACAATACTGTTGTCCCCTTCCCATAGCACTTGTTAGACAAACAGAAGGACTTTGAATGTCCATAATTCACATGAAGATGGTATATTTGGAGACAACCTAAACAGGCATAGCATTCTGCTATTGATACAGTTTCCTTTAGCCTTGTAAATGCAACATAAAGAATACTTGTGCATATATTCTAATACCTTACTTTTAAAACAAAATTAGTGATGTTATCTTCCATTCCATCTTCTCTTTCTGTCTCTATTATGTGATCAGCACACTTGCAGAGCATACTCTGTAACTTCCTCCTCATATTACCAAATATGTGCTCTAATATTCAGTGAGACGTATTGTTTAAACAAGCATATTTTGTAATTTATTTTTCATACTTGCCTGTTACTTTTTTAATAACATAAATACTCATATTGAGGAAATCTCATTCTCTATCTTAAGTGAGCCAGAAAGAGATTTTGCCCTTCTAGGAAGGGGAAATGCTACATTGGTTAATCACGAAGAAGCTGCAGTTGCATGTTTTATAGGTCAGATCCTTAGCTAGTATAAATAGATGTAGCTTGCAATGTGTGCATGGTGGAAAAATAGGAGCTCCAAAACAGTGCCTTATGAATTGGATAAAATCATCAATGCAAGTGCCCCTCCTAGTCTTGAAAACAGCATACTGAAAAATGGCACCTGCCTAGGGATGAATGGCCGTGAGGCTTTCAAAGGAGCTGCACCATCGAAATATGTTTTATTTACTCATGGAAACACTGTGCAAGGCTCTTGTCTAAAGGTCTTATGTTGGCTGTAATGGCAGCAGAATGGACTAGCACCACGCTGCATGTTTTAAATCTGTGTGGGGAGGAGAGCACACATTGACAGGTTAAAGAAAAGAAAATGGTGAAGAACAAGTCTGAAGAATCAGGGGTAAGAGGTGGAAATTAGAGGGGTTCCCCCACCTGACCCAGGTTAACTTCAATTGAACAGATAGGCCTAGGGAATAAATTTCTTGTTGTGTAGTAAACAAAATGTTATAGTCAGGATGAAACTGGTTTTAGTACAGAACCTTTCACTTGACTAGTTGTTGAGCAACAATGTTTATCTTCTAGTGCTGATCTGCAAAGGAGAGGGAAAATATTCCCCAAATTTACATATAAAATAAGAGTTTTCTAGTTTACTAAGCCATGTGCCCTTTCCGATTGTCAAGAGAAAGAGTGATAGTCTTTTTGGTGCTAGTAAGGACAGTAATAACTATTCCTTTCATGGAACAAAGACCACCACTAGTTGTCTGAGATGTCCTGAAGTTGCTGTTGTCAAATCCTAACTCTGTTCTTTAAAAACAGGATAAGTTGTAGGAAATGTTGTGCACAGTGAAGTTATCACAGAATGGTCAGGGTTGGTAGGGGCCTCTGGAGATCATCTGGTCCAGCTAAAGCAGGTTCACCTAGATCAGGTTGCACGGAGTCATGCCCAGGTGGGTTTTGAATGTCTCCAGAGAAGGAGACTCCACCGCCTCTCTGGGCAGCCTGTTCCCATGCTTTGTCACCCTCAAGGTAAATAAGTTCTTCCTCATATTCAGATGGAACTTGTGCTTCAGTTTTTGACCATTGCCCCTTGTCCTGTTGCTGGGTACTACTGAACCTGGCCCCATCCTCCTGACACTCACCCTTCAGATATTTTAGACATTGGTAAGGTCCCCTCTCGGTTTTCTCTTCTCCAGGCTGAACAGGCCCAGCTCCCTCAGCCTTTCCTCAGAAGGGAGGTGCTCCAGCCCCCTAATTGTAACCCTCTGCTGGACCCTCTCCAGTGGTTCCCTGTCTCCCTTGAACTGGAGAGCCCAGAACTGGACACAGCGCTCCAGATTGTGGCCTCACCAGGGCAGAGCAGAGGGGGAGGATCACCTCCCTCAACCTGCTGGCCATGCTTTTCCCGATGCGCCCCAGGATCCCATTGGCCTCGGCCACACAGGCACACTGCTGGCTCATGGGCAGCTTGCTGTCCAGAGCTGCCTTCCAGCAGGTCAGCCCCAGCCTGGACTGGTGCATGGGGTTGTTCCTCTCTAGGTGCAGGACCTTACACCTGCCTTTGTTGAACTTCATTAGGTTCCTCTCTGCTCAACTCTCCAGCCTGTCCAAGTCTTGCTGAATGGCAGTGCAGCCTCCTGGGGTACCAGGCACTCTGTCGAGTTTTGTATCAGCAGACTTGCTGAGGGTGCACTCAGTCCCATCATCCAGGTCATTGACGAACATGTTGAACAGGACTGGAGCCAGTACTGACCCCTGAGGAACACTGCTGACTACAGTCCGCCAGCCTGACTCTGCATCATTGGTCATAACTCTGATCTTTGCCATTCAGCCAGTTCTCAATCCACCTTGCTGTCCACTCATCTAGTCCACGCTTCCTGAGTTTACATATGAGGATGTTATGGAAGACAGTGTCAAAAGCCTTGCAGAGGTCAATGTAGACAACATCTACCACTCTCCCCTTGTCTACCCAACCAGTCATTCCCATCATTAGAAGGCTATCAGGTTGGTGAGGCATGATTTCCCCTTGGTGGACCCGTTGACTGTTCCTGCTGGCTGCCTCCTCCACACACTTCAAGATGAGCTGAGTCCCCCTTACCCTTTTTAAAGCCCGGAGTGACATTTCCTCCAGTCCTCAGGCACCTTCCTGTCCTCTGTGACCTTTCAGAGACGATGGAGAGTGGCTTGGCAATAAAACCTGCTAGCTTCCTCAGCGCTCGGGGGGTGCATGCTATCAGGGCTCATGGATTTGTGGGTGTCAGGTTTGTTTAAGTGATCTCTAACCTGATCCTCCTTGACCAAGGGAGAGTTTTCCTTTCTCCAGACTTCCTCTCTGGGAAACAAGAGGGCCGGCCTTGGCAGTGAAGACTGAAGCAAAGAAGACATTCAGTAACTCTGCCTTCTCTGTGTCCTTCGTCACCAGGGCAACACCTCATTCAGCAGTGGGCCCATGTTTTCCCTAATCACCATTTTCCTGCTGATGCACTTGAAGAAGCCCTTCTTCTTGTCCTTGGCCTCCCTCACCAAATGAACCTTAGCCTTCCTCATTGCCTCCCTGCACATCCTGATAACATCCCTATATTCCTCTCAAGTGGCCTGTCCCTTTTTCCATATCCCATAAACTTCCTCCTTCTGTTTGAGATTTGTCAGAAGTGTCTTGCTCATCCTTGCAGGCCTTCTGCGCCTTTTGCTTGATTTCTTACTTAAGGGGGTGCACCTGTCTTGAGCTTGGAGGAAGTGATGCTTGAATATTAGCATTAGTTATGATAGCTGCCTCAAGTTAGTGAAATTTATGAAACTGAGACTTGTGAAACAAAAGCAAAAAGAACTAGAAAAAATGTGGGGTGGTTGGGAGGACAAAGAAGAGAAGGGGGGGCTGTTATCAGTGACCTATACTGTTACAGCTGGATTAGTGCTAAAGATTTAGCTGAAGCCTTGATCCTTCTGTAAAAGGGAGAGAGCTACAGGCTCAAGAGGGGATACCAGTTTGTCAGCCAGTCCTAAAATGTATTATTTCTAACCTACCAACCTACCTTTGTTCCCCATCCCATTTTGCCAAGAGTTTTTGAGCACCTTGGAAGATGTGAAGGCAATAAAGACCCCTTGCTCTGGTTATTTTTCTAGGTAGCAGGCTCAGGCCATTATTCTTCTGTTACTTTCTCCTTCTGTCAGTTCTGATCTTAGGACAGTTCTCCTGCAGTTTCCTGAAGACTGTCTCATCTGAAATAGTTTTTTAGTCTACCTCAAATTTATAAGCCACTTTGTAATAGGCTGTATTATGTTTAAATACCCTAGAAGAAAGTAAGCTCCACTGATTTCTGCTTAGTTGCAAAATACAGACATTTTAAATACAGGAGGGAGGGAGGGTGACTGGGTATCTCGTGCCATTTTAGTTCTCTTAGCGCCTCCAGCTGCTGTGAAAACAAAGGCATGAGTCACCATAGACTGTCTGATATACGTGCCATCCCATCATGGATGTCACACATAACTATGGGGTACATAGGCACCCATGTTTAGACACCCTGGATTGCTCCTGGGAGATCAAAATGTCTGGCGGTAGCTCAAAGTGTAAAGATGCAAAAAGAATTCTTCTGTCATCAGTGTGATGAAATGGGTATATTGTTGAGATTAGCAGCAGAGATTTTTTTTTTTTTTCCCACTATAGTGGCACTTACACTCTTGCTACCACAACCAGTGTCAGGTTCTTCCCTGCCTATATTCTTGCCATGAAAACAGCTTCTTCCTAGCCATAATGAAAGAGAATCAAAGGAATCATTTTGTGCCTTTTAGCATAATGGAGATGATTGCTGGCTCCTTATTGCTAAAAGGCATGGGTGTATGTTGCTAAGTTGGTACTGTATTCAGAGCTGAATATGTTGCTTAAAAAATGTGCTTATAGGTGTTATGTATAGTCTCTTGCTCATTGATAATAACATAAACTCCACACTCTCTTGTAGGGGGCAAGTGCTCAGCACTTTAAACAATTTTACAATAACTTAAGAGCATTTGAACCTCCAAGAGGCAATACATTTTTACGTATTTCAACCTTCTGAGTAATATTTTGTCAAGAAAGTAGAAAGATGTGTTAGTAATCAACAGTTCAGTGTATTTTCTCCTGAGAGCTGACCTCTCAGAGTTAAAAATGACAAAGAGACTAAAAGTTTTAAAAGATTAAGGTAGAAATCCTTATTTCACTAATGTGAGTTTCTTCTTGCAGGTCACTTGTGTCGGGAAATAGTTATCACTGAAGCAATTACATCTGTTATGAAATGTCACATTTTGGTAGATAATCTTGTATGTTCCGGCACTGAATGGTACCTCCTGTTGTGTTTTCTGGGCTGGACATGGAGTGTCTTACTATCTCATATTTCCATAATGTTAAGCAATTAGTGTGATGCTGGAGACGGTTACACCATGATACAATCTCACATCTAAATATCAGCATAGAGTACCAAAACCAATGTAATGTTATGCATAGATCAAAACAAAGAGATTATTGTTTGGATGATCTTCTCAAGAGAATGCAGGATCTGATCTTTATGGTTAGGGCCTAATTCTGCACCCATTCAGTGACAAAAGCTAGGTGCAGGGTGATTTTGGTCTGCGTGGGTGGTGTTTGCACAAGTCCATTGCTGATGAACAGTCTGCCATTGGTAAATGGCTGTAAAACTTGGTTAAAGGCCAGACTGGAACGCTGTGAAGGGGGAAAGTGGTATTGATATGGAAATAAACAGGGCAATGATCTCATCTGAAGGTGAATTACTTGAGCTGTATTAAACTGTAGCTTCAATTGTCATGTTTCTGAGTAAGAAAATAGAACTTGTGGCTCCTCTAACTTTTAAATGTAACTTTGCAGTTTGCAGCAAGCGTAGCTGTACCATGTAGTGTTGGTGACATGCACAGTCTTCCCTTCTAGTGAGAAAGTGACTGTGATTGAACAGCCCACGTCACCTTGGCCTACTGTATTCAAACCCCAGTGGGCCATCGCCCAGCGTCTGGCCAGTCTGCGATCAGCGATGGACGGCAGGGGCCAGGGAGCTCCTGTGCTCACAGGAAACAGTAGTAACCTGAAATAGCCACCTCTGTATTGTTGCATGAACATCAAATATTCCCTTGCGATAACAGATGTACTGTTTGCTGACTTAATTATGCTACTGTAGCTCACTAGTAGTAATGTGCTTCATTTAACCCATTTTGTAGTATTTTAAACTACACATTAAACACACATTCATCCTGCACTAGGGGCCTGATCCAAAGCACGTGAAATATGTTTGAAAAATTCAGTCTACTTCAAGGACTTTTGGCTCAGGCCCTCTGTTTCTCTGAATGCTGTTGGTTTTTTGTTTTTTGTTTGCTTTTTGTTCAAGCTAGGAGTTGCACAAAGACAACCTGCATATCTCTCTGTATATATTAAATGCAGCTGTTGTCACATGTATAGTATTGTAATTGAAATACAGTGGCACTATTCTGTACTCATAATGTAGATGGTAGAACTTATGTAGAAAATGTTTACAAAACGAGATGAGAATTCTCATTTTATGGAAAGATAAACAGCCACAGAGAAAATAGATGGTGTAGGTAAGTGAATAAATTTCATACTCTTCTAGAACTGGAATGCAAATGTACGCTTAGTGGCTCTCCGCTCTATAACCAGGTGTTATCCCTGTCCCCAAGTGCTCCTGAAAACTTTATCAGAGAGGAGAGCATAGAATTCATTTACAGACAACATAAGCATGTTAAAATACTAGTAGGATAGATAGTACTATGGATTTTTAAAGTGGGATTAGTTTAAAGAGAACTGCAAAGCACACTTGACATCTTGGAACCTGCAGCGTATCCTGCATATTTTGAAGGCTTTGTCAAAGAAAAAACCTCCCACAGTTGCTTCAGATGCCTTAAAGACTTAATTTTGATTTTAAATTACCTATTTGCAGCACTGTCCTCCCACACTGCCTCATCACGTTTTATATGTTAAAATACACAATTTAAAATGAAAAGCATGCTTTTAAAGCAGCTGTGGGGAAAGGAAAAACAATAGACGCAGAAGTTCACAGAGCCTTTGGTGCTGGTGATCTTGCAGAGCCCTGACAGTTGACCAGGCAGTTTGGCAGATTTGCACGCAAAGGCATTCTGGTAAAGAGAAAGAAAGAGAATACAGGGAGTTTGCATTTGAGAAATGGATCAGCCTGGAACTGTGCATAGCATCTGATCCCCACGTAGGGAAGTGTTAGGTATAAGGGGGTGGAACAGGACTGGCACATTCTCGGTATTACAAACTGTGCTCAGAAGTGTCAATAGAACAGGAGGAAAATAAGTGGAAAAACATGCTGTGGACAGTGGTTTAATTATGTCACATTACGTACTATATATGCATATGCACTTCACGGCAAATTATACTGTAGTAATAGCACTAGCTACTGAAATACAAACCGCTTCAAAGCATGCATTTACTAGATTCATTTGAACTAAAATTATCTGGCAAAGTAAAGCACAATTTCAATATGTCATAAAATTGATAATTAGGATTGGTATCTGATACGTCTTTTATTATTAAGGAACAAATATTATTTTGTCTCTTCAGATGCAATTGTATGGAACCAGAACATCCTAGCAATAAAACCTTACAATACTGGCAGGACTACAATATATCTGCATCCGATGTGCCATGGGGGAACCTAACTGTGTCAGTAAGTGGAATATTGGAACTTAATAGACAAAGGCATAAGCATAAATAATGTTGTCTATCCTACTGCAGCAAATATATTGAAAAAAATACCATTTTTTTCTGATCGTATCTGTTCAAATAAGGCATATAATATACTTAACTGAAAAAAGATTAACAGACTTTGTAGCATTATCTCCTTTTGTAAGCATTTTACAGCCTTTGGTAGTACACGTTAAAGCAAGTATGGGTATTTTGTGCCCTGCTTTGGAAACTTCTTGACACCCTAGCACAAGAGTTTGACTGAGATTAAGTCTAAACATGTCAAATGACAATGGATTTGTCCTAAATTCTGCCAGACGGCAAAACCAAAATTCCCTTGTGTAGAAAGACTCAGAAATGTTTATTTCCCCTAAAACATTCCTACAGCTGTTGGGGCTATAAAGGGGAAAGGAAGGGGAGAATTTTGTAACTATTTCTCTTCAGTGACCGAATTTCTCTCTTGTGTAGACCTTCAGTGTTAAGTATGTCTTAGTTGTGTAATTTTTTTCTGGAGGATTGGGAGCAAGCTACAAACAGTTTGGGGAGCTTGCATGGATATATAATTTGTTTCTAAACAGTACACTTTTCTGTGTTTAAAGCATTTATTACTTCAGGTTTGCCTTCCTTAAAGGAACACTTACAACTTGATTAAAATGCCGTATCGAGATCAGGCTATCACTTTTTCTCACATTGCACAGTCAAAGACAACTGAGTGCAAAAGACACCAAACTGAAGGCATCCTTTAAAACTACAGCTGAATAAACCTCATTGTAGATGTAACCAGATGAAATGCTTAGAAGTCGATTGAGTGGACCACCTCTAGCAGATACTGTTTTTTCTTTCAAAGGCAGGAATGCAGAACTGGTGTCCTCCTACCATGAGTTAAGCTAGAGATGCCTTCCATGGCTGCTCTGTCTTGGTACCAAGGATTGCTCAACTCTGTTGGTGTGGCAACAGCAGAGAGAAAGTTGAGAACTGCTGGCCTGAGTGATTCCAGCAGTCCAGAATGAATATTCTCAAAACTGCAGCACACTCTAAGAGCATCTGTGCAGGGGCAGACTCCTCCTCTCACTTTCTCAGATCTCTGACAGTGTTTTTCAGAGTACATTTGCAGCCGAGGAGATTTAAAATAACAGATTTTGTTTTAACTATAAATGTAAAAGATCAGCTGCATTATATAAAACCCTTTAAAACTTCTGTGAAAGCTTATTACTGAAACGGGTTTACACGGGTAGCAGTATAACTGACCAACTTTTCCCATGAATGCCTACAGTTGTCAAAGAAATAACTGCAATTTTTCATACGTTCTTGTATTTAGTTCTTGCAAACATCATCAGGAAACTTCAATTCTCCTGTTCTAGAGAACTGCAGTAAAAGGTTAGACCTAGTTGTCTATACATATTTGGTCAGTCTCAGCCCACTGCCTTTTTTACTGCTTATTTCTTCCTGTTGTTTCATGTGTCTGATTTAAAAGTTTCAAGTTTCTGAAGATCTAGATTGGTGCTCTCTCTTTGAAACAACAGTAGGACCAACTTTTTTTTTTTTTTCCTATCTAGGACCAAATCAATGTGAGCAAAGTGTTTATTCTGATTGTGACAAAATAATTTTCAGTAGGTGTATGATGAAAGTCATGCTTGCGCTGTACCAACATCAAGGTCTAGCTTAGGCCAGGACTAGTTCTCTGTTTGATGTCCCAGAATCTTGGGAATTTCTTCTGGATTTCCTGAAAATTTTTTTCCCCACCTGAAACCTATGTTTCATGTCAGAAGTGCATGATATTTATTCCAGATTTACTGCTATATCAGTATTAAAAGTTTCGCACTCCTTTGTGTCAAAGTCATCAAGTAGCAACTGTTTTTTTTCCAAGCCAGCTTTTGTTCAAAGCCAAAGTTTCTCGTAACATGTCAAGCCACAGTATTGTGACGTAAGTCTGATGAGCTAATGACCCAGATCATTTGATACTAAAAGATCCTGATCTGGCAGGATATTGCTGCCTGGAATCTCTTGATTCTGAGTGCTATGTTTGTTTTTACTTACTAAGTGTGGAGGGATTTGGGAAGGAGAAAGAAAGGACTGTGAGTCCAGAGCTCGCAGCTCACATTTTTAGAGCTGTTTATTTCTCTGCTTTTTACCTTGGAACATGTATGATTTTAGACAACTAAAGGTACTGGAGAATTACTAGTACTGGAGAATAACTAGACATGTTTTCTACCATATGTGCATATTTCATCATATAGTATGTTGAGTAGAATTAATGTTACGGATTTTGAATTTTGGTGCATTTTAGCTGATCACTTTTTTTAAGAAAAAGATAATTTGTGGAATGTGCTGCCCCCATGTGGTATTAAATGTGTTGGGTCTCCTTTTAGGCTAATAGTGTACATTCTAAGTAGCTTTTTCTTGAATTGCTTGGCTGCGAAGGTAAAACAAAAAATCAGTTACTGAGAATGCACCAGGAGCAGCCTTTCTCTTGGTAGCTTTTGAACCTCACTTTCCTCTCTTCGAAGGAATTAGGAAGTGCCAATCTGTGTTTGTAAACAGAAAGTAAGTATGTTTACTTGTTCAGTTTGAAATAAATTTGGTTTTATATTAATGCCTTTATGGTATGTCTTAGCGACTTCATAATTTAATACGGGTTAAAAAAGAGATTGTTTTGAGGGTTTGAGAGTTTTGCATGCAGACTAGATACAAATATTAGGAGTTTTAATTTTTAAAAGAATGAATATAGAAAAATGATTTTACTATTTCTAGTAATACAATCTGCTTGCAATTTAAGGAAGCAATTTGAAAGAAAATATGTGTAAGCATAGATATTTTTTAGAACACTACTACTTTGCTCTCCCTGATAGGAATGTAAAAAGTTCCATGGAGAGTTTGTTGGACGAGCCTGCGGTCATCACGGCCCTTATGTTCCTGACGTCCTCTTCTGGTCTGTCATCTTATTCTTTTCTACAGTAACGCTGTCATCCACACTGAAGCAGTTCAAAACTAGTCGATACTTCCCAACAAAGGTGTGTGCTGTTTTTTTAAGTCAGAAGTTGTCATTAGTCATGTGTAAGCATGAATCCCATCTGCCTTGCAAATTTAATTAACTGCTGGTGAAGTGGACACTGCATCTTTTCTCTGTTAGAAATTTGTATCAGAATAAGCATGATTTTAGCTGTAAGCATGAAGTGGCTTGAAACAGTGAAGAAAAAAGAAATCCTAAATCATACATGAATGTTTTATTTAAAATTGTTGTTTCAATAATTGCAGGTACGATCTGTTGTCAGCGATTTTGCTGTCTTTCTCACTATTTTGTCCATGGTTTTAATTGACTATGCCATTGGGATTCCATCACCAAAACTTCAGGTTCCAAATGCTTTTAAGGTAATTTGATAAGTTGTACTGCCTTATTATTTTGACAAAGTAGGTGCTATAGTGGGTTTATTATTTTTTTTATCATCAGAAAATAGTGATAGTATTCTGAATTTTTCATGCTCACCAAGTACAACCTCTGATTAGTGGCCCATGTAAGTGAGCCTCTCCCGTCAGGCTCTTTCATGCTTCCTAATGTCTTCTGTGTGAGGATGAACACAGCTCCAATTACCCAAATCCTAGACTAATGTAATGTTCAGGGGGGCTCCTTCCAAATTCTGGGCTCATTGTATCAAATACAACCAAGTCTGTAATATCCCAGATGATTTTATTATATGTAATTTCTCTTTCTGCTATCATAGGAAGTTCTAGCATTTTTCTGTGCTCTTACATAGATTGATTTTAAAGGAAATCATAATCTAGTAATGTTTTCTTATGTATTCTTGTACAGTTGAACTGTAAATAATCCTTAGAGTTCTGACTGGTTATGCATGACTTTTTATAGCCCACCAGAGATGATCGTGGCTGGTTTATTACTCCTTTGGGGCCAAATCCTTGGTGGACAGTGATAGCTGCTGTAATTCCAGCCCTGCTTTGTACTATCCTTATCTTTATGGACCAGCAGATCACGGCTGTCATTATCAATAGGAAAGAACACAAACTAAAGGTATTCCATCAAAAGTTACATTTTTACTGTCTTCTTCTGCTTCATCTACTAGAGTATGCTGGTTTATTATACCTTATGTAGCACCCCTTTAAATTGTTATGCTTTTCCTCTACTAGTCTGTGTAGTATCTGAGCCCTGTGTCAGTCATTTGCTGCCTTGCAGAAGTCTTTATGAATGTAATTTGGAACAGAGATTCTGAATCAAGAAAATGCTTATTCTCTATGCTTTATTAGAAGTATGATACCCATTCACTTAAATAAAAAAATCTGGAAGTTGACAATTTCCTTAAGTACTGTAATATTAATTGCCTCTTTAGATACTGACAGTGTTGTTCTACTGGACTGGATTTTTTGATTTTGCAAAACTATTCAGAGGTTACCGTGTATTTAAGATTATTTTTTCCTCTCTTGATCCTTCTCTGTGGTTCTACACATTTTTTTTTTTAATGCCCTTCCTATCTTGAAGAAGGGAACAGAATAAAACTGAGCTTTAGAGGCACAATGGGTTCCTAAAACAACATAGGACAACATCCTGCTCTGTTCTCTAACACTTTAGCTGCCTACAGATGGAGAGAGAAAAAGGGACATCACCCCTCTGAAAAACTGTTGGGCAAAATCTAGCAGCAGGTTTCTGTACATGTATATGCAGCGAGCTTAGGCTTTTTTTGACATACTTTTAATAAGCAGCAATCCAATCCCAAGTCACTTTAGCAAATGCATTTACAACCTTCACTTTGCACTGCCTCTTCTTGGATGATTGTGACATTTGATATGTTCTTTTTTTGCCCTCTTTGTCAGCCTGGCTCTTCATGTCAATCCATAGCATTGCATGTGGTTAACTTGACAGATGCAGGAATTTGCTGCCAAGCTTTGGAATGTGTTTTTTCAGCACTGGCATCTGGGAGTCAGATGGTCCTCCTGGCTGCCCCCTTGTCTTGCTGCATTTTAGTTTTGCTGGGGTCTGGTGTAGCATCACCTGTTGCTATGCTTCCTTTTCTTCCCATATGTCAGGTTCCTCAGATCATGTATGAATGTGAGGAAATGCTCTCGGATTCTGTATGCATTAGCAGATACATTCCTCATAAATGTGTCAGAAGGTAAAAAAAGGTGTCTCTGTTAAGATTTAGAATTAAACTCTTTCTCTGAGTGCATTGTGCATGTAACTAATATCTGTGTTTAACACATCTCTGAGTTTGTCAAGATGTGCCTTGGAGATAAGACTCAAGCACTTTTGGGGAGTAAGGGAAGGTTGCTAGAGTCGATTCTTTCAGTTTTCTTGACTTTATATGAATTACCCTTTTTAAATAATGTAAGCAAATAAGATGGCATTTTCATTTTGATATGTGGCTTACATTTTCATAAACCCAGACGCTTCCCATTTTAGAAGTAAAAGTTGTCTTCAGAAAGAAATGATTTGTTTGCTTCCAACTCGTTTTCCCCTCTTTTTTTATACTTCCCATAGCAAATTCTGAATAGTGCACATTTCAGCTTTTGGCAGTCTCTGTAGCAAACCCTTCCAAGTTTAGTTTAGTTACTTTTTTTATGTCAAAAGGCATTTGCATGGGTTTACAGGCAAAATTACAGTTCAACATATTCACATTGTTTGCATGAGCATCACTGTTTCATCAGACCGTGACAGTGGATTTGTTGTTGTATTGCAAAATTTTGTGGAGATGACTGATTACCTGACTTTTTAAAGGAAAATAGCTTGAGCCCCTGCTTGCAGCTGCACAGTGATCCTGGATACTTTCCAAAAATTGAAAAGAAATTTCCCTCTCAGCTATGGTAACAGATATCTATATGACCACAATTGATACAGATCATTGGTCATTTCCAAACACAGGTTGTATTTGCAGGTTTTTCCATATATCTTGAGATTTTACCAGGGAGTTTTGTCCACTACTACAAAAGCAAAGGAACATCCTCCTGTAGGTAAATTTACAGGGTATTTGACTACTACAGAGATGATCCAGACCCAAAGGTTTTGTACTGACTGTTCGTATAATTTTTTTTCTGATACTGCTTTTAAGTGTTGAATAGGGAAACCAGTAAAACAGTACCTGATGATGAATATTATAGTTTAATGTATAACTTAATTATAATTTAATATCTATTAATCTATAGGCCTCTGTTCTAAGATGAAAGTATGTTAGTGAAAATTTAACCATCCATAAAAATTTTACAAGGATTGATGTGGTTTTATGGCCGTTTATAGCATAAACTGACTTTGCAAATGTTAACTTAAAAATTTTTGTGTAGGAAAGAATCAAAATACATATTTTTCTGCCTCCTGTGTAAGGATGGATGGAGTGTCTATTAAGATTAGTGCAGTGGAAAGCTGGCACTGCAGCTGGATGTTCTGCTTACTGTTATCCACAGAAGAGATTTAGTTAAAACGAAAATGTGTGTAGTTTCCAATGTCCTACTAGTATCTCTAAAAGTAAAAAAGATATTTGGTGCCCATTTTAAAGTAGATTTATGATACATACACTTAACTCATAACTGGAATGAGTCTAATAACATTAAGCATTTCTTGTGAACTAGGAGGAATTCCCCTTAGATAACCAGTTTGCCATCACTGCTGACCCAACCTATGTGTAACACATAGGAGAAAGCTATTTTTTGCTACAAGTCCTTTTTTTAAAAGGGATTTTTTTTTTTAAATGTCTCTAATGGCTCATTAGGAATTAGCGTTCTCCTTAATTCAGATGCCATTTTGTATCTTCTTGCTGTCATTACTTTCTTTAACAGAAAGGATGCGGATACCATCTCGACCTACTCATGGTGGCAGTCATGCTTGGAGTGTGCTCTATCATGGGATTGCCGTGGTTTGTTGCAGCCACTGTCCTCTCCATTTCCCACGTGAATAGCTTAAAACTGGAATCTGAGTGTTCCGCTCCCGGGGAGCAGCCAAAATTTCTTGGAATCCGGGAGCAGAGAGTCACGGGGCTCATGATTTTTATCCTTATGGGCTCATCCGTCTTTTTGACAAGTATCCTGAAGGTAATTTGGGGAAGTAAGGAAAAGCTAAATACTGCACTGCACTGAACATTTCACTGTTGTTACTGTATTATTTAATGAGTGCCCTTTCCAGGCACGTTACTAACTAGCATAATGTTACACAATATGATAATCTAAAGCAGAATTCTAATTTTGCATAATAAAATTGCTAGGGATATCTAATATTTTTAAAACAAAAACCTTCTAATGGAGATCTGGCCTGACTGAAGTCAAAGGGTGTTCTGTCATTGGCCTGTAGTAATCTTCATAAGATTGACCCTTTGTCTACAATTTGGGCCCAAAGCAAATTATTATGAAATAGTCTTGCTAAATTACACCTGTAAGTAAATTTATTTAGAAAATTTAAAAACATTTTGTGATTTCTGTGTTATTTAAAAATATTTTCACAGTGGCTGGAGAAGTTCTATGGTTCCTTTCTTGGAAATGAACATGAAGATACTCTCATGCTCCCTGCATACTTAAGACAGCTCACCAGTGTCCTGAAACTGGGTGTCCAGTTATATGCATTGTTAATACCATCTATAGACATAATACTCTTTTTAAGAATTATCTGGCCTCTGTGAAATCAATGAGAGTTTTGCCACTAGCTTCAGTAGGATGAGAATATAGATTTCATTCACAGTGAAGGCAATAAGCCCTTAGAACTTGTACTTCCCAGTAGTATTGCATTATGCATAATATATACCATAAAACCTTCACTTTATGTCATGGTTTACCCCAGCTGGCAACTGAGCACCACACAGCTGCTTGCTCACTGCCCCCAGCTGGGATGGCAGAGAGAATCAGAAGAATAAAAGCGAGAAAACTCATGGGCTGAGATAAAGACAGTTTAATAGGTAATTAATAGCTGCACAGGCAAGCAAAGCAAAACAAGGAATTCATTCGCTACTTCCCACCGGCAGGCAGATGTTCAGCCACCTCCAGGAAAGCAGGGCTCTGTCATGCATGACAGTTACTGGGGAGGACACATGCCATCACTCCGAATGTCCCCCCCTTCCCTCTTCCCCCAGCTTTATATGCTGAACATGACATCACATGGTATGGAATATCCCTTTGGTCAGTCGGGGTCAGCTGTCCCAACTGTGTCCCCTCCCAGCTTCTTGTGCACCCCCAGCCTGCTTGCCTGGTGGGGTGGGGTGAGGAGCAGATAAAGGCCTTGGCTCTGTGTAAGCGCTGCTCAGCAGAAACTAAAACATCCCTGTATTATCAACACCGTTTCCAACACAAATCCAAATCATAGCCCCATGCTAGGAAAAAGGAAGAAAATTAACTCTACCCCAGCCAAAACCAGCATGGTTTGAAAACACACAGAACACGCATTTTGTGTATTTAGTATTTAGAATAGGTATTTATCTATGGAAATATCCTTTACCTACACACTGTATACTGGGAGCGTAATTCACCCATTTTTAAATGCTTACAGAACAGAACATTTCTTTTAGCAGTATGAAGTATTTTGTGTATGTCTTGAACATTTCTCTGAGGATTATAGCTTTACTATTCAGATGCTCTCCTGAACATTCTTTCAAGTAAAGAATTTAAGTATATATCAAAGACTTTCATTTTTCATGTAGTTCTGTTAATTTTATTAATAGTGAATAAAGTATATTGTAATAACTGGCAATATTTTTGTGAGGAAAACAAAATTGTAGAGCCAGATTCTTCTTTTGCTTTATACTCTGAGTAAATTATTAATTTGTAATTGAGTGACTCTGAATTTACAACTTGTCTGATTAATGCAGGCATATGGCACTTTGAATTTCAACTGTTTAGAATGTCTTTCTAGAAGCATTTAAAATTGTTAAATGGTATTTAATATGCTCTTCCCTTTCTCTGCTTGTTTGTGCAGTTTATTCCAATGCCAGTACTTTATGGAGTATTTCTTTACATGGGTGCTTCATCTCTAAAGGGAATTCAGGTAAAATGGATTTATGAAGTGTGTTAATGATGATGCTTTCTATAAAACGTGTAGCTATTCTTATTATATTATCTTTTGTGTATAATCTTAAAGGAATGTTGGCAACCTTACATTCTTGAAAGTGACTGGCTTAAAAATGAAAATGGATTCTGTCTAAATCGAGTATTCCCTTTAGGTAATGTGCTCCAATTTTTTATTTTTTAGGTGCCGATTTTTCTGGTCTCCCTTGTTAACAAGGGAATTTTGGCTGAGCCTAAAAACTGAGTAACAACTAGCAGGAGCTCTTCCCTCTCCCCTGCCTCCCCATTCACTTGCTTGCCTGCTGCCTTTTTAGCTTCCAGATTAGTGCCTTTGTAGTGGTAAGGTTGATCTTGAACTTTGCCTATATGAGGCTGTTGGCTAACATGCCCTAAAATTAACGAAGATGAGATTTAAAGATACTTCCTGTGCAAATAAATGCCCCAGGCAGGGAAGTGGAACTGCTGGGAAGTCGCATGCTACTTAATTTCTGGCCTGAGGGATGAAGGGCATGTCTAGTGGAAGGGCAGCACCCCTGCAGTGGCCTGCAATAGGAGCCCCCAGCGGAAGCCAGGCGCTCCAGCGTTCAGGTCAGGTTGGTAACGGTACACCGTGTACCAGTTCTTCTGGATGACTGCAATGTTAAATGGCATGGTGTCAAATCTTATAGCCCATCTGACACAAACGCTCAGATTTTCAAGCGTGCCTTTGTTATTGATAGTTGAGGTATTGATACATCTTCCAATACAGCTGGGAAAGAACAACCACATGATGAAAATGTGAATTACACTGCACAAAAGGTTGTGAAAGAGCAAAGAAAATGCCTGATTGTTTCTTTCATTATGTTTAAATTTTTGATTGTGAGTTAAAAATGTTGTGGGGTTTTTTTACCTCTATTATGTATAGGCAAAGCTGGCAACATCTCTTATTTTTTTACTGATGTTTTCTGTTAAGAGACTCATAATTCTGCCTAACTCTTACCATTTGGGTTGATATTCTCAGAAGTGTAGTTTGTCTTTTACTGAGGTTTAGATAATTTCAACTTAATATGGTTCAGCTGTTTCTTAGAACGAGGGTATGAGAAAGTACACTATTGAGGAGTGTTTTTAAGGCATGCTAAAATCTGGCTATCTTGACTTGGAAAAGTGATAGCATCCCCCTCCCTTCCTCCCTCCCCCAAGCTGGGACAAGGAATTGAGATTTGATAAGATGGCTTTTGTGGGAGGATGTGCTTTTTGCTGTTTCTGTGAAAAAGAAAACTGCTCAAATCTGGCCAAATTATAAGCCTTTAAAAAAATGCAGTTTGCACATGCTCAATAAAAATTCCTGAAACTTGAAATTCCTGAAGACTGTGTGAATATAGCATGGCTCATCCATGCAGGGAGAAATGGTGCATCACCATCATCACTGTGCCATAGCAGCTTACGCAATGTCTCAGGTCAGTATGTGCCCAAACAGGTCTGAAAAACAAAAACCTCTCAGGTACATTCCTAATGGTATGGCAGTTGGCTTTCTGGCATTCTTTGTGGAGTTTTTGGTTCCTTTAGTTTTGGGTTTGTTTTGCTTTTGCTTTTGTTTTGCTGTTCCTGCTTTTGTGAAGAAAGTGCAATAGGGAAAAGAAAACAGCCTGGGATAAAGTGTCTGGTGAAGTAAACTGGGGAAGAAAAAAGGAAAAAAAAAGTGTTTCATCCTCATCCACAGGAGATAAAACTGAAGAGATCGCTCCATGATCAGCTTTTTGTGTGCTAAAGGAAGCATAGCTCAGTTGTTGAAAAACAAAGCTCAGAGTGTATCAGAGAGGCAGTGTAATAGTGCACGTGCCCGATAGGCTCAATCAGCTTCCATTCAGGTTGATTGATTCACGTCTGCTTTGAAGTCTTACTTTGAAGCCTGGCTTCGCCAAACTTTAAGAGCTCTTCACTTGAAATCTTAGCAGTGCTATTTTAAAGTAACTATTTTCTTTGTGTGTAACATATTAAGCAGTTACAAGCAGGATGTTTCCAGGAGTATGACTATACAGAATGTAATTTAGCATCTCGGCACATCTGCAATAGAAATACCTAGGGAGACAAATCTGTATTAAAATTGAAAGGAACATAAGAAGTATGACTAACCAAATAATTAAACTTGACTTAATAGGATTTTCATTCTTAATCTGGTGGCTCAACCAGAGATCAGATGAGTCCTTTACCACTGTTGGACTAGTATAGGCTCATGGTTCTAACCGAGGTAGTCTTTTTCTGTGCTCCTGAACTTCTGCAGTTTTTGCCTTTAGAATAACAAGTCAGATTCTTAGGATATTCAGGATCTCTTAGGCAGTGCATGAATGTCAGCATAGATGAACCTACAGCTCATTTTGATGCAAACTTTTAAAAATTCCTCTTTCAGCTTTTTGACAGGATAAAGTTATTCTGGATGCCTGCAAAGCATCAGCCAGATTTTATTTATCTGAGGCATGTTCCTCTTAGAAAGGTCCATCTCTTCACTGTAATTCAGCTGAGTTGTCTTGTGCTTCTGTGGATTATAAAGGTTTCAAGAGCTGCCATTGTCTTTCCTATGATGGTATGAATTTTTTTTTATTTCCTTTAAAATTTAATCTCTTTTCTTTTCACTTGTGGATAATTATTACTGAAGGAAAAAAATTAATTGTGGGCAGGTAGTTACAATATAGCTTTGATTCAGTGTTCAAGGACAATTCATACTATATTAAGTAAGGAAAAATTTTACATAGACCTCTGGTTTGAGTCTAGGTTGCATTCTGTTTATATGTGTGGATAGCCCAATTGTATATTGTCTTAGGGAAAATTCTTTAAAAAATATTAAAATAAATACTTTATGTTTTTATTTAAGGAGTAGTGCATAATCCTTTTACAGAAAGAACATTCATTCATTAAGGAAGATTTTTCATTGTACTGAGGAGCTTGACTGATCTGTGTCTTGCTAGAAATAAAAGAAGAATCTGTTCTGCTGCTTAAGTGATCTCACTCATTATTTCACTAACTGAAAAGATACCTCAGTGATTGTTAAATGCTTCAAGCTGTACTTATCTGGACAAAGGAAAACCGGCTGTTGGCCTACCCAAATTAAAGGCTAAAGTTCTAGCTTTAAACTGTAGTCACTTTTGATTCCTCTACAAGCATATTTGTCAGTTTTACTTGCTTCAATTAATTAAGCAGAAAATAACTTCCTGAATTAATTGAATTTATATCTTTACAGGTTCTAGCTTTGGTATTTGTCCGAAAACTCATGGATTTCTTTTTTACTAAGCGGGAGCTCAGCTGGTTAGATGATTTGATGCCTGAGAGCAAGAAAAAGAAACTGGAAGATGCTGAGAAAGAGGTGGGTCATGGTTTCAGGTTTTTTTTTTTGGTGTGTAGCACTTTATCAGTTTTTCCTTTAGACATTTAGAGAAAATTCTGTAAACAAGGCATATTCCATGCAACAGACAGCCTTGTTAACAGTACGCAAAGTGTAATATTGTTGTATTTTATGTAAGTCCTTTTAAGGTTACGAATCTAATAGGCTTGGGGGGAATGTCTATGAAGATTCTTATGCTGTCATACTGTCATGCAACATAGTATCTGCAGTGCTTTTGGGGATTGTTCCAGAGACCCACTCAGATGGTGATGATGTGCAGGGATGAGCCTGTCTGTAGGAAGGCCCACAGATGCCGGGGGCACTTTGATGCTGCGTTGGGCCTAGTCTCATCCCTGCTGGAGATGCTGAAGAGAGCAGTGCAGAATTTAAGGGGCATGGCATGTCCCAGCTATATATGAGCCATGCATGGGTCACATGCCATCACCCTGTGCCCTCTCCGCTCAGCAGTGTCGTAAACCTGTGCAGTATCCCGATTACACACTGGGCTGGCATTTTCCTTCTGCTACTGCAGAAACAATTTACTTCCACTTTCTAATGAGAAGGTCAGTGACACTGCTCACCCCTGTTAACCAAATCCTCAGACTTCTACTTACAGCCTGTGGCATTACCACCCAGTTGACTGTTTTGGATCTGGGTTCCTTGTCTCCTTTCAAAGAATATGCATTTCAGATCATTTCTAATAAACTTGATACAGGACAGATTCTTACACATTTCCACTCAAAACGTTCCTGTATTTTGACAGCGAAACACTGATCTTTCTGATTGTAGCTTTCTAACCAGTTTTGCATCTATTTGATAGTGGTTTTACCCAGCTTCTGCTTCATGAATTGCTTGTTGAATTACATATAAAACTGTGGGAATACAAAGTAACTTTATGTGTAAGGGACTGAGGTCTTTGTCCTTTGTCCCTGGTATCAGCCACCTGATCAGTTTCAGGTGTTATGGAACCTCAGCACTGGGCCCAAATAAATGAAGGACAAGTCTCGATGGAGAAACACTAACTGCAGGAGCAGTAGGTAGCATATGTTGGTGCCAGCTTATTTTCAATGGCAGTTGTGCGCCCTCCATCAGCACTTTTGAATAGTAGTGTGGTGTGAGGCTGTGGCGGCACTGGGAGGTGAAGGTGCAGGTAATGCCATGTGGGTTTGGTAGGCTGTGGTCACTTTTAGGCAGGAGTGCTCTGAGACAGTTGTGCATATGACCTCTAAGATGCCCTGAAGACCTTTGCAGAAAAGTCCAGGACCTGTGAGACATAACCTTTTGGTGGTACAAGGGTACTGCAAAAACTAGAAAATGTGAATGGATAAATCAGCAATTTATCCTTGGGGATGCCCTGAGATGCAATCTGAGACCAGTGAAATGGTGTGTGTAAGGATTCTCATTGGTAAGTCTATTTGCAGAAGTAGGACATGAGCTAACAATTTGAACATGTAACTATGAAAACTAGATTTCTCTGTCTTTAGGATTCATATGTGACCTTTGACAACTCACTGCCTCGTCTGTAACCTGGAGAACTGTAACTTTGCTTTCCTTGACACGTTCAACTTATTTCATAGAATAAGTTTGGGGGAAAAGGTTTTACCTAGGTGATAAATATCATGGTGATTATTTTCTATTTATTATGTGCCTGTAAAACTACCAGGCTGAAATCAAAATACGTGAGTCATTGTTTTTCCCCTTGAATCAAAGCAGACAACTGGAGAGTCATTTCAGCACAGTATCTGTTGTCATCACAACTCAGAGTAACCAAAAGTAACCAAGGTAGCTCTCTTCTTGTGGGTCTGGTTATTGGAAAGAATTCCTTGTTATCCTTATGTTTTGGTTATATGTCGCTTTCCTTCCCATGCTTGATAGGATGGCATCAGAAAACAAAAATGGGAAAATCTACTGGTGTTACCTTATTTCATTCACTGTCTGTTTTGAGAGGTTATTTTTACATATTTTGGCATTTCTAAATATTTGGAGCTATTATTAAAACTGTTCAACTGTCAAAAACTTATGAAGCTGTGAAGCCTGGAAATGACAAAATTAACTAGTAATAAAACTTCTGACATGTAGCCTGAGGAATTAATTGGAGAGTTGCTATCACACGGCTTTTAAAAATAGAAGTATTCTACCCACAAGAATATTCAGAAATACAGTTGACAAGATCTGAAACTTATTTGATTGGATCCTAATTTCATCACTTAAGTTGTTTTTATATTTTTAGGCCATGTTTTTCCAAGGCTTTGTACATTTATAGCAGATATTATATATGCCTTCTCCTCACAGACCTCCTTTGGAAGCCACTTTGATGTTAATCAATTAAGTCTTTCTGAGACTGGAATGAACAAAGTGACTTCACCCAATTGGAGGAAAAAATGTTGTGACTTTTAAAATAGTTGTAATAGTAAAACATTTAAGAAGCAAATTGCTGTGCAGAAAGGATTCAAATTCTACTGTTTTGGAAAATTGTACTGGCTCTTCTAGCTAGTACCATCTCACCAGTGTGTGTGATGCATATGGGGTTTTGGTTCACCTGCCAGAAAATGGTAAGCCCTCTTTTTGGGAGAGCCAACTCACACTTTCAAACAGGCACCAGGGTAAACTGTTACAAAGCCATCTAATAAAGGGAGGAAAGATGTGGAGGTCTTGGTGTGTCCGTTACGCTCACATACGCACAGTGCATCAGTTTAGGGCAGGATTTGATGGTTACATTCATGTGAAGGCATGTTAACCTCCTGGCTGTGGCTTTCCTTACCTAACAGGGGTGTGAGCCTTGAGAATCCTCCTGCGGAGCCTTGCGATGATGTCTGAAAGACAGAGACTTGTTTTTCTTTGTTCAAGCAGGACATGGTGCTCGAGGGGTGTTGTTTCATTCTCCCCTCCCCCTAAGATAGAATTTCAAAATTTGTAACTATTTCACAAAAAGATTTTTGATAGATATATCTCTTAATTCACTTCCTGCTACTCTCAAAAGTTGTTTCCCTGTTCAAGCTAAAACTAATTTTGGTGTCTTGTTTCCCTACCTTTCACTGCAATAAAACTTAATCAGTATGAAAAGTATATGTGCAAACTTAAATTTTACTACTTTAGTTTTTGGGTATTAACATTGCAATATATATATATCCTGTTATGCATGATATTTTAAATTCACCGTACAGCTGCTCACTCAGTGTTACTAATTTTACATCTTTATTGTTACAACTGTCTCCTTTATTTGACATTGAAAAATACCATTAAGTGAAGATACTTCTTTTAAAATAGGAGGTTTTAAATGTTAAATTAAAAGAGTTGAAAAGTATCTTCAGAAATTCAAATAATTACTTAAAGAAAATGGAAAGAGGACCGAAGTACATAAATTTCACTTTTCACAACATCATATCCTGTCTCATGTCTAAATGCTTTCCTTCTAGGAAGAACAAAGTATGTTAGCAATGGAAGAGGAAGGGACTGTTCAGTTACCACTAGAAGGACATTACAGGTAAAATATACCTTTCCTCTTTTAGGTGAGTTGCAATTAAACAAATACACATGCCACAATATTTATTCTTAATGCTTGGAGGATGTTTGGTAGTAGGGTGCAGATAGATGAACTGAACCATATACTGCAGCATTTAACAAGCTCAGCCCTTTTCTAGTTTTTTGATGTGATCTCACAGCCCATAGGAAAAGGACACCCAAGGGACAAGCTGAAGTTTTCCCTTGGGCAAGACTGCAGGATCAGGCTGGTCATAATGAACCTTTGCTTCTGACATGCGCAGTGCAAAAGGAAGACGTAGAGCAGGTCAAATCCTTCACCCTGATGCTAGCAGGGACCCAAGAAAGGTTTTGAACACACCCCAGGAAAACTAGATTCTTACAGTATTACATTTTAAAACATTCTGATTAAGATCCTATCTGTGTGACATCGTAAGTGAATCAGGAGCTGTCCAGGGTAGGTGAGGCATAATGCAGGGTTGGCACAACTTAAAAACCCCATGTAAACCTATGTTTATAGATAATAATAATGCATGTGGCCGGCCCATAAGGACTTGCTTTCATTTACAGTTTTCAGAAAGGAAGTTCTTAATAAAGATTTGAAATATCTGGTGATAGCATTAATTTGAGTTCATAGGAACACTATCTTAGAGTGGCATCCTTATATTTTTAACATGGTTACCCTTATGTCTCCTAAGGCAAATAACTGTCTCTGAAAAATCCCAGCCTATTTCTTATTTTGATTCATCACACTTCTAATGGTCTGTTCTTTTCATCTTCTGTCCATACCTTTTTTGTTCTATTTTATATTAGCAATACTTAGCTTAATTTATCTTGAGGTATGATCTCTATTATCTATAGCGTGTTTACTTAAGTAGAGTTGTGTGGATAATATCTGACCTCCTGTACTGTGAGAGTCACAGTCCTACAGCTAAAAAGAAGAGTCAAGACATTGGTTGATAAAGTGGTGCCCCAAAACACTGTGAAAACAAGTTTACTGAGGGCTTGCTGAATGTCAAGCCATAAACCATGAGGTCAGGAATAATGTATAGGCAGGCCCTTAAAACTTTTAAGACTTTATTATTCTTAAGTGTATGAATACATATTTGGAGCAGTCCAGGCAAAGCAAAGGGCATAATGGCTACAAAATGCTGCTTAAAGCTACTGATTAGCTTGTTTAATTGGGGTGTTTTTATTAGAACTCTTAAATCTTTGACTTTGTCAAGGCTTTTGATTGCTTTTAAAATTGTTTTAAAAGCAGGTGGAGTTTCAGAGCATTAAGCACTCTGAGAACTGTTAGAGCTCTTAGGACTCTTGTTTAGTCCAATGATGTCACTGGCATGTTGTGAGATCTTGGGCGATACTTAAGTTCACAGTTCCTCATTTTTCTCTGTCTGTTAGTTGGAAGTGACACAATATATTTTATTGATGTTACTCTGATTAATTGCTGTTGGAGGAGGAAAATACTAAAGTGCTAAGACATTTTAAGAGACTAACATTTCTTAACGTTGCACTTACTTATTGTCATCATATCAATTTTCATGGACTTTTGTAGAGTTAATAAGTGACAAAGACTGATCGCTCATTGTTTTACTGTGCATTTACTTTTATTCTTGCCTAGAGATGACCCATCTGTGATAAACATTTCTGATGAAATGGCAAAAACTGCTGTGTGGAAGACATTGTTGATATCCTCAGACAATGCAAAAGATAAGGAGTCAAGCTTTCCTTCTAAAAGGTTTGAATTCTTTTATATACTTTATATATTGGTGTTGTCAAACCAGTATTAGAATATTTTGCTAAGGATTACAAAGATTTCTAACATCTTGTAGTTTTATTTCTTGAGATTTCCTTTTATTTATGTCCAGTCACAGTATTTGGAGCTCAAAACACAAATTCAGAACCCCCCCCCCCACTGCAAATATTTGCATGCTAGTTAGCTATGCTAGCATGGAAAGTAAAGTTCAGCATGCCTGATGCTTGTGTAATGAACCACCACCCTACCCCTGGATATTGCACAACAGCTGTTGTGTTTGTTCTGCTTGCTTTTGTTCTTTCCTCTTGAAAAAGAAGTAGTCATCACTACTCTGGAAATACCTATATGAGGAACCCAGTACTCTGAATGCAATCTACTAATATTTGGAGTGAATATAATTTTCAGATTGCATCACTTCTTTTCATTTTTCTGTCTACTTCACTTGTACTCAAAACAGTTAAATACTTCTAAATTTTAGTCCAGACAAATGTAAAATGAAGCAACAAAGTTTTATGTGTGCTAAAGAGTTGTTATGGGAATAAGAAAATGTTAAATACAAGCACAGTGTGATTGCAAGAGGAATTTTCCTGTTTCCATAAATTTTAAATTTAACTATTTTCAACTTAATTGTTTCATATCACATTCTGTCATAAGCTCCTCTTCCCCAATCACTCTAGAACCTGATTCCCCAAAGGTAAGACCCTGTCCCTCAATTTTTCCCTTGATTGTATCTTCCAATTCAAAGTGGTGCCACCTAGGAACCCAAATGACTTGACTCTGCGTAGTCTTTTGGGAAACAGAATGAAAAAAAATTGCAGGTAGGAATAAAATCCTTAATATTAAAATTTGGAATTTATTGTGTATTAAAAATAGAAATTGTAGATGTAGTATATATAAATGTTAAACTGAATTTATTCCTAGAATTCTTTTTCATTAATTCTTTGACATTTTCAAAATCTAAAATTATATTCTGCCCATTTCTAAATCTAGTTTTATAACAAGCTCCATGTTTGAAACAGCTAGTTGTTGTTTTATGGTGAAAAGATGCAGTTAGAGAAAAAATGTAGTGAAGTACATTTTTTTATTTTATCCCCTCAAAATGGCATACTGCCTTTCAGTGCTGTTTCTTTCCCTAAACAGCATAAACAAGATGAACAGCTCATGACCAGAGAATCTTCATTTCAGACACCCATGGAGCAGCCCACTAATGTGATCACTTTAATGCTATTTCACTGACAGTCAAAATAGCAGTGTAGTTCTTATTTGCCTTCCAACCTACACATGGGCTGAAAAGTGTCACTGTCGTAGTGAAATCAGTGTGGTGCATGGCAGAAGGATGTACAGTCGGGTTTTCTTACCTTATGTGCCTACTGCTGTCCAGCCTGTGAAAGCCTGGAGAAAGAGAAGCAGCAGATATGGTACATTCACAGCCACTGCATACGGGGTGTGCAGTAGTTGTCATTTTTCTGATGGATGTTGCTTTCTTTAATGGTATGACAGATTATGCTAATGTTTACTGTTTTAACCTGAAATTTTCAAAGATCCATTGAGCAAAGAGCATCCGCATAGACCGTGGCTCAGACAGCATTGGTAAAAGATGATTCTGCTTTTCCCCTGCAGTAAAATAGAACCCCATTTTCTGAGAAGGTCATTTTCAATCTGTTCTTGTATCTTTGCTCATAAAAACAAAAACTCTGGTGAAAAGGAACTAAGGGATCACAGGTTTTACCATTTCAGGTAGGAGTGTCCTGTTGTAAAGGAACAACTCCTTAAAGAATCTGAAATTGTGCTTTTTCATGTGCTTTAGCTTGTCTCAGTTTCTCAGACAGAAGTAGATTCAAAGAACTTTAAACCTGGAAGGCTTGCTTTCTGAGAAGCAAAACCATAGACAACATTAATCTTAAATCACATTAAAGACATAGTTAAACATTACATTCCTAAACATATGTATCATTACATGAAGATACAATTCAATCCTAGGTAAGTACTGAGAAAAAAGAAAGCTTGGAATGGTAGCAGTTGTAAGGATAATTTTTGCAAATGATCAAGATCACCAGTATTACATTAGTCAGCTCCCTTCAGTGAAGGGTACCTTACCATAGGGGTGGGTGGGAAATCACTTTGTTTTGAAATTAATTTTACTGATGCCTTTAGAAGTTCAACTAGAGAAGTGTTTAGTACTCCTTTTCCTGTTGTCAGGTCTACTTTCTTATACTAATATCCCAAAATATTATTAAATTATGATACTGTACTATTATTTCATGTAGAGCCTTTTATGTAAGGCAATGATCAATTAACAGCATAGGGTGATTTTTGGAATGTATAAAATCTGGAAGTTCGTTTTACTAATTAAATCCTGAATTGACTTGGCAATCAAATACTGGCCAATAATAAACTAAGATCATCTCCAAAGAGAGTTTTGGCAGGAAAGGTTTATACAAATGACTTCTCAGCCTGATGCATAGATAATATCTGTCATAAGCTCTGCCCTGCCCCTGGCTCTGTGAAGTAGCACAGTGCATGACAGTTGTTCCATCCCAGACTCATAACAGCATTCAAGCATCTAAAGAGGGGACTTATTATAAATGGGATTTACTTAGTCAACTGTTGCCTAACCATAGAGGCCCCTGAACTTTACAGTTTTCCAACCTTTATTTTTCATTATTAAAATTCCTAGGGTCCTCAAGGTCTGCTTCTGAGCCTCTCTTGGGAGAATTTAACACCAAGGCACCTATCTGAAACATAGCTCTCTTTGGTACCTGTGATTAAATATTCCTCTGTCTTTGCTTACAATGTGTTAAGCCCTTCAGATAGCAATTTCAAGATCTGACCATGTATAGAATGTAGTCAGAGCTGGTCTTTTAAAGTACTGGAGAAAGAGGCATCTACTACTTTGTAGATGGTGTGAGTTCCTTACTTTACCTGAAACTATGCAAGTCCTGCATCCCAAACCTTCCTTCTCAGGCTTGTTAAGACTACTCCCTTGGCAGGGAGGAAGAGAGCTCCCAAGTCCCTTACAGATCCACCGGTTAATATGTTGTACCGCTAAAAGACTGGACTTGTCCTTCCCCCAGCCAAATTTCTCAAGGCATTAAAGCCTGCATCTGCAGGAGGTACTCAGAGATTTGAATCCTGAATAGAAGCAAGACTTTCCTGGTTATCACAGAGGCACCTAAAACATGGAAATACTATAGCGCACGACACATCCTCAGTGTTTGCTTTTACTAAGCACAGGTAACTCTCTGTCTGCTGTGCTGCTGCACTTTAAGTTCACTTCCTCCCACCCTTCCCCCTGCCCCCAGAATTTGTTTGCATACCCTTTGTGTGCAGAAAATGTAACATACCCAATTCTATCACTGTTCTACAGAAGGTGACAGATTCGGCAGTTGAAGCAGCAGAAGTTGGTATTCTTTAGCTATTTCCATTAACACCTCTGGAAGCTGCCATAGGCATAGAAGTAAGCTTTGGCTGCACTGAATTGTATCCTTAAAGCAATTTTTATGTGAAGAAAAATGTCAGATGATTGTAAAATTGTGCATGAATCACCTTAAGAATTTGAGAATTGATCTTGCTTTCTTTAAGCCTTGTGTAACTCAGCCTATTTCTCATTCATTCTAGTTAAGGAATTATTCCCATGAAACCTGGTAGGTTATGTGCTTGATGCAGGTTTGTTCTCAGAACCATCTTTTTTTAAATACCCTGCCACTCTTTGCTGAAGGCTTGATTTGCCTGTGTTGTGGAAGCCTCTTTGCATTTTTGTATTGTGATACAAACTCATTGCAAGAACATGACTTTTTATTTATTTACACTGTTATAAATTAGGACCCTTTTCACAAAAAAAATTAATAATCATCTGCTTTGCACATATATTGCTTTCTGTAGGCAAATCAACCATGTTTTAACTGGAAAAAAGTGAATCCAAATTAGAACTCTGAAGCAGAGTTCTTGGTGATAATGGCTTTTGTATGATTTTTTAAGCTTTTTTTTTTTTAAAAAAAAAAGTTACTTCCTTAAAATGTATACACGAGGAAGTATGTATTAAGCTTGAAGTGGGGAATACTGTCACTCCCCGCCCCTGCAGCCTTCTCCTGCTCTCTCCAGTCAAGACTGAAAGCCAAATATTACAGTTGGAAATTGGCTTGCACAGCTCTAGTTCGGAAACATTCCTTCTAAATGTACATCAAGCTACAGACTACATTTTAAAGACAAGAAATACGTGCTGCGACCACTTGTTTGTGCCATTTAAGAAAATGCTGGTATTGTCTGAGAACTCTATCATTACCATTATTTAATCAATTAACAGTTGTATTTGCCAAAAAGATGAAAAAGTGGCTATCTTTGCTTGCATGCTGGCTGACTTGTGTGTCTGTACATCTTATGTTTTCTATGTCCTTCGTCACTGAAATGCTGTCTGATGTCTTCTGCACCATTCAGCACAGAAACTTTCACTTGCTTTCCAGTTTGTGCTATGCAGCATGAAAAATTGTTAAAATATCAGTGCAGTGTTGGTTTGCAGGTAGATCATTAATATATATGATTGTGCTACTGTAACTATTTTTCCTTCTTTTCCTAGTGCTGAAATCAGAAAAGAGAAGAAAGCTGACTCAGGGAAAGGTGTTGACCGGGAGACTTGTCTATGATGTGTACTTCAATTAATTTTTTTACAAATGAATGAAAGGAGTGCCACAACCACTAAATATAAATGATTTGAGCTTGTAACTTTTGTCTTTCATCTCAAACTAGCACAGGTAATGTAGTGCAATATTAGTCTCATTTCATCAATGTCTACATTGTCTAGTATCTGTGTGAAAGTCTGCAGTAGCCAATGCAAAAAATCTTCATGTTCTTTGCTGATATTGGCCATTTATCAGTATTCGTATCATAAATTTAACAAACAAATTTTCTTTCAAATTCAACTTTCCTGTTAATAGGTTTGTACTGTATTTTGCTACTTTTTCTGTGTGAAAATACTTAACAATCTTCATTCATGATGAACTTGAAAACACTTGTTCCAATTATTATTATTTTTTTTAAATCACCTAACTTGAGTAAATGATTTCAGGAGACCCAAACTGACAAGCAAACATTAAAGAAGTTTTTAAAGTAACAACTGATCTGACCCTGTGAACAAACTAACAAGGATAATCCTTTCCTTCTGAAGCTGTCCCTTTGAAGTCATGGATTACTCTTGCAGTGAGGATTGCAGGGTCAGATTCTGTATTTGTGAGATTTTCCTTGATTTAATACAGTGTATTTAATATTCAAATTTGTATGTAACTGGAACATAGTCATATATGTATATATATATATATATATAAAAATACAAAAATATATATTAAAACATTCTCTCACCTTAGCTGAAAAACAAAATTACACCCCTTGATGTGAAACATGGGTACAGTATTTCTTAAGATGCAATCTGTGATTACAGTATCTTGTATTGTATGAATGTTGCTGTGGTAGGCTAAATTGCATTATGTCATTAATCCATCCATTATTTTATAATAGGAAAAAATTTGTAGATACTAATTATACCCCACATACAGTTATATTATCTGCCCAATTATTTTCCTCTTTATTGCCTAAAATACAGCCACATAAAGGGCATATATATATTGTCCTCTCTCTACTAACAACTGTAAACTTCTTAATTTCGGAGACTGTGTATCATACTTTAATGGGTATCCTGCTGTTGATTTTGCTACAGCTCTTCACTATTCCATCAAGTGCATAGTGATTAAAAGATGAAAACAACATTGCTAAGTAAAATGTGGCTTTAGAGCCATTACAAAGACATTTTTCATAATGGATATTGTTACTGCCTGATCCTTCAGCAGGTTCTTTTGTGTAAAACAAAGACTGCAAGAATAATATTAAATTAATAGAAATGTCGAACAAAAGTTTTATTGTTATTTGGAATTCACTAATTTTTATTTTTTTTTAAAGATATTTTTTTAAATTATTAAATGAAAGCTCTTATTATTACACTATTACTTTGAATCCTACAAATACAAATTACAGTCTTTTAATATTTATAACAACTCACCTACAGGGCTCTTACATTCCCCAGCTTCCCAAAACGTGATAATCTTTCCATAGACCTTACATAAACAACTTTTCACATCCAGTACATTTAAAGTATCCTTCTAAGTGTCTGTGTGCGTGTGAGTGTGTGTATGTTTTACTACTTTAGCCATACATAATTGCATTTTGCTGCAAACTAATAGGGTCACTGTTCCAAATTGGACTTGGCATTATTGCAGCCAAGATCAAAAGGCCATTTTTATGGAGAGAAAAAACCCAAACCTAATGGTTACAAAGAAGGATTTACATTTAATTCAATGTTTGTATTTGTAAATTTAGGAAAAAAAAAGCTGATGCATTAAAGTTAAATGCTTTGTTTTGTGTACTTGATGATGAAATGTAAGATTCCAATTGTTTTAAGGTTAGTATAGAAGTTCAGTACTTCTGTTTGTCCCGAAAGCAGCCTGGTGGCGTTTTAATATGTTGCCGACTTTGTTACAGATAACATATACAATCAAAATGTATTAGTTTCACTTGACCAACTCTTAGAATATTAAGAAATCAGTGTATTCAATGACATTCTGTATTTCTGTTCAGTATTTCAGAGTGGTTTTATTTTAAAACGGTCACTCTGTTCTTGTGTGAATTTAAATGCTATTCCAATGTTAATCTTAACATTCTGAAATCACACACAATATAAAGCAAATGTAGTGCTATATTTACTTCTAATTTCATATTCCTGGTCAAAATTACTCAATTTCTTGGATGTAATTTATTACAAAAGTTTATGTGTACATGTGAATAGACTATTGTGTTTTTCACAATTGAGAAATGTTATGTGAAAATAAATATTTATCCTAACTAATTTTCAATTTTATTTTTACACCGCAAAACCCAGAAAAAGTATGCAATGTGGTACAGTATTTTAAATGTCTACCTGAAACTTGAATGTGCTTCACAGATTAATGAGTTGCAGAGCCCAGTCCTGCTCCATTTCCAAGTGGAATCTCAATGAAACATGCAATGCTGTCAGTGCTGGCTTGCTGTACGTAGCTGATGGTGGTGTACTTGGTCTGACTAACAGTAAGTGGGCTGTCAGAGATGGTGCGTAACTGACCTGTTCCAGGAAGAGATTGGGAATTAAATTCTGATTTATTGGTCATGAGTAGGTTCCCCTTGCTCCTGGGAGAGGTGATGCGGGCCAAGCAGCAGTAGCTGGGTTTTTTTTACAGATCAATAGGGAAGGTCATACAATTTTAAATTCTGCAGTGCTACAATACTTAAAGTGTCTTAATAGCCAAATAGCGGCTTGGCCTACTGCTCTTCTCAGGACCCTAAATTTCTGCTACTGAAAAACTTGCAGGCCTTAAAGCCTAATACTACTGCCAAAACCCAACCCAGGATGCTGTTGGCTGCCTTGGCCACCTGGGCACACTGCTGGCTCATGTTCAGCCAGCTGTCAACCAGCACCCCCAGGTCCCTTTCCACCAGGCAGCTCTTCAGCTGCTCTTCCCCAAGCCCATAGCATTGTGTGGGGTTGTTGTGACCCAAGTGCAGGACCCGGTACTTCTCCTTGTTGAACCTCACACACCTGGCCACAGCCCAGCCTGTGCACAGCTCTTGGTAGAGGATTTACCTGTGCTCATGCATTTCAAGTAAGTTGTCAGTTCCTGGAGGCAGCTCTATTTATTGTCCTATTGTCTGCATTATTTTTGGAACCGAAGGAGATCTAACAGAGAGAAAATTAGACTAAATTGATGTTTAGTAGAGGACATTTCTGTAGTAATAAAACTTGCTTTGTTATAAAAGTTGCATCATGCTCTATTAACAGCATTATCTTAGAAGCTGCCTTCCAGACAAAGAAGTCTAATATAATTAACATTATACTTTGTTATGCCTTGCAGATAAGACAGTGAAAACAGGACTAGGTATTAAGAATACAGAAGAGTTCCCCAGTGAAATGCTAACATCAGTAACGTAGATCAGACACAAAGAACTGCAGCTTTACTTAATGAAAGACTTGCCCAATCCCTATAATTTTTAGTTTTAAATAAAAAGTTGGGTTTTGTTAATGCTTCTCTGATTACACAAAGGGAATACCTGCAGTTCTTAAATAAATACAAGAGCCTAGTTAATGTAGTTTTTGGATTACAGTAATACTTTTGTCTCTATGACAGTGTGAGTGATAACATTTAAAAAAAACCCAACTGCCACTATTTGCCCTTTGCATACACAAGCCATCCAGAAATTTACAATGATAATTTTCTTCTATAACCTATCTGCATAGCTATGACTTACCTTTATGCTGATTTATGTTTCTTTCCCTTGAGTCAAAAGAATCAGAGACATGGGTACTATAAGCTCTTGGAGACAACTGACAGCCTGTATCCTACAAAACTTTTAACAGTGGTGCCAGCCGACATCAGAACCACTCATACATTGACCCCAATATTACATTTGTAATACCTGTCTTCAATTTTTTTCCCAAAAAATCTTATTGTGTGAGTCAAGGAGCTTTTGGTTAGTCTACGAAGCCAAAATCTTACCTTCCACTTCAGGCCCCCTTCTTTTTCTCCTTTAAGGACAAGCTGCAGTGTCTTGACATTCTCCCCCATGCTTTATCTGTCTGTATGAGTACATTTACATTCATACCTAACTGTCACTAATAACCCACAATACATACATAATCACGTGCTGGCATGTAATATCAAGAAGCTAAGTAGTAGATAATCATGTCACACTCCATTACACATACCATTAAAACCACAAATTTCACTGTAAGTCTCTCTCAAAATTAATGGATTTTTGTAAAATTCTAGGAGACCATTCTTTGAGCAACATTTTCAATGATAAGGACTACACCTCCTTTCATAACTTAATGCCTTTATTATTTTAAAGCAGCACAGTTTGTAGTACAAGCGAGTTGCATTTTTTCTATCTATGTGAAATTAAGAAAACTAATCTTATCTTCAGATGGAGAAGCCTACCTGGAGTGCTCAAGATAAAGCAGAAGTTTACTGGTTGGCTACAAGGAAAAGCAGGTTTTCTAAATAGCATGTTCACATGAAAGTTACAGTCCAGCCCTTGCTTTAAGTAATGGCTAGTTTGCATTGTAATGTAGTTATGTCAAGAGTGCAAGGAATATACCCTCTTCAGCAGCAAATAGTTAGCTTCTGGAAAAAAATATAATTTTTGTCCCATGGAGAAACAATGGTGGGCTGCTACAGCTTCCAGATAAGATTTTACCAGTGCAGATTCCCACAGTAGGCGCCTTTTTGATTATAAAGTAAGCCCCAATCACAGAAGTACAATAGGAAAAAAAGATATTCAGTGCTGTTGGTTTGAATAGGTCTCATTCAAAATCTTTGGTGAAAGCTGGTTACATGTGCTCCTTGCAAAACTTACACAATTGTAATCTAGGAGATTGCAGCAAAAAATAACTCAAGAAACCGCAGTAAACAAAGCATTTCATTCTGCACAGAAAATATTAACATTGCAATATTCCTGATATTGTTTCTAAAATAATTGATCAAGCATTAGGTAATTTCTGCAAAATCTGGTTATGAATTGTATCAGTATTTCCACAGAAATGATCACAGGGTTAGTTTTATTTTCTATTAGAAACACTATTATTTTTATTCCTCAACTGATCTCTACACTGGCTTTTCTGACATTTTCATCATTAGAAACTGGACTGTTTCTCTTTTAGACTGAAATATCAAAAGGTCCTGATTCAAGCAAGTACCGCGCTATCTAGAATTCTGCAATATACTTACATTCTGGTGATGTTAAGACCTGATTAAACACAATCAATAAAAATGCAATAGTTGCTTGGCAACAGAAGTCATTATAAAGATTAGCATTTCATAGTGTACACAGGTATCCCAAGAGCTGACCCTTATCTGATCTTGATTCATAGAAGTTTACACAGGCTCAGTGTCCATTAGCTAGAGTTTTGTGGAGCAGTACCATCGCTAACCCCCAAAATGCTGGTGCTAGGGCAGTGAGAAACACTGCTTGATGAAATGGCTCATATGGGTATAAATATGCTTATGTGCTTGACCGGTGATGGCATGGTCTTTGTCAGTATACCACTGTGGGAAAGAAAAATACAGAGAATGTTAGTTCCAGCTACATCTAAATGGTAGAAACCAAATATGATAGACATAGAAACATGTGCAGCCATTTACAGTTATCCCAGTATGGAGGCAAAGACATAATGGTGGTAGGAAGCTGCTATGATACTTGTGTCCCTGCTTTGTGTGGGATACACCATCTATTCATGCTAAAAGTACAAAATGAGTACATGGCTTCTCCACACGGAGGGCAGGTGCAGCTCCTCAGTTCAGAGTGGTGCCTGACCTGTGCACCCTGTAAGCCACGCAAGTTTGGCTGAGGGACAACCACGCACTGGTGCACTTGGCCTCCTTCTATGCTTCATCCTTTCCAGCACTACTGCTTGTTCATGATATGCTTGAGTGGCCATGCACAGCATAAGAAAGAGCAAAGAACTACTTGTCTTACAAGTTAATAGAGAAACACCAAACATGATGGACAGGTTATCTTGGACTTAGCTGAAGTTAACCTTTCCTTATATCCTATCTGTAAGATACAATTCATTGGACTTTGGGTATATGCAGAAATTGGGATTAGTTGGTTGTCTGAGAACACAAAAAAATTAACACAATGAAAGATTAGGTGAACAGGATGAAATAAGAGGAGTTGCTTTACATTTTTTCTTGTACACAAGATACATGGGTGCTTTACATTAAGATTTCAGTTACTGAACATGAAATACAAGTATGTGAACTTTCATTTAAGATGGCAATTGATTTATACCTAACAACAGGGAGCTTTTGCTATTATTCTCATAATACAAATCCATTATGTATGATGATAAACAAAACCGAACCATACCATTGCTTGAAAATCCACTTCAGCATCAACAAGAGCTTTGGAAATCTGCGCTGCTTGCTGGAAGTGAACATTATCTGAAAAGTGGAAGAAAAGAGGAAAAAGGTAAACAAAAAATTGCTTCTGTACTACTCTGGGGGAAAAGCAAAGCAACTAACACAGTAGACTCCCCAACACTTCTGACTGAAACACAAATTAGCTGCAGAAAGCAGTATTATTTTATTGATGTAAATGTAACAGCCTTGCCCCTTCATGCTTTTGTTTTGTCAGTAGTAGAATTGCAAACCTGTCTGTAATACTAAAATGTCTAATTAACTGCAACTCACCATCTGCTGTTCCATGAATAAGGAGATACTCAACTTCCTTGAATTTTTCAGCTCTGGCCATTACTGTTGAACTCTGAAATTAAAGAAAAAGAGAAAAGAAAAAAAGAGAAAAGAAAAAAGAAAAGAAAAGAAGTGCTATTTATTAGAAGATGATTTGCTACCAACTGACTTTTATTCCTGTTGACAGTCTGGGGTCCTTCAGATAAAAACAACCACCCCTGTTCCCCCCCTGGCCCCGCACCCCCAAGTAGCATGTTCACATATCAAACAACACTGTGCTTGTACTCAAACCATTCTGCACCGATCTGCAATTATTACCAAGGGTTATGTCTGCAAAGTTAACAGGCAATTCCAGAGGGGAAGAGTTTTGTGAGTGAGATACACATTTAATGCATTGCTAACATGTTGTTAGCCTGCAGCACACCACTTGCCATAGGTTTCCTGTGTGACTGCAGACAAGTTAAAAAATGTTGCCATGGCAACAGCACACCCTATGATAGCAAGGAGTAGATATTGTAGAGACCACATGCATTATCCTCCCCACCAAAACGTACACTAGTTTACCTGTAGGTAAGTCAACAGAGCTAATACTGCAACAGTCTCAAGTAAAAAGGGGTGACAACAATTTGAAAATAATGCTTTCCCCAAATATGACAGAGAAACACCTGAAGGTAAAAACCATGAGACCAAATCTATAAATAGAAGTCAAGCTATATTTTAGGAATAGAAAAACAATACAGTGATGAAAAAAATAATCAATTAAGGCTAATCAAGAAACTTAAAACACAGTAACAGCATATTCCCTAGAACATACTAACCACATGACTTGCTACTGTGACTAGGTAATAAAGAATGAGGAAAGTAAGGATTGCAGGTAGGATCTTTAATTTTGGCAAGGAAATGGAATAGGATAGCGCTCTGCCATGAGAGTAGGAAGAAGAAAAGGGACTAGCAACAAGATTTTAGGCTTGGTAAGACAACCAGCATAATGGGGCAAAAATACGTCGAATCAAATTTCCTTCTATTAGCAACATTATAGGGGTTCTCTGCTGAAAATGACTGAATTCCTGTGGAAGTTTTCCCTCTGTTACAGCAACCTAAAAGCCTCTATGGCAAGGAAAAAACCAGTAAAAATTAGGAACAAAATAATGTGGGGTTTAGGTTTTGGTTTATTTCTTCCCCACCTTGTAGTAAGGCTGTATTCTTGCACAGGAATTTGCATTTAGTACCCCCAAAAAGTCAAATACATTACACTACCAAGACACAGAAGGGTTTAATTTCCTTATGTCTCTTGTACACTCATGAATCTTTAAAGCAAGCATAAATATTCCTTTTGTCACGGCAGAATAGCGTACAACAGCGCTCTCATAAGTGAAATGGGATTTTGTAGTTTCTCAACCAATTTTAAAAAACAAGTTGAGAGAAAAAGCCACCCTCCAGTCCATAACACGGCAACTGCCGTCTTGATAGTGAGAGGCTGCAGAGCACCAGAGATCCCATTTAACATATGGATATCCACGCACACTGGAAGCATGACACTATCCATTTGAAATGAGTTGGTATCATAGAATAAGAACAGATAGTTATGAGTGCACCAAAACGTGCAGGGAGGGCTTAGATTCAGTGAGAAGCACTGGTACAGCAGCTGATCAAAAGAATGATTCAGAAAGTAATGGCCTAGTGATATTAAAAAAAAATAAAAAATCAAGCAGTATCCTTTCAGTGAATCGTTTTCCACATGTGGAGAGGGAAACTTGATAGCGCGGCTTTATAAGCTTTCTTCCAGCAAATCAGTGCTGGCTTAAGGGACAGCAAACCTTCTGCAAGTGGAAGCCTGACTTGAACTACACTTCTGAGAACTAGACTTTCCAAAAGCAGTTTTAGAAAAAGGATGTCACTATTTTTCCTCTCCAAGCATTAAACAAAATAAAGCTATTTGTAAAATACTTCAGACAGAAGGAACACACATGAGAAATCCTTTCTCAGTTTTTTTATCACTTGCCAGTGATGTCTCACTTGCTGTACCCATACTCAACAGGAAGAGTCCCTTCCCGAAAACGTGCTTTAAGGACACCACTGCTGCCAAAGAAGGTGGCTGCAAGATAGGGAGCAGCCTCAAGTCAGGCACAGTTACAGCACAAAGCAACAGACAGCTGCAATCAGCTGAACAAACCTCAAGTGGACAGCAAATAAATACAACTTCATTTAGCCCTTCTGTTTCACAGTTGCACTGCCGGGACAAAGGTTCTCAAAAGGTAACGTGTACAAGTACTAAGAATTAGGCCCTGCTGAGTGTAATTGGCTTTTCTAAAGATCACACAGCAGTCAACATTTTATCAGCACTCCACAAACAAGTTAAGGTTTGGCTGAAACTGAAGGTCTCTCTCCCTTTAGCATATTCTCAGATAATAGAACAAATGTCAAATCAGTACAAGATGGCATATTTACAAAATTGTACCCTGTTTTGCATAACCTAATGATGCAGCAGTTCTTAAGGACTGAACATTTCAAATCTGCTAGAAAAAGATTGCCAAATCTATGACTGTTTCAAACACTTGCCAAAAGCATATCAAATTCAGAGCGAACTGCAAAATAATCTTCTCACAAGTTGAACAGTCTCTTCGGTATGCTTTACATGGCTACTGCATCTGACCTCCCAAGCTCTGCCCTCATTTAGTCTCCAGTCTTTTACATCAGGGACATTTCTTCCCGGGCAGACAGCTCCCTTGCCATTCTGCCTAGGATCCCTACGGAATTTTATGGGAGCTCCACCCACGCTTGCTCCCTTCTTTGACAAAGCTCTAATTTTTATTTGTCCACAATTACCTTAAAAGGCACTGATCACACCTATTAGCCTACTTAGTATGAGTCATCCTTCAGACTTGACTCTTGACAAAGAGTATTTAAAATGTCAGACTCTCCTCTTTCAATAAAGTGAAACCTACTGTCACAGTAATGCAAAGGTAGGGTGTACCCCGCTTACCACAACTAGTTTCTTGAGACTATATATTCCCATTCATTAATACTCTGTGCGTTAGCAGCACGCATCTTTTCTAAGCAGGTGTGTACACAGTCTCATTTCTTTTGAATTAGGGCACCCAGTACAGAGTTTATGCAACCTTTCACTTTTCAAGCCAGCTTTACAGCGGATGCAGTAGGATAGAGAATATATGATGCAGCATGCAAACCTGACAGTACCAAGTTAACAGTTCAAAAATGCTTTAACAGCTTCAGCTAGGAGAGCTTTCCGTGCATGTTTTGCATTTACTTGCTAAAAAATACTCGGTTCAGAAAACAGCTCTCATCAGTGACGAGGGGCCAGGAGGCTGGCTATTGTGACTGGGACATTGAACAAAGGGGCTGTAAGCCAGGAACGTGCTGGGCTAAAGTCAGTAAAGGTCTTCAGCAACAACAAAATCCCACAACCCTTCCATTAATGCTACATGAAAAGCAACTCATTTCTTGAGCTACCCCACCCCTCCAGGTTTATATGGAAAAATAAATTCCAAGTAATACATTATTTGGGGCTTTCAACAACAAATAAGGACTCAAGTTGCATTTTCCTATCTCTAGAAGCAGCAGTGAAGTGTGACAATCTGATCTGTGCAATTACCCCTCCTCCATCTAGCCACCATTCTCCCCAATTAGTCCTCTGAGTAACACATTTGAAACCTTTAGCTCTTTGATACTGGCAGTTTCAACGTGGCCATTGCCAGCAATGAATACTATGCCAAGAAAATCCGACTCCTGGCTTGAAAGGATTAAACAGTCCTCTGTTGCCATCTGTGCCGTGAAGCTGGTGAATGACTTTGTGCACCCAGAGCGTTAACGTTCGTTCTGCACGACGACAATAACTTCTATTTACACTGCTACCTCGCAGACCTCCTACTGTTCCCACTGCCTTAAAGAAACGCTTTTGGAACAAGGCAGGCAGGCGGCTGCAGGCTGCTGGTCAGTCCCCAGTGGGCCTGAGCAGCTCGCTGGCTAGAAGAGGCACAGACAGTACCAAGTCTTCCAGCAGTCACTACCATTGTCCTCAGTTTTGACCAGAACGTCAGTTGGAAAACTAGATTACTGTAGCGATAAGTCAAAACAGACGTTTCTGTCCATATATGTGTGTATTTATATGTTTTACCATATTTTTACATCAACGCAACAACCCCCACCCTTTCTTCTCCCCCACGACATTTAATGCATCAAGACACAATCAGTGCTAAACTGTCTTCTCACCTATTTACCAACCCAAAACAGACAACGCCCCATCTCTTTTCCTCTAACACCCACTTTTGGTTCCAGCATCACTATGGCTGAACACCTCTGTGAAACACCCCAATAATGAGGGCAAAAAGCACCACCCCAATCCCTCACAGTTCTCCAACAGCCATGGTATTCCCACCTAGGTCTGAAATTTAACTAAACCTTACAGAGGGCTTGGGCTGCTCTGCCCTGTGCCCAGCTACCTGTGACTTCAAAAAGCCTCTGAGTCAACAAAAAGCAGTTGGCACATGGAAGAGCAAGTCAAGCAATTAATGATGCCATAATGAGGACAGAAGACCTACAGTTATTTTGCTCCCATTAGAACACCTGGAAATTCCCTCACTGCTGGGCAACATTAGTCATTTTAGACCAAACCTTGGACACCCTGTGTTCATGGAGATGGGGCCAAAATTCCATCCCCAACACTGCTGGCTCTCAGTTGGTCTGCAATTTGTTTGATATGATGACAGTAAAGACAGACTTGCCTACCTGTCAAAGTTTCCCAATATTTAGGAGATTTTGATTTCCCTGAAAAAAGCTGGCAGATTCCTGAAACAAGAAAGTCCACACAATACCCTTTTTTTTTTTTTTTTTAAATTATATTTCAGAAAGGACTGGAGTACATTTGTTTTGGTGGAAATGTTTTTTTAAGATAAAGTATAGTTTGCCCACGAGCATATTCATTTTTAAAACAAATTTGTTTCTCGGTGATTAAAATAAAACAGTTTTTACAGCTTGTTTTACAGTCTGCAAAGTAGCCAAATGGAACTGAATGTAAAAAAAAAAAAAGAAAACCACAAAAAACCCAACACATCAAACAAACAACAGAAAACCCACACCATACAGCAAAGAGTAACTGCCTCATGCAAATCCAAATGCATGAGACTACAGTCTCAGCAAGCACAATGCAACAGTTATAGCTGGAAAGAACAAACAGACTTATTTCTTCCTAGGGCGAAGGAACTAGACTGTATATAGAAAAACAGAGTGATTTAGAAAAGAAACAACACACTTCAGAACATGAAATAAAGTGATTTCTTTCTTACATTATAGTTGTTCAGATTGTCACTTGCTATAGGAAGGCCCATGTATCGCTCCGTGTATATTGAATCTGTAATTATGAAAAAGAAAATCAGAAACTGCTGCTTAATTTTCAGTCTGTCTACCAGAAATTTTACCTGCTGACACAAACAATAATAAAAATGCATACTGGATATTAACAAAAAACCCCAAATCAAACACCCCCCCCCAAAAAAAAAAAAAAAACAACAACCCCCAAAAAAAGAAAAAAAGGAAAAAAAAAAGAAGATTAGAAACAGGTTTTCCACAATGAGGCATGTAGGTAACCATCATTATTCAGAATATTTAATCTTCTTGTTGCCATGGCCACCTGAATGCTGAATATTAATAAAGTACTTTGTGTCAATGTTACCTTATTGTTATTCTTTCAGTAATCCAAATAAAATTACTGAAAATCTTGCAGCAAATGACTAGCATTTAAAAAAACTCTTAGCAATTCTATCTAAATGTTTATTACTAATAATCTGTCAAATGAAAATGTAGTAGTAGATTAGGACTCTGCTTGGATCTATGTTATATATAGTAAAAATTAAGTATCTCTGATTTTCCACAGATTTTTCAGCACGGTAACATATTACCTTTTTTGCAGATTTGCTGCTTTATTTTAAGCCATAAAGATCAATTCTCTGTTGCTGCATTCTAATGTCCATTTGACTTCTCATCAGTGTTGTCACACTGTGGGGTTGTTTGGGTGTTCTTTGTAATGTTGAGTATTCATGCCTCCATAACCCTTTCCTTTATCTAATCATCTAAAAGTGGAATTTTAGAGATCGTCATCATCATTAAAAAAAGTATTTCCTGCCATACTGTAATACTCATGTCTAAAACATTATGAAAACATCCCTATGTCCTCAACAGACTGCTGCTAATACCTGGCAGCATGGTTTGATCTGTTGAATGAGCCAGAACACATAATATGCTATTATACAGCCCCTGTGCTAGTTACAGAATGATAAATTATGCCTCTGCCTCCTGGCAGAGGTGTGCTAGGAAAAGCTGTCCCTTGAGTGTTTTTGGACAAATTGAAACCGGGAAAATGTCAAAATGTGGTAACATTGTATCAGCACGTATTCTAGTTTTAACTGTGTGTAATTTTTTTAACCTGGGAGGAGGGCCCCTGTAACTGTATTTACAGCCTCAAGCAACTACAATCTTATACAATAAGAAGCACGTACAGACTCGTCTGCTTGTTCAGGTTTTCCTCACATCAGGCTATTCCTAAGATTAATTAGATTTATAAAATCAAAATTTTATACTCTAAAAGGAAAAACAAAACAAAGGCAATTCAAATCCTAATCTTTTACTTTGAGAGAGAAAATTACAATGCAAGTTTGACGCGAAGCCTCGCAGTTCATTCTTATAAGTGAAGTAGCATTTTGAAGAAACAATGTTTAATAGCAATGGATTTCTGACATGCAAGATCGGTCTCAGAACATGTGGCAGCTTTGGAAAGCAAACACAGACACATTACAGTAATACTACAAATACAAATACTACAATAATTTACCCCTCGTTAATGGTTAAAGACATTACCTGGAATTGTGGATCTGACTTTTTAAAATGGGAAGTAAGATTTAGGGAATTGGTTTAATTCTGAAACAGAGTACCCACGAGTTCATAAAAACAGACCAAGTGACATTTACATGGCATCTAGTAGATAATCAAAGTTCTGCACTATGAATCAACACTTTGCAGCATGTGCACTGCAAGACATATGGGAATCCTTGTAACAAGGAAGCCATCACATACCATAATATTGCCAACGTGACACGGGGGCAACCGCTATTCCACACTTGAACACGCCGCTTCCAGAGCCAAGCACCATGGAGGTCACATATCCCCCATACGACTGAGAAGAAAACATTGCTGTTATTTTAGTCGGAAAGAAAAGGATGGGGCCCATCTGCTAAACGGTTCATCAGACTTTTATAGGCTCAGTGTTTTTCATATTAATGAACTCCATTCTGAATTTGGGTCAGATCTCACCCAGCCTGCTCAGTTGGGGAAACAGGCATCAAACAGTGCGTGGCAGCTGTGGCACTGATGAATGAGAACTTGTTGGGGAAAAAGGGCGCGAGCGCTGCTGAACTGTGACTCAGCGAAGGATGACAGTGTTTGGTAGCACCGTAGGCAGCAGCGAAAGACAGGAAACAAGACACTGCTGAACCGCTGTGTCCCTCTCCGTGCTGGGGGCGTGGGTGGAAGCAGAGCTGGGGCCCACAACGCGCCTGATGAGTAGTTGCACCAGGGCACCCGAAAATTTACAACTCCCTCAGAGCAGGCCTACGGCAGCTCACTTGCTAAGTCTCCTCCAAAGCGTCAAGAGCAAGACTGTGACTGGGGAGCGAAGGATCTTCTGCTGAGTCTGTGGGAGGAACTGTGCAGCAACACGCTCCTTGCTATGCACAGGGAAAAAATCCTTCGCAGCCTAGCCCGATAACACAGATGAGTAAATATCTGACACACTTGAGCATCCAGGCAGCAAGATACCTAAACAGTGTCACCGACCGCCCAAACAACTGCCCTCACTATAGTTTGAAGGGGTTATTTGGGAAAATGAGCCCACCCACATCCAAAAAGAGGAGCAATTTCTGGATCTCATTCCCATCCTGAAACCAGATTGCAGGCAAATGAAACTGTATCACAGCTCAAAGCCCTTCCATGTTTGCTCCAAATTCAACGCTTAGGCCCTCCCAATGAGGTCGGCAAAGTGATGCGTGTACTTAGTAATTAAACACTGATACAAATATGTCGCCTAACCTGGCCACAGTAAAGGTATGACTGCTGAACCTATGGAAACAAAATTAACGTATGTAGTGACAGGCTGACAATCTGAAAACTCAAGAGATAAAAAAAAAAAAAATAATCTGTTTGCCCACAGGTTCAGTATCCAGGATGCATAACCCCAACCTAGCTCCAAAGAGCTCTTCAACTATTCATCCCGAGGCTCATTAAAAGTAAGATGGGAACGCATTACGTCCTCCATTTCTGCAAAAAGCATTTCCCTCCCGCTAAAGTTAATACTGCTACACTTGACTTGATATAACAGAGATGTTTATCCCAAGGAAAGCCACTAAAGGCACCACCATCATCATCTTGCCATCAAGCAATTTATTCACTGGTGCCTGTCACCAGCAGTGACCAAATTTCAGCTAGCAATTTAATTCAAGATCCTGCATGCGATCCTGCATATACTTAAACATAATATGCTTAAACAGAGCACGCAAGAATACCTGTGACACCAGATAAAAGCAGTGACACGGCAGCCTGGGACAGAGAGATATTCAGAGTTTGAATCAAATAGATATGGCTAACACTACATATGCACTTAGCCTTGCAGCTGAGGGGGTGGGTATGTATATGCTATTAAACACTCCCCTCTACTGTGACAGGTTTTAAAGACACATCAAGTCAGAGAAATCTGGCCTCTGTTTGGAAGTACTGCTGAAATAAAATACAGCCAAGCACAACAATATAGCAGATTTAGATATTTTCAGGCTGCTAGCAAAAACATGACAACCATGCCATGCAGCTGGTTCATATGTAATTTTACTTTTTTTTTTTTAATTAGAATAATTTAATATTAGAATATTAGATAGTTAATATCTATTAGAATAGATAATTAGAATAATATAAAGACACACTAGTGAATATATACTTGGATTTTTTTTTTAAATATTGGTTCATCTCGTACACAGGAACTTGGCAGTATCCCTTTAAATTGTTTTTAGTATCTCTAGTAGTCCTAATTTCTGTTTCAAAGGCTCCTGAACAGTTGCAAAGGGACAACGTATACAGGCACTTTTAAGATGCACTTCATCAGCAGTTACTGGACTGTGCCATGACCCCAAAGGTGCCTTACACCAAGTACTCCAGCACCTCACACACACGGCAGCACAACAAATAGTTGTTACAATGAAATAACATGCCCACCAAACTTTGAGTACTTACCCAACCCCAAATAGCGATTCTGTCCTTATCAACAAAGCTCATTTCAGAGAATGTTCTAAAAGCAAACAGAATAATTAAATGCTTAATGGATTGCAGGTATCTGCCATTATACAGATGTGCCTATTTGCCATTATGTCTGCCTCTTTCTGTTGTACAAATCAGTATTTCCCACTTCATCACAGTGACTGTATATGAAAACATACGATTTAGGCACATGTGTCTCAGAAATTCAGAAAAACATCTGTGGATGTGAAAAGACAAAACCTGGATGCTCTGTAAAAGCCCTCACTCAAACCACATTCACTGACATTTGTATTGTATTAGGTCAGACTTCACCACCTGCCTTTGCCATTTTAATTTTTTTTTTTTTTTTTTAAAAAGAGGAGCAACACTCAAATTGCAGCAGTAAGGGACAGGCCAATACCCATAAATTCAGTCAGGGGGTTAAAAAAAAAAAACCACAAAAGGATTCTGAGATGCTATTTTTTCAAATTCCTTAACATTTTAAAAACCTAAAAAGCAAAACCTGTATCACTTCTTTGTGATTCTGAGAGATTCATACTGACATCGTTTGGTTTAGTGAGGTTCTACAAGCATAAATCAAGTGATGAACATGAAGTATGAGGCAAAGGCTGAGCAGTTCATACAAATAACACTGTCACAACGAAAACTTGCAACAAGCTTGGAGTAAAACCTCCAGCTCCAAGTGACTTAGTAGCATGCTCTTCTACTAATCTGACAGCTATCATCTCTATAAAACCAGAAATATGGTAGATTTGTATTACAGCATTCTCTTCATTCTTTTTAAGCATACAACGATGGTTGTCCCATAAATGACACACTTCAGCATGCAAAATTAATGGAAAATTTAGTTATGTTTTTGCTAGTAATTTCAAGCTGACAATTCAAAACCTTCAACTGCACAAGAAACACAGAGAAGAAGGAGCAGGTGTCGACCATTTCACTGTAGCTCACCTGGCTGCTGCTATCTGATCTTCCACTTCATATGTTCCCAGCCTTCGGTTTATTGCATGCATGATTTGATCCCCTTGGTATCCACTTCCTCTGCCATCGAAGCTGGCCACAATGATCTGCTCTGTGCTTGCAAGGTAAGTAGCCCAGCTGATCTGGAAGACTTTATCTACTTTCTGACTACACGGTCCTGCATACCTGGGTGAAAAGTGCCACAGAATTCAGGCATTTACTCTCCACGTACTCTCATCCAGCATTTAAAATACAATTATTGCTGATAATTTTCAGCCGCTAAAGAAGGAAAAACTTTTAAATTAAACTGAGCAAACAAGAAAAGCATCACTAACTCCAAACTGCTGCTTTGCCTGGACACTAAAAGCAACATGTTTTTTTAGGATGTCAAGTGTTATGTTAATCAAGCAAGCAGACTGGATTTTGTTTTATTGCTTTCTGCTCTAATAAGATACTTATTTTGAATTTAAGTAGCTTATCAGAAATCCAAATCAAATCCTTTTTCGTGTTGGCGTATCTAGTCATCTGAGTTTCAAAGCAATGCTCTTTAACTACTTCTGTTCCATTTACCCCTAATTTATTTGGTTAAAGTCTGAAATCAACAAATAGCCTTCATTTGGGAAAATGATAAAGATCTTTTCCTGCATTTTTAGTGTCTCATCAGTATTCCCTACAGTCTAAACTATTTCTTGTGCAGGCTGAAAAAAAGCAAGCAAAACTGTAATCATAGCTTTTTATTTTAAAATATTTGGAAGCAGTTGAACATTATGAAATCACACTCTGTGAGTGCCTGGATGCAAAATTCTGTTTGCAGTGCACTTCTCTAGCCACTGTCAAGAGAGTAAGAAATGCAAGAGTGGCTCTTATGGCTTTACAACCCATTTTTATCACATTTAAAAGCAAAGAAAAAAATTATTAGGAATTCTCTATATCAGACTTTGTTTCCATATGCTATGGATCCTTATTCTTCAGAAAGAATTTCTGATACAGAGATCACCATGAAGCAGAGGTGATCCTGACAAACACCCAGGTAAGTCAATGAAAATAGAATAAAAACCAAAATAAGCCTTAAGAAGTAAAGAGCACTGACTGCCCATTAAAATGAGGCATATCAAAAATTATTACAGTGCTACCAAATTATGTCATATAAAAATGCAACAGTTAAAAGCTGGTTTCCTTGTGGAGTCAGCTTTTCATAAAAAGCGTAAAAGGTTAACATTTCTATTTTGATGAAGTTAAATTTCAGTAATTTCTAGTTAGAAAAAAAAAATATCAGCATGAACAGAAGTGCCTGAGGAAGAATGGACCAAACAGCACGTGCTCACAGTCTTGAACTTATGAAAAAACAAGCAAACGCACTCCTGACCACAAGATGCAGTTTGCCAACACCAGCTGGCAGCCAAATAGCACCGAGAACATGCCACATCACACTCACTACTTCAGCTTTAGGATACACAGCTTATTCAAAGTTTCATTCTGGAATGTACTTTCAGTAAATGTTATTCCTAATGAACTCTTAGAGCAGAGAAGGAGGTAAGCTAACACTAACACCCTGGGCTTGTAAATCAGACACAGAATATATCTGCCTCACCGCCACCAGCCAAATAGGTGCTTGTTAAGCATTACATCACCTTACCGTACAGGAATCTATCACAAATTGGGATACACCTAATTTTTTTTCATTCCCTCTTAAAACTACTTCAAGTAGTAATTAGAAAATAAGCCAGTTTTGTCTTTCCCAAACTTATTAGGAGCATTTGAAGTAGATGAAAGTGATTATTAACACAACATTGCCATGTAACTTGAAGACTTACACATCAAGGAGCAGAGGGTACTTCTTTGATGAATCAAAATGGGGAGGCAATATCATTTGGTACCACAGGTCTAAAAGTGAGAAGAGTTTGACTTAGGTCAGTTCTCCAATGAAATAATTTGACATGCACTGCAATTCATGTAAGAGCACATTTGAGTTACCCCTTATAAATTAAAAAGTAGTTTCATCTGAACTGTCCTTATATATATGCATGTATATAGGTAAGTGTTCCTAGCTAATATAAATAATAATAATAATAAAAAACGTTTTACAGCTAAAATAGCAGAAAGTCTGGAACTGGAATGTCTACAATAATAAAATCTGGGGACTCAACATTCTGTCTTGTAACATTACTCTACATTATAAGCTTACATGCAAAACCTGGTAAGTCTCTACAGTAGTAAAACTGACACTAGCTCAAGTGTTTCTCTACCCAAATATCTCTCCCAGCACCTAAAAAAGAAATTTTAAATATTTTGAACCTGCCAGACAGGCTTTGCATGATGGCATGTAGAGCATTCCGGAAACATATCCAAATATCTATCATTTTTCAAGCAACACTGATTCTGGTTCCATCCATGTTACTCTTTCCACCCAAGTCGGCTACGAGTTAGCTGAACATTTTAAAAGCACCCCATGTAAGTTTTACAAACTGATTCGCTTACGAATTTTAAGAGAACTGACACTGCAAAGGAAGCATGATGCAAGGCTGATGGACTGCACTGCAGTAATAGCCAAGTGCAAGTCTTACAGAAATTTGTCCAGATGTGAACATGCAAGACATTAAAAGACTGAAAAATTAACAATCTCAACTGAACACATGAAAACACTAATTCTAATTTTTTGCGTACTCTATAGTCATGGGAACAGATTTCTTCTTTGATAACACACAGATTTGTGAGCAGACCTGGAACTTGATGTAGGACTACATAAACGGATTTATTTCTTTTATTCGTGACATTAAAAATAGATTCCCCTTACCCAAAAGCCTTTACCCTGAAGAGATGAAGTAGTAAGAACAAAGAGGAATATAAAAATCAATATACAACTGATAGCACGAAGAGCATCTTGAAACCTCCATCTTGCCTGGAAGATTTCATCTTTAGCCCTAGTAAAAATGTGACAGCAATAAAAGACAGAAAACACAAAGATAAAGACAGTTATTATCTAAGGTAACAGTGGAAGGAGAGAGGCATCAAAAAGAACAGTTAACAATGACTGACAGAACTCAATACAGTTTGTAAAACATAATTCCATTAAGAATATTCATTCATTTTGTCAGGAGGAAGTTTGTCATGAAGAGAAAAGTTAGTAGCAAAGGCTGGAGCAAGAACAGTTTAGACAGGTGCCAGGCCTCCCGCTGCCAGTCCATCTGATGTTCCTCAGCCTAGGAGCACGCCAAGAAAGCTCCTGTACCCAGACATGCAAATTCAGAGGAGCACCACGAGCAAAGCATTAGCAGTTCATTTTCTAGGAGATTGTTCTAGTTTGTATTCAGAGGTTAATGTAGTCTTGGAGCGTGAACATGCTTTTAAGAACGTTTTCAATACAAATATTTCCCTACACAAAGTCCAAGGTGATCTTCTTGAAACGTAGCCTAAATGATTTTGCGAGCTTTTCCATTTAGATTGTGTCTATTTTTTGATAAGAACTTCTCCTCCACTGTCCCAATTCACAACCTGCTAACACAAACCAAAGGGACTCGTACCTGTGAACAAAGACCTACCTGAATTTATAATTTAATTTAAATTCAACAGTGCTTAGGAGCCTTCTGCCCTACACCAGTTCCTCTTATTTATTTAATGCGGTGTTAGGGACTTCTGTTTTTCAGGTAATTATCAAGGAAAAAGGAGCTAAGCCACTTCATCATGAAAATATCAAGATATAACACTAGGGAAAAAGCTTATTTTAGGTAATATTTTGGGACTTCAGAAAAAAACACAGAATGTTTGGAGATGTTAAAAAAAATTAAAATCTTGTCTTGCCTCTAAGTGCTGAGTAACTACAATAATCCCCACTGCACCCATCTTTTCTGTCCCGCTTTTCAGCAGAAGACCTTGAAGCACTTGGTGAAAGAGGTAAAGAAAGGTAAAACATGGTTTTGAACTTACTGTATCCACCTACACTAATGGAGCCAAATTTTTTTGAAGGCATCTGAATATCTTTCAATGAATTTTCCAGTTCAGTGTTATTTTCCAAGTATCTGAGGACTAAATAACAAGAGTTAGTAAGAGTCAAAGATTAAATACATTATTTTCAAATGCATTGCTCCTTAATTATGAGCCACTTAAAAAATTCATTCTGAGATGATGGCAACCTACACTTCAGTCTTAGTGTACTGCAGTTTTTGTTTTTCCTCTCAGATGTAATGTTTACAATACAGTTTTCCTTCAGTAATTTAGTAACCAGAAAGCTGGTTTCCCTGTTTTTCATCTAAATGTAATTTCATAAAAACTGAACAATTATCCAGTAGAAAACTCATACATTACTCACTGTTTTCTAGCACAGTATAAAATAATATTAAATAAACTATGCGTAAACATATGCCAAGCTATATAATTTATTCTTCTGGTTAACTATGCTAGAGTCATTATCTGAAATTAAATTTACCCTTTATAACTGACATTTTAATTATTATACTAAGCAATGAGAACAAAATTAAAATAAATTTACAGTGCCATGTTCTGGCGCACCACAATTATATTTTAAGACAACCCCATACCTTTATCATCACTGCTTCTGTGCAAAGTAGATATGGGCAGGCCAGGACCTGTTAACAGAGCACCATACCTTCACGTTTGCATGCTGTCTCAAAACACAACCCTCGTAAAGTAACTGGAAGTAGATGAATCATAAAAGCTCAGAACTTGTTTCCCTCCAGTCTGCACAAGCTGGATTTTAAGTTAGTATGGCCCAAACTCAAGCCACAGGATCACATATAATATTCAGACTGTCTCGCAGGTGAACCACATGATTGTAAAGTACTAAAGAGTTAAACTTCCACTCTTTAGCAAAGGCTACCCATTGGTTGTAGACCATGCTGTGGAAATCAGTAAGTCTTGTCACAGAGACAACAGCAGTCATCTTCAAACAACCATTTTTACAACCTGACAGAACAATTCCCTCTGACGTCTGTTTGTCCTTCTAAGCCCATAGATCAAGGAAGATCTCGGCATCTTAAAACAACAACATACATTTCATTTTAAGGCAAATTTTAGAGAAGATACTATGTTTCTCACCCTTCGATTAATTTATCCCTTGTACTATTTAGCACAAGCATTTACACATCAGAGACAGACTACAGTCGCACTGCTTGAATTTTTTTAAATGGCACTATCTATCTTAATTTTATTCCCCCCCGACAGAACACTTCTCTTTATCCAGCTTATTGCTCGTCTTGCTCCCAGATCCTCCAAAGTCCTTCTACAGACAGAGCTCCTATGCAGATCTCGAGGACATGCACAGCAGACAGGAGCGTTTTTCACCTCTTTGAGGTCCTCTGACAGACAGAACTATCTCATTTTATCTTTGTAATTTTTGTCAAGGTGCTTTTTAGCCTAGGAAGGGGGTATGTTTTTCTGCTTCCAATGCATTTATCCAATGATATCAACACATATCATTGTTACGCAGTGCATATCAAGATCTTGACGAACTGAACTTCCCCACTCAACTAATCAGTGAGTCATGTTCATGTCAATTAGTTCTGGATATACTCACCACGACAATTTAGTTGATAATACTGTGCATCTTTGCTGAAGGACACAGAATAATACTGGCATCTTTCTTGATTCAGATCACAGCTAACGCATCTAGCAGAATTTGGACTGCTTTCCAAGAGCACTCTGCAAAGTAGACGAGTTTCATTTCAGAGATCAAAGACTTTTTTTTTTTTTAGCTCTGCTACACAAATGTATGCTTTTTAAATAAGATAACCGAATTAAGTATATTAAAATTCAGTAGTAAAGCCCTTACTGATGTAAAAATTAGAGAAAACAGACTTTAAACTTTTGAGTTCAATTAATACTGGAATTATAATAATAGCAAAAAAGGCACGAGGGGTTTTCTTTAGGGGTTTGTTGCTCAAGTATTAGTTGTTTCTTTTCACAATTTTCCCTTATTAACTAAAATATTTTTCTGTAAATTGAGTTATTTTTACAGTTTATACTCCTACACTGAGATTTTCATTGAATATCCTATACAGGATCCAACATTAGACTGTGAGCATCCTCATATGTTATTTTGCAATGTTTTTCCTTAAAGTTTCTTGTTCATTAACAACTATTTTACTCATATTGTAGAAAAAAAAATATCTTACTTATAAAGATTTCTTCCTCCTGGCATTCCACCATTTTCATTACTAATGTAGTACCTATAAAAGCAAAACATACCACTTTTGGTAAAGTATCTGCAGTATGTTACAATATTTAAAGGCTTATTTTACATGTTTAGATCACGTTTTTAATGAGTTAAATGACACCTTCACGCTGTTCTCCCTCCCTGCTTGCTTAGACCCTTGTTACAAGCCCTCCTGACAGGAACCAATAGCTTAATGACAATACTTACAAAAAGTTATCGGTTACAGCTTCTATGCTGATTACTTCCCATTTTCCTGCAGTAATAGGTACTGGAGCCTGAGAGGAGAGATGGGAGAGGCAAGGCAAAAAGTAGAATGTGAAGCTCCTCAATCACCATGAGAAAACAGGAGTTAGCAGTGACTGTCCTACACCTTACTACTTACTTGTGAGCCATTTATGTAATGGATGTGCTTGTAACCTACTGTGTCACTGAAGACTTTGTAGTACGTAGCATTGTCGGGTGCAAAGTGAGGGACAGATGGCTGAAACTTGAACACAAGAGAGACGTCTATTAAAGCAAACAAAGCTCCAAAACCAAAATGATAAATTTAAGTTTTGATATTTCTAAACAAAAGTTTCAATACTTAAAACAATCACTGAACATACTGCACAATTTTTTGCCTGCTGACTTAGTAGTAGGTAGAACCTGTAGACGTTACCCTAAGAGTAAACATGCTTAAAATACTGCTCCTTAAGCAGCAGAACTTCCTGAGCCCTGGTAATGGTTGACATTCCCTCTTACCTCCCTTCAGTTTGAAGTCCTACAAGTGTTCCTACTTTCCTACCATTTTAGGAAACAATATGTGCATCTGCTTTTAAAGTCACTGTTTTATCCTGTCCAATGCAAACATGCAGCTGTAACCTGTAGCAATGTAAACATTGCAAATACAAGCTTTCCTTCAATTTTTCATTTTAACATGTATTTGTGAACAAATTAAGCTTAAAAGAAAAAAATCAATTGACAGTGAAAAGTGTCTCCCTTTATCCAAAGAAAAGCTGCTTTCCAAGGGGAAATTTTGCTAGTAAGTAGGTGATTATAGAATGCCAGAGAACCCAAATCAAATTACATTTTCATGAAGGAACTATCCATTTATCACAGAATCATAGAATGGTTTGGGTTGGGAGAGACCTTAAAGACCACCTAGTTCCAAACCCCTTGTCATGGGCAGGGACACCTTCCACTAGACCAGGTTGCTCAAAGCCCCATCCAGCCTGGCCTTGAACACTTCCAGGGATGGGGCATCCACAGCTTCTCTGGGCACCTGTTCCAGTGCCTTGCCACGCTCACAGTAAAGATTTTTTCCCTAATATCTAATCTAAATCTATCCTTTTTCAGCTTAAAGCCATTACCCCTTGTTCTGTCACTACATGTCCTTGTAAAAAGTCCCTCTCCAGCTTTCTTGTAGGCCCTGTTTAGGTACTGAAGGTTGCTGTAAGGTCTTCCCAAAGTCTTCTCTCCTCCAGGCTGAACAACCCCAACTATCTCAACCTGTCTTCATAGCAGAGGTGCTCCAGCCTCTCCTATTTACCAATTGGAAGTGATGGAAATGAATGGATTCCTTCTACTGACTGTCACTTGGATGTCCTCCACATGGTAGAGAAAAAAACAGAGGAATGAAATTGAGCTGAATGTAATAAAAATTATTTCTGTGATACATGTCCAGAACATCTAAATGTTAATTAGGCAACTGACACAATGGAGTTACCTCTTAGATAATATACCTGTTGTTGAAAGGGAAAGTGAAACAGAAAGATGAAGCGACTCGCCTCCAGTCACTCAGCAAGCAATGACAGACCTCAAGTCTTCCTAACCCATGTGCTCCAGATAATCTCTCCTTCTTCCCTAGCAGGATTTTTGCAAAAAAATAACCTGGCAAATATTTTGCTAGCTTCTCCCTTATCACAGTCTTGCTTTTTCAAAGTGTGACTTCCCTTCAACTCAACTGGCAAGCTCTAACTTAGCTCATGACCTGGAAGCCTCATGCAGAAACACAGGCTGTTCTAAGCATTCTTAGATTAAGTATAATTTAATCTCCACTTTTGATAATAAGAAAAAAAAAAACACAAGAGAGGTATACAAAGAGAGAACGATATGTCTTTATTTTACACACATATATAGTTTACTTAAGCTTGCATATACACTTATATGAATTGTATATACCTATATATGTGTATACATACATCTCATATGTATATATAAAAATATATATCCCATATCAGTCAAATGTCATTTTATCATTCTGAAGTAGATGAGAATATAAAAAAGGAATATATATACTTCTCCTATCCTCTCTTCAATCCTCCCTACTTTCCATTCCCTTCTCAAATCCAAGAATCATACAGTGAAATTATCTTTTTCATCCAACAGCTCCTAAGATGTGGGTTGTCTCTTTAAAAGAAACAAAAAACCAACAACCTAGTTTAATGGCACAGACTTGCATTTTGCCCTCTCATTTTGCACAACTGTTTACAAAGTCTGCAGCTTGATCATCACATTGTCTAATTGTGAAGCCTTTGCTGCAGAGAAGCAAAATGTGTCAGCGTTAAGGCCTTCCTTTCCATATCAAATTTGACAGCAGGTGGGTTGATCTCTCATCTTCATACTGTGGATGATTTCATCCCTGCTGTTGCCTCCCTCTTTGCATTTCTTTAAACTTTCATTTTTGACTTCAAAAGTGAATTAGTGACTAAAGCATAATCAGTGTGTGGAAAATGCGGGAGTGGAAAGTGTACTCTGTGTTCTCATCAAAAACTCTGAAACTCATTTCTCCCTCCAAGTCTGAACTTTTGCATCTCTGCTTCACTTCCCCCAGATCTTCTGTGTAGTTCATTAGGTGCCTACTCTCTACCATGTACAAAAGGACTGAGAGGCAGCTTGGAAAGCATCATTCAGACAGTAGCGATTAGTTTGGTAGAAGCATATGAAATTTTTTATCTGGTCAGCTATATGCATCTTATCCCCAGTTCTCTTCAATGGATATTTCAGGTGTGTGTGTGGAATAACTAAATAAATAATAATAAAAAAGAGAACCTGGAATGGTTTGTTACGACCTGAAATACTAAAAATTACTTTTTTCCTCTGTGGCTTTCCTCCAATACAATTCAAAGGTTATAGGATACACTTCTTAATACATTTTATCCCCTAGATCATTCTGGAGGTGGCAGGAAGACTGGAGAGCAGCCAAACCAGCATAGCTGACAACTCCCCCAGAACAAAGGGAATTCTGAATCCTGGCTCCTGCACTCCCCTACCTACTGCTACCAAAGCAGTAGTCAGAATTAAAAAGGAGTCTGGAAGGAGCACTTTGATTTTTGGCAAGCTGAACATGATGCACGGGGTCACAGAGGACACAGTTACAGCTCCAGCCCATGCTGCACTGTCAGCCCAGCCTAGGAGTTCAGAATGCCATACCCACAAAAGCTTAAAGCTAGGAGCAAGGTGGCATAGCAGCTCCATTTGAGACCATTTTTCTCCTACACCTGTAAAATGCAACAAGTGAATGGATCAGACCTGCACACAAGAGGCACTGCAACCAGTGAGAGGCTCACATGAAATTTTCCTAATTATCAGTGTTATTTAGCGTGCAGCAGTTTTAGAAATTGAACACTCACTCTGCCAATCCAGCCAGTTTTACTTTCTTCCTTAAGTTGTTTTTCCTAAGAAAGAAAAAACAATCCCACAACAATTATGTTTATTTTACATCAGCCTATGTTTCTACAAAGATAAACATACAGAGATACTCCTTTCTAGTTTCACTTACTGAGCATTGCAACTCTCCCACCTGATTTTTCTTACCTGTGGACATAACCAATTTCCGGTAGTACTTTCAAAGTCGCAGACCGTGAGGACTGAAAAATTCTGAATTCTTCTGAGCCACTGCAGACAGATCCTTTCATCTGTCACCCATGTTACAACACTCAAATAATGATCCCTGAAAACAGCAACAGCACTAGGTATTTAAAATACTCTCTGTAATAGCATTCAGCAATTCATTAAACAGGACTCATCTGGCTATTTTCAGTTCAATCTACTCTTCAACAATAAACAATGATGCAAACCTATCTGAGCCTTTTTTCTGTCAATTGTTTTTGCTGCTAACAGATGCCTTGGTTATCTTCATTCATACAATAAAGAATTAGATGATTTGTACATACAGCTTCTAGAAAGACTGCAATTAAATTCTAACAGCCAGGTCACTATAATGCATAAAATAATGGCTGCTTCAGACTGTTCATAAATCTTGCACTGTATGCACCTAGAGGAAATTCTTCTGAATATTAAGCTGTATGTTTTTAAAATTTTATCCTTAGCTGCATGAAGTTGGTTGCTTGTAAGCACTCTCTGAGTGATACATATCTTTGTTCAATTTAGTACTTATGCCCATTACTTAGAATAGAGGGAGAGATCATAACAAGAACAGATATTACTATTAGAATATTTTACTTTCACCTTCAGAATACCAAGTAGTTGACATGAAGAACTGGAGTATCTGAAGAAAATATAATTTTCATAAATATTCCTGTATATTAATTTTAAAAAGGCACCACATAAAATTTCGTGGTTTTGTTTACCATTTACGATCTGTTAGATGTACTTGTCTTTTCCTATTTTAGATCTCTCCTATCTCCTAGAAGCCTTATGAACTAAAATAAAACTCCCCTCCAAGGCAAGTATACATTTTTAACCGGAATTTGCACATTTGACTTAGTTCCAAGTTCATGTTCCCTCTTTCCCCAAAGTTAGTTAACAAAAATGTGTGGGAAGTTTTGTGATGAGAGTATCTTCGTGATCATTGGTGGGGAGCAGGGGGAAAGAAGAAAGAAAAAGGAAAACATTACAATTATTGTGGATGGATTAAAAATATATGCCAACTGGTTACCGACCACTTTCAAGTTTATTTCTAGATTGCAGTTTAGAAATCATGTTTGAAAAAGCTCTATTTTTGCATTCATATTTGACTGGGAAGTTGGTAGGTCATTTAACTGCTACTTTCACTGGCTTCAAACAGAATATTTTAGACCAACGATATTAGAAAAGCACTCTGCAGAAGCTTGTTTGGAGAAAAAAAAAAAAAAAAAAAGAAACTGCAGGTTTTCAGGTACCTATAATAGTGGTCTCCCTGGTTCTGTAGAGGAGGAATTTAGCCCCACAGTTTTTTTCTCACTTTCTCACTTTGAAGAAACAAAGTTAACAATTCTAGAGACTAAATCATCCATCACACAAGATGGACAGTACAAGGAAAAAATAAAAAATTATTATTTATTATGCTATTATTATAACAAAAAATATTTTACAGTTATCATACAGATTAAAAATGCACCTGCAGTTTCCAACAGCTTGAGAAATGTTAACTAAACTCCAATTAACTCACGCATAGAGTACAGTAGTTTTGCATTCCCTTCCTTATTTGCTGCTGAGAAGGGCTATTCCTACAATCACTGTCTGGAGCTCTCTGCTCTGGAGATGACATATCCTTAGGACAGATCATTTCAGACAAGACGCATCCATTGCCTTCATCGTCCTGTTAGCCAAGAGGAGTCCCCTATACCCATGATGCTAAAAGTGGTGTTTAAACACTCTATGGATTTCATGCCGGTCATTTGTGCAAAACATGTCAGGTTTCATCTACCATCTTATGCGGCAAAGCACCGCCATTCTAGATTTTGGCAGCTTTCCTTGACAAATAATAAAACTTTTCCTCTGAAACAGAAGTGCACTGTGTCGCCTTCAAATGTGGCGGTACAGCTGCTGTACATAAAAGCTCTGGATAGCACTGCAACAGACAACCATTTGCAGGGGCACTGCCCCTTGAAATCCCCACCCAGGCAGGTGGGGCGGTGCAGTATGACACCAATTCAAACTTCTTTTTACTCAGAAGTTAGCTCCAAGGAAGTAAAAATAGACTTTTTCACCACAAAAATTAACCTTTCCTGTCTTATAGTGGTATAAATAGACACACTGTGCAAATATTCACTACTTTGTGCTTCGCGGAGCAAAACTACCCAACAGCAACATTACACATGCCTTGCCCTTTCCTACTCGTGTACTTTCTGCTCTTGCAAAATTCCCTAAGACTTGTTCTGGCCACCACAATGTTTGCAAGATGCATATGTTAAGGCTTAACTATTATTTGCATCAGCTGTTGGGAGAAAGAATAAGTTTCCATCTTTGCACTCATCCAAGACTTTATCTTTGTATTAATCCTGATTTACAGAGTGCTACATTCATTCAAAAATGGATTATTAACTCCATGTAACTCAGGCCTGTCTTAGCCAGATGGGTACAAGGCTGGAATGGAGATAGATCATAGTTATTCTCCCCAGGTCACACAGCAGCATTGTTCAGCTTTCATTAGGTGGTAACAAGAGGTAAAATGTAACTCTAAGACAGCAGAGATCTTAGCCGGATTGGCCACAACATAAAGGGCTTTTAAACCTGAAAAAAAGGCACTGAAATTCTGGAGAAAAGCAGTGCACAACAGTATATAACATCTAGCTACAGCAGTGTTACTGTATGTAGAGAAAGCATAAAGAACAACACATTCACAAAAACTTGCGTATCTCTGTTAACACAGACATGTTAGTCAAACTGTGGTGAAGACTGAAACAGAGTAACACTGATATTCCAGTTACAGTTTTTTGGCCACCACGTACAAAATGCTGGGTTTATGCATTAGCTAACAGACCTCTTTTGTTTTTTCTGAAGTTTATCGGTATAACCTGTGCTTCCACACCCATCATGCTTGTAAGTGCAAACCTCTAAAAAATTTCCACAATACTGTTAAAAAGAAAAAAACAAACCCCAAGATCTGGGATACTAAATTCTGTGTGCATGCATTTTAAATCAATTTAGCTGCTCTTTACAAAATACATTTATACCATGTTGTGCATTTCCAGTGGCATTTTGAGAAATAAAATTTTCCATTTACTGTGAGAGGTGCTGGTTTTCACCATGTTTCCAAAGAAAACAAACATTTTAAGTATAAATCTGAAGACAACCATGATACCTTGCCTTAGCAAGGAGTCTGCTTCCAATGAAATCAAATCTTCACTTACCATTAAGGCTTTGGGTTTTTTCTCCCCAGTGGAATTGGAATACATATATTATAATTTGATTATACCAAAACTTGCTCATATTAAAGTTGTACTGTGAAATGACTTCACCATAGTTAGACTCCACTGAATGTGATGAGCCAAGAACTTGTCACATTCTGAATATAACATACATGGAATATGCCATCTATATATAATCACTAGGAGGATAATCTCTGTGCAGATTTTCTCTGGTAAATCTTGTTGCTACCAGAGCTGCATGACTGGGAAAGACTGCCATATACACTGAATATAGGGTGGTCACACATGAAAGCTCCTCCTCTCCCACCAAAAGAAACAAGCAAATATTTCACCAAAATTTCTTACCCTGATATTATTTCTGCAGGTGGAGAAATTTCAGCAGAGTGGATAGTAGGAAGCAATTTGGTATCCACAATAAAGAACTGCACAGTTGGATTTGTAGCTCCTGCCTAAAAATAAAAATTTTCATTGTATTTTTGAAGAGAGAATATTCTTGGTGAAATAAGTGAAACTATAGATGAAGAAATTACTAGACAGGTAGAACCAGCCAACTCCAAACATGTGAAAAGACAAGTTCCTAAATGCAGTTCTTAAGATTGATACATAAATTATCCTTTGTATTTTTTTTTCCCTATGAAAGTGTTAGTTATGTGTTTCTAGATAAGAAAGACTACTACATTTAGAAACGTTCGTAACTACACAGGGCTCACTGTACCCAAAGCAGTATTTGACCATATCTCGTCCCACGTGCCACACACAGTACCTAACAGTGAATCAAATCCATTGCTAACAGACAGAAAAGCACTTCACAGAAACAGACACTTCACGTTAAATGATCGTATAATAGCTGCCTATACCACCACCAAAGCTGTGACTGCAGCACTTACCCCGCTATTTCAGTAGCGCTACTGACAGCAATATAACTGTGTCAGGGCTTCTTCTCTAGAAGTTAACCTTATGATGAGGATTTGGCTAGTTAGGTACCTGTAGTTGACCTGCCTCCAGAAGTCAGCAATATTCCAAACAAAAGCAGTTTGTAATAGAAGGTGCAATTAAAATTGGCAGTTTATTCCACACCTACATCTCCTCATGGCACCATGCTCAGGGCAGAGCACCTGCAGCTGCCAATGAGCCCAGCAGTTCACTGTGAGCAGCATTAGTGACCTTTTGGGGGTGGCTCCAAGGCGATAGGCAAAGGCCATGTGCTCCTGAAGCTTTGGGAAGTGTAGGGAGTGACTGGCCACAGCTGCTGCAGAGAAAGCTGAACTCGACACAAAGAGGACCGGGGGCAGCTTCTCAACCAGACAAACAGCTGTAGCAGTTGAGCAATCAGACAGCTGTATCAGCTGTTCTGCCCCAGTTAATCAGAAGAGTGAAATTATCCTCCTGAGCTGGCCAGACCAGCAGGGATGGGAGGGTGGGGGGAAGATATAGGTGTCTCAGCCCAACACAGAGTATAAAAACCAAACAATGAACAGAAAGAACTGATGTGCTGGAGATGGTTTCAGCCCACATATTCCTTCCCAGCAATGGGGATGCCCAGCATTGTGGCAGCGAACATATTCTGGAGACAGCAACGAGAACCACGTTTGTATTGTGATTCAGCGGTATAGTGCGATTGCTGTACTCTAAGCGTAATTTGTACTTGTGTCTTAAGTGCACTGCTGCACTGCTCTGCTAACTCAAAATCCTCTGTAATGTCAAATAACTTCACAGAGGTAAATCCTGTATTAAACACGAAACCCTCCACATGTGGAGTATCTGAAAGAACCTGTTTGGTGCATACTGGACTCTGACTCTCACACCATCTAGTCCAGTGCCAACTGTGCCACATGCAGTGGGCACAAAGTCATGTGGAGAGGAAGGGGGAGGAGAAGGAGCTGTATGCACTAAAGGCTTCACTCTCATAGCTAAAACTGAAAGAGCTTTTGGTGGGGGCAAAGAAACTCCATCAGCAAATTCCTCCCCTTCATCCCAATACCTATATTGGGTATGCAACAACTAAAAATGCTACATTAGTTGAAAAAGATTCCATTATCAATGGACCATGCACAACCCAAACACAATACACACCTTCCAAATGGTTTATACCAACTTCAACTCTGAAAAGCTTTTTTGGCTCAACATCTACTTGCTACCTCAACATTTTCTGGTGAAACAACAAAACCTTAAATAATTTTTTTTCCTTTTTGCTTTCCCCTGGAGATAATCAAATACTTTAACATTGCCAGATGCTGTTGACTTCAGAAAGAGTAATCACAGCAAGCTGTTGAGGAAAGACAGACAATATTTTCATTAGCAGAAACTGATTAAACGAGACTACTCTCTTAATGTAACTGCAGAACAGCCATGATTAACAAATAACACAAACCTTGGGATATGGGATTCTAATGGTCTTTGGATACTGCAAGGTGTCTTCAGAATAAAAGGAATACTCTATAACAGGAACTTCTGTATCATTAAATGCTGCATATGCCACAAAATTGCCATTTGGAGACCACCACAGAGCAGAATGGGTGCCAAACATTTCCTCTGAAAGAGATGCAAATATGTTTAAGTTATAATTGATAAATAGGTTCTTCTATCCTAGCTACTGTTCTCATTGTTTTTAGTAGGATTTTTTTTAATTTAATTTCAGATACCGAAGTGCAGACTGTTTATTGGGGTTCTGAAATAAGACATTAGATCAATTCTTATAATCATTCATATGAAACTAATTCACGCACTATGATTTCCAGTGATGTGCTGCCAGTTAGGTGAACTCATTTCTGTTCTTAGATCCTCACACTAGCCAGGTGTTAAGCTCAGGTAAGGATACATGCTTCTATTAAAATACAGACTTGGATTATTTTGAACTTCTTAATGATAAGAAATAACAGTTATAATAAAATAATTACAACAGAAAAAAGTTTTGACAATGTAATACAAAGTAAAATATGCTTGACATAGTTACCTTCATAAACCCAATCTGGTATTCCATTGAAAATTTTATTTTCTTCTCCATTTTTAGTGATTTGCACAGATTCTGCCATTGGTGAAGCTTTTATATAAACATTATTCTTCCAAACATATGCCTGCAAAACATCACTGTGATTACAATTATTATTAGAGTAAATCCTACTTCCTTTCTTTGCCTCACCTACTGGGAAATTTACTTTTTACACCAGATGACAAAAATTGTCTTTGAAACCTATATTTCACCAAAACATCACCGATGTTTAACAAACCTGAATCACTCATACAAATCATGTGTAGCAACCTAACTTCAGGCCTAGATGCAAAAAAACAATCAACTATGATGAATGACATAAGTACCGTATCAAGTTTTGAAAACCTTGTTATTCATTTTCTGCTGAGATACAAGTTTATCTTCCTTCACTAGGAGTTGTTTTCCATTAATTTGCCTTTCAAAGAGAACTATCTACTTTGGTAAGACATCGATGGGGGTCTCAGCATTGCCAATAGAGCTGCTAAGATGGTGCATTTCTCCAGTAGTGCTCAGAACTCCTCTAGTTTTTGGCACCTGCCTGCCTCTCTAGTCACCCCTGTTTTTCCTTGCCAACAACTTAACAACACAGTTTTATTCCTCAGCTTCCCTCAGATGTGGAAAGTTCTTTTCAACATCCTTTGCTTCTGTGGCTGGGCTCTATAATTGCTACACTACAAGCAATAAGAATAAATAAACACCACATTCTCCTGTGATAGTTCTTTGGTCATTTCCAATGATCACCATAGGGAACGCACAAGCCTTGCAGACACAGTGGTTGTCACCACTGCAATGGATTAGGAGGAGAGGAGGAGGAAAATAGCAGGGGGAAAGAGTACAAGAGAGATTTTGATCCTCTAATCCCTGTTACATGCATCCATCAAATAAAACTTCATTGATCATGGTGTAATTAGGAGATAAAAATCACAGTGATGATTAAGCAGACAATTGTAATGCTGCTGCCTTTGAAAAGGATGAGCAACTGTCTGCAACTGTAACAACATGAAGTTCCTGTGCATTTGTGCATTTCATGACTTCTGGGATCACTATTACTTTACTTTCGGGAACACATTTTCATTAAAGAACAAAACAAAACACACAGAGGAGTTCTGGAGTCTTTCCAGCAACAGTAGCCAATTTGGAAGCTAGTTCAGCTACTTTTATCTAGCAGTAAGAAAGTCCCAAAACCTCCAGGGTACAGCAACATGAGCATCCATGTCATGTGTACAAAAAATGACTGTTTATATGTTTCCTTTATCTTTACTAACCAGTTTGTGACCAACAGGTGACCAGGATATATACTGTATATCTTTATGTAGTAGTCCGTCATCTAAGATAGCACTGGAAAAACAAAACCAGAATGCAGCTAAATCACTGAAATGTCATTTCATTCAAAATAATGTTAAAACTACGTCTTGCGTGCAAAATTACTGACCTGATATTGAAATCATAGATGTGATATGAAGCTGTATAGGAATGCCTCCACAACTGCAAAAGAATTATTTTGATATTAAGAAGACAAATTTCACCAGGATTCACATCTCTTACAGTTTGGATTACCTCTGAAACCCTCCTCACGCTTTTGCTTAAGACAAAACACAATGGACGTACAACGGTAACGAATCTCTGCAAGGTCTAAGGGAAAACTGAAGAACTGCCACCCCTCTGTGGTCATCACTTAAACACTATGACAGAAGCCACTGACTGATTAAGGACAGAGATACAGAGGCTAGAGATGCTGCAGGTTTTCAGAAATCCTTGTAGCTACATGGCAGACTACTGTAGCTATGCACAGCTCATCCTCCTCCTTCTGCCTTACTGGCGCACTTGCTGTTTTCTATCTCATTTTCTGTGCTCTATTATTTAACTTGGCATCATATTGTTTAGTAGTCCCCGCAAGTCCCAGCAGCGTTTCTCTAGCAGTTCCTCCAGTTCCAGGGTGACCTATTCCCATTTATATTATCACAGAAATAAAACCTTTCTCTCAGAAATCTGCTTCAAAGTCTGTATCACTCTGTGGGCACTTACAGAGAGAAAGATGATGACGATAATGTAGACACATTTAAATGTATTCATTACGTGGGGCTGAATAGGTTTGAGTTAGCCCACGGTGTTGACATGTTACAATAATGCTACCTTCTACGATGGTTCTTGAAGATTTGTATAAAGATATAAAACAATAACTTAGTACTACACAACCAGATGGCTATTACATAAGAAGTGTCTACATCCTCATGATTCATTTTGTTGCTCTGTTTTCTTGCAATGAAGATTAATAACAACATAACTTTCAATCAAACTATTATATAAATTTCTTGCTTCAGCATGAAAATAAAATTAACTCTTATGACTGCAACAAGTAAAATACTATAGGGCAATAAATCATGAGCAGAGGGGATGTCTAGGGTGACTGTAAAAATGTAAGCCATTTTGTGGCCACTAATGATGCAGTGAAATAATTCTGAACAATTCAGAAAGACAAAAGGTAACTGGCTTAGTAGTACCTAACAAGGAAGCTAAAACTGGCAGAAAGTGATGACCGAGTGCATGGATTGTGGCTGGCACAGCATGAGCCGTTCTTGGACTGCAGAGCCAGAACGTGTAGACTGAGCTCAGTGACACCGTGCTTGCGTGTTTGTACACTGCACAAGTCGGCACTAAGTTTTTTTTTACAAACAAAACAAGCAGCTTTCTAGAAACAAACAACAACAAAGTTACTGGCTTCTCAGTGCACACACAGGTCAAATTATCACCTCCATTAGGTTTCTGAAACTGTCCTCAGCTGGTGCACAGAGCCAGATTTTCACACCACCTGGCATAAAGACAGGATGACCTTTGCTGCATAACTCAGCACCAAGCCAGGATAAGGCATTACACTGGAGGCTTTTCATGTGCTTGCTGACAAGGCACAAGAGGAACAAGACACCCAAGTCCACTCCAAGCACAAGAGGACAGCTTCTCTTGTAAACACATGTTGCCTTTCATTCACCTCTGTTTTAAATTCTTATGTCCTAACGTCACCATATATATACATAGCATGTATGCACAAGTATACAAGTATATCTACTCATCACTCCTCCTTACCCACACAACTCCTTGGGCAGTACTGCCTATCTACCTTTCTAGCTTGTCTTCCCAGATAAACCATCCATCCTCACTCTTCCTGTGATATCTCTCCACCCACTGTTCATCCAGCTTCTTTTCTCAAGCAACCATATCTCTTCTGCCAGGCTCGCAGACAATATCAGCCTCTTTCCTCCTCCTGCCTGCTCAACTTCACTGTTCCCTTGCAGTCATCAATCTCATTCATCCATACTCCTGCATTTCACTCACATTCTCTCAGCCTCTCAGTTATTCCTAAACCTTTATTTCCCAGTTTCACCCTCGGAGAAGTAAAGTGCACTTATACCTTTGTATAGCTGTACTGCAGAAGAGCAAACTTTTGGTCAGGAGACAATATAACTGTGGTTGCCTTGTATTTATCCTTCAACAAAAGAAAGAAGGAACATTAAACACCGATTCCAAAAAAAGGCATAGAACAAAATGTTAAATGCAATACCTTTCCCAATGTCTGCATATATAATATATATATCAACATACTAATGTTGTATTCGCCAAGATTACTGAGGGTGTTCCGGTGTCAGCGTTGAAACGCAGCACGTCCCCATTAGCAGTTTTGTGCAGATACTGATTTCCTAGAAGAACAAGAGAGCTGCTAATAAACAATAAGTAAAATGCTCACCAGATACTTCTCTTTTCCCCTTAAGTTTTTAAGCAGGAAATAAAATTTAAAAAAATCTGGTCAATGTTGTGTTTCCTACTTCTGTAATGAAAGAACGCTTATAGCACAAGAACTTTGACAAAATGTAGTCCTGGGGCTCGCAGCCCCCACCTTCTGGCATCTCTTTCCCTTGGGGCAGCAGGCATATTCAAAAGGAAAAGCACCCAGTATCCTCCTGTTCCCCAATAGCCTGATGCACAGGAAGCTGACACACTTGAGGATAACACGCTTCTACAAAAAAGCACAGAAGTAAGCATGCTTTTTTAGCAGTAGGATAATATAGCTCACCATGAATGTGAACACGTATCTAAGAGGAAAAAAAATAATAAAAAAATCACAAGCCTTTGAGCTATGCACCCTTCTATAATGGCATCGTTAAATAATTTAATTTTTTTTTTCAGGATACAATAGTCACCTTAGCATGAAGATACACATTTACTGAAGGCAATACATTTTCTTGACATTCATGCTGAATGTAGAATGAATTACCTGAAATCCACTGCAAATTATGTGTTCTGTACTTATAGTCATTGTTCAAGTAATTCTGCAGAGTATATGTTCTTCGTGAATCAGGCTCAGAGGTACTTTCTGAAAGAAAGAGACAGAAGAGATACTTTGATATTGCTGCAAATTCTTCCACCCAGCTTCCTAACCTGATACTAAAATAAGCGAGGTTTTGTTGTTGGTTATTGATGTGTTTTAGCTAACCAGCTCTAAAGTACTAGAAGTGAAAAGGCGCTAAAGCTTTACTGCAAGATAAATTCAACAAGCACCAAATAAAAGGAGTACCAGTGAGAGCACTCAACGAACTCATGTAAAAAATACAGATGACTTTTCTCTGCTGCTTTTTTACTTTAAGGTATATAAGAGCTGTTATCTTTTGAGCAAATGAAAATACCTTTTTGACAGTGACAAAAATAAGCAGAAGACCTCTGGCCTTCTTATCTCAGGAAACGCATACTTGTACTCCTCAAAAATTGAAAAGAAGTGATCTTAGTGCCTTTCCCCCCTATGCTCACTCTGGGAACCTCGCTGCAGAGCCCTGGCTGCTAATATTTACATCAGACATCAATTGTGGGGTGGATCATGCAAAGCAGAGGTATACGTGTTCATGTTTGAGAGCGGTGGATGGGTAAGGTTGTCCAGATGAATGAAATGCGGCATCCATGCGATTAGATGTACAAACCTTGAAACACACCCTAAAATTAAAGCAGCTACTGTACTTTATCACATATTCCATAATACTGCTGCTCCTTTTCATGAACCCTTCAATTGTGAATCATCTGCTTACCATTAAACTAAAATTTAAGAAATGTCTCAAATAAAACATCTGAGGAGCAGTAAAATTTTCAGAGAAGGTCTAATTTAGAAAAAAAATATTAAATCACAAACACTTACTGATAAACTTATTCAGAAATAACTGGTTAAATATTTATCCCACTCTTGATGTGTTTTTCACCAAAGTATCATGTTTACTGCCACATTACTATTTTGACTGCAAAATTAAAGCCAAGTAACTGTGTTACTATGAAAAGACTAAAGTGAAACTTTGAATACAGTTAAGCTAATGAGTTTGGTCATCAGCTCCAGCACACTGCAGTCAACTTCTATGAAAAATATTCCTTTCTTGCCGGCTGCAGTGCATAAGCTACTCTTTCCAAAGTCTAAAGGTTCAAATAATGATGATGATGATGATAATAAATGGTTTGTGACTCTTTGTGATCTTTTTCCACTGAGAACAAAGGCTACAATTCTTGAATTCAGGTGTGTAATTCTCTCCCTGCTTCCTTCACTGCTCTTTGGTTTTTATTGAAACCTAAAACTGAAAACTACCTTCATACAAATCTACACAGTCCAAGAAAAAAACAATTTTTATTTCAACTGGCTAAATCATTCCTTTTTGGTTAATACCTGTAGAAATCAAAAGACCTAGGATAAAACCAATTGACAAAGACACTCAAGTACAGAAGTGGTGACTGAACAACTGAGATAATAACCTGCCCCTATCAATTCTGAGAGTCCCAGTCTTTCAGATACTTTAAAACAGACAGCCTCTTCTTTCATTACACTGAAAAAAACAATGAGTGCAAAGTCTTTAGGGACATACACATAGAAAAGCACCTCAATAATTTTGGCAGATTGTCTTTCTGCAGGTTAAATAAATGTGACATCTCAAACATGGCAAGAAGATATTTCTATTAGATATTATAGTTTTACTCTTATTTCCAAACAATAAGCACATTGCATATATACAGCACAGACTGTACAGCCATTACTGCAATAAAAGTCAAGAGCCATAACAATGATTTTAGTGTAAGAAGCTCAGTAAAGGTTAAAAAAATTGCTTGCTCAATTCCATTTCAAATTTGCCTGTTCTAAAATATTACTAGTCTAGAGTTCTTGCTTATGAAGTTTCCGTGAGAATATTAATTTCTCAGGTTAATTATTCTATATTAACTGAATATTTAATTTGATGGATTATGAACAAGTTGTATTTGATATTCATGCACAGTTGTCTAGTTGGGAATATCACTTCTCTCCTTCCTAATTGAGTGTCATTTTCAATTAGAGGGGCTTCAGAAAGCAACAAAATTCTCTCTTGGAAAAGGAGGAGCACCCAGACAGGTGGCTGATGAACAGGTTTAGGGATTTTTCCAAACTGATGAATGTTTTTCCCCCTGGTGACATACATATTTTGCTGAGGTCTCATTACTAAAAATCAGGCCACTATTAAGATTTGTTGGCTGTGTATAAAATTAAAATTTCATTTTCTGTCAACACCTTCCACATAGTAACTGAATATGAAAACATACGTCAAGCTGTAAGGATATAGTCATAAAAGTTCTAGCTGAAGTATTTTTTTAATTTGCGAGACAGGCCACTACCAGTATATTCTTACGTAGCCACATTATGCCACTGACCAAAGATAGTCAACATACATTGAATTCTGTATTTCAGTTCTTGTCCAGATTCCATTTGAAAAAAAAGTGTCAAACAGGTTAATTTTGATGAAATAAAGCAGTTGTTGACATTCAAGAGCATTTTATTGGCTTTGAAGATTCGATATGGATCAATATATGTTCATATTTTAGCAAAACAGCTTCTTTCAGTCTCAGGTTCCTCCAAGAGGCTACGAAGGTTGAATTTTCTTGCTATCTTTCTTTTCTGACTATTCCAGAAACAGACTTATTTTTCTAAATTCCAAATGACTAGCTCTTCATCTCTACCCTATTCTCAGGTTTATACTATGACATATCATCATACCAAAATCTAAAGTTATTGACAAATTACTTTTGGTATATATATTGTATATTCCCCAGTGTCAAGCCACATTTTACTAATTTCCATATGTAATACAAAAAGAGCAAGAAATTATGTAACCAAGTCAAAAGACATGGAAAACTATAAAGCCAGTAATAACAGAAGCTTTAGTGCATGCTCACCACTACCAAGGGAGACTGGAAGAACGACAAGGGAAAGATGACTACAAGCATGATACTCAGCAATAATGAGAAAAGAAAGGACAGAGAAATGATAAAAGTCAGAAAAAGGTGAATGAGTATTGCCATTTTTTAGTGACAGCAGAACAAGAGCAAGAATCATCTGCAACCTAAGAATGTAATTTAGGAGCAGCATGAGAGATGCAAGAAGGGAAACCTGACTGATTCAGTAGTTAGTCAGAAAAGTAAGTGACATTTTAGGCTATTTTTTCTAAACCTTCTTCTTCCCTGTTTCTCTTCCAACGTGTGTAAAAAAGCACTAAAAAACCTTCCCCCCTACACTCAAGCCCCCAGTTAGTGCCTGACATATGTGACAGTTACAGCACAGAAATGAATTTCCGGCAAAGAAGAAAGTAAAATTGACTGTGCTGAGTCAGGCCAAAGGGTCACTGAACTCAGAATTCCACCTGATACCCAGGGGTTGCTACTGGGCATCCAGGAGAGACTAGAACTACCAGGTGAGCATCAGGGCAGTTCACCCAGGCATCACACTCTGGGAATGCAGAGACTTCCCCAGGGGGAGGTAATCATTAACTCTGTAATCAATAGCTCTGGAGTCCCTCTCAAATCTGCCCCAACGTTTGAATTAAGGTAGATAACCAAGTTAAATGACAGTTACAGAAGTCAAGGTCATATAGCAGGGAAACACTTCCATTCGCTATCTTTTCTTTCACTGGCTAGAGCAGTTACATATCCACACGTGACATGAAGACTACAAGGACCGTGTAACGCAGAGCAAGGTGCATGAATACATGGGGAAAAGAGATTAGTTAGAACAGTCAGATTCAAGCCAAAAGACCGGTCAGACAATTCTACAGAATACAGCAGGTTAATTGCCATGTTGTGAGTATCTCCCATACAACTCTGGAGAGAATTTCAGCCATGATTTTGACTGAAGTCCTTTGAAGTTAGGTTACTGTAATTAACTATCGCTCGCTGCTTATATAACAGTTCTCTAAAAAAACCCACACATAGTCAAGATTCTTATCTAAACCTTAAATTTCTGAATCTAGATTCAAAGAGATTCTACTTCAAAGATCAATTTCTGATCCATAGATTTAAATTCCCTTACAGATTTTATAGCTTTCTCCCTAAACACACTTAAACCTAACACCTTTCAGTAACTGGAATAACTTATTCCCAAGAAAACTGTGCCAGATCACAGCTGCTAGATTAATTCATCTTGTGTCACAGGCAAATACAAGGGTTGTATCCAAAACAGTGTGGCCAGAAGGACAAGGGAAGCAACTGTCCCCCTGTACTCAGCACTGGTGAGGCTGCACCTCAAATTCTGTGTTCAGTTCTGGGCCCTTGGCTACAAGAAAGACACTGAAGTGCTGCAGCATGTCCAGAGAAAGGCAACGAAGCTGGTGAAGGGTCTGGAGCACAAGTCTTATGATGAGTGCCTGAGGGAACCGGGGTTGTTTAGCCTGGAGAGGAAAAGGCTCAGGGGGGACCTTATCACTCTCTACAACTACCTGGAAGGAGGATGTAGGCAGGTGGGGTAGGTCTCTTTCTCCCAAGTAACAAGTGATAGGATGAGAGGCAATGGCCTCAAGTTGTGCCAGGGGAGGTTTAGATTGGATATTAGGAAAAATTTCTTTACTGAAATGGTGGTCAAGCATTGGAACAGGCTTCCCAAGGAAGTGGTAGAATCACCATCCCTGGAGGTGTTTAAAAAATGTGTAGATGTGGTGCTTAGAGACATGGTTTAGCAGTGGACTTGGCAGTGCTGGGTTAACAGTTGGACTGATGATCTTAAAGGTCTTTTCCAACCTAAATGATTCTGTGATTGAAGTAGCCCCATGTGGTATTAAATATAAAATAAGGTGGCAAAATAGGCAGTGGGTATAAACAAAAAGTATAGAATTTTGTACACAGTTCTGGCAGAAGACCCCCAAAGTAAACAGTGAAGGGCTGCACCCAAATTAGGGAAACTTTTAAGTCTACAGTATTTGTCCATGCTAAATAACTGCCAGAGAAACAGTAGAAATTCCACTTGCCAGGCCTACAGTCCAGCAAACAAGCCAAAATTCCTCCAGTGTGGCAAAATTTCACATCCTTTCACAGCACTGGAAACCATTTATTAAACTAATTCTATGCTGCATGACTACTAGCTTATGAAATGAAAGTACAATGAGAAGCACCGCAGGGAGAAAAACACCAGGCCAAAGGTAAGATATCCAAACTCAAAATTATCTGTATATATCAATAATCATGATTTTCACTCACTGCACAATGCTTGAACTAGTGGGATAAAATAAAGACTTGATTGCAATTACAATTTTATTGGAGCAGACTTCAACTTCACACTCATATTCATGTAAGCTGCTGCTGCTCCTCCTGGCCGCTGCCCCTTAGTTTTGCCACCTCTCATTTTGTACTCAGGTCATCACCTGTGTTGACCCAGGAGATATCCTCAGCTGACTCGCATGCCCTGAGGTTGTTCATAAAAGCTATATAATCAAACTGTCAGTGATTAAATGCTCTAACCTGTACTTACAAGCGCACCACCTGTACGCGCTCAGCTAACAGAAAACATTTGTTTAGCACCCTTCAGTTAAAAATTCAAAAGCACCCTTCAGTTTCCAAACAATAAAGGTCACAGTTGTTATTCAGATGTTACTGCTGGCCTGACCTGGGAAGAGACAGGAATTCCAGTTTTTGAACTGGGAGCTCTCCATCTCAATCCCTGTTTTATCCAGAGGGACCTGGAGAACTACCTGGGTGTGCCAGGTAATGACCTGCATTACTTTGAGACACCAGTAAAAAGACTGACACGTTGCCCTACTCTTTTACAACCAAAATGATGCAAGCCAAGGCTGACAGCACGGTGATATTCTGTATGTCACCCAACCTAAGCTTCTTTAAAGTGAAAATCTATTTACTAATATAACTCGATGACTGATTCTGAATTGCAGCCACTTCTACAGCAAAAGGACTCCTATGCTACAATTCATGAAATCAGAAAACACATTTCATTTTCAGTAAGACATAGCGCTGGCGTTAAGGTAGACCAGCACCAACTCTGCAGCAGAGTTCAGGCCTGCATACCGAATTCTTTCGCTAGGTGTTACGCCTGCACACATGCATCTGGTAAGCTATCAAGATCCTTTCCCCTGCTCTTTCCAACTTCTGAAACTAAAAGTACTTTGTGATGTCAAAAATCTGATTTTTTTTTAATGAGATAAGTGGCAAAAAGCTGCCCAAAAATAACAGAAAAGAGAGGGAGCATTCACTGACGCAAGTTTTAGCTCAGAAGGTGTGTAATTCAGATAAAACCTAAATTTTTCAAAGTCCAGTTAATGACTGTGATGTTAATAATGATAGAGCTGAACTGCAAAAAGTTTGATGAAAACTATGCAATATGAACACCAGTGCCACAAGCTTTTCCTCTTTTAACTGAAATACAGAAAACCCACCAGAACTTTCTGTGCACATAAGCAATTGCTGTCTCAATTTCTGAACACACTGTCAAGATCAACATACACTTCTTCATGTTTTTCGGGGTGTACCTCACAGAAGACCACCGAGGGTCTACCCTAGAAAACACTTTGCTTCTGCAGAGTTTGCAGAGCTGAGTTCTACGTATCACAACTGCTCAGCTGTTAATTGTAAGAACACCCAAAAAAAGATTAACCTGCAGCTGTCCTACCAGCTGGAAGCAATACATTGCTTGATGAAGATTTAATGTGTTACACATTAACGTCCAGAGCTACAAGGATCATCTGGAAAGTACAAACCGATCAGAGTCCGAAAATGCATTCCAGACCTTTTCCTACTTTTCTGACCTTTGTAACTGTGCTGTATGTATTGTTTCACACAATAACGTTAACAAAAGTTCCGCAAATTAGAGGAAGTATAATTTTTTAGAAATTGACTAACTGGCTTTTTACTGCTGGTTGTACAGCTTTCGGCTGCACCGAAAACGCTGAAAACGATAACGTTTATAACTAAATTTTCTCAGCTCACATGGGAATCAAGGGACGTTGTAACACACACACCACCCCCTTCCTCCCAGGTAAGCCACGCTGATGAAGTACCTCCCGGTTTCCCAGGACCCAGGAGCTCCAGCTCTATCAACCCCGTTCCCTAAAGCACAAACTTCCCGCAAAACTTTCCCCCCAGTGCAGCGGGGGTCGCGGCCGCGGATCCCCGAGCCCGGCAGAGCCCGAGCCCCGGTGGCCGCAGGGAGCCCCGGTGGCCGCAGGGAACCCCGGCCCCCTCCCCGCCCGGCCCGGCCGCGGACTCACCGCCGGTGAGCAGCGCCAGGGGCACGGCGATGACCGTGACGACGGCGGCGACCCCCAGGATCCCCAGCAGCCACTTCAGGCAGGTCTGCAAGGAGAAGTCCGGTCAGGCAGCAGCAGCCGCAGCCCCCCGCCCAGCCCCATCCCGCCCCCCGTCCCTAGCCCACCTGCATGGCGGAGCGGCGCGGCGCTGGGCGGGACGAGGCGGGGCGGGGCGGAGCGGGGCCGGCGGGTGCCGCTGCCGCTGCCCCGGGCGCAGGAGCCGAGCCGCCGCCTCGCGGCTCTGCGGTCCTGCCGCCACGCTCCGGGCTGCCGCGGTGAGCGGGCGGGGGGCCGGGCCGGGGGCGGCTGCCGCCCGTAGGGAGCAAGCAGCGACAGGCACCGCGGGGCGGTGGAAAACCTCGGGTTTTCCGGCTGGCTTAGCGGCTTCGCGTGTGTTTTGAGCTGCGGTTTGTCCTTCGGTTGAGGCGCTTGGAGCGCGGTGACACAGCTGTACGTTGAAGAGAAGGGACCTTTGACACTGACAGGATTTCTGTAGGAAATCAGATAACTGCGCCGCAGAGGTCCCAGAAGTGAAACGCCTTCAAACGCTCGTGTCAAAGCTCCTAGCGCGTTGATAACATCAGCATTTCTTGTAAAGTTTCTGCTCTTTGAACTTCCTTTGGAAATCAAGAAAGACTGATTAAATTGCAGGAAGGGCTTGTATTTATTTCTTTGGCACTGGTTCCTGGCATAAAAGAGATGGATCTGTTTACAAAATGGAATTTTAAATTAAGACCAGAACGTGGAAGTGTGAGATAAAAGTTTAAAAATTTAGTGCTAGAGATGACCGTGGTTTATAACATCAGACAATTCCATTTCCAAGGGGAACTTTTAGTATGTGTTGATATAGTAGGACTAATTGGTTGAAAAGACAGAATAACTTGTAAATCAAAGCTATAAAGCACTTTTGTTTAAAAAGCTGAGCATCAACAAGTAGTGAGAAAGCTGTGGGAGTTTCTGGAATTATTTTAAGAGAAGAATTCTGGCCTCAAAAAACTAACTGTTGAGTGGTGTGGTCTGTGCTTTCAGTTTGGTCCATCTTAGCTTTTTTCCCCCTCTATTTGCAGAATATTAGCAGTTATCAGAGAGAGACAGAAGTATTTTACAAATTGAGAAATGGAACAGAAAAAGTATGTGGTCCACTAAAGAAAGAAGAGACTTGAAGACAAGGGAGACAGCAAATGTTCTTAGTCTTGCCTTCAAAATACTCGTCAGAGCTTTCATTAAATTTGTGATGCTTTTTCTTTTGTTCCACTTCTGCAGGCTGAGCACAGCATTCTGCTGCTGTTTCATACGTAATCTGTACCTGGAAGTGAGTCAGTAACTTTTTATGATAGATATAGCTCCTTTAAAGTAACTTAAAGTATTTACAAACATTAAGGGTTTGTCTGTATGGAAGGTAATAGACTTCATTTAGATGTAAAGTTATGCTCTGCTCACTGTTGTATACCATTCTCCTTGAGGGGAATGATTATTATTTATTAATTTACTAGTTTAGAATTACTAATTATGAATTTACACTGAGATAGCTATATCAGTTTACCTTAGGGCTACCATCAATGTGCCCTGATAGTCGAGGTATGCAGCTCAGTGTGAGTTTACAATGGAGGATCTAAGGTGCTGCAGATTCACAGCTTGCTTAACACTGATTTCTGTATATAGATAAATCCATTTATATGAAGTATAATCATAGTGAAATGGCAGTCTTTTATATTAATTTTCAAATTATATCCATATATGTATCCTGTATATGCTGTGAGATGCATGACCAGAGTTTCAGAGTGCCTTACAGCTCCACTTAAATACCTACCTGGTATACTGTGCACTTGCTTATCTTACCAACAAAAATAAAAAACAAAACCAAAACACCCTACACCACCACCCCACCCCTGGGGTGAACTTTCCTTTTCCCGGTGAGTAGGAATCACAACATATACATAATTCAGCCAATCTGTGCTTTGTTTTGTAAACATTTAACTAGTGATTGTCACTGTGTCGTATAGTACAGTCATGTTAGAATCTATCTTGTGATAAAATATACCTGAATGCTACCAAACATTTCAAAGCCACGTTGCAGTTTAATAATGTTTTAAGAGTTTATCTGCAAGGTTTTAATGCTTCTCAATGGGTAGTTCTAAAAAGAAAAAAAGGCCTACACTGACAAAGTATATGCCAAGCTTCTGCTAGTTTCAGTGAGTACAGAATTTTTAGCTTTGGAAATCTGGATTCTTGTATCTGGACCAAAATGTCTAATAATCTACAGTGCTTCTGACTGGTCATGCCAGAGAGGCTTATGGGAACTGATTCTGTACTCAGAACCACCTGAGTGATCCAGTAAGAGTCCATATAGCAGAATATGTTTTCCATTTAGTTGTAGTAGTTCCTAGAGTGATTCTCTACACCCTCAAAAAACCTCCTGTCTGACCAGAGTACCTGTGGTCCCAAAAACAATGCTTCTGGTGCTCTGTCACATTGTCTTTTGTGATAGCCGAGACTTAAAAAGTTGCTTCAGCTAAATATTTCAAATTACTTCATGCCAATGTGTTCTTTTGCAATCAGATATGTCCTAATATGATGCCAAGAGATTAAAGGAGTGAATATCCAGCAGTGGCTGCTAAACAATGAAATTTGAGAAGCCATGGTTTTTCCTTGTATTGTATGCCAAACACAAAAGTATTCATAAAGAAGTTGTATGATTAAGAACAACTACTTACTAGAAAGAACCAAAATACAGCTTTCAGCCTGAAGGCTGGCTTTCCCAAACACTTGGTAGGCCTGCCAGATGTGATGTATTGTTCAGACTTCTAGCTTCAGTGAAATTCAAGACTTTTTTATAAGTCTGTTTATATATTTCTTTCCTCCAGAAATATTTGGTGAAGTCAAACAGGAAAAATTGAAAACATATGCTTTCTGCAGAATAAAAAAGAATTATTGTTTTTTGTATATAGTTTACAGGTACAATAATATTTTCCAGATGTCTCAGTGCGAGGACAATGGCAGACAAAATATGGGCTGGAGAAAGTTTTAAACCAATTCAGTGGTTCACTTCACATGTGCTGTGAGAAAGAGAAGGAAAAAGTGCTATTAACACCGAGGAGTGTTCAAATTCTACTTGACCAAGTGTGTCTTTTGATACCAAGTTTTTTCCAGAAATAATTTCTTTTTGTTTCTTTGCATTTGGAGACTGAAATGGCATAATGACAGTTTTGCAATTCATCATTACACTGGTTCTGTTTGAGAGTACTGTGAAGAGAGTGTTAACTGTAAATCAGGAAAGCAAACGAGAAAAAAAACATGATCTGTGATTAAGCCATTGGGACAATTGTTTTAATGTGTCTAATAGCAACTCTCATTCAGTTCTTTCAAGTTTATGTATTTTTCTTTATAAAATCAATTTCCTGACAACTGAAGATTCTTGCTGTGTCCTCAGAGCACAGTTGAATAGTTACAGTATCTCAGGTTCCTGTTCATTTTTGTTGTATTAATTCCAGTTAGTTGTCTTGTTTTGCTTCAATATGCTTATTTTTCCACATACTTAGTAAATAGTAAAAATTAGTAAAGAGGAACGATGCTGCACACTGAGCATATAAAATACAGTTAATAAATGAGATAACATTGGAAACACCTTTTAATATAAGGCTACCTGGAAGCTCTAGGCAGCACATGTGCAGATACACACATGAAGGTGCGCATACACAATGCAGTCAAGACATCTGGGCCAGCGGTACTGTTTTCATAGAACTTGAAGGTATAAGGTTCAGTTTTTTAGTAGAGTGAAGAAGTCAGCACAGAGTGAATGAAAACAAAATAATAAATTTATGCATCATAAACTGCATCTATGATACATTTACAATATATTTTAAATAAGATGGGACCCATACCCTTTTGTAGATTTAAAAACTCCTATCAGGTGCAGAAGGACATTGCAACAGTGCCATCTTTTATAGCATGCCAGTCAAGACCTGTCATACACACCAGGGCATATGATTTTAATAAGCCATACACAGTCTGTGTCCTTGACTGGAAGGATTAATGTTTCTGAGAGTGAATGAGGCTGTAGCCATATAGGTAATGCTGAAACATGCTCCTGGGCATGATTCCCTGAAGCAGTCCCATTCCTTTATTTGCCAAGAGCAAACTGAAGCCCCCTTATACAAGCAGCAGCACCACAGGCAATGCAATCAACATTATAACTGACAGCTGTTGCTCCATTGCCTGAAGCCTTTGAAAACCATCTATTATTTAAAAGGAATCTTCAGACCGCTCTGTTCCTGAATTTCTCTACCAATGCATCCCTTACAGCATGTAAGCCCTAGAATTATGTCTGTCCCTTACTAGAGTTCAAAATTAAAATTAAAGCATAAAGAGCATTTCTTTCTAGGCCTGAATGCTGCAGCTATTCTGCCCTCTCTCAGTCTGCAGATCTGGGTAGCTATCACCCAGTAAAGACACTTTTTTAAAAAAAGTGACTGTTACTTATTTCTCCTTATGTTTGTACCATTCACTGAATTTCATGTAGCATGTATAAGAAATATCCAGCACATACCTCATTTTTGATCCCATATGGACATGCTCTGTGATTGCAGGATATATAAATCCTAGTCCTGTTGAGCTAAAACATGTGTTTTGGAACTTCTGGGACATACTCAACTTCATCTCAGTTCTGAAGAAAGGGTGTCTTTTGATTCATGCTCTAGATTGGGACTTAGAAAATTAGAGGTTAAATATTTTTGCTGTGTTCCAGACAAGCTGCATAACTTTTAGAAAATAATTTATACCCCTCTGTTTCTAAAAACATATAATTTTTTATATTGTGGGAAAACTATTTTCATAGCTGACAAAGCCATCATCAGGAGGTGCTCAAACACACTGGTGATAGGCACCACAGGAAAATGGATATGTAACTCAGGAATCCTGTCCTTCAGAGCACTAAATATCCTAGACATTGGAATAAAACATTTTAAAGACAGCTGCTCAATCTATGGAAATAGAAGAGTTAACTGTTTGTACCATTGCAGCCTGGACAATACGGATCCAACTGCATATAATTGAATCTTTTTTTCAGTTCCAGAAGCACTTGGAACCAAACCACTGTAAACAAATGGGATTAAATAAATAACAAATATGTATACATTGTTTTTTTCTTACCTTTTTTAATCTCCAGTGGTATTTGAGATGCTATGATTTCTTTTTTAGTGCAAAGTTCTATTGTTTTAATTGTTTAAATTTGGGATGTTAGAAGAGCTTTCTGTTGCTCTCAGGGAGCTGTTCTAGATGCCAAGTTAGGTATCATCAGTCCTGATCTGAAATTACAGAATACTGGTTCCTGAAGCACTTTGGGATGACAATAATCTTTTTTTCCAGAAATTCTAGACTGTCAGTGGAAGTTTCAGATGCCTTTAGAAAACAAATGAGACACAAAACAGTACTATTGATTCCTACCAAAGCTATAGGTGCTAATTCTAATTCAACAATGCTCCTGCTTCACATCAACTTCTACAGGATACTTGCTAAGCCCACTGGCTTTCTCTTAAACCACTTGCCCTTTAGGACATTTTAATATAGATATCTGGCATACTGCTATTATAGCAAGGGGAGAAAAGGGCGTTTGGGTAGTCATCAGAAGTAAAAGGTACATAACAACACCTGTGGCTATTTTAGATTTGCAGTTGCTATGATACCTGCAAAAACATCCCCTGGCCAGCTGAGAGTATAATAGTTTGGATTGCTAGAAACACTGAGACCTGCAAGCAAAATGTTCTGCCACCATAATGGAGAAGGCACAGGTTACTGAAATGACAATTGTGCTTGTAAGCTACAGAACAATGTTGTAAATGCAAGAGATGATGGACAGATCGGTTCTCAGAGGAAGAAGGAAGAAAGGAATGCAACACAGATTAGTGACCCCTGACCTCAAGGCCATTTGAGTTGGCTTTACTTGGCAACCTTGTAAAATTTGAAGAAATTATGTGGTAGTTTCCACTACTGATGGAATATATTGCACTTAACATTTTTCAAAGTTGTCCCCCTGCTTTTGCTGAGAAACCAGAATTTATGTTAATGAAGACTACCTGTCTACTCAGTCTTGTTTCCCCCTCTAGCTTCATTTTACATGATTTCTTCTTTCAACTAAAGATAATTCAAAGTTCACACAGCTCTTTTCTGAGTATCATTATGGAGAAAATGTCACAAAACAAAGTATTGAGTTTGTTTTATCATTCCAAACAAACCACTCCCAACATCTCAGTGACACTGAAATATTAGAATATAATGAAACAAAATGCAAAGAGGCATTAGGGATATACACATGAAAAGTCAACAGAAAAGAAGCTTGAAAAAATTTATTTAAGGCTGTCATTTAATATCCTTAAAGCTTAGCCTTTTTATAACAAAGGTTTTAAGAGGGATATTCACTCCTCAGGCATTTGTAACTGCCAGCCCCTTACAAATAACATATATAATTGGTGATTGAATTCTTTGTGTGTATAAGTCAACTTTTTAGAAAAATAATAAATGGAGTTACTAATAAATGGAAAATATGAAGATACGGAACTTTCAGTCTTAAAGCTGTTAAGATAACCATCCCTTAGACAATAGGTTTTTCATATATAAACCTATGGCAACACTAAACTATAGTATGATTGTTTCCTGGCATGCAAGGTGATGTAGCTTTGTTACACCTAATGTAAATGACAGAATACAGATTTCAGAATCTTAATAACTGGCAGTTGATGCAACGAAGATCTTCATTTATCCCATTTTTATCCTGCATTTTTACTGGTATTCTCCCAAAAGGTCCCTGGAAAAAAAAGCGGCAGCAATTAGGACATATAAATCTCCCAAGATTTATGAAATATGTGTGGAACATATTTTTTCTGTTGAAGAGGTAGCAGATGTCAGCTCCACAGACCCCTCAATGCCTCTCTGTAACAACAGATTGAAAACATTTTTTCCTAGAGGAAAAGCTTTTTAGTAGTTTCTAATAGATTATTTTCCTAAATTGTTTCAATGCTGAACTACAAACAAACACAAAATTATAAAAATGTTAATAAAAACTTTATTTTAACTAGCTTCTAAATTTTTTGAGACAGTATTGGTTATTTCAGATTTCCATGATCAACTAACTCAGTGCTTTGGTGCTTCAGTAGTCCAATGCAAATATCCAACATTTAAAAAAATCTGGCCACTCACATGTGCCTTGAGTTGGCATTTTATTATTTTTTTAAATGCTTTGTTAATGTTCACAAATAATTCTTAAATATTAACCTGTTCACAGAGCTCACAGAAAATATTGCTTTGCCAACAGCATTTGCCTATATAAGGCAAACTATAGCAGGGTTCTGAAGTAGGTCACTATCAAGAACTCAGATTACAGTACCATATTCCCTAATGACAAGCCATAATTTAAGGCAGTGTTTTATATCACAGTCTTTAAAGAATAATCAATTTGATGTAATTTTACCAGTAAGTGTTTCTGATTTTATAATGCCCATGCAAAGGAGATTATTGTTTTTCAGTAGTTTACTTCTGATTATATCCAGTGACAAAACTCCCCTCAAGTGAAATAGGAAACTCTTTAGAAGGTTCACCACTGGTGCAAGTTACAAATTACATGTGGAGTGAGTTCTGTTTAGCATCTTATCCTTGTTCAGCACTGTCTGTAAGTTACAGATATGTCAATGGTTAAAAATTAGCAGTATTTTCCTATGTGTGACAAATACATTTAAACCCCCAGTATATTAAGAGTAACACAATCAAAATTCAGGCACCTTTGGGTAACTTTTGTGTTAATCAGCCATTTTAGGAACTCTTTGGCAGCCATGTCATCAAGGACTTTGTTGATATCACTTGTAAAAGTGCCATCTGCATGTCTTCGGCCCATTTCTTCGGCCACAAGAGCTTTTTCTGGGAAACTTGAAAGGGAAGAAATTATCAAACAATTTGCAGATCAAAATTAACAAACCATTTAAAAGGGCCTCGTTACAGGATTCTAATACCCTGTGTTTTTAAGGAGTTAAGGGCTGAGCCTAATGTTATGGCTCAGTATAGCATAATGTATTTCAGAACATCTTTTGAGACATTATTTTCACAATAGCATATGCGTGGAAGTATCACTTTACCAGATGAGAGCTGTTCTGTCAGGTGAGTCTAAATTGCTAGTATTTTTGAAAAAGCCATACATGCAAAAACATACCTCAGGCTTCAGTGTCTATGCCAAGTAGATTAGGCACTAGTAAAACACACTAGATTTACTAAGAATTGTTATTTAAGAAATACCACTACTAAAACATTATAGTCAAATTTTCAAACAATTTTTTCTGTTTCAATTGGACTTCAGTCCTAGTTGCCTATTTACAATTATATTGCGTAAAGTATTTAGATATTAAGAGCAGGAACTTCTCTGGGCTGGGCACATAACTGAATTGCAACACCTGTATAAAACGTATGTGCTTCTTTGCTGTACAATAGCATTTTATATTTGGAATCAGATCCCAATTCTTCCTCTGTCCTATTTTGACAGCTGAAAAACCATTATGCCAAGAGCCTGATTTAGAAAACTTTCCTCTCTTGTTTCATGCTATCAAATATAGGAAGATTTCAATGGGTTCCATTAAGGTGGGCTGATGCTGAAGCACACTGAGCTCATCGGACCAGTGACAGGCAGACTGGTTATTTTCATGCAATAATTTCAAGGAAGGCCGTATACAAGTTTGACCACAAGTAATACTGGAAGGGTGGTCTACATTTAATTGTCCATCTAGGTTTCTAAACTCAGTTCAGCACAACTAGGTTGTATTTCTTTCTTAAAGATTCTGAAATATCCTATTTCTGCTCATGAAAATAAAACATGACAGCAGAATAACTGCAAATTTGAACTTTATGAAATGGCATAAGTCTTTCCCTTCTCTATATAGCTAACCTAATTTATTTAACTCTTTTTTCAGGAAATTCTCATTATTTAAAAAAATTACTTTTACCTATTTAGTCTTCCTTTACTACAACACACAATCTTGTCTTACAGATTGTATTTTATTATTATTATTGTTTATTATATTTATATAGTGCGAGAGACTTACATAGTACTTTACAGCTGGTAGAATATATAATCAGAGGATGAACTGAAATCCCTGCCCCGAAGAGCTTACAGTCTAAAGGCACAAATAAGTACAGAACAGTTAAAAGGTGGGGAGTGGCATGTGCATGGTGTAGCTCCTAACCATGCAGAGTTGGGAACAGATGAGATAGAAGGTGCCTGCAGGAGATTGAAGGCAATGCCATTCTAAGCGTAAGACTATAGTGGAAAAAGATGCAGTCATGAGTGAGTACATGAAGTGAATAAGCTTGAGAAATCTGCAATGAGTATGGGGAGAACAAGATATTAATGAAAGAAATCAGAGACATAGGTCAAAACTGTGGAGCACTGCATCCAGAAAATCATGAACCACAGCAAAAGAAGTAGAGGTGTCTTAAAAAGGAGAGTAAGTCATAGTTGTAGGAAATGATAGTTATTTTGGCAGCAGCAACTTTGTGGAGCATGGGAAGAGGAAAAGAAGTCATCAGTTACTGCTCAGAATAATCACTAGCACATGAAGTGCAGATGATGACGTTGGTAAAAATTTTATCTTGGAAATATTGCAGAGGAGAAGATTTGACAGTGAAAGGGAAAAAACCAGAAAGTAATTTAAGATGACACCGGCTAGAATCATCTCAATGATAGTTAAGGAGACTTTAAGCAATGTTATGTGAAGGGGGAAAAGGTGACAGTTAGAGGAAGGTCTGGTTTAGTTTTAGATATGTTTACCTTAGATATAACTTGACCTTTTAGAATGTAACAGTATACTGAACAGGTATTACAAAAGAAAAACATGAAGTACAGCAAGAATGATCAAAAACACATCAAGGTTTCATCAGACTTGATTTCTAACCCCAAAAGCAACGCAAAATTTAGTAATAGGAATGGATGGATTCTTACTCTCTTCTTCCTCGTCCATTCACTAACCAAGCAATGAACTCTTTGGCAGCTTGACCTTCCAAATAAGAGGTGATATCACTGGTATAGGTGCCTTCAGCATGTCTCTCGAATTCAGCATGACGCTTGGAGATCGCATTGCTGAAAGAAGAGCAATACTGTAGGAGCAGACTACATAAGGACTTTTTTTTTTTTGTTTTAACCTTTATTGATTTATATTTCCCACCCACCAGACTAGCTTTTCTTATTAGGGAGAGGGTTTTTTTTTGCTTCTGAAGTTGCTTTTGATTTTTTTTTCTTGGTAGCTTTCAGTTCTGTAGGCATTGTCTGTGCTATGCAATATAGTTCTGTGCAGAGATGCCTGAACTAGTTCTGAACAAATCAAATCACATGCTGAAAGCAATTATAGCTGCATTGGAATGGTCTTCTGCTAGATTAATTAGCTATCAACAAACTGTATTGTACTATACAGACATACTTTTTGTTACTCCTTGTGTTAACCTAAGAATTTCTATTAAGCTACTCCTCCTACCTTAATCTTCACTATTTCTTAGCCAAACTTTACTTTTTGAATTTTTTTTGTGAACACCCTTTTGTCATTCTGACCAAGTGATAAACTTGGAACAATTTCAAGCCTGATCACCTTCAGCTTAATAAGGACCTTCTCCCTCTCTACACCTCATTGTGCCTCTTTCTTTGATAAAGCACAAAATTATGTCACACTGGCCCTTAGGAAGACAGGCTGCACTTGGAAGTAGACATATTATGGAATATTTTCCACAAAGTTCCATAGCATTTCTATTTCAGAATTTGCTAATTGCTGCCCAATTTTCAGGGCCTCTAGCTCTTTCTATTATTTTTTATCTTCTTGGGATTTCACCATTCCTCCTAATTTAGTACCATCTGCACTTTTCATCAGCATGCTAACTAGAGTTGTTTGGAACATTTTTAATGAAATGCTACTTTTGTTGAGATATGCTGTTTAATTGAAGCTGAAACATTATTAGAGATTTGTTACTGATATTGACAGTGTTATGAATGGAAGGATCTTTGTGTTCTGGGCTATCCTCTTTGGAATTTCTGACAAAGGGAAGAACTAATATAGGTATTTCAATCTGTTTTGCAAAAATACTTACAGGATTTTTTTGTTTTATTTTTTCGAATTTCCAATTCCCCCAACCCTTTCCCAAAAACATTGTAAAGGAACAGAATTCTGGCCTCCAACAGGTTTTGTGTTCTCTTTTCCTGTAATGAGCTGTTTGTGTAACATGAACTGAGTGCTTAGGTCTGAGCATTGTATGTGTTTTATCAGCTCTCTGCAAATTGGTGTCTGGCCATTTTAATTTCATTGGTCTTCTCACTGATTTTCTTTTCCTACACATAATATTTTGGGGTTTTTTTGCTTCAGCCTTTTTCTATACCAAATTTTTATTTTTATCTTAGTCTCTACTTTATTACTTGAAATATCCTTTCCTGAAATCTATTCTCATACCGTTCCATTCCTTGAGGCCACTGCACATAGCTGTAGAACACAGGTACAGGAATAAATAATACGGAGACATTTCCTCTTTCCCTGTAATAAGCAGGTGTGAGATAATTTCTTTTGATATGCATTTCTTGGATTATGGTAACATTGTGAGGAATATTAATTGTTGTCTTTCTTGTTTAACAGGAAATAAGCTCAAACTGTTTTTGACTAACAAATTGTGGCAACCAGAATACCTTGAGAGCTGGTCCGGGAATTTGTCATTTTCTTTGTCCTCTTGACCTTGTTGGCTGTAGTGGAATTCCACAATCATTAGATCATTATTACCAGTACATTGCAGGGCATGCATAAACTGATAACATTTTACTGGTTATTAAGTATTATGATAAACAACAAAAACAACTGATAAATTAATATCATAAATAATTTCAGGATGAATTTAAATTAATACAATATCTAGAAATTATTACTTTGGACTTTAAAGATTTCCACAGGGGTTCAAAAGCATTAATAGCATAGATTTTTAGATTCTGGGGACAGATCTTCTCTAGAACACAGAGCATACACTTACATGATTTTACATTATCCTTGCTCTCAGCTTAGTAGCTTGTGTTTAATCAAAGTGTATTTTCAAAATTCATGTCAGCTCAGGCCTTAACAGTATACTTGTGATACTGGTGAAGTAGCCAGTGGTCAACAATACTTAAACCTTAGCTCCCTTTTCACAAATGGAACTGCAGAATTAGAGTACGCATAGATAAGGAAGTTTTATTATGGCCTTATGTCCCAGACTTTTACATTATATTTACATATCTTATTCCTATTGAACTTAATTCATTCACTGAAACAATCTGTCCTAAAGAGGCTGAGATAGTCTTTTTAGATGGCATATCAAGTAATATACTGATACTACACTTGATTTATCCAAATCTTTTGGGCTGATTTTGCACATATTCCCTATTTCTAATAATGTAATACATTTTCCTTAAGTATTTTACTTATTTGAGGATTCTACATGGTCTGTGATGGGAAGCTGAAATCAAGAAAGTGAATTCAGGTAGATTTTTGGCTGTTTCTGTAGATCTATAGCAATGTGACCAAAATGCTTACCCATTTCTCTTAGTGCTCATTAACCATTGCACGAAGTCCTGAGCTCGTCTAGTGTCCAAATACTTGCTGTAATCACTGGTGAATGTGCCTTGTGAGTGACGTTTCACTTCATTCAGCTGTCTAGATTCATCTAATGGTTCAGACTGGGAAGCTTTGAATGATCTGTGAAAAGTTTAGTACTTGTTAATTGGCAATGGTTATAATACATTCTATAGGTGCATTGACTTTTATTTTAAAAATATTATTTTATACTCTCACAAAGTGAAAGCTAGTGGCATATTGATCACTAGCTGTCTAGTAAAATGAATCAGCATAGCAGATTTGATACTGCACAGTTACAAAGTCTTGGATAAATAAGGCAGCTATTGTAATACCAAAACCTTCTGTGCTATACTTTACAAAATTAAAAACTATTGCCAGTTCTGATGGTAGATTAAGAACTGTGTAATAGTATATAAAAATTATCTTTGAGTTATAGTATGTTTTTCTTCACAAAGTTCAGGCCAAGTGTTTCTAGAAGTTGATCTAAAGAATTTACCTTGATTTTTCCTCTGTATCCTGAAGAGGATTTTGCCAGCTGCCTTGAACTATCATTAAAAGAAGCCCAGCAACAAAATAAACACTTTTCATTTTCATTGCCTGTCAAAACAGAAGTAAGACAACAAAGAAAAATGGAATGATCTTTATATACGTCTGAATCAATTACATCAAAAGGAGACATCCTTAATGCTGATCTAAACTTGAAGATATTGAGACCCTGTGAGGATGGGGTCCATGTCCAGTGGATGGAGAGTGTAATGCCTTGGGTAGGCATTCAAAAGATGCAGTTCCTGTTAGAGTGTTTAGGCTCTAATCTCTATTCTAGAACACAAGGTGAGCTGTAAGCAGCTGCATCCTCACTTTTGTGATACAAGGATAAAGGTCTGTATCTCTTCTGCTTCATGTTCTGCTGATGGCAAGCATTAGATCTGTTTCTATAATACTGTTTTGTTGCAAAACTAGGGTATTGGTGTGACTTTTAATTTTTTTCCAGCTCATTCACTAGAGAAAAAACCAAGCAAATTTTTTTCAAGAATACTGCCACATTAGCAGCTCTTCATTCTTTCCTTCTGGTCCTCCACCTTCCTTTTAACATTTTTTTTTTTTGAAATAACAGGTATTGCAGCCATAGGCCTCTGGACTTAATAACGACTTATTAATAGGTGTGACTCCTTAGAAAAAAAAAATACCAACCACCAAACCCCACACTGTCTTGTCTTCAGTTCATGACCTATTATGTCAAGTTTTGCTTGTTGCACTATTGACATAATACCTTATTTCAGCTTAAGGGCTTCCATTATGGGGCTATGTGGGATATACAAGATATGAGGTATATACTTCATATTAATGGTAATAAATCAAAGCAGAAAATACTGTATCCCAGATGTAATTCTTACTGTTACAGGTCATTCTGTTGGCTTCAACCATGTAACAGAAGCGACCACATTATTATATGTCTTCATCATGTGCACTGTAATAACTTGACCAGTTCCACTGACTTTTATATGAGATCAAGCAATGTAAACTAGAGTATTGCAGCCTGTACAAATGCTTTGGTAATCCACAGCCAAGCTGATTCCCTTACTTGCATTAATGACTGGTTTACTCATACAAGTAGTACAGTTACAACTTCTAGTGAATACTCACCAATGGGAATAAGGCATTCTCTAATCCCCTAATTGTGTGCTACAGTTTTTGTTATTTAATGTCTGTAGACACATGGTCCCCTATAGGACAAACTGTTGAACAAATTCATTTTAGACTCATGAAAGAAACCCTGTGCAAAAGGAACAATGAGTAGCTAATGACTAATAGACTCAAAAATGCTTTGCATGAACAGGAAATAAGAGGAAATCTTACACAATCACTAGTATATATTGTTTATTTTCAATTATTTTGGATCACTTAGATTTATGGAATGAGTGTATAGAAAAGGAAACAAATTTAAAATTTTGTTAGATACTTTTGACCTTGACAAAGAAATTGAATATGCCATTCATTCAATAGTTAAATGCTCATTCATGGAATGATGCTCATTCATTCCAACCTTAAAGTCAGTATGGATCACAATATTAATCTGCTGTAAAGCTACAGAAGTTGCAATGAGTTCACATCAGTAAAATGTCACTGGAAATAATTTCATCCTGTACTTGGACTGATACTTGTGTATTTGAAAGAGCCCTTCTGCCATCCGTGACACTTTCCTATGGAAGTTTATGTTACACTCTGAAAAACAAAGGGAGATTGGAGAGATGAGTGCACTGAAGTAAAGTGGTAGGTGGCAAAGACCCAGCCAAAAAATACCTTCCCCACTAAATGTGAGCTGCGCTGAACTCCTCTGGCTCCACTGGAGGAATCATTTATTGAAATCCAATGATTTATGAAGTAAGGCAGCCTAAGTGAAAATGTATCTATTCTCTATTGTAATGCCTTGTCACAATAGGCTGAATTTAAATATACTATGGCCTGGAGGAAGCCATCAGAGAATTATGAAGGAATGATGTGTAAAGAAGGTGTACTTTACTCTGTCTTGAGATTTAGAGTTGGCTCTGCACTGACCAGTGCAAACTGGGGCAGTGGGGGGCATATGAACATCTCTGAAAAAGTAAACTCCTCCATCAAAAACCTTACTGCTGTAGGATTTTCATTCTGCCCCAGTAGTCTGCCTGGCTTCAGAGCAGATTTTTTATGAAGTCTGTTTCTTCCGTCTATTATAAAATAACTTATAGGTGGAGATGCAAAGCTTGACTATTTTACCTATGGTTAGGAAGAATGTATTGCTTCTGCTACTCTGTGAAGCCTAATTTTTAAGAGAATCTTAATGAAAAATATAAATATTTTACTAGAATACCCCACTGTCAGTATCAAAATATGTAAGGCAATCAAAATCTTCATCAAATGTTAATCAAAACTGGGAAAATAAATTGATAAATATATTTTTTTCTGGTGGATTGTACTATCAAGCAATGGAGTCAGTTTCCCTCTTTCCACTGAAGCTACTGCCAGGGTTGCTCCTTTTTTCATCAGTGTGCATGGAGACTCTTTTCTGCCTTCTATATGTCCTGATATATGAGATTTGATTCCTACAGTTGCACATACACTGCTATAATACCAACGAATACCATAGTGGCCACGTAGTCAGTCCGATTATAACCTTAATTATAGTATCAATGTCTCTTTTCACCATTTCATTTGGAGATGAAATTTGGTGGTGCAACACTGACATCCAATGTTTATCCCAAAGAATGCATAATTTCACATTTCATAGGCCTCCAACAATGGAACAAAAGCTCTGCCTGTTCTCTGAGAGATGACTCTGCTGTGGTCACAAAAATCGTTTGATGGTAGTGTAGCGACCCCCATGCTAGCTGATATGGCTGTAAATGAGTTAGCTTAGACACCAAATGAAGTCTGGCTATTGTACCGTACATAAGTAAATTTGTCCTGCTTAATGGTATGATAGCAGTTTGGTATAATTTTATTTAACCTGAAAAACTAAAGAAAAATAGTTTACAGCTGCCTGTAGCTTTGTTAAACTATGATACAGATTAAACATAAAACTAAGTGACTGAGGTGGAATGAAAGAAATAGTGTAGTCCTTAATTCAGCCTCCTTATAGTAATATTAGACACCAAAAGCTATTCTTTTATATAAAACTTATAAGAAATTCCAAATTCAAAGCTCATTGTAGTCAGTAAACAGATTTTCAGTGACTTCAATATATCTTGATCTAACTCATGCCTCAGGCCTATGGAGCTTTCAGATGTGAACAGTCCCACTGGCAACTTTATGCCTTCAGAATATATTTGAAGTTAAATACATGGTCAGCTTTTTTCTAAATTTTTTAGAATCAAAATCTGGGGAGACTACTAAAAAGAAAGGTATATAAATGCATTTTTTTGAAAGTAATACAGTTTTCAAGTAAGAAAATCCTTATTAAGAAAATAAACATTTTCAAAAGCTATTAATCTTCTGTCAAGTATCTTCTTAAAAAAATTCAGAATTAGTTTTGTTTGTTCAACATTTAGTACTTGCTATTGGTAATCCAAACGAGCAACAGCAGTTTTTTTGACAAGCTAAAGAAGCTACAGTTTTTAAAGGTTATACTTGGGAAGACAAACGTTTTGTAGAGAAAAAGAGATGATCAGCAGAATAGTGTTTGTTTAGTTTATTCCTGCTAATCAATTAATTTCCCTATCAGAAGAAAGGTTTTATTTGCTCTGAGTTATTTAGGTCACCAGTAGATACTGCTAAAACCCATGCAATCTTATTGTCAAAGTGCAGGAAAACTAAGGCTAATCTTACACAGAAAATTTTTGTTCCTATGCATATGAGACCAATGGAAATGTTTTAATTTCAGATTTGACATGAAAAACTTAACACATCTCAGTTTGAACCACCAGAAAGTGTGTAACAAATATGTCTCTCAAATCTTGATCAGAAACTCACTTCAATATTATTTCCTTGATCAACCTGATTTTGCTAGTTTTCCTAATATATTTTACTGCTGATGTCTTTGGTACCTATGTACAATTTTAACTAGCTTAATTTCATTGAGTTTTCAAAAAATAGTCTTTCAAAAGTCAGATTTGTATCTATTTCCAGTTTAAAAATACAAATTATGGAGTTACAGTAGTACAAAAGGGAATATTTTCATATGAAAATGTATGAATGATCAAAATAGATTTCTATTGACATGAAACTGTGTGCAAATAGCAAATATTTCTAATAATAAATAAAATATGTTTTCAGGTAGATGTTATTTACATCTAATTTACTTACCATGCTATAATGCCTTGTGGAAAGTTTTGTAAAATATAACAATTCTAGTCTAAGGAAATCCATAGTAGGATGGAAGACTAAATTAAATTTTATACAATAACCACAATTGAAAGGCTTTAATTTTTACTTCTGTGCTATAAAATTTCCTTTTCAAATCTTCCAGTGATCTGAAAATAATAGCTGCTTGAAACAAAATAATTTACAAGTAGGGCAGTGGAGTGGCAATCTGTCTTGGACAGTTTTAATTCAGTGGCTATATAAACCCACTTAATTTGTTTGTGTTCTGCTAATTTAATCCCCGTTGATTCATAAATAGTATGTATAAGTAGTGAATATTTTTAAATTCATGTTCATTAAATATCTCTAGAGAAGATAGTAAAGGAGATAAAAATATAAAAATCAATAATGATGTATCTCACATTTAAATTCTTACTACAATGCATGTCTTTCATGTTCTCATGGTTAATCTTCCTTCTTTCAAATGCTTCTGCAACCCAAACAGTTGATTTTCCTTTTTTTGGATCATTCTCTGTTGAACTAATTCAATACATTAAAAGATTTTAATTATGATGTCATTAACTCCAAACATCAGTGACTATAACCATAGAGGAAAACATCAATTTACTGAAAGATCCTGTACCTCTATTGCAAACTTTGGGCAATACAATCCAGATAATGCACTCAGCTTTCTCAAACAAACTGTACTGTTAGTTCATGTAAATCTTACCTTTTTATATTTTGAAGTGATATGTAGCAGTTGCAGAAAGAGCTGCTGCTCTCTCTTCTGGAACTATGGCAAGCCTTGAGGATCCAGAGATCTGCCTAGCTGCCTCTTTTGCACAGACTTATATATATACTGTTCAGCTCTAGTAAGCATTACGGGAGTGCATCATTGCTGACAGTTTCCTTATTCAACTTTAAAAAAAAGTCATCATATTTGCTATTCATTTCATTTGATAATTTTACAAGCAATTTCACACATTCATTCTGCTTACTTTATGACATCAATGCTAACATGGATTTGCAAGAGGAGTGAGGTAGCAATGTCCAAAGAAGTAAATATAAAACAGAAGGGCATTAGGATGACAAACAGTGGGCTAAAGGTGCCTGGGATTAAGACAGCAATTTCTCCAAATTCAGATTTGCCACATCTAACATTTAGAATCCTGATCCTGTTGACATCAATAACATCAGCTTCACCTATCAATTTTAAATCAAGGTTTATAAACTTAATACATTATTAGCAATAACCAGCGCAGCTCCCTCAAAGCCCTTGAATGATTCTTCAAGCAATCATGTGCCAATACCATGAACGTGAAGAGATGTGAAGTACTGCAGTGATAGCTACCCACTATGCAAAGGCTAGCACAGGTCAAATTTAACAAAAAGATTTCATTACCCTTAGATGTAAAAGGCCAACTCTGTAAATGCTACTGTATGAAAATTCATACTCACTTGAGAACTGTGTGCCAAACATTCGTTATAAATTGAATTTCACACTGTGGCCTACAGATTTATGCAAGGTAAGACTTTTGCTCACATCTCCATTCCCTACAGGGAAAAAAATCCTAAAGCCAAAACAGATTTGATCTTTGTGGCTGTGTACGTTCTGTGCAACTATTACCAAGATCCTAAACCATTCAGTGATAGGGGCAATTTTATAGCTGTGGCGGGTGGGGCAACATTGCCAAAGAAGACTGTTCAGCCATCTGGTGATCACAAGTAGGAGAGATTGACACAAAACTTGTCAATGGCCTTGGCATCTGGAAAAACCTGCCAGTCAGGAATATGGGTCTTTTGTCCTGTCTATGAAGCAACAAGTAGGATACTCCCCTTCAAGAAATTCCTGGAGAAGTTTTCCTTTACATACTTTTTCACACATAATGATAATCCTTTGTAAAATACAAAAGGGAACCAAAAATGAAATATGATTATTACGTATGTAAGGTGCCAGGCAGTCCAGGGGACACATCAGTTATGAAGGACTTCACCTTGAGTTGCAGTTCTGCTGAGTAAAGGGAAGGGTCTGGAATCACAGTGGACATAGCACTTAACATTAATGACAGCTTGTGCTCCAGTCTGAAGTGCCCCATGGTCTAATTTGTGGTACAAAGCCCATATATTGCAAACCCCCCTCTTATTTCCCTTAATACTGCTCCATGAAGTCAGCAAAGAATCTTCTTTAGTGAGGTAATTTTTTGCTGGCTGACCACAGCAAGATTGGCATAGCCCATATTCTACAATTGAGGCAGTGTATAAACTTAGTTACCCTAATGTTAGGGAGGCAAACAAAATTTAATGGATCCTTCCTTGAGCTCTGTCCTAAATACTGTGCTGTGGTACCATAGTATGGGTTTAGGGAAACATTAACTCATTACACAGTCCACATAATCAAATATTTTTTGTGTGTGAATAGAATATTTCTCTACTTTTGGATCCATCTACTGAGATTCATGGTCCATTTTTGTTACTACTAGCTACCGTGCAAGTGTCTACTAATGCTACTGCTGAAAACTTAAGAGCAGTTTCTGTTCCTCTCATCTTTGCCTTCTGTTTCTACTTTCAGTCATTTCTGAGAGCCTTATTTTGCCTTTTTGTTACTTTCCTTTTTAATTACTACTTCTTTTCCCTTCTATTCCACATTCTTTCCCCCATGTCCTTCTTCCTGCTCCTAACTGTATTTTTCACAACCATTCAAAGTCATGGATTGGCAGAGGATATACAACCTTCCATACATATTCATCAAACTTGGCTTTTCAGTTTTTTTTGTTTAAAACAACCAGAATTATCACCTCCATGTACCAGCCTTCCCTAGGCAAACAACTGTGTAACATCTAAGACATGGTGCCAAAGGAGCCAAAAGGAACCTGCAAAAAACCTTATATCCCAAATCTACTGATTTTCATAACATGAAGATTTCACTGAGATACGTTGTCTTTATGTCAGAATTATTTTTATCCTACTTCCTATTTAAACTGTATTAGCTTTATATAGGCAATGCAAAATCACAGTTTAAATGGTAAGCCCAGCACTAATATAAGGCACTCTGCATGAAGTCGGTCCTTTGTGGCTCCTGCGGGCGAGGACAGGCTGCCCAGCCCTGCAGTACCCCGACAGGACAGCAGATGGTGATCAAAGGGCCGTTTAGACCTTTCGTACACCAGGATGTTGCTGAAATGGATTGCTACCGACAATTCTCTCACCGCATGCTAAGATACATTGCTTTCTAAACAGGCAACACAGAATGTAAAACAATATAATCTCCTCCAGGAAACAGGCAGTTCTTTTCTTTTTGTTTAGCTCTGTTTATTTTCTTGTGTCAGATAAAGTTCCTCGTTCACAGTAGGATGATTTCAGAAAAAAATATGAGAGAGCAGCTCGGTGCACCTGGTTGGGCAGGTTGTTACACTGACTATATCATCTAGCAGGTCATCTAGCATCTAGAAGGTGACTGATTATTTATTTCTCAAGTGATACACAGGTGATAAAAAGTACAGGAAAGAAATGAACTGCCATCATGAACCATGAAAACTTCAGTTGCCATAACTGAATTATATATATATATATAATTATATATAATATATATTTCAAGAATACAGCAAAAAAGAATTACCAAACAGAAGTAGGAAACTGTTACAATTGTATGAAATATACATATGTACTCAGGTTTTTTCCTCTCACATTGTAAAACACAATGGTTAGGCGGTACCTTTTGGCAAAAATCAATGGCAACCTTACTTTCCTCTGTATTATAGTTCACATATCAGACAGTACTTAACTGAGTCAGACTCCTGAGAGCTTTCTCAGAGACAGAACACGAAAGTGACCTGCCTTCAGGAAAGTTTAATCTTAATGTTTTTCACGATTCACTTGGAGTCATTGAAAAATCTGTAGCTGGGTTTCACCATATTTGGAGTTGATCAAAGTTTTCTGCACCATCATCTCAGCACCAGGTAACAGGTGCTATAAAGGACAGTGTAACTCACTGGACAAAAAATCTGTGGGGAAAGTTATAGAAGAGGTAAAAATGGAAGCAGAATTCTTACCGGCTGCACACTGAACCTGATGCTTTAGCAGTGACAATTCCAGTTGGCACGGCTTTTCAGAAAAATAGGACCAATGTATTTCTTATAACTGGCTAGCATACTCTGAATATAATAATTTTCTAAGATGTTTCTCTCAACTCTTTAACTGTTGGTAAAAGAAAAAAATATTTAAAAACATTTGAGTTTTCAAGATTTGAACATTTTAATGAATTAGGAAGTTGCTGACTTTTGAAAGTAAAAAAAAAGATCCCCAACAAATGCTTTCAAAAAAATGACCCCCCCACATTTTTCTGTGTATTATTTCATTACATATTTATTGTTATTTTATTAAAAATACTATTATTCACTACATACCATGGGGTATGACTACAGGCACACACCCTTTTCTTTCTTACATTGCACAGAAAACATTCTCTCCGTAACCTTGTCAACCATGAGTTCAGAGGCTGTGCAGCCCCTTTTGTTTTCCTATCCTTGCTACACGATAATCCACCAAAAGAGTTCTGCATTCCCCTCCTGAGAATGAATTAGTGCAACATACTGGGAAAACATATGCGAAAACATACATACATAAAATATACGTTATATACATACATGTGTACATATACATAACACACACAAATGTGTACATATGTATGTATACAACTCCATGGGAATATTTTGGAGAGCAAGAGTGGCTTTTTGAAACAGAGGAGTAGTTTAGGGTTTCTAAGCCTTTCCACAGCATTCAACTTCATGCTTGCTGCTGTGGATGCTGATGGGTTTGTACCTCAGGAAAGAGAGCTATTGTAACTGCTGTAGCCCACATGGTCTACTCACATAAATTGGAATCCATTTGAAGTCAATGGAGCTGCACCAATTTGCGCAAGCAGAAGAGCTGGCCAAGTATGTACTAGTTACTTTACATTCTGAGAAGACAATGTTCATAATTGAAAGTAATACCAAATGCTCTTAGCAAATACTATGAATTATTCAGATTAAATATAGAGCCTTCAAATGGCTCTATAAAATGTTCTAAACAGCTGTCCCTTGTAATTGGAACTGACTGGCAAACTGTAAAGTATTGAATGTAGTCTGAATTTGACTTGATATCTGAATAAAACGAGTACTAACCATATTCTGGAGCCTGGCTGGGGTTATGCTTGGTTTTCTGCTAATGCTGTTTTCTCTTCAGGCCTTTTCTTCTTTGCAGCTGCAGTAGGCAGTAATCCTAAATGAAGGAAAGCATGTAGCTCCACATTTAAAGTATGAGGACTGCATATTCATTGATATGTACAAATCACACAGCATGAATTGAGGTAGATGATGAAAATAGGTGTTGGGGAATGAATGGTTTAGAGTGGAACCAGTAGTTTTCTACTATTTATGTATATTTCAGTTCCTAGAAAAAGCAGATTTTGCTTTGCAGCTCTATAACTTTATTTTTTTTTTTTTTTTAAAAAGCTGAACAGGATTTATAGTGCAAACTGTCTTGTAAACAGCTGTATCTGTGGCTATTTATCAAGGGCCTGTCTACTTAAATCAGAACAACTATGTCCCATCTTCAGAGGCTTGTGTACTTTGTTTAGATGACAGATACTTGAAGACTAAGTTTCATTATCTGAAGTGGTCTTTTTGGGGTATCTAAAGTGTAAGATTTTTATTCAAAAGAGAAAAGAAAAGCAGAAAGTGCTCAGCATTTCCTGAAGACTGGATCCTCTAAAGCATTTGAAAGTGGAAAGCAAAATTTTAAGGATATTCATTCATCAGCTTAGAAAGCCTTGTTATAAAAGCTATCACTTCTTAGTTTCATAGTAAGTTGTTTCCCAGTGTTGGCTCTTACATACCATATTCTATGTCTGCAGTATAGATATATATACTTTTTATTCATATATAAGGCTAATCCTTAAATATATTTTTGTTTGCTTCAACTTGATTGCTCAGGACAAGCCCTTTAAGTTTGAACTGCATTGAAGCTCTGTTACAGAAAAGCCTACACTGTAGGCTAGATAAAAAAGGAATAGAGGAAATAGCTGTCCAGTGAATGTTTGTGGTGATCATGGACTGTGCTCGTACACAGCAATACAGAATGGAAGGAGTTCTCTTTCTAAAGAAGAAAAGGCTTGGGAGGATCAGTATCTGAAGGAACGGTGTAAAGAAGATAGAGTCAAGCTCTTTTCAGTGGTGCCCAGTGACAGAACAAGAGGCAGCAGACACAAACTGAAACATAGAAGGTTCTGTCTGAACATAAGGAAAAGCTTTTTTTATGATGAAGGTGAACAAGCACAGGCAGAGGTGCCCCAGAGAGATTGTAGAGTCTCCATCTTTTTAGATACTCAAAAGCCATGCAGACATAGTGCTGTGCTACCAGCTGTAGGTGACCTTCTTGAATAGAGGGGTGGGATAGAGTGACCTCCAAAGTTCCTGTCCAATCCCAACTATTCTGTGATTCTGTGATACTGCAATGGTAGGTTTGAAGTGCTCTGCACCATTTCTAGTGAATGACTGCAAGGTTACCTGGTATTAGCACACACTAGCAATTTGATGTTTTGTATGTTTTTAAGAGGGGTTTTCTGACACTTACATCATCCTAGGACATTTTCCTCCAGGTCATCAAAATCCATGGTTGCTCAAACATAAAGCTTTCAGGTTAGACATTATTCCAGCAACTCTGCAAATGTTACACTCTGCTGAAGACATATTCCCATTCTTTGGCAAGAACATTGTGTAAGGCAAATAAATTAACAGCATGAAAAACAATGAAGTAAAACTGACAGCAGCATGATGCACTTATTTTTTTCATGTTTTATCCCCACAGCTGCTTCCTACAAGCCAAGGTGAATGGTGGACAGTTCACAAGATGCATACTCTGATTGCCTTAGGAAACAAAGAGACATAAGGGCAGATTAACAATGACACAACTAATGCATCCCTTGGGAAAGAGGTATCTTCTGTTATTTTGACACATTTTCCTGAAATGTCCCTTGTTCCAAATACTTCCAGAAGCTTCTTACTACAGACCTGTGGGCAGGGTGTGAACAACATATTGCATCACTTTATTACTTATAGTATGCACAAAAATTATCTGGCCAAATTTCCAGAGCTTACAGGATTTTCAAAACTATAAGTAAAAATAAAGGTGCAGAAATTTAAAGAGACCTTAACATATTGATATTTATGTGAGATTGATACCGTGATTTTTTGACAACTGCTTTAGGTTCCCATTGACATATTCAGCTATCTAAACCCTCTAAGCATCTGGGATAAGAGCTTGATTTTTATCTCTTTCACCACGACTTTGCAATGGTTTCTGTGGTGTTGTATTAATATATAGAAATTGAGAGTTAAATCTCATATAAGGAATTGTATTCCTTATTTGTAAAATAACTGCGTTACTGAGACTACTGTTGTGTGCAGCAAATGCACATAGGACCATGTAATCAACATCTAATTAGACCCACTTCATGTTATATTTGCTTAATGTTAACTTTCTTAGAGCTATAATTTTTTCCTTTAACCATTATAGCAGTTGAAATTTAATTACATTACCAACAAAAAGCTCATTAACATCATGTAATTGGCAGCATTTTCAAAAAAACCTGAACTAATTGAGTATTTTCTGAAGAGTTCCCATCAAAGTATAATTTAACCATTACAAACAGCTTGGCAACTACATTTACATAAAGATGTGACTGAGGAATGTTCTCATGTGTGGAAAATCAGATTTGATAACGCCATTAACAAAATGAAGGAAGCTGTTACATAGCAAATCACCTCCACATTTTAATGATTTTGGCTAAACCTCATGTTTTTGTCAAGAGGGTCAAATCCCTTGCTTTTCCTCAAAGCAGCAGCAACTGATCCCTGACTGAGTTAAGATGCAGCTTGCTTTTTGAGGAGGCTAATCCACAACCTTTTTCAGGTTATTTTGTACTCTCATTGGCTAATGCCAGAGATAAGATACTGCGTTAGACAGACCATGGCTCTTGTGTGGTAGGCTAACTCAGAATTTTTTAAACATGTGACCAGAGAATCATTTAATCTACAATGGGTCTCTTGTCAATTATCTTGTTCATATTCTTATATTATGACAGGACTGACTTAATTACTAATCAAAAGAACACAAGTATTCCAATCATTATTAGCCTGTAGCATTTTTACAAGACCCCCTAAAATAGTTTCACTGGAAACAAAGCAAAGAAAGCCTGCATAATCCTTTGATTCTTCCCCTCCAGTCTGGGATGAATGACACTGAGATTAATTTGAATGCTGAGGTGATGATTAGAGCTTAGAAACAGGCTAATGCAGCTCAAGTATTCTGAATACAGGAAGAAAAAACACTGAGATAAAACCGCTATCAGGAATGTCCTGCTTTCATATTTAAACCTGAACGCTGAGAGTTTTGCAGAGTCAAGGTTTCAAATAAGAGTAAAAAAAAGATTGAACACAGCATTCAATATTCTTGATAATTATCCAAACTTCAGCTTTAAATACTGTGTGTTCCTGTCCCTGCTTGGATTCTTTCCAAGAAATTGGAAATAAATTTTGAGAAACCGGTTCTTGTTAGGATGCTAATTAGGTACTTGAACTGCTTTCTTTGTCCTTTGTCATTTTACCGTTGTAGTTAAGAAATGCAAGCATATCCATCTGGCAGTGTGCCTTTGCAATAGACCACCTATCTTCAGATTGCAGAATGTAAGTTTAAGCAAGATGGCAATAAATGCACATGGCATTTTACGTTCTGATTTTATTTCTTCTATCAAACAGGTGTTAAATGTGCCAAAACATGTATTAGCATAACATTTGTTATTATTCAATAAAAAAGTGGATGTAAACATCAAATTTAAAACTTCAAATTCCTGTTATCAATTCACTTGAAAACTATATAACCTGGGCACTGTTATCATTGCATTTTCCCAGAGATGTATCAGATGCTTTAGCATGCTCTGAATAGCCTACTTATTCTGACAAAGAAAAACATTGTTTGAGGAAGTGGGTCATATGTGTATAGAGATGTTTGCTGGAAAGGCCTGGAATCCCATGGTTCTGGTCTGTATACCACTGAAAAAGAAAATAAAAAAGGCCATAAAACCCCTATGTTATGATTTCAATACTGTAATAGTTACACAATACAAGAACTTCATTACCATATAGAAGAAAGTGGATGCCTCAAGAAAACAGAGTGGCTTGTTCATCTTTTTTCTTTTAATCAGTTTCCAATATGTTGATATTCTTGCTGAAAAAAGTTTCTAAACCTTCTGTAATCCAGGAGTAAGCATTACTATCTCAGTACTGACAATGCAAAAGCTTTTGAGATGCCCTTAGGGGTGAAATGCGCTTGACCTGTTGCATGGCCCTGGCAATGGGGGTCACAACCTTGCTTAGGAATACTGGACTCTAAGCAGCCAGCTTTCAGGTAAATGTTGTGGAATTTTATTCAAAACATCCCGCATTACAGCAGGACCATGAACATTATGAATGATGGACTGCAAATAAAATACACATATGAATTATGCTAACTCTTAGAAATAACTGACATTCCCCAGTAGATGAACTAAGATGAGTACAACTGCATACACTATTTGCAGATACTTGAGAAATAACCCAGGTTTGCTATAACATCAGTGAAGGAGGCAGAAAATGTGGCATGAACAAAAGGGCCTACAAACCCCAAGTACAGGGTAATCCCTGTGTGATCCGTTGTTGGGGAGTTCATGGCCTTGGAAAAGTGGACTCAGGCAGAAGGCCAGTACATTTGATAGCAGGCAAATGCTTTGGTCATTAGCCCCAAGGAAAAAGGGGAAGAAGCAGAGCTTAGCACATAATTCAGAACTACTTTTCCCCTGTACATTCCTCATTTTTGTTTTCTAACATCATGCCTATGTGTTTCTCTCTTTGCCTGCACCTGTTACCCCAAGCAAGTTTTGTGGAAAACTTTTAGTTTTTTTCTGATCCTGGATATATTATTTGGGAACCATATACTCTTTTTGCATATTTCACCTCATGCCTGTGGCAGGCATGTCCATTTCAAGGTAGAATCCATCAAAACCAGTGATGGTTTTGGCCCCAGAAGCCAGCTCCTTCATCTTTCTCTCTTACTAGCTATCAGCAACTTTCATAAGGAGGCTGGATTCTCATTCTTCTCCCTGGCTCATTTTAAAAGCCTCTAAGTTATTCTTGACAAGACAGAAACCCTGCTAGCATCCAAAGGGCAAGAAGAAAAAAAAAAAGAGCAGGCAAGTCCTTTGAGGAAGAAATTGTTCACGAAGAGTAACAAACTCACTAGTAACTGCCAGATTTTAAAGCATATTCAGTTGAACTGCATTTTTAAAAACATTGCCAAATGTCAGATAAGCTTACTGATAAACTATAAACCACTGTTCAAAATGAAAAATCGTCTGTTATTTACCATTGCCTGGAAATCCACCTGTGCATTAACCAGAGCTTTTGCAATTTGTGCTGAGTTCTGAAAATGTACATTATCTGAAAAAGGAAAAAAGATTGGCTGTTGAAATGTGTAAATACCACAAAGCATGAAGTTATAGTGCATTAAGTTGTGACCACTAATTATCAAGTGATACAGTTGACATTACTAAGAATGAGTAAGCATCTTATAATATGTCGTATGGAAATCTACCAAAGATCTAAGTACCGACCCTAATCAAAGGCATAGAAAGATGCTTAATGTTTTTCAAACAAAGTGGTTCTGGCTCTGTATTTGTACTGCCATTTGTAAACCTCACCATCTGCTGTTCCATGGATGAGAAGATACTCTACGTTTTGGAAATTCTTTGCTCTTGCCATCACAGTTGAATTCTGTTGAGCGCAAAAATGAACAGTTCAGCAGCTTCAATTTAAACTACTCAGTCACAGAGCTGAAAAGCTTTCATTACTTAATAGAACAACAGTCAAACAGTTGGACCAGCATAATAATGACAGCAGTGACTTCATATCAGTCCGAGATTATAATAGAAGACATACATACTTAGTGCCTTTTCTAAGGGCCAGTTCACAAAAAGCACAGCAATAGCCATGTGTCATTCCCTGAACACTGTAATTCCTGGCTACCCAGGCAGCTCTACCAAGGCAGTTTGGTATCGAGCATTTCTGTTCTTTGAGTTGGGATGGAGGATAGGTGCTGAGAACATGACTGAAAATCTTTAACAGGAATCTTTCCTCTACCTGGGCATTAATTCAGGCCTCTCTGTATCCAGAACTGGTATGTGTGCTCTTAGAGGAAGCTATAGACTTCCTATGGATGCGAAAAAACTTGCTCCAGGTAGGGGAAGCTGTTCTGACTGGTTAGTGTGCATATGATGTTATTATTAGAGAGCTAAATTTACATAAAGCAGTTTGCATACCACAGCTAACAGTACCAACCAAAACCTTCTTAGCATTTTAACTTCTCCCATATAAGTTCTTTCCTAGGCTAATGGTTTGCACTGGCAGAACCGTCTGACTTGTCCAAGTGAGAAAATAAGGATCCTTCAATTTGGTCTGTTTAGGATTTATAAATACAAATCCACAAGTAACTATGGAGATATCAATTTCACAGCAGTAATTTAGCTGCCACAGGACTGCCACTATGAGAGCTGGTGGGGCTGGTGGGTCATTTTCTTTCTTCACAGTTCTATTTGTCCGTGGAAGTGTGATTCAAGTTTAGGGCAGATCAACACAGAAAGAGAATTCTCACCTTGTAGTGCTCAAGATTATCAGACTCTACAGGAAGACCCATAAATCGTTCTGTGTAGATAGATGCTGCAATATTAAAGTAGAAAAAAGCTATAGGTAAAGAATGTACAGATATCTTTGTGCTTTCGATGACATGCAGCAAATTAAATTCTTATTTTAACTGTACCCATTCTACTTGGTTTCCTCATAATACACCAAATTTAAACATATTTTTAAAAATCAGCTGTGATGGTTAAATAATAAATGTCCTCCAAACCATCCTTGCAGAAATAGTGGTTTGATACTCATCTGTGGAACCAGCTGAAGGTTTTGTGGATAAAGATAATTTACTAATACTGCTTTATGCTATTGGGTTGAACTCCAGAAGTCAGTTGAATGAGCCAATGAACAGATAAAGGTACATGGTAGAAAGATGACACAGACTATTTTTGACACCTTAAAAAGGGAAGCTGAGCAGAACTCCAACCTGTGATATGTATGTGTACATACAGTAAATATGGATATATATGATTTTTTTTCCTATGGAATGGATATATGCAACAATTAGGGGAGCATGAAATGATACAGGCTTGCACTGAAAAAGTGGTGCAATTGCTGTTCAGGTCTCTGTTCAATGCTTTTTTCTAACTACAACAAAGACTGTTAACAGATTTGACAAAACAAATGTGAATAACTGAACAGTATCTATCACCAAGAAATCAGTAGGAACAGCTATCTTTGAGCTGCCTGGGTATTTGTAATTTAACTAAGAGCTGTTATGAAAATTTGTGGAAAACTGACGCAGCAGCTGTCACTACCAGAACATTACTTTCTTTATGACCTTTCCTGGAAAGAGTAACTGACACATATTGAGCAGTCAAGCTGCAGTATTACAAGAATGTTATTTATTTAACAGAGTCAGGGCTTTCTGACAAAGAGGAGCTAGCATCTTTCCCTCCTGCAAGAGAGGTGATGGCCATTCTAATCAGTAAGGAATTGGGATTATTTACCTTGTTGTCCAGTTTGGTATGCTGCATTAGAATAATTTTGTTAAAAAGTAGAAATGACAGTCCTCCCAGGAAAGGAAAATGACTCAATATACTCATGTTCCCATGGTTTATTATACATCCTTTACATATGTTAGCACTGTGTGCTAAAGATGTGTACTATATCTCCCAGATCAGCCAAGTAAGGTTCCTGATGATAATTTATAATAAACTAAGTAACAAAGAATCTAAGTAGCCTATCTTTTATCAAAATCCTTTATCATTCAATGAAACAGAAAATGTGCAATATCTGTTGTCAACACAGTGTCAAACAACCATATTGGGCTTAAGTTTTCAATAAAATAGAGTCTTTCTGAATGGCTGGCATTTCTACAGTATTCTGAGCCAAATTCTCCACTCTCTTCTACTTGTATAGCTACAACAAGTCCACAGAGGTCAGCAGAATTGCATTATAATGACTAAGTAGAAGATTCAGCTTGTCAATTACTGAGAAAGAAAAAAGTGATAAGTTGCAAATTTTAATAAAACAGTCACAGATCTAGTAGTTTTAACTATACATTGTCCATGAATGCAATTTGCCTTGCCATCCTAACTGATTAGCTGTTATTAACTCTGACACAAAATGGAAGTGAGTGAGAGGGTTTCAGAGAAAAGATTATGGTCCAGACTCTAATCTGTGCATCTAAAAGAGGGTGGGGCAGAATTCAGAAGCTCTAGAGGCCAGTACATCCTCTGACATACTGGGACTACTTAAAGACTCAAATATATAGCATCCTGTACTTTTGCCCCTAACACAGTTCACCCCGATGTTAACATGATCTGTTTGCCAAAACTTACGACTCATGACTTCCTTCTATTTCCTTCCTTCCCTCCTTAGTGGAGGTACATTTGTCTGTTTGGATTTTACAATGTGTTTTTAGCAAGATTCTTTAATTCCTTCTTGAAAATTCAGCTAAAGACTGAAATTGTGTGAGTATAATCTACTTTAACTTACAACTTCATTCAAATTTTAATGCTTGGACAAATGTTTATAACTCTTTTAATTGAAGGAATAAAAGGAAAGCAAAAATAGTGCTTTATGCCTGCATTCTGGAAATAATTTTGTGATCATGAGTGAAAATGTCTTAAAAAAATCTTGATGCCAGTGAAAACATGAAGACTATGCTTCCTGTTCATACAGATGTTTTCCCTTTGCAAAACACCATAAATACAAGGAATGTCTGTCCTAACAGTCAGGGAAGGAATCTTTCCCATTTAACCAAAAAAATTTCTCATAACCAAGACTTCTTAGCGAACGACCATATGCTAAGTAAATGTGTTCAAAGTGCTACATTTTGCTCATTGAAAACATGCATACCATGACTCTTTTTTACACTAAGTTTCCTTTACACCATGCCAAAAGCTTAACGGGTCTGCAAGCGAGTATGAGTATGTGCCTCCCTTATTCACACAGTAGGGCCCTGGGAGTAGACTCCTGGAGTTGTTTCCTCTGAACAGTTTGGAACTTAAGTCAATAAACATAAATAAAAATATGTCTTATAACAGAATAACACAGGAGGTGTGGCTGAGAAACATCTAAAGGGAAAAATATTCCGTTAAAATAAAAATTGTATCAGCCACAACCGAGTCCCTCTCTTTTCCACTGCTGTGGGGAGATAACTTTGCAGTCATCAGAGATACTGGTTCATGACAGAGATCATCTGCAGTATCTGAAGTTGAAGCGCACTGTGATTCCATTACTGGCAGAAAAATAATTTTAGCTGTTTCTGAATTCAGTGATAGCATTTTAACAGGATTTTTAGGAGATCACTCCTGAGTGATAGTTTATCAAGGGGACTTTACACACTTGCTGTTACAGATGTGCATATGAAATTATCTGGGCATACCTTCTTCTACAGGACAAAGTCTGTTCCAACTGCCAGTCGCAGTCAGTGATTTTCAGCAAGGAAAACATTAAACTTAAGGTCTTAAGAGTTTACCTTGCAGTCTAGGTAACTGCAATGTCTTTAAGTTTCATATTGCCAGTCTCCTGCAATGATTTCATTTAGAAAGTCATTAAATGCTACATCTTGCTTTCCAAGTCAGTATTTATGACAAGTTTCCATACCATAATATTCCCAGCTGGAAACAGGAGCCACAGCCATTCCACATTTAAATACTCCACTGCCAGATCCAAGTGCCAAAGAAGTTACATACCCACCATAGGACTAGGGAAAAATCACAGACAGTTTAAAATTATTAGTGAATTATCACTTTGTTTTCTGAATCAAACTCACATAAATTAATTCCAAAGTAAATATTTTTCTTTGAATGCATGGAGGACAAAACAACAAAAGCTTTTTCTTTTTCTTTTTTTTTTCTTTTTTTAAATTATTCATTTTGAATGGATCCAATATGATTTCTTGTGAGACAGATTGGATGATTTTATTGTATCACTTTTTTTTTGTTACTTCTCCAACACTTATCACAGGCTACTGCTCTTTTACCAGTTAGAATCATAGAAAAAATTAAGTTGGTAGGGTCCTTCAAGGTAATCTAGTGCAGATTATCTCAAATCAGGGCTAACTTCAGATTATAATGAGGTCAATCAGAGTCACATCCACATTACACAGCCTCTACTCAATCTGTTTCAACACTGATCACTGTTGTCAATTTTTTTTCCCTAAAACTTAAAAACTTCTCTTGTGTCCATTGCCTTTCATCCCTTCAGTGTGCACTTCCAAATAGAGTTATAGGATTTTCCCTCCCTTAGCAAACAATTTAGCTTTTGCTAATGATTGGCATATTGAATCAACCCTATAATCTTAAAATTATGAGAACTTTAGGTTGGAGCAATTCCTCCCTACTGCCTGCCACAGTTCCTGTTATTTTCTGGCTTGATTCCTCAAACTGGGACCCAGCAAGGAAGAATAAATTCATAGCTGGAAGTTAGGTGAAGCAGTAAGTAAACCCAGACATCAGAATAGATCTGTGCAACTGTGCAGGGCTAGTTGCTGAGACAGGAAAATACTGTAAATAAAAAGCATTTTGTTTGTATGTCCATAGGATGTGGAAATGGAGTTGGAAAATACTTGTATAGGGTCTTTGGGAAATAACGGGTTACTGTTTACTTTGGAATGGAGGGAGGTATAAAAATATGGTGTGTGTCATGAAGAATTCTAAGGATTATCAACCTCATTAGTAGCACATGAAAAACTAAGGGAGATAAGCAAAAATATTAAGTATTTTTTTATATAAGAGTAAGTTAGTCCCTCCCTCTTAGACATTCCAGCTTTAAATGACAATGAGGGATATGCCGAATGAAACAATAATTCATACGCAATTTTTCCAGCTCATTTGATCTTTTAAAAAATCAGACCACAAACAAGGCTAAAAACTAAAGGATTAAGATCAGGCAGATAAACCTATGCACTGTAACAGGCAGAGAGAGTATTAAAAACCTGAATTGCTTTACTGGTTATTTAAGAGCTTTTGCCATCAAGAAGAGTTTAGTGAGTCTGAGAGTATGAAGCGCTGCATAGTTCATGCATACATGCCAAAATGCAGGCTATAAATAAGGAAATACTTTTCAACTGCTTTCAAAGGTTATGGACCAGGAAATGGTATAATAAAGAGAAAAAAATGGGAAAAAAGACTGACAGGTTTGGCAATTTTGCTGCTATTTGAATATTATATCTGCTATTGGGATACAAAACTTTAGATATGTGAAATCTCAATTGGTTCTGGAAACACTGTGGTGAAATAATTTCATTTGGCCTTAACTTACTTAATGTCACTTTAGAATTACTCACTTCTAAGTGTCCATATCACTTAATTTCACCATGCGGTACCCCATTTTATCCTGGTGTTATAGCAGTGTCTGACCAAATTACATTAAATATTAGTTGGTAGAAGCTTCATAGAAAGATTTTAGCAACCCTGCTCATGTTCTATCTAAGATCAGGCAACTTCTATAGTTACAGTTGAACTGTTTCTGGTCAAGCCTCTTACAGTGGCCAATGAAAACTAACAAACAAACAAAACCCAGCAAAACAATAACAAAACAAACAGTGACAGATCAGAAGACTTTTCCTGGCAAAGACAGGCAGTTAAAGAGAATGAAATATAAAGTCTTTCTGAATGATAATCAGAGAAAAATGAACATGTATAAAGAGAAAAACATGAGAAAATGTTAATGAGCAGCTAACATGCCAGTTTATTCTGTATGCTTTTTTAGTTAGTGCTGGCTGCTCCTGTTGGATAGCTGATACTGATTTACTCAGAGGAGTAAGGGTAGCTAATGCAGGTCTGGTCTCCAGTGCCCTTCAGCATTCCTTACAGTACTGTCACTAATCAATGAGACCCTCAGGTGTTTTTTATCAGCTCATTCTCCTGCATAGTGTAATTCTGTTATGCTGAAGCTGGGTAGGACACAGGGCTCCAGTTCTGTCTATGCATTCTTGATGCAGCCATTCATGATGAACATAAGCAATTGAGTCAGGTGGCGTAAACATCTTAAAAATCTCTATAAAGGGGCCGTGCAGCATTTGTGCTGCCACTGAAGTCTGCTTCAGCTCTCCCATAACACCACTAGCAGGACTGCATCTCATTTCTATGAATGGTCCTACTTTGAAGCTGACAGCACAGGAAAAATAACCTTAACTATGCCAATAATTTATTTTTCTCCTCTTAGAATACAGTACTATCCTAAAATTTGTACTTTGGGTATGCTACTCTATTTCTCAGTGTGTAAGAAAGTGAAATCTGGCCATTTAATAATAAAGACTTGCAATACATCTGGCTATAAAAGGTTCTGGGAGTGTTACAAAGCAAAATACATGAAAAAATAAAAAATGAAAAATAGACTGGCTAATTATTGGAATGACCCCTATAGTGTCCTATTTTTCTACTTGGTGAGGCAGTCAATGTACAGCCCTTAGACCCAGATTAATCCCTACTGACCATTTCTAAGCCAGCCAAGTATGCAGTGATTCAGAACAATGCAAGGGTCACATTTTCCAATGAGTTTCATAGGACTTTTCTCATTATTTTAATCTCAGATGAGAAAGGACAATACTTGAAGATTGACACCATGCCAATAAGTCCCTAAGTTAAAAGTAAAGCCAATTAAACCAACTTAGTTTTGCTTAACTTGAAGTCCAAACAATGTATTAGACATAAACTTTCCAAAATTCCGTCTTGAGCTGTCAAAGACCCCTTTCCAGGTGCTTGCACTGTTGCAATTACATGTATATAGGCACCAACAGGAGCTATCCCCTTTGGAATTACCATCAAACACTGGTAGAAGAAACTTCATACAGATTTAGGACAGAACAAGGATGAATTAAAATATTATACTGCAGGATTAAAGATAGATACAAAAATCCAACCACTTACCCAGCCCCATATTGCTATTCGTTTCTCATCAATAAAACCCATTTCTATAAATTTCCTGTGGAACAGAAAATCACAGGAAAAAATGCATTGTTACAAAAGATTGGTAATATTATAACAAATTAGCACAAATTTGTTTTTTCATGTTTCTTCCACACATTGCACCAATTTAAGCAAACTGAAAATGAGCATAGCATGTCTGATTTCTACAAAGCATCGATTATTAAATTAATAGATACTGCAGACAAAAAGAATTTTTCTTGAAAAAGTAAAAGATGCTGAAATTGATTCTTTCTTCATAATAATTTTTTTTTCTAGTGGATGAGGACTCTGGCCAACTGGCTTCCTGGCAAAAAGGTTTTTTTTTTTATTATACTTAGAAACCACCTGGATATTTAGTCCAGACTAGGTTAAACATACATTATACCATGTTTGACATGTGCATGCATCTATCTATCTATCTATCTATCTATATCTATCTATCTATCTATCTGTGTGTTTGTTCATGCATATGTGCAGACATATACTCATATATATGCAGAAAAAAAGGTTCAAAAAGTATACTTCTACTAATAACCACATTTCATTTCCCATAGTTCTGCCTTCCCACAGGCTAGTATAGTTTCCATTGTTTTAATGCCAAAGGTGCTGGATTACCATTAACATTCAGACCTTATCCTCCAAGATACTCAACATACTCATTTTATGAGTTGATACTCTCATCTCTCAAGAGGCACAGTATCAACCTCTGAGATTAGGGATTCCTGGAGCAATAAGCTTTCTTTTTTTATGTGCCTGAAAAGTGAAGAGCATATACTGCTACTATAATAAAAAATAATAATGAGGAAAACATCTTCTAATGCTCCAAGTAAGTAATAAGATTGCAATGGATGAAAGGTGCACCTTGCTTATGCACTCAGTAGTCAAGCAGGTCAAAGAGAAGCATAAATATTAGGTCTCATACAAAAACTCCTGCATCAGTCTGAAGACTATTTCCAGAGCTGTATTAGCAATAGCAAAAAGCAGAAGATGAAGCAAAAGACTACAAAGGTTTGAGAGTGATAAACAAAATAGGTTCAGATATATCCCAGGACACATATTAGCCTTATTTCACTAGGACAAACACAAGCAACTGATAACACCCAAAATGAGGGATACTATCAGGGTGGAACAAATTAGAAAAGTTAAAAAATTATTCAGCTTTGTTATATTGCTGTCTTAATCCCTAAAACCCCATAAAAGCCCCTCCAAGGACTTCCCACTGGAGTATAGGATACTCTCTAAAAATCATACAACTTAAATCATGTGTTAGGTCAGGAAGATGGAATGCAATACGTTTAACTGAATAAAAACTTAGTCTAGGTGCTGACAGAAAACTGGAAAGTGTGAAGTCTGAGGTCATTTCTTCACATTCTGTCTCAGCACATTTTGCAACTGCAGGATCAGTTTAAGTTCCCTGTCTCTGACATTTTAAGTCTGAGTGACAATTCAGAGTAATAAAAGAACATTCTTTCTCTTGAGATAAAGTACGCTGTTGCTGCTAAAAGTTTCAAGAAAAAAACCAGATAATAGATTAATAGAAAAATCTGATGATACATGGCTATTCTGTTTCATTTATCATGAAAAGGATAATGGTGTGTTTATATCATTGTGAAGGAAATGAAATATCACAAAGCAGAAAGAGGACGGAACAGATACCCTCCTCACACACACACTTGTAAATACAGGCAGTATTGTCAAATAAGTAGAGAAAGATGTGGAAACCTGGATTGCTACATCCAATTTCTAGCTAAGCTGCTCAGAGTCAGGTCTGTTACTGGGGGAAAGAGGGAATTTACGGTTGCACCTGGAAATCTATCCATGTTCTGATGGGCCAAATTCAAGAGGCTAGACTAAATTCCCTATTCCTGCCTTGCACTCATCTCGGCAGGGTTCAAACTAACACTTCTTTAAATGCTCACTTTAGCAATGCTGCTGCATCTGTAAGCTTAATAGGCAGCCTTTCTTTACAAAATCTGTTTTAGCTCCTTTCCAAAACTTCTGCTTAGGGAATTATTTTCCCTTGGAACACTGTTTTGATGCAAAGGAGTAACTGTTGGGGAACAGTTATGGGAGGACCTCAGATACTTTCTGTTGTACATAACTATCCTAAAAAAGCATGGAAGGCAAATTTATGACTAACTGAACTCTAGAAGGCTTGTGTCAGGATTCAGTTTTGCCACAAACTTAACATTTGACCTTTAGCTAATCACTATGGATCTTTGGCTAATTGCTATGATCACTGAGGTGGGTTTCCCCTACAGGGAAAACTTCACAATAATAGAGAATACATGGGCTTATTTCTCACCACTGACACTTTTATTTCCTTAGGCCTAGGTCTGAAGCCTCTGATGATGATCTCATAAAATGGAAGTGGTGAGGTCCAAATGTGGACTTAGTAGTATATGGACTTAATATGCCACACAAAACCTTGCTGACATCAAACACCTCAGTAATAATTTAACTCTACAAGTCTTCTCGTCTTAATTCCTGGAGACCTCAGCTCTCCAGGAGAAAGGTTGAGAAGTATATTTAATATTTTTTTCACATTACTTCTTGAAATTATGTAAATAAAACAGTTATACAGGGAGATACTCCACTTACTTCACTGCTGAGATTTGGTCCTCAACTTCATAGACTCCTAGTCTTCGATATACTGCATGCAAAATCTTGTCACCTTGATAAGCTGTGCCTCTGCCATCCACTAGAGCAACAATAATTTCCTCTTTGCTTGCAAGATAGGTTATCCAGCTAATGCTAAATGTTTCCTTTACATTCTGACTGCAAGGTCCTCCGTACCTGAGGATGAAATTTCACACATTTTCAACTCATATTTAGAAATTTAAAAATGATTACTGGATACTGGACTATAGCTATAGGTATTCTAATATTTTCTCCACAAGTATTTTGCTATATGGCTGTGGTTCAGAAAGCTCAGTAGACAAACAGTTCAACTACCATTTTCATATATTTATGAGATTTTGCTATCTAAAACACGTTTCAATCCTTTAGGTCTTATGCCTAAGGCAAATCACTAGTTTTAGCTCAGACTAAGGGGTGCAGCATCAGATGCCTGTCCTAAGGGGAATCCTTGGAAGAATCATGACTCAAAGACTCAATTCTTCCTCTCTCCAAATTCTTTAGGTGTAACAGCCCATTTTGGTGCTTTTCTGCATTTGATCTCCACATGCAGTCAGGAATGCCAAAGAAAACAGAAGAAAAACGTACAGCTCCTTACAATTTCTGGCCATCCCCAGACCTTCTTTGTTTCAGTAGGGAATATCATGTGGTGTTGGAGCTGTGGGCAGAACACACCCCACATAGCTGAGCAATACAGAGAGACACTCCTTATGAAAATGGCCTAATGCAAATTACACATTTGGCCTGAAGGACACAACTGACTTAATCTTCTATTCTAAACTTCATTCAAACGTACTTAGCATTTTTGGAGCTTTGGATAATCACTGGTTAATAAAAAATGATGTAAGGTTTATTAGACCCACTCAGCTCTCCTTTCTGCCTCTCATTTTTTTTGCACCACTGCAATTTATGCTCTTTTCCTGCCTGCAATAAGTTAAATTCATGTCAAATGCTCTTTAGAAGTAACATTTGATCAAAGAAGCCAGTCCACATGGTTTAGGGGTGTTTGTTTTTTTTTTCTTATTAACAAAGCTGGAATCAGTAATTTCAGACTGCCTCATGATAAACAGAAGCTGCATCAGAGCTAAAAACTCCAAGCAATAGCTCACATGCTTTTACTCTTTTTCTTTCTCTGAGGAACTACTTCTTGCCATGCTAAAATTAACATTAAAAATCTCATTGATTTTCATTAGGTTGAACTCCTATTCCAGAAAAATATTAAAATGCCCACCACAACAAAATAAACAGAACTAAGTAGTTTTGCTTTTCCTTCTTAAAATATTGCAAATGTCCTAGGTTTTGTTAAACTATGTTTTCTGACAAAACAACAATGTTCAAAGAAAGGAAGTGTTACATACACCTGAATAAGCAGAGGGTACTTCTTGGTTCTATCAAACTGTGGGGGTAGAAGCATTTTGTACCACAAAGCTAGAAAAGACATATTAAAATTATATTGTTTATAGTTAAAATTATTTCTCCAAGCATAATACAAAGTTTGATGTAAGAGTATATGGAAATGAATTAACGCAAACTACACAATGTATGAACCGTGAATCAGAACTGATGCAAGTAACTGTTTATATTGAGCTGAAGAAAGCTTTGAAGAAATAAAGTTCCCACTCTTAATCTAGCTATGCATAAAATTATTATTTCACTAACTCTAGGTTTTCAGTTTTCCAGGTGCCTAGAAAAACACAAGCAGGAATATAACTGTTGTTAAGATTATGAGAAATGAATTTTGGAAACTTTAGACTGATTCATTACCGTGGAATATTGTTTTTGAAGTCACTAGGGAAAACAAGTGTATGCAAGTCAATATAATGTGTAACACATGAACAGCAGTTTACATTTCACATTTTATTACCACCATACTATAATGTTTTTACACAATATTTAAACACTTTACCAATAGTATAAAATTTTTTTTTAAAAAATTGCATAGTGAAGCAGAGATGTATTTTAACTACTACTTTACTGAGAGTTACCCTGAGGCACAAATTGGTTGTCAAACAGGGCAAAGCCAAGCCTTTTCTTCCTAATCTGACAGGCTAACAAGTTAGTTCTACAGAAAGACAATATGTACTGTAACAAAATGAAAGGCAAAATATTAAAATGGTAGAAATGAAGAGTATAATAAAGATGTGCAATTCTTACTTATACCATCCACTTCAAGTTTTTTAATTTCTTCTTTTGGCAGTTTGATCTCCTGCAAAGCAGACTGCAATTCCCAGTTGTCTTCCAATACTCTGAGCTCTAAGTAAAAGAAATGCTTGAATTATTAACTAATTTATTATTAATTCCTCTTCATTAACTGAGATTCCTTTATTTTGTGGTATTAGAACAGAAAGGAAACCTGTGAATTTTACAAGCAGAGTAATGACATCAACACAGACACTTCTAATTGGGTTTGATCATATAGCTAAATAAAAGCAAGGCACTGGTATTATAGTGCACAAATATTAAGATTTTTACATTTTTGAATGCAAATAATTTCCTTTGTGGCCTCTGAATGTTAGAGTCCTGGATGTTATGAAGAAATTACTTTCTCCTGCAGAGCCCTCATCCCAGTTTCGTAATACAGCAGGTGCTGGAAATGCAAAATTCATCCCATCATGAAAAACACAGTCCTATATCTCCTCTCCTGCTTACCACAGTAACATCAGTTTAACGTCTGAGACCCTTGGGCAGTGTGGTTAAGTGAACAGATGTTTGGAAATATTTCTGGGATAATGCAGGAAATTCCACTTCTTAAGGAGTTGTGGCAAACCCTTGCTTAACCACTGTATGGTATAATCCTACACAAAGGCACTAGACTTACCATACAACTGTCCTTGGAAATATATTACTGTATACTTTATAAACCTCTTTAGTTGTTATTTTTTTAAATCTAAAAAGTATTAATTTTTTAAATTAGCTTTAAACCCCATTTGCAGTTCTATAATTTGAAAATTAATATTTAAAATTGAGTTAATTTCCAGCATAGATTGCAGAAGTACATGTATTGTGAATCCACTGGGTATTACTTGCTTATTTATGTGTCTTCCCATGAGTAGTGATGGATGAATAATATTGTACAGAATCAACATCTGTGACTTTTATCTTGTTTCAAAAGGAAAGAACCTTTTAAAATCGTAGGAGATTTTTGTTAGCTTACTTTTTTTTTTTTTCTTTCTTTCTTTAATGGCAACCACTTCCTGTTTCTGAAAATGTTAAAAAAAAATACAATAGTCCTTCTCTTGTCCTGTCTTGAGCTAGATAGTGCTCAGGACATGCCAGAATTATAACGCTGGAATTTGTTCTCTCAAAGTACTCGACAAGTTTTGCAGATTCAAGTGGGTTTTTATGGCTGAAAGATCATCCTAGCTTTAGATACTCACCCAAACGCAGCTGAAACCTTTCCATCCTTCCCCTCAAAACTCCTGAAACTTGCCCATTATCACAAATGAATTGTAGGCATGCTGGAAGGAGCTTCCAAACTGGCGTATGTTAGTTTAACTGCATGCCTCCTACTAAAATTCATGGGTGATGTATTTTCAAAATGCGGCCAACTGCAGTGAAAATGGATCTACTAAAAATAGTTTTGCACCGCAGAAGAGATTATGAAAGCAAAGGACTGAAGGAAAATGAAACCAAAAAAGGTCATGAAAAAGTCAAAGACAAGTCTGAATTTGTTTTATTCCTGAAGAATAACAGCACAGAAGAGTAAGGCATCATGAAACCTTGGTGAAGATCCATTAAATGAAATTGTTCTCTTCTGCAGAGGGGTTAAGGAACATGTTCTTTACAGTTACGTTTCATGCAATTCGTATTTGACAAGGAAAGAGTAGGGGCCCTAGATACACAAGTAATGAATCATGGAAAACAGAGAGCTATGACAATGGATTAAATATGAAAACATCCATACATTAGCTGTATTTAAACCTTTAAACCTTCTGAAAAAGAAATACTGGAAGAACACACTGGTTTTATAGCACCATTGCAACAGACATGTTGACCAATCTTCCCTATCTGCAAGCATTTTAAAGTGGTTAAAAACCAAGATGTAAAAACTCCTACAGAAGAAAAAATAATTTTATGCTGCAATTCATTGACTTCCACATGAACCAATACTGAATAATTTAGCTTAACAACACTGCAGCATTTGTCTTCCTCATGGTTTTATGTGTCTTCTGATCAGACAACACTCAGTTAATAGTGGGTTATCAATATGAGCTGAACTGTAAAGACCTAGCATTAAAACTACCAGTACATTTCCACTGATTATTGGGAAAGGAAAGAAGAATGCCAAAACACTGAATTTTTTTACAGGACCATGCTAGTTTTCATAACATTTCAGGACCAAGGTCTTTGAGTTGGAGAACTTTTAGGGAAAAACAAGGGACAGAGAGAGAAACCTCTCTGAGAAATTCTCTGAGAGAAAGAGAGCAATTAATATTTTCATGGTTAGCAAATTTCTGCTTGGCCTGGTTGCAAACAGTCCTCACTAACAGGCTACTTAAAAACGAGGGCTTTTTATGTTTCATGCTGGAGTTCCCATTTTGTGTCAATAATTACACCTTGTCTGAAGCAGTTATTTGAACTGATCATCTGAAAGAGCTTCTGCTCTTCCCTGACATTTCTACTGATGGCTGAAGAGTAAGTCCCTGATCCAGATTCTAATTGGTACAGTACAATAGCTCAAACTGAAAACTCTAAATAGTACATTGTTGCCTTTTGTATAGGGTAGGGTTGCTTCATGCAAAAAAAGTCCTGTGTTCATCCAAATGTGAAAAGGAATAGTTTGGAAATCACAGTACTGTTTTCTACAAAGTTTGACTCAATATTTGGTAGACAAAGAGTTGCCAATGTTCATTGCATCTTAGTGTGTAAACGGGAAAAACATCTGCATGTTTTTCTATAAAAGTGCTATACTCAGGAATGAAATTAAAGACATCAGTGTCTTCATTGATATTTAGATTTTACTGTTTAACAAACCTAGAAAGACACAAGGTATTTTAATAACAAATTAGATGAACGGGTTCTTAATCACACTCCTAAATATTGTATTAGAGGATGTGCATAGTGAAGATAAATGAGAAAAACAATTGCTCAGAAACAGGCAGGGTATTTGCAGTACCTCTGTCACCATGGTTCTCAAAGAGAGTAGAAATGGGAATCCCGGGACCTGTCATAAGAATGATGAGAAGGCAGGTTATAGTTTGAAGCTAGAATTTGGTGATAGAGTGTGTATTACATTAACATTGGTAACTGACAGGTGTTAAAGAGCTCGAAGTTGATATGCAAATCTGAATCTTTGCTGTATAACCCACTAGTCCCTCCTGCACTTAATACATAAGGTACTATGTGTACATAGACTTGTTTACATACAGGCATTGCTTAGCAAACATAATAGAAGTAACTTTACTAACAAACTCTTCCTCCCTAGAGATGAAGTGACATCTAGTTAATACCTTAGATGTGATTACATAAGGTGAATGCAGAATTAACAATGTGAAACATTCTTCTGAGAACATGTCACATCATATTTGTGAACGTGAGTGGCTTTCATATGGTGATGACCTTACTGACTATTTTGTGCAAGAATGATTGAAAGGTGTTATTATTTGCTACATTTGCTTCTCTGCTCAATGGAAGTTCTAAGGAACTCTTTATCTGATATAGCAGTGCAGAATCAGAAGAACAGTAAACTTTATATGAAACATAAAAGGAAAACCTTGGATATTTTTCTTTCCTCTTTTTTAGATCATGACTTCACTGTTCTTCGATTACAGCAATGGATGAAACCTCAGGTCACTGAAATCACCTAACATTTCAAAAAAGCTAAGATGTCATTTAATACTTCTGTGTTACAAATGGTTTCAATGATCACACAGCTTGATGAATTGAATTTTTCTTAGTTCAGTTATTAAAAATGTTCTCAGTTACTACATATCCAACATTTTGCAGCTGACACAGGTTTTAATAATTTAAATTGGGAGACACATTGTAGTTTCTTACAGCTAACTTTGATCACATGAATTGGAAATCAGTGTGTGTTTCCAAATCCTTCTCTTGCTGCTGCAAGAAAAAGCATGACTTTGACGAGCCAGATTATAATCTGTTTTGTGCCATGAAGGACTTCCACAAACCTGTTTTTAATTCTAAAAATCCTAAGATTTCTGTTGAAAAAGTAAAAAAAAAAATGTAGAGTGAAAATATTTGTACTTTCTGAAACATCTTCCCAAGGTTTTTGGACATGGAACAGTTTATTTCTGGAAATCTCTCCTGGTTATTGTGAAATTCCTATAATTCATCTAGCTGTCATTTGGGATAATCAGCATTATCTACACCTCTGATATATTTGAACGAACGACTGATCATATGTTTGCCCCCATGCTATACATACCGTAACAGATCAAGGCATAATACTTAGAACGTTCGCTGAACCTTGCTGTATAGTACTGGCATCTCTCTTTCCTTAAATTGCAAGTAATGCATTGTTTTCTGATAGGTTTACTTCCAATACTGATTCTAGGAGAAAAATAACATAAAGCAATATTTACTTTGCTACAACTAACTTCACATGTGTCTGTCTCACATTCTAAAGCTCAGGCACTGTACTTTCAAAGCAGGTAAATTTAAAAACAAATGTTTTCCCTTTTTATAACTTTTTTCCCCCCAGAGTATATTTAAACTTTAGATGCTGTTTCTCCTTAATTCTCAGATATGATCTGAGGTCAAGATTTAGTTAAAATAGCTTGTTAAATTACACTTTAATCATCCTCAAACTAAATTATTTTACTGACAAATCCAGAACTATCTTCTATCAACCTAGTATCATTAGGATAATGTTGATAACACTTACTTGTAAATATTCCTTCTTCCTGGATATCCTTCGAATTCATTGCTTGAATAGAAACTGCAAATTCATGTATATGTTAATAAATAATCCATAAAGTGATGAACTATGAACCAGCATCAAGATGAAAAGCTGTCTTGGAAGTTAATTTAGAATTTTTGAGATTTCTGCATGTGATGGAAGAGTAAGTTAAACTTATATACCTTTCATCTTACTAAATCTTTGCACAAATTATTAGATGACCAGTAAACCATATAACTAGGAGTTCTATCTTAATTCTCATGATCTAATCACTCCAATTATGTAAAGTGTATCTATCTATACAGTAAGCTGAGAGAGAGAACATAAAAAGAGAAGTAACTGCAATTTGTATGAGCATCAACCACATGATTAAATTTAAGTATCTCTACATAAGTGTCTCTAAGATGGGTGATTGAAAAAAACAGAAAAATGAGGGCAATTTGCAAAGCATCTCCCATAAGTAAGCCAAGTTTGGAAACCTGTGCAGTGCGTTTGCATACAAATTTGTTGTGTATGCACTCAGATTAAAAACAAATTATACCTAGTTATAACTTGAGTTAACAAATGATGTTCAAATAATTGTCGCTTTTACTGACAACACTTACATGTTCTCTTCTTCATGATACTTACAGTGCATCATTTGTTACTCTGAAGATATATATTGCCTCCCATTTTCCCCTTGTAATTTGAATTGCATTCTCCTGTGAAGCAAGACATAGATGTTGCTGAATATTGTAGAATTATTTCAAGAACTTACAGTAGATCAATGTAGAACACTTTGCTTGACTTACCACAGAGCCATTGATGTAATGAATATGCTTATAACCATTTTTGTCACTAAAAATTTTGTAGTATGAACTGCTGTCTGATGTAAAATATGGTGTAGAAACAAAGAACTGAAACAATGGAAGAAAAATGGTAGACGAGAAGTAAGTAAGACTGTCCAAGCTATTTAGCAGATACTGAAGTACATATACATATAAAGTACATATACATATACATAAAGTACAGATACTAAATACACATACTGAAAGAAACAAGATTACTTCATCGGTTCAGATGGGAGAAAGTAGTTTGCACAAGTGTTTACCTGTGATATTCAACCTCCCAGTCAGTACACATTACAGTTTCTACCCTGACATGTCAGATTTCTTAAGCTGATAATATAGATAGCTCAAGTACCCCACAAATGCAAGGTCTACTTATAAGTGGAATATTTTTTCTGTATATTCTGAATGACCTTTCTTTAGTTATTTAAGAATAGGTAGAGATGATTTTTAAAAAAATAAGTTGATGAGTAAACCTAATGTGCACAAATGGTGCCAGGCTGAAAATCCTGTGGACCATAGAGTTTGGCTGATTCACTGAGCAAATACAGCACTCGGTAAATGGATATCTGAAGTTCCCATACTATTCCACTAACGTTAAAGAGCAGATTACCCCAGATAAGACCACTCAACTTTTGCTTCCTTTCAAACCATCACCTCTTTACTAAAATTGTCAGTCAAGGATGAGTTACTGCTACTGTGAGTTTTATTTTCAAAACTTGACTACAGAATGACCTCCAAGAACTTCAAACATAGCACCAAGCATTCCTGAGTGAACGTGACTCTTGAATAATACTAACGCAAGCTCAACTAAACCTGTGACCACAAGCTGAATTGTTCCAGAGCCTGGTTCTAATATTGCTAATGCTTGAAATCCCATAAGGGCTAAAGCAGGGATTTATGCATGTGTGCAATTTCTTTGGCTCTAATAAAAATCCATTATCACAACCTCAAGAGAAGTGGCAAAAAAAGAAAGGGACCAAGTAAAATAACTAATCCTTGTAAATGTGTAATCATCAAATAAGGATATTCAGGCACAGTGTGAGCCTTCACAATGTGAATCCCCACATTGAATTCTGGTCACTTCACCTGCCTGAGGAGCAGACATAAGCAATAATACATATTCGCTGTTAGAATATATGATTGTAAATACTGATCTCATGCTCTTAAAGTTTTTTTGCAGGTTTGTTTTTACTGTGAGTTCCCAAATATAGGTGTTATGTCTCTTTCGAGATAAAGGTTACTGGGTAGAGAAAATTTCTTTTGCTTAGGGGTAACTGCGGAGAAGTATCAACCACCATTGTAAGTGGGGAGACTTTGAAGGTTCCTCCCTAGCTGAAGATGTGAAGCACTTGGCACAAAAAATATTCTGAATGAACAGGTTTTATTCTTAAAATGCTATGGTATGGCTGATCTTATCTCTTGCCCTAGTGACATCAGAGGAATTCTACATCTGTTCTTTGCCTCCAGGATGATTTTAAGAATTACACTGCAGTATGAACCTACCTCTTTTCATGACATCCATTCCTTCAGTATAGTGTCTAATCAGTTGGTCTAAAGATTTGCAAAACGAGACAGCGAAAGAGTTTTTAAACTCAGAAAGCAGGTAGCCAGATACTGTGCCTAGCACAGCATTAAAAGTCTCAGACCTAAAGTGGAGTAGGTTTAAGCAGTAGAGGTACATGACTCAGAATGGTGCTTCATGTTTCAAAACACTCCTGTGAAGATGCAGAAAGCTTAGCTTTTAATTAAATCAAAATTGAATACATTATGAAAACCTACTCCGCCTGCCCATCCTGTTTGACTCTCTTCTATGTGCTGTTGATTCTGAAAAACAAAATCAAACACACTCTTTAAGAAGATCAAGATGGAGTTTATAAAAGTTCAGTATCATCAAATAAAAAATCTGTAGCTGCCTGTAAAAGAGAATTTTAGAATACTTGGGACTTGAAGTTTGTCTGAGTAAATAATATTACTGTATTAATACCAATATGTTAGTTAAGATATTATTTTTTAACAGCTATCATCAGAGCTAAATAACATGTAAAGTAATTTTTTTAACCTTATGCAAATTTCCACTGAAAGCAAGAATTAACAACTACTTAATCTCATGAATTTTTCAGTTAAACAACAGGTAAAATAATTTTCAGGAATAATAATATTAAAAATCTGTGTTAGATTTTCAGCTAGTTCATTTGACATATTTCCTTTCATTTCAAAGCTGTGGTGTTGATTTATAACAGCAGATAATGTGACTACAAGGTACATCTTTCATATGTAAACCTTGGAAATCTTAAAAACACTTTAACTAAGGAAAGTACAGGAAAATGAAGGGTCTCCATATTTGGTGCTTGACAGAGATATTAAAGGGCTTGATTTTCAACACTTTTAAAAGATCTCACAAATATATATTTAGAAAGAAGAATTAAGGATTGGCAAAGATAATGTTGAGAGCAAAAATCACCCAGGTTATCATATCCTGAGACTATGGATCTAAGTTTAGCACGTCATAACTCCTTGTAACATTACTAAAGCTCATTTTGAAAAAAAAACTTATACTGAGCATAAATGGATCACTGCCTCCTGCAGCTAAAGATGCTTTTACATTTTTATTTTATGTTTTACTTCTAGAGCTTCTACTGCATTTTCAATACTTTCCTAAGATTTTTTCATTGAAGGGTGTAATATCTTGCTTGGTGGATGAAGCAAGTGATTCAATATTTAACAATTCCGCATTCAACGATGTGGGGTTTTTTTACCTTGCAAATCTTTCTTTATACTGTTCATTTAATACATTATTTCTTCAAAGACTGAAATAAATTCAACAAATTTGCTTTCTAAAGAATATGGTTTGTATTTTTTATCCTCATGTAATCTCATTAGCATTCAGAACTACGCTTTCTCCCTTTCACCTTACTCCTTGCAAAGTGACTATTTTGAGCACAAGTTGCAGGTACTTGCCCCTTAGAAGACTGTTTAGTACTTTGCAAGGGCTCCACTGAGAATATGGATTTTACTTCTTTTTAAGAAAGAAAATTGGGATGTATTGTTTTGTATCTGCTTCCTGAATTTCTCTTCCTTTCTTTAAAATAAGGCTCAGATCCTGATGAAGTAGTATATTAAGTATATATTTAACTTCTCTCATATGAGTAGTCCCATTGACTTCTATGGGATTTTTCTGTGTATTAAATTATTTACAGAACTTAATTAGAGAACTGGCATCTTTATAGGAAATCCCAGTTTCATAAACACATGCCTAGCTTTTAACCACATGAATAGTTTCACCAAAATATTGGTTTCTGTGGTCTATTCACATGAGCAAGTCTTGAACACGTGAACATTTTTGATGAATCAATGTTTTAGGAACATCTTGTAGATTACATTTTGTTATTATTTTCAAGTACATAAAGCCTAGCACATTTACTGTACACTGGAGTCTCAATTTAATATAAAATCAACAAGAGAACTATTTTTGCCAATGGAAACGTACAAAGATATACTTTCTAACGGCAAATAGAGCTAATGCAGCACTCCCATCTGTTCACACTCCTTCAATTGGCCATTTGTGCAAACTTTAATGTGATAAAAGCATTGTATCACTGTATAAATATAGGATTATAGAAACGTCACTAGTGACTCCATAAATAAGGTTTTATGGAGAAATGCGATTAAACAGGGATCATGAACACAGTTCTGCAATATGTTAATTGTTCTGGTCTAGTTCCAGCAAAGCAATTAAGCACATGCTTAATTTTAAACACATAAATAGACCTACTGAAATAAATAAAAGTTAAGCTTGTGTTAAAGTACTTTGGTGGACTGTGATAGAATTCTAGAATGTTTGATTATTTTTTTCAGTACATTAAAATATTTAGTTATTAAAATGTAGGCTACTTGGAGGGGAGATAGAAAAATGTTAATGTACTTAAAAAGTGGAACAATTACTTAGGAAACACATCAAATGCTGCAGTAAATACGTATTCTTTCCTAATGAATTAAGATATTTCTCTGTGGAAAATTACCTAAATGATAATATTTTTTAAAGAACATGACCTTAACTTGCTTTTAAATTTGCAACAATTGTCATATCATAGAGTAATAAACATTTTCAGCTTGTCAATAAACTTTGAATTTATAATTTATGAATTATACAAAACACTTTTATAAGTATTGTTGCCTTTTATTTCCCACTAGTTGAATTTCTTAGCCTAATGCTAGTTTTTATAGGTGTTCTATACCATAAACTCTAAAAACAAGACATGCAAACAGTATCAATATTAAAAGACAACAAATGAGACTTCTGTGCTAGAGTTACTGAAATTCAGGGTAATCCTTTCCTTCAGGATCTATATGAATTTATCAGTGTTCAGTCTTCAGGCTTTACAGGGTCTTTTAAAGAAATGTTTTTTTCAAAAAGGCTTCTGTACATAAGATTTATAAGTATCTACATATAGGTATAGATACCTCAGCTATCTAAGCTATCCTGCTCAACAGAGCACGATTTTCGCTCTAAACTGTCTTAATGATAGAATGACACGTCTAAACAAAACATAGTGCTACTGTTGCAACTAGCCTGAAGTTCTCTTTTCAGATCTGAAAAAGGGATAGTTTTTCTGAAAACTTGTTTGCTTTCTCCAACTACATGATTTCGTAAGACAGAAGAATTTCTCCCCCTTGAAAACCTGCCTCGCTTTTAATCTGTATGTTCTTTCAACTAATTTATCATTAATCGTAAAGGACATGATTTAGTCAGATTTAGTATGAAATTTCAATGTAGTATAATATTTTCTTTAAAAATATAAAGATCCTATATGGTTCTACTTTTGCAGATAAGGAAGCAAGAATGAACTAAAAAACACTACTGAAAGCTGCTCAATAGCATTCTTCTTACTTTTGTTGCTTTGTTTGCTTTGATTGTTATTTAGGTGTCACTAAAAATATTTTGGTGATTTTATTTCTTGTTGATGCAGTTAATTTTTTTCATCCCTCTCCCAGCAATTAAAATATTGAAGAAGATATCATATCACTAGTAGCTAAAAGATTAATGTGATCAAACATTGGAAAATACAATTATGGCAGGTACAGAATTATTTCTGAAATTACTTCCAAGTTATTTATTATAAATTATTATTTCCAAATTACTTTCAGGGCAAGATTAAATATACTTCTGCAAGGAAGTCAGAGCAACCTGTGCATGGCCAGTATTAGCAAATTTTCATTTAGCAAATGTTCATTTCAGCAATGTTAAATTTGTATTTCCACCTTTATTACCTCTGGACAGTCCCAAGTATTTGAGTCTCCTTTGAAGTCACAAATAGCTAAGACTGAAAAATTCTGGATTCTCTTTAGCCATTGCACACAGATTCGACTATCTGTTACCCAAGTAAGCCAAGTAAAATAATGATCACTAAAAAATAAAAGGAAAAAAAGAAAAATGGTGGTTATTAAAGAACATGAATATAGAAGCATTGCTACAGATTATGTCCCCCATATTGCTGGGTGGAAGACAATTGCAAAGTTTCTACTGTCTTAGGGATTTTTTTTTGTCCTTTGTAACAATGTATCATATGGACAGACAGAATCAAGTTACAACATTTCTAATTAGCTTCTGATCCCTTTAAGTGATTAATATATCACTCCACTATTAGAAACAGAAAACAACTCCAAGGTTCAAGCATTTAAAACAGACAGATCCTTTTTTTAAAAAAAAAGAGGAGACATTTGAGGGCACATTACCTGGATGCTATGACTGCAGGAACTGGCACCTCCTTGGGACCAGATGCTTCAGCGTTAGTAGTGTCTACAATAAACACTTTAATCGTAGGATTTTTAGCCCCAGCCTTCAAAGAAAATGTTTTAGGTTATTCAAATCAGGCTCTGAACAATTCAGATCAAGGAAAATTACAATGCTTTTTGCAGGAAAGGAGATAGGTTACAAAATATGTATCCAGTTGAATATAATAGGGCAAATGTGGTCTTGTAACACCTCAGAGACACACTACAGCAAGAGTATGTTACTTAACTTTGCAACACTTTGTATATAAAGACGACCACCTTTTAAACAGTCAAATGTAGTGCCTTTCTATACAGAAAACGTACTTGGGTGGGAAGCAGTGTTCTATTTGCAATGTGGAACTTTGCAGCACACACTACACTTTGGCACAAAATTCCAGAAGTATATGCACATGATTGCACGTGTTCTTTGACATCCCAGCAGTGAAATAAAATGGTTTAGCTTAAACTGATTTCATGCTTGCTTATTCATTGCATACATTATTATTTTTTTAATTCTCCTCTATGTGTGGTCTAAACCACCCAGCTTTACTTTAGAACTGTAACCCGGATGACAGGTAAGTAACTTCTTAAGGCACATTAACATGATCACTTGCAATCATATGAACATGACAAGAGTCAGGAGAGCTCTCTAATACATGCTGAAGAAATGCAAACCCAAACCTTCTTGCCTTAGATCTGGCACTTGAAAGCAGTTAAAATCCAAAGCCCCTTGAGAACAAAAAGCCCTATGAAGTGTGCAAATAACCTGAAGCTGTCATAGCCTTTATTTTGCCAAATAATAAATGTCTCATAATTCATTTACTGTAATGAAAAATAACACTGCATAGTTAACATAACACAATAAGTAAACTGAACTGAAAAAAGGAAGGTTTGATCTTGCAAGCATGCACTTTTGCACATGCTTTTTATGCTTTTTACTCACATGAGTAATTTCATTTATTTCACTGATACTATTAAATATCTACAATCTTGAACATACCTATACCTTTTTCAGAACTTGGCCTAAGTTTGTTTTCTTTCATTAATTTAGACCACAATGGATTTAACCACTGTAATACAATAATTTTTAAGCAGAGTTAATTTTATCATTGTTATAACTCATTTATCAGCAGAAAGTAAGTCCAAAGAATGACAAAACATACCTTTGGGTATGGGATTATTATTTTTCTAGGATACTGGTCCTCACCAAAATATGAATATTCAATAACTGGTATGTCAGAATCATTAAATTGTACATATGCTAAATATTTTCCACTTGGAGACCACCACAGTGCATACTTGGTTGCCAGCATTTCCTCTGAGAAAAAGAAAATAATCATTCATAACAATGTATCATTGTAATCTAATATTATGTCTTCTAATCTATTTTAGCATTCTATTCTTAGCAACATAATCATGTATAGAGAGTTATATTAAATAAGTAACACCAAACACATTGGTATACATCTCAATTCTGAAAGGCCTTAAAAACTCTCAAAACAGGCACACAGATCCCATTTAACTCACTTGCGTTTCTCCTGTGTGCATGCATTTTTTTAATTCTTTTCATGCACTGATGTGCCAGATTTTCACCAAAATTAAAACTTCCATTAAAGCTTAATTCCCAGCCACTGCGCCCAATCTGCAAAATTCTGATATAGTTTCAGTAACAAAGACCCGGAATTTCGATTACACACTATGAACACAAAATGCAGTCATTGTATAACAGATAAAATATGGAAATGAAGTATTCCTTAGGGATCTATAAATAATGTATCATCACAGATATTTTAGAATGGATTGGGAGAACCAGGTAAACAAAGCAATTAACATGTTAGTTGTTGCCCTTCAAAATTTACTTACCTTCATAGACCCAATCAGGAATCCCATTAAATATTGTATTCTGTTTCCCATCACTAGTTATTTTAATTGGTGCCTCTCTTGGACTTTGTTTCAAATAGATATTATTCTGATACACATATACCTAAAGACGAGAAAGTACTTCTTATGAGTATAGGCACCAATTACAAGGGTTAGAGTAAGATCTGCAGTCAATGCTCCTACATTATAGCAGCAAGAAGACATAATAAATACAAAATAGGAAATAAATGCTTTGCTAAAAGTCCTTGCAAATTCTGCAAGAGTAGGTACCTCAGTAAATAAATTATACATTACAAACCAAATTCTATGTTCAACTGTGTCACAACAAATCCTGAACAACTCCTTTGATTTTAACAAACTTCAGAGGATTCAGTGGCTAGCTTAGGTGTGGAAAATCATAAAAAAAATGTCTTTGAAACTCATTCAAATTGCTGCATTTTTTACGAGACCCTCAGACAAAATGTTTCATGACTTTTCCTTCTGGTTCCACCAAAAGTAGAAGATAAAAACAAGTATGTAACAACTAAAAAGAAAATAATTGGACTTTTTCTAAACCTGTCAAAAGGCCTAGGTGATGTGAGATGGGACAAAAAAAGGTTTTACTTTGTCTGGGCTGGTTTGTTCCTTTCTAGTAAATTAGTTACCAAAAGAGACTTCTTGCAAGAAATACTTGCAGGCCTTGGGTATCTCTAAATGTCAATCAAATGAATGGACATATGGTTAAGAAGCCAGCACTAGAAACATCGCTTTCTTAGAAAATCAGGCCTTTTGAAGCTATAAGCATTTGTTAGCAACATCAGTGTAACATTTTAACTACTTTATGCTTTGAAAAAAACCCAAAGCAACTCCTAAAACTCTCAGATACAATACAAGGACTATTGTATTAAAGCATCACAGGCTATTAGTACTAGCAAGACAGGAGACTATATTCATTTTGTTCTATGTTCAGAATTCTTGATAAAGAAATAACAATATTTAACTTAATTAAGAGAACTAATATTCTCTTAGAACACAGAAAAAATCTCCTAATAAATTGTCCATTCGTGTTTAGCCCACTCCCTGAGTGTTTTCAGAAATGAGTATGGTGTTTAAATTTTTTTTCTTGCACAGATATTTTGTCAATACCGGATAAGTAGTTAAAAAACCACTAACTATTATTGGGTTGATGCTTTGGAACTGTTAATAAAAGAAGTTTCTGAACTTGTTACTATTTGCAATATGTCTATTATAATTACTGAGAAATACATACTTGGCTATGAAGTAGCTATTAAAAAGATGAAAATAACATTTTTTATAATAAGAATATGGCAGCCATTCCCTAGAGTAAAAATTCTAGAAAAGATTTTAAATACTGCATCTCTAAATCTCCATAGTAATTTCATGTGTTGTACAGTGCCAAAGGAAAACACTTTGGTTTTCAGATCTTGAAACTACTATATACAATGATGTTGGTCAATTCTTGAAAAAAGACTGGTTAGTGAACTGCAACACATAACGTAGCTGAGAACATGGATTCTTCTACTGAGACACAGACAAGTTAAATTTTAACAAGTTAAAACTGTTTTTTCATTCTTGCTCACAACCAAGGTTAATACACACAGGCCTGTCAAAAATACAGCCTAACAAAATAATAACCAAAGGCACATAAATGTCTTCTAGCCACACAAAGCAAAATCATTCTAGTGCTTGGTTATCTTTACTGACCAATTTGTGTCCAACGGGTGACCAGGATATATACTGAATTTTATGTGGAAGCTGATTTTCTGTTACAAAACCACTAAAAAAAGGAAAGAAGTTGAGATGGCTTTTTGTGCACAGTGCAAATGCATCATTATATTGTACATTCATATAAAATTCATGAATGGCTAGATTTTCTAACAGCTTATTGTTTCTTGAGCAATGCAAAATTAAGGCAGGCAGTGAGACATGCAGTAATGTGATGTTGTGCATCGGTGCTGGTAAAGGCTTGCAACTCAACCCTATGAAAACATATCCAACAGCCTATGAAGGCAGCTGTATCTCTTCCTAAATACTGCACAAGCATCTATAGTTATTTGCTCTATCTGCAGTCTCAGCAAGTTATTGGGAAATGTGAACTCAGGATACAGCACACTGAGGCAAGCATAACAGCAGCAGTTACAACATTTATTAAGGATCATGACCCACATGCAGTACCTCTCTACTCACATTAGCTTGCAGCAATCTTTGCCTGTCACCTTGAGCCAACAATTTCCCAAGAGTAGAGCAGCTCAGTGCAGCCCCTGTGCTCAGAACTAAAAAGCATTTGGTCACGCAGCTGCTTATGGCATAAAAAGGTGACGGGGGAAGAAGATTGCCGCATTCAAACTTGGGTAGAAAGAGGATTGGTTTGGGGAAGATCTTGGGAAGGAGGCCAAATGCCATGGGAGAAGCTGTAAACTTTTCAGGAACCCAGGATGGATAGTTACAAGTTCACTGGAGCGCTAAAAGACATGTGAGAGTTTTAGGGAAGCTAAATATTAGATCAACAATAAAAAGGATGAATTAGTAAACAGAAGGGCATGGAGACATCATGTGTGAGACTGAAGTGGACTGAAGCAGCCAAGATAGGGTGGGAGAAAATTATGCAAAGAAGAAAAAAACCCGATGAGAATCCTGGGCAGTAAAAGTTTGAGGGCATGAAATATTAATTAGTCCAGATACCTGGAAGAGTAGACGAAAGGACTGTATGATATTCTTAGAGGCCACCTTTTTCAAGCTAACAGGTAACCTGACAGATTCAGGCAGGCAAGAGCAAAGCCAAGTGGTAGTCACACTACTGTGGAGTTTTTCAGTTGAAATGCTTGCAAGCACATCACTAAAGAGTATTCGCCATATCTCTCTGTAAGAAATACCAGGCCTTACCCATATATGAGATCATAAATGTGGTATGATGCTGTATAAGAGTATCTCCACAGCTGCAAAAATTAAGCAAGAAAATAATATTATTCACTTGAAAAAAGACAATCTAATTAAAAAAAAATCAGCTGTCTTTTCACAACCTACCCCTTTCTCAAGTACCAAGAAATATTTATCTATGGCAATCGCAATGAACAACATACTCAAGAAAACCAAACATTTCATTAAGTGATATATTAATTACCTTTGAATAATTGCTTTCCAGAGCTATGAAATATTTGTCTGATGACAACACATAATTTGAAGCATTAACTTGTTTCTGAAAGATTAAGAAATAGATTAGATTCTAGTAAAAAACCTTTAAATAACGATTTGATGAGTAAGGTTTTAATCCACTCATTTTTAAACTGGCACTTGAAACACAACTGTATTTTGCTGCCTTTTTATTACTTGAAATGGTACGTACCATTGTGCTGTTAGTCATGATGGTAGTTGGGTAGTTCATTTCAACATTGTAAAGAATAATATCATCTTCTGCAGACTGATGAAGATATTCGTTATCTTTATAAACAAGATAAAAGGGCTGTTACCTTGCATAAGAAGATACTGTAGAACAGATCTGTTCTATCAAAGTATTCACACCCCTGTCAATGAGTAGATTTTGAGCAAATATCTTTTGGCATCTACATATTTTTTTCTAATGATGTGAAGGCACAGCATTACCCACAAACTGTCTTCAGGGTTCTTGAGTACATTTTCAAGATTACACACTGCACACAGATCAACTAGTTAATCTTATAATTAAATGCCAGATTTTATTCTGTCATGTCTGATCAAGAATACCAGGTACAAACCTGTTAGAAGGTCAGTATCACAATGTTTTAAAGAAAACATTTAAGAACTTTGCTTATAATTCCAGCAGAACTTCCTCATTTGTACAGATTCTGCAGACAACAGCAGTACCATGTAACTGACACTACATAAATGATACTGCTCTTACTCACACAGGTCCTAGAAAGCGAGGGTGAGTGGCCTTCAATGAGAATGGAATTTAACCCTACCTGTGCTCAAGACCTGAGCCTTAGTTTGGTAGACAATGAGATCAGAATTTTATTTTCACATCATTATTTTCACTGCTATGAACAGAGAAGGAATTACATACTTGGTGTAGCTTGAGACAGAGTGAGACATTAACAGTTTAAAAGCAGCCTGAAACAGTGTATAAGGTGTTCATTTTTAGGAAATTAGATCACCCTTGGATCTTTTGAGCACATTTCTCTGATTTGTGTAACAGCATTTGTGGTGATCTTAGGCACCCTTAGGAAGAGAGGCTCAATTTTAACTCCTTGCTTCAGTAGAAAAGTAGACATATGGGATGCTGTAGGCATGACTATCTATGGAATCTATGGCATGGCTTTTGCATGAGCTTTGTGACTGTCAAGAGAAAAGACAAGTCTAAGTGAGAAGGATATAAAGAGGGAAGGGAATATTAGGTTTAGGTGATATGCTGCCTACATACTTCAGACATTCAGACAGAATTCTAACAAATGGTGACCTAATTTTTAAATTATACAAGTGATGTCAACATACTTCAAATTGTTAGTTGTAAAACTTTAACTCCTGTTAGCAATGTCCTGGAAAGCTTCAGTTCAGTTCTAAAATTGTGAGTTAAAACTAACTATAAAACTAACTTGGTATAGTTTTATAACTTGCTTGAGGCAGTGCATAGATGGGTGTGGTAGTAGTGTGTGAACTAGAATGCACCCTGATCTAGCACAAGCCTTTTGATGCTGCTGCCATTCAATGATAGCAAGACTAGTGTTTCAGCCACATACAGACACATATATCACCAGCAATTAACCTCAAACCTTTATCTTCTACCTTAAGGAACTTGCTTAGAAACTCAACCTTATTTTTTATGCAATGCATTGAAACTCAGGAATTTCAGCTCTTAAATGAGATAAGAACAGCTGGACTCATCGTGGAGCTATGTACTACTGAAAAAAAAGAATGAGGTCTGTAACACAGGCTACCTCAATTATTACAAATGGTAAATGAAAAAGTGCTGTGACAAACACAAAAAAGGAGACTGTTTAAGAAATGACTGACACATTGACATATTTCTTTTACTTGCTGCAATGAATATGATAGTAAAAGAAGTAAAACACTGAGGACCTCCGTAAAATTATAGCTTATATTGACTCAAACATGCCTGCTGAAACATCAAATACCTGGCATTTCTAGAATGACTGATAGAATAGTAAATTTTAACTGTAAGTTTCGACTAACAGATTGTTTAATTTCATAGTTAGCATTCATTCACAGTAAAGCTGGAAAGAAATTGCATTTCTGAGTCTGAACCAGTCTGGAAATAGATACTAGAAAGGCTTATGTACATTTGAGAAAAGGTTTTACCTACCTGACACCCAATATGGAAAAAATGTTTTATACTGGAAATTTCCATTCAAATAATCCTCCAGCGTAAGAGCTCGGAGACCATCATCTGTGTTGACAACTAAGAGGAAGATAGGCAGTTTCTGTTAATGCAATGCTGTGAAAAGTGTGTGTGTGTGTGGGATGGGGGGCACAGGAAAGAAGTAATTACTAGTCCAGTATTTCCTTTTTTCAGCACCAGGGAACAGTGAAGATAGCATAATCCTGGAGGTATGCAGAGAGTAGACACAGCAGAAAGGAAGGTTCTTTGTCACAGTTCTGATAAGGTCCTTTAGCCTCTGAAGGACTCACCTTTAGGAATACAAAATGAGAAACCAGACAAACTAATTTATTTCACCCAGTCATTTATTCACTCAGACATATTTACTTGTAGACCCTGTAAGTCCAAGAAAAGCCTTTTCCACAAAAAAGAAAAATCTTTTGTGACAAATTTTTCCAAAGCATGGGTGCCATGAACTTGTGTGGTATGTAGAGACAATTATTTTCATAGGGACCTGCACATATTCAGCAGAGTCAAACAACAGGATGTGCATACAATTCCCTACTGCAAAATTTCATAAATGCCTCATCAACTAGTGTTAGAAGATGGATATAAGGTTTGCAAATTAATCACCACCCACATATATTTCTTAGTAGCCACATGAAAAAAATAGATGAAGGTACGCAGGTAAAAATACTGCTGAAAAGTAATGAATGAGTGAACCCAAACTTCAAGTTTTTATTTAATGCTGCAAAAGAAAATTGGCAATGACTCTGGAGAGAAGACAGGTACTCTAATATTTGATTTCTAAGCAGATCAGAGAGCTGCATAAAAATAATGCACAAAGTTGTAGCTGCTTTTTTGGCTCTTATCAAATGTTTCTTCTCAAAGCTAAACAGCTTAAGATAGGGCAGATTTTAAAAACAAAATTTAAGGACAACCAATTGGTTGAGAAGAGGGTAATGTTGAAAATGCAGGCTTGCTAAGTGCATGGAAATGAAAAATTCCATTACAAAAATGTAAAAAAAGGAAAACTCTGCAGTTCACAAGAGAAAGAGTACTCAAAACAGTTAATCCTCAAAAAGACACAGGAACATTTCTGATAAAGGCCAGTTTTTAAAGTTCAGTACCATAATAATGGCAGGTTTTAAGTCTAGGCATTCTGGATTCTATACTTTTCTGCTTTAAAATCAAGGGAACTTTTGCCATTGTCTTCAGAGGTAGTGAGGATGTCACACTACAGCCTAGTAGAGCTCTGCCACTTCCCCTGTTTGTTCCTTCAGAGCTCTCAGATGACAGCCAGATAATCAAGATGACTCATTGCCCTCAGGTTTCATATCATGCTCCATCACTTCCTCATTACAGCTGCCCTCTCTGTTAAGATCACACTGACTTCCTGGGAGATGTTTCTTCGTATTCTCTTCTATGGTACTTTGTAATGATAATATGTTTTTTCTGCTAAGTGACTATTACTTACTGTAGAATACACATGTCAGGTTGACTGTTGACACTAGCCTTGCCTGCACTAATGCAGAAGAGAGCTGTCATGAGAAATAAAACTGAATGCCAATCCATAGGCAAAAACCTACCAGTTTAAACTCAAACTCTGAGCTAGCAATATGTCCAGAAATTATCCCAAGAAGTTCAATAAGAGGTTAATTCCTCTTGCTAATATCATAACTGTATATTAGAGATCTTTGGTAAGTTAATGATAAACACAGAAGATGGCAAACTTTTACAAAAATGCGTGGAAAATAATTCCAAAGAAGAATCCATTTCTATTTAGATTGACTGCTGATTACTTACCACTAGCTTTCAGTTTAATTTTTTTAAGTGAATATGCCTATTAGCAAAAGAAATGCACTGTTAAGATCTGTTTCCATGGATGTGTGTATAGAAAGTTTAAATTTGCAGTCCTGTTTGATACCTTAATCTGGTAAAATTTCCTGGTTCTTCTCTCCACTTAAAAGGATTTTTTACTAAAAAGACAAGCAATATCATGAATGTCTCATCTCTGGTCTAATTTTCACAGCTCTAACTCGAACCTTTACTCTGTTAGTTATTTCACCCTCACATACTTAATATTATGTGATAATTTATTATGACTGCTAATGATTTTCAAAATATGTCCACTCCTATCTGAATTTCTACCAGTGCACTGCAAAAAATATGAACACAACTATTTCTTACTTGACTACTTAAAATTTTGAATGCTTGTTTCTAGGCAACAGAAGATATCTTTAAACACTTTAATTAAAAGCAGCATCTTTAATAGTTCCTATAATTGTTGCTGGTTCTTTCTTCTGTAACTAAAGACTGGTTCAATAATGGTATTCAAAATCTCTGCTCACAGAACAGACTGTAACATGAAAAGCACTTTACATGTCTGCAGCACTATACAGACATTGATTTGGACCGCTGCTGGTAGGCTTGGTAAATTCTTTCATTGTGTTTTGTTTCTCTACGAAATAACAAAGATTAAAAAAGATGCCCAGGGACAAAACAGGAAGCAAATACCAGAGCCAGCCACAGAAATGAAAGCTTACCAAATTTCAGCTTTGCTTTTTTTCCTTCACCACCCCAATGTCTCAGTTTTAATTCTTCGTGGTCTATTTGCATTCATTTACAGGGTGCAGTTCTGTATGTCTTTGTGCACTAAATTGGCTAATTTGCTTCACAGTGTAACTTGCTTTATATATTTCATGATCACAATTACTCACTCATGCGTTTGAGTGTATTCAGTGTACATGTATAATTGTGGTGATAAAAGCCTGTAAGCACCTATTAACTGTCACTGGCTTTATGCAGACACCTTCTTCTTTACTGTTCTGTTCACTGTTGTGAGAAAGCTTAATAAACCACAGAAAACAGAACTTTCAATTATGTTAAACTCAGATTAACTTTATACACACCATTCCATCACTGTGAAATTATCAGGATTATTCTCTTTCAAAGCCTGGATGTATGTAGACGAACACAACCCTTGCTTTAAATTTCAAAGTCTTGTTGGCTTATTCAACAACATGGTCTAATGTGCATGCATGTAAATTGTGTCTACTCCTGCCAAATTAAAGCAAGCATTTGTAATAATCAGAAAGTATTCTGGTTTCTGTATTTGTTTTATATATATATATATATATATATATATATGTTTATATGTATTTATCATATATGTAGCTCTATATGCATTTTATTTAGCAACCACTGCTACACAGCAAATAGATGACGTGTCAAAAAAGTATGGTATTATATTCTGCTTCCGGACTACAATGTCCATTCCTATCTCTGTGGGCTGATGCTGAATAGCTAAAGCACAAGTTCCTTCAATATGTGCAGGAAGCGAGCCTTCCACTTGAGGAAACCATAGCCCATTCAGCATCAGAAATTAACTCCAAAACTCCTGCTCTTGCTCCAGAACTTCTGGTCACCCTCAGCTCCACATCAGCTGAATCTGCTTTTCCCTACCTGCATTACATTCAGTCATTTTTTGTGAGGTGTGCCACTGCTTTCTCAGTGAAGGTTACTTCAAAACCACCCTTTGGAATGAGAAGAAAAGATGAAGTCTGAAGAAGTCATGCTCCAGAGTATGATCCAGCTCGTTACTGGTAGGAACAGAAACTGTACAGAAATCTAAGCATACTAGAATGAGAATGGTTTTGTTTACTACTGATTCCAACATCTCTACTGCATAAGAGTCCGGGAAAGGAAACGAACTATACACTGAGGAAGAATAATTATAATCCCTTTCAGTTATGGAAAATAAAGTTTTCAGAAAATATATTTATAAAGAAAAGCTAATAAAAATTATCTTAGATCACAGCCATCATACATCATTTCTAAGCACAGACTTGGAGAGGCAAGATTGTTGTGGTGATCCCTTTAAATTAGTCCTAAACCAGAGTATTTATTCTGCCACCAGCATGTAAACAAGGACAGAAAATTAATAGAGCCTGTTTTGGCTAAGCATTTAATGATGATATAAGAACTTAAGCAACAAAGAGTTTCATCAAAGCACTAGTCAGTTTTGGAAAGAAAAGGCCCACCCAGCCCCACAGTCCTAGGAGTATTGTCACAGACCACAGCTGCACATGTGCAGCAGACTGAACCCTGTTAAGGGAATACAAACTAAAGGAGCATACTGGTTTTTGAGAACTTTTCTAGAAAAATTTTAGTATGAATTCCTATCAATTTTTTGTGCAGTCTAAGTACAGAATGGGTATGAATTAGTCTAATCCATCATAATATTGGGTTTTATTACTCTGTTCTACTAACTACTTTCTGCCACCAGCATACAGAGCACTGTAGCTAGGTTTACACGATCGCTTAGATCTGAGCCTGAACTCATAGCTCAGACTGAACCACCAGATTCTGGTGGAAGCACACTGTCACAGTTAATCTATTGATTTTGAATTACACAGAACTTCAGCAACAGCTGAGAGTCTATACTCTCTAATTGCCACTTGCCAATTATGATAGATGGCCAAGAAGATCAGAATTTCTCTTTATTTCTAAGTCAAATATCCAGGCACACATGTCAATTACAAAGCAGCAACTAACAGCACCAGCTCCAGCTGAATTCAGTGCCAGCAACTGAATCCTTGACCAGAACCATTCTTCCTCCACGCCACAGTGATGGAAGCCACCCTTGTTTGACTTTGCATTGGAACACAGGGAGGCATTTATTGAATCAGAAAATGGATTTGGCTGGGGCGCAGCAAAGAACACCACCAGTTCCTAAGAAACAGGTTGCTCACCAGTTCCTGGCTGAGAAGCATGCCCTGTGACTAAACTGCAATGGTCTTGGTCTCAGGCATAGGTCAAATGTACAATGGGGACAGACACATTGACAAGCAAGATTCTGGATATTCATTACAAATAGCACAAGAAAAAATTAACTTGGAGCCTAAGCAATACCTTCAGTTATCTGTAACTCTGCCTGTAGTTTCACTATTGCTTTTCAACTGCAGACAGGTATTTCCTTTCTGGTTTATGCTGCAGAAAAACAGGACTGGGTACACCAGTGTACAAGTGAAAAGAACCTTTCTGAACTATTCTGCATTGGGTTATTGTAACTAGGTTATCATAGTTAGGTAAACAACACAGCACATTCCTAACTCAAAGAAATGTCAAAAAACTGTCACTAATTTCTTAGGCATAGATGGCATTCACTATATTGAGATATTGAGATTATCCACCTTGCTCTTCTGAACCCCACAGAAACTGTGTAATAACTGCAACTAAGTATTTAGTTCTTACTATCCTCTCCAAACAGAAAATTATATTCCAGTATAACTTCTGAGAATTTTTCATACTCCTCCATGTGTAAACCAAAACCAGCTATCACTTTTTGAGAAGTTTGAAGAACATGAAATTGCTAGAAACTTAGCAGACAAAATGAGAACTAAATATTACTTCTACTTTCAGAATTAAAGATAACATTTTTCTTTCCTGTTTTTTTTTTAAGCAGAAATGTAGTCGGTCTGTGTCTATACATTTAACATATGCAATTAATTTTCTTCCTAGATTGCCACATCCTTTCAGTTAGGCAGTAATAAAGGTGGAATGTACAAACAACATTCCTTCTCTGTAGCTATTTCCTGTCTGTCTTCGACTTGCACAATTTGTAACTGCAAAATAAATTTGTATTTCTTTCATTTAAAACTGATCAGTAGACTACTAAGAATTCAGAAAGGTTTAGCCATTTGAACAGATAACTGCACCACTTGCAGTTCCACTTGAGAATAAGAAGCCATAATCAGATGTGTTTAGCATAATTGTGTGTCAACATAACTGTGTATTCCACAATTGTCTAAAATCCTCCTTCAAAAGCATTCTGTAAAGTAAGATAAATTCTTTATCATTAGTGGATCTAAAAGTGATGCCTGATATGACTGATTACCAAGTTGCTATTCCAAGAAACTATAGAGATAAAAAGAGTTCTTTGTAATGGCTCAGGTACTGAAAAGGCTCAGAATAAGACCAGTGAGCTGGTATGTGATAACTTCAGAAGCGAAAAATACACTCACTCCTGCAGTATCTTCCATGATCTTTAGCAGCTTCTTCAGACTGCCAAACCAATCCTCAGTCTCCAGCCTCTTTGTTTCCTCTTTTTTTATTTATTTAAATCTCATAAAAATATTCTGCCCTGTCTTAACATGCAGACTTGGTATGAGAAGTCTGACTTAATACCATACATTTACCTAATAATAAAAGCTCAGATCTGACCATGCTTAAGCTAGCCAAAAAATCTGGCACCCTATCATTGACAGTAAAATCAAACTTGTCACTCTGAGGTGTTTACAGCACTCTTTACAGCACTGCCTCCCACCTTGATATAATCTATCCTCATATTCACATGCTGCATAACAGAATCAACCCTAACTCCTTCAGAAACCTCCACCCTTCTCTCAATGAAACAACTCAGGATAAGCATACTCCACAGAAGTATCAGGTAGGAAAGAGATTTCACCTTTCAGAAAACTTGCATATTAACTACAGGACTTAAATTTCAGACTTCAGCAGATAGCTGATTTTATAACTTAGTTGTAAATGCAAAACTGATTTCTTCATCTCAGTCACCCTGCCAACGTATGAACAAAGAATAATAATAGAATAAAAATCCCTTTAAATTGAAACTGTTACTGGAATAGGTTTTTTTTATTATTATTTTAATAATTTCAAAGACATTCAGTTACTCTGCTATTTTGAAAGGGCCATGTAAATACTTACATTGACCTTATTATACCTCTCAGAAAAAAAATTACCATCAAGTCAGTGTTGCCTGGGCTCTAAATTTCAAACCACACTCACTTCAAACTTTACCAGAGGACTCAGCAGACCACATTGTGTTGATTTAACTGCAGCTGGCATAATGCTACTAGAGCAAACTATGTACCCTGTTTTATACAATGCTGACTTTAATTTTAAAATTCAGTTGTAAATATGTTCACAAAAAAGTTATCATACCCAACCTACAACAACATGTTTAATTTGTAATTGGATAGAGAACTTCTGTAATTATTACGTAACTATTCAAAACCAAATACAAGTTCATGAAGCTAAAGAAAATTACTAACAGTTTGTGAGTCTCCTAAACCCTAACACACAAAAAAATACCATAATATGAGGAGATCTAAGAATTATTTTTGCAATTCTGTCTAAGAACATTCTATGTCATGCACAATAAAGTTAATTCAGGTGCTTTTCACTTCAAGGGGTTCCTTGTTTCAACATCTGCTGGCATTTCAATCCTACCTTCAGGATATTTCAGCTGTCAGTACATTTCTGTAAAGTGATAAAGCCATAACAATTCTGACAAGAAAGATGATCTGACAAACTTTTGTGAACTTTAGAAGCCATAGTAGCTAAAGATGTTGTTTTACACTACATTAGATTACAAATGCCTTACCTCTTGATGGAAGCAGTATAATACACATAAGTAATAAAGAAAGCAAAAGGCATATAACCACGCCAAATATGATTTTTAGCCGGGTCTGCAGGACAGAAACAAACAATAATTACATTTCTAATATTGCCTGAGGCACACTTCTATAGTTGGTAAATAATTAAATCCTCCCACTCTAACTGCTGTAATCCATCCAAGCAACAAGCAAAAATGTCCCTGCAGTACATTTGAAAAGACTTCCCTTTCCATTTTCTTTAAAACAAATACTTTCACATCGGAGCCTGGCCTGGTGCAGTAGCTGACAGTTTAAAAACCACAGATGTAAATTTACCAAAAGCTGAAAGCAGCATACAGACCTTCATTTTCCTGCTGTATTCTAAAAGAATGTAAATTCTCTCTTCTGGGTGTTGGTCAGTGATCTAGGAGAGAAGTTTGAAAAGGCAGTGTCTGTTTTCACAGTTGGAGGCCAAACCTCTGGCAGACTTTTTTTTTTTTTCCTACATACTTTTGAAAACTGTGCCAAATTTCGAAGGGTTTTCATAAAATTAGAAACATGCTTTTGGGGAAGTTCTTGGACCAGAAATGGACAGTGGGTGGCTATAGGGGTGGTGATTATATACTTCCCATCAATGTGAGCTGTAACCAACATCTGCTTACATTAACTTCAGAGTTTTATGACACAACAGTTACTTGATATGTACTGTTTTTCTCTGAAAAGTATCTACTGTGTATTTTGGCAATTGTCATGTTCTCAGGACATAGTTGTGACCTTGTTTCTACTCTACAGAGAATGTAAAAGAAAAGCCAGTAGCTTTATTGTTTATATATACTTCACGTATGTTTACTTTTTGAAATAATAAATGACCATGTAAGAATGCAAAACAAGAAGCAGAAATAGATACTGTTTAATGTCTTCCACATGTGAGAATTACTTTTTTTCCTCAGAAAACCATAAAACTCTACAGGCTATGTAAGAGAACTTAAAGAAGTAAATATCTACAGGCCCACTGCAAATTCTGAAATAGTGCTTAAACCACCAATTGCACGTATTTTATTTAGCTCACTGAAATGAGGTCAACTGAAAACAGGGAAAACTCTTGAGACCGCAGCGTCAAGTTACATAAGGGAGCCCTCAGCAGAGAGGAGAGGCTCGAAAATGGAAGTAGAAGTATGTCGTGCTCGTTAGACTGACTTCACCCAAATACTCTTACTACCGCTCTGCTTCAGAGCCGCTCCGGGGAGCGCCGGCGAAGGCGGGGGACAGGCAGGCAGCCCGCACCCTGCCCGGTCCTTCAGGCGGCTCTGCACAGCGGCCAGGGGCGCTGCCGCCGTGAGGGGATAACGGCCGGGCGCGCGGGGCGGGCGGGAGGGGAGTAACGGTCGGAGGGGCACGGGTCCGCCGCCTGCCAGCGGCCGCGCGCCCCCTGGCGGCGAAAGGCGGGCTGCAGGAGGCAGAGGCAGCGCTCGCCGGCCCGCCCCGGCGCCGCCCGCTGTCCCGCAGGAGCCGGGCGCTCCCAGCAGCGCTCCGCGCTGTCGCCCCCTTTCTTCGCTGCGCGTTGCTCTGTGCCAGCACCCCCCAGCCCCATCGCTTCCAGGCTTGCTAGCACCGTTCCGGGAGGCTGGATGCTCTTTAGTGCATCTCCACACACCCTGTGACACTCAACTGCTTATGAGCAATGCCCAGGTCTCAGAAGGATGATCTCAAAAAGGAAATCCATCCAGCGCTCCCGCCGCAGAGCCAGCAGTCATTCTGTCAGATGATGAACCTGAGCATGCGACTGGGCCAGGCATTCCATGTGCTGTTATAGGGGGTGGGAGGGAGGAAAAATAAAAGGTCAGCCTTGCACCCTGCTCATCATTCGGACATTGTGCTGGGAGAAAACACGAACCAAAGACCTGTGCGGACTGCTCTGCTCCGCAGCCGTGCGTTAGGCTCTGTGTTATGCATGGAAAGGCACCAGGCATGGCAGCAGCTGAAGTGAGCTACAAAACAAAGACTGCGGCCTGTAGCTCCCCAGCCATTTCACCCGGTGTCCATGCTGGAGGGGACGGCAGTGCTTGGCACCTTCCTCTGCTCAGCCTCCACCGCCTGCTGGGGGTGGCCAGGCCTGACTGCAGCCCCAGGCCTGGCTCAGCTGCCGCCTCAGCCGGTGTGGTAAATGTCAACTGCCAGAGGCAGCCACGAGCTGACAATATTCACTAGGTCTGACGTGAGCGCAGTGAGTGGAAGTTGCAGGTTGGGCTCAGGCATTGTTGATTTTGCATGTGGAGTCTGCTGAATCACCTCTTCTTTCTCCCTGCCCCGCTCTTGTACCTCTCTCACATGCTAAACACCAAAAAGGGACAAAATAAGAGTGAGGAGAGGAGTCCTGAACGGTGGTGCCTCTCTGTAGAAGACAGACACGGGGACTATGGTTTTCCAGAGGAGGTTAACAAGGACAGAGTACCCAAATCTTAATCATCCCGGCTGGCTGCTTTGAAAATTGAAAATGTGCTAGATGAGACAGGTTTCCTGTCACACCAAACTGTCCAGCAGAACTTGGGCTAATGTTTTACAGAGAAAAAAAAGAGTTCAATGTACCACCAAAGGCAGTTAAATTACCACCTTATCCTAACAGTATGGGCTGGAATTTGAACCCTAACCATTACACCAGCCTTGGCGAGGCAGCAGCTGATCTGGGCAGTCTTTTGGCAATGTGCCTTACAGAACTCTTTGTGGGGGGAGTTTTGAAAAGAGATTCAAATCAATTGTCTGAAAGAAACAGTTATATGAAACACGCCTTATTCTCCCATTAACTCAGTTCCTCTCTCTCCCCAGTTCTTGTCACAACAGCGAAGTACAAGTTATACAAGGTAAAGTTTCTGAGTAAGATTGATCCTGTTGACATAAACCAACGCAGGAAAAAAAGGCTGAGAAGGCTAAAATACATTGTTCCTGATACAGTGCATTATGAAGAGCAGAACTGAGCTCAAAACCAATCGTTTCCTAACAAGATAAAACCACAGCTATTCAAAATTCCCAAAACAGAAAAGAATTATGACAAATTATTTTTCCCCATGTAACTCATGCTTCTTATTCATATTTCCAAACCGTTACTTATTTCCTCGCATTCTGTGGTTAATGACATATGTATTTTCCGTAACACAGTTCAGAGAAATCCATTTTTTCCTACCGACATTGGTCATTTCTGACAACCAGAACACCACAAAATTGCAAATGCAGGTTTTGACCAGGCTAGTTTTAATTTCCAAATAGATAGCTTCCTCTAATTAATGCTTATTTAGAGAATGTCTCAAAGTAAATTATTCAAATTCACATGATCTAAAAGACTTCGCAAAATGCCTCTATGCTGCATACTATGTATTTTTCTAATTTGGAAGTCTAATTATTTAGGCATCTGCTGTAATAAGATTCAGAAAGGTTGCAGTATTAGAAGCAAAACAAAATTTACCTGTCAGAGAATGACCTTTACAAGCTTTGTAGACCTATTGCTTCTAACACCTGAACTCCCTTCTGTGGACTGTTTATACCAGTACCAGCAAAGAGGCAAACAACAATTATTTCAACAGCCAAAGCTCTTCCTAAATTTTGCAACATCAGAATCCCATAATACAAGATTAGAAAGAAAAGCGTAAGGAAGCTAGAAAGAGGGTGAATCGGGAAAATGGAAGGATCACAGAACAGAAAACATACTCAGTTTGTACAGCAACTATCTAACCAGTTACACAACTACTCTAGGGCACTAAAGCATTTACATTCCCAGATGAGGAAACGCAGATTTAAAGATGTAGGTTGTGCATGACATCAGACCAAAAGACAGAATAATGAAAAAGCAAGTAAAGCTGAACCAGTTCTTAAGTAGCCACACACATAGCTAGACAAATCCCCAGTGACTAACAATTTTTCTTCTTTCCACATTTGTGAACAAATAAAAGCTCTAAGTAGAAAATACGATCAGGACTTGTCACACTCCCTGGAGGACTTTGGGTCCATAAAGGCAATAAATGCAGAAGTAACTAGCAGATAAAATACGGCAATTTAGCTTGTGTTTTACAACTTCACACTTCCTGGATGAACAATATAGGCACGTTTTACAACCCCATTCAGAGACAATAACTTGAAGTGGAGATTCATTATCCTACAGCCAGCAGGATTCATTTGAGGTTCATTACGCATTATGCTGAAGTGCGATTGTGCAAACACTCTAAGCTTTGGTGACAACATGGCTGAGTAATGCTAGGAACTGGGTGTGTAACAGCAGCACACAGGTGAACTACAAGAAGCCCAAGCATGTTTGTGATATGCCCCTGTTGAACTCAACTATAAAAGAACAAAGAAATCCAGCTGCATATGCTCTTGTTGCTTCAATAAAGGGAAGTATCAAAAGCTTAGATTTCAGAAAATCTAGTCAGCATGGAAAATTGATTGAAGACCCAGCAGCAACCTATGTAATGATACCATCTTTTCACCAGGGTTTTACACTTCCTTAAAAGTACTGAATAAATTACTTCAGACACTTGAAAATGCTATGTACAGTGCATTATATTACATTTATGTAATTGTAGCAACTCTTTAATACAGATACGATCTGGGTGAAGATACCCAGGCAGAGTATTTTAATAACTAGTTTTTAGTATATTTCATAGCATCTCATCAGATACTGAGCACATGAATAAAACACATCTTAAATTATAATCATGTGTGATTTATCAATCTTCAATATTTTTTAATAGTCGGATTCTCAGATCAATGTGTAAAAAGTATAAAATTGATCCTGCACTTAATGCTAAATCAGCAGATTCTAGAAGTAGCCACAAGCCACAGTATTAAGTAAAATACAATATGAGAAAGAAAAAAGAGCCACCCAAATCCAGTCCTAATGCAAATCTGAAATCAAATCTGAATTAAAAAAATGTGCATAGTATTTATAGTTCTTTTTAAAATGTAGAACAATTACAGATCTAGCCATAATAAGATTCTGTTTTGCTGGGATATATTTTTCAGCTATGTTGTAACTTAGGAACTGGGGCTACTGAAGTGTTTACATGTCCGTGCCAGTAAACATACCACATTATCCTGAATTTGCAAAGCTGACTGTTAAAACAACAAACAGACCTTCTTTCCACTCTCCAGTTTCTTGCTTGCAAATGGAGGGGGGGGGGTGCAGGATCTGTCAACGAGAAAAATATGAAGACACAGTATGCTATTTTTACAGTCACAGTACCACTATCCTTTAAATTTCCAGGGTGAAACTGTGGTATTATTATTGTCAAAATACTTACAGTGAAAGACAATAAATAGTGTCACAGAAGTTAATCATTATAGTAATTTATTGAAAAAAATTATATACCTCATTATATAAGCAGTTTAACAACCCTATGAAACTAACACACAGAAAGTTACTTGGCATTGTCCTTCTTTGACATTAAAATAATCAATTTCCAGTCAGGTTAAGGGCTTGATTTTTTGAAATGTCTTTTAATGGAAACAATTTTAGTCTGTCAAAATGTATGAGCTCATAAGAGGGGAAAAACTGAGTCACGAAAACACTGACGAAGCAACGATTCAGAGATAGCACTCAGCTAATCTGTTCTCTTTACGTGGCTCCTCTGTTGAAATGCTGTCTTCAAAAGGGGTATAGTAGGAAGAAAACCAGAAAATAATCATCATTGCACATCTCAAGATGTCTGTCCTATGTTCTGTGCTTGACAGACAGGTCATCTTAATGCAGTTTTGACAGTGTTGTCACTCCATGATGGACTGTAGTGAGTAGAGATGGGAATTTGTTCCATGGATACATGACTACAATGTATTTGGTTATCTTCTATGTCCCGGAGTACCACTGCAAATCAGAGTGCAGACAGCAGCCGTTTGACTTCATCCTTCTCCTTCCTTGTTTTTTTTTCCTCTTCAAGACAGTTTCTTCATGCCTAGGAGCTTTCACAGCATTTATGATGCAGAGCACTCTCTATGGGACACAGGAGCTTCTAAATCAGCAGTCAGAGAACAGCTGAAAAGGCCTTTTATTTTCATTCATTCATATTCAAGTCCTTAATCTTCATCACTTGAAGGACAATGAGCTGCATAATCAAAAGTAGGGAATGTGACAGGCAGTTCTCCCCATTTCTTAAAAATGTTCTTTGTTGTTTTCTTGTCTTCAAACACAACCACAAAATTTCTAATCTTTAGACAAGGTAGGTCAAGACCTCGGTGAACCATCATATTTCCCCAAGCCTGCAAGTATAAGAAAATTACTTTTCAGATAAAATAGACAGGATCATTAGACATAAATGAATACAAACAAACAACAACATAGAAGTGTGAAAATAAGTTGTTCCTCACTTGTCCACAATCTTTACATATTATTTCCCCATTTGTCTGGTAATCGGCATGCTTATCTTGCAGTGTCTTATTTTCTCTTGTACGGTAAAGACTTCTGAAAAACAGTCAGACAGGGTGCATTAGAATACATTGGTCATTCAATGCTATATACAGACTTAAACACACAGTGACTACAATTGCTGAAGTCAGATACAAAACCTAAAAAACCCTCTCTGACCATTACGCACATTCAGGAGTTGGAGAAAACGCAAGCTCATATTTCATGCTCCTAAGTAACGTGAAATACAAGTGCACTCCATACCTCCTTTCACAGCATTTCAGGAGCTGCATTGTCCCTCACACATGTTAAAGCAGGAACAGCAGGCTCTCTGTTATAATAGCGGATAGACCTAGCTTGTTTTTTTCAGATGCCATGGAGCTGTCAAAGAAATGGTACCTGCTAGTTAGAGCTTTCTTTTTATTGCCTGTAGTTCAACGTTGCTTACCCCTTAACAGAATCATTTGTTCCTGACTATCCAGAGCTGCAGAGTATGTGCACATTCTTACATTAGTTTAGGGAGTGCTTGATCTTGAGGGTTACTATTAACCTGTCCAGAGGGGCTATTCAAATTCACTGATAATGTTATGCCGACAAGACAATTTCACAATAAAAGCAGTTCAATGTTCAGGGTTGCAGTGCAATTTTAATTTTTTCAACATATGGGTACTAATTTCTTGTTAACTCTTCAAAAAGACTTAGCAAATTATACCAGTGATATGTCTCAGAGAAACAACTTTGGAGGGCAGTACCTTGGTAGGATGGTGTCTGTTATTTAATTAGTCAAACAGGACTGATCTATAATGTACAATATCCTTACAAATCTACTGCAGTAAGCAAATGCAACTCAAGTTGAATTAAAACATTTTCTTGTACTCTTAATTTCCATTATAAGTGGGAAAAGAAGTCATCTGCCATCGTGGCACTGAAAAGTTAAACACAGTTTAACACAAACCTTTACCAAACTAGTTGGCATCTCTTGCAATGGAGGAGTAAGAACACTGGGAGAACTAAAAGGGGTGTGCATCATCCTCTAAATATATAAATATACATCTTCTAAATTTACAATTGTCAATGCACAGCTCATGGCCAGTATGTTGTTTGAGTCACTGGTTATAGTCAAACTCTTATCCTGGGTCTGTTACTGGTGTAAGTATTTGAGTAACTGGTGTTCATCTCTGGTTACATTTACACTGTGGAATACATTCTGTATTATACAACGTGACCCAATTAATATTACTGCAGAAGCTGTATTTTTTTCCAAAGTTTTAAACTCTGGTCACCTTGAAATCAGGGGTAAGAATCAACGTTACCTTCAAACTCATTAACTGTAAATTCCATACAGATTAGGACTTGATAATATTATAACAATCTTTTCTTTCCTCACAGGACCTACAGGGTTACAGTATGCCCTGTACAGCCCTGCTGAAAAGAAAATCTGTTTCTGCCTGAAAGAGATAGAGTAGTTCATGAACACTTACTGGAAATCATTTTTCACACTGACATGATGCATTTTTTCAATAACTTGGATGTCTTCTCCAGAACATATCAGCTTGTGGCAATTTTTGCATAGGAATGTTATTAGTGAAGGATTTTTCTTGTATATTTTGCACTGATCTCTTTTTGCCTTCATTTGTTTTTCCACTATACTTTGCAACTGGAAATTCTGAATCTGGAAATAGATCGGTAAGAACACTGTAACGTTGTGGTGGAATGACAGTTTTTTTTCAGTTATTTTACTGAGTTCACTGACAACATGACTTCTAGTCAGTTTTCCCAACTTGTGTTTCCCTCCTTACCAACAGAAAAGGAGATTTTTCTAAAGGCTCAGAAAACACAGATTATTAAAACAAATACTGGCAGAAGGATTCAAGGCCATATGTAGTAACCAGTATTATTTTAAGTTTTCCTCCCTTAAGTAGAGTTCAAATAGAAAGTATTTCTTACAGTACAAATCAGTCTCCTTCAAAGGGAAAGTGCAGAGTTGCAATAAATACCTTATTCAAATACTCCTCCTGTGGCATCTTCTGGACACGCTGAATGGCCTTATACATCATTTTCTCACGGAAAATATTAACATCTTCACGTTCAACAGCTCCTGAGCCACTGGAAGCCACAAGTGCATAGGTGCTCTCATCAGCTCGAGCTCGACCACGAGCCTACAATTTGCAAGGAATACAACATAAACAGCACCATGTTCCCTTATAACACCACACAACATTTTTTTCTTAGTTTTGTAATGGAAGACATGTAGTGTTCCTTACACAGTGTCTCCATCGAGCATTTTTTTTCCCCACTTAACTCAGACAGATAAAGAATCAGTGAATAACACTTACTGTTTCTGCATTATCGTCAAAGATACCTGTGAAAATAGTGCTTAGGAGATCTGTGACTGGCACAATATTTTTCAAAACAGAAACTGTATTTAGTCACCAAAAAATAAGCACGCATTTAAATATTAAATATAGAAATATTTGTATTCACAAATTATGTGAGAACATGGACAAACTGGTATTCTGATATTATCTCTTTTCAGCTGTTGGCGGTACAAATGTCTTTTACGTCAACCAGTCTGCTGATCATATTCTCATACCTTTTTTATTAAAAGAGCTTACTGTTTGTGTAGAGCTTTAAATGTGTGTTACGCCATTACAAACGGAGGAAAATTTTATATTGCACGCGAACTGAGGATGGCAACAGGAAATTAACCTTGCTGCAAGAGCATTTTCTCTTTTAGCATGCAAGTATTTAAAAATTATCTCAACCCCAGGTATATGATTCACCATTTGCATATTCCAGACAGAAAAAGACTGTTAAAAATAAGTTATGTATGCGGTAAACTCATACCTGCACCATAGCAATTTCATTGGTGACAAGGCCATAGCGAATAACGATGTTACACTCTTTGATGTCTAGGCCCTCCTCAGCTACAGTAGTAGCAATAAGTAAATTTACATTTCCACCTCGGAATTTATCAATAACTTCCCTTTGCTCATTCTGTAAATGGAAAAAAAATATCAGTATACTAACTTTCAGTATTAGTTTCTGTCAAGTTTCTTCTAATGAAGAGGTTGAAGGAATTATAGTCCAGTCATTTCAGAGTGGAATGCCAAATGTCAAGTGGCTTCAACAACTGTATTTAAGCATCCTTAAGATCACAAACAAGGAATTCCTATTGAATATAATAGGTGTTCAGTACCTTTTTTAAGTGGGAAGGGAGCTGAAGTCAATCTTTTAAAGATAACTGAGCTTGGAACTTTGTAGCCTGTTTCATAGGCACTAGGAGTTTTGGTAATATAGTTGTTCTATTATTTTCAAATTCTTTTAGCAGTTATTCAGAGGTTCTGGATTTCTACTACTTCAGTAATTTCAGTTTAAAGTATAGACTTCAGCACTTCCAAGTCAAGTTCCAAAGCACTTAAAATTCCCCATAATAAGTGGGGACCATAATTTTGGGGAGCAATAAAAGCACAGCAATGATACACTTATAAAAATAAAGCATCTAAAACATGGACTTCTGAAGTAGCTGGGTATTTCAAATGAGCTTGAACATAGGGACAGAAACTTCTGATTTGCTATATTCAGTTTCAAAATCGAGGCTATTGTTTTGTTTGTGCGATGTGGTACACATATTAAATACCAAATTTTCATAGAAAACAAGCAACTTCTTGAGGGAACAATTCCTAACTTTTTTTTGAAACTAAGAGCAGCTGAAGGAAATGGACTGTGCCCAGCAATAATCCACACCATTTTCGTTTAAATGCTGAAGTGGCAATTTTATGGGGAGTAAAAAGCAGAAGAGAAGAGAGGTTTTAGGATACTGAAGTACTTTGTTTTGAAAATGTTTAATTTGGAGGTATAAATCATGAGAGAGATGTTGTGTATGAAGTCAACACAACAGTACGAGACAGACTGTTGAGTGATCAATTGTGATATTTTCATTGCACATTTTGGCAAATTCTCTTTCTCTTATGCATCAGTGTGAAGTATGCATATAAATCGGTATAAGTTGATTAAGCAATTATATCAAGAAAAGACATGCATAATCAACACTGTAATTTTATTTTTCAATTCAGCAACTAAAATATAATTTGAATTACTGTTGTCCTGATAAGTATAAACTCATTTAATTATCACATTTTTGCTATCTGTATTTTGTTCACTTTTTCTTTCTATGCCTCACTACAACTTGTGCCCCTTTTGACTATATACTTCTCTAAGAAACATCTGCCTGTTACTCCTATCGCCATAGAATCCAAAACCAAAAAAGCTTGTTCGTTGTGGAAATAAAATTATTCTGACATTGTTATTCACCTATTCTGCACCTTATGAAGGTAAATTGTTGGCAGGTATGAAACCAGAACTCTGGGCTCCAAACTTCAGTCCGTTGTTCTAGTATTAAAACAAGCTATTTTCTCAAATCATGTACAATATTTGAATGCTGTACCTGAGTCATGGGTTTCATTTCACTGTTATGTCCGGCACCAATAAGGTAATGGGCTTTAATTCCCACTTCTTCAAATTTTGGGTTATCCTTAATCCACTGGAACAGAGCAACGGCACTTAGCCGAGTCTTTGTGAAAATAATTCCTCTAGGTTCCTTAGTCTTCGTGAACTCCTCCATTAAAGTGTTTCGCAACTGTATTAGCTTCTCATTTTCATATTCTGGCTTTCTAGCCAACTCTTTCAGCTGTTTCTTTTTTGCTTTAAAAATAGCAGATGTAAATTAAAAAAAAAGGTAACCATGTAAAATAACAGCTCTAGAAAAAAACAAAGCAAAGAGCAGCTTCCTATATAATTCCCACAGCACGGCTAATTCACATCCAGTTTGAAGAGTTATGGCATGCCAATTATTTCAAGTGGGTTTACATTCATTAAAAACACACTAATCTATCAAAACAAATCACCATTAAGTTTTTAACTTTGCCCATATTTCATGGTGGGAATAAGCAAAAGAAAAAAACTGTCTACACACCCTAAGTGGTACAGTTACATGCACTGTATTAAAGAGTTAAATCACAGCTTACAGTATTTGCAGAACAGTTTTAAAATAACAGGGAAAGTCTTACAAGGAGAAATAGATTGGTACGCACTGCTCTCAGAGCTGGTGTTTTTATAAGTTTAGACAAAAATTGACCTTGGGACATTCAGTGAAGTGGGAATCCTCACTAGAAACATGCAATGTGATAGACACCAGAATGGGTGCATTGTTATTGGCACTGCAGCTTTTAAAGACATTTAAATACACTCAGCAAAATGTTGAATGAATGACTCTCTTCAACAGGCTCTATTGACCATGACCAGGGAGGATTCCTCACATGCTTTATTTTTTCTATTTTTTTTACAAAACTTCTAATTTTAAAAGCCTATGTCATTGACAGATGATCATGCAAATACAGTAACCCTTCAAGGTGGGGGCCTTGTATGTTAAGATATTATAGTCCGATCTCATCACTCTGTGCAGATTATTGCACGGCACCTTGTCCAGTGCAATGGTAGTCAATGTATCACAAACTACTAAACCACTTAGGGGCCGGATTGAGGACCCTGGGGGGCCGTATCTGGCCCGTGGGCCGTAGTTTGAGGACCCCTGCCTTAGGCAGTGGCTTTCTGACTACAGTCACATTAGAATGTAATCAAACATATACAAATACATAAAAAATGTATATGTAGATGTAATAAACTCCCGCAATTTTCCCCCTTAGTTAAACCCACACTAAGGGCTGCAGTGAGTTTATCACTCAAAGATGAACTCCACTTTTAAAAGCTGGGAAGTGAAGTTACAAATTTTTTTCCATTACTCCTGGCACCTTCAGTGGTAAAAATAAAACAAATTGGAATATAATTTCTTTTTCACGATCAGGTTCTTTGAACTGCATTTACCTGTGGAAAAGAAAGCAATCTAGACAACTCATTTTGGTTTTTAGTTAGTTTAACATTTTGGTTTTCAGCAACAGCTCAACACTGAAATTCTAAATAAGGGGGCATAAAGACAGGTATGAAGAGTCATTAAAAACCACAATGACATTAACTAACCTAATCTATTTTTCTAGAAGTTTTTTTTTTTACATTTCCTGAATTTCTTAATGATGGCATTCTAAGTACGGACATGTTGCAGTAAAATCTAATTTCTTTTGCATTGCCCAGGAGCTGTAGACAATGCAAACAAATTAGTCATTGTAAAGGCAGCAAGGGAAAAAAAAAAAAAGAGGAAAAAGATTAGTGTGTCAAGGACTGAATGAATCCTAGTCCCAAGGTGAATGATATGAAAAAAAGGCAAATAACTTTGGTCTTTGCAATTTAATCCTCTGTTTAAATCTCTCACTAATCAGTCTTTACCTGAAACTTACTTAGGGTCATCACTTCCATCTCTTAGTATATAGACGAACAAACTGGTAGAAAGGGTTGGTTAAACCCCCATAATTTCATTACTTTTGTATTCCATTTGCTCAACTTTTTGCCCCTGAAGAGTGACTACTGGAAGACACATTCTATTTATCTATCAGAGTGTCCTCAGGGACACTTCATTGGAGAAAAGCAGAGAAACTATCAGCAAAAAGAAAGTGCTGCTGGGCCAAAGCTTAAGAACTACTACATGTCGGGACATGATCACACTATGATGTTATTATTATCAACATATATTAATATTATTAACATATTCCATCCTGTATGAACTGGGACATCCAGATACTTTTATAACAAACAACACAGCAATCTTGAGGATGTAATAATTAATGGGCCCACAAATCACATTAGTGCATAATCTATGGATTTCAAATATTAAATACCATAATGGATTTCAAACTTACCATGAAATAAACCTATTAGAAATTCATCTGTTTCATCCTGTTTTGATACTGCTGGTTCATCATCATCATCATCATCGCTCCTTACTGTCTTCTTACTTTTCTCCTCCTTATAAAAGTTATTTAGATGATTGTACGCATCTACCATTCGGATAGTGTCATTTATCTGGAGAGCATCATTGTATTTCTTCAAGTGCTCTGCACAGACACGCTCCTTACGTTTTTCTTCTTTTGCAGCTAAAAGTGAACAAAAGTTGCAAAATTATGCCTGTATATAGAATGACCCAAAGAAATCCAAAGTTGGGATATTTTTGCTGTGCAGTTACCTTTTTTCTCTTCTCTAACCACCCACTGTTCATATGGCTGAGTTCCAAACTCAGATTTTGGATAGAGCTGGCAATAGTTTTGAATGTCTGTCATGATCTCAGTAATTCTCTCTCTAAATGGATCCTAGAAATGATTATCAAAGTAAGTAAGCATCTTCTGGCAACAAAAAAACACTGGCTAGTACCACACTGAGTAATTTTTTTAAAGCATTAAACTTTAAATAATAAAAAAAAGAAGTAAGGTTATTAAGTGCGTTTAGAGTTATGGAAATGAAATAGTTCAGAATATTACAAAAATTACACTGTGAAGTAACATTTTTTAGTGAATATAATGTCACTCCAATACAGACATTTCAACTATGGTTCAGAAGGTCTTTTGACAAGTTACCTCAAAAATATACATAAGTAAAAATTTAGTGCTATTCGACTTTACTGATATTTTTCCATACAGAGAAAAGCAGCAGATAAAAAACACATGATCAAATTAGCACTACAGATCACCATAAATCTACAGAAAAAGAGCATTAGCCAAAAGTTTTTGATACCATACAACACACTTTTGAAGGGCAATATGATTTTTAACACTGATTTGTTTGAAAAAACATACCCTTCTTTTGTCATCTGCAATCACAGTCTTCTTATATGGTTCCTTCACCTGATTCTTCAACTGGGAGACATGCTCTTCAACAGTCATGATTCTGCATGCATCAAGGTTGGCACAGATCTGGGAAAAAACAAAACGTTATTTCTTTTAACATTTAATGACTTACTCTACATGAAAACTGAATTAATGCAACAGAGCTTCTCATTTAGCTATTGGCTTTTATATAACTTTATTTTCTTTCTACAAAATTGGATACAAACACTATCAGTATAAGAAAGGCCAAGTCTTTGAAAGGCATGTGAGATAAGCTGAACAAGTTACTTTTTAGACCAGAAGTGATCCTTGCACACAGGGAAAAATCAGGTAAATCAGGGTGCAAAACAGGTATTTTGGATAGAAAAATACACCATCGATACTTTGGAAGAGTAGATTTTGGAGCACAAAACAAATGAACAAACTCCCCCAGTGAAATAGAAAAAAAAAAGAAAATAAAAGTTAGGGATTAATTATAAAAGTAAGAGCTGGTCATGAGTAGAAAATAATTTGAAATTATCTTTCTTGGAACAAGAACAGATTGAAAAAAATTCTGTGCTACCTGCACAACTGAACTGACCTTTTCTGCTTTTGATGTCCTCCGAGAAGAAAATATGTACGTTTCTGTTCAGTAAGTTTAAAGTAATAAGCAGAAACCTTAAGATTTTTATGAACAGAAAAAACAGGAAAGGAAGTCTAGTAGGCAACCTTTCTAATGTCTTCAGCAGTAGTTACCTATTTGAGCTTGCATATTTGGATTACACTTCTTTAGATAAAACCCCAGCACTCTATCGTTAAGATTTCAGAGCTGATGAAAAAGAATTCTCTGCTTTTCCCATTGCCAGAAAGTTTTTCTCTCAAAATACCTCGCAATTGTATCTACCTCCACACAGCACAAAAGCTTCTTGCAGGCCTCAATATTCAGTATCACATTCTGTTCTTGTCCTATTTGCTAGTTATGAGTTTTCACCAGAGTATTTGGCTAAATTCTACTTTTGTATTACTAACATAAATCCACTGAATTTCAAGTAAAATAAAGTTTCTTTAAGTATAGAATTTAACCAATTATCTCCAGTCAGGTGTTTAAGCAACTACAGAATATTCCCCTCTTAACAAGCAACTCTAACTGCTGTAAAGAAAAACATTTGTTTGCTACCTGTACCTCACAAGTGGTTTCTGCTTAAGTATTCAACTTTGTTTTTCATTTTCTTGGTTCCAAACAAAAGCCCAGCTTAGTCACTCTATAAACAGAGATATAAAATGCCATGATCTCTCTAAGATTTAGGAATACACAGTAATTCTAATTAATCAATGGAAAAATAAGATTTTTATTAACTGTAAAACCTCACGCTTGTGGATTTCTTGCCTCTGATCTTAACTTGAGACTTTTTTTTCAAGTGAGGCAATCTTTTTACTTCGCTTTTAGTAACCCTATTCCCCTGTGAAGTAATTTTTATTTGTACATGGTTTTCCATTCATTTGTAGTGGGTCAATTTGCTGAATGGGTTGTGAGCTGAACAACCATGTATTCATGAAAAAAATAAATCAGATTATACATTTGGAGCCTAACACTGACTTCAAAGGTTTTACTCGAAGAAGAAAATATCCCTTTGATGGTTTGTAAGTGTGCAGGCTATTTACTTTCAGAATATGCTCTTCAGCTTTTGAGTAGGATGTTGCACCTCCTACACCAGGTGAGGCTGTAAGTCCCAGAATCTGAGGCTGTGGGATCAGTGGTTTGTTTTCTTTTGCCAGCTTCCTGTTCTTCATCTTTTCTTTTAAGTAACGCCGCATTATATTGTTGTAGACACCCTCCTTTTGAGTATGATGACACTCATCAATAATGATGAGTGAAAAATCTGGGGACAAAAAAAAAAAACAAACAACAAACCCCTATTATTATTAATTTTCTTTCAAATGTAGAATTTGTGTGACTAAATCTTCTCACAGGTGAGGTGACTGTTGAAGAGAATGCATCAGTTTGATCCCTAATGTATTAGGAAACTTGTAGTCCTGGAGGAAGGCGTGGATGGAAGCTGTATATATTTAATGGACTTTGGAATCTTTGCTGCAGTCCTGATGTGTCGAGTAGTTTTACATTTCTCATAATGTAAAAAGTTTTTCTATTTTTGCAAAACCAGTTTGATGGTATAAAGAACGTCAGAGATTTTTAATAACCAGTGGTAAGAACATACCATACTAACTCAATTCTATCTTTTATATCCACAATTGTATCTAACAAACTGCATACTGTTTGTTTATGAGAAACAGAACATGTTAGAAGCCATTCTGATACTCTAAAAAGGCCTGTCCTGATCAAAACATGCTTCCATTTTATAGCAACACAGAGATTTCCTCTCTATTCCCATCCAATTAAAAGATTTATATTACTTTATGGACGCGTCACTGGAAAGACTAAACAGATCGTGGGAGCACACCAAACATCTCTTGTAGCAGAGGAAACTGATGAAGATTCAGACAGGTATTATGTGTTTTTCAGTCAGATCATATTTACATGCGACAAGTGAAGTACAATATGATAAGGAAAATTAGGATTTTTTTGTTTGTTTTATATTTCTTACCAACATAGAAAACAACTCTTTAATCTATCTGCATATGCAGCCCATGACATATATTTCAAGGTTCTGATTTGAAAGACTCATGAACATTTCTTTGTTTCTCTAACAGCAAAACTGGTTTATGGAGCTCCTATTCTTCCTGTAGCTGCCCAGTAACTATCTAATTTGACATTGTTTTCTACAAGTCAGCAAATGTTTGTGGAAATTACTATAAAGCAAATCACTGAAATGATCAGGGTTAAACTTTTTTCTTTCTTTCTTTTTTTAATTTGGACAATTTCCATGGTCTTGTTTACACGTTAGTGTGCTTAAATTGTTGCATCACTACAAATGAGTTTGCAACAACTGGCAGCAGAAGTTGGAAACTAACAGAGAGCTAGAACATGCTCAGTTGGCCTTTCATCTGGAGAAAATACCACATAACTTAATCTTTCAAGAACCTAAGAAAAGGCGGAGACTGAACAAGGGAAATTTTATTTAAAAGCTAAAGAAAAGACTACCAGTAGGAAAGCAAACTAGTGCTCTATGTCACCGGGGAAATGTGACTGTCTTTACCCAAGGGGTTCAGGAAGCCAGTTTGGACCGGAGTGATGTGGTTTCAAGCCTAAATTTCTATTTATTTCTAAGTTTTCTACATATTGCAAGACTTCAGAAGCAGTGCTGGCAGCTTCTCAGTTATATTGCCAACATGAAACTACTCCCTTTGATTTTGACCATCAACTCTGTAATGTATATTCCTATCATTACTCAGGAAGAACCTAACCCACCAGAAGAGATGTGCTTCTACTAAGAAGTGATACACAGCTTTTAGAAAGTCCAAACAGTGACTTCAGCCCTTGGTGAAGAGGCTAAACACTTGGTAAAATGCAATTAAGAGAGGGGACTTCCAGCTCTGAGGTTGGAATTCCATGTTACGTGTAATGCAAACCTCTGTGGAAACATGAAAAAACTATGAACAGATATTAGGAATAAAAGACTTCTAAGTAATTTGGAGGGTTTATATAGGTTGTGAGTTAACATAGTTATAGCCATAAAAGATGGAACTGGTTCTGTTCAGGCTTGCTTGGCTTTGGTCCAGCTGAGCTTACTAGCACAGGTGTAATAGCAAGGAGACACAGCCCTGTTTGCAGGCCCACCTCAGTTCTGGAAAAAATATAGCTCTTTATGAAGGAAACTTTGCAAGGTGTGAAAGCCATTGAAAAAAACACTTCATTACACAAGATGATTGGGACTCAGCCCAATTCTAATCAGGTCAGCAGTTCCTGTAGAAATGTTCAGGTGCCTCTATAAGGCATTCCCAAATGATTCAGTAAGCTTTATTAACTTTGGTGCAGTGGAAAGGAAATAAGTACAAGAAAATCTCTGGTGCTCTGCCTAGGTTAATAAAAAGGCAATTCTGAAGGAGGGGAGACAATTCTGAGGTACCCAAGTGACTCTGCAGGAGTTAGTTTACATCAAGCAATACTCCAGTCAGCACTACACACTGGTAAGACACACTGACCCCTCAGTTTTTTCTGCTGTCTTTGTAATACCTAGACAAGTACTCCTTTATCTCAGATCCCTTATTTTGAATATCATAGTTCTCTCCTCAGCTACATCCTACCCCATCTGAAAAAGAGTTAACTGCATGTAGGTAGAGGGAGAAGTTAACATCTCACAAAGAAGGGTCACTGCAGCCCAAATCTTGGAGCTGAAGTCATGAGCTGTTCCGTTACTTGTACATCACCGGCAGGTAACACCTTTTCCTTTCTGATCCCATAAGATACTTGCCACTATTGTTCCGGGCAAACAATTTTACCTCATCTCATCTTGTATCTTTTGTTTTCTTCAACTTCCTTCATCTGTTGTAGGAGACCATGATATCTGCCAAACTCAGAGAGGCAGTTATAGGTAACCATTCTCTCTGTACGTTAGCAAAATTATAAGAGTTTGAAGAATAAAACTTATATAACAGACTGGCTTTTATCTTGTGTTCCATTGTATTTCATAAACTCCCAACTACATTTGGGTTTTCATAATTTTTTTTCTTCTCAACCTGTTTATGGCTTCTGTGTAATATAACTTAATGCTGCACCAAGCTTGGAAATGGAACCAGTACAGCTGCATTTGAATGAAGTTGTGCTTGAACTAGATAAAATAGGAAGCATAACAAATATTTAGTACAAATGAACTGTTAGAGCTTAATTTGGCTTGAAAAAATTGCATGCTCATTAACTAAGATCTGGTTTTGACTCTCAGCTTGCATTTATAAAACCAGTCTATTGAAAAAACATTAACTACTGAACGTGGCACATTTTACTCTGCAGTTTTCCAGAAAAAGAGACATAATTTTGGCCCTTCTGTAAAAATTTCAAAATTAAAAGCTTGCCTGATAAGTGAACACCTTCTTCATCTTCTTCAGCTGCATTTAACAGTGAATTCTCAAGGATCTGTGCTGTACTGATGATGACATCATTCCTTCTGACAACTTCAGGAAATGAGATTTTCAGTTGAGAATCACCACTTAAACCAATAACCTGATACCAACGCTTCAGGAATGGATTAAACTCCTTTCGTAAATGCTGTTCTACCAATGGTACCTGAATAAAAGTTTCCAAAGAATTTTAACCAGAGCATACATAGGATTAAAAATACATGCCTATTTGCCCGAAATGCTGCTAGGTGAACATAAATCTTGCGCAAAATATGCCTTTTTAAAAAACCAAAAATCCCCTTATTCACTGCAGGCTAAGATTAAAAAAACACCCCCACCAAACACAAAAAAACAAAACCAAGCACGAGAAGTCCCCGAACCAACCCCTCCCTTCCAACTGCTCCTGCAAAACCTTTCTGCCCAAGAACTTGGACTTAACTGTGCCTTAGAAAAAAGGAACAAACCATGCATGCTCTGGCTCTTTAACTGAGCTTATAACATGCTAACAATTTTATTTGTATTAGATGATAGGGGTATCTTATTTTTTTAATAAAATTCTTAAATTTCTGTATTTTAATATTACAATAGAAGATTACATGTCCTAAATTTAACTGTAAAAATTGCAGCTATTATCAGAAAATCTGTCAGAATATTTCCTAACTACTGTAAGACTCATTAGGTGGCCTTCATTACCAAATACAAACACGGAATATGAAAAATAGTTTTATTTAAAATATGATTTCAGTTCTCTTCATTCTAACGTGAAATTGTACTTTTTTCAATAATGTATTTATTAGGGCACATCTAAATTTGCACTTCCACTAGGTAAAATAAAATCATTCATGCTTGCACCATGATGATGGTGCAGCGGAGATGACATCTAGAGTTGTAAGCCTTTAAACACAGCTACATCTGGAGGAGCTGAGAAATGTGTTCATATTCATTTTACAAGTTCTATATCAACAGTGCATGACGTTTGAAAAATACCGTTTTTTAATAAATGGACCAACATACCTTATTAACAAGTACTATAACTTTTCCAAGCTCTGATGCTCTTTTCTTCTTATCCAAGTGATCTTTGGTAATGTAAACAGCCACTCTGGTTTTACCACTGCCTGTAGGGAGACATATTATAATATTCTCCCCATTCAGTGCTGGCTTTGCAACTTCCATCTGGTAATCTCTCAGGATCATTTCTGGCTCAGGTGAAGCTCTGCTCTCCATTTCATCTTCATCTAAGATACAAAGAAATGTAAGTATCAAACAGGAGCCATAAAACGTCAGAATACTGAACAAATGTCAAAGGGAAAAACACTAATTTACTGTCAGAAGCATCTTCTGAATAAATAGAAACAGGGCATATTAGCATAGGCAATGCTGCTCTGTGGACCTGTGCAACTCTGGATCAGAACTGCTTACATCCAGTCACCAACTAGGGTAGGTGGAATAAGCCACAGTATGCCTTCACCCATCGATGTTGGCATGGCTATTATTATGTATGAATTCAAATGACACAGTTCAGTTGCACTGAAGGTTGTGTTCAGAGCTGCAGTATTTATAATCTAGCCAATCTTATGTGACGTTCTTCTTCATCAGTACCGAAATTTATTTGGTTGCAAGTGAGCTACCTTTTTAAATACTTCCCAGAGGATGAAAAAAAGAATGGAGACATAGAAAGAAAAAGAGATAGGGACCACTTAAAAAATGATGAAGGGAGTTATAAAGATCAAATAGATAAGAAAATTCAATTGCCCATACAAGATAGAGCTAACTGCAGAGTGCATCACACCTATTCATGGTAGATTGCGCTGCTTCCAGACTGACTCATACATAATGCAATTGAGCTGTTCACTAAAAAGCCATATACATTTGCCACCTGAAGGCCAAAACCTTCCATCTATCATATAAAATGCAATGGCACAGAGTTCAGATTTATGGCTCACAGGTGAAACACCAACTTTCAAAAGTCTTTTTAAAAGTGGAAAAACGCTGTTGTATTGTTTCAGACAGAAAGAAAAGCATATCAAGTCTCTTGAGCTTACATATAATTAGGAAGTCAGAAACTATATATATTAATAATCAGAAGGATTTATTTCAGTGGAGGTTTGGGCTTGTTTTTTTCCCCCTACAGGTATGTTTAAATCACCCTCCAAGCATTTAACTATCTTCAGTGAAGAAAAGGCACAAATTCGTTGTACTAGACTAAAAATGAGGGGAAAAAACCCTAAAGTTTTATTTCCTGATTATATCATTAAATGAAGAATCATGAGGATTTTATTATCACTGATGCATTACACACAAAATAAGTGTATTTTTCTAGTGTCCCTGATTCCATTAAATAAAATTAAACTAACAAAAATTAATGAAGCTTGGTAAAATACTGCTGATGGAAACATCTGAATGCCATTCTTAAGTGTTTTTTGCTTGTTTTGCCTTTTAATGTGAGTGCAGTACTACTACCTGGAACACAGGGAAATTCACACCAGAGAGTACTTGCTGTTACTTATCTGACTTCTACTACTCTCTTCTGAGGAAGAACACTGTTTGCTTTCTGGTTGGCTAAATTCAATGGTTCACTCATATCGAAGCTAGCACTTTATCACCCATCTGTTTGGTTAAATTTCAGTTCCTTAACATCCTCAATTAACTGTCCAGGCCTGAAAAATATTTAACTTGGCTCTCTCCTAGCTTCCTCAGCCCCTGTTTAGAAAATGGCTAATACAGGAATCTTTTCATAGGGTACGATTCCATTAAAGAATTTTCATTGTGCACAGTGTAACTTCAGGGAAGTTGTCTGCCTTTGTATAAGGCTCACAAGAAATGCTGCTCTGGGCTAAAAGAAACATTATAATTATTCTATTGTCCTACTTCCACGATTTTTCTTAAATGTAAAATGATCCTTACACAAAAAGCTGCGACTAAATCCACATGATACTTTGCATCAAAATCTGAATCATGTTGGTGCATTAAGATGCTATCCAAACATCTCTGTTAATACAACAGCCTTACTGCAAAATTTCAAATTATAAAATCCATAAATATCACAAAGTCCATCTGTATCTCCTTTTTTTTCCTTATAGTTTCTCTCACTGAGGTTACTAGGCATGATTAAAAAGCATGGATTTTTTTTTTTTTTTTGCAACATTTTAACTAGTTGTTTTTAAAGCCCACATGTAAACATAACATATGGCAAGTAAACTCTGGGGAAAAAAAAAAATCTATTCTGCATTCTTCACATAACTGTAGGTTTTTTTTTTTTTTTTCTGCTGGACTACTGGACATAGCCAATGCCCAATTTACTTAACAGGAGATTTTTCAGGAATCTTAAATGATCAAGCCATACATATATATGTGCTGCCGCATACCACCAGCCTGTATTAACTGATGCAGTATGACTGTCCACAAAACAGAGAAGTTTCTGTGCCCAGACATTTAACATGACACAGTAAGAAAAAAATACAATGTGACTGATGAGTCACTTCAGTTGATGCAGAAGTACAAAGTAAAGTCTTCAGAGTTAACAACACACAGACTAAAATCCTAGCTACAGGGTAGCAACTTATATCTCAGATACCCTGAATTTTCTGTGTATTTACAAAACACATGGATTTCAATATTTGAAAAGCTTGAAACTAATTTAAAAGCATTTATAGTAAACACTTTGCAGGCATATCATATATAACATTTACATTGACTTTACTGATCTAACATTAGCTTTATTAGGCAGAGCTGGCCTGAAAGGTACCCATATTGTTGTTTCTAGCCCTTGTACAAGACACAGTCCCAGCACAAATTTTATAAAGGCTAGATTCCAAAAGGTAAATAGTTCCTCTTGAATTCTGTGTAGGCAAACACAGACTGTCCACCATAATGGATAGCTCCAAATTTGTTCTGCCTCAGGTCTAAGTTTAAAAAAAAGAAGGAAAAAAAGAAAAAGGGGATGTCTTTTACAACAGCAGTGTTTAATTGGGCTCAGAGTATACACATAGGAAGTTCATACCTGTCTGCAAAGTATTATATAAATACAATCTGATATTTATTTTAAAACTTCGTTTAGAACTTGCACATATGTATAAATGTGAGATTTGCAAATGGAGGTAGTAACCTCCATTGATTAGGTTGTTTTTGAAAACAGGGCTACTCAATTACTTAGGTCCAAAGTGGACCTTCATTACTGTTCTGCAAGTACCCTGGAAATGCTTTTCCTCACCCTTTAATGCCTCTAAAGCATGTCCTGTTCCCTGTCACCCTATGCAGGGGCCAGGCACAAACTAGCTCCTCTCTGAGAACAAGAAGCACATGTATGCGGCAGCATTATCAATACCTGCACAGGTGACTGCACTGGATGACTTCTGGAAGCCCCTTCCAGCCTATGTGATTCTACCATTCTGCGTCACTGACCATTTTGTACGATGATGATGTCTAGAGACCTATTCAGACAATCTCAGTAAATCACATCTTTTGGGGCAGGGGCTTAAGTCCAGACCCATAAAAATAGCATCGGTTTTCTGACAAAATAAGAGGAAGTCTGGCATCTAAATACTGTGAACTCTTTGTTTTAGCCCATTCACAGAGTACCTACCCTCCAGGGCTTATTTTGCAATTACTAAGTAACAGAAGGGAAACGTACCTGAATCACTGGTTGTACAGCTCTGTCCCAGGTTTTCATTCAAGTTACCGAACCTTCCATCTCCTATGGAGACATCGGACTCTAAACCAAAAACACAAACAAAGGCAGTGTAGTATATTTGCTATACAAATATAAATTTCAAAAGCATACTGTTTGCTCTCTCCCAAAGTTGTTAAAATAAACTAGAGAAATGTCTGGCAGGGATAGCTGAGGTATTATTTCCTTTATTAAACTTTTTCTTAGGTAAAGAAAAAACTACGAACAATAAAATTCATTTTTTAATGGAAGAAAATATGAAGTGGAAGACAAAAACCCAAAACATAACAGACGTAAGGCAATGTGGGTCATCATTTTCTGTTCAGGCATCTACATTCTGTTTGCTTGAAAGCAAGGGTCCAAACATGACTGCCTGCATGATCCCCTCTAGTCATATTTTACTGTATCTTTTCAGAGGGGTGAAGAGTCAAAAGAAAGAAAAACATGTTAGTTTACTGGATATACTGAACTGCTGGCAAACTGAAGACATTCTCTCACTCCCTGTAAGCCACGTGAGTTGTATCTGTAGTAGGAGGAAATCAAAACCAGAACTATGATTTGTTTGTTTGGGGGTTTTTTATGGCTTTTTCCATGTAACATGAAAAGAGTAAATCGTGGTTCCTGGGTAAATAAAAGTAGAGGTGAATTATTCAATCTTCCAAATTATGCAAGTAAAAGCGAGACAGACAAAACCATTACACCCAATAGAAGACTTGGACACTGCCACAGCAACCTGGCAAGTTTACTGTAGACATTCTAATGTTAAGCTCTCCCTCTGCTGGGCAATCAGTGTATTACGCTAACTTTTTTCAGTCAGAAGTGTAATTTATATAGCTGTATTTTCCAAAACATAGTACTTTTAATATCTAAAGAGATACACAGCTAATCTGAAAAAAATCTGCTGCAAACAGCCTCATCCTGAATTTTCAGATTACCTGCAGCACTCTGCAACTGAGCTCATAGTATGTTTAAGAAATCCGTCAGAACAATGGCATTGACCTATGCCTTGCTTAATTAGCTAGCAAACTTGTATGCTATAAGGTTTCTCTTAATTATGTCATGAACTTGTGTCCTATTAAGTTTTTCATAGTTATTTCCAGTGAATATCCCATTATGGCTCATATCTGTATTGTCCCTAATAAATAATTCATATAGCAGAACAGATGCTGTGAACGAGAGTTTAGAACCGAATGGGAGTTACTGTGTCTTAGAATGGTACTCCCGAAATATACATAACAAAATTCTGGTAAATGAGGTGAGTATTAAACATAGTCTGCATTCAGTGAAAATATGAAGCTTTGACTTTCCTTTATGCAAGTTTTGCTCTCCTTGAAACATGAATGAATAACAGAAACAAACCAGCTATTTCACAGAACAAGTATAATACAGACAACTGAAAAGAAGCTACCTTTGGGGTGAAGCTACCACTAGGAGTCAGGTATTTGTTTAAGTCTTTATTTTCAGTTTTTCTAACATAACCATGAGAAGTGATGCAAACATCTGTCTTGCTGTCCTACAGTTTTCATCATTTATTCCATTCAGACCTCAGAATCTGATCCAACTATGAATCACCACAATCCGTAGGAGTATTATAATGGGCAAGGCCATTAAAGACTTAAAGCACCTGAATTAAAAGCCTAGACTCCTAGAAATCAATGCAATCAACAGAAAGACACTTAAAAACATATATTCACAGCAGAAACCTGATTAATATAAAATGCCCCTATTATTACATAATAGCATACATTTATTATCACATTAAAAGACAGCATTGTCCTGAAAAAAGAAGGCTCCACCAGTTATAATACCTGTTGAAAGACCTGCAGCAAACTATGAAGCAGCATTAGTGGGAATCCCAGCTACGAAGACGACACTGCTATCAAGAGATAGTTTTCACTCTCTAGGAATCCATGCAGGTAGGAAAGAGGACAAAATTAAAATTCTATGTATCTATTCCATGTGGTCTCCCATCTAAAATGACCTACTGAAAGATGTATATGCAGTAGAGAATATGCATTCACAAAGTGTTTTGTACATAATTATCTGAATTACAGTGTTCAGCACGCATTACACAATAACCTCTCAACAGAAAACGACAGTGGCAAAGTGAAATGCAAAGTCCTCATCTTGCAAATGAAAGGTGAATGGAGTGATATTCTCCTTTTTCAACTGTGGCAACTTTCTTGCATTATTTAAAAATAAAATTCAAAAAACCCCAACAACAGTAAGCCTTTCCAAAACAATGAAAGCAAACAAATCTATATTCTAACAGCTGTTTTCACCACTTTTACTAGTCTTCCCTTACAGTGCTACTTGCACATTGTAACACATCATATTCCACAGAAAGATTTTCAGTCACTTTGCACTAATAATGGCATGCAATGGAAAAAGAAAAGGATCTATGCAATATTAACGAAAAAAGTCTTCCTCTCCTGTCCTGTGCTACATTATGTCATAGAATAAGTTTCAAACATCAGAAAATATAAATGAAGGACCAAAATATAAACAGGCTATTAAACTGGTCCTACTTTCAAATTAATGGGCAGTTTTTATAAACTGAAGTTTTAAGGGACATTTTGTGAGAAATTATTAAAATCTTCAGTTAATTACAGTGTAATTATTTGTTCCAATCAACCTTTTTTTATGAAACAGTGCTTGAAAAACAGAGCTGCTATTTATTTAAATTGCTGTTTATACAGGTAACTGTAGCCTTAACCCAAGTGTTTTACTTCTGACCTTGACTCACTGCTTTTGTGTTGTTTTTTGTGTGTGCATTTTACTATCTGTGGTTTTGCATATACAATTTCTCTCTAGCTTTCTCTTAGGTCAAATGATCTATTTCTACTTTCTCTTATGACCCTGTTGCCCTCATACCTTCTGGCTCCATCTCAGCTACTCCCACAACAGGGTCAGATGAGGCTTTACATACAACGCAAATTTCAGTAATTTCAAGTGACTTGATAAAAGCTTCTTTCTTCTTGAAATCTGTCCTTCTCAATACATGAGAATACGTACATGAGGAATGGTGGCAGTGTACTGCAAAACTGGCAACACTTGACAGCATCAAATTGCAAATTAGGTGGGTTCCCAGCCTACTTGGAAGTAGAATCTGGACTCCAGTTGTATTTTCAGCTGCTTGGTCTATACATACAGTCTTACGAGACCATGAGAAAGGGTGGAAATGGAAAAAGACTTGATTGAGTACAGTTAAGTCTGTACATACAAGTCCATAGAGATCAAAGCTTATTGCACTTCAAGAGAGCTGAATGTGAGCCAGCTCCCCTACAGCCATATTCATACAGCACTGTCTCCTGGCAGCCCTTGCTACGTTGCATCTAAACTGCTTGTTTTAGTTCCAGCTTGGAAGTGCATGTTTACAGTGAATGTCAATTGTCCCCACTTTGGCTCGTATCACAGAGCTGGTTCTGATCCGAAGAAATGAGCTCCTGTCAGCTGAAACCAAAAGAGATGTGCTCCAGCCACTTGCAGGCATACAGTCCACATCAGATTGAAGTCAATCTGAACCAAACTGCCAGAACTCGTGTAGTATGTACACCCTCACCACCATTTCACTGAACAGGTCCACCCAACTGCACAAACTGCTAAGACCCACTGTCTATTAATTTCAGTATAGTTCAGTGCTGAGGAGACCAAAGTTTTCAGGCTAGAATTAGCTTGTGCCAGGCTAGTTAATAGATCTAGTTATCTGTAACCCTCAACTTGACAAGAGTCAGGTAAAAGACCAGGCTAACAGATCAGCAATGAAAATCAGTGAGGCTACAATTAAGAGCCTTAGCCTTGTCCTGAACGGATCCTAAGTAAGAATGAGGATAACTCAGTCTGATCCATTCTGAATCATCATCAAATATTTGGCACCTCTTCTTTATACTAACAAATTACGTTCTAATCCAGGAAAACCAAGTTGATGTTTTTGCTGTAGTTAATAGTTCACTACTTGCTACAAAACACTGTGATATGCTGTTAATACCATGCTAAATGAGAAATAGGCTACTACTGTTGCACACTGAAAGGCTACAGTTTCCAGAGCCAATTTTTTTTAATTTATTTATTCATGTTTGATAAAAAAAGAGCAGCCTTAGCTGTCTTACTCCTTTGGCTGAGTAAGCCCACTAAAATAATTTCAGGCAGAATTTATCTCAGTTGTAACTATTGTTTGAGCTACATCTGAACTTGTAACACATATGAATGGTTCCTTAATCATGTAGCATATGTTTGAATCATTGGTTCCCAGCTATGTCTGGGAACTGTTGCTGGTAATTGCTGTTGCTTATAATCAACTCCCAAGGCATGTTTGTAAGTAGATCCATACGAACAACAGGCCACAATTTCAAAAAATTTGTACTAAAAAAATGTACTTCTGAGCATGCGATGTGACAAAGGTTTGATGCTCTGTAAATATAAACCTTTAAAGTAAACAAAAAAATTACTTCTTGGACAGATCTAAATGACTTACCAAAACCAAAAATGTGTTCCAATATAGAATTACCAGTCTTCTAGAAAGAAGTACTTAATACAGCTGCAGTTACAGTGATACAGAAACATTCCTCTTGATTTAAACTTTGTCAACACTGTGAGGAGTTGTCAATGTAAACCTGATGTTTTCATTGGATAGTATAAACCCACCATGAGCAGGTTGGAAGGAAAGTGCTCAATAATATTAATATTTTTAATAAACAATATTAAATATGTTTGAAAAGGACTCATTTCTTCACACAGTACAATATATGTACAAAAAAAAACCAAAACAAAAAAGGTGCTATTTTAGAAGAAAGGAAGATCATTAATGTAGCTCAGTTATAAGAAAAGCAAGTAGCCCATGGTAGATAAAACATTAGCACTAAAACCAGGATAGAAAAAATGTCTAAGTGAAGGCTGCACATAGTGTGCTACAGATTTTTTGGCCATGTCCTCCTAAGCCATTCTGTACTGTGCTAGCAAATTGGTTTCTGAACCAGCTCTTACTTACCTTTCAGATTAATTGCTTCAAGTATGATAACATACTCTTGTCCTAAACAAATGTTTGAACTGAACATATTTGTAGATCTGACCCTTAAAATTGCTACTGCTGTAATTCATAGGAAGAAACAGAATGTACTGCTTCCAGAAAATTAGGATTTACTTTTTCCATTTATTCCTGTCACCCCAACAGTACCATATGTTCCTGGACTTTTGAGCAAGATGGGAGCTAATGCACCAAGAACCTTCTTAATGCAGTTACTAAAGCTTCTCAGTTATTGCAGTTACTAAAGTTTAACTGTTACCAGCACAAAGTAACAGTTAGTGGACATACCTGAAACTACAGAATCCTTTCCAATGGATGTTTCCAATACACAGTTCTCACTGCTGAAACTATCATTCGTATTTTCTTGCTGTTTCAGATTCTCCATTTCAGCATATCCTGGTTGGCTTTTAATTTCCGTTTCTTCATTTGTACTGCTTTTCATCCCATTTTGTCTATTCTCTCTTCCTAAAAACCAAATAGAAATTCTAAGGCACTATAAAACATTCAATTTCTTTTAGTGTGGAGCAAAGAAAACATAGAACTAACCTGTATCCATCATGCACATAATGACATAACATATGGTCTTGACTTAAACATTAGTTTGGAATTTTGACATTTTTATAAATATTTATTAAGGAAGTTGTTGGTCATAAATCTCACATATTTGTGGCCACTGTAAAGATCTGAAAATGGAACTTGTGGACTGGACCACATTTCCTACCTTCTCAGTTCCATTAGTCCTGTAAGTTCATACATAGATGTACCTTACAGCAGGACTTCAAAACTTGCCCATAAAACAGAAAAGCTAAGAGAGCTTTTACAAAATATTTTTCCTTCTTCCACTTCTTTGTCTTACTTCAAATAGGAAAATAATTTCCCTTTGACTTCTCCATTCTTTTTTTTTCTTTTTTACTCATGCAGAACTATGCATGCCCCAAAGGCAAAAAAATGCTGTTCAATAAATTATAAACATTTTTTACAAAAGCTGCATAAGACTGCATTTTAGGGTTTTCCTTATTCAGAACTCAGTTACTCTGCAATTAGAAATTAAATTTTTAAAAATTGTTAGATTTATTTTTTAAAAAAATAATTATAAAGTTCACAATTTCTATGTGTAGATGTCTGATAATAACATATTTTACTGTAACAAATCATTGAGGATCAACCTGGAGTGACAAAATGTAGCACCACCATTCTCCTTCCAAGATACCCACTGAACGTGTTCTTAGTGTTTTCCGTCTATGACCTTGTATCAGTGGATGCTACAAACACTTTACATATCTACACATGTACAGGACTATGTATGTGGAAGATTTCTTATCCTCTGCTAAAAGCCACACAGTTTATGCTTTACATACACAGTTTCTTCTAGGGCCTACATTACCCAAGATTACTGAGAACCTGTGGAATAAATGCATTCATTCAGTATTGCATCAAACAACTGAATTAAACGTAAGATTTACGCTATATGGTCTGCACTATACTGAAAATTCAAAAATGCAAAGTTTGAAAGAACTGGAAAAAAATTAAAATGTTAATAATTTGTATAATTGCTAAATATTTATTATTGTTTACCTTACTGATAGCGAATTAATGAAGACAAGAATTTAAGCCTGACAAGGCTGCAACACAAATCTAAAATTAAGATGGCAGTAACCGCTGAGCTATTCCCAGCATGCAACTTTCACTCAGAACTATCTTCTGAAGCTCTAACCTGGTTGGTCTTGTCCTGCAGACTGGAACACGCAATCACCTTTGAACTGCATGCTCAAATATGGCAGCTGCTTATCTGTCTGGCAGAAGACAGGTTGATTCCTGTCCTTGTCTGGAAGGGACATCTTCATGCAACTCTTATCACAATCTTAATGCATTGTCCCATATGCAGCAACTAAAAGTACAGAGACATAGTTCTAGTAAGCTCCTCAAGTGAGAAGGCTGAAGCTGCTAAATGGGAAATCTGTTTAAAAACTTTATAAAGTTTATAAAACTTTATAAAATCTTACAAAACATATGTGGAGCCTGGTAAAAAATGCAGGATAGGTTATTTGGGGCTGCTTCCTTTTTAATATTTTAGAATCCAGGGGAGCACTGGGATAATTTTACAGTATTATAATCATTGTACAGGCATAAAAAGTATTGCCAAAAACCTGTAACACATTTAGTTTCATTTCTGTAAGTAATCTCTTTACTAGTTTGTTATTTATAGTAAATTTTATACAATGTTTTGAGACTTATGTCTTATCCCCAAGAAGACATACTAGAGCGTACTTTAAAATGCTGCATATACATGTAAACCATTCTATAAAGGAAACACTAATCCCTGTGTTGAAGAAGAAATCCAGAAAAGGTTTGTTTTGTATGTTCAAATTAATCTTCATAATATTTTTTATGAATTATTATAAAAACACCATATTGAAAAACAATGGGTTACAGAAGGTAAGGATTCAGTTTAACTAAAACTACATACATATTATTGTAATTCTGGTATTGCTTAATAAGGATTTTTAGTGTTTAAGAATCTATCGAATAAGCTGTTAAATAACTCGATTTTGAAATCCCTAGACAAATGAAAACATTAGTCTCATCACAGTGAAATCAATACAGTGAGAACCCTGCATTGTTTCCTAGGTAACAGTACAAAAAACCAGAGGTATTAAACCCCCCATATTAATACTAGTTAAGTACCATGATTACCTCCTGTATTTCCGCTTAAATCATCTGCAAGGTCTCCATGTTGGGTTTCACGGAGAGCAACCAAAAAAGGTGAGAACCAATCTTTCTTCTGCACTATTCTGCTCAGTAGCTCCCTTGCACCATCTCTGTTCCCACGATTGTCAGTAACAGTCTGGATCTGGTGAAAATAAAAAACCCAAACCAATCCTGAGACAGACTTTGGGAGTAGTTCAGGAAAGTCAGTAAGAATAGTATAGGTACAAAAGTATTTCCCTATCATCATTAAAACATATTTAAAAATAGAGAGTGGGCCTGCCACTCATCAGAAGCGATTCACTGCAGTTTTGTCCAACCTCTTGTTTATCCCATATGGGTTTGGGCAGGACATATAAAACTTATGAGACCTGAAATTTAATTGGAGAGAGGTTGGTAGTACAGGATAATGGCTAATAACCACTATATAATAATTATTATTATTATCGTGGAATAATAATTGGTGTTCACACTGGTTTAGGGAATAGCCAACCTTGATTAAGACGTGATGTCATACTGTTTACCAGAGCTCAGACTTAATCTGTAACATGACCTCATACATATAAAATGGAACACTTCCCTTAAACTCCGTTTTCATCATCTCCATTACCACTTAAAGGTACAACAGCTAAGCCTAAGCCTCTACATAGTGGCTGCTGCCCTCAAAGAAGCTATGGAAATGTGTTGCAAGGCTGTCACGAGCAGAACTTGACATGTGACCACATGAGGAACAAAATGACCACCCCAAAAGCAAAGCAGCTAGAGACAGGTTTTCAGTCCTCAAGTGCAATTTTTTTGAGGCTGAAGAATGACCCATCCTGATACACAAGAAAATGGGCAGGCATAGCAGTGGGAACCCCTGACTGCGACTGAACGCTGAAAGGAAATACATGGGAAGTGGAAGTAGGGAGAGGTAAACAAAACGGAATATAGAAGCACATTAACCTAGGCACTGCTGGAGTTGAAACATGATTGTGACGGTAGTGAAGGGCTTAATACACATACCAGCAGCAAAAAGATGGCCTATGGGAACACATAGACCCCTTAGCAAGGAATGGAGCCTGTAACCTCCTAAAAGGACCCTGCCTCTGCCTGCTGCGTTACCCTCCGTTAGGGTGCAGCCGGCCCCTACCTGACAGTCACCAGACAAAATTACGTACATAACTGTCATTTAAATGAGATGGAGCATTAAACTACCTAAAAAGGGGATGCCAGAGCTCAGAGTGAAACTACGATGTAGGTCCACCCTTTGTTTGCCAGTTTCCCCCTTACTGCTATGGCAAGTATTATTTAATTTCTTCTTCTAACACTGTTTCAGGGTATCCATTTTTTTGCATTCCAAATAAATTTCACACCAGTCCAAGCAAGTAATTCTTACCCAAGTGGAGTAAACACTAGTACATGTTTTCATTAACGGTTAACACTTGCTCTTTCTTGTCAAACTGTAATTTCTGCTCAGCATCATTGTCTAGTACAATACATCTTAGTGAACCTATGGCAAAAAAGGGGGTGAAGGTCTTGCTTTATTTTAATTCAAGTATTCTCTAGGACTTTATAAGTCATTACTATTTCCTGGTATGGATCAGGGGCCAGAAGACAATGACTTTCTGAGGCCAAGGTCTGTGGTGAAATGATAAGTGACAGTAAAGCCAGCTGTATTCTTTCCACTTAGACATGAGCTTAGTCTAACCCTCTGTTTATGGCATTTTTCTTTCCCCGGTCCTTAGCTGGCATCCCACCTGTTGGCCCATTAGCAACAATCTTCATAGGCCTACTGGGAGCACCACTGCCCTTTTCCCCCAAGTTTTGAGTACGCCCCTTTATTTTTAGCACTTGCAAGACCATTTCTAGTTGTGACTTACTATCTGCCCCACAGCTCCGGGGGGTGTCCAGTGTCTGTGACACTGCCTGGGGCTCGGCCTAGCCAGAGGGCCACTTACCCGATCCAGGTCCTCATCCTGGAAGATGCCCTTCTGCAGGCACTTCTCGGCCACCTGCATGGTCTGCATTCTATCCACCAGCGTGCCGTGGAGCAGCTGCACCAAGTGCACGCAGAGGTCGTGGTCGGCCTCCTCGGCCGGCGACGGCAGGTGGCTGAGGCTGGGGTTCACGTAGCAGGCGGCCAGGCTGCAGCCGCCGTGCTCCAGCGCCTGCAGGAACTCGTGAAACCAGCCGCAACCGCGGGGGCCCCGCTCCACGGCCCGCAGCAGCTCCTCCGCCCCCGCCACCTCGCCCCGCTGCAGCGCGGCCGCCCGCACCTTCTCCCTCTCCTCCGCGCTCAGCGAGGGCAGCTGGTCCAGCACCGGCTGCACCTGGATGAACTGCTTCAGCCGCGGCCTGAAGCAGGAGATGAGGTAGAGGAACCGCTCGTCCCGGGACTCCCCTGCCATGGCCGCGCTGGCGGCGCCGGGACTCCGGGCCGCGCCCGCTGCCGCTGGAGGCGGGTGGTGGGCGCGGGGAGCTGCGGGGGCGGCCGAGGCAGCCCAGCCGCCGCGGCGCCGGGGGGCTCGGGGGGTGGTGGTGGTGGTGGTGGTGTCCGGCTGGGTGTCAGCGAGGAGCGCGTCCTCCGCTCCGGGGTCCTTTGGGCAGCCGCCACCCGGCCGGCCCCGCTTTATCCCGGGCCCAGCGCCGCTTTCGGTTTCGTTTGCGAGTTCGGTGCGTGACGGCGCGGCCCGCCGGGGCGGGGCAGCACTGGGGGAGGGGCGGGGGGCCGCATCCGGCACCTCGAGGCGGGGTGCGACGCGGTGTTAGTCCTGAATACTTGAAAGGAAACCTGTAACAAGAACAATGAGTTTAAAAACCCAAACGTAAACCGAAGCGTACCCTTCCGTGTCCAGCTCACGGGTGTCTCGGGCCGGTCACTGCTGCGTCAGGGTTTCCTGCCTGGGGGCTTCCCAGGCGGGCAGCGATGGCACTTCGGTGCGGCACCCCGGGCGGCCGGGGCGGGCCGACACTCGCAGGGTAAACCTTTTTGCAGAACACAGACCCACAAAAGGCCATCAGGGAAGTAAAGCTGATTTGCATGTTGTAATGGTTTGCTTTGGGCATGTCTTAAAGGTGGATTTTTTTTTGCTTTTTCTCTTTTTTTTTTTTTTTTTTTTTAGTTTGAAGAACTGCACCTTGCATACAGAGGAAGAGGCTATGATGCGTGATAAACTTCCAAGGGGAATTGTATAAGCTGAGATTGTTGGAACAGTCTATCCCTGAGATGCGGTTTCACCCATACGGTGCATGTCACCGAGCCTCAGAAGGTTTCCATCATGGAGTTTTAGGGAACCTCAGTGTGATTCTGGTGATCCTTGACTCAATTTCATGTTTTGTAGGAAAATGATAGGAGCAGATAGGATCTGGATTAATGTGTTCCGTTTTGGTCCTGAACAGTTCAAGAGAGTGAAAAACTGGAGAGGGTCCAGCAGAGGGCCAGCACGATGGTTACAGGATTGGAGAGTATGGCACATGTTTGAAGGAGCTGGGTTTATTCAGCCTAAAGAAAAGAAGGCTCAGGGGAAAGCCAGCCAGTTTTCCAACTCCCAAAAGTTGGATCCCTCTTCACAGGGGTACACAGGACAAGGAACAATTTTTTTCAGGGGAAATTATGTCCAAGTATAAGAAAAAATACGCTCCACTGTAAAAACAATCAGACACTGGAATATATTGCCCAGAGCAGTAGTGGAGGTTTTCTCAGTATTCAAGTCTTGGCTTGACAGGGCCCTTGATTTAATGCCTTGCTCTTAAAGAGAACCAGGTATCTCCAGAGATCCTTTCCCAGCCTGAAATTTCCTTTCATTCAAATCACACCCTCAGCTCCTTGTCATGCTGAGATGTGCTACAGCATTCTGCTTTCAGTGGAGCTTCCTTCAGTTGGAGGCTTCTTCTGTAGAAGAATTTAATTTGTTTTACTTTCATTTCATTGTTGTACTTTCTGCTTATTTCAGGTTTCACTTTTATTTCATTACTTTATTACTGCTTTATGCAAGTTTCTTTTCAAAGATCTGACTGCTTTTTTCCCCTCCTACTTTTCCTTTTGTCTTCAGTACATCATTTGGATGACACATCAGTCTTTCCTGTAAGGCCTCGGGAGCTTGCAGGAGTTCCTCAGGTGTGGTGCATGTGTAGGCAGCTTTATGTTTGCTTGGTTTCCAGTGGTAGTAAATCAGGCCCAGCGTGTTCATACTAAACAATCCTTTACAGGTTCAAAGACTTTGCAGACATTAAAAGGACACTTGTCACTCATGGAGGGGGTACAAAACCCACTGCTTGGTTATTCTAGCTACTACTAGGTTGCACACGATTGCTGAGTGCCTCCTCTACCCACCGATGATGCAAATATTCTGGCTTTCCTGTTACAGATCTGCTAATAAGTTAGAATTAATTGACTTTATTTGATTTTATAAAATCATTTGGAATAAGAAATATATTTTAATGAAACTTGTAGTTGCACAGCAAAAGCTGCTATGAAATCCTTTGTACAGCCCTGTACCAAGGCCAGAAGAATGGGCTAGAATCATTGTTTAAAACTTAGGTAACAAATTTGGGATTTTACAGATCTCTTTGTATTTGACTAGTCTTCTGTATGTAGGAAGTGTATTGAAATGTCAGAATATAGAATTAATGGGAACTGGGAAGAGTCGACTGGAACAACTTGTAGTTACCTGCTAAGAAACTGTGAACTTTAGTAAAAGGTAATTTTGGCAGGGGGAGATCGCGACACTGACTCATATACCACCTACCCAAATCGTACCCCAGACCCATTTCTGGACCTTTCTAACCTTTACTGCACAGAATCGGATATGGGAGGAGAGTATGTTAATGATTTTTGGGAAATAGTATGAATATGCATGAATACTTAATGAATACACACGAATAAGTTCTATATATGGTGTATGATTTTGAAACTTGGTGTGCGTTGATCGTGAGAGGACTCACTCAGGCACCCGGCCGTTAATAAAGAAGTGTCTGCTTATCTGCATCACACTGGTGTTGATAAGTTCCTCATTCCGAGATTTCGGTGACACTCCCGCTCTCCTCCAGCTAGGTACTTACACCCCTTGCAAAACGAGTGACTTTCAAACCCCTCTGTTCCACGCGTGGCTCCAGTTAAACGACGGGATTCACAGGCCGGGGCGAGGCAGATGCACGGGCCCTCCCACGGGGGCGGCCGTGCCGCGGGGCTGCCCGGTGCCGCCTCCCCGCCCCGCTCGGGAGCAGCGCGCGCCTACAGCTCATCGGGGCGGCTCAGCCGCACTCGGCGCGGGTGTCGCAGCGCCCGCAGGGGTGACGCGTCGGGTCACCAGCACCACGGGGCAGCGGCCGCCGCTGGCGGGGCCCGAGGCCACGGGAGCGCCTGAGGCAGCGCCTGAGGCAGCGCAGCGGCCCCGCCCCCGCCCGGGGTTCGGCGGGCCAATGGCGGGACGGGGCGGCCCGCGCGCGGACGGCGCCGGGGCGGGGCTCGTCGCGGCTCTCCGCGCCCGCTGGGGGGCGCTGCGGCCGCCCCTGTGTGCCGCGCACAAGGTGCGCCTTCCCGGGGCCCGCGGCGCCCGGCGCCCTCACCCGCCGGAGCGGTGAGGCGGGGGTGCCCGGGGGCGGGCGGTCGCAGGGCTGGAGCCGGTGGGTGGCGCAGGCGCCGTGCGCTGGGCGCAGCCCACCCGAAGGAGCCGTGAGCCGCTGCCCTCGGGGCTGCCCGGAGCGCGGATCCCGGCTCGGGGGCGGCCGTGGCTGCATCGTGCGTGGTGCTGCTTGTGCCCGGTGGCGCCGCTGCGGCGGGAAGAGGAAAGATTGTAGGAATCGGATGCTGTTCGCATTCCGCGCCCTTGAGCAAAAGGCAAGGTGTTCAGGGGCTTTTGGTTGCTGCGTAAGAGATGAAAATATTTTGCTAAATTGTTAAGCTCCCTGATGCAAATACAGGCATTACAGAGGCTTTTTGCTGAGGTCTCATGGCACTGATGTTCAGCAGCTTCCCTGCTGCTTGAGCGTACCCAACCTCTGCGTGCTTCTGCTCTGTCACTGTTTGTTACATTTAAGTAATTAAATATTGACACTGTGTTTGAGGATCCTTGTATGCTCCTTTGAAATTGCCTCACCATGCTGTAGCTGAAAATTACCCCTGTTGTGAAACTGGCGCAGGTGATGCTGGTGGCAGTTGGGGCTTGTTGGGCTTCGCTTGTTTCAGGACTGCAGACCTGAGACTGCGGTGCCACCGGGACTGTGGCTGGGATGTCACCGGGATCAGTGGTTGGGATGTCACTGGGATCTGTGCTCTACAGGAGCCCTTTGCCGCTGTGTAAAGGAGTAATGCTGGCAACTTGGAACAAAAAACACACTTCTCTCTTTTTTTTTGCGAAGACTTTCTGATCTAACTACTTCAGTGTAACATTTATTGTTCCAAGGCCATGGGTTGCCTTTTCTGTCACTTCTTGGTTGCTGTAAGCGGGATGTTCCTCTCAGGTGGTTGTATGGCTTGACAAGCCTTGCATTATTGTAACTGGAAAACTTCAACTCTGTGATTGTATTTTATTTTTCTTAGTCACTTAAATGCTTGGGTAAAACAACCCATGTTTAAATATAGGTAAATTAAGCTTTACTTTGCCGTTATAAGTGAGGGCACAGTAAAATATATAACCCGCTTGTAAAATTGTAGTTCTCAGATACTCAAAGTCACTTCAAATTGTAGGTGGCCCAGCCTGAAGAAGGGAGCTCCTGCCACCAGTTGTGGTACCTGCATGAAAAGGAAATACTTGGAAATCCTGGCATAAATAAATGACTGAATAAACAGTTTAACACTGAAAAGGAAAGACTGAACTGATAGCAAATGCAGGGAAAATTAGATGATTAGAGCTTAATGTTGAGAACTACATTAAAAAAAAATGATCAAGGGTATCTGAAGTAATGACTACAGTGTCCTGCAGGCACTGTCACTAATGCCCATAAGGTATCTGTTTAAGAGTAAAACCACCTCTACCCCCAAACTCCCAAAGCAAAACTAAATCTAGCACTATAATAGTAACTTTTTTCTTTTTTTTTTTTTTTGGTCTTAGTTTCCTTGGTAGTGCAGTTAAAGGCATGTGGAACTGTTTCTGGAGTTGTGCTATTCTGGTTTGTCACCAAATGTTATCGAAAATCCTTTAAATGGAGGAAATCTAGAAATAAATCCAGTTGTAGGATTGAGTCTGAAATTGATTTATTTTTTTGAATATACAGTTCAACAGGTATTTCTTAATCATGCATAAGGTACATTTTCTTTGTAAAATTGAAGTACTACATGCTATCAAGGTGAAGATACTGATATATTTTCCTTTTTTATTTTTTTTTCTCCCAACATATTGTGGTTATAGATGCCTGGGATTCCAGTGACAGTGGGACAGGCAGCGCCAGGAGCAGTACCAAATATGCCTGATGGTGCATGCTGTGGGTGTTCTGTGTATGCTGGTACTTACTCCGTTGCTGCTGACCCCGTGTTGACTTCAGTGCTGTTGTGGGATGGGTATATATGAACAATATAACTATATAATCAGCTGTGTACAACCCTAGTAAAGTTTCATTTCATGGCCCCCCAGCCCCGCCCCCCCCCCCTCCCCCCCCAGTAGAAGTACCTTAACATAGTGTTCCCAGTGATAAATCATTTTTCTTCAGGTAAAATGTAGTTTTCAACTGTAATTGTAATTATAGCTGACAGCAGGGTTTACAGTACTACAGACTTGATAGATGTGCGGCTGTTTAATAAGATATTATTAACCAAAATATGTTGGCAGTTCACAGTCAGATTCTCACTGCCATTTCGAAATAATAGTTCTTCTTTAGGTTCACTGTACCTTAAAAGCCAGTTGTGAAACTTTGGAGACTGGGATTTTGATTAACTTTGTTCTGTACCGCATACGGAACTTGGACAGGAAAGTATAATGCAGACTGAAGACTGGAGTCTTCAGAATGGTTGATGCATGGTTTGCAAGGTATTTCTTCTGGCACGAGGCCCTAAATCTGACATTTATGTTCTTTAAGATCATAGAATTTAGAGTGGAGGGCAGGCTTATAAATGTTGTGAGACTAAACTTATTTTTTTGTAGATATGTATGGGATGCAACATGGTCTTTTTGAAAAAGGAAGTATTAAGTACTGTAGTTATTTTTATAATGTTGTTAATGGATAGTGATGGGAGCTTTTGTATTCCAAGGTCTGCATTAGCATTCATGTGATTTACAGACAGGAATATGATCACTGCAATTTCATGTGTGGGAGTAATAGTCAGGGAATTCAGTAGTTCAGTATGGGGAAAAAGACCAATGGAAGGTGGCAAGGCTTCACAGAGGTCCTGTGTGCAGCTGCATGGGCTACTAGATGGTTCTGTCTCTGTGGAGCTGACATGCGCTTTCCAAGAACGTGGGTTTGCAGAAGCAATGTATTGAAAGATCTCCAGTGACAGGTAAGCAACTTTTTTTAGATGAGGGGCTTCTTTTTTTCTCTTTGTGTTTTAAATTGTATAGGCTGTGGACCGCAGTGCTGCTCTCTCTGCTTCATATCTCCGCACCACGTGAGGAACAGGAGGAGATTTGATGGACAAAGGGAAAAGCATCTATTAATTATTTCAAAGTGGAAATGCTGACAATGTGGATACTAAGCATTGAAAACAAAGGTGTTGTAATTTTAATCAACTTGCTGATTATCTTCATATGTAAATTCTACATTAGGAAGTGCTATAACTTTGATAGAGTTTTTGAATATGTTTAATGGATGTTTAATTAACTGTTTACCTTCTCACTGCCATTGATGTGCTTTAAACAGAGAATGCTGCTTACTGCTTCAGTTCAGGTCAGGTGCTCTTCCTTATGGTGACTATTTAACAATGTAAGAATGTTTTAGGTATCGCTACAGGTAATCTAATGCATTGAAAATCAATGATTTTTTTACAAGTTAAATGTGAATTGTCAACTGTGACAAAAGCATGCATTTGTTCTGCAGGATGAAGAAGTAAATGCTGGAAAACTGCAGAGATATCTAATGTAGTCTGGAATCGGTGGAACCTATTATTGTAAAATACCGAGTGTTTTGCTATGGCAGCCAGGCAGGTGTAGCTGCCTATTAAAGAGAGGTTATGACCACTGCCTTGCCTTCTGAGGTGCAAAATCCAGAAGACTGGGCTTTTATGCCTAATCAAATTCTGTCACCCTTCAAAATTAAATTATGATGTTTAGGAGGCTACGTCAAGATAGTTAGTTAAAGTATCGGTTGGTTCTGTAGTAGACAGACTAAATTAAAACATGTTTTTATTATTTATTTTTTTAAATTATTTATTTTAGTTTCATATTTTTTTTTGTTTCTTTTAAAAATTGATTTAAAAAATGAATTCATAGTCACTGTCGCTGCTGAAACTAATTATTAAAAATAATACTAATGACAACTTCTGATTCCTTTTTTTTTAATTACCCTTTCAGCATTCAGGTTAGAAACTTGCAGAGTTATGATATCCATGTAGGATATACCCTTGTACATATTAGGCCTTCAGTTGAATCTTGGTGTTGCTTTGTATCTGTTCTTGATGATAAGAAATTTGAATTTTTAATTCTCTTAAAATGCTAACTTTTAATACTAGTTTTCTTTGAGCACGTACAATGGGGTTTAGATATTGGTTATGGAGGTGTATTATTTGTGTAACTGCTTATTTGATTTGCACTTTGCAATTTTACAGAGTGGCTTTGTTGATGTGAAGCTGACCATGAGCAGTATGAGCATTAGAAACTGGAGCTTCCATTAAGCTTTCACAGTTTCTTGAAAGGAAAATTAAGATAAAGGTATGGTCATCATTCCTGAAGGTGTGTTTAGCTTAATGCATGCAACTGTAACAAAATCATCAAAATATCTGTAAAAATCATTTACCTTAGTATTAACATATAATTCAATTTGCATCTTAATATTGAAAGCAAAATTCTTTACTTGATATCCACTGCTCTTCTATTGTGCTGCAGGTTATTACTGTGAATAGTCCTGCTAGTTAGTGGTGTCACTACTTCATTGCTATGCAAAGTTAGTTACCAGTAGGATGCAGATAGTAAGGTGTGAACTGTTCAGCTGACTAAATAATTTTTGGATGTGCTCAAAATAAGACTATGAAATGAGATTGAGGAATCAGTTTTGTTGCTAAAAATCCAAAAGCAGAAACATACTTGACTATCTCTTCAGTTCTGTGAGTGCTGTTCATCTAGTAGATAAGTTATTTCTGGTATTTATACTTATGGATCCTTTGACCTGTCAGGATGGAAGTAGGTCATTCCTCTTGAATCTCACTGATGGTTAGTGTAACTGTACTTGTCACACTTCCAAAATCTCTAAACTGACTTGCCTATTACTTCCTCTTTTAGTTCTTGCAGTGCACCATGGCGTTCTGAGTGCTGAACTGCTGGAGGAAAAGAGGATCACCGACCTGTCAAAGTTCATGTTTGGAAGAACTGCTGTGGATGGAAGCTGTTGTAGTTTTTAACCTTCCCACTTGATAAGACAATGCACTCTGAATGAATACTTCAATTTTTAAGGGCACAATTCACAGAAATAAATATTTTTTGCATGTTACCATATTTAGAAGCTTTTTCTTTTCTTTTTTTTTTTTTTTTAAATCTGTACATGTATCGTTCCAGACATGTAAATTTCTTTCAAGAGCTTAGCATAAAGGAAAAGCTTATGGTCACACATAATAGGTTGTGCCTTATAAATGGGTAGCTTGCCTACACAAATAAAACATCAGATGCCTTAAATGCTATATACATTGTTTTCATTAGTAACAACATACGTTCAGATGACATACTCTGAAAAATTCTGCTGGTTTGGAGAAACTAGATCAGTGGATTCCATTAAAAACCCCAAATGTTCTAGGTAAAACTTCCTTACTGCCCCAGCTTGTTGCAGTACAATGTGGTTCTTTTTGTGAGGCAAGCTCAGATAATATTATTTGAATACCGCTGGAATGGCTTTCAGCTGATTGCATTTTTTTAAATTTCACCTAAGGTTCTTCCCCAGGGGAATCTGCAGGTGTGGTGTTCTGTTTTTTGTGTGTGGTTTTTTTGTTTGTTTTCTTTTTATATTTTTAATTTCCTTTTTAAGAGCTCAGTTTGTCGCACAAGTTTTCAATGGCTGTTCATCTGGGTCAGTAAAATCACTTGCTGAATAGGTCTTACGTGATAAACCCATTCCATGATTCACTATAAAATCTCTAAAAGAAAATGATTCAAGCAAAGAAGTGTCTGACTTGATGATAGATATTTAGACAGCACTTTTGATCAAAATATTTTGTGAAAACTTGCGCATCAATGGAGAGAAATGACCAGCTTTATTACCCAGATTTATCTTAGGATTTACTAACCAGAAGTTATCTTAGATTTTTCAGTTCCTTAGTCAGTGAAGTTAGAAGGAGTAGACATGGATATAACTTCCAGCTCTGCTTGAGGGATGGAGGTCAAAATGATACGTGGAGATTGCTGTCTGTGTGTGATTTTCCAAAAAGCTCTAATTTTGTGTCTCTGTTCTGTTCTGGCTTCAAGCCAGTGAGTGGTGTCCTGTGTAATCCAGTGCATTTACGTTTATTCCCATGGTGCTATGAGTATAATAAATGCATTTTTTTCCCCCCCTCAATGTTTTGGTATAGATCCTTTTTGAAACCCTGTTAGTGATTGCATTTTAGTAACTAAATTCAAGTCAACCACAAATGAAATGTTCACATCCTGTTTCTTATGACTGAAATAAGTGCATTGCCTTTATTTGTGCATATTTAGATTTCTTGCAAATACATTTTCATGTTGATATAAAATACTGAATATGTGAAGTGTACAAGTGCTTTTATTTGTACAGTAAAACATTTTCCAAGAGATCTTTTCTGAAAGGAAAATAGTAACTTACTTTAGCCACATCATTATACAAAAAACTGTTATACAAACAGGATTTGCTAGAGCTCATAGTAGTGAAGTATATATCTAGACTAAATTTCCAAAACTTCCTTTTGTCTTTCCAACTTTGTCATAAAGTTTCAGTATAGAAAATGTAAATAATGCATAAAAGGGGCAAGTACTTCCTGTGGGAGGCTTTAATTTGGTCCATCTAATTTCCATTTCAAAGAGAATAGCCATATTCTGCATTCATTAATAATCAAATAACTTCCCAAGCGCGTATTCAAAAAACTCCAAATAGCTAGATGAAGAAAAATGTTTCTTCATTAATAATGCAGCTCTATCTACTACTCATACATAAAGATACAGTGAGGAAAAAAGTAAGCTTGACATAGCAGTGCCTTCATGCAGTTACAGACTCTGGGACATGCTCCTTTAGTAGCATTGATAAAACCCAGCGTTGTCTTGATTTTCATATGCCATCTATTCTGTGGATCTGGTTTGGTTTTTTTCCCATTAAGCTATTTGCTGGTTAGCTTCTAATATACTGTTTTTCAAGTGTAGAAAAAAAAGATGTATAGATTAGATGGTAGTATATAAGTGACACCAGGACTGCTGTATAAGTACATATCATTCCTAATAAAACTGAAGAAAATGTTAGGTTCAGAGTAATCACGCTAATGGACCTTCCACATCCTCTTTTTATTCCAAGTAAGAAAGAAGCTACTTAAAGATTATTTCTGTGTCTGGACAGCTGTTGAAAATATGCCAATAGCTGCAAACCAAATGTGTCTCCAATCTGAATCAATTTTACAATTTGCCAGTATTTTCATTAAAAATTTGATGTTAAATTTAGAAGTGAGACTAGGTCCCTTGCTGTTTGTGCACAGCTGCCAGATACTACAGATCAAACAAGTGCTTTCCCCTGTATTTTAGTGGGGTTTGCATTTATGATAATGAGGTAAGTGTAATGTAACAGGGAGCATCGAGGTTGCATTTTCATTTGTGTGCAAAAGAAGAGGGGGAAAAAGTTGCCACCCCGCTCTTTACTAACTTTACTAAATGCATGACTGCAACCATTTGGAACAGCTGCAAGTAATGGTGTGGGTTTGAATAAGGTATCAGAGATTACAGCTTAAAACCAAACCAAAATTAAAAAAAACAACTGAAAATCAAAAAACACCAAACTGACAAGCTAGTACCTTCAGCACACAGACCTTGCTTATCAGACCCATTTTAATTCACTTTATAGTTGCTCTTGTTAGTGAATATAGTACAGGCACCAGGTCAGCGTTTCCTGCTTTGTTGGCTGCTGTCCTTAGTGCCGGAGTGTTGGCTCATACCATGTCTGGAACCTGTGTTTGTAAAGAAGAGGAGGGCAGCTGTCTCTTTGACTTGAGCAGAATTCACCTGGACTTGGCCAAGAATAATTTGACAGCCATTTCCTACAAGCAAAGTGCATTACTCTGCAACAGGAGTAGTGCAGCGCGTGTACAGGCTGTGTGGTAGCAGGGCATGGTGAAGCATTGCTTCCTTCTCAGAAGGGCTCAGTGCTGCGGGTGCTGAGCCGCAGCAGTCTCTGTGAAAGAGAAGATTAAACCCTGAGAAACTTCTGAGAAGGATTAGGATGTTAAAAAGACAGTAATTTTTTATATCTACTGTTTATTTCTGGCTATGAGGCTTATGCTTGAGCTCTTGTGGATATCCTACATTTTGTTAAAAACTTTTAAAATAGCTTGGTTTCATGTAGGTTGAAGAACTGTTAAAAGAATAGATTTACCCTGTTCTAGAAGCCTGTCTGAATGAAAAAAACTCAAAACCTGGTTTCATTGAGCAGAACAGACTTTTCTGCTGCATGTATCAGCATTTGATGTTAGTTTAACTATGCAGGCTTTTTTTTTTTTTTTTTTTTTTTTAACCTTGAATAACTAGAAAGCACAAATCATGCTTGGAGTGACCATAGATGAAGTTAATCTAACAGTTTTTTCCAAAGACAACTGTCTTACAATAGCTTTGCTGTTCCTAGAAACAGTGAGTTTGATTTGAAGCGGCAGCTTTCAGTTTTTTGGGTTTTGATCAGTTAAATCTTTGCTATTGAGAAATTAATTGTGCCTAATATCTTAACTAACAAAACGCAGCACAACTTCACATATAACAGTCAGAAGATACTAAAATTGTGTACAATGCCAGCATAATTAATAATGCTTTTTCAAAAAAGACTGTCTGTTCATTTCCTTCATTTCTCTCATTGTCAAAATTGTAATGGATTTTAGTCAATTCCAGGTGACTCAATATAATTATATTGCTCTACAGGAACTAGGAAATCTGGGAACTGGCATTTTAGAAGCTGTTTGTTTTTGCTGTGACAAAATACCATCAATCTGAGATTCTGAAAAATGTAAGAGGGAGGAAAATGACGTCTATCATACTACCCCCAAAATGTAAAAAGTATTTAACAACAGTTATTTAATGTTGGCAATGTTCCACATTGCTATGTGTTATTTCTCGGAACAACTAGCGTGGAATGTATTACACTTGTGGTGCATTTGAGGAGTCTGTGCAGATATTTTGGTGGAGAAAAATTCTTAGGTTTTCTTTATTAAAGTCAATTTTTGCAGTCTCTCAGTGATATTGAAAATGCCACTATACTATTGAAGCCACATAATTTCTGTATGTAAATACAGAGAGCCTGTAGATGAATGGGGAGGAGGTGCCCACTAGATCCAATTCTTAATCTGAGGAAAAAATACGATAACGTGTAACTGCTGGGTCCATTGGAATTAACCCAAGAGATGAAGAGTCCAACCTTAAATACTAGCGTAGACACCTGTTTGCAGTGTGAGACTATTTAAGAGAAGACTATAGAAACACCAAAGCTGCTAATCTGCACGTGTGATGTTACACCCCACTTTCATGTGAGGAACCATGCCTTCCGCTGCACTGCTGGTGCAGCCTCCCAGGACTGTTTGTGCCCAGGTTAGCTTGGCAGCTCCCAGATGGGAGGACAGACACACAATTTGTCTGTGGGCAAAACTCATGTTGCTTCACCTGAACAGGCAGCCAGAGGCCATACGAAGCAGTGCTTTGCAGCATTTTGTGTATTTGGTGGGTCACGCAGATGCTCTGATGAGTGACCTGTGCTCACCAGAGAGAGGAGATTGCTAGGGCACAATTCCTGCAGCAGGAAAAGGGAAGATGGAGTCATCCATGGGCGGCCACTGTGAGATGGGAGGCCAGAAAACGTGCGTTTGGGGAGTGAACAGTGTGGGAACGCGAAAGGAAAGATGTGCACTTGGTCACATGCTTCCTGGAAACAGCAGAATGAAGTAGGTCAAGACACTGACTTATCTGTATTACTGTGAATTTGTGCATGTACATGAACATGTAGGTGCAGGTTGCTGCACGGTTTAAATATCGAAAAGCATCTAATCTGAGCAAAATCTATTGTTTGCTTTGAACACTGAACTAGACCCATAGCTGGTGGAAGCTAACGAACTTCATGAAGAGCTCTGCTGATTTGTACTGTCTCACCTCTTATATTTGGAGTGATTATCCCAATTGCTTTGATACTTCAGCTATATCAGCTGTTCTTGAATTTCTAGGATACTTCTCTGTATCTACAGCTTATAATTGATAGGTATGTTTAGTCACAAGTTTTAAATGTGAATAGCCAAGATGAGCATTACTAAGCTCAAGCAAGACGAGAACTTATCTCCCAAAGTCCTGAAAGCCTCTGTGGATATGTTGCAGCTGTGTTTTGTGATGTGTGGGTACACAACCCCTACGTTTTCCCAGATTGATTTGGATAACACAGACCCATTTCTATTAAGCCAAAAACCGACTGGGCTTAAAGGGAGCCGTGCCCCCCCCAAAAAAAACCAAAATGAGAGACAATTTTTGCTGTTTAAAAAATTAATGCATTTCAAAAAACATTGATTTGTACCTGTCTTTGGAAGAAGAAAGCTTGAAGCAGTGGATCTTCATGCGCTTCAGTGTACGTCAACAAGAAAAGAAGGTATCTGAGAAGGCAGATCTTTCTGTGGCAGGGAAGGGGCAGTTAGAGTATTGCCAGATATGCTGTCATCTTTCACGTTTTGTGTCTTCATTCATTGGCAAATGTCTAGGGAGCTTAGAATCTCCATAACTTCACAAAGTCTTATCTTAGTTGCCCCCATTTGAGATTTTTCTTCTTGACAAATACAGATGAAGAGAAGGGAAGGAACAAAGCCTCTCTGAGCCAGGAAAAGGAGAAAGAGATGGAGCTTTTCCTTCACTTGGCCTAATTGAAATAGTTGTTGCTTTTCTTCTTCACCAATACTCCTTCCCCAGTCCACCTGTTTTGCTTAGTCTCTTTGCAGTAATGTGAAATACGAAGTGATGAAATTGGACAACAGGCATTTTGTAAAGCAATGCTCATGCATTATACTTTTAAAATTAATTTTATTTTTAATTTATACCAGACTTTTTTAAATGTAGCATAACCACAAATACTTTTTTAGAAAATGTGCTACCTTGTTCTTTGTAACAGACAATATTAGTTACTAGACTGAGATAGAGCAGAAATTGTTAATGCTTGCTACTTAAAAAAAAAAATAAAAGCAGAAGCTATTTCACTTTGTTACGCGGCACTCCTGTTTCAATGGAGTTTATCCAGGTAAAGATTCTGACTGGCCCAATGATGCTGTTACCTAGGACCTGATCCTGCAAGGCACTAAGCAGTGCAGACCTCCTGCCATCATGGTAGAAGAAAGAACAGTCAGCCTGTTGTAGCATTTGGACCTCTCAGCAATCAACAGTAGCATGAGGCAGAAGAAAATTTGATCTTGTGTGGGAAGGGTTGGTTTCTCTTTGCACTTACAAAGGTATTCAGTTAATTAATCTTTGTATCTTTATATGCAAATGTAAAGCAGAGCCTTGCTTAGCAGCTCAACACTCACACTAATTTTAAATGAGAGAAGATTCAGCCACCTTGGGTTTATCTGCTGGCAGTGTATGACTAAAGCTGTTGTGCATCATTCTAACCCCAACATACTACATATATATATATATATATATATATATATGTGTGTGTGTGTGTGTGTGTGTGTGTATAAAATCTATTAATGTGAGGTTTTACCACTATTGCATTACCCTGTAGCACTGGTTTAGAACAGAGGGTTTAGTTTGTTTTTAGTTAATATTTTACTGCTCCCCCACTAACTGGGTTACATGCTTTTCTGAAACCAGTTCTCTTCCTAGAGGAATTTCACATTAAAGCTTTAAGATTAGAAAATCATGTGAACATTTTTAAATATTTAAAAACAGTAATAAAAATGTCAGTTTCTTCTAAAATAAACACAACATTGGAAGCAGAATAATATTTTAATAAAATTAAATCTAAGTATTCACAAAGCATTATGCACATACAGTACATACTGTATTTAAAGCCTACAGACCTTAAATCATTTTATTCTAATGTAGTCAGCTTTAGACACAAGCTAAGCTTACTCGTTTTGTAATAAGAAAGTTTACAATTGTTCCTGAAAGTGATTTTACATATATACATATATATATATCTATCTATATATATATATCTATACTCCTACATGTAAGCGTAGGTATATACACACACTTGTGTGTATGTGTGTATATAAATACATACACACATACATACACACATATGTACATATATAAAATACACACATGCACACATACAGGAATGTGTGCGTGGTGTGTGTGTGTGTCTACATACATATGTGCCCTATCTAGGATCATTGTAGAGGGGCCAGTCAGTAAAAACAGATAACTGCAAACAACCATCCTAATAATTATAGAACAAAAATGTGTAAAGTATTTTTTAATTAAACAGGTTGTTAATAATTTGTATTGAACAAAAGGAACACAGTCTTCTGTATTATATAGAAATCAGATTTATTGCATTTGATTATGTTTGTGTGACAGATGAAGGGTGCCTGCCTGCTCATGACAGCTAACGTCCATGATGCAATTTTTATTTTTTTTTTAAAGTAGTGGAAACAAATTATTTATTTAATGCAGTTTTGTGGATGCAACCTATGGTGATACTTTCCACCATGTGGCAGTTTTCCTGCCTGTTAAAATACTGCCCTACTTCAGCTGGTTTAGAAGGAGGCTGGTTTCTCTGTCCGAATTGTTTCAAATCCAAAAGACTTGGTTACCTTATTCTTTCTCTAGATTCAGAATCATTGTGATTTATCATAAAATGCTCACTACAAGAAAGATAAATCAATTTTCAAAAGTGAGCTAGAAGATTTCACTTGAATTTTGGCTTGGTCAGGTAGGAGTTTTTTCTATGTCAATTATCGTTATTGGTCTCCTTTTTGCTCTGGAGACATATCCACAATAAAATACTATTTCCATGACAGTAGTAAATGGGTAAATGGTAATCTCCATGCAACGTTAACTGTAATTTCAGAACATGCATGTTTTTTTAAAAAAATAAAAATATAAGGTGCCTTGAGAATGCTGGCAGTTTTACATTTGGAACATACAGTTAGTGTGTGTGTGTGTATATATATATATTTACATTAGAACTGCTCAACTTTACCTTACAAGCTTCATATTTAGGAAAATATACAGTACTTTTGCATATAATGGTATATTCCTTGTAGCCCCTGAGTCAAGTATAGAGTTTTAAATACAAAAAAAGGGAAATTCAGCCATTAAAAGCACTTACATTTTTATGTGAAGTAATAGTATAAAAGTATTATTTCCCAGGAAGACCGGGATCAGAAACATGCCTATGAAGACTCAAGATTCCTACAGTGCTTAGTGAAGGTTCTGGCAAGGAAGGGTGCCGAACAGGCTGGAGATAAGTTTTACAACGCTGTGGGGGACACTCTACAGACTGGTCACTTTCTTGATCTAAAAAAGAAGCCAGGTTGTCTTCTGAGGCTGTGTTAAGATGCACTCCACTTGAGAGGGATTCTTTGGATTTAAGTTTTGATTTTTCAAGGTCTAGAAATTCAGGACACTGGAAGGGAGGAGAAGAAACAAGATGGTAAATAATTAAATTTTTCTCTTCCAGACTCTTGCTCTGCCCAAAATTAGCACATTCAGATAGCTGCTGGAAAATTTTGTTTGAAAATTAAGCAGTGTACTGAGATATTTTTATACGGTACTACATTTGATTTAATGTAATTGAATGCAATTCTGTTGATTAATAGTAGAAGCCTGGATATCTTGTCCCTCCTTGGACTTGCTTATATGACATCAACACACACATATGAACAGCCCTTTCTGAAGGACAGAATATTCTCGAGATCTAAGAGTACGCATTTCAACATTCTCGAATTTACAGTTTTGTTTCAGAACATAACTCTGGAGGAAGCGCATCATTCTGTACATTATAACCATTTGGATTCCAGTTTCAGTACTCAGCACTTCCTTACTTTTAAACAGGGAGTTCATGTGAAGTTTGCAGGGCACCTGCTGATGTTTTCAGGGAGTGGCCATATTTCTGTTCAGAGATGTGTTTGTATGTTTTATGCAGGTATCTATGTGCTGTGGGCTTACACTTCTGAAAGCTACGGCTGCACATTTGCTGTCCTGATAATCTTTATGCATGCAAACTGATGCCTTCGGATGTGTTGGACTTACTGTGCCCATATGTGTTCCAGCGTACACATGAATGATCTGACACAGGCAAGCATGCTGGATTTACTAATTGTGTGGTGCACAACTGATTTGGGATTCCTAGACATGCAGCAGCCTGTTTGGAAATAACATGCCACATCCCTGCCCAAGCTGTTAAACTCCAGAGATCCCAAATAAATTTGGAAAGTCATCCAATTTTGCCTGAACAGAACCGGGGTAGAAGATGTGTATTGGGAAACACAGGTATGTCACAGCTCTGTATGTTTATATTTCCAGCAGTAACAAGGGACTGAACATAAGAAAGGTTTTAGCCCCCCCCACTTCCATATGTGTATAACCATCAGCTGGGCTTGTCTGGCCTGTACATTGAGGAAAACATAGTCATGGTTCTTCTCAGGACTTCATAAATGGGACCTGTGGCAGATGCACCCATGCAGGCAGGTCTCGTGCTTGGAAAGTGTTCGTGGTTTACAGCCCAGTCTAGTATTTGCCATTTCTGCTAACTTTTGTTGAAAGCATGATGACAAAGTATATCAGTCTGATTATAAGATCGTTGTATGGATCTCTAAGATATCTACTATATCTAAGTCCACTGTGGAGATGCTAAACCAAAATCATAATTTCATATTTGTTAAACTTGTGAACAAGCACCCAGATTGGTATGCATTTCTTCTATCATTAGCTAAAAAGATTAGCAAATCTCTCATGATCTTATTGCAGCTGTACATACCTGAGATGAAGGACTGAAACTTCTGTCTGTTTTAATGGATGCTGCGGGCTGAAGCTTTTGTATCACCCTGATTGCTGGCTGTGGATACTCTGCACCTGCAGTCACCATGCTGTAGGCAGGCGGAATGAGTGTTGACTGCCTTTGCAGAAGCTGCAGGATGGTTTGGATATCAGCAGTCATTTGGGATTCAAGCCTAGGGAAGTAACACAAAATAAGTTAACTCATGTTCAGGAATAGGTATATTTTAACGTACTGTTTGCAGATACAATCAAGAGGGACTGCAGCTTATTAATAAAGCGAACTATTGCTTGTTGACATGACCGTGTCTTAATGGGAAAGAACAGAAGAGGGAGTAGTGAGCCCTTCCAAAGCTTGCTGGCGCTCCCTTTGCTTTGCAGAAGGTAGCTGTATGCTCGCCTCTGATCTTTTTGCTACATTAAGATTGTGTTCATTGCTATTCCTTATGTTTGCAACAAAAAGTAACACGGGGGACCGGTCTTTGGTTGAAATGAACTGGAATAGAAGTACTCTTTTCGTTGTAAATAAACTGATTTGTACTGGCTGAGGATGGGATGCTATTTCTGATGCATCTGACAATTCTGACATTCCCAATGCTAATACAATGTACTGAAATAAAGAGAAAAACATGTTTGTGTTTTTCCACAGTATAGAAAATGAAAGATGCTTTCAAGATCATTAAAAAAACCAACAGCCCAAGTCTCCTTACTGTGAAAATTTATTAGGCTTATCGAGCCTCAGAATTAGAGTCAACATTTCTGATGCTCAAGATTAGTAGTTTTTTTCTCTTTTTTTTCCCTTTTCATAAATTTGTATATGACTTCTGAAACACCTGAGCTGCTTCTGTTGTTTATACTTACAATTCCATTGTACTGAAATGTTTTTCAAATGGTTTTGCCAAGATCCATGACAAACTCAGGAATAGGCAACGCCTGCTGAGCCTCCCCAGCTGCTGGAAGGTTACGGGACATGGTATGACAGACTGTAATACAGACATGCAGCCTTCTCTATTGCAACTCATCTTCTGACAGAGTAAACAAATTCTTGTCAGCAGCCTTTAATGTTGTGAATGTTACTACCTGGGCTGCCTACAGCAGCAGAATTGATCCTGCGCTGACAGATTTTCACTTTTACCAGGTGTTTCACTGATGTTATTTTTCGTCATGTTGGAGTTGTCCATTGCCCATGTCATTTATTTCTAAATGCATCTATGAAATTAATCTGAAGGTATGCTCAAAGGGTATTTAGGATGCTGTTTCTTCCTTTATCAGCAGAAGCTGGTTTTGTGGCATCAGGTCTCACAAAGGCCCAAACTTGGATGTTGCAGTTAATCATGCCCTACTTGCTCTCTTGTTCAGCTTTCCTGGATTCTTTGCAACTTGCAAATGTGCTGATTTCACACAAACATGATGCTGACGCCACAGGGGAAAACACTGCAGCAGCAGCAGCATGCCACCATCCAGAGAGACTCCATCTGCTAAACCTGGACTTCAACATCTCAGTCAATAAAAGGGATTTAGCACTGGAGGACTTGCATCAATGATTGTCTTTGGCTTTGAATTAACTCTAAAATTGTTCCCTTCTTACTTTTTTAGCGCTTGATGGGTTTCCTGGTACTTCAAGTCAAACAGTACCTCTGGTAGTCTTTATTCATCATCACTGCATATATAACTTCTCCCTTCTTTCTCCAAAATTTAAAACAAGTCCATGTCATGCCACACAAGGAGGAACAAACAGGAAAACCTTAGATGCTTGGCCCACAGCCTCCATGAAATTCCAATTGCTTGAAGAGGAGAAAGAGAGAGAGCTCTAGGGACATTTTCCTCATACAGTGGCTTTCCAGCCTTCTATATCCGTTTAATAATTTGAGTTGTTATGCTGAGCCTCTAATATGGCATGGAAAAGTTCAGGAAGAATTGACCATGCTTTTTAGTCCAGCAGGTCAGGTCTGACATAAGCAGGAAAGAATATTGGCTGTTACATTCATAGAAGACCCAGCAAGGTCCGAAAGCATGAAAAGCTTTAAAACCATGAGAAGAGTTAAAGAATAAAATGATCTAATAAAATCCATAACAATTTAAATCTTAGATTATCAGTAGCAATGATCGTTTCTAACTCAAGAAAATACTGAGAACTTGGAAAAGAATTTGATAAAACTATGGGTAAATTTGAGATATAACTTCAGTTTCAAGAACTTGAGATTTCAGGAAAAGAAATGAATGGAATGTGACTACTGCAATTAGAAATTACAGCAATTTAGGCTTACATGTTAAAAATGTCATTTAAATGTACCATATAGTATTCAGAAATGAAAAAAACTGTGGTTTGATTGGCTTATGGTAGGTGAAGGAAGCAACACGCATTTAACCTGACTTTAAACTGCTTGCTAAAATATACAGCAGAAAATGCCAATGAAGAGCTACTAAAGTATAATTAAGGCTGAGTGCATGTCATAGTATTTGTCATGGAAAATATTAAAAGTAATGGAACTGCAGAGTGAAAATAATAAAAAAGCCACAGACCTGAGCATAGGGCAATTTAAAATTAAGTAAAATTACATGGTAAATTATAGTGTTGGATGGATCAAGATTCTGTAACCATATTTTTAAAGTGCTGTAAGCTATTCTGCTTAGCTGCCAGCAAAGAGTAGCATATCAGAGAGCAAAAGAGAGAAGGAAGAGACATTTTATTAAGTAAAGGTAATAATGGATTCTGACAAAGAAAACATCTGCTTTCTGTTGTAACAGGTATAAGTTTTTTGCCTTGGCATACTCCCATGTCTTATTATAGATAAAGTTGCAGAATAAGTTAATGCATCAAAAAGGGAATTTTTCTGCAATATTTTTTGAAAGAAGGCAGCTGATTTACTTTGGGTGTCTAAGAAAGAAAAAGTACTTCAGATATTGAAGATACTGAAAACTGCAATTTCGTGGACATGTAAATATCTAGGAATAGCATTCTGGGTGAGCTGAGATTTAAATTTAATAAGTTTAGGTGCCTCAATACAGCTTCCTGGTTAAATAGCTGGTCTCCTAAACAGTCAAGGAGAAAGGCTCTTCTGCAAGGCAATTCAGAGTAGCTAATGCGGGTACCTAGGGGTAAGTGATGTGAATATTATGGCAATGCATTAAAAAATTTGTACCCAGCATTCCCAGGACAGGTTTTTCCAAGATTCTGGAAGACTGCACTTAGGTGATATTTAGGCTCCTCAGAATACATGTAGAAAACAAAGTGATAATCCCAAAGTGTATTTTGGGCTTCTGAAGATCTGAATGCTTTTGGAAACTTCCTGCACAAATTCATTCCTTCTGTAAGCATCATTAATATCAGTTGTATTATGTATACTTTCACACATGTGTTTTTTCTGATCATATCTGTTTTTACCTGTTGAGTTGTTCTTGAAGTAAATCTAATCGATTCTCCACTTCTCCATATATAAACTCACTTTCAGTTTCACAGATCCCCCATGTAACATGAGGTAACGCTGACTGAATTGGGGAGTCCTGGTACTCCTGGATAGTCTCCTGCTTCCAGTTTCTTTTATCAGTGATATCTGTTGAAAAACAAAACGTATAAAAGTATAGATTTATATACATGCTTTTAGAGAGAGGTTGGCACCCCTCAAGCCTCCCACTTACTCATATTTATCAAAACCTTGAAAGTCAAATTGGTACATGGGCATACTGCCTGAACAACTTTCCTTACTTCCTCTCCTTACTACTATTTAAGGGAAGATAAAAGCGGTTCCATCCATGCTAACATTTTGAAGCTGTAGATAAACAGGCAGCTTTGTCTAGTCAGAATCATCGGAGTTCTGCCACTAAATGGCTCCTATTTTTTAAATTTTCTTTCTATCATTTTACTAATGAACCTCCAATTTTCCCAAGGTGTTTTTTTAGCAATTCAATATTCGTTGAAATTAGATGTATTTTTTCTAAGCTAAAAACATTATGTTTTAATATAAAAACATATGTTTAAATAATTGATGTATTTGATTGTCTTTGATTGTGTGTTTCAGACACCTGGCTAAGACCTCTTGCCCTTGAACGTGCTGTTGAAGTGTATCTACTGTTTAGGTTTTTGGTGCAAAGGAGGAGTAGATGCATTGCATTTACAGCACTAGGCATGCATTACAGTGCATTGGAACATCCACTCTAGAGAAAGCTGCCAGACCTCAGCTAGCTGCCTTTCTTACCAATAATTCTAACACTGCTTGTCTTAACAAGGTTGGTGGAGTGTAATGTGTTTTGTCTGAGACAGAGGCAGTTTAACGCAGCTCATACTGCTTGGAAAAGGATACTGGTTATTATTTTCAAAAAGGAAATTGATTTTCATTGATGTGCCTTTTAGCATCACTAATCTCCAACCCAACCCTTACATCATTATGTAAAGCATGTCTCAGAGACATTTACAGTACTGTAGGGTGAAAGGTGCCAGTTCATTTTGTTTAATAATTTGTGAGTCCTAAAAGAATGAAATATTCAGCATTGTTGGGTCAGTCAGAGATCACTTTAATGATAATTGGTAATTATTCCTCCCCCTCCCCCCCCCCTTTTTTCCCCCCCCTGTTTGAACTGCAGATAAAATTTTGGATTAAGAGAGAGAAAATAATTTTATTTCAAGCTAAAAATAGCCCAGTTACATTATTAGGATCTTACTGCAGAGTTTCAACTATCTTGCTGAATTTAGTTACCCTTCTAATCCTCATGTATGGTATATACAATACATAAAGTATTTAAAAACACTCTTTATATGAGTTGTTTATACTTATTTCTTCATGCCCAGTCCTTTGTGGAAAAAAAAAGAATAATAATTTCTCCAGTTCTGCTCTGTACCTGCTGTGCCCAAATTCCATCCCTCTTGTACTTCCCAGTTCTAGGATCTCTGTGATCAGACATTGCACCTTAGCACTGAAACAGAACTCAAGGGTGTTCCTTCCTTTTGCTTGGATTTCTGGTTTGAGCTATTTCTCCTTCCTTTTTCAATTTACTTAATTTACACTTCTTTGGATTTGTTAATTAGTATACATGCTTGGCTCCAGGGAGTTTCTCCTGTTCACTAAGCTGGTGAAAGTTTAAAAATAATTTATCACGGGATATACTAGTTGCATGTATCCTTATTAGATACAGAATGAAGATCTTGCTGTGAGTTTTGCAGCGCCTACAGGTGACACATTTAGGTTAACAGCGCTCTCACATCTCCCCCCTGCTCTGCCCCAAGCCTTTGTACTGAGTGAACCTGTTATGCAGTCAAAAATTGCTCAGTACTGCTCAGATTCTCCTCTGCTGTGTTAAAAAAAGGCTGTTAAAACTTTAACACTTGCTCAATACAACTCCCATTAGGATTGTATCTGTAATTATTTAACTACGTGAAGTTGCGGAATGTATTGAAAGTTCTTACTGCGTTCAGGCTGCTGCTTCAACATGCAGCCGGACAAAATCCTTGACTGTCTGTAAGGTGTCAGCCTCTGCTGTGTGAGCAGTTGGATTTGAATCCCACACCGCCCAGCAGTCCCTGAATGGTTTGCTCAGAGCGTCTCCTAACACTCCTCTTGGCACTGCATACTGACAACTCAGCACAGGTTACATTCATTTCACACTTGTGACGTTTTTCTAAGAAACCACAGCAGCCAGAGCCACGTTTTGAAGAAAAGAAAAAAACAGTGTGGGTGACGTGAGAGGTTTGTCCAAATGCTATTAGCTAATCCTTTCAAACACATCTTTGAGCAGTGTTGGTCCAACTAAAGAAATTAAAAAAAATAAAAATAAAATCCTGTTCAGATTTAATATTTCAAGTAGATTTAGCCAGGAAGGGGAGCTCTCACTACAAGACTTCAAGTGGAGGAGGAGCCTTTCTTGTCATTTTGTATCGGAGAAAGGTGCTTACTGCATTATCTGATCTTTGGTTAGCAGGTGGTAGAAGGTTTCCTGGAGCAGTAGAGAGTGTCTGAATTTCACGTGGCATGACCTATAACTGATTTTATGCACCAGGCAGAAGAGGAAGGGGAAAGAGATTTCATCTTGGCCACACAGAAACCTGTTCAGCTCCTCAGCCACTTAAGCCAACAGAAGGAAAGAGGCAAAACTGTCACAGAAACATGTAATTTGGTTTTAGTTGGCACACATGGCACAATTTGTAGTGCCCAGGAAGCTGGAAAGCTCTCAGAAAAGTGAGTGGAGCAGACTGACAAATTCAGGTGTAAAATTTAAACTATGGGTATGGGTGCAGTGGGTGCTGTAAATCCAGTGGACTTATTTTTAAGCAGTGAATTTCAGGAGTAGAAACTGAAAACATAGGCCATACATTTCACTGCTTTTTAATGTCCTGTAAAAACCAAGTTGTTCATAATTTTACACAAAAAATCATTAAATAAAATCATGTATTTTTTCAATCCTGTGGATTATCCTAGGGAAATCACAGCTGTTTCTTGTCCCAGAATATGTATTTGTAGACCATTACAATAAACATTTAATTTGTGACAAAGCCAATGAATTGGCTCTTGATTTATAAAATAAGTTCAGACACTATAAGCAAGTTAATATACAGTATTGTACTGTTCTAATCATCTTTTCAGGTACTTCCACATACACGAGTAACCCCAGAAAAGCCCAACAGCAGTTACAACTTTATAACCAACTATGGTCTTCCAGGGGCTGAAGAATCCTAAACTGAGAACTAAATCAACCAATGTATAACTAGGTTCACTTTAAGAACCAGTCTCATAGCCCAACTAATGACCAAGTGAAAATAAAAATTAGCATTTTTCCACAATATAGAGATTAAGCAGCTACAGAAAAAATATTAGGTCTTCTCAAGAGAGTCATATGTTTTAACATTAAAAGGTGCATTTTAGGATTGTGAGGAAGAAGTTTAGGCATTTTCTGCCCACATTATACAATCTATTATTAATAGTCTTTCCATTCATCGACAGCAATGACCAAAACTTAAGACAGAACTAAAGATAATTGAATAAGTATCAGTCACAGTGGTAATGAACTGCAGTGGCTTTATAAAGTGCTTTTGCATTCAAGATTTATAAGGTACCATACTATATGAGGATTATAAACATACATACCTACAAACAGAGTTTATTTCAAAATTTCATTATGCTTATAACTACATTTATCATAAGTTATGATCAATCTCTAATTAATAGCAGGAGTAAGAATTTCATTTTAAACACGTATCAATCAAAGCTGATTTTATTCTATTGACCTTGAAGTTTTTATGAAAGTTGCAAGAAAGGTAATGAGCTTTCATACACATTACCAGAAGTGCTAGATTACAGAGTGGAAAAAAGGAATGTGGTCTTAATCAAAATATATAACCTTTAGACACGCTAAATTTAGCTCACATAAAATCTGCAATAGGTTGCCTTGGAAAACGTTGCTATAGCTGCAAGGACACATTTCTGGCTATTGGTAGGGGAAAGGTAAGCTTTCAAATTGCAGTATGTATGCAACAAGTTTATGTGCTGCGGATTTATATAGACAACCTGAGAAGCCCAAACTTCAAATATTCATACCTTTGAAATGTAAAAATAACATTGTTTGGCCTGATTAGTCATTACATTTGTTTAAAATTATAGCCTAAAAGCCTGAAATTTATTGAATGATGGTTAAAAGGTTAAATTGCCTAAATGAAAACAAACTGCTGGGGAAAACAGCATTAAATAGTAAATACGTAATTCTTCCCTTCAGACTAAACCAATTATAAATGAACTTTCAGCAATATTTAAATTGTATATTAATCTGGAGCTTTTCATTAATTTCCCTTGATATCACTGAGAAAATTAATATTTTAGTATATTAGATGTAACTTTAATTATGTGATTTATCTTTATGTAAAAGTAACTGCAATTACTTAATAGTTTCTGATCGTTTGTCATATACAAAAGCTCAAATCTTTGTTCTTGTGTTTTACTTATGGAAGTCAGGATTTGTTCTGTGTGAGGTAATGGTACTCCTTTTAAGCAACACATGCAGCAAAATGGGATAGTATTCTTTCAAGCTATTATGGATTTTTGTCACTTAATAGTCATTGTGCCTTGTCAATGCAAGGAATGAAACTAGTTCCCTGAAATTTTTTTTTTTTTTTTTGGTGCATGTCGTGTGCAATCATCACTAGGTTTATCTAGCTCTCGCTGTCTAGGATTTTTTACTGTCACCCATCCCTGGTATATCAAACACCCTCTGAGAGATTCTTTTCTGCTTTGAGTACAGTTTTCATCCATGGTCACTCAATGAAGTCCAGGACTAATTGGCAATTTTAGAGTTTAAATGACTTTCCTAACGCAGCTGAGTTACAAGATAATTTATGAATAAAACCTGGCATAGCCTTTTGGAGATTCTGTAATCCAGTCCCAAAGCTAGGGTATTAAACTGCATTAATCTTCTTGAATAATAATAATTTTTGATCTAAAATATTTTTTCTTGTTAAAATTTCAGGAAATACAAAAGTAAATATTATTTAAAGAATCAATAGTGCCATTCAGAATATTATTTTTGATAGGCTAAAATAGATGTCTACTCAAACTTTACAAAACAGTAACAGCTAGATTACCTTTGCAAGAACTGCTTCTTTTGTCAAGAAGAATTTCTTCTGTGGCATGAACCATTTCTTCAAAGTCCACGTCTGTGGTCTTCTCTGTTACAGATGGATAATCAGCTATCCCAGAGAACAGCGGCTTTTGCTCATCTTCAATGGAGGACACAAAAGATGATGAGCCACTTTTTTTCTCCTCAAAGTGTTTCTTAGTAGATTGATAGTATCTGGTGGTGTCTTCTGAGGGTTCAGGATCACTCTGATCATCCTCTTTAAAATAATCTGTTAAACATAAATAATTGTGTACAATAGTACGCAGTTCATGAGATTATGTTCTAGTTTATTCTGGTCTGAGGATGGAGATGATTATTGTACCAGTTAGGAAGTTCACCATCTACTAGAATAAATTACTGTAAAGCCTTTTTTGATTCCTGTATCAGAGGAGATTTATATTTATTTTGAAGTCCTAGAAGACATCTGTATGTATATGGCAAGGATTCATAGTCCCTAAAACATAACTCATGATGGAAAATGTTTGCTGTTTTGGTATAAGCAAAGTTTTATCCAACATAGCCCTCCTGTTTACTCACTGTTTCTTTCAGGTGAGGATGAGATTTGAGAAAGCCTTATATTCCAAAGTTTTAAAAAAATAATTTATTATTTCATTCCCTATTCCAATTTCTCACATTCTTGGGCATTTTTCACAGTCTTGACAAGCTAACAGTCATGGATGTCAGAGTCAGTATCAGAACTACTCATTTAAGTTATGCCCACATAAGAGCATTTTTGCTGATTATTCTTTTCCCAGAAAAGGCAAATGCATTAATCAACCACTCAACCTCAAAATGTCTATGCCCACCGAAACAGAGAGCATATTTCTCCATGCTCAGTACTGTCAAACCTATATTTAGGATTGATACAGTAGAGAGAAGCCCTGGGTACAGAAAGAAGTGAGTTCCTTGTCTGTCTTTGAGGGATGATCTCAAAACAACTTTCCAAAGTAGCCTAAATTCCTTAGCTTTTAGAATTAATTGTGATTCTCTGAATGTCCAATCTTTTAAATAAGAAAAGTACCCAACATGCTGTGATATATATGGCAGCAGAATACCAATGGAGTTGAGAATGACTCTTTCATTAATCATATTCAGGGTCTATAGTGAGATCTGTAGCTCTAAGTGAGCAGATTCAGTCCTCTTAAGAAGTGACACATAAAACCTAGATGCCTTTAAAAACACACTGTAAAAATAAAATGGGTTTTAAACCCAAGAATGATCATTTATGAAATACAGAGAACTCCTGATCTCTTTTCAACATAAACTTGAAGCCAATTTCCAATTCAGTATTTGGTTTTACCTATTTTTAACTGAAATGTCAAGATAATTCCAGTTCTGCTATTTATTTAAACACGTTTTAGCAGGGTAGTCTCAACAACTTATAAATACTGTAACTAGTTTGCATTAACTTCTGAGGAGACAGCATGATTTCCCATCTGCTTTGTGCTAATTACTAATCAACATAACTCTGGAATGTCTGTAGTCTTTACAGCCTAGAGCAGTGGTTAATACAACATTTAGTATATTCCCTAGATCTCTTCTCTGTTTTCTGGTCACTGTAAGGAAATGAAACTGTGGCCTCATCTAATCCTCTTGATCTGCATGTAAAGAGAATGCAGCATCCATACAGAGCACTGCACAGGAGGCCAGGCAGCCGTGAGCAGCGAAGGCAGGTAACGGTGACCACAGTAACACCAATGCCAAAGCAGGTCTCCTGTAACTGCCCCCTCTAACTGTACCCTCTAGAGTCTCCCAGGGCAATTAACACAGCCCTGGACTGAGGTGACTTTATTTGGCTCCTGGTAAGCAGGATCGCTAGTTTTGGGTGATACTGAGGATATCTAACACTGCAAAGGCATCAATACAGATGCAAATGGACTGGCAGTGTAAAGCGTGAGGAATGCTCAGACTGGATAGTCAAGTACCACGTTGTCTACAATCCCATCTCCAAAATAGTACAAAACCAAAAGAAAGCTTCATAAGAAAATTCTAATGTGGATGTCTCCTGTGGCTTTTCTTGTGGGAATATACAGTGAAATGCATACAGTCACACTACAGTAAATTGTCTTAATTACTTACTGCTTGACTGACTTCAACCTGTGAAAAAGACCTTCTAATGAAAGCTTGAAATTGCCATTTTTTAGGGTAATTTTTTATGTTCATGGGATTTTGTGCACTAACGGTGACTGTAATGAGCACCCTGTGGAATACAAATCAATCAGTGGACTAATTTTAAGAGGAGGTCATTGAAACTAATGAAAAAATTGTATAGAAGCTGAAGTATAGCAGACTGTCTTATCTGTCATAATCATGGAATACTAAAACATCTAGGAACCAGAAGCCAGATTCTGCTAACAATTACATTGCTGTAAAACCAGGGTAATTCAAGCGATATCCCTCCATCTACGTCAGAATAACAGAACACTTTTCCAAATGCTGTCCTGGTATAATGAACTCACTGTCATTAGAAGGAAAGTGGAGATCTGTTGAATGTAGGGTTCTGCCTATTGAAATCTGGGAAGATTTATTCATCAGCTGATCTATTTCAAAATATGCATCTTTGGCTTTACTGCTGTTGCTTTATTTGCTAGCCATCTGGCTACATTCAGAGAGTCCAAAGTTGTTTTCCTTTTAAGAGACTCATGTAATGCTAAAGATTCATCTGTCTGGAGAACAATCCTGTGATACTCTTCACCTAAAGAAGGAATTTAAATGGAAACTGCATTTTTTTATTTGGCTCTGCAGGACCTGACAATGGTGCAAGCTCTGTACCTCAGATCAACGGCTTAGCAGTGCCTCTGTAGCTCAGTGGAAACGTATTACAAAGAATATCTAGGTAGTGCCTTATTCAGAGTATGAATTTCTCCAATTTGTCCTTCCCTCTGTAATGAAATCCGGTCATTGGTTTGCAATTAATTTTCCAGAACAGAAGAGTTTTCTGTGTATGTGTATGTATGGATCTATCACACAGACTCCAGGTTTCAATAGGCTTTTCTTCTCCTTTCTCTTCTGTTTCCAAAATAAATGTAATCATTAAAAACCCACCCTCATCTCAGTGCTTCCTACTTCCTTTTCCAGTAAGACAAGTTTCACACTCTGATTCTGACTGTTAGAAACTGTTTTGCTGACGATGATTGTTTTGTAACTTCCTCCTTTACCAAACACATACAAAAATTTTTTACACTATTTATGAGTCTCATTTTAGCCTACTATGTATTTTGGTTGCCTGCCAAGTTTACAGGGAATGTCCTCTGACATTTGCTGTCTGGAAATTCCAAAACCTTCATAGTAATTATCAGAAGGTTTGTGTCCCGCTTTTCGCAATTGCACTGGCAAAGGAAGGGAAGAAATGGGGTTGTCCTGAGGGCAAAGAAATATAGCTATGACAGGGACTCACAGAAATACTGGCATAAAATCCAGCTTGGTGGAATGGTCACCAGAGATCAAACAAATTTCTTTTGTGTGCCATTGTCAGCCTGTATTACTGAAGTTTTCCGTTATTCGGACAGTGGCAGCCAGCATGATCTAGGCATATTTACTCATAACATATTAGTCTGCTGTAAACAGTATTGGTGAAAGTGTCAGTAATATATTACATGTGGAGCAGCATTGTTTAATATCACTGTAATTTCATTAACTGGAATTTGTCATTCTCAGGCTAGCTATGTAGCCTAGTGTTTCAGAAGGTAGCAAATATTTACTCCCTTTTTCAGCCATCCACTATAAAGTCTCATAATATGCCTAGACAAATTCAATTTTGTGCAGGAAATGAGGTGAATGACTTCTTCACCCCTGAAGAAAGCAATTTATATCCCAAACTATTAAACAGATAATCCTTATCATTATGATCTGCATAACTATAGATCTGTTCAGCAGACATGACATCTTCCCTCTCCTTTAAGAAAACCTACTATGTTATTTTACGCTACACCAAGTACGTCCCTTGGTAAGGAGAAATGCACACTTGTAAACTTGGGAGGAGGGATGGTTGATTGCTCAAAAGGTCTGCAGATCTTCAGATCCCCGGCAAATATTTTGGTTCAACTGTTATTAGCTCTTTCTTAGTGATATTCACAAATATTCCTGCAGTGGTCAATCTGTCCTTCCTACACATGAACAAAATATTTGCTAGTCATCGTGACTGCTTGTTATCTGTTGTTTAATTGAAAAATATCAGTTACCTTGTCAGAGCACAGAAAAATGCCTTATGTGCCCACCTGTGCACCACAGGCAGCAAATATTTGGAATGAAAAGTCAGTGACCAATCATTTCAAATAGTATGTTATATATAACACCACAAAAAGGGTCGAAAAAGTGCAAAATCTCAAAGATGTCAAAAAATCAAAAGCTGTTTTTTCACTTAGTCATGTAAGAACAATATAATTGATACATAATATTTCTGTAATATAAAAAATTACTGGTAATATAAATTAACTGTAACATCAAAAATATATAATGAGGGGTGATTCCAGAGATGTCTACTCAAGTTTTATGCAGGCTAAACAGCTTTACGGAATGCCAATCAGGAACGTTAAGATTATTAAACTGCTAATTAAAATGCTTCTAATTCTTTCTCCTTGTGGTTTGCTTCATACTTAGTTGAATGTGAGTGTTATGGAGTACATTGCTAAATATAAAGGAGTGCCTTCTGACAGACTGAGTAATAGAAGAATATCAAAAAGGAGGAATCTGTCTGCTTGTAAACATGAAAATAAAAAGCAACCCAGACGGTCATTCAGTAGATAACTGTTGCTATGGTGAAGATACATCTTTGGGCCATATTTTTCATGTATCTAAGAATAAAAGAAAAAAGTTAAAGTAATTTTTATTCCTTTAAGATATATTGCTATATCAATGAAATCCACAGGCAAGATGCCTGACAGCTTTATTCCTGTTGCCATCCTTTCTTTGACTTGGGTCTTTTAGATTTGATCTCTTAATGCAGCCTGCAATTAATACTGTTACTTGAAAATTACATTCATACAGGACCTTCCAATGACAGACTTGAGTGGATTTTTAATTCGTAAGTTCTATTAACTCTTAATTGCTTAATTTTAGTGAATTTAAAACCTTCAGAAAGAAAACTGTACTGATTTTCAAACAGTCTTATGGGAAGCAGTAAGAAGAACTTTAGTAGATTTATTTTTCATGGGAGAAGGATATGATCCCCACAATCTTTACAAACTCATAATGAGCAATAATAAAATTCTGGACTTCATTTGGTATGTAACATTTAAAATGAGAGCTACTCCACCTTTGCTACCCGAAAATTTGAAGAGTGATTTTGGCTTTGTCTATAGAGATATTTAACCATTATGAAACATTAGAAAGTACTATAACTTAACATGAATTCATTTAAACAAACCTAAGACATTTATGAATCTTGAATTTTAGTGCTTGAACTCTTGTCTCTCAGAATCAACCTGGCCTACACTTAGCCTCAGAGTCCTGACCCTGCATCGTGACGTCTGGATGTTCATCAAAACAGCCTCAACTCATGTCCTGACAAGGAACATGTCCCAGGAAAGGTCATCTGAAAGTCCATTCCAGAAGATGAACAACTTGAACAAAACATTCTACCATTTTTCAGCTGAAGAGAAAATTGTCCGTTGTCAGGACAGTCAGGAAAAACAATGTCTGTCTAGAACCTGATGCAGGAAGATTCCTGTTCCTAGGAAAAGTATGTTACTGGTTGTATTTTAGGGAAGTTAAAACATTTTCCCCTCTCTGTAGTAAAAAAGTTTTAAGTTCTTATTTTTCTGTGACTGTTTTTAATGATACAAGATTCCTTTAATTCCAATTTCATTCAGAATTTGGGAGGTTCTAAGTCATCGCTGGGGAACCTAAAGTTACAAACTAGTGAAACTGCATTGTTAGAGCAAGTCCTGGTAATTTTGAGGAAAGGTTCCGGTAGGTTGGGTAGTGATGGTGGAGGAGATGAAGGAGTGACCTGTTTGAATTACTGTTCTGTCTCAGTGCTGCTTATGAGAGTTCGGTAAGTTAATGTGTCTTCTGCTGTGTTTCCTCTCTGAGCTGCGACGGTTTGGATCATTCTGGAAATAGGGAACAGCAGAAGATGCTGAAACCTCCCCTTGCCAGCCTGGACTAAAGAGTGGGTAACTTTTCCATAAGGATCCATGTTCCTTTTTTTTTTTAATGGAGTAAGAAAGAAGCTAGTTTTGAATAACTAAATTTGAGACATATTTTAAAAGCCAAGAATTTCAAAGTTGAAGTGAATATGCAGTCCTTCATTTGTAACTATTTTATGCCATCTTCAGTACAATGACATAAGTTAGGGGTGGAGTGACAGACTTATCTCTGAGTTTTCTTTGCTCTGTCTGGCTTCGTATCAACTTTAATGCTAATCAGATAATAATGGAAGGAAAAATCTTGATTTATACTTCAGGAAATAATACTATACTTAAAAAATCAGAAACAAAGAATTATAAACATGCATCTCAGAAGGGATTCAGGGAAAAGGCCAAAGTAGTTCTCCTATCACGTTTAGAATTCTCCTATCTTTTACAAGGAATTCAGCTTTCACTGTAGTACTATTTATTTTTTTTTTTTTCCTAAAGGATAGCTATGTGTATGTGTGACTGCATACAACGTTTCAATCAGTTTTGGCCTCTGGAAACAAGTCTCTTCTTTGGAAGCTCCCCGAGGGGGCTCCTACGCACTGAGGGGGCTCCTAGGCACTGTGTAACAGCAGTAACAATAATGATAATAGGAGCAGATGGAACATGGCAGTGATGGGCTCTCTGATGACCACGTACTTTCTCTTAGGGGTTTCATGCTGAAGGTTAAGATTTTGGAGACATGAGGTCTTGTTTCAGGCCATATGCTGCCTGCCAAGATATTAGTTGTTTGCTGGTCATTTAGCCACCTGACACTCTGGCTGAATATTAGAAACTCTTTTCTAATTAAGCCCAAGCAAACTTCATCAGCATAATATTAACAGTTTAACACAGTTAGGTAAGAGCTTCAAGTTTTGTCCAGATTCTTACCCTACTTTCTTGCTGGGGACACAGCACAGTGCTCAGCTGAGTCATCTATTTGTAAAATAATCATTTAAATAAAGCTGAGGGAAGGGGACAAGGATGGGAGAGAGCAGGGGCAGAGGGATGTTTCCCCATTCTCTCAGTACTGCTTCACCTTATACTTTTAGGCAGGAGAACCAGTTCCTGAAAGATTTCCTGTTCTTCTGTAATTGCCAGCCATGGCCCCTGGGTACCTTGTAATAAAGCTATGTTAATGGTTTGGCTTCTTAGCCTGGATAGTAACGACAAGCACTCTACACTTAAGGTAGCTATACTAATCAAGATTCAATTAAAAGTTTATTAGAACTCTGGCTTCTGTGCTTGCTTTGAGAATAGATCAGTAGCTACTTTAGGAAAAGTCTGGTCAAAAAGCATGACCCTTCAAATTAAAATTAAGAACTATATAAGTTTACTTAGTTAACAATATCCTAAAAATGAAACACCGCAAAACACATTTTGTATCCCACTTGATTGTTACAGTCTGTGTCAATCTGGGTTAGTGCATGCAATAATTGTGTAACAAGATTTCATAAGAACTTTATTTTGTGGCCTTTTAAAATCACATCCATGGAAATAAGAATTCATTGTTATGAATTCTGACAAACTGACATGAGAGCTGGAAAATGTTAAAGATTAAGTATCACTAGCTGCCTGAATCTCTGGTTATTAATTTAAAAATATAACTCCGTTGGAGTTTTTATCATCTTCTAAGCCAGGGTCCACGTGATGATGTTATTGTTTTTGGATCACAGCTAAAAATGCAGAATAAAGATTTATTTCAGTGACATCATCATTACATTCCCAGTTATTATGTCCGTGCTGGTTTATTTAGCCAGTATTTTATGAGCCTGGAAATGATGGAAAGATCCTATATACCCTGTCAAAAGAAGAAAGGGTGGCTATGATTTGGTTATGTAACAAGTGCAGTTTTGGCCCCAAATCAATTTTTTCCTTGGAAAAGATTTTATACCTGATTGCTTCTAGGGCTTCAAGAAAATTATATGTGAGTGCCCAGAACAGGTCCAGAACTTCAGTTATGGGTTATGTGAGTTAAATGCAAAGAAGATCTTTTAATGAGAATAATTGGACACAGGAACAGTCCCAAGAATGTTAAGGTTTAGAGCCAACATTAAGAAAAAGTTAAACAAGATACTAGCAAAAGTAATAATGCTTGAACTCCAGAAAAGACTTTTCAAAGCCTCAAGTTTTGAAGCTCTCAGTGAGCTTACTTATATTCTGCCTGTAACTTTTGTATTTTTCATGTGTATGGATTTCAGATGGATGTAATCAACTCTAGTGATGCCCCATTCACCATGGGATAATAGATCTGCACTCAGAACTGACAGAGCAGAAGAAACTTCTTGCTCATATGTATTTCCCTTGAAATTAGATAACTTCCACAGAAATACTGGAGGAAAAGGAGAAATGGGCAAGAAAGGATTGTATTCTGAACTGCTGGAAGAGACAATTGAATGTAGATGCAGCAGCTCATTGTCCCTATTTTTCAGCAGGAGACTAACTTGCCAGCCCAGCTGAAAGCTTTGTTTGGAGCCGCCAGGCAGGAATACTGCTTGCTTTAAGCAGTCATGGAATGTTTCTTGGCTGACTGTCAAGCATCTATGGCAACTGGCTACGGCTGCACCTGCCCCTGTGCAAGGTATATCATCCAGTATTCTCAAAGACTTGCGATGAATTTCTTTTGGGCGAGAGCAAGAATAAGCATCTACGTAGTGTGTGTGTGTGTTATTTTTTTGCAGGGGACCTCTTGTGGTATTGCAGTTCTTTCTGGAAACCAGAGAACTCTGGTCCCTCAAGTAGCCTTGTACCCTTTAAAATCATATTATGGCAGATCCCAATGTAATAGCTAAGATCAGTTTTGTTGACACAGGTGAGAAATGGTGAAAATATGAATAGGTGGAGTGACAAGGTCTTGCATGGAATTGGAAAACTAGTGGTACTAACTGCAGATGCATAATGGAGAGCTGTGTTGATTTTGTTTAACCCCTGATAAAACTCGTGCAGGAAGAGTTACCATGGCAACAAGGTCCAAATCAGGCTAGCATGAACTAAAGGCTGAGATAACACAATCCCATTTTTAGCACTCCAAAAGGGAGAAAATCGCTGATGATCACACTAAAGATGGAAACAATATAATTTCAAGCTGCATAATATGCTAGTGGTTCAACAGCTGAAAGTAAAGAATGCCAGCAAGAAGGCCATTTCATGAGCAATTCCCACCTCCTAATAATTACAAATCAGTAAGAATTTAGAGACATTTAAAATATCAAAATATCAAAATATAGGAGTGAGAAAGCTGTGTGTGTCGATCCTGTTCAAAATGTAGTCCTGAAATCAAAATATGAAGGTTAAAACTTTTTTTTTTTTCTCTGTGAGAATACAGCGACCAGAAATGCATTTGCCAGCTGTGTGTTCAGGAACTCTGTCTTTTCTACTCCAGTTCTTCTCAGGCACCCTGCAGGATCATCCCCAAATATTTATGATTATAGAATAATTATGCTGAATCAAAATATGATGCCACACCCCCTTGTAAGTAAAGTGTTGAAATCAATAGAATATTACTTTACAACCCAGTAGTAACCTCTAGTGCTCTACAAACTCATGCAGGATGTAGGATGGGCCATAGAAAAGTGACATTGAAGGTCTGTGACTATGAGGTGTCTGTTGCGGCTATGGTGACATACAAAGAATCTGAACAGGGACCGGAGAGGGCCAGTAAGCCAGTGGGCCAAAAGTGTACTCAGTTCTCAGCAAAGGGCTCTTATGATTGCATCTTCTCTTCAGATGCACTTCCAATGTACTGCATTCTGTTTAACTCAGACATTACCACATACTATCCAGTCATTACCAAGACTAAGGAGCTTTTGCCAGTCTTGTCTCTTCTTCCCCAATGGTGCAAAGTCTTTTCTTTTCAAAGACAAAACTGTGGGAAATTATGTTCTTTCAAAAGTAATGCAAATAAATGTCTCCAACAGGATGTTCAGTGTAATCTACTGGGCAAGAACCATAAACACCTAGGGGGCTTGGTACCGCATTGACACCTGACAAGCCTATTTGTAATTCTGAATTACATTCAATTACATTGAAATTCTGTAAATTTTTAGGTGGCAGCATATGTTTTTTTCATAAGAAATGTGAAGGTTATTCAGGCAAAGTGCCTCTGTCAACAGGTTCTTTGTAAAGAGCAGATTGAATATTTCATTGGGACATTTTCGTGACAGATTTGTTGTCAGTCTTGGCTTCCTGCCCTAAAGACGCTTCTTTGATTGAACAGCAATGTCATTGTTCTGAGTAGCCACACTCTGGATTAAAGTATTCCTTCATGGAGCGTTATGCCTCCTATGTAAGTTTAAAGTGTTCCCATTTATTATCAGCTACTCTGCAACTCTATAAATTGGTATTATGCTGTATTTAGGAGTGGTGTTTTACTGCAGAGTGTGAAAGACAGGCATACCAGAAGCATTAATTTGTCAGACAAACCACTGGACCATAAAACTGTGATGTTATTCAAGGAATTGTGCTTTCCCTACATAAAAACGAAAATCCTGTGAGTATCAGTTTAGCTGTCTTCATGACTGTTGCTGTCTGACCACAGGTACTATCTATATTCCTGGTATTTAGCAGTACTGAATACTGGTGACATAGTTTAATATTTCACTGAATTTTCCTTCATTAGGATTACTCCCCAAAGCCTCTAAGGTAAACATAAGCACAGAAAATGTTACCTGAACTGTTGCCAGGACAACCATTTACACATTACCACATGAATCAAAATCTCACTACGATGAATCTACTGTGTCCTGAAAACAAAATATTTTTATTCTAGGGAGAAACACATCAAGCTCAACAAAGACCTTCGCTGAGAAAATAAAATCAATGCTGCTAATAAGGAACCCAATAGACTAGCTTCTCCAGACAACTTAAAACATGGTGTCTCAGAAAACAGATATTGCTTAAGAGATAATATACATATATATACCAATGGCAGTAAGGTAGCTTAGTGTTTGAACAGCTCTGCACTGATAGGTGTGAAGTCATGAAATGGTGAAACTCATATCCTCTAGTATCCTAGATCAATAATAATTGATCAATCATAACAACAACAACAACAATCATTAATAATAATGGACCACAATAATCCTAGATTATCTAGTATCCTCATAACCATTTAGGGGACAATGCACAGAGTGTTTTTGCTGCTCAGCTGTTCTCAAGAGCTGCTACAGTGACAGCCAACATGGGACCCTAATGTAGCCCACATTACCAAGTGAAATACCAATGAATAATGAAGCAGTGCTGCCTAATGTAAGAAATGAAGTTAATTACCTTTCTCTATTTCGCTTTGAAAGGACAATTTCCGTCTTCGAAGTTTGCAGTTATCTCCATCTGTGTCATTAGTAGTTTGTGATCTTATTACGAGGTCAGACTTGATTAATGAAATATGAAACATAATGACAGATTAGTCCCATCTGAAGAAAGCAGGTTTTCAATAGATGATTGACTGTTAATCATGTTCAAGCTTTAAGAAAGGCAATATTACACAAGTCAGTCTGCATCAAGCTCTCCATGCCCAGCTAAAGGTATCGTTCAATGCTAACGTTAAAAACTTCATGCAGATTGAGCAAACCCAAAAATGTCACCGCTTGATGATGAAACAAAAGTATCCTGATAAGAAGTTTACATAGAAAGACATGGGTTCATGTGTTATCAGCTTCCTGAACTTGCACAAATGTGGTTTAAGTGATCTTAGAGAAATAAATGAAAAAAAACCAAAAAAACCTCTGGCACAGAATGCATAGTATTGCAAGAAGTAATGTGGTAACTGATTATAATTACATTTATATTTAACTACATGGTAATGGTTATAAAGGTTACATTTTACAACAATAAATACGACTGACTAACCACAGACACTTTCCCCTCATTATTTTATCTTTCTACACCCTCCCTTCCTCTCTATAGGATTCTGTTCATTCAGTTACTTATTTCCATACCAGAACAAAATGTTGTCTTTTTCTATCCATCTTACAGAAGATGGATGTGCTTTTTTTGCCATAATAAATACATAATACATTTAACTTGTCTTTCTTCTAATTTAAAACTGAGAAATTTACAAATAAGCAGATATAAAACCAGTTATGCTCTTGGTGTACATCATACCCATGGCACTGGCTTCAGCCTACTTCCCTTCCCTGTGCTAGTGAAGTTTCCCATACCACTCAAGTAAGCAGATTTGCATGTGGGAGAAGGGCAGAGGGAAAGAAGAAGGAAGTGTTTACATTTTCTGTATTCCCTTCATTGTAAACCTGGTGGGTAAGGTGCTTCAGTGGTGGCTCACTGGTAGAGCAACTGCAGGAGGAAAGAGGCACTTTTACATTAATAGGAGGACAGGAGCAGAAGCGGAGGCAGAAGCACATATTCAAATAAGAAATGTGGATCTGAGTGATGTTTTGAAGATCAGAATGTGCTCAACACTTCTTTTAGGGGATGATTTTCTGGAGTGCAATAGACAGTGGAAAGCAAGTGGAATTGCTAGAGAAAACTGTGATTTTGTAAGCTCAGAGGCATGGGAGAGCCTATCCTCCCTTCCCTGTCTCTGGGAAGTCTAGTGATTTTTTCTTAGTGGCTGGTACAGCAGTAACAAGTAACAACTGAAAAATTTCTAAGGAACATGAACAGTGAGGACTTGCTTTGTGTATTCTACGCCACCACACAGAAGATGGATATTTGTTTCAATTTTCTCAGATGTAAGGAAAAAATAATGATAAAACATTGATGATAATATAATTGCAGGAAATAACCGCTCAGACTAAAATCATTAATGTGAATTTAACCTCAAGGATTTTTTCAAATATGTGGACTTTCAGTTTTAAATTTATCACTAGACTATAAAGTCACTGTTTTGTATTTCACATGCAATTAATAATGATGACCTTTTCAATAAATACAAAAGAATGACTTTCAAAGTAAGGAATATAATTGGTCTTTTATTTTCAGAATGCTCTTTTATTAAAAAAAAACCCTCAGTATAAAAGGAAGTGACATGTCTTGTCAGAATTTATATTTGTTTTAATTTGTTAAATTAAAGATCCACATGTGATTAGCAAAGATGTCCCTATGATTTACAGCCCCAAACTTAATTTTCTTTGTCTCCTTGTTTCTCAGAAGGGCGAATTATGCTAGTGCCTTCTCATGGAACCTCCATTTTTTCTTAAAAGTTTAGACAGAACAGCACTATCTCAGAAATAATGAAATGTAAACTAGTCATTCTGTGGGCAGTGCAGTCCATGTCTGATGGCTAGTGCTGGTGTGCGCCGCAGCTTTCCAGGGACAGCGTTAACCCCAGTAGCACCAGCTGGGCAATAGCCTTTCCCCTCTCCCCTTGTGGCTGAACCTCCCCTTTCTTTCCCAATTCAGACAGACCCGGGCAGTCTGAAATAAGGAAACACTGGTAATTTTTCTGATTTCCTGAAGATGCAATGTGTGCAAAAGGGGACACTTAGGACAGTTGCTGGGGGAAAAAAGAGACCAAGAAATCCCTGCAAATCTGAAGACTGAATGACATTTGAGAAGTCCCTTGTATGCTTTTAGTCTCCTCCAAGGTAGGGTACACCCCAAAATAAAAGAATTAGCAATTCGTGTCTAAAGACAATTAAATATTTTCTATTGTTAGACACAGAATGAATCTGGATAAGCTGATTTGTCTTTATTTTATGGGTGTACAATTAAATTCAGTATCAAAAGTTCCCCTTGCGGTGACCCAGGCTACAGTCATCTGAAAAAAACATATTTTCCATGACTTTAACAAAACATCTGAAATCCCCCTGGCTGAAACTTTAATACTATTTAAATATAGAAGCAAATCCTGTTAGATTAACATCATCTGAATAATTTCATTGACTTCTGCTGAGTTAAACCGACTTCAGTAGGAGCAATCAGGTGAGTATATTTGTTAAAAATAGGATTTAGCCTCAGGCTTTTAGCTTTTAATTTTGCTAACCTTGTTTTTTCGATTGCTATTTTCAAGTTTTGTTACTGTGGGATTCAGATTCAGCCCAATAGTAAGAAAAAGAATCAGTTATTGCACATACCTTCGCAGTTTCATCTCTCAGATTAAAAGTCAGTTCTAGATTGGTGAGAAAGAGATCAGAAAATTCAGGATACATATCCAAAACTTCCAGTAGATCTTCTCGCTGGATCTTATGTAAGTCACAGTAAGTTAAAGCTCGCACATCGGCATTTGACTTCCCTGGTTTTGCATAAAGATGTACCATCTCTCCAAAAATATCATTTTTGCCTGCAGAAAAAAAATAAATAGATGGATATTATTATTTTAAACATAAGCCATTGAATTGAATGATATATTTCTTTATGATAATGGTGTATAATATCACTATGTGATCTTACATGAAGTTTCACAATCAGATTACCATTGCACATGTTATTGTAAATCAAAAGTATTATTAATATTAATAGTAAAATTATGTAAGCCAATGAAGTTACATAAGCATAAAACAGAATTAAGTGAACAGAAAATCTAGTTCCATCACAGTTTTTCTTCAGTTCCATCAAAACAGCATGACTAGAGCAGTTTCCTTTGTCCTTTCTTGTAAAAAACATTATTTGCTGATTTAAATCCTATTGTTATGATCATAAAGGTGTGATTTCTGTTGTTCACTAGAGTCCAGGAGTTGTCTGGCCTGGAATCTCATTTTGTAAGAATTGCATGAAGAAACAGAACATACTTTAAATATATTTTAGTAGAAAATGACTTAGCTTTTATATTTGCAGGGAGAATGCAAAACTTCCAAGATGCAAAACTTATTTTGGAGAAGCTGTTTAAATATAGCTGCCTCTGTTTTGATACTATTACAACTCTTTCCACCAATGTTGACACATTCGCAGTACCTGTTTTATAAAATTGTTATCTCTACTTAATTGCTTGCTTTCCCCAAATCTGCACCTAACCTTCATAAATGCAGAGCAGCTGCAGCCAGAGACTGGTAAAAATAAGCTCCAAACCAGGGGCTGCAGGGCTTAGCTGTGAAATGGGGTTTGGTGGGGGAACTAGGAAAACACTTGTGGAAAAGAACAGTGGTCATAGCAACTGAGAAACAATAGACTGGTAAAAAAGAATACAGGGGTGATTTTGCCTCTGTTAAACATTTGTGGCTTTTGCATTAGATTACTACAAGTATTTCTGATTTCTCCATTTTCTGAAAAGGAAGCTGAAAACTGAGTAAGCAAACAACTAAAAGATGCAAAAAATAATTTAAGGGCTGATTTACAGTGAGAATCCTAAAGAACACTGTCTGTTTAACTTATCAATGGGAAGATTAAGAGGTAAGGTTATATTGCATATATCCTTATATAGAGAAAAAATTACTTGGTACTAAATGCCTCTAGAATATTATAAGGAATGCATAGTAAGAATCAATAGAAAGAAACTGAAGCAAGATAATTTTATACTGGAAATAAAGTACATATCTTTAACAATAAAAATCATTAACTATGGAAATAAACTGCTAAGAAAAGTGATGACTTCTTCATCTCATTACATCTTCAGACCAAAACCCTTTTCTTTCATCAAACACAGTTCATTAAGCACAACAGATGGTTAAAGGTATGAAATGTAACAGGCATCAGTGATGTAACAGAGGTTACCCAATATAATCTAATAGTCCTTCTGGCCTTAATGCTTATGAATGCAGAGCTCCTATTCAAGGCACATAATACCTTCTCCACAACACAACTGTTGACACGATTACAGTATTATTGTATCTTGCCTGCAAAGCTCAGAGAGGTGGTAGATTCTATGAGGTCCACAGGCACTGTATTTCCTAAGAATCTGGCCCAGAATTGCTCTTGTCAGGTCAGTACTGATCAGACCTTACTCAGAAGCATCAGACAGTGCTTGATGAGTTGAGGGGACAAAACCAACATTTCTCAGAACTCTCTGATTTCTGTGATGAAGTTACAATATTTGCTAAGGGTGGAAACTTCATCTATTGTAGATCTGTCTGACTGAAGTCTTTTCAATCCCAGAGACAAAATCTGAGTGTTTTCTATGTCAATCTCTGTATGTAGGTTTTTCAGAAAGAGGAATTAAGTAAAAATGTTTTGCTAAGTATTGATATTCCTTATTAGGTGTCTGTGTGATTTAATCGCAGAGTAATTTTCATTTCTATCATCCTTTATTCTTTTTTAGCAGATTCTTCAGGCTACCACAGACTCACTAACTGGAGCCAGCTACCAGGCAGGCTCCTGCCTCATGGGTTGTGCAACAGATGTGGGCCCACAGAGCAGTTGTGCCCAACTGTCTCTTTCTCTCTGTCTGGACCACCTTTCCCTGGAAGAGCAGGACTCCAGACTGTGGCACCTGGTGTGAGGAGCCGCAGGCTGGAAGAAATATAGAGATATTGTCCTGCAAATACCTGGGTTTCTGCTGCAGCATGGGAGCGCAGGGATCTGATATGCATAACATGTGAAAAAAAAAAAAAAAAAAAAAAAGGCATGCAAAAGACCAGTCTGCATCTTTGGTTCAGGATGAAATTAATGAGTTCATAAATTTGTCAGCTTTTCTTGATTGTGAGTGCTACAGAAATTTGTGTTTTTGATGTAAGAGATGAAATCCTTGATGAACCACACTGTTCATAATCAGGGAAAGACACTCCACACAGGCAAGTAAAAATCTCAGTGTTATACTTGCATGGTCCCTACTTTTCTTGAGTCTAAAGCTGGCCCAGATGATGAGATGCAACAGCAAGAGGTGACAAATCATCATGGTAACATCATCTTAACCTGGGGAAGGATTTCTGTAGGCACACCTTTGTACCTCTGCTCATATATCCAGCCTGCAAAGGACTAGCAGAATAATCAGTAACAGGTGGATTAATAGCAACATACTGCTATCTGTCCACATTTTGCTCCAGCTACTTCTCTGGCTGTAAGTTCCTACAGTGGATCATAAACATAAAGGAGAACATATGAATGATGTTACAGCTGGTGTACATTTCCATACACTAAAATCCTTACTCATCTATTCAATTATTCTTTGCATTCTTATTACCTGATATTAAATTGGAGAAACAAAACGGTAGCTTGTTTAGGTAGGGTTTTAGTTATTTTACTTTAAAAATTGCTGTAGCTGATGCAGTCTTGTTAGTTCCACAGAGGAATCATCACCAGCTGCAGGTGAGCTCCCAGCTGGATTGAACATTGCTCTGAGCCATGTTCACTGGGAAAGAAAACAAGTAACTCCACGTACTATGCAAACATGAACAAGTTATAAGAAATACAGAGGAAACGCTGGTGTTACTACACTTAAATATCAATCTAGATCAGTTTAATCTGTTATTCCCTTCCTTTTCTATATGTTCAGTGGGCAGAAGCAGACATTCCTGAAAACCTCTGGGAGACATTTCGAATGCCTAAAGTAGATATGTTTTTCTCTGGTTAGCATATAGGGCGTCTGTGTGCCTCAGTACCCTCATACACTCTTCAAGAAAAGGGTGTCCTTGACTTTGGTTCTTGCAGCATAATAAGAACTGGAGTAATTGGATATCTGCTTTACCACTTTCCTAGGGATAAATCTGACTCACTGCTGCTCTTGTATTTTAGGTATCCAAGGACATGGGTTCTTTGTTTCCCATCAATTATTGCGATAATGTAGACTTTGCTCCTTAAACAAATATTTATCTTCTTGCTTTTAAATAACAGTCAGCAAAATGTTAACAAATTTCCTTCCCCAGGAACAACAATGGATATTTCTTTTTTATCTCATGACTCTTTTAACATGCCTTGTAGTAATCTACTTACCAAGAATGGCTACAACAATGTCACTCTTAAGGATTTCAATGGAGCCTCTTGACACAAAGTAAAGAGCAGTGAGAACATCTCCACAGTGCACTAAAGTATCTCCAGGAGGTGCATGTGTTGTCTTAAATTTCATAGCCAAAGCTCGAAGACAGCCTTTGCTGGCCCCCCGGAAAGCTTTGCAATTCTGAAGCAAGTTTTGGTTGAGGTGCAGACAAATGTCAGCTTGTAAGCATTCTGGAAACCCCTTCAGGACCTGGAAATACAAGCATAAAGATTTAATGTGAATGTTATGAAAGTTGCTTTATATAATTTTTATGTTTTCTTCCTGGACGGAAAGAAAGAAGTGACATAGGAATAGAGGTGGCCTTAAGAGCTGTCGGAGTACTGCAATTCAACAAGTGCATAGTGTAATCTATATTGTGAAGCTTATGCAATGTGAATACTAATGTATGTGGTGGTTACAAAATTAATTATTAAGATTTCTTTCATTTCAAGAAATGGTATCAAGGTATATGAATGAATATACTGCAGTAAAATAGCAAGGCAGGTAAGGGTAGAGTCTTGACTGAGTTTCACCTATTTGGACTAATATGTCTATTTCCTTCTTATCAATCATAAAAGTACCACATTTAATATAAAAGAAGTTTTTGCTGAAATAACCATGACATTTGTAAAATGAGAGCTTTCTGAACAAGATCAGATACTTTTCAAAAAGACAGAATTTTAACGGGATTTTCATGTTAAATATATTCTGCTTTATAAGTGTAGGAATTAGATTTTTATCAGAAAAAGCAACACATGCTACTGAAACAATGATGTTATGCAGATTTACATAGGCAGATGATTAGTTCAGCAAACCACAGGGCTAGTTGCTATGATCCTTGCTTATCTCTTACTCAGAACAACCGGAGCTTGCCTGAAGTAGAACCACGGGATTCCTCTTGGGTACCATGGTAACATGTTAATTTTGTTTAGAAGAAGAAAAGTGAGCTACTTATGACATGGTCATTATGTGTGAGCTTTTCTAAATTGTTTAGGATCATATTATCTCTGATTCTTTTAGAATCTATAAACATTTCTGCTACTGGCTTCTATGGGAGTACTGCCCACCTTGTGACTCTGCCTGCTGTGTTAAGGAATGGGTGATATATTATTGTGCACTACCCTTTCTTCCCTTTAAATCAGGGGTCCTCAAACTATGGCCCACGGGCCGGATACAGCCCCCCAGGGTCCTCAATCCGGCCCCCAGTATTTACAGAACCCCCCGCCCCCGGCAGGGGCTGTGGGGGGAAACGAAGCAGCCGCAGATGACTGCCTGCCACTTCATCCGCGCGCTGGCCCCCTGTTTAAAAAGTTTGAGGACCCCTGCTTTAAATCCTTTAAATCTGCTCTCAGTGTTGTTATTGGGTCATGTGCTTTCCCTGGTACTGCCTACATCTGTTGCATATTTCTGAGAAGAAAACATGAACTGATTCTACCAGTCTTGTGAATATGTGATCAGGATGTGTCTTTTCATTATTGGACCAGCCTATTCATTCATTCATATTTATCCTCTCCACTGTTTTTCTACAAACAAGTAAATATTTCTGCACAGAAAAAAATATATACAAAATGCATCACTTGTTGTTATATTAATTCTTACTTCAGCACAATAAAGGTCTGTGCGCTTACTCTTATTGCATAAAGATATTCACAACTCAAATCCCTTGTTAATGGAGAAGATGAACACATATCTGATATGAAGCTTCTGTCCACACAAGCCAGGCTATGATTTACAAATGAAATATTAGTACCTTTAACTGAGTTGAAATGTTTCTATGATTGCTAATGGAAATCAGTGCTGTGAAATAACAAACAATGTTTTAACACACATAGGTACAAAAATTTTATGAGCTATAGGGCATCACCACATGAAAGTTATACATCCTCAGAAAAAGCCAGCATTAACAATAAGCAAAAGAAAATATGATTTATGAAAAACTTCTGTGGTGCCAGTCAGTTTCCAGTATCACCCCACTAGAAATAGCTTAGTATGCAATTACTCTTTTTACTTTAATGTAATTGTGTTGAAATAAAAAGATTGATATTCTGATAACCAAATAAATCTGGTCAGCGATAAAGGTGGAGAAGAAGTGCAAGTCTTTATGCTGAAATTGTTCTCTAGTCACTTGAGTAAAAAAGACCTATTTTGAATTAATTTACTATGTATCTATCTATAATATAAAAGAGCTCCATTTTTTTATAGGATACAAAAGAGGAAATATATTTTCAATTCAGAGTTACTTACAGGAAAAGGTATTTGAACTGTTAGAAAGACAGGAGCACAGCCTTAGTATAAATGGTATTAATTTTTCACATCAGCTTCCACTTATCTCATTTATCAAGGGATTGTACTTTACCATTAAGCAAAAACCGAGCAGACCATGTGTGTTGGTTTATATTTCTGAAGATACTTTGGGTATTTCTTTAAAGAAAACGTTATTTTGATAATTTGTTTATACTTACATGAAACTGTTCTAAAATCTTTGCATATTAGTTAGTAGTTATTTATATGCCAATAAGCTCTGAAAGATACTAGCCTCTGTTCAAGTGCCTGTGATTAAAAAGTCCCTGCCCCATGGAGCTTACACTCTAAAATTGTTATACATCAGAGAGGAAGAACACTCACTCTTTAACACCACAGTTGTCAAATGTCTAGAAGGAAGACAAGTGCCCAAATAACATTATTTTCCAATAAAGTTTTGTAGATTACTCCACTAACACAAGTTTAGAAATGCAAGAAAGAAGCTGATTTGAAGATAAATTTGTTAAAATATTGCTATATACTACGTTAATAAAATAAGCTTACCATATCACACACATTTTATATAGTGAAGTATTTAATCCAAGTCCAGTAGCTGACACCATACAGAATTTGATGTTTTCAAACTAAGTTTTATGTTGTGCAGTACAGACAACATCTTGCCAACCCAAGCCTACATGCACCTTCCTAATATTCAGGGTTTCATTACTTTGAGAAAATATTTCTTATTCATCAGTTTTTAGCTTGGGTTAATAAGGAAGTATCTGGTTTTCACAGAGACCTTTGATTGTCTGTGTAGAGCAGGAACAATTGTGTTGAAAATTACATTCTTACAATGTGGCAATCAACATCAATACATTACGTGTATGCATCCTGACAATTCTAAATATTAGAAAATCATCCATGCAGTCTTCAAAGTCATGAGATTATCTTAAAATAATAAAAGTCTAAATATTGCGTTTCACTTCTTTTCATTTGCTTTGAGCTTTTGGAGTCTTTAAACACATTGAAGTCACACTCCAATGTAACAGAAAAAAAATTAACATACACTTTTCTAAACCACTAAAACCTAACATAATATTAAAATTACATGAATACAGGGCTAGGTAGTGTGAAAATAAATTTCAAAATAAATTTTTGAAAATGATAAAGCTAGAATTGCTCTTTAAATAGCATTATTTTCAATGACAAATCCAAAACTAATAAATCAATTGAATACAATTTTGGGTTTCAATTGTTCTGTCTTTCCTAACATGTTTCTATTACACTCAATATCTCCTCCACAGTGATTCCACTGGGCTCTGGGGAGAAAAATCTTGGCTTCTCATATTTGGAATCAGAACTCAAGCATATTTCAAAAGACACGGATCTTCTAAAAAACACATGTAACAAGTTATAAAACCAGTGTCCGCGTCCTCCCCAAAACAAAAAACCAACCCCCCCCCCAAAAAAAAAAAAAAAAAAAAAAAGGAAAAGCAATTGTGATGCTTCTGTGACATAAACTCCGGTTGTCTCCCATTGATAGTTGGTCAAGTCCAAGTTGTTCAGTTGTTTCTTCCTGTCTGGAATAAAACTTATTCCACATCAAATAATGTTGGTTTATCTACTTGGCATGCTTAGAGAGGAGGAAAGTGTCATTCAGACAGAAGTGAAGCATAAATGTGGAATGAGTGACTGAAGTCTGGTGAGGATAGCAGGACGTGATTCATATTGTCTTGAAGAATGTGGTCTTTCATAAGTGGAGGGGGAGTCCAGCTTCATTAATTTGTCTTTTTCAAGATGACAACAAAGTATCAGTCATACATGTATCAGACATCTTTGTGACAACAGAATTGGAGACATTTATGTGCTCTGACTTCCAACAACTAGTAAATGTTTGGGGCAATGATAACTTTGTTTTGTCTGGAGACATGATAAGATTGATGAGAATGTTTAGATTTTCTGCCCTCAGTATTATATACTCTGGAACAAGTATTAACATCTGTCCCACAAAAAAAATATTTAGAAAGCATCCAAGCTGAAAGATATCAGGATATTAGTGACAATAATTGTCATTAAATGTAGAAATATCACATTCTACACCAACAGAATCACAGAATGGTTGGAAGGGATCTCTGGAGTTCATCTTGTCCAGCCTCCCTGCTCCAGCAGGGCTGCCTAGAGCTGGTAGCCCAGGATGATGTCCAGATGGCTTTTGAGTATCTCCAAGGACAGAAACTCCAAAACTTCTCTGGGCAGCTTGTGCCAGTGCTCAGTCCTCCTCACCATAAAAAAGTGTCTCCTGATGTTGGAATGGAACCTCCTGTTTCAGTTTGTGCTCATTGCCTCTGGTCCTGTCACTGGGCACCCCTGAAAAGCACCTGATTCCATCTTTTTTACAGTCTTCCTTCAAGTATTTTTTCACATTGATGAGATTCCCTGTGAGCCTTCACTTCTCCAGGCTGAACAGTCCCAGCTCTCTCAGCCTTTCCTAGTCTAAGCTCCAGTCCCTGCAGTCTGGCAAAGATATTCCTTTAATTCTGCATATAATGCTCTGTCATACATTTGCTCTGTGAAATATAAGTGGGATCAAACATTAAATGCCAGGCAGCAGCTGAAGAGAGCAGAAGAGGGCTCTGGTGTATTTTGGGTCTTCTCGGAGCGTGTTGAAACTCATTTTGACTAAGGTTTTCTTGTTCTAGAATCAGTCAGACTTTTTATGAGTGGCAAGTATCCAGCTTATAGAGGGAAAGATAAAGGTAAACTCTCAGGTTCATCTGACAATTTAAGATGGCATAAACTGAAAGAGGAATTCTGGTCCTTTCTGCATTATCTGTTTATTCCTGCCCTGTCTTGATCTCTCCTTGTGAAATGGTTTGAGAAACTGATCCACACAAGAATTAACCCAGCAAAAAATATTGAGCAGCTAAAGCTACAAAGAAGTGGGAATAAATATACTTTGTGTCATAGACTACACATACTTAGTCTCTATTTGGATCTCATCTACGTAATCTCAGGATATGTTCACATTGCTGAATAAAGTTCTTGAACAATATATATATTATAAAATAATAAATTTTGAACTAATTACAGGGAGCATCCCCCATGCCTTGAAGGGTTCACTCTAGTGGGAATTTATATTAAAAATTAACATTTTGTCTGTCTTAGTTTGTTCTGTAGGAATGAGTGAAATTAATTCATATGTTTGGTGAAATAACCTATGTCTTTAATTTTTATCTTTCTGCCACATAATTTTAGCACTAATCTGAGACTCTTTAGCTGCACAAATTGCACCGCACTTATGTTGTATTAGAATCTCTGTCTCCCAGTAGCTGTTCCCTCTGACGGAAAGAGTAGTGTGGGATTTAGTTCTGTCACAAATATCTGATTTTAATAACATCTTCATCTAAGCTAAACATTTCTGTAATTCAGCCTAGTATCTATTTCTAGAAAGAATTTAGACTTTACTATTTCTGTGATAGTTAATTACAGAGGAACTATTTGTATAAGCAGAAGGCCAAAACCTTTCAAAGAGGTTTCACCTGTTAGAAAAGAATGAACAAGGTCACACGTGGCAATAATTCTATTCCAGCAGCTCCTGGGGTCCACACAGAATAAGCATTATTTCTGTTGATTCCTCATCTTCATACAGGAAAATGTTGCAGAGTCAGATTTAATTTTTATTTTTTTCCCCAGGATATGAAGGAGTTCCTTACAACAGTTGAGAGAGAAGAGAATCAGTGTGTGATGATGAGCTAACTCACCTTTCAATGAGATTTGAAGTCTGAAAACCTTATCAAGAATTATTGCCATGACACAGATTTATGTGACATTTTTATGTTGAAATTACTGGAACTGCAGTGGATCATTCTTCATCTATAATCTTATTACAATTTCTGAATACATCTGAAAGGTGATCTCTGAGAAACGATACATTGCTGGGTGAGGAGGACAGAAAATTATTTCAGTTTCTTTGACTGTTGACCCCTTCATCAACAGAAAAGTTTAATATCTGTAGAAGCTGGAAGATGACCAGATCCATGTCTTTCCAAAAATATAATGATAGTTGAAAAACTGTTAATTGCTCTTGTTTTTGAGATGTTAGACCACAAAATACATTGCAGTTAGAAACTGTAAAGGATCGCTTTGCAAATAGATTGACATTCTAGAAACTTCTTTTTTTATTTTCCTATGATGTCTTATTTTCTGTAACTTGATTAAACAAAGGCATTCATGTTTTTAAGTGGTCTTGTTACAGAAAATGAAAGAACAGCTTTACAGCTAACCATATCTGAGCTACTTTCTGACAGGCTTATACATCTTATGATTTCCATTGTGAATATAGACAAATAGCAGTATCACTTTCCACCATGATTACATAGACCCTCTGTTTAACCGATTACTAATAGTTTTTGCTCAAAACGCTTCTAATTTGGATTAATCTTCTGATGGTATAAGGAACTTCTCCTTGCTTTTTTTTAAATTTTAATTTACATTTCTAATTCTCTGGTTCAAAGATATTGCTGGCACTAGTTCCATTGGTAGAATCATTTTAGTCATAGGAAGTGATCATCGTGGGGGCAAAAACAAGAATAACAAATGTAGTGCTGTCATCCCGTGACCAGTGGCTAATTTCTCGCAAAGGAAGCCCTACCAAAGCAATGGTGAACCTGCCTTTTATTTGATACAGTAGCATTACTGGCTCTGAACCTTCAAGATTGCTATGTTCTCTGCTGTACTTGCATGATCACTGTAGCCAAGACAACTTATCACAAGTGTAAAACCGGCCATTTGCTTCGATACTTGCAGAAGGTTCCATAAATTTATGCATAAAAATTCTGACTTGCTCTCTCCTTTCATGGTACTGAGTAAAATGCAAGATAAAAACACATCTTTCCCATATCCAAAATTTTAATTAACGTGTACATTTGACTAAACCCACTTTCCAATGCTTGTCCCACTTATTTACTTCTTAGAAGTCTTTTAAAAGATAAAATAAACCAATAAAGCTGTTCAGATGCACAGAAGATCCATGGAAAGAAGGGGGTGGGGATTGTAAAAAACACATGCATAACTTAAAGAAGGATCTCAAACACTAAATATGTCGTCTTTGTGGGGTAAGCATCACAGACATGCTATTATCAGCGCTGGACTGATAACATTGAAATGAAGGGGGAAAAGAAGGCAAAGAGAGTTTAGGAAAAACAGAACAGGATAGTTTAAAAAATTAAAATAATGTCTGAATCTTTGGGACTGGTGACACCTTTCATGAAACAATATACATTGTAAAATATTTGTTTGTAATTGAACTTTGCCAGTGTATACCACAGGGATATGATTTAAATTATGCTTATTCTATAGACTCAATATTTTTATCCAGATTAAAATAAATCCCAAATCCTGTTTATCCAGTCCATGCGTAATTATGTGGAACTGTTTTTGCCAAAATACATTATGCAATGAAACATAATCAAAGAGATGTAGAAATGAAACAGAAGGGAACAAATGAACAATGTTCACAGCACATTTCACCTGCAGATCTTTAAAGCTAATTTTAAGTTTAGCCATTTCAAATGAGCGTAAAGTACCAAATTCTGGTTTACAGTATTAAGTGTAGGATTTTGTTTAGGAAATCAAGTTTATTTAATCTCAGTACAGTATTATTCCTGAGGTTAAAAGTTGGTTGGTTTTGTTTTTTTTTTTTACTGTTCCTGAATTCTTAAGTATATTACTGATGATAATTAAAAGCATCTTTTGAAATATATGTCTAATATTATTTTTATATATATATGTGTGTGTATACAATGCATGTACATATATATATATAAATGTAAATTTTTCATGCATTTCAAATTGCAAAGGAGAAAGAAGACTGAGGTTTTGAATTTTATTCAGTTTTCTGTCATGAAATTAGAAAGAAAGACACATTGGATCAAATTCTGCCTTCAGATATTTGCAAAAAACTCCCAGTAAATATTGGCAGGAGTCAAACGTATTTGTCTGAGGACAGTATTAGCCTGTTGGTATGTAAATGCAAATATTTCATGCAAAATTAAGTTAATACCACATGCAAGTCCATCTCATATGCACATGGCTTACAGCCAAGAAAACTTCATTGGTGCTTGTGCTAACATGCATATATGGTTTGAACCAAGAGCATTCACGCAAGGGAAAATGCAGAATGATCAGCATGGCAACTTTGTCAGAGTGACATTCCTACAGAGCAACTACCTAATGCAAACCAATATGCACATGACCTTTTTTGGGCAGAGAAGCATGATTTAAGTTGTGGGGTAAAACAGCAATTAATAAATGTGGTTAGATTAGCAATTTTAATGTCTAATTTTTAGTAACCATTTTGCCCCACATCTGATTCTACTTGGATTATTTCAGTTTGCTATCTACCCCTTCATCATGCAAAGAGTTACAATTAAAATTAGAAAGCATTGAACAAGCTCTAAACCCGACAGATAACATGGATATTCTCCACACTTTATACTGGAATTAAATTTGATATAAATACCTCCTGCTCTTACCAGTGGGTGGTGTTATTCCATGTATTTAGGTATGAAGCAGACAGGAAAGAGATAAATCTTTCATAAGTACAACGTAAATCACACAATTCTTTTATTATCCTTGCACTAAGTGTAATATATTCAAACTCACTTTTTAAGAAAATTAAGCGACTGCCATAAAATTTGAGGGATAAAAATGTGAACAGAATAAGAAATAAAATATAACAAAACAAGGTACTAAGCTTGATTTTTTTTCCACATTTTATTTAGAACAAAGCCTCCAAACTGCCTCACAATCATATTGCAGAATATGGGCTGTTTAATCCATTTAGTTATTATTTCACATTAATGACAAGTCCAGGACTAATTCCAGTACAGCAGTTCCTGCATTACGCAAAGTTTAACCTGACAACATCCAGTTTCAGTTACTTCAAGTTATTTCAAGTGAAACAGGTGTTCTTAGTACATCCATTAGTGGTAATGAATTAGTTAAGGCGTACATGATTTTGTAATATCTTCAGAAATAATTCAGTGAGTTACTTTAGGCTTAGGCTCCACCCACCTGCAGTTTAAGGGCCTGATCCTGCAAAGTACTGAGTATCCCACAACCTCATTGCCATCAGAGGGGGATTAAGGCCATTCAGTGCCACGCAGGATGAAGCTACTGATGTTGCCTTCCACTGCAGTAATCCCCAGCAAAGGTTTATACAAGTATCCCTCTGGAGAGGACGCGTGGAAGTGGGAGGTGAAGCCCAGTATATTTAATTTGCTGTCTTGGTTTTAAAATCTGCTTTACTTAATGGTAACCATAAAGTCAAGCTGTCAGTGATTCATCTTTATAAAATCTTTTGATTGAGACCATTGTTTCTGTTTACTGCATAAAAGTGTACCACTCTGACAGTCATTCACAAATATATGTATAGATACCACAGGGAAGATGTTTGAATTTATGTCCAAATTTTGATGTTGATGTCTAGTTAAATTGTTACAAAAATGTATAGATTTTCTTGTCTTGCCAGCTTTATGGAGAGCTCTGCAGTCTCTAATCTATAACTCAGAATAGCTCTGGAAAACATCTCTCTAGAGACACAGATTCATAGATTCTTAAGATATACAATGCTCTCAGTGTCTTCAAACCTATGTCAGCTTTGGAGAAAAAATGTTTCTGTCTCCAGAAAATAAGCCAGAAATATAAATGCTTATTTTTGCTCATTAGCAGATTGTTATTCTTTTTTAGCTGGCCACAGAATATATTTTTATACAAGAAACATTTACAGTTTTTTTATTAAAAACAGAAATTATGAGTGTAGTACCTTGTAATTTCCTAGAAATGAGATTTTGTGGATTGCTAAACAGTTGGTAGTACTGTGTTGACTTTCAGTGCTGAATTATGTAGTTGCGAATGCAAGTGAACTATTGTTCAGATTATGTTATGATTAGAATATTTCACTCTGAAAAGATCAGCTAATCCTCCTGCCTGGTCCTCTCTTCCACCCACCCTCAATGTACTTGTTCTAGATTACATGATAGGATTTTAAAAAAGAATTGATCTCCACAGGTTTTATAGAAAAGTAAATCTATAGACACCAAAAAAGGTACTCTTGTTTGATAGTGGAAGTGGAAAATCAGGCCAAAGAACAAACAAAACTCTGGAACAGCTATGCCTGAAATAAGAAACCTATCATTTTTTTTTTTTTAATTGGCTTAAGCTTACAGTAGTCAACGGCAGTTCTCAAGCTTCCCTATGCACAGTGAGAGTTCAGATTTCTGGTATAGCTTATTATATATAGGTAATAATCTAGGGAGTTAAATGTTTGGATGCCAAACTTGTAATGGCTTGGTTTTCAATAATTGCTATATATCCACCATCTTAAGCTTGTACTTTTATGGCTCATAAATAATGAAGACTTACAATCTGTTTCTAAATTCTCACGCATTTATCTATTCCCCAGCATCCGTGCCTGAAAAACTGAACAACATACCATGTTCATGTCAATGCCGTTGGTGTATGTCCATGCATGCTGGAAGTATTCCTCAAGTCGCTGCCGCAGAGGGTTGGGGATTTGATGAAAGCGTATAAACTCCTTTACTCGCAGCATCTGCATGTGATACCGTGCAGTTCCTGAGTAGAGTCTTTGGATTATTGCAGATACGTTTCCAAAAATGCTAGCATACATTAATGCTGGATTAAATAGAAACAAAATTTACTTAAGTCATATTGGGTTTTGCAGATGATGCAACAGTTCTTATAATGTACTTTTAATGTTAAAGAGCTCAAGTGAGACTAGTAACATTTTCAGAGATGTGAAATTGATTTACCTGAAGCTTTTTATTGATTTGATTGTATCAGTTCCAACTCAGCAGATGAGGCTTAAATATTAATTTATAATCAAGTTGGTAATATTTATCTTTGGAGTTTGTAGTCCTGAATTGAGCATTTTAAATTTGGTTTATCTAATTTTAGGGACTTTGGTAGAACTAAGAACTAGGAACTAAGGTTATGTACAAGTTCTGAACAAAGGATAGAGTTAAGAAGGTACACATACATTTATAGGTTTGGGGTTTAAATCAACAAATTAAATTTAATTACAATTATCCAAAAATTATGGGCTATAGTTTCCTAAATCCACTCAAAACTCGACTTTCTACCCTACAGGAAACTGCAGACACTGATACACAACACAAAATTTCTGACAGTTTGGATAAGAGATTTGGAGTAGTCAAGCAACTTTACTTCCTGACTGCATAAGTCAAAATATATTTTTGCATATAACATTATTTTCCCTGGGAATTTGCCCTTCTGGCTGCATGCTTGTAATCTTATTAGCTTAGACCGTTAAGTCATTTGCTTAAACAATGAAGAAAAAAAGAAAGAATATGGTAGAACTACTTACAGCCAATCAGCATGACACAGATGGAAAAGATCTTCTCTGAGTTGGTGTTTGGAGACACATTTCCAAATCCTACACTTGTTAGACTGCTGAAGGTAAAATAAAGTGCTGTGACGTATTTGTCCTTGATGGATGGTCCAGAACTTGCATCACTATTATTGTAATGCTTTCCTAATTGTTCTCCTAAAGAATCCAGCCAGCCAATCTTTTGAGACAAGTAAGGTCTTTCTACGTTTCCAATGGCGTACCAAATGCAAGCAAGCCAGTGCGCAATTAATGCAAATATGCACATAAGGAGCATCAGAACTGCAGCACCATATTCTGAATATCTGTCCAATTTCCGTGCTACCCTCACCAAACGCAGCAGTCTAGCTGTCTTCAGAAGACCTATTAATGTTGTCGTCTGTAAAAATAAGATAGAAATTAATTTTCTCTGTTAATAAATGTACTGTCATAATAGTCAGCATGAATAAACCACTGCAAATTCCATTATTTTCTGGAATCAACAAAACCAGTAGATTAACACATTTCAATGTAACCTTAATCTATTTTTCTTTAAACTATCAATTTTATTATAAAAACAGTGAAGAAAACAATAAGAAATGCACATCTTAAGATACAGAAGTTGTCATTTTCTGCTGAATACTCTTTAATTTTGAATATACTTCTTTATCTGGACTCTTCATTCCACATTAATGGACTTAAATGATCCATTAGATTCATGATGTTTTGGCATGATAAAGTCTGTAAGTTATTGGAACATAATTATATGACTGGCCTTGCAGGTAACAAGCATTTATGACGTTTGAACAAAGCTGTGTGACTATATTTGACTTTAACTTAGAGACTTCTTGCAATGCTCTGGCACATATGTGAAGTGTAAAGGAATAAAGCAGAAAACGTCTCAAAGAGTAAGTAACTTACTCTGCAAATATTCTTCCTGTTTGTAATGGCCAGAACACTATACAGGTAAAAGAAGATGAACCACTGTGAATAGAAAATCATGGAAAAGTTCCTTTTGCCAGACTCAAGATTAATCTTCTTTTTGCATCTTTCATCCTGAATTTTGCAGGCATAGTGGTAGAGGTGACTAATAAAGGTACTATACCATTAAAAGAAAAAAAGGGTCTGTTATAAACCAGGGATTTATTCCAAGATATTTAGTGCATCCCTGCACTATGATTCATTGCAGACTTTTTGAGGCTCTGATCTTTTTAAAGGAATCTAAAGTTTATTAAAGTAAATTTACAATTTTCAATATGTAAATTGTTTTCATACTTGTTCATTCCTTGTTAAAGAGATTGACAAGATTTAAATAGTGAGTACTTAATTTCAAAACCAACTCGGCTACCTTTTCTCCTCCATTAAGTCTGAACATATATAAAAGTATTCAGTAAATGTCAAGCCTGAATAAGTTTTCAATAATTTTTTCTTCCTTTTTTGTTTTTTTTTTTTTAATGTGCATGTATATTACATAACACTTAACTGGAAAAGTTTTCTGAGCCCTACAAGCCACTCTGATGGTAATATGTGTCACGTTAGCTTTCTTTCAACAAGTACTAGACTAGTTCTTATGTTTTATTAAATTCTTGCATTTACCATGTTTTTGAGTAAAATCCCAGTTGTCAGTGGACAACTCAATATTTTGTTCATATTTTCTGAGTAAATGAACAACAAGATAATGTAAGGTAACAGTGGGTAACACTCCTTGGTTCAACTTAACATCACAGAGAATAATTTCAAGGTGAATCTCATTGCCACATAAAGAAGGCTGTTTCGTTGAATGTGACCTCAAGACTCTGAAAGATGATATACTACAAAAAGCTGAGCTTCAGCATATGACTATTGCCATCAGGTACTTTTTCTGGTAAGGTAGATCAGGCTTAAATATTTTGATCACTTAAGGAAAAGAGCAATATTAAGAAAAGCTAACATTTGTTCTTAGTGGTGTGTCAAAACCATTCTATTAGAGATGTAGTTATATCTGTACACCATGCAAGAGGCAGCATATTCTTACAGTGCCCTTTAAATAGATCAGAAGGTACATTGTGATTGCAAAATATGTCAGCAGTGTTCCACCCCATTCTTAAGATAAGACTTGCTAATATTATGCATCCTCAGTGCCAATCCCATGCTCAGATACTGCATCAGTGTGAGCTCTGGAGTATGCGGGAAGTGTATAATACAAGCAGACCCCATCTCTTCAGGGTAGAATCAGCATGAGTAAGTTTAGATAAGCTTTAAAGCATCAAGAAACTCATCCTGAGTTTGATTTTTCTTTAACAAAGTGGAGAGGCTAGAGGCTTTGACACTAAAATATAGTTAGCAGTAGTGGTGAAAAGCATGATGTTTATGCTTTACATGTTGTCCACTTCTCAGTGGAGATGTAGCCTTCATACAGTAACAGTCCACCTCCCATATGTCACTTGGCCAGGGACAGTACCTGGGATCAGAACTATCTCTGCTCAGCACTGCACCCAAGGAAGCAAAGGTCCTACTCTGTCTGTTACCCACCTTATCCCATCTGGTGCCAATGATTAATGTCTGCAAATAGCAATCTGATAGAGACTACTCTTTTCTCTGAATTGCTTGCTGCTCTGTACTCATCATACCTGGCTTTATCAGCTGGACTACAAGTTCAAGAGTTGCTGAACACTCATATCAGTTTGTTTTTTTTTTTTTAACAGTGGCAACATTTACTGTGAGCCAGAAGCACATAGGAATCTCATAGCTACAGAAACTGTGAATCTGGATTAGTAGAAGATAGGTACAGGATCATTTTCCCTCACTACAGTATATTAAGTGCAAAGTGTTCCATTTATGAAACACTTATGAAACACTTAACTGTTTGCCTAAACTGGAATTCATTAGGATCATAGCACATAAGTACATTCAGAATCTAAAATCTCTACAATACATTGAAGATACCTGTCTTAATTGGTAAAATTTATTAAAAAGATAAAGGTCTTAAGCTAACACCCATTTTAAATAGGTTCTGCCAAAACATACATTCCATTTCTTCAAATTTACTTGTTCATTGCACAAAACCAAAGTTACAGAGAAAAGTAAAATAGATCATCTTAGATTTCTCCATTGCGCTATTATATATTCTAATCTGCCAATCTAACATTTTGCTAATCAGTATAGCCAATGTAATTTTGATATTTTTGCCTTGTTTGGTTATTATGCAATTTGACCTTTGAAAAAGCCTTTTGATTTTTTCTAGCTATAGTACAGGAGGGGGCTTGGAGTAAAAGTGTATTATTTTCTTCAGTTTTCACTTTAGTAAAAGCACAAAACCCCCTCACCAATACATGCCTACAATGGTTCTTTATTGCTTACATGGTTCTCTCCATGAGCTAAGTAGAATTGTAGAATCACACAGTCTGGGTTGGAAGGGAAATTAAAGGTCATCTAGTCCACCCCGCCGCCCCCCCGCAATAAGCAAGGACATCTTCAACTAGATCAGGTGGCTCAGAGCCCCGTCCAACCTGACCTAGTATGTTTGCAGGGATGGGGCATCTACCACCTCTCTGGGCAACCTGTTCCAGTGTTTCACCACCCTCACCGTAAAAAATTTCTTCCTTGTATCTAGTCTAAATCTAACCTCCTTCAGTTTAAAACCATTACCCCTTGTCCTATTGCAACAGGCCCTGCTAAAAAGCTTGTCCCCATCTTTCTCATATGCCCCTTCTAAGTACTGCAATAATCTCTCCCCAGAGCCTTCAGTTCTCCACACTGGCCAGCTCCAACTCTCTCAGCCTTTCTTCATGGGTTAGGTGTTCCATCCTTTTTTTGGCCCTCCTCTGGATATGCTTCAACAGGTCCATGTCTTTCCTGTGCTGAGGGCTCCAAAGCTGAATGCAGTACTCCAGGTAGGGTCTCACCAGAGTGGAGTAGAGGGGCAAAATCACCTCCTTCGACCTGCTGGTCACTCTTCTTCTGATGCAGCCTAGGATATGGTTGGTCTTGTGGGCTGCAAGTGCACATTGCCAGCTCATGTCCAGCTTTTTGTCCACCAGTACCCCAAGGTTCTTTTCAGCAGGACTGCTCTCAATTCCTTCGTCCCCCAGCCTGAATTGATACTGGGGGTTGCCACAATCCAGGTGCAGGACCCTGCATTTGACCTTGTTGAACCCTGTAAGGTTCCCGTGGGTCCCCTTTCTTGAGCTTGTTCAGGTTCCTTTAGAGGGCATCCTGTCCTTCAGGCATGTCAACCGCACCACTTAGCTTGGTGCTGTCCGCAGACTTGTTGACGGTGCACTTGAGCCCTCTATGTCATTGAGGAAGATATTAAACAGTACTGGTCCCAATACAAACACCTGAGGGACACCACTTGTCACTGATCTCCACCTGGACATTGAGCTGTTGACCTCTACTGCCTGGATGTGACCATCCAATCAGTTCCTCATCCACCAAACAGCCCACCCATCAAATAAATACCTCTCCAATTTAGAGAGAAGGATGATGTGGGGGACTGTGTCAAAGGCATTACAGAAGTCCAGATAGATGACATCTGTAGCTCTTACCTTGTCCACTGATGTAGTCATTCCATCATAGAAGGCCATCGGGTTGGCCAGGCAGGACTTGCCCTTGGTGAAGCCACGCTGGCTATATCAAATCACCTCCCTGTTCTCCATGTGGCTTAGTATAACTTCTAGGAGGATCTGTTCTATGATCTTTCCAGGCCCAAAGGTGAGGCTGACAAGACTGCCATGACTTCTCAAATATCAAAAATTCAAAACAAAAAATGGAGGGTGGCTTGGCAGCTACACCAGCCTATTCCCTTGGGACTCTGGGATGCATCTCATCAGGTCCCGTAGACTTATGTATGTATGTTCAGGTTCCTCAGGTGGTCACAAACATGATCTCTTACAATGGGAGAAACTTTGCTCCTCCAGTCACCATCTTGTGGTCCATCCACTTGAGAGGTGTGGGAAGAGAGATTGCCAGTGAAGACTGAAGTACTGTTGAGTTACCTATTTGCCAGTCTTGCTCATTGGGGAGGTACACTTTCTTTGACCTTCCTTTTCTGGCTGACATACCTGTGGAAGCCCTTCTTGTTATTCTCTGCACCCCTTGCCAAGTTCAGCTCCATCTGCACCTTGGCCTTCATGACCCCATCCCTACAAAACTGGGCAGGATCCCTACACTCTTCCCAAGATACCTGTCCCTGTTTTCACTGCCTGTGCATCTCCTTTGTACCCTTCACTTTGACCAGCAGGTCTCAGCTAATCCATGCTGCAATCTTGCCTTCCTTTCTAGATTTCTTACACCTGGGAATCGAGAGCTCTTGCACTTTATGGAAAGTATCCTTAAAGGTCTGTCAGCTCTTTTCTGCTCCCTTGTCTCTGAGGGCAGTCTCCCAGGGGGTATTAGTAACTCCTCGAAGAGCTGGAAGTTTGCTTTCTAAAATTCAGGGTCCTGACCTTACTCCTTGCATGACCCGTATCCCTCAGGATGATGAGCTGATGGATAGAACCACATAGAAGGCACTTTTAGTTGTTTTGGAATAATTATTCAGTTCTTCTAATAAGAAGCTTGAAAAAGGGTAATGTTTGTCAATTGTTTTTTCGCCAGGCTGCTGATTTTTTTTTTAACCAAATCCTTACATAATTACAGTGGGGTATCCTTAACTCTGATTAGTCCTCTCCTTTAATAGTGAGATTGGTTTATACCCTCAATTTCTCAAGCCCTGGTGCTGAAATGACCACAGCAGGGAGCTATTTTGATGGACAGCAACTGATTACAGCATGATTTGAAAGAGGAGGGCATCAGTCTATCTGATTAAAGAGGGTGTCATTCATTAGTTATTATTGTACAATGCTGGAAGAGGAAGCTGGTATCACCTGATTCATTATCTGCATAAGGGGTATTCTGCCTGTGTAAAAAGCCATTTACAACTCATGACTTTGTCACTGATGGCCAAATCCTTAGGTTTTCTCTAGATATTTTTTAAATTTCTTTTTTTTTTTTATTTCTTCATAACTTCCATTACTGTTAATGTATAAATCTATATTTCCATCTCTTATTTGTCTCTTTTTTAAACCAAATAACCCACTGATGTGTATGAGTAGCTCTTCCAATGTGCATTAATGTCACTTGCTTACACAGTATTTCATTTGCTATAGGGTCCTTTCCAGCTTCTTGGTATTATAAAGTCCTCAGTTTCTCAATAATTTCCTGTCACCTACATTTTGTGTTAAAACCATCATCAACCTTTTTTGCAGCCTGTAAGTAAATCTATTAAATACAAGTACTATAGCATCAAGCACAGTTAACTCTTTTCTCTCTCAGAAAAATCTCGAATACATGCCAGAATTTGGCCTTTCAGACTATGCTCCATTACCTTAATAGCCTCTTCTGAGCACTGTGTCATTGTTGAAGATCTTTATGCTGTATGCATCATGATACTGCTGAAAATGTTAGTACAAACACCAATTAAACAAAAATACTTCAACTAACCAAATCTTATTTATAGCAGGGTACTGGTACTTCAACTGCTGTTGATAAAGGACTGCCAAAATGGTCTACAAATGTCTGCTCAAGCAGTGCGGGGGTTCCTCTTTGCTTCATCTTGAAAAACAATTAAAGGAAGAAAAACTTGATACTAAGTGCTTCTCTGAGACTAGCCAGCCACCTAAATAATTTCCAGAGACTTTACCCTAAAGCTGTATCATCCTGGTCTGTACTCATTTCACAGAGCTGCTAATACAAAGGCAGACTGCCTGTACCATCAGCTATGCAGTCTTCAGTGTAAAAGATTTGAAATTCATTGGAATAGGTTTTCCAAGTAAATTGCTAAATTGAGTACAGGAAACCATATTACTCTCTTCTTGAGATGTTTTCTGAGCTTGATTTTGAAATATATTTTAATTTGGAAGAGGGTAAAGTACTGATTCCATCAGTAGAGATGCAGTCAGGACTACGAGACTCAATCTCTAATTCTAGAAATGTGAGATTCTTCTTTTCAGTTTGCTTTACCAGATAGGCTGTGTAACAGAGTGAAGACATCAAAACCAAGAGAACAAGGGTACTTTTACTTGTATGTCTTCATTTTAGCCCAAACTCATCTATTTTCTTGATTTATTGCTACAAATAGAAGACACATTCACTCTTATGTTTTGTGAGTATGCTGGATACATACATCATGGTGTATTTATTTTAATTCTCTAAGGTAGCATTTTCCCTGCTGATAATGCTATTAAATTATGTTCTGTAAAATAGCTCTGGTCACTACTATTTGTAAACAGTAAAAGGAAAAGCCTTCATGCTTTTCTGCATATTTCAGCTGAGTGTTCTCTTTGGTGTCAATTTAATAAAACTATAAATATGAAAATATTCTTTCTGAAGCTGTTACCATCACTTGTTTGTATGCTTTATTGCAGTAGGTTCTAGATGAAAGGGAAGAAGCTTTGGTTATCTATATATCCATGTGATTTTTCCTTACAACGTATCTGTCTTTGAAGTGAAAAGCTGATCAATACATTCAAAGGCACATTATTTTAAATGCATATATATATAAATATCTAGTAATATTAAGCAGCATTCTACTTGTATATGCACACCATCTATAAGTGTGCTTTAAGAAGCTGTGCCACTGCAACTGTTATTTGTTTAAAAACCAAACCAGATTCCTCAGCTGAGCATAATGATTAAAAGCTATCAAAAGAATAGAAAGTAAAAAGTCCATCTAGTCATTATTATCTTCCCAAGTATCAGGGATGCCACTTAACATTTATGATACACACCCCAAAAAAGAGAATAGTTTACTACCAGCCATAATAATTTTGTATTGAGTCTGCTTAAACAGGAAACAATAACTTAAAATTATATTAGTTCCCTATTTTAGAAATTTGGAAGTTAACTGTCTTACTCTGTTACTTTCCTATGGTTGAAAAAGAATGACTCAAACAGAAGCATTCAGAAATTGCTGTATGTGGTATTTGGATTATTATCTGCTGCCCTTTCTAGACTCGGTTTGATATCAAGGTGTTTTAAAGCTGGGTGAGCACACATGGAGCTCTCTTTGGAGCTTATGTTGTTTAATAAAAAGACTATTCTATACAATTGTTTGTAGGAGTTCTTATTTAAAGAATCTCTAGATGACAAAAAAGAACCATTTTATAAGAAAGATAACCCTTATGACTGAAAAAAATCTATTAGATGAAACGTGCTCTATTCTAACAGTTATACCTTTTCTGCTTCTTGCTAAACTATGAAAAAGGGATCATTGGAGAAATATTACAGTTAGCAACATAGGAAGCAAAACTACAGTAAGTAGCAGCTTAGAAAAAGTGATTGACATATTCAGTACCATGAATGAGAGAAATCATGATGGCATGGTGAAGGGGTCATAATCTGTATATTTTATTGCTGCTTAGGTAAACTAACTAGTTTTTACAGATCATGAAACTGTTCAATTACTAGGTTTTGAGGGAATAAAGAATTAATTCACTCATATCTGAAACACTGCAAAAGTCATTACATGGTGCAATAATTTATGTTCCAAGTTCTGTGTTTTTGTATTTGTGTACTCAGCTGCCACAATGCACTTGTTTGCTACTAATTTGTACCATTATTTTATGTTAAAGTTATCCTTTTAATATCACTTTAGCACCTGGCACTTTATTATTAAGAACGTCTGTAACAGGGGAGGTGTGGAAGAATGATGTTCAGGGTCAAATCCAAACAGCACTCCTTTAATGAACTCTGGAATTGGTCCCCATTGTAATTCTTGGTGTTCCACGCTTCCAATCACTGAACATAATTTTTGACATTGATTAGTTCTCAGTGATTGGAAAGGGATGCAGACACACCTGAAGGGAAATGATGTGGTCCAAGTTAGAAGTAATGCCATTGTCAAAATGTTTGTCTTTCATGTGTCTATACTATCAAAACTACAGAAAAAAAATCTGCAGAAAGACTGAGACCTACCACCAATAATGAGTGCAAAAGTTGATTAAAGTTTCCTTAAATTTCTGGGCTTTTTAGTCACAATCTGAGTAGAAAAGCTTTCTTTTGGTAAGAGAACCATTAACATGTTCCATCTGTGCTTTTTACTTACTCTCTTCTTACTGCATTCCTTTAAGAAAATTTATTTCTTCTGCATGCTCTTACCTACATGTTTCTCCAGATTCCTTATGTACCTTGAGTGTGTATGCTCATATTCAAATTAGTAGGGATATCACTATGGATTAGGAATGTTACATTGATTTCTATGACTGCTGAATAAGACCACATTATTATAATAATTTTTCAGAAGTACGAGACAGGAAACCTTCTTATTACATAAAATGTATGAAAATAAGTTTAAGAAAAGGATGATTTATAATCATCCTACTTATGAAAGTTTTAAGGTTGAATATGCTCACAAGACTCTCAAGGCCATGTAGGTATGTGCCAGTTGTTTTATACTGACCCTTAAAGGCATACTTAATTAAGTTTACATGTAATTTGTGAGGATAGCTAGGGTATCAGAATTCAGATCAGGCTTTTGGAGTGGACATAACAATTTTTACTGTCACAGCAAATTAACAAAAAGGATATAATTTGAAAACAAAAACATTTTTGCATTCTCTGTATCATAACATGGAGACACACAGTCAGATCAGTAAATTTTCATGCTGAAAGTTGCTGATTAATATGCAGTTTTCACCTTTCTCTTCTCAATTAATGAGATGCACATATGGTTGACAAAACTGTCTGTTTCTCTTATGTCAATATGTGCAAAATGGTATTTTTAATAAATGGATTTGTGTCCTTTGAAAAGTGAATGAATCATATTTTGCTTGGTTTGCTGCTTTTTTAAATGAAAAAAACCAAACCCTGCTGTATTCTATGCATCAAAACTCCCCCCCCCCCCCCCCCCCCCAATCTCTACTTGTCAGTTCACTTTTCATCAACAAATATAACTTTAGCATTTCTTAAATTAAATAAAATTCTTTGGAAGGAGATAGAACTAGGTCAGGCATCCAGAACATAGTGTATATTTTGTACACCTTGGGGCAATTTTCAGATGCATATATTGAACTCTTTTGTAACCTACTGTACAGATAGGGTAAGGACATTAGTCATGTCTGGCAAGGTTATCCCCATATAATATTTTTTCCTTTCTTTTGGTAGTCCATATTCTTGATAAAATAGTCAACAGCCAAATTTTTTTGTTAACTGGTATAGTTCACACTACAACTAATGTTTTACACTGAGTAAAGATATGATCTAAAGATTTTGCACAGAGAAAATTTATTCTAATGCTTTCATGCCAACACAACACTTATATGCATTAAGAGCAGTTTTTACAAAGCAAGCAGCAAATCAAAGGAGAACTTAAATAAAAGTGTTTGAACAAATCCTTCATGCATGATATACTTATTTCATTATTTATAAAGGCAGTATCATATATGGTATAATTGAAAAATACTAGCTGAATCATTCAGCTTGTTCTCCTATCAATGAAAGCTAGTACTCTACATTATTCTACCAAGGAAGATTTATTCTTAGTTTAACTTTAGAAGATGGGGTGGAACTACTAAATAGCCTATTAACTGACAAGCAAAAAATATACTAGAATATACAGATTATTATAGTAAAGTCAAAGCTTAAGATTTAAGATTTTTTACTCATTTAACCTTACCTCTTCAGAGCCAGAGCCAAAAATCAGGAGGTCAAAAGGTATTGCAGCAACCATGTCAATTAGGAACCAGCCTTTGAAGTAGTGAATTGCTATTTTTGCTGGGTCACTTACCACTTCTTCATTCTGGTTTACATATGTTGTTCTGAAGTTTATTAGAATGTCAATGATAAACATAATATCCACAATTAAGTCTACAACATTCAGTGGGCTGCAAGAATATCCACATTCTCTCCTCTTCCGTTCCTCACTATCATTCAGAAGGAAGGCAGCAGAGTAAGGGGTGAATATGGCAGTGTATATTACCAGCAACAAAATGAGCCAGTCCCAGACGGCTTTGAAAGGACTATAGTGCAATATAGTAAACTTGTTGATGCGAGGTGTCTGGAGTTTATATTCTGGTAGAACGTCAGCCCCTAAGGATAGAACCTAGAATAAGAAATATACCATGTCAATAATCAGGCAGCGTATATATATCTACTTTCAGTAAACTTAGCAAATACAGAGCTAACTTAAAGAGTACTTTATTGTAATTTTGAGCATTAAGCTTCAATTACTTGGTGTTTTGGCAAAATAAACTTCTGTGAAATTCCTAATCTCTGCCAGGTCCAATAAATTAATTGACAATTTTACACAGCTAGTTGATTCTTGTTCCCTCTAGCAACCTTTAAGTGGCATATCTGGTCCATAAAATCTGCATAATTAAGCATGTCATCAAATTCATTTATCTACCACATGGTAACCTTGCCAGCCTGTTCACGGCCAGTGAATGACTTTTTGCAGTGATGCAGTGATGCAGTGATGCAGTGTTTTTCTCCCAAAGCAAATCTATTATCATCTGCTTAAGTTCACTGCACAAGAGTCTACTCTCTTTAGAAGATGTTTCGGCAACCAGAAATAAAAAAGTTAGAGAAAGATCTATGAGTGTCCTTGACAGCTATTGCCACTTTCAGTTTTGTGGTGGGGAAAACTTTCACACAGACAAATTTCACTGAGGCTATAGTACAGCTAAAGGTGTGACAAAGAAGCTTATCACAGAAATATTTCCTTTTGCTTCACTGCTACTTTTGTCAATGTCTAAAGCTTGTTATCTTTCCTTTAAAAGTATAGATTTGTTATCTGTTGGTGTTATCCAAGTTGGATTTAAATTTTATTTGGAAGGGATTATGTTTGTAAGCACTGCTTGATTTGCTGGCTCTAGAAGCTGACGTTTACTTTCTTGCAAAGAAAAAGCATAGTGTGGGCACCAGATAAAACAAATTTCCTTTGGCTGCTCCTCCAATTTGATATGAAGGAACAAAACTTTTAAAGATATGAAGGTAGATTACGTTTTCATCCCAATTCAATGCTTGGCGTAGTTACAGAGACTGTCAGTAGTGATGTTAATTATTGCCTTCTGTGCTGCAAGTGCTCTCCAAATCCTACGGGACTCAGATCACCACTTCATTTTACACAGACCAATGAACAAACATCAGATGGTGACTACCTCCAGTTGCTACCTATTTGGGCAAGTGACATATTCAAGAAATCTTCTACCCATTTTCCACCAGTTACTTCTACTTATTCCATATTCCCCTGGTACTTAAAAACTGTTTAAAAAATCAGATCTTTCAAAAATAATAAAAATGAATAATTATACTGAAATGAAATGATGCCTGGAAGGAGAAGTACCGTGTCAGCAACATTGCCAACTTTTATTTCCTTTTTGTTTGGTAGTAAGTAGTTAGGGATTTGAGTTTTCAGCTTGTTCAAGATCGAGGAATTTAATGCTCCTTGAACATAATCTTAGAAGATTATAATGGTCAGCACACTCCTTTCTGTTTAACTTTCCAGCAGCAAGTGTGTATAAACCTTAGATCCTATCCTTAGTAATCTAAGTGGCACTTCTTATTCAGTGAGGTTCTACTTTGAAAATGTTGTGAGAACACCAGGGTTAATAACTGCTCTTCTTTGAACTATGAAGAAAGAAACAATTAAGCCATCCAAAAGATTATATGGTACCTTCAAGCAGCCATTAAGCACCAGACTGAGGTGATGGTAGAGGCTGTTCATCTATTTTTTATATTGTAACTAGGACTTGCAGTTAAGTAATGGTGCTAGCTATTTTTTATGCATTAAACACACTAGCTGACAGCAAGCTGAAGCATAGGCATTACTTAGTCTTTTAAGCAGTCTTAATACTTTCAGACCCCCACCTGGTGAGTTGACAAGAATGTTTTCCTAGTAGATGAGAGCACTGTGGCTATATGTGGCAAGAAAACTGCTATTTGTGAAATGTATATCAGTGTTTTTCTGCTGGATATTCAGACAATGAAGAAAATGGATTAGACAACAAGAAAAGCAAAGCTCACTCTACATGTTTCTTGCAGTTGCTTGAAAATTCCAGCCAGTGTGCTTCACTTAGAACAACACATAATGTAAATTGGATTTTTTTGCCTGAAATCTGGCTCCTATTCTCATTTCAGTTACATTTATTCCTAGGCTGGTCTAGACTGAGTTAGGTGAAACTGAAGAGTAAAAAAAACCCCTGCCTATTAGGCAAGATGAGAGAACAGAAGTATCAAAGTGATCATAGCAGAAATGGAACCGACATTTTCATGGTAGTTTCTTAGACACACACAAGAGGAGAGGCTGACTGTTGGTTGTGAGTTTCATACTCATAATGTGATATAGAACTTACATGCTGTATTGCTTATTCCCATGTAACAGGAAGTGAAAACAAACACTGTTAACTATTTTTGTTGGCTGGATTAAGAGAAAAAAGATGGGACTATGTTTCTCAAAAAAATCAGAGTTGCACATAGATACAAAAGAGAAAACAAATTATTTGGTTTCATGTTGGCAGTTACAATAGAGACTGACTGAACATGTGAATTTATCCTTTTTTTATCCTGTTGTGTGACCGCCTTGCAAGGCTTTAGTGTTGGCATTGGCCAATCTTCACAATCTTGGCTAGATGGAAGACTTCAGTGTACTTAGCAATCCACTCAGAAGAACTATACTGCTTCCACTTGCTTAAAATAGACGTTGACAAATACACTGTTAGTGCAAAGTCATTTTATTAACCTATCTCTTCTGGACAGTGAAACTCTCTTTATAGTTTGGATTGTAAAATAGGTGGCTTAGGGAATGAAATGTGTTTAAGAGTAAGGAGCACCACTGGGACAAGACTAAAGCTTTACACTTAAAAAATTTCTGAACCTTGGGACATGACATGATGGGGAAGCCAAGCTTCCTTCCATCTTACTAAAGAGAAGACTATAATACTAAGTAGCAAAAGTCATACTAGCTGCAATTAATCAATTAAAATGATAAAAAAATAATTGGAGGCTGTTCATCCTCGATGAAATTCCATCTCATGCTGGTTTTGCTTGAAGAAAGCGGGAATGCATTTTTAACTGGTGTGTTTTACAAGCAGTATTAGGTGATAAGATTTATTCTGTTTAAAATGAGAAAATGTCAAATTTAAATAAACTGTATTGTATTTTGCCTTTGATTAGAGAATTTTGATCTAAAATTCAGCTTTTCCTGTGTGTTCCTGTTTATTCCATTTACTGTTAAACCAGTGCTGCTGCAAGCTTGAAGACTTTCCGTTTAAACACATTTTTTGACTCTGAGAATCTTGCTTCAGGTGTTTCACACAGATAGGGCTGGTGAACATCTTTTGCTCTTTTTAGGTTCATGTGTTCACTTGCTAAGATCACAAGTTCAAGGGGGCACTTATTATAGAAGGGCTGCCACCAGATACCTGGAAAAATATGGAGTGAGATCAAAGTAGCTGTCATAAATTCACACGGTTTTAGAGAGATTTATCTTTCTGAAGTGTTTGGTAGCTGTTAGTTTCTCAAAGATAACAGTAGTTCACTGAAATGGAAAGAAAAGATATTTAAGAAGAATGAAAATTTATCAATGGCTGCTGTTCTGTTAAGGAAAAGGAGTAGGAACTGTATGTACCAGAGGTACTATCAGATAACAACTAATTAAAAAAAAAAAAAAAAAAAAAAAAGAAAAAGAAAAAAGAGAGATTCAGTAAGCCTTTATCATTTTAAACTGGGTTGAACTGTTTGTGGTGCTATCTCTTTTTTGACAGTTCTTACATCTTTCTCCTCAAGAAAACCTGCTTGGTACTGGATAACATTTCTGCCTTGTGTTGTGTTCAACAATGTTTTGCACAGTGTTTCTTGGTGAAGTGTCAAGGAGGCAAACTGGGCTGATGTGCTTTGCAGCACATTGGCCATATGCTTCATGGGAAAATTGGTTTGTCTAGGGGACTCTTGTTATAGGCTCTGCAGCACCACATGCAGCAACAACGTTTGACATTTCTTGGAGAAACACAAAGATTCTTCGCTGTATAATTTCTTTTATAAAATAGAATATGTAGGCAAAATGTTGGATGACCTGGGAATTATGTGCTTGTCTCTGCCATTGAGTTTCTCGGTGATCTTAGGCAAGCTGACATTTAACCTCTCTAACTTCTGTCAAGTAGAGAGAATAATATTTACCCACTAATCTGAAAGCATCCTGCAAAGGATAATGAGTGGAAAGCATACATAGAAGCTGTTATGCAACAGCAATGAGTTATCATCATTCTTACTCCTCTAAATTTAGTTGATTCTTTTTATTTTTAAGATTAATTCACACAAATACTTGTGCTCTTCTCCTTTTAATTTTGAATTTATAACTTAATGGGGACACTTTCCAGATTATTTTTATTTCCTGCATGAAAACACTTTATTTTTGTTACCTATTATGCAAACTGTACAGTTTCAAGAGACTCTGAGAGACTGATATTGCTATGTATCACATGTATATTCATAAGTTTTGTTCTGAGGCATTTTCAATCTAAATTTATTAAAGAATGCAAATGCATACAGTAAAAACTAAAGAAGTAGAAACAAAGTAAAGAAGCATAATAGTGTGTTAATAAATCTTAACAGAAATAATAAGCGATAAACCATCTGTTATGAATACCACCATGAACTGTTAAAGAAATATTTCTGTCAAACCACTGCATTTATTTGGAGTATGGTTTCCTAGCTGTTCTAGAACTGCATGAAAGCAGTTGTGGTGTAGGATTGTTACATGCTGGACTATGGCTCCTCAAGCAACCGTAGAGCTACGTAAAGCACATGAACATGGAGAACAACCAGAAAGCATGACTGATGCTTTCAAAAAGATTTGAAATTCTATGAGCATATTGTGATTGCATGGACCAGACACTGTAAACAAGTTATTCAGAAAGCATTGGGCCTTTTGCACGTTTGCTAAGAATTCACAATATTTTTGTGCTGTGTATTTCCAAACACACAGCAAATACATGAATAATGTACACTCACACAAACAATATGTTGCATATTCGCAGTCTAGGTAAGTCCTTTCATCATGGACAGAACTAATGCACATCTGGAAAATTTGAACAAAGTGCAATGCTTACAGCTGGCAAAATATGAGTCATACGGGTTGGGGGAAAACGCAGCAGTTGTAAGGTAGATGATACTGAGTATATCTGTGCAAAAGGTAGATGTGGAAGTTTGGTGGGTGTAAAGCTTTATATTAAGCTTTTCAGAAAGGTACTTTTTCATGTCTTATGAGAAAGTGTATCTCCTTTGTACTGTATATTTAAATGATGTAGTTATATTGAGTACTGAATACTGTTTTATCACTGCTGCTTTTGCCACAGATGAATTCAAGTAAAGCTTGTACTAACAAGGTTAGTTCTTACATAGCATCTTTCATGTTAAGAGAATTTCATAAACATTTAATAAATGTCAAACTATAAATATAGTCCCAAATTACTTGGGAACTTTAAAATAAACATTTATCTTACCCATAAAACATCTTGTGTAAAGCTATGGAAGGTACTACCAGTCCACTCATTGAAATACAATGTTAAAATTAGTTATTTATAGGAAATACTATACGACATGAACAAACATTATTTTGCCAATATCTTGCTGGGCTCAGTCCAGTGCTAGGCATAGATGGATGATCAGACCTGCATCTTTATTCAGGGAAGCTGTAACAAATCTAGCAACATGTCAGCTTCTTGTATGCTGAGAGATTGAATATGTTTATTATGAGTAGAGATTGAAGAAACTTTAAAATTTCTCATTGCATAAAGTGTATTCAGCAGCCAAGACATGAAATTTACATGAAAATGCAAACAAGATGGTAACTGAACCAGGATAACTCTATTATAAGCCAGCTGAAAATAAAGGGAGGAAATCAGAAGAGCTTTTGACTGTTCAGAGTTTCTAATCCAAATACGCTTCAAAATTGAATCAGAAAACCAAAATCAGCTGTACTTATTATCTGAGTGTAACACTGGAAAGTGACTACATTAATGAAATATAAAACATGTTATGTTCTCAAAGAACATAAGCAAGAGGTGACGAGAACATTTGTATCCTTATAATTTGTATAGGAGGTTTCCATAGGTTATTAGGCTAGGTTAATCTCAATGACCTCTAAATAATTTCACAAAAAAAGGAAAGCTATTTGGATTTAAAATATTTTGCAGCATAATTTTAAACTCTGTACAAGTTTATGGTTGGAAGGTAGCATCTTCTAAGTTTGAGTAAAGCTAAATTACTATTGCTGTTTGCTCCTTGGTGCAGCTCATGATGCACAATGAACATTGGCACTATTATCCAAAACCTCTTAGATATTCAGTACAGTCCCTTCCTTTTAACAGGTAGTTTTGAACTCATTTTCAGAGCTTTATTAATAAGGCCAATAATAGTATTGAACAGAAAAAACTGGGACAACAGAATGAGAAATGTGAAGCAGACACAGAAGCTAAAAACATATTCCTTTAATAATTAACCCTTTTTATCATGACCATAGACCTTAAATCAGAATGATAGCATAGTTCAAAAAATGAAGCAGTATTACTTCAGCTTTAAAAGAAGACATGATTTTGCATTGGAGATTTTATTAGATTTGTGGAACTTCCTTCTTTTGATGTAGCTTCTCCTAACTCTCTTTTCCTCCTGTGTATTAGCTCTACTGGAGCTGCCAAACTATCACTAGCAAGGACATCTCTTCCCTTTTCTTCTCTGTTCATACCATTACTGTGAGACCCCTACAGACTGGACCAGCTAAAGAGATCTCTGAATTTAAAAAGACCTAAAAAGAGATATTACACAAATACTAATGAGCAAATGGAAATTAAATCAACATTGTCTCCCTGAGAGTAGGCATTACCTAATTTCCCAGAAGACTATAATGGTCTTACATATTTCAGTCAACCTGGTGATTGTCTTCCTTGATGCTGACAGGAACAACTAATAAAATTACACCAGTATGGAAGAAAGCTGAAGTGCTTTTGAGTTAGTGCATCCTTAAAACATAGCATTATATACTGCTTTCACACATCAGCATTAAAAAGCCTTTTTTTCATGTAAAAGATATTTTTACAAGTTTTTCAAAGGATAGCTATTAAAAACATCTTCTTAACCAAGAAATACTGACAGTGGGGAATGTTAATACTTGTTTTACTCTTTTTTCTGTATTAAATGCTTTAAAATTATGTAGTATGACAATTTGTATATAAAGCTGATACTGAAATTTCTCTATCAGACAGTTTGAAGTATAATCATGAGGTCTTATAACGCAGTGTTTTAATGGCCTCCATATTTTTTAAAGTTAAGCTTTTGTTAAAGAAAATCTGCTGCTGTGTTAAAATATGACTTGTCCTTGCCTGTCCTGTATGTTTCCCATTTGGGACTTTAGATACAAGAGGATACAAACCTTTCTTATTTAAACAATGGACTCAATATTTCTTTGTTTGCAGGGCCAGAAATAGCACAATAGATATTTTTTTTTTTTGACTATGCCGAAATATTCACCAAGTGTAATGTTAGGTAGGTATTGAAACAGGACTTTTGTTATTAATTGCTGAATCTAAAAAACTCAAAGCTTATCTAAGCATATTTTAATAATTTTTATTCTAGAAGTCAATCTGTCACTAAATAAAGCTTTTTTAAGTTAATCAAGACAGACTTCATGGCACTCTCAACCTAACTGAAACGCAGAAACAGTGGAAGGGGTTTTGGGTGTTCAGTAAATTAATATTCTGGAGAAGCTGCAATTTGGTAGGCAAAGAGAAATGCAAAAGAAAAAAAAGGTGTAAGTTTCAAGTGGTATGTGGAATCTATTTGATTTAATGTTAAGTAATTTTTATAATAAATATCCAAAAAATTTCAGTGAAGTTAAACATTAACATTGTTTGATGGTAAAATTTAAGAAAAAGAAAATTGCTGATACCTAGACATAACTTCTTAATATATTGTCATAAAATTGCTAGTTTGATATTGGAAAATCCACTAGCAATAAAGACCAACTTTGATTTATAAAGGTCTTGTGCGCCTATGAGTGTAACACTGCTGCTGTCACTGTTCAAGTTATATTGGTTGAATCATTCTATCTCTGGCTTTGGTACTTTAGTTACAATTTAATCTTTGAAGTTTTTGATATGTATTCACTGGTACAGGTGAACATTTTGCTGTCTGCATGCCTGCTTTCTGGTGCTCTGATTCCTCTTTAATCTCCTGCACTGTAATGTGTACAATTTGTGTAGCTGAAACTGCAAGCCTTTTTAGATGGAAAGACTGTCATCTCAAGTCTACCTCAACACACCTGTTTCAAATTGCTTGTTTTGTCCAAAAGAGGAAAGAAATACTGTTTTCCAGCCTTTGTTGGGAAATCTTGTGGGAATAACATTGAGCAAATAATATGTTGCCAACAGCTCTTTGCTGTCCTTGTTGGCTGAAGTTTTGACTTTTAAGCCTTCTGTAGCTTCAATGTTAATGGTACTGTGATAGCAAGTTGCATTTAAGCTGGAAATGGATGTCTTTTAAAAGACACTTTTCAAAGGTGATACCAATATATGAATTGGAGTGTATAATTGTAAACTGGGGTAGATATATAAGGAAGAGCCTGAACAGCAGAAAAGCTTTTACTTGATGTTTCTCCTACTATGTATCTTAAATTTGTGTGTGTGTGTGTATATATGTGTATACACACACACACACACACACACATAGTATTTTTAGAATTAAAAATACAGATCTATGTTAATCTTTCTCATCTGGTCTCTATATCTTCTATTTAGGGCTTCATTATTCTCATGAATGTGGTGTTTAGATAAGCAATAATAATATTTTACATCATGTCATCTAAAACATATGATGAAACAGAGAACCAGTTTAAGATCTGGTCCCATGGCTGAATCCCACACCCACACAGTATACGTATCCATCAGTGACATGACTCATTTGCCTACAGTGACTGGGTTGATGCCTTGAAAGTGTAGCAGCTGTACAGAACAATTACTGGACTGTCACTAGTGCTTGCACTATATAAATATAATGATTTCCCTGCACACTGAAAGCTCCAGAAATGTAATAGTTCATCAGAGAACTCGAGCAATAGTGCAATACAAAGCAAAGAGGCAGGCCTTATTATCAAGTAATTTGACCTTTCATTTGAAAAGAATTACAAAACTATTCCTCGTCTTACAGATTTACAAAGATTCCTCAAGAAATGTCATCCAATTAGTCTCCATTTGATAGGGCAGCACACTTCCTCATTGATGACAAAAGCTCTCAAATCTGACTTGGATTTGAGAGCACTGGGACTTCCTGAGAGTGCTGAGCACCTTACAGGACTGAGGCCATGAAGTACCACTTTTTCATAAGACTATCAAATAATTAGGTAAATATATTCAGCTAAATATATTTAAATACACAGTAACCAAAAATCTTCAAATTTTCAAGAAACATTATGTATGCCATGGCATTAAAGCAATAAAACAACCTTCTCATGATTGATTTCAGTGAAATTTTGCAGGTTTCATGGAAATAATATTTATGTGGATGGTACTGTCAAACAAAATTGCTTCACCAATTTTGAATACATGTATTAATTTAGAAAAATCTCTATCTCTAACTTATAATTTATTTTCTCATGAAGATAGATATTAATATAGAGGAAGTATTTTCATAGTTCATATTCCATCCATTATTTTCCAAGATAAAATTAAGAAATGCCTTATAGATCCTAAACCTCAGGAGCCTCTTTCTGCCAGTCAGTATGTAATTACTTTCATATTAGTGGATAATGCATCATCAGAACAACACTTAGAAGCATACAGATTTATTAGATGCACTTGATTGAACTTTAAATTTTAAATTAGTGATATAAAGATTATCAAAGAAGAAGATATTAAAACCTGACTATGTTTAGCAAATGTTAATGCCAGAATATGTATTAAAAGTTGTGTAACCTACTTCTTTAAAGTTCACTATGAGGTGTTATTTAAGAAGACAGAAAATGCTGTCCCTCAAAATGCTAAAGATTGTGAGTTATTTGTTGCTCTTCTGGCAATGCTAAGCTGTTAACAAGCATTTTTTATGTCTGACAAGAAAACGTAAAGGGTCACATTTGTAATAATGGCTTAAATTATTGCTTTGGGTTTCAGTCGCTTAAAAGATTTTATATCATTTATTCATGGCATGACAACAAAACAAAGTAAATTTTGTGCTTGTTGATGTTATCTTGTCTTTCTCACAATATTTGTAAAAAAGGTATCTTTCATTATGATCCATTTAGACTGGTTTACTATGTGCCAAACATTTTGATGCAGCTTAAGGAAAGCATAAAAGCTGTAAGAATATCTGAAATGCATGGAGTGAAAATGAAGCAGCTAGATTCATAGTTTGCTTCTATGATTACAGTACTTACTGATGTAACTTTCAGGAGTAAAGGAGAAAAGGAGAAAAGATCCTTATGCATACATTCATATTTAAGTTTAACCTTCAGTTTCATGGTAAATATTTTTTCCATAAACAGCAAAATAAGCAAACTTTAGTTTCTAGAAGACTTGCATTTTTTAATTAGACCCCTTAGTGTTTAAAAAGGTGTAAACTGCAATTGAAACTGCTCTGGTAGCTGGGGAAAAGCTTAATTTAGAAACATCCATCTCCCCTGTGGCTCTCCAGTGTTTATGTCTAATGAGCGTATGCCAACTTGGTTCACTTAAAGGAGTTGTTTAGTCTTAAGTATTCTGCTCAGGTTCCTCTCTTCACATCACTTGTAGTGTAAAGTTTAGTGCATTACCCATTCTTCTACCACATTTGATCAGTAACGTTCCAACCAAAAAGCCATTTGGCAAGGGGAGGTGGAACAGATTGCATACACGTGTACACACAATATGATGACACAAATCACATTTCACTAGCAAAACCAACCTATTAAAGCACAATCCAGATTTCTAGAGCTATCCATTCAATTCATACTGGTTAGGCAGAGAAAAACAGTAGAGTTGTAACCATGGAGAACTGTGCAATAAAAAGCTGCCTTTCCTGGGTCAGTAGCTGGATCTTACATTGGACATTTTTCTTTTTTTCTGATGTAAAAACACATATTGGTTTTGGGGATTTCTGGTAAGACATGGTAGGATGTTCGTGATGATTCTCCATGAGCTTCTCTGGTACTCTAACAAAATTTTTATGCTAGCACAGCATTAAGTGAGCCAAATGTAACTCCTTGAAAAGCTCTACCTCACCTATGTTATGCTAAATGAAGCTCGTGTTCAGGAGAGAACAGGACCTTTTATTTATGGATTTGACCAGGTACATATGGGAATCTTTTTGGTACTATGGTTTATCACATGTATGATTGCTGGCATCAAAATATCAATCCAGTGTTACAGAAGCCCGAGTGTAAGCATTAACGTTCTTAATGTTCTTTGTTTTCTAGATATATCAACTAATTTATCACACTGTGTAAACTGCTGAATGGATCATTCACTATTGCAGTTTCCTTAGCTTACTTGATATTATAGGTGTAAAGAAGAGAGAAAACAGCATAATATATGTCAAAATTACTATCGTATACAAAACTTTTCAAGCTTTGCTTGAAAACCTGGAAGGAGGCTGCAGTCTACATCCTGTCCTAACAAAATCCATCAAAATATATTAACAGGCCTCTAACAAGTTCTACAGGATGAGCATGAGCCACAGGCACTGATTCTTGTTCACTTCCAAACCTGGGAATTAACAAGTTTAGAGACTAAGCTGCAGTGAAAGGTGTTACTCTCATAATGTTCATAACATACTTTTATAGTCTTCCATTGTTAACCCACCTATAAACCCAGTGAAACTAAACTTCTCTGAACAGAACAGATTGGTACAGATGTAAGATCATATCATACAGCAGTTCTTTTGTTTCACAAGAAAGTAGGTTTCTTCATAATTAATAGAATTAATTTATAAAGTGGAAGTATTTTCAAAGAAGATGGATACTTAGATTAGAAAAAAATGCAAAACTGAAATGAAGAACTTTTCTTCCTATGTAATAAATGTTTCTCATTTAGCAGTAGTAGTATTCTGAACAGCCTGTCTGGAGCTGAACATACCTTCTCATGGCAGCTTCCATGATAAATTAATACAAGGCCACCCTAATATCAGGAAGAGGAAACTTTTTGAATTCTCTATGTACTACGAATATCAACCAAATATTCATGCAATTTCAGTATTTTATTTCAGATATATTTGAATTTTATAGTATATTTTTACATCTTAGAGGGCCTGACCTTGGCATTTTTAGTAAATATTTTCTAGAGAAATTTGTTGTGCTATGCTCATTATTTTTTTGCTTATTATCACCTATACCACCTATAAAGCCCAATAAATGCTTTGAAACTATATGTTACCACACTGATTATCACATTATTTCATAAACATAGTATTTGGGATTCAATGACCCTTTGAGTTTTTATTCATACAACTGGTTCCTGATTTTTCCTTTACTGTGGTTTTATTGATATTTCAATATAATTTAAGAAGCGTTCTTTGGTTGTTGTTGTTGTGTTTTTTTGTTGTTGTTGTTTTTGTTGTTTTTTTAAAAAAAGCATTATCTCTGACCTGTTCTGGGTATGCACTTCTCAGTTACAAGCTGAAAGCATCATCCAGGTTCTAACACATGGCAGATAATAGATGAGAAGAATGGCCTTGTTTGGCTTATAATTTTGAGGGCATTCAGAATTCATCAAATAATGTACTTTGCTGACTAGGTTTAATGGTCTTTGCATTTTTTTACTGTTTCTAATCCTATGCAAAAAATCTCAAACCCTAACAAACCCTAACCACAAAATATTTTCCTCAGCTGTCAATACATCAAAACCAACCAATCCACATGCTTCTCTTCTATCCTCTGCCCAAGCCAAAAGAATAATAGATAATAGTCTTGCTGCTGTTTCTCCTTTATATGCTTGAGGCCATCTGGTTTCTAATCAGTAGTAGAAGAGAACTGCTTTATAATTATCCAGTTATATCGTCGCATTACTAGCTGCAAATTGCAGGAACTTTCTGCTCTCATATTTAGTTTATTCATCAGTTTAACTCAGTATTGTGTGGGAATTTAATTCGTTCATTGAAAAAGTTAATCTTTCAAATTATCCACCAGTTTTTCACTTTGCATATTAGCTAGTATTATGTTAAAAAGGAAACTCGTTACTTGCAATAAATTAATATTAAATTGCTAGCTGAACATATCTGCATTTTCTTTCTAATGAAAATTATTCTTAATATAGTTAAATATGTAATTTCAGGTAAATGCTAAATATTGTCTGTCCAGATTATGACAATCTGTGACTATATCCAACTTTGGTACTACAGAGCGTGCATGTGAGGATGTGAGGCGTCTGGCATTAGAACAGAGTTCAGAATTCAGACTGTTTGAGGGTAAGGGCACTCAGACAGGGAGGGAATGAATCCTGAGTCTGAGTCCCTGGTACCCAGGGTTATTTTTGTAGATTTTTTAACAGATGGCCATTTATGTAAGATAAGTATCGGGCAAAATACTCTGGGACCACGACTGAGGACTGCCTCTTTCTAAGTGAGTACTCTAAGCATTAGCTATACCAGCAATCTTCCTTGTAAAATACCAGGTCTCTCTGGTCCATGATATCCACAGCTTTCTGCCCTTTCCACTCCCTCTTTCTGCTTACTAGCTGCTATTGCTTTCTATTGCTGGGTGATATTCTCCAGGAAAACATATGCTTATGCTGACCTAAACATAGAAACTGTTTCTTGAGTTAACACACTAATCACCTGGCTCAGATCTAACTTTGATGTTATGCTGTTTTGAGTGGGAGGTTGGGCTAGATCGCCTCTAGAGGTCTCTTCCACACTACATTTTTGTATGGTTCTACGGTTATGTGAAAGAGCCTGTGACTCCTTTCATGGCTGTTTTAAGGCAACTCTAACTGCACGTGTGAAAGGTATTATTTCAGGCTGTGAACACCAAGTGGGTCCGAAGACTCTGCCAGTTCTCTGGATCTCAGTGGGGCATGACAGGAGCTAAGCAGGGTCTTGACTTCTTGTAGTTCATAGTGGGACAGTTCTGGTCGGTGTCAGAACTGTTGGTTTCAACTGAGTAACCTGCCGAGTTTAGAAAATACCAAGGTCAATGCACCATGAGATGGAAGTTTGGAGGTTTAGAGCTCTGGTCTAGAGAAATGAGGTTTGCCTAAGTGCTGCCTGCAGCTTGGTTTTGATCAGTTTTGCTTGCTTTGTAGGGCACTGGTTTTTACAACCTCAACATATTCATCAAATTCATTATTTTCAGAACAAACTACAGTGCAGTCTAAAAGCCTGTGTCTGCCTATCACCCTCCACTTATTAGTATCAAAAGAAGAATATTGCTTTGGAAAATGATCTGTTATTAAAAAAAAATCATATTCTCCATTCCCCATTTCATGTTAGCATCACACAACAGATCACTGATCATTTGGTTCAAGACAGTAACAAAGAGATAACACAAAACATTGGTTACTCAAAAGTGTTATTCATAGAAGATACTGGATACTTTTTCCCAACTCAGCAAAATCAGGCAATATGTTTTTCATAAGAATAGATCGTGGAGGAAGGACATGGACTAATTAAGGATGCATCCAGGTTACATGCTTCAAAGCAGCTGGGCTTTCCGACTGCTCCATTTCTACCATATGTTGTGAAATCTTCCCAAAACACTGCAGCAGTTCAGATGCCTTAGCCTATTCAGCTGTCACAAAGAGAAGAGGCTCTACTGGAAGGAATGAATATTTTATCTTTCCAAATTGTTGTGAATCTGTAACTATATTGGCCATTTTATTACTTGATGCAATAGCAGGTAATTCCCAAGAAAATACTGTGTTTTCTTCTGAAACTGATTAAACCAGTAGACTTTCTCTTCTGCTTCCATGCACTTTGTATAGCTACTTGCTCTGGTGCAAAGAAGCCTACTCCAGTTTTGGTGACCTCTTTGCACAGGTGTAAATGATTAATCCTGAGATGGTTATTTTTACTGCTTTTGCCATCACCATAATGTTCTCTACTTTTTTTCTTTTCACATACAGTGTGTTGTCACACTTCTAAATGATGATAAACACATTTATACTATTTCTATAATTACGTCTATAGTAATTATTAAGACTAATTATATAATGACAATAAAAGATGAAATTTTATTGCATGAGGGTGCTAAGTATGACTGCAAACAAAGGGAATAATTCCTGTATGAGCTATGTCATTTGATCATTGAGAACAGGAATAGCAAATTATAAAAAAAAGAAGATTCTCACATCAGCAGAAACCAATAACTTAAACTTTCTGTATAGTAACTAGGGAATATTGCCTCTGCTTATCCCCCAGTTTCATTATTATATGTATGCCTTGCTGTGTAATTGGAAGACATATCAAGATTTTTCCCCTTAATTCACAATTTGCTGCTTTATATCAGCTTGTGTTCCAAAATGAACAGCCTTGAAATGTTGTTTGTGTGTGAGTTGTAAACAGCACAGTGTGTCAGCTGAATCAGACTGCTGAAAATGTATAGATCAATAATCTGGTTTATTTTTAGGTCTTATATGGCCCCTCTCTGTCCTACATGCTGGTCTTCTTTTAGCCTGAAAACCTGAAGGTCAGTTTGAAGTCATGATCATATAATAGTTCTTTTTATATCAACAGCTGAGATTGGCTTTAGGGGATATTGTTACTTATGTCTTAATCTTTTGAGGAGCAGAATAGAGTCTGGCCAGATTACAAAAATGTGCAGTGAAACTACAAGCTTTATCACTTCATATGTGACCACCCCCTTCACTGAGAGCTCCACTTTCAAAAAAGCTGTGGGTCTGAAAATCAGATTACAATCTTCCAATTAAAAATGTAGCCCATCGAAGTGTGTATTTGTCATTTGATCAGCCATATAACCAGTTTGGGTGTATGTATTTCCTACAGGTGGGTGGATGATGAAACTGTTGTGAAAACTATTATTTATGAGAAGTTTAAAGGTCATAGAGTTTTACTTTCTGGTAAGTAAGTTATTGAGACAAATCATAAACAACAGATATGTGTTCGGTCTTGAAACCACATGCTGTATCTCAACAGACTGAAGAATTTCAAGGGATCAATAATCTCTGAACATTAATGATTAGGGGCCACAAAACAGTTTTTCTTAAACAACACAATAAAAAGACCAGTAATTTAAAAGTTTATTAACGGGGCCAGCTATTGTTTGTTGCCAATGTTAATCTGTGAGTATTCCGGAATTCTCTCTTTTCTTTGAAAATAAGCATAGGAACTGACTATTCTAATCTTCATGGTGCCCTGAGTCTGTTCACAACAGAGTTTAGAGCTTTGGAGCCATGCATCAGTGGGAAATGGATGTGTGAGAACATTTAAAATAAATCAGTATTTAAACAAAAGATGAAATTGCTTACTGTTACGCTTTCTACTTACTGTAATTTTAAGGCCGGAATTCTCCTTTATGAATTCATCAAAAATGTTATGGGACAGATGTAAAAGTTTTGCCCCACTGCTTTCTTTAATAAAAGTCTAATTTTTGTGTCTCTGGGAAGACTTGTCTCTTCCTAACGATCAGTGGCAGGACCCCAACTAAACCTGTTAGTGCAAAAGAGTGCAGAAAGTAGACTGTCCTCCTGAACAGACTGTCCCCCTGAGCAGACTGACAAAAAAATGAATAAGAAAAAAAGTAAGTGGAGACTCTTCTAGAAGAGAGTCTAGCTTAGCACCTCTGGAAATTAGAATGTGAAACATCAAAAGGAAAAAAAATAATAAAGTGGAATGGAAATGTAAATTTAATTCTAGTGACAAATGACAAAAAAAAAAAAGTATTGGAACTTGACAATGCCATTTTTTCAATAAGGACTATCTGGATACTACTGAGGTATTCCTCTGAGTAAAAGTCAATTTTATACAGAAACAGGCACCCAGAAGATGTTATGCTACCCTGCACAAGGAGTTTTGATCACCAAAGACCCAAGTGAAAGGCCAAGCGATAGCAGTATCTACTTATTCAGGACCACACATGTGCAGCACTTCACTGCAAGCTTTATCTTAAGGCAATTTTCTTCTCTCCATAATGTCCTAACACTCCTATTAAGTAGTAAGACAATATTGGAAGGGACTATGCAGTAGAATGTATAACCTAGCACTTTTTGAAACGATCCATTTATTCGTAATACTAAAAAAAATAACATGCTGAGGATTGAATTTGTATATTTATTTGCTTATTTATTAAATTTTGCACTGAAATCTTGTTTTCTCCACTGTATTTCAAAGTTCATAGTTTTCATTCAAAGTATCAACCACTGTCCCACAATATCTTCTGTTCCTTCTGAAATTATATTCTAAACTTTATTCTCCTGTCTGCTCCTAATTTATTCCACTAAAACCTTACTCTAAAGCATCTTACTCCTCTTTAACTGCTTTCTGAAAGTGTATAACTTCCTCTAAACACAATGGCCATAGCAATTTCATTTTATTCATTATTATTCCTCTACCTATGTGCCATCCCATCCTCTTTTACTGTATGCACTACCAGAATTCCTTCTCCAGCTTGTGGATATGATAGAAGTCATACAGCTGTTATCTCTGGAAAGAAAAACTTGTGTGCTATGATGCTGATACATAGTTTGATATTGATACTTCAGTGTGCTGCATAGCAAAACCCATGCCTCTGTATTTTGAGTTGCAAGATGTCAGGTTATAGCAGTTATATGACCACATTTGTCATAAAAGCTGAGGAAAGGAAAGGGAGAGAGATACACAATAAGGAATAAAAAGAAAGAGATGGATGGGTGTTTCAATGGTGCAATATGTGAGTGGAAGTGGCCTTCCATGTCACTAAATCCTGCAATCCCAGAAAAGCACATTGTGTTATCTATCCCTTTACTACATTTCTCACACTCTGTCTAATGACATTTGGAATTCCTGCCCTAACTTCTTTTATTAGAAGACTATTTCAGAATGTCACTACTCTGATTAAGGATGACCTTTTAACTTACCATGCCCATTTTATACTCATTTGCTCTTTTACTTATATTGTCCCATAGATTAAATAGGTCATATTGCTCTCTGTACATTTTTAATGCTGTTTCACAGATTTAGGTATCAGAGGACTGTGCCAGCATGAGCATATCCTAATTAGCTCATCTGATGTTCCTGCCATATTCTATTCTAAACACTGTGTTCAAACTTTCCATAACCATGTTTGCACTATTCTGCAGATACAAAATGGATCTATGAGCCTATGAAAAGCTTTACAAAGGTACTTACAGGCAGACATGCAATGGAACCTTCAAATTGCTCTTATAAAACATATTGAAATCACTGGGGATTAAAAACATAAACAGAACTAAAACTAGCCTCTTTTGTCTTCTAAACGTCTATTTCTAATCTAATTCATGAATAACTACCTAACTAGATCTTTGAGTATCGAATTCAGTAGACCTACATTTATACCTCCTAGGAGATTCTCTCTGTTCCTAATCCTAGAGTTTAGGCTGCAACAGCAACTAAAAACATTGATAACTGAATATAAGAGAAAAAGGAACAGCTGTGATGAATTCTTTCCAATTATGATGAATGCTATGTTATCAGCACTTGCTAAACAAAATGTATTCTGCACATTGGTTGAGATAGTTCTAGAAAAGGACATAAACCAATGTTGAACTAATTTGGAAGTCTTTTGTGAAGTGTAAAGATTTTATAGAGCAGTTCAAATTTAATTTTGAATTTTGTTAGTATCAATGTTCCTGGAAGGTTTAGCTGGTCCAAGCCATTTCTATTGGACCTTTTCATAACATCTAAGTTGTTTGGAGAATAAGCAGATTTTTTTAAAATTCATACCACCACCATCACCACCACCACCCTGTCCACCCCTCACACACCCCCACCCTGTAACAGTGTCATTAGTACATAGAAACTTGACACTCTGGCACTAACTAGTCATAATCTCGGGGGAAAAAAACCCACCACAATCAGGCTTGATTTATGCTTACATAACTTATAGAAATTAGTCTTTTTAATGTAACTTGACTTTTTGCCATATTATCTGTGAACAGATTTCTATGTATAACTATTGTGAATTATTTAGAACATATCAAAATGGATCTGGAAGAGATTAAATCTTTCACAACTGACCATGGAAGAAAGTACAATGGTTGCAGACTCAAGTTAGCTATCAAAGACAAAATATATGAAAGATAAAATCCAATTACTCTTTAGGCACTAACAAATCTCAAGATAGAACTGATAGAACTTTTATCTCTGTTTCTCTAGGAGGGTGTACAATTCCTTTTTATAACTGTCAAAGGGAGTAGGAGCATGGTCAATGTCTGGCATCGTGCCAGTGCAGAGAAGAGGCAGTCCAGTCTATGGAAGGCAGGTCAGCAGTAAGTCAAAGGCTACTCTTGGCAGTATCTTCCTTGTGGAATCTCTGCAGTCTAATGTAAAGCACTTCTAACCTCTTTCCATCTGTCAGTGGATTGGCATTTAAGGGCCAATGGTCTGCTTAATAAGATCATAAAAGATATCTGGGATAGTGTCACGTCTTAATATTTTTTTCAGTATGTTGCACATAGGTAACCTGTCCTCGCCAATCTCCATTTGATATTACAACACAAATGTAACAATGATACTGAATTTATCTGAAAAATTCTGTTGTCTTCAGAGGACATTGTGTCTGTCTTAGAGTGAAGAAATATGCTATCTTGAATTGTTTTCAGTTTTGTTTCAACTGTATGCCTCATTCCCAAGTATGACAGAATATATCATGCATCCAGTCTAAAGGTATCTGCTTTTCATTTTGGTTCATTTTGACAGCCTTTTTGACATACACATATGAAAAAGATACCCACATGAAAGAGCATTATGAAAACCCAAAGAACCGGAACAGAAATTACAACGTGTAACTATGATATTTTTGCCAGTGGCACAATCACCTACCATTTGTTATCATGTTGTGCCTTGTACTAATCAGTAATTCATGAAGCTGAGAAAAAGAAAAGAAAATGAAACTAACATTTATAACTGAAAGGAATCACTGGAACTAGTGGACTGACTTGTGCACTTGGTGCATACTACAGCTTTTTTCCATTGGAAAAGAGAGAGCTGAAAAATTTTATTTGTTAGCGGTATCATCTAATGGCTCAAATACTTCAGATTGTCTTGGAGATATCCAAACCATTCATGAAAAGAGTAACAATCTACTGAATACACTGATAATTGCCTCCACAAAACTGGAAAGGAACCAGAATAATGGGTATTACCTTACCTGGGTAACCTTCTCTGTTACATTGTGCGTTCGGTCTTTCACCTTAGGTGCAATAATTGCTTTCTCCGAAGAAGGAGGAGATGAAGATTTTTTTTCACTTTTGATATCTGAAAAGTTCAGTGTGAGTTGAGGAATTTTGTTGATTGTACTGTATTTGTTGAGATTTGAATCCGATGTGGATCCCAACAGACTTGACTTGATATGATTAAAAGGCCCTGAAAAATCAGAACAGATATTTAGTATTTGACAAATGCAGATAAATAAGTTATCATTAATGTTAAAGTAGTTAAAAGCTATTTTTCACTATACTGTTTGTTAGTAGTAAAAATTACCTACATTTTAAAAATAACTCTAATGTTAATGAGAATCAAATCTATTATTGGATCTAAACATGAAATTTCCTTTACATATAGCCCCCAATGTTTTTTATAAAGTCAATGGATTGCAAAGTACAAAATGCATCCATTCTTGTTTTCATGTTAATGGGTATGCTGGTATTCGCCATTATAATTCTGGCTGAATATAAAGACTATATACTCATTTGTTTATAAAAGCGGAGATAAGATGCACAATTACATGAGTGACTGGACTGAGCAAAGGCTGTTATCACATCCATGCCATTGCCCATGCATACATGATAGTTCAAAACCACCTTCTGGTAGATGCAAGATTGAGTAGATCCCTGCTCTATCCCTGTGTATTTATCCAGTAACTCCATACTTAATAAATGGAAATATTAAACTAACATTGTCCTAAAACCCTTTAATTTTGGAGTATCACAAACTTAAAAAATGTATTTCTTCAGTTGTCATTACCACAAAATATTGAAAACAATAGGGATACACATATGTAGAATATTAAAGGAGTATTGAATTTATACTTAAACATCTTGTACTACTTCAGTGAACCACAATAGATAAAAAATAGGGATTTTTTATGCTTCATGAGGTACATATCCATTACAATTATTCTTTTCAATATTGGACAGAGTTTTTGTACAACAAGAAGGCAATATAAATGATTAGTATATGTGTTTTGTACTGTCATCATAGTTAGTTCAGAAACCAAAAATATTCATGGTGAAGAAAATTTGCTTTTGAGAATGACAGTGGAAAACAGAACTCTAAAGATGTTTAGACAGTGAGAGCTAAATGCAGTTATGGATTTAAGACAAAATCCTAGTCTTGCAATATATCTAAGGTGTGGCGTCAACAGGTATTTCTCAGATCCATGTGAGAACCTTACTGCATCCTAATTCTATTATGGGGAACACTCTGAAGTTTTTTCTTCTACTGTTTTTTTGTGTTGGTTTTTTTGTTGTCTTCCTGGGAGAGGAACAAGAACGGGTGCTACGATTCAGGAACAGCCAGTGGGACAGGATTAGGCCTATGGGGTAAATTGCAGAGTTAACAGTGGGACAGCTGGATTGTATTTGCAATGTGTGAAGGAGTGAAATCTGAAGCAACTGGCTGCCTGGAGGTGGCTGTGGGGAAATGCTTCAGACAGTGCTGAATTCTATTTGTTGTTGTTGTTTGTAGAATTCTTTAAGTGAGGCCTGGTCTTCCCTCACACCTGGCTTAAGTTAATTGCACATGAGAAAAAAACCCAAACTTGCTTCTTTTAACCACTTTCTTTTGCTTTAAAAAGTGCTGACAGGTATGTATGTACCTCATTGATATTGGTAATTAATTGAAAGATATTATTAGCTTAAGTACAGCCTAGGCTGGCAGCAATTGAGCAGATACTTGACAGCTAGGTGATCTTTGCTATACTCTCATAGCAGGAAGCAGAAAAACAGGGCCATAACAAATCATAATTGACACTAATTGGCACCCTGATTGACAGTTTCAGCAGAGTGGCCAAGAACTGAATAAGCAGGGAGAATGACACACTTCTGCCTACCCTACAAAGGAAATTCCTTAAGGTTGAGTTGCCCATTTTTATGGTAGGATTCCATTGCCCCTACTTACATAATGCATTGAGAAATGATTTCACTCTCCTGAGCTATCAAATCATCATCTTTCACCAGCAGGAAATACATTTATAAAAGTTGGTTTACAGTACAGAGACCAGAGACTGCATTTCCCGCCCCGCCCCCCCCCCCCCGCCAAGATCTTGCCAACATACACATGACGCAAATGCAATGATTTCATAGTCCATGAATCGCTTTACAGAATTTAGGTCATGCACTGCATGCAGTTTGGAGAGAAGACTTTACCAGGTACACACACTTTTTGCATCATGCATGAAGTCACAAACCAGTTTTCAGACATAGTGAGAAATGTTGTAATTAAACTGAATGCTTTAGTAATTGTTTTTCTAGAAATGGAGGAAGTCACTTAAGAATTATGTCCAAATTGCTTTTAAAAGATGTAGGTCAGTGCTGGTGAATAGAAACAACTTTGTAACTGCACTAAATGCTATTTAAAGATGAAATTGGCAATGAAGTTCATGCATGCACATTTTAATACTACAGGAAGCTTGAAACCATACCCCCTGCCATCCAGGAACGTGAAACTAGTGTTAAAGAGACAAAAGAGGAATAAGTGAAGATACTTCCACAAGGCTCCTGATTACCAATTATTTTATTTTTGAGATAGTTAACTGAAAACTAAGCACCTTATAATAATAGATGGTTTGTTAGTGGCCCCACCCAATTATACTACCTTTCACAGGTAAAACTCCTGGTAGTAGCTTCAGTAGAAGTTTTGCCTGCTTAAGGACAACAGGACTGAGTTAAATAACTGTGGTATGTTCTATCTCCCTCCCTTCTTTTTTTGAATTAACAGATGATTAACTAAAAAGACTGTTTAACTATGCCTTCACTTTTTCCAGGGACTGGTAGTTAGTGCTTTGAGAAAATAGTTAAGGGAATAACTGTGTTTAACAAATATAATTTCAGTAATGCACCTGGCCCTAGAGAGGCCAGCATGAGAATGTTGCATTTGAACATTTCGTACAGCAGGCAAAGTAACATGCCAAAAAGTGTGGCTGTTTGAGACACTGGAAGGTATAGTCTAGATGTATACTTTACCTTTGATATTGCGACCATTGTCTGGTTTTCAGCATAGTAAAAGTGAAGAAAAAGAGAGAAAAAAGACAACTAAAATCTGCATCAGAAAAAGCAGAAAATACTGCTTCAAAATATGTGTGTGGCTTGAATCAAAATACTTTTGCACCACTTTGATTATATTATGTAGACTTTCAGTCAAGACAAAGTCACTTTGACAATTGAGAGAGATTCTGTGAAACTGTTAGGAGTGGATCAGCAGGTAGTAGGACTGACTGCCTTTAGCTAACTTGCCTTAATAGTAACACGTCCGGTGCTGGGTTGGAGGTCAAAAGTGGTAACCCATGAAGCAGTAATTAGGCACATGTAATTGAGGCCGAGGCGCGCATAGCTGCGGGTGGTGGCACGGGCCAGCCGGCTGCAGGGGGTGTGGGCTGCGCGGGCAGCCCTGCGTGGACCCCCGTGCCTGCCCAGGGCTCACAGGAGGAAAAGCTTTTACTACGGCAGCAAGCTGAGCAGCGCCTTTCTGAGTAAGTACTAGAGAAACACTGAGGACAAAGATATACCTTAAATGTTTCTTCATCTCCTAGGTACCTTTCTGCAAGGTAACAGTGGCAAAGCTCTCTGTCCTCTCAGGCACACCCAGCCCAGATCCCCTCATGAGGTCAAACTTCTTTAGGGAGAATATTTATATTGTTGCTGTTAGTATTGTTGGTTTTATTATTATTTAGTATTATTTTAAAGAAGCCACTTGGGTGGATAGGTAGATGCCACCCCTATTTATGGGTGCACAACACAACCCACAGGCCACCCTCCCTTTGTGTCATGCCCCTGCCCATCTGTGGCAGCTCGGAGGGGGTATGAGGGTGGGCAGCAGCCCCAGGGCAGGCAAGGGGTGAGGGGCCAGGCTCAGGATGCAGCCCTGCCCCTGTGTGCTGCTGGCCACCATGATCAGCTTTCAAAGAAGCATTAGGCTCAAACTGATATTCACCTGCAGTTGTCTCCTGCTGACAGACCACCTCTGAAGATGAGGTGCCTGTGCCCCTCTCTGCCCCAGCGGCAGCTGTCGCTGCAGAGGGCCCTGCTGCAGCCCCGCTCTGGAGAAAGGCGTTGGTCTTCTACTGTCAGGGGAATGGGAGGTGGCATTGGGTCTTGTCTGTGGTGTCATGTCACACCTGCTGCCTCTCTGGCTTTTTCTCAGCTTTCCGAGGACTGGGGAGCACGGGACATTGAGCTGGGCCCTCAGGACTGTGGGTGTGGGGGAGTGTTTAGTTCCTCTCAGCCTTTCTGTGCTGGGCCTCTGTAGCAGTAATGCAGACTTTGTAGGCTGGGTTAGGCTAAAAAGCCTGCTGTTTTTTCAGAAGACTGCAGCGATGTTGCTAAGGTCACTTTCTGAAGACAGTAAAATTGCTGGAGTCCCTGTGAACCTGTACCCACCTGCGAAGTCTGGGTTGCTGGCAATCCAGGTGAGAAGGGCTTGGCTGGAGTGTGGGTGGCAGACACAGCTCCTGCCCTGCTGCTTTTGTTGTCAAATAGGCAAATTTAGAATGGAGCTCAGTAGAGTACACTGAAACTAATTTAAAATCCTAAATTGTCACTTCTACTGTAATGCCTTTCAGCATATAATGGCCACAGCTATGATAATTTTAAAATTATAAGCAACTAGGATGCATAAATTAATTTAACACATGAAATCATTTATATTCTCAATTGTATTATCTTCCAAAAAAAAAAATAAAATCACTGTGGGTGAATTACTGTAGTTAGTATAAATAATACTCAGAATTCTGTTATGCTGATGCTATTAATATTATTTGGACTGGAAGAAGTGGAAAGAAATAAAGTTTGAATACTGAATTGCATTTCAGACACTGGTAGTTTTTTAGTGGATTCAGAAAAATTCAGAAGTATTAGGATCAAAAACAAAAAGGACTGAGAAATATATTAAAACTTATGCTTCCTTGGGTAATAATTTAACCATTGAGACCTTAATTTACTTTTACTTATTGTACTTTTACATAGGGCTTTACAGTATCTACAGCTTCTGCTCAGAATCTGTGAGCGCAGAGAAGATGATTTAGGCTGAATTCTGGTTGCCTAACTTGTATGGATAATTTTATAGCAACAATAGGGTTTTATGGCTCACTAGTGAGTAAGGCAAGCAGGACTTGTTGGCTAAATTTAAACATCTTTTCAGCATAAGGTGTCAAATTCTAATATGCTTGGAAGCAGATGGCATCGAGGATAGTTACTAATTCTAATGCAATTCTGAAAGCCTTCCTCGGTTCTGCTGTACTTTTTTAGAATGTCTATGTATGACCTAACTTAAGGCTAGATTCCCTACTATTTTGTAGCTTATGCAGAATGAAATGAGACTGGCAGTGTTTTATCTATTTAAACTGTAAATGATCAAATCATGTGAGAGGCCATAGGAATTCAAACAGCTTATTAAATCCTCAGAGTAAAATTAATTTTCCTTAGTATTTAACATCTAAAAAATATTATTTAGTGAAATGGAGCTAGAAATCTTTGCACCTTCACACAGCAAGTATTAAATTATGAGGTGATTTCTGCATGAGCTTTATACCACTATCACTACAGACAACATTCAAACATTTTTACACACTTTTATCATATAACTATATGAAGAATCACCAATTGGGAAGTGCTTTAATGAAAATGAGTTCTGAAAATAGAAACTGACAAAACAGATACCTTTAAATGTGTTTTATTTGAAAGGTTAGTTTAAATATCTAGGGAAGCTGAAATCAAGATGAAGCTTATGCAATGGTCCAAAAGACATGCCAATGTTCAACCCTAGCATTTTTGCCTCCACATCCTGATCTTGAAATCTTGGCTTGAATGTGAACATGAAATACAGCAAAATGGTATGGTTTAGGATGGATCTAATTGATTTTCAGGTTTATTTGAACTGAAAAATATCAGAGCCAGAAGAAATCAAGTTGGTTTCCCACCAAGTTGGCCAGGGGTGTTGATCTGCTTGAGGGCAGGAAGGCTCTGTAGAGGGATCTGGATATGCTGGATAGATGGACTGAGGCCAATTCTATGAGGTTCAACAAGAAGTGCTGGGTCCTGCACTTGGATCACAACAACCCCATACAATGCTACAGGCTTGGGAAAGAGTGGCTGGAGAGCTGGCTGGTGGAAAAGAACCTGGGAGTGCTGGTTGACAGCTGGCTGAACACGAGCCAGCAGAAGGCCAATGGTGTGTATTGGAAATAGTGTGGAAATAGTGTGCAGTACTACAGCAGGACAAGGGAAGTGATAGTCCTCCTGTACTTGGCACTGGTGAGGCTGCACCTCAAATCCTGTGTTCAGTTTTGGGCCCCTCACTCCAAAAGGGATGTTGAGGTGTTGGAGCATGTCCAGAGAAAGGTGAAGGGTCTGGAGCACAAGTTTTATGATGAGTGCCTGAGGGAACGGGGGTTGTTTAGCCTGGAGAGGAGGAGGTTCAGGGGGGACCTTATCACTCTTTACAACTATCTGAAAGTAGATTGTAGGCAGGTGGGGGTAGGTCTTCTCCCAGGTAACAAGAGAGGAAATGGCCTCAAGTTGCACCAGGGGAGGTTTACACTGGATACTAGGAAAAAATTCTTTACTGAAAGGGTGGTCAAGCATTGGAATAGGCTGCTCAGGGAGGTGGTGGAATGACCATCCCTGGAAGTGTTTAAAAAATACTGGGTGTGGTGCTTAGGGACCTGGTTTAGTGGTGAACTTGGAAGTGCTGGGTTAACAGTTGGATCTGATGGTCATTAAGGTCTTTTCCAACCTAAATGATTCTATGATTCTAAACAGAAATGAGAAAATAAGTATTTAGCCATTGTATTTAATACAGGAAGAATAACTGGAAGGAACAATTAGTTCTGCTATTCTAGGAGTTAATCTGGGTGACAGAGCATACAGATTTATATTTTAGGACATGTACAGAAGCAGAGCCCTTGATATAGACCTTCCAAAAGGCAGGAGAACTTGTAGGAATTTTACACTTGTGGCCAATGAATAGCAGGAAAACAGGCAATCACTGAAAATGAAAATTAATTTTCTTGCTAATTTATGAATCCGTACAGTCTTACATAACATATGTTCTTGAAATCTTAACATATTCCCCATACATTCTTTGACATCTTGTTTGAATAAAAAGGATGCAATTCAAGTCATTAGATCATCAGTAGCTGTAAAAGCTTTGTGTATGTGGTGCTTTTCTTTGAAAGCCAGTTTCCATTCATAGGGCTTTCAAACCTCTGTTTGCTAAGCTGTTTCCCAGTATTCTCAAACTCCCTTTCTCCAACAGGAAATCATAGACCACACCCCATGACTTTGCATAATTAGGAGAGACAGTAGAAAAGGAAGACAGAGAAAACAATTTAAATTCTTCTGTTTGCAAGAATATGCTAACACAAAGAAAAAAATCACACTTAAATGAATTTTACACTAAACATTTCACCATTTCACCAAGTATTTCACTAAGTAATCAGAAAGCATTTCAATGGAATTGCTGAGGATATTTTCTCCAGTGTGAGAAAAAAGGCATGTCTCAGTGTTGGATCAGTGAATATACAATGTACACTTTACAGATTTAAAAAAATAAACTGATCCATTTCTGAAGTAGGATTTCATACAGTCAAAGACAATATAATATATGTGAGTGTGGGACAAAATTGTGCACGTAATTGTAGCTTGATCACCTGATTTCCCCCCACCCCCACCCCCCGCTACTAATATTCACTTATTAGCTTTAGGAATGTTGGGCTCAATTTTTCTGTCTTATTCTATATAATCTTCTCTAAACGCAACCTCATGATTTCATTGGTTTGCTTAAACATGCAAAGCAGTATTTAGTGTAAATAAGCCTGACGTATTTGGGCCTTTAATATTTTTAGTGTGCCTTTGAATTTATAAAGCTCATTATATTTAGTTTTGCTTAGAAAGTGATGATAAGTACTATGAAAAATTGCAATAATTCCTTTCTTAATACACCAGAGAATACAGATTGACTTTCTACCATACCTTCACTTGCATGACGGTCCCTAAAAATGTTCTTGGGATGGACATTAAAGCCTTCTATGTCATGTACTGAAGATGCTCTCCGTATACTACAAATGCTTTCCTTTGATCTGGAATGGGTTAGTGGATTGCTTGTGTCTATCATGTCAGGGTAAAGTCTGTCCCATTGCTGTTTAGGTGATGAATGGTCAAGAGGTCCTGATATATTAACCAAAGGTGAACATTTACTGGGTTGAATCAGTGCTTTTGTATCATCCACTTCTGAAGGACTACAGCTTTCTTTTGTAGGTGATTTAAAGTGCTTCATTGCCACTGAGTCATCGCTGTGCTTAGATGAATCGACTATCACTGCATCAGGATCTTCCTGTGGTAAGGACTGCTTTCTGTATGTTAAAAGTCTCAATCCAGGTAACCGGAAGCCAAAAAGTCTGCCTACAGGTAAATACATACAAAAGAAGAAAATATTACATATTAGTTTCTTGTCATGAAAACCTGCTTTTTCACACACAGTCAGAGTGCATAATAATACTAGCTGTAAATAATTGACCTATTCCCAATAAACTGCAATACTTAACAATGGAATGTGGAAATATGGAAATATTATATAGCTGTAAGTTTGTTATAGTTATGGTGTTTCAGGATTTCATACTTCAGTCAGACATAAATTATTTAGCCCAGAATAGGGATAGCAGCATTGATTTTACAGTCTGTCTTAAAAGAGTTAAGGTTTATCTGTTCTGATGGTCCTTTCTAAATAAAAAAATTATGCATCTATAAAAGACTGCTAGAACACATCAAGCTGCTTTGTAGCTGTTATTCTGAAATAGCTATTTGTGGATTCTATTATTAGTGGAACTCCTTACGCTTAAAATTGTGCTGCTGATTTATTGATTTATTGGCTACAAATTAAACAGGAAGATACCAGTGCTAATCATTCAGGAAAGAAAAATAAGTTGTGTATCAGTTTTGCCAAAATCCTTTCCAATACTTACATCTCACTGTTAAATGAAACACTTATTTTGAATGAGTTTAAAATGAAAAGTAAAGGAACATGCCAGAAGCAGCAGCAGCAACACAGGTCTTGAGTCTTAGTTGCACCTATTTCAATGCAATTATTTTTTGTACAGTTGCATGGGTGTGTGCTTAGTTGGGCTTGGTATATTGAGTGGCTGGTTAGGCTATGCTGAGTGTGTGTAAAACTAACAATTTTGTGTAATGGTGAGAAATACCAGTAGCTGAGAGGAAGTGTAAAATGTGGTGCAAATAAAGAAAACAGAGGAAGAACTGTAAAATTTACAAACTGTCCTTCTAATAAAACCAAATCCAGTTAGTAAATATTTTAAGGTATTGTGCAATACAACTCATAGATGGGGGCACAGGGACAGATGTACAGAAAACAGAGTAAATAGTTTAGAAAAAGATTTTTTTAAAAAAAAAATTAACAAGATAAAATAATTGAAAGATCAGATGTCTTGCATAAATGGTTTTATTTATCTAATAGCTCCTGTCACCCTTCACTTTGCTACATGTTTTCCACAGTGAATCAATAGCAAAATGATTTCTCAGAAGTCACCTTGATATGTCTTATTATATTTTATTGCCTTTTTGAGTTCTATTCCTAGCCTGTGCTATACTTAAAATATTTTCTTAATAGCCGAGGGATTTCTTGGTTGGTAGCAGATAGTTTAGTCTCTATTGTTATTTCTGTAAAAAAAATTATTTGTTGTTTTATCACTTGGCCACTCAGTATCATATGTCTGTAAATCTCATATCATATTCTCAATAATTTTGTGACATCCGCAAACATTCTCATCTCACTTTTGCACCTTTTTGATCCAACTAATTTTAAATGTATTAAATTATAAAGTAAATGTGAGTCTGTTGATAACATCTCAGTATTTAGAAATCTGGCCCTTTGTTTCAACCTTTTTTTTCCTTTCTTTGAAATATAAATCCATGTAACAATCTTCCTTTATTTTTCCTTGACAGTTTCTGAAAAAGCTTGTTGAATTCAAACTATTTAGTGTTCAGTCTATTGCTCTAATGCATATATGCACACAACAGTACAGTAGACAGATAACTATTACATAAAACCAGAGTCATGCATGTTCTAAACAGCAGCTAGAGGTGCCAGTTTTCAATCTGTATAGTGATATTCAGCAGAGTGCACCTTGGGAACATGCATGTTTTGCCTAACATTATATTTGAACACATTACTTACAGTTGAAATTAGTGATGTACATAAAAAAATATTTTGTTATTTTTAAATGCACATAAATTGGGTTGTAAAGCAGTTTATAAATAAATTTTGAAAGCTTATTGCATCAAAAGTGAAACATACTATAATTTATTTTTCGCATATTACATTGAACTTAAAAATACCATTCATAAGGTTTTCTGGCATTAGACACTGTTAAAGGCTTTTTGCTGGCACTCTATTTTAGCCATATTCATGGTGGTCCAGATGGTCTTTTCTGCTTCACCAATTTAATATGTCCATGTTACACTGCATTACTGATTTAGCTGTCTAACTGCAGTTCAGCTGGAAAGAATACTCAGAATTTTGCTTCTTGCTAAGACTCTTGGGTATGAATTAGAAAACTTAAATGAGTAGCTTTTTGCTATTCTTCTATAAATATACAATAAATGGACTCAAAGTTAGAATCCTTATTTCCTGCTTTTTAATTTGAATATTCTTTAGAGTAGCAATATTTTCTTCTTCAGTGTATAGATAATTAGCTATGTGTTGTGTTGGACATTCAACACTCCCCTGCAGTACTACAGTTAAAGCTATCAGGAGACCCATTCAGAATTTGTCTGGTTTACATTACACTTCCTTACTCAGCTCAGTAACGATACCATTTGTGATAAAGCAAAATTCAGGTTCCCAGGCCTGCTGTCCTGATATAGACTAGAATGGTCAGTGGAAGCTTTCCTGACATACTTGAAAATTTATGTTTATTTGAAAATGGACAACCCCTGATTTGTGTAGGTACGATGTTAGAGCAGATTTATCTTGGCTTATAATACTAAAACATTTCTAGAGATGTAACTAGCAATTTACTATAAATATACAGGTAATGTTACATTAAAATACTCATGGTTTATTGAATTTGAAGACTACATTGCCAAATTCTTCTTAATGCTGAGTCAGAGATTTGTATGATTGTGGCTTGCCAAGAGCAACTGAGGAAAGCAGTTGAGTCTTAGTCACAATTCCAGGCTTACATTCCGTTTCCTCCTTTCAAGCCTTGCTTCACTGAATAAGTAATTTGCAAATAAGTTAATCTGTTGGTTGCATTTATTCTCTGTACCATCTCAGCTAACCCTCATCCAAAAATATACTACAGATGGGAAAGGACACTTCTAAACTATTTGCAGATGTAGTTATCTTCAAAGTCCCAAATTCAGATTGACTGTTCTTGCCCTCTGAAAGCCTTTTTAAATTCTGTCTCATATTTTGAGAGATCAAAGGAGAAAATATTTAGAATTCATGAAAATTAAATGTTTTGGTTAATAGTATTGTGGAAAAAGTGTAGGAAAAAGCCTATCTTGGTAAGAATAATTAATAGCCTTGCTTTTCCATAAGTATTGAGATGGGAAATCTTAATAGAAAATTGCAATTCTCAAACACTAAGTACCATCATATAGAATTTTGTGGCAAGGAAAAAAATACCCAAAAAGAATGGTTCCAAAAAGACTTTATTAACAGTTACGATCATGGTTGCAATTTTCCTGCCCCATCAATATAAATTTCATTTTGAAAATGGGGTATTCCAGCAAAAACATATCTGAATAAGGATTTATTTAATAACCCAATACACTTGCCTGGCAAGTAATTCCCCTATTTGTTCTGTGCAAGCATTCTATAACACGGAAGGGAAATGATATTTGGCTTGAATATTGCTTTGCCACGGTGAACGTACTCTCATATATCTAGTAATGAAAAGGTATATTTACATACTAGACACAGTGGTAAAGTCAGAGAAATGCCTACAACTGAGAGATCTTTACTTTAACTACAATTTCTTTAGCGGCTTTGGGATTACTGGTAGGTGTTATGTGCTATCCTGAAGTTTATTTATCCATGTCAATGCACATGGGATTCCTAGTTTCATATCCTGAGCACTGTGGAAGGGCAACCCTAAGAGACAGCAACTTGGAGGTCACGATGGCTTCTCAAAGAATTGGTTAGCCAGTTTTTGTAGCATCTCTGGTAGCATTGTTACTTTCATGCTGATGAAGTAGTTATGCAGAAATCAGCATCTGAAGCTGCTTTCAGATGCATTAGCCAAAGAAAAAAAAGTGGTAGCTGCTCTCAGGCTCCCTAGCTGTGAGCTAGATTTACTCTGTTACACTCAATCTTCTCTAGATTTAGACTGCAAAATCAAATCAAAGGAGCTCAAATGCACAAGCAGTTTGCACGAGAGAAATTAAGTGAGGTGTAGAAACTGTCAGAACTGTTTCCTGGTGTGACATACCAACCTGTCTTAGGCTACGAGCTAAACCAAGCTCTGAGCTGCCCATGTTCTAGTACAACCTGTTAACTATCTTAGAGTATTGAAGAAAATAAAATCTTGAATAGTTTTATCGTAGTAGATGACTGGTCTGGCTAGAATATGAAACCTATGTCGTTTTTCAGTATATATATATAGGTTGACTTATTCCAAACAGAGAGAGACTTTCTTGACAAGGGCAGGTAAGGTAGGTTGATTATGACAGGGTATCTTCCAGAGCATGGGTTAATTCAACAATACTTTTGTTCTGAAACTTCCCCAAACAATGAGCAAAATTACTTTCACAAAAGGAGCACAAGCTGGTTCTTTGCAGAAAGATTTTCTGATAACTGAATGTCTACTACCAATGAATTTCAGGATCTAGGTTATCAGAAATACAGACACAGGCAATTATTGAATTGCTGCTCAAAGACTTGGAAATACCATCTAACAACTCACACAACAGACTAAAGGATACAATTGCTTTTGAGAAAAGGAATCCCTAAACACTGACAGTCTAAAATAGCAGCCAATACTTGAACGTACTCTATGCAAACACTGAGGCATGTGATGCTGCCTCATTTTCAGTCTGGGGTCAGTAGGTCTTAAGACAGAGAATTACAGCAAGTGTCAATTATGGTTTTTTTTTTCAGTCCTTTTCCCTCAAATACATAAGTGGATAATTTTCTTGCTCTGCTTATTAAATGATCTTAATTTCTTTTCAGGCAGGAAAAGAAGGCATATCCAATTATTAACTTCAGAAGTTCAAATGTATAATTCTCAGATACTGCATACGCACATTTTTTTTAATGCTTTAGTATGGTCTACTTTAATTTTGGCAGTTCTTCTTTTAGTTTTCTCTAAAATTAAGGTTGCGCTTGAGTTCCATCAGTATTGGTAACAGCAATCTCCTTTATGTTGCCTTGTAAGTGGGAAAGTTGTTTTATCTTTTTGCTGGTGATGGCATATCGTTGTCTATAGTTCTCCTAGTAGGTACTACTGAGAATGGCTAGGAGAATAATACGGTTCCAGATCCTCCTGTCTACACATAGGCCTCTGAGGTAGCCTGTCAAAACATGAAAGGAAGGAAATGAAGTCTCTGCCTACGTGTAGGGCTGTGCTGTGTGTGGTTGACCAGGAATTTAGTCTGAACAATGTTCTCAGGGTCTCCCTCAAAAGACAGAATGGTTATATCTTTGGATGTTAATATGAACTTGTACATTTACCTGTCTTGTTTTCTTCCCATTTGTTGATAGAGATGTCCTTTTTTAAGATCTTTTTCATTATGTTAACATTATAGGAGTTACAGTGTCTTTGTGAAAAAGCCATAAGAAAAAAAAAATTGATCCTCTCAGAATGAGATTTTGCTTTTTGTATTTTTATTTCTTAGACTTAATTAAAAGTGGAAAAGAAGAAAACAGTAAATAACTTCAGTGAAATAACATAGCAACCATCACAACAAACATTATTTGCAAAGAATTAATCAACTAGCACAATATTTTGCTGTCTTGCTGACAAATATGGTTGGTTGTTTAGTAACTAGAAAAAATAATTATATCTATTAAATCAAGTTCTCAAGAATTTCTCAACCCTTTATCACCTTGGTTGACAGACTCCATAGAATAAAAAAAATCTTTCTTTTGTCTGAGACAAAAAGGCTGAAGAACTTCTCTTTATGTTTTAACACTGAATTTATATACCACTATCAGACACGGTGTGTTTTCTCTCATATAGCAATTGGAATATTTTATGATCTGCATACAAGAACTTCCAGTGATAATAAGATAAAAAGTATCATTACATTTGGATTTTATATGTCATATAATTATACTAAAGTTAATAGTTTAGCTGTTATATCTACAGTTTTGCAGAAATAAGTGTTCAGAGAGTGGGAGCAAGATCCTTATTTTGACTTGCACTCTTCTAGAATTATATAAAATGTAATGATATCTTGAAATAATAGAATCAGAACAAAGCAATTAAAGGACTTTAGTAGATAGAATTTTAGAAGATAGATTTACCTGAAGCAGAGCCACTGGAAAGGTTGTTACCATCTGAAATACAATTAAACTGGATTTACAAAAAGCTTTAGCTTAAAAAGAAATAGCTAAAAAAAATTAAACAGACTGATAAGAAAAGAAAGTAAAATATCAAATTTCCAAACATTTTAGAAGATAGCTTGAATTCATATACAATATATATAATTTGCAGAAGAATTGTTTAAAAGTACATTGCCTTTTTGTTTGGAAAGTTTCAGAACTATTCCATTAAGAAGTACTTTGGTAATTGCTAAATTTGTCACATAGATCAATATATGTTTCCAATTACCAAGTTTTGAAGTTGGCTAATGTTTCAGACAGAAAACTAAAGTAGGTGGATGCAGACTAATGTGGTATTTCTCATGAAATGGAACCTTTTCTAATTTCTTAGTGATCATTTCTTTGCTAGGAAATGCCAGTTTTGTCTGGAAGAAACTTATTGAAAAGTTGAAGAATTCATAATCTCCTTAGGAAGAATAGGCTTTATTCACTTATTCAGGGTGTGACATTAGAGAAGTTTCATATTCCTGATAGAGCTCACTTATCTCATGTCTTCATGGGAAGAACTCTTCAGGTTATGTGTCTCTGCCAGTCGCTTTCAGGTCTTTGAAATGCTCAGCTTGCCTGGGTGCTATGCTTCTTAACATAGTCAAGTAGGACACAGTTGTGGTAAATCTCCTTATTTTTATCTATAGATCTATTTTGTTTGCTTACCTTAAGATAATGCCTACTCTATGTTGAATGATATAAATAACAAAACATATTCCTTATGACCAGTGTCCATCTCAAAGCTTCTCAAATCCATTTTTTTTCCTGATGTCTAGTAGAATCCTCTTTGTCTAAGCTTGAGATATTCTGAAAGTTTTGATTTCTCCCTCTTAAAGTTAAAATCTAATTTAATTTAACAAGTGCACAGATGTGTTAAGTTCTCTGGGATAGTTGTTATTATGAATAAGAGGCACAGGACTCTGTCTTCCATCAAAGAATGATGAAAAACTCACTGCCTTTATACTTCCCTGGTGATAAGTATTACAATGTGGGATGACTTTGCAAAACCATTATCCTAGCCTTCAAGTTACCTCACAGAACCCATCTGTTTTAAATGTCCTGAAAAGAACAATTAGATAGGAGACCTGTTAAAAATGAGTAAAAATATAGGACTGAAAGAAACTTCTGGATCTAGTTCAAGCCAAGAATCCTTTTCATACTAATTTCTCATACTGTGTATTTGTTTAAATAGCAAAAGGAAAATTTGCAGGGTCTCTGCAGAGCGAGTATTGTCAGCTTGTGTTCCTTCTCCTGTCCAGCGTGCACAAGTCACCTCCACTGAAAGCTACTGAAAGCTGTGTCATTCCCTCTGTTTGGTTTGTAATCTCTTTAAGCAGAGATTGCCTTTTTTATTGAATGTTTGTACAAGATATAGCACAATAGCCCTGTGATCCTAGCTGGGAGACTCAGTAATGCAAACAGCTAATTACAGTGGCTAGAATCCAGGGAGGCTTCCTTTCTAATCTGAGCCCCAGCCACAACTGTCATGAGGAAACAGAGGTATAGCCACCCCACTTGTATTTCTCTGTCTGTAAAAGAAGAGTAGTAGAATTTATTTATCTTAATTTTGTTCTGTTAATTAGGCAGCTAGGTATTTGTGGAGCACTGAAGGTGAAAGTAACAGAGGTTCTTCTGTCTTTCACTGTTTGGCTATATTCCTCTGCTACGAGTTCAAAGCTGTCTCAGTTTACCTAACATTCACTGTAATTTACCTTGGAGACAAGTACACATACTGACATTAGGGTTGTCAGAACTATGCTGCTGGTTGACTAGATAGAAACCTTTGTCCTCCTGGACACAATTTTTCTTGACTAGCCCTCACTTATGATGGATTTGCTCCTAGTGTTGCAGCTAAAAATAAGACCTTGGAAAAATTTCTCATTACATTTTGGGCAAATTCAGAGGGTTGCTATTGCTTCTAAGTGCCATGTTCTATGTGGCAAACTTGTGTGCCTCAAATGGTTTACAATATTTCATGACAATCTTGTTGTCCAGATATATTTAGAAAAAAATATATGCTTGCCTTTCACTAACTGCTATGTTTACCTTTATAGCAAAATGTACCGCAAAGAGGAAAACAAATACCGTTTTTTGAGTCAATTCTTTGACTTAAAGAAAAGGCCTGATTTGAATTTCAGATATGTTTGGTTCATTTTTAACTTCAGTGGATGCAGTGATCTCTGCTCCTGAGATGTAACTGTATTGCTAGGACCAGGAGGGAGGCAAACTTACTAAAGTGTAAACACCCTGAAGAATCTCTTTGCTTGAAAGATTTAGCTATTTTAGCTTACATATTAATAGGAGTTTTGCTTTTGACAGGACTGGAGTAAATATTAGAAAAAGCACTTATAGTCAATAAAAAAGCAGCAGGTGGGGCAGAAAATGAAAACAACTCAGAATTAAAGTTCTGAGAGGTATTTCTCATTTTGTGCATGCATGTACATTACAATCCCACAAATGGTCTACTTTGAGTAGAAAAATTATAGCTACATTCTTCATAGTGCAGTCAGTAATGTCAAATCTATGATTTTTTGTTAGTGTGAAATGGCAGCTGATTTTCTCTGTGTTCAATCTGTGTCATGATTATTTTGATAATTTGCATGTACTAGCTTTACAGACACAAAGTACTTGACAGCTCTGAAGAACAGAATCAGGTGCCAGAATCAAATATTAATTTATGCCACTAATTCTGTAAATTCCTGTAAAAAGTTCTCATTGATTTGGTGGAGTGGATGAACATGCTAGATTGGAATGTTTGACAGATCTGGGAAAAACTGGACACGTACGTTCCCTTTCCTCAAACAGATGATTTATAAGCCATTTTTATATACAGAAGTTATAGTAGCTTAACACTTTATAATAAAGAATACAATGAATTTTGTACAACACAATGTACAGGAATTCTTATTTTAATTTGGTTTACAACTGTTACTGGTAGACAAATTTAAATGATAATTTAGTAGTGTTCATAGAGTTATTTTGTTTAATTTAGTTCATTGTAGAAAATCTACATAAAGATTTTGTTTTCTTTTACAGTGAGTCTAACAGGAAGGAGTTGTCTTTCTTAATCTGTCTATACATTATTCATGCATTATTTCAGTTGGACTTGAAAATTTTATATAACTTTGGCAAATGATTAGATTCATGAAAATTTCTGAACAAGACTTTTGGAAATAATTTTTTATCATCATAGTGACAACCAAGCAAATGTTAGTGTCTTATCAGATGTGTAAGAGAATAGTCCATAGGAACTTTTATATTATGGGTAAAATTCATTTTTAGGGCCCATATAGCTCAAAACTTTTGATCTCAACACTTTAATAACCTAAACAAATATCCTTTCACTTAAAAAGCAGGTATTTATGTCTTCAAGCATTTCAGATAAAGTGAGATGGGATAAAGTTATTAAGTGTTTTTATATTTGGGTATAGAAGTTAATTTCTGGAATTATAAAACATTTACATGACCTAAGAAATGGCAATGCAAAAAGCAAACAATCAGAAAAGATGTGAAATAAGAATGAATAGAATTGTCATATCTGGAAATGAGACAAAGTTTAGAAAGAGTGATTGGATGATGAATGGACATCTGTAGCAGAAATCAGTTTGTATGTCTCACTTTAACTGCACATTGTACAAAGACATTCTCAATGGAGTGGAGGATGAGACCCAGTCATGAAATAAGTGCTTACAGAAGAAATTTCCTCACCTTTCTGAATATAAATATGGGACAGATATAGTATTAAATAAATTTGGTTGGAAGTTTAAACAAAAAGATATGACAAATGTTTTGGGATTACTTTTTTTTCCCAAATGGAAAGAGTTATATATGAACAAAGACTTCCTTTGTTTCACTAGTGAAATGGCATATATTGAAAAATATAATTGTGGCAAAACACAAAATCAATGAAGCAGAAACTAGTGAAAAATCAGTTGGCTATGATTTGGTAGTTCTTTACAGATTTGGTGCATGCTAGGATTTCCCAAAAATTAGCTATGTGATTACACGAACACTGGTCAGACTGCCATAGAGAACTGATGATAAATTCTTGCAAGGAAGAGTAAAGGGAACAAAAGGATCAGCTGAAAGGATTTTTACACTGCTATTGTGAAGCCGGTATCTTCACTTTTCACATTAGTGCCTATTCAGCTTTCTGCTGCATATGAGATAGAAGCTTTTGAGCACCAGACTAGAAAGAATTGTATTTATACTCAAATGTGGTCATCAATCTCCTGGCAACATACTGTATTTTTTTAAAAATAATCTATTATTATCATAATCTGCCAAGCCCGATGCTGAATCAGAACCTGTGTTAACCATCATAATGGGTACAAAAGACAGGATCCCTGTCAAATAGCTTACAAACACTGTTTAAAAGTTCAAGTTCTGTCAGTATTTAGCTGGAAAGTTTAAAATTTTCTGCCTATCCAGAACTAAATGTAGTCTCTAAGCTCAACTTTGCAAATGTCAGTTGCCTTCCATAGGTCTTTAATTTTTTCAGAAGGCCCTCAGTCCTTTAACAGATTGGAATCCTTCTTTCCTGCTACAGCTTTTGAGAACACAATGGGCTGTGTGTGCAGCATGAAATGCTTTTTTTTCATATTGTGTTAGATTACAGTCGTGGGGGCCACTGTAGTAAGCAGTCTTCTTCAAAACTGTTGGCTGCAGCTAGCAGAAAAGATGCTTTTAGAAAAAGGAAAGGTTTTTCAAAGTCACAGGTAATAAATTTGATGTCAACTCCTAATAAATCAATTAGAGGAAAAATGATAGTATGGAAGTGTTATCTTATTTTCTATGGGGTCAGGAAAATAACTAGAATCTTTTATTTCCTATTCACTTTTAGCTCTTCTACAACCTGACTCAGTCATTTTTTTTTGCTCTCATGTTGAAAAGACATTCTAATATGACAGAACTCAATCTAAGGAACTCTGGAAAGAAATCTCTCATGATCTGTGTACTTCTGGGTAGTAGATGTTAATGCAATCTGAAATCTTTTGTCATTAGCTGTTGCTTATCTTGGTGGTTTGTCAGAATTGTATTGCACTTGTTATATGGCTGGTTCCCCCTCTTTCATTCTCTAAATTGGTCACTGGATTTGAGAGGATTTTGTTTATTTGCTTTTTTTTTTTTTTTTCCTGAACCAGTACCCTTTACTGTCTAGTGTGTGTGTGATCCAATGAAAATAGATCAGCTGCTTTACCTGTTGATGTATGTTCTAAATAGAGTAAGACGATGAAAAAATAACTTCCTTTTAGAGAATCTGCTGTTTGCCTTTATTATGATGGGAACATGACTTAAAAAAGATAGTTTTACTGGTAAACAATCCACCTTTTCTGTGACTTCTTTTGTTGCTTATTGGTGTCTTTCTGCCTTTTCTAAATTTCAAGGCTTTTTTTGTTTTAATTCAAATCCACCACTGGACTGTACACATTATCTTGTAGTTATTTCTGGATTTTTTGCAGAGGTTGGCCTCTTTCTTGAGAATTCTTTCTGCCAAGAGGAATTTTCTGGCTATGTAGCATATTTTGTATCACCATTCTTCCCATCCTGCCCACATAACACTCTACTCTGAAACCACAAGCAGTGGAAATGATAGGAGTAAAAGCAGCCATGTGCCTGCTCTAGTTTCTGCCAGTTTCTGGCATCTGGCTGTACCCGCTAGCAGAAAAATGGTTCAAGTCACCTTTCTCTGTCTCCTTTTCACCTTGATCTTTCCTTATTATGTAATGAATTTGGAGCCACACATTCATTTTTCAAGAACTCTCAGCAAGGAAATCCCCAGTGTATGTCAGGCATAAATACTGTAAAACAAAAGAAGGATGTTTTGACTAAGTGATTTTTTTGTAGATGTCCTCTTTAGTGGCTTTTCACTTTAAAATATGGCAGGTGCCAACACTTCAAGACATACAGTGATGGATTGCAGATATGAGAACAAAAAGCTCTTTTTCAGGACATGAAGCTTCCACATCCCCCACCCCCTGTTAGTATTTTACCTTCTGTTTTGTCAATAAAACCACATTAAGCGTGAACCAGCTAAATAAATTTACTTATGTTATAAAACTGGTTTTTAAAGCCAGGAAGTAAAATGTTCAAATTTCACAAAATCATGGCATCCTGAAATTGAAACAGAATATAAGTGGGGTTTACTTGATGTAAATTTAATAAATTATTTTATTTTTTTCTGATGCAATTTCAAACTTTTTTTCTGATATCCCTTAACAGTATTTTTACCGTAACATTACTAAAAAAAGAAAAGTGTTTTCTTGGTATCTCAAGAAAAATGAAAAATACCGCTGTATTAGTTATTTTTAAAAAACCTGCAAAACAGAATAAGACAGGAAAGTATAAAAGCACAAGTTTTAAAATATGTAGTGTAAAGAATATTTACAAACGTTATTTTTTAAAAAATGTGATATTTGGTGAACAATAATTATCTGCAAACTGCTAATTTCCAGCAATGGGAATTTTCCTTTCCACAGTCTTGTATTTACTGCCATTGTAGGGTTATACAGACATAAGTATAAAGACTTTGGCCTATCTGGAATGATTCAGTCAGAGCTCTTTCTCCATGCTTAATGAAAATAGTATTTTTTATTTTCCCAATTAATTATAGAAATAAATTTCAATCTTTTAAAAATGTGAATGGTTTGGCAATATTGGGGGGGGGGGGCTTTTTGGTTATGTATTTATTTTTTGATAGTCACAGAGCTTTGAGTGAGATCCTATGCATCTCGTCAAGAAGATACAGCTCAGAAAGTCTAGATTATGAAGAATGGCAAAGACTGCTTTCATCAGAAGGAGCCTGGTAATGCCGTTATATGTATAGTTACAGACTTGCTCCTTACAATCTTCTCAACATAACTAGCAGAAAAAATAATACAGCATGTCATCACTTCAGGTAGTGCACGGTGCTTACATTGGGAAAGTTCTTCTCCCGCTTCTGGCAGTGGATATCATACCTTCTTTATCTCCTATCTAAAGAAAGCTGAAGTGTTGATTTAACGGTCAGAAAACTTAGGTTCCAGGTCCCTTTATTGTGCTAACATTAAAGATTATTACACTGTGGAAAGGTATTTTCCAACTGTCGCTGAGCCAACGAGGGGACAGTGTTAATGCTCAGTGTTAGAGTATGCGGTGCTTTACTAAGAGTTTGTACAAACGGGGACGTGTTCTGGGAGATCTTGTCGTAAAAGCAGATTACTGAGTGCAGAAGCAAAGCAGAAGGATTTGGCAAACAGAACAGCAAAAACAGAAGATGCTGTTGTTGCACAGAGTGAAGGTCAGGAGAAGAGCACACATTCTGCAAGTAGAAGGACAGAAATCCACACATTCTAGCTGTATAAGAAGTGGACTTCTGTGTAGTTTTCTGATTTCGGCAATACTTATGTTCCAGTGGGATGAAAACAAAAGCATTTCCTGTATAACAAAAAAACCCAAATCCCATCCTTCAAGCCAATCTAAGTACTAAAATTTGATAAAACCAGGATGTTTAATTATGCTTCAACTTTTCCCCCCATGTTTTATATTTTCTAGTCTAATTTAATCAAACCTTCCACCAACAATTTTTCATTTGGAAAGGAAATAAAAATGTTCAATTTTGACTAGTTAAGGTGAAATAGTAGGGCTATATCATAATACTTTGCAGGTTTTCATTCATAATCAATTTTTGTCAAGGCAATGCACTTCTGTGAAATGTTCTACTTTTAATGAATTTATATTTCCTAGCAGTACTTAGCAGATCTATGCTATTAGTACTACCAGAGATCGGATAGATTATCTTGCCAACATTGTAACAGGTTTGCCATGTTTAAATTCTTATTGTTTTAAACTATCTTAAGTGAGTCAGCCAATGGGGATTGCATCAGTTCTTTGGTATCATTATTGCACAGGTTAGTTACTCTCCCAGCTAAAAGCAGAGGTAAGCAGAGAACTTTCAATGAGTAACTTACGATTTACAAGTTTGGATGGCAGTATTGGCTTGCACTTCTCAGGAGATGCCACATTCTCTTCATCTGTTACATACTCAAAGTTAATAATAAACATCATTGCTACTCCCTCTTGATTTTTTACTGGAATTATGTGGGTGTTGCAAATGAAGGTAGATCCTGCAGATGGAGAAAAAAAAGAAATACATAAATGAAAGGAAACGTAATTATTTTTCCCTCCAGTAATTACAGTTATACCAACAGATAGTGAAGCATATTTCTTTGAATTTAATGATTTAACATTCAGACACACTATTTAATTTAAACAGGAACATTTTCATAGAAAGAAATACATCTTTTTATAATTTATTAGATTATTACCTCTTCCAAAAGATCTCTCCTTTAAAATGTCAATTTTACTTTTTGGTTTTTATTCACTGGAAGTACCTATATAGACAGACTTGTGATATGGAGACATTTAGCACCAAAAGTAGCAATGCGAACACTGTTCCAACCATAACACTAGCAAAGAAAGCAGAACCCCATTCTTATAAATGTCAAACATTCTTCAAGCTTTTGGTTCTATTACAACAGGATGAATCATGCATTAAATATTTATGGGTGTAAATATATGACTATTCTTATTTTAGCTCTCAGTCTTTTGGGGGCTATATAGTATTGTTTAGGTTTGTGTTAAAATTTTATTTGTTACCTGATCCTATGGAGTTTTATATTCTATCACAAAAGAACTTATAAACTGTGGTAATATTTTTCAATAATCTTAATCAGTATTTGACTTAACTGTTATATACAATTTAAAGGATAAATTTAAAAGCACCCTAGTTTTTCATATATATGGGCCATACCCAGCTTGTACTGATATAGAAGGTGTAATTCCACAACACCTCTAGTACTCAGGGTGTTGTTCCAAAGCCTAATTAGATTTAAAGAATTCTTTGTGCTAATTGTTCCAGTATGACTCTGAAGAAGTTTAAATTGACAAGGTCATTAGTTTTGACTTAATTCCTTCTAGTGGTTCCAAAAAATGATGTGATTGCTGTAAACAATACAATAATGTGCTAAAAGCTTCATGCAAACACAACTGTGAGATGGTGTCTTTCTATGATAGCTAGGGACTGGTTTAATGTACATCATCTGCAATTTATGCATTCAAATGCAGTAATCACTGAAACTTGAAAGGCTGTGCAATTTGACAAAAACAGATCCTGATCTAGGTTACACAAGATTTTTTTTTTTTTCCCATTGAGGACAGAGATAGTAAAGATTGTTATCATTATAACCAAGATCAGATTCTGGATCCTCATATTTAAAGTAGTATTTTCTATAATGTGGTATATATGGCAGTATGAGCTATGTATAAAATTGACATGCTGGCTTTTCAAGTTTTGCAGCTGTACCTTCAATCCATTTAATAAAACAGTTAAGCTGTGGCACTTGCCAAAGTTGCCATGGTTACAAGCTCAATGACTTTAGTAAACAGAAAATAAGCAATTTAAGACTGTTCCATTAGAGCTAAAAATAGAAGTGCTGCAGGCCAAGCATTGCAACTTAGATGGTTAAACAGAGGGTCTGAACATAATTTAGAAATAATCTTTGTGTTTTTAGTTAATAACAATACATATTGATTTTAAACGGTCAGAATTATATTTATTGATTTGTTCGGAAGAAAATACTTACTATTTCATGCTATAGACTATGCTTTGGCATGCAGATTTCTAGATTGAGCAGATATCCCCCAACTAGACACCTTTAACACAGAGGACTGGAAGTGGGGCTAGGCTGAGGGGTGCGTGGCTTTGAAAAACACTGAACTCCAGTGGATCTAATATTTATCAGTTTATGCAAACAAGGATGACAAGAAGCCTGACTTCTTTAAAAACATTCCTGTTTTTGAAGGCAAGGGTGTTTCAGCTTTTGAAATGCTTCCCACAATGTTAAGTAATGACACTATCTCCCGTTTATGTGGAACATTCCACCCTCAAGCACTTACAAACCTCATTTGTACTGTAGCTAGGGATTTGCATCTCTTGGGAGATGCAGAAGATGTTTAACAGGCCACAGATTAAAAACCTGGCAAAGAGAGCACAGGGTTAAAAAATTTAAGCTGTATGTAGAAATATTTTGGGAATAAAAAATGGGAAAGATTCATATTTCATATAATTCATCATAGTTCCTTTGAGGACAAATTGCACCAGCAGGCTAATGACTCCAGTGTAGTTCCTTAGTTTGAAGATTTTCCAAGATACCTGAGCTTCTTTTAGAGGCATAGAATATTTACTTTATGTGAATGACTGGAATTGGAATTCTGCAACTTGATCAAAAGATAATGCCTGTCACAGTTACTGTCACTGTCTTTAATACAGAAAGAGTTACCTGCTATACAATTATCAGTATCTATCTGTATTGAAACGGCCATAAGGAAATACAAAATACAAAATAACAAGAAAGACCCCAGTGTGACTGGAAAATAAGAGTTGGGTACAAAGAAAGAATACTAGCAAAACTAAATCAAGCATTCAGTTGTTGGATTTGATGGCAATAAATAAATAAATATTAAGAAGTAGCTTGTTTATAAACGATCTTCTTCAGTATTTGCACTCTGGCATTCCACTGCTCTTCATTGCACTCAACGTTTTCCCTGTTTTGTCTCTATACTGTCTCTCTTACTTTGAGAGTAAGAAATGCTTCTCATGAGCAATAAAAATTCTAATGAGGTTTCTGGAATTTACATTTCTCATCTAACAGCACAAGGCAAGTGGATGATATAATCAGAATAATTATGAAAATTATACCTTTGTAATTAATAGATGCAATATCCAGGGATATATCTGGATTTTATAAAGATTACTATTGAGGAGTAATCATGAAATATACCTGTTGTGCTCTCTTGTTATCATCATTGGAGGTGATAAAGAGGAAAACCTGGATATTTTCTTTTCAGCTTGAATTACATAGTTATAAGGGCTTGTTTTCTTCTGTCTATGGCATTTTAAAGCCTACTTTTTCATCTAGTTAAATTAGTGGCAAAACCCCATATGTGAAAAAATTCTACTCCCCTGTATGCTGTGTGGATATGATGTATAATTCTGTGGTTATGTATTCAACAGTATGATTTCACAAGACCAGACAGGCTGGTGTGAAACAAATAACTGCCAAAATGTATGCATAAATGACAATAAATATTTAAGAAATAAAGTTTTAGGATATAATAGGATTATGTAAGGCTATATTGCACCATTTGAGCAATCCTGGTGAAGCAAAGTCTATTTAAATATCTGGCTGCATAGTATTTACAGTTTACTGTCTTCGCGAGACCAGCACAAAGCAGGCACATCAAACCAATTAATTCGGTTCATAAAATCTATTAACCTTTTCAGTGATTTTCTAGAGAGGATTTTAGGACAGATTTTTATCAGGCTGCATCCTAGATACAACTGCAGTCACTTATTTGAACTGTAATAGCTCTGTTTATGAGCAATTGGGAGAGGACATTAATTTTAATACAACAGTGAAGGCACTCCAAATTACAAGAGCCTCCATTCTCCTGTGAAAAACTCTGACAAGCAAACTTTGAAAAATGACACGTTCCAAACAACTATGTTGATTCAGTCTTCCTTGGAAGAAATTTTCAGAGGCCATTACATATGCCAAGCTCAGAGGATCTCTGAAAACTGAGACACTGTGGCATTTAGATATTTGTCCTAATTCTTCAGAAGCCCCATGTTTCACACAACAGTGACACTTGAAAATCCATTGTGGTTCTACAGAATGGCTCTGCAGCCCTGTTGCCCTGAATAAGTCTGACAGTTGCTATCTGCATTTCACCATTAAAACATTCAAACTCATCCACCTCAATACAAATTTGAGGACTGCCTTTGCTGGGGCTGAGACTTGTTCAGACATATTTTGGTATCAGTCTTGGCTCCCTGCACCAATGCATTTATGACTTCTTAGATATTCTAGCAACATTTTCTCAGATGTTGCTAGTGCTGGTGTGGACAACTAACTAAGGGTATAGAAAGAAAGATGTTGAGTATGTCATCTGTGTGCATATATAAATTTCTGGACAGGTTGACCTCATAAAAGAGTTTTCTAGGATTATGATAATTTTTCACCATGGCAACATACAAGTATTCCAGTGTAGATATCTGTACAATCCATAGCCACTTCTGCTCTTTTAAAATTGAAGGTGAGAAGAAACAAAACCAAAACAGAACAAATGAAGAGCCAACAACCGCATGCCTACTAGAACAAGACCAAGGGCAGTTAAAAGTTAGAGGTAGAGATACTGCACACGTTTCGAGAGCTAGGCAATCCTGTTTTTTCTTTAAAGACATATCTAAATAAGACAATTCTGCAATGTGACCATATTATGATAACAGAGGGACAAGAGAAAGAAGCTGAATATTCTTTGCACTTTTATTAAATAATCACCGCACTTATTGTGGAGATAACTACCCATCACTTCCCTTGATATGATTCACATTTTGTCATGTTAAGAAATGCTCAAAATGCCTTCTCTCAGAGGCATAAACTTAGAACATATTAGTTACAAACACAGAGTTTATACCTTACATTTTAATTTATAATCTGAAACTATCAATTATAGTAGAAAGGCAACTAAGTATGTTTTGTATTAAATTGTGTCCTAAGCTTAGTCTTAATTCTATCAGCATTTTACCGAAAAGGAGCTCAGAAAAGTCTGCATAGTTCTCATTTTGTTAGTAATGAGGTGAAATGTGTGTTGTTTTCACAGGTTCATTTTTGACCAGTTACTCTGACATTAGATTCTGATCACTGTTACAATAAGTAGAAAATTAATATTCTTCTGTTAAGAAAAAGTGGACTTCCACAAACACAAAGTACAAAAGAACATCATGTCATAAAACATAACCAATGGCATTTTGTTATCTTGTGTTCATATTTACAGTCTTATCTGTCCTTTCAACATATCATGACTCATGGAGATTGGCCACTGTTAATAAGAGCTTCTTTGGGGAAAGAAAAGAGAGAATCTAAGGGACAATTAATGTGGAAGATCAGAACACCTTCTCTTGACTTTGCCCATCCTTCACGGAGTCTTTGTTTGGGATGAGAAGCCAAGGCATGGCTTTCTACTAACTCCTTAACTCTCCAAATTCAATAGTCTCTTCCTCCCTAACGGACAAAAGAAGCATCTCTCTCTACATCTTCCAGACTGGGACAAGTCTCAGAAAGCTGGTTACTCTGTTTACTCAGGTCCAGGATGATACTTGTGCAGGCAGAAAGTAAAGGGAATTTAATTACATGGAATGTATGCCCTGGTCTTAGAAAGAAAAAGGCTGCCCCAATTTGCGTGGACCTTTGGAAGGCTCAGGCTGCGGATTTTGTCCACATGCCCAGCATGGCAAATATGAGTAACTTAGGAACATATGAAATGCTGAAAACTCAAGTCTTGTTCTCTGGCCTGGACTGCTGTATATAATCTATTTTGTTGCCACATGCTGGCAGATAAAGGACATGGACATGCTCCTTGTATGGACCAGTGTGGTAGGATCACAGGGGCTGTGTGTTAGATGAATTACATGGAAGACAATGTGGGAAGGGGCGCACAATTTCTTGTGACATAAGGCTCTCTCTTGCACCCTGCTGATAAAACTTTTGCATTCTTGAAATGCCCTAAGAATTAACAGAATACCCTTACTCCAAGCAGTTTCATACGTGATCTTCAGGAATTGTGACTTTATTCCCTGTTGTTCTATATCTGCTTTCAATCAAACTTTAAAAAAAAAAAAAAAAAAAAAAAAAAAAGGAAGCAAATCAACACTTTTTTCTATATCTTGTCAAGATTCTGGTAACAAACAGGTTAAAAACTTGTAGCAAGCAAGTGCTTTCATCAAACTATGAATGGTGCAGAAGAATGAAGCCTGAAAATGACTGGTTGTCATTTACTAATGAAACCTGTAAAACAAAGCATCTTGTATCCTTGAAGAGTTATAAAAAAAGAAAAGGAAATTGGAAGAAAAATAGTACCCAGTGAATATTTGCTCTCCTTGTGTTATTTCTGTGACTTATCACTGAAGAAAGTCCTTTTTCTTTATGCTTAAAATTCAGAAGCCAGTTTACCTCTGGTTTCAGGTCCACTCTAAGCAAATAGGGTACTTAGTTGAGCTTTGTTGGCATTTAAGGAGAATTGCACTATGGGTGTGTGTTGAATATTCAAGAGAAAACCAGTTTGCCAAATATTGACCGATGTTTTGTATTGTGATGTGGGAAGTCACCATGACAAGTTAAGGGCTGAAAATCTATTGCTTTGTGTTTCTGTTCAAGCACAAGCCAGAATAATGCAGCATGTCACAAGGAATCTTGTCTTCAGTGGACTTATCAGAAAGGTTTGCTTTCTTTCCCAAATCATACTAAGAACTCTGTTCCTGTAGCGTTATATTGAAAATAGTCATGTGAAGATCCTGCAGAATGTTAAAAATGTCTTTGCCAGCCCATTTATATGTCAATTAAAACTAACTGCTAACAGATTTTCACAACTTAGTCTGCCTGCTTATATAATAAAAACGAGTGGAAAAGTGACTGAATCTGCCCTGAAAAAATTGCCCAGCCCTCAGTGGCGTAGAATCAGATCACTGGAGACATGTACCACATAGCTACTTCCTCAGTTCAGTAACAACCCCATGAAAGAAATATCGGACAAATATTTCTGTCTGGTTTTACCTGCAGCTCTGCATCTTTGCACTTGATGTCATTTATTCAGATCTTTGAAGACATCTGATCTGTAAAGACCTTTAAGTTTTGTCAAAACTTTGGCTCTAAAGGAAAGAATTACCCTTGGATGTTCCATTTCTCCCAGCCTACCATTTGTTATGTAGCTGTACACATGAGGAATAGGAGGAAACTTGACGCTAAAACTGAAGATGATAATGTTTGTAGTCATAAAGTGCATCTATTCCAGGAATCTCAGGCTGCATTGTAAATGCTGCCTGTTGCTGCCCTTCAAAATGTACAGGTATTACTTTACTTTCTTCTAAAGGCAGTAGGACTAAGGCATAATGAGGAGAAGTGTTTTGTCCAAAGATGCATCAAAAATGAATGAAGAAACTAAGGGTAACACAAAGAAACTCTTGATCCCATTTTCACAATTGACTTAGTAAATAACTTAATAGATAACTATTAAAATGTGTCTAGTACTTATCCACGCAGAACTTTGAGCAATAAGTTGTACAATTCCTTCCATCTCTTACCTGTATCTTCTGAGCTGTGTTTTTATGTCATTATTTTCCAATTCCATCTGACTGAAAATGAGCTACTTGTGTGGCAAGAATGGGGAATTCACAAGCTTCCCATTAAACATGCTGCAGATGTATCTTTATGACTGTCTCTTTTAAAAGATTCATTGCAGAGAACAACTGAAAATAGATGGCAGGTTGAAATGTATTATGTACCTTTCCAATTGAATAGCTATTTTTAAGAGGGGTGGGTAGAGACAAGAAGAGTGTATTTGGCTGGTATTTATTAGGGATCTTACAGTGATTAACTGGGAACTGTTTCCTTTGACATTTCACTCCACCTTCCATATCAAATAGATATTCAGTCTGTCACTGAAATGGTTGCCGAACACTAAAGAGTTGATTTATAGGACTGATGTAGGTTTTGTAATGTATTAACTTACAGTGTTTAGAGTTGAGGGAAGAATTTTTAAACTACCAAGCTAAGAAAAAAATTGCCTCTGGAGGCTGTGGACAAGTTCACTATTGGACTTGCCTATATAAATATCTAATTTTCTCTCCCTTTATTCCCAGGTATAAAATAATTGAATAGCTAAATAAATACTATTCAACTGCTCACTCCAGTGTTTCTTATGCTACTGCATTGACACAATTATTGCTGACCTCCTAATTATAATATCTATACCTACTGTAATAGAAATATGGTGATTAATTGTAATGCTGAACACATTTTATATGGGAAGAGAGTTTCCTAGTGCTTTGTTGTTTAAGCATATATAAACATGTACAGAAGATGTAGAGCAATGAAATATTTGGCAAGGAAAAAAAAATTGAACAAGCAGTGATACTGTATGTCTATGAAGTAGAGACCAAGAAAAGAGCATAGCGTGAAAAAATGTTTAAAAACTCTACATGGAAGGGTAAAGACTTCTGTAGCTCCCAGGCTACACATAGAATGATTTTTAGGAAACCCCAGCTGGCGGAGAAATTGCAAGATAGGCTTTTTCCTTTCTGTTTCAGTTCAACTTAAAACTATATTTGAGTTTTGTCAAAGGGTTTTTTTCTAGAGCACAGACTGAAGTCAGAAGGCCCAGTTCCTACAGTCAGTCTTGAACATCCTCTCAAACTGTTCTTTCTGAGAGATGTGCTCTGGTACATGCATAGTGGGGTGAAAGCTGGGTCTGAAATTGTTTTCTGGATGGATTCTCATTGCTGGCACTTTGCAAAGCTGGTGTATTCAAACATGAGTGTTACTTGGCAACATTCAGGTCCTAAGGTTAGTCTAAAATCTCTATTATACATTGTCTTTTTCTTCCAGATGAATTCAGCAAGTAGTGCTGCTTCTAAGAAGCAGTGTATCTGGCTTGTTAATGAGAATATTTCTGTCTCTTCATATGCGATTAAGTATCTTGTGCCTGGTTCCTTACACCTATGTAAAGCCTCTGAGTGCACCACACACTGCATATTACCAGATGCTAAGCAAGTCACACATGGAAGGTCAGTGCAGATTGCACAAAGGGCTACGTCTCTGAGAAAAAAAAGTAACTGTTAAGTCTGTAAACTCTTTGCAAATTGACAAATAACTGAGGAGGATTCTTCACGCTTTTGTGTTATAAATGTTACATACTATGTGAATGAGGCAAGCCCAATGATTTTCATCTTGTTTTCTTAGCATAAATGCTTGATTTTATGAACTCTTGTAATGTAGTTGTGGTGAATGCAGGATACGCTACACTTGACAAATATCATAACTGAACTTTTTAACTGGGAAACATTGCAAGCAGCAGTGGTATTTTAGAAAAACTGAAATGTTTCACTTAAACATTTTCAAATTGAAATTTTTATTATTTTTAAAGGACAATATTTAAAAGTAATTTTTTTCTACACTGCACAAGTTATTCCTGTGAGGCAACATTAATATTTTGAAATGTTAATTGAAAATATATAAAAATAATTGTCAGGATTAACAGCGAATAGAAAATCCATTGTTTGCTCAGCTGTATGATACACTTGAACTGAGGACATATTAAAATAAGAGCTTTTTATTAGATACTAAAATGTGGGTATCATTGACTAGAGTTTTATGTCTGTTAACAAAAGAGAACCCAGAATGTAATGCTGTAAAACACAATATCCCGATATGTGGCAGTAGACAATAAAAAATTACCAATGTCCAATATCATTGGACACAGATCAATACCACTTGAGAAGGGTCAGTGATTAATATCAGATTCTTTGCTGAAATTGAAGAGTTGGGTGGAAAAAACGTAGTAACAGTCCAAGTAATAATAATGAAACGCTATGAAAAGGAGTTTGTTATACTATGTTTTCAGCTGTATCAACAGACATTTACATATTAGGGTAACTTATTTTCATTCATTTTTCAGGCTGTGTCAAGACAGAGAATTTTGAATTAGGAAGGGTCATAGCAGTAGGGATTACATTAATTCAGTGAATTACATGTAATTAGAAGTTTTGAAAACAACTGGATTTCATTGTGAAAATGCTTTGACTCTTTTCATTCACATTTTCAGCAATTTTATTTAAAGTGTAGCACTCAGCAAATACTAGATGTATAGCTCAAGGCAAAAAACAATGGTTGGAAACATTTTCTCTCACATATTTTTAACAGAAAAATTAAGAACTACAGAGCTTTAGTGTCTGTTTACAAACATGATGATTTTAAAGTTAAATACACCTTAAACACAAATCTTTTAAAAAACCGCAATAGCTAACAAATAATTCTAATTTCTTATTTTTTAGCTAGCTGTCTAAGAGCTAAGATGTATTTAATTGTATGTGCTAAAACTGAAGATGCCTTTTTCCTTCATCTTCTTTCCCTCTCTCTTCCTTTCCCTCTCCCACCCCCCCCCCATCCGCCACCCCCACCTTCTTTCTCTTTCTCTCTTTCTCTTTTCCCCCCCTAGCTATTCTTTTCTAAACCCTCATTAGAAGCTATGCAACTCTGGGCATTCAGCTGAGAAATGTCTTATTATGTTCATGAGAAAGGGATATCAGGTTTGTTGAATATTGTCCACCTTGCAGAAAAAGTGCAGATTAAGACATTTTGGTGAAAGTAGCCTCATTTATTTTTCCAAATTAAACTGCATAAACTATTTTAAGAACTAATTGAATAACCTCACAAAGCAGAATGGAAGGAAAAAAAAAGCAAAAAGCAAAAAAAAAAAAAAAAAGCTTGCACTCTATTTCAGTAATTTGTTTCATTCCTTCATGGTCCAGAATATACTATGAAGTAAAAGAGTGATCCAGATTCTGTTCTCACACTGTGCCATTTCAGGCAGATTAAGGTTTTTTTTGGTGATACAGTTCTTAATAGCTATCAAAAAGAAGGCACTAAATGACCATACAGTGTGAAAGGTGATATAGGAAAACAGATCAACAGTAGGTCCCCTGAGGTAAAAGAGAAATGCTGTCATTGCTGCAAACTTTCACAGGTGCAATGTACATCCAGCTCTGTTGGCCAAGTGGAAAGAGTACCATTTTCTAAATATGGAAATCATAAGCTTAGAAAATTATGCTCATGGAAACATCCTTCCTGATGTTCCATAAGAAAATTGATCATGACTGCATAGAAATACGCAACCCCCAAACTTGTAGAAAAAAATTAAGAGTCATCATAGACAATGTCAGGTGTAAAGTCCGAGTATATGTTTTTAAGTACTTAACTGTAATCCAGCAAAATGTATCTTAAGGGAGAGAACAGACAGATGCAAAACAAGGGGGCCTTGTATGCAGTAGCCATCATGGGGTCTTGGTAACAATGATGATAATCTGGAAGCCCTCACCAGTGAGAAAGCCAATCCTGAAAGCTGATGGGAATAGTCAGGCTACTGGGATGTAAAACAAGTGGGTGTAACCTTCCAGGACAAACAAAGTAGCTAAAAGAGACATGTATTCTGAAGCTCTTGATAACACAAAATTGTGGGATCTTAAATGCATGTTAATAAATGTGCCTTTTTTAGGCAAACATAGGGAGGCCTATGTACTGGAAGTGTGTCAAACACACTAGTAAAATACTAAATATTTGTAAAAAGAAAAAAAAGTTTTCTAACGGAAAGTCTCCATGCCCAACATGATGTAATTTTGATTTAAGATCTCATTAGAATTGATAAATATGAATAACTTACTGGATTAGAAGTTCATGACTGTTCTAGGGGTGTTTTTCATGACCTGATTGCAATCAATGTAGACAAACAAAGAACGATCCTAAGCATTAAAACGGTGATTCTTCTAAATGGGTAATTTTCTACGGTTGAGAAAAATGTAAGTGGAAATAAGTGGGAGAAGAAATCAGACAAATATATCAATGAAAAATTAGAATTCTTAATGAAATTGTTAGATAAAAAAAGAATGATGATTCCAGGATGCTCAAAATTTTAGCTGCAAGTGCATCTGTAAGTAAAGGTAACAAACAGGAATTAACAGGCATATGGTGAATGGAGAAAGAAGAGAGTAAATAAACATTTGTGGAAGCCGAGAGCTATGAAATATAGAAAATTGACAGAGGACTGTGACAACAACAGTGCAAGAGTAAGAAGAATAAGTATGTAACTGCATTAAGCAAAAAAAATTTCCAATAATATAGTGAAAATCCATAAAAATCCCAATAACAGTTGTGGCATAATTGTTAATATGTACGGATAATAATTATGTAACAACCAGATGGATCCTTTAAGAAATATTTCTGAATTGTGATTAGTCTTTGCTAGATACAAATTTGCTAGAAAAATTGTAGTCAAAGGTCTAGGTCTACAACTCAGCAGTCTACAACTCTGATGTAACCTCTTAACAAATCTTGCTGGGCGAAGTTCCAGAAGGTTGCAACAATGCTAATATTGTGCCAGCATTCATAGAAGGGATATAGTGGTTGGAATGATTGTATGGCAGCGAGCCTGACATCAGTTCTAAACAAAATAATGAAACTTGTGATATTAGATTAATTTAATAAAGAATATCTGAAAGGAACATAATAATTATCACTCAGTATGGTAATGCAGATATTAATGGACAAGAAATCTGATTTGGTGATTATATTCTTTGTATAATAATCCAAGCAAGTAGCCATTACAGACATATGCTTTTGTGAGGTATTGTACTGATTGCTATACAATATGCTAATAAAGTAAAAACAGTATACTTATAGAAAGCTCATTACATGGTTTACAATTTGACTGAAAACTTCCAAAAAATTAATGAATGATCACAATTCAGGGCCAGTTTCTAGTAAAAGTCCACAGAAATGACCACAATAGCATTAATTTTTTTTGAAAAGATCTGGAGAAAATATCAGATCACTTCTATGAAATATATGGATGCTTCAAAAACTAGTTGTGAAGTGGCTAATGACATGGTAATGAGTCAAAATAGAAGAATCTGGATTATTCTGTAAGTGAGACATTAAATGCAAACAAATGCATTCTGAAGTGATAAATTTAACCATACAGTTACAGAATCAGGGCATGTAGGCTGAAACTAAAAAATGGTAGCTATATCCTAAAATGCACTGTCTCACAAAATAAATAATAGGATAAGAAGTAAGAATGGTGAGCATAGCCTACATAATGAGGTAGAGTAAGAAGTCAACCTTTCTCTACATCGGAATTCTGAAAGGACATTGAAAAACTGGAGAAGGCATAAAAAAGAGCAGAGGAATAGCATTCCTCAGAAAATTCCTTTGGTGTGAATCTTAAACATGTCAATCTTTGTTTAGAGAAAAGTAGTTTGAGAAGTGACTTGCATTGCAAGCAGTAACTTCATGGAAAAGAGTGCTGAATACTAAGGAGCTGTTGAGTCTAGCAGAAAGAACGTAAATGTCTGGAAGCTGAAAGCAGATAATTCAAGCTATATCCTCTGGAATGAACCACTCTGTTTTCCCTCTCTTTATGTTTTTAGATCAAGACTGGAAGAAGCAGACAGATCTTTTTAATCAACAAAACCTATGTACTACCCATCTTCATAAAGTTCTAATGTTTCTTCTGAATATCTCATTTCAATTATAGAAAAATTTAGTGCTTCCTAGTTCAACTTTGCTCTGCATACACGGTGTTCCATGAAGCAATAAACTGCTCTTCCCTGTACTAGGGAACAAAATTTCGTGTGCTCTGCTGAGTCAACTGGTAAAATGTCAAAAGCCCTTCATGACCTAGTCAGGTTTTAATATTCTGACCTTAGTAATTGGTGGGATCACATTTCAGCAGCAGGCTTTGGCCCATCCTTGTGTTAAGGTGGTGTAGCAGTGAATTAAATCCACATGGCATGACTCCTAACCTCTTTCTCTCTCCTGCTGATGGACACAGCAGCAGACGACTGTGGGATACACATGCCTGTTTTGCACTCAGATGCATCAGCCATGCTAGCTCGGTACTCTCCAGGACAACGTGTGTGGAGGTGTTGTGCCTCTGTTCTTTTCATTGCCTCCTCATCAGGAAAGGGCAGTGGTTCCCAGCTCTGACTCTACCAGTAACGGTTGCTGGAGGGTGCATTTGGCTATTTGGGCTGTGTTCGCTGCTCAAATAGCTGTATCCTGTCTCCTCTAGGGAAAAGGCACAGGCCAGATGGTTATGCAGGGTGAAAGCACTGCCAGTGCAAAATCATTATCATTAACTACATCTCCCCACAAATAATACGTTTATTTGTCAGAATGATACTTCCTTGTGAAATGTTAAAACTTTACCTCATAATAATTCTGTTAGAAAAAAGCTCCTTTTAGCTACCAACAACTCCACCTGATTAACTAAGAGCGTAACTGTTACCAGACATGGCAGTGGAATTTATTCTTTATTTTTGAAAGTAAATCCAGCTTAACATCCCCTTAACCTTCACAGAAAGCTCATGTTCTTAGCTTGGAATCATGCCCTTAGTATCCATACTTGATGGCTACACATGATGTCCTGACTACCCATATGTATGTCCATCTGTTATGCTGGCATGGTGCCCTCCCACAAGTTGCTGGACTCTTGCCCTAGGACATGGCTGAGGACTGAATGCTTACTTAATACTTCATGTGACTTCCTGTCAGTGTGGATGTGCATGTGTGTGCTATAACCCTCATGGCTGCAACGGATGGGGTGGAAGGTATTTGCCTGAATCGCTTCAGATAAAATAGTCTGAGTGCAAATCAGAGCATCTTCAGGTTCTGATTTTTTCAGGGTTTTGCTAGAAAGATGGCAAACAATTCCATCTAGAAAGATGGCAAGCAATTCCATGGAGTGAATTGGATTTTCTAAGCTATCTAAATCTGAACAGTTTAATAGCAAAACATTGCTTTTTGTTAGGAAATAGTGCAAATTCTACAAAAAAGGGTCAGTGGTGAGTAATATTAATGAGACCCCAAAATAAAGTTTTCATGTGCTAAACACTATATGGAAGAGGATAGGAAAGGTATCCTTTCTAGGGGGCCAGATTTTTTAAAGTCTTCACATAGTGTTCCAGCTTGCTTAGCGTGATTTTATTTTGCCAGATTTGTTTTTCAAGTTGAACAAAATTGTTGACTAAATAGCTAAATAAAATTGTGCTTCTCTTATCAATGACTTCTGGGTGGCATCTAAATCAGAGCACACATCCAGGCTCAATCCACTTCATCAAAACAGGTAATTCCAAAGTCCTGTCACTACAGACCCTACAGCTAGTGACTAAGGCTCTCCCCCATGAAATGCTTCGCCTGCTGCTTTTCCTTTCTATCACTTATGAGTGCTTCCTTAGAGCTCCTGTTAGGCTACAGATCTCTTAGCATCGCTTGGCAAATGTTACTATAAAGTAAGCACTCATACTCTTGGCTTCTGATTTACTCCTTGAGGACAACATAGGAAAGGAAGAAATATAGATGTAGTAAAGGAATTTCTAAGGCAAAATCACTTCAAAAACAAATGAGTACTTTTGCAAATGAAATATGTTTCCTAATGTTTCCTAGAAGATGAAAATATGGTGTGTGCTCAGATAAACACTGTGTTCTGGTTTATGTGCTCTGCTGGAAGGCTTTGGCACATTCACCCCACTTTTTGTAGAAAAACTAGTGAATAAGGCTCTGAGTTTAACGCATTTTACTTGCCATCTTGGCTTTCAGTTTCCTACAATAGTCCATCACCCTTCCTTGGACATCTGTTTCAAATGCATTACAGTAACCTGTTTGAGACATAACCTGCTTCAGGCATAGTGCAAAATGGAATTCATAATACAAAATGATGCAGTGTTCACAGCCACAGCCTACTCTTTCAAACTGCATGTTCCATGTTCTGCTTCTTAAGACAACTTTAATAAATTATTTAGGTACCTATATGGGAAATAAACTGCTTATAATTTCGCTCTGTTTGTATGGGCTGAATTGCAATGAAATCCTGGGTAATAATCAAGAATAAAAAGGGTTGATGCTGTGTCATCATGTATCCAGCCTTGAAAACATCCATTAGCAGAACCCTGTCAAATACAAGTCAAAGCATATTTCTCTCATAATCATCTGTTTGCTGCATTTAGTCCTTACTGATTCTGAAGTTTAATAACTCTAGGCATTGATTATCTTTCAGCTTGCTAAATCAATGACCCTCAGCAACTGAGTAACATACATCTTACTAGTATTATCCAAGCATTTCATTTAGATTTGTTGCTTCTATGGAACTGTGTAAAATGTATGGATATGTGACTTACAGGTAACTAGTTGACCAGTTACTCATGTAAATTGGTGCCTGGCAATATTAAGTGCTTTGGTGTCTTAGTTGTACGGTCCACTTGAACTTACACATACTGAATATATATATATATATATGTTCTATACATGAAACACTGTAATCAATGGTCAAGTTTGTCTGACATGTTTTATTGTAAAACTGTATTTTTCCAAAGTTTACAGTTGAATTGTTCAGCTTGATTTTTTGTGTTGAATGTTTTCGTCCAAAGCTATAACTTTATGGGAATATTGCACAGAATCTATAAGTTATTAATGAAAATAAGACAAGTGCATATTTCTGGCAAGGGACTGGAAATGAAACTTAACTTCAAGTGTTCTGAGTTATCTTCTTCTACAGGTTATAAATGCATCTTAGGGAAACTGGTCTTAACAGGCAATAGTTAAATACGCTATATGGTTTATTGAATAATTAATTCATGTTATGCAGGACTGAGCAGTTGAAAAAAAAGAAGAATAGTAAAATAATAATAAGAAACATGAGTGCAGAAAATAACACTCAAAACTGCACACTGTAGCTTTGTTATAACATTAAAGTTTGGTAGAAGGAAAATGAATGATCAGACCTAAAAATCCACTTTTATTTTCTTAAATGCCTTGTATGATATTATTTTTGTGAAAGACTTAATGAGTCTTACAGATTTTATGTGCTGATTGACCTTTACTTCAAGAAATTAAAATGTGTAAATTGCATTCTATTCATGTCATTTATGACAATACCACAAATTTTAAGTCTATTTATTTAAAGTTATTTTTTTTTTAATATATACACTATGCATTTTTCTGCAGAGTGCAACCACTACAGTCCACTGTAAGCTCACCCTTTTCTAATTGCAGTGGATAAATCTGTGATAATCTCCTTTGCAAGTATGGCATAGAACATGTTATAAATACCACAAGAAGGGCAAAATTTACTGTGCGGTAAAGGTCAAAATGATAAACCTCATAAAGAGTATAACGAAGCCCATTGGCTAGGATTCAACTAGACACTTAAGTAGATGACAATTTTTTAGCTTGTGAGAAGTCCCATTGACTTAAGTGCCCTGCTGAGTATTGTCAGTAAGGTATACTTTGCATACTACTTTATTTATCTTTATATTACTTAGCAATTACAGATAAAATCTTATGCTTTGTAGAGGTATCTGAAATGACAGCACAGGAACCAAAATATTTACTAAGCCTCTTGTGTGTAAGAGAAATTAACTAAAGCTTGAAAAAAAAATTTTAGGAAAAAAATCCATCCACAGAAACATGTAATTTGAAGTCAAATCTGAATTCTTGCCCTGGCTTTTTTCTGCTTTTGAAAAATTTCTTGTCAGGAGCTGTCTCCTCGTATTTCACTTCTACTTACATCAGGCATTGACTCTGAGAGAGGCAGAGAAAGGTAGCTGAAGCCCTCCACCTTTTTGTTGCAGCACCGTAGCCCTGTGAGGCACACTCTCTCACTCATGGCTTTACCCACTCTGAATGGCATTATGTCATGTTGATTAGCAGAGTACTTTGTGTTTCAGCATACAGCTCCATGTGCTTTGATTACTGCTTATTTTTACAGGACATTCGATATATCCCTATAAATCTGGGTATAAGGAAACTGTAGTGTTCTCTTGACTCAGAAGCAAAGCAGGCTTTGTGCCCCTGGGCAAAGAGATATCAAAGCAAGTCTGCTGCTGTCTATGCGGCAGAAAATTTAATTCAGCTCAAGGTCTTTTGAAATTAATTTCAGTGTCCAAAATACACGCTTGATTTTCTTTTCACTAACAGATCTTTGAATGAGTTGCTCTTGGCCTGTGCAAATGTGAGAGAGGATTTTATACCCATGCTGTGCATTTTCAAAATCAATTTCACAATTGTTTTGTAGCTCACTTTGGAGATTCTAAATTGAGCTAAGGACTGATTGAAAAATTGTTACAGAAATACATTCCTGTGAGAGTTTTGACTAGTGTAGAATTTTCGTAACGTTATCTGGGGAGAAATTTTGACTTTTTCTTAGAAAAAGAACCAAATGAAATAACAAATATAAATATTTTTTGTGGAAGCTTAATCTTTCACATGGGAAATACTAAATGGCTACAGTGCCAGGTGTAAGTCATAGTTCATTTATAGTATACCTTCCCTGTATTTGCTGGATTCTCTGGCCATGTTGTGTCTCCCATGTTACCTTATAAGTGAGTAACTCTTAGAATATGCAAAGTACTGTAGGAATCTTTCAAAAAAAGTACCAAGCCAACCAAACTTCCTATGGCTGAGAAAACTAAAATCATTCCATCTACATAAATTTGCTATGACTCTAAAGATTTTTTTTCATTTATTGTTAAAGTGAAGATATAGTTTGGAGTTTATTTATTAATAATATTTTTTCCATTAATTTTCTCCTCTCAAAAAAGGTTTTAAATGAGATTGATTTAGATTGTCTATATTTCACAGTTGCACCGTGCCTTTGGGTCTCCTTCAGGTTTATTAAGTTTGCATACCTGAGACTAGCTACAAGATAGTAATTTTAATAGGTTGTACCTGTACTGTACAGTTGTAAGGAAGGTGTCCAAATTCACATCCATCAATTACGGAAACAGTTTTGGTGGCAGTGAAAATTCTCTCACTGTACAACTCTCAGGCTGTTCCCCTTTCTTAGGCAACTCTGAAGTCAGAAAGACTCAACTGCAGCATGCCTCTAGAATAAGCACATATATGCTTTGGAAGGAACAAATTATTTTCACTTCAGAGAATGCACTTTGTCCGTGTACTTTTGAAGTTGTGTAATATTGTTCTTGTGTTCAGGTTTGTTGTGTGTTCTGGCTAATCTTGTGCTATATGTAATGGAATTCTGAACCTCGCTTTCAGCCTTGTGTTGACGTTTGACACCCAAGAAAAGCAGAGGAGCTAACCTCACTAAATCATAACTGGCAAGGAAACTGAAGAGGTGGATGGAAGCAGAAATTAATCTGACATGAGAAAAAAAGAGTAGGAACACTACATGTCCTGTAAGCCAGCAGTTTTCAAGCTTGAAGGGAAGTATAGCAAGCATTCCAGATTGAGATGTCTGTTAAAGTCAGTGGGAAAGAAATTTCTTTTGCTTCCCTGCTAAACCCTATTGCCTGAAATAAGGTAAGCACTAATCAATATTAAAGTGTGTTTGAAAAATAAAAAAAAAGTCAGCTCATATCCAGTTAGGAATATATTCTGCGACCCCATTCATAAGTCATGGTAGCATGCTAGCATGGCCAACCCTCAATTTCTATGCTTTGCTGGAATTTGCTATTACAAATTAATGTTACTTTAATGCAGCATTTTGTAGCTTCTCCCTGCTCCACCCACCCCCCCCCCCCCCCCCCCGGCTTAAACTCCCGTTACAGAAGTATTTGAGGGGTGGTACAATAGACCATAGCAATGCCTTCATGATTACTCTTCTCTAAAGAGAGAATCTGAAAAGGATATTATTTGCCTGTGAGGCTTCCCTTAAGATATTATTCCCTTAAGATGTTAGAAAACAGGTAGTAAAATCCTTACTTAGGCACTTGCTGGCATTCACTTGTTAAATAGTATTTTAAAATAATAATTTTCTTGTTTAATGGCAAGTTTTTAATTATCAGCACGTTAATTAGACTGTTATACAGTTGTTCTCTTCCAATGGTTTATGGTAGAGGTCTTCAGTTGCATCTTGCCCAATTTTCCTTCACAGTTTCTCTACTCAGGACACAAACATCACTGTTTGGTAATTCTTAGCCATAACCATTGAAATGATATGTGAAATTCATCTCTGTACAGATGAAATATCTATGTTTTGAACAGCTGGACAAGGATGAATTTCATGCACATAGAAAGCAAACTAAAGGCAAATTTTTAGCATTGAAACCGTAATGACTATATAGATGGACCCTTAGACCCCATTAGCAAAGCCTGGTGAAGCCCATTGAATGGTTCTGGTTTTGGCACTGATACTGAAAATTGTCATGAAAGCTTCATTCTTTTCACCTGTCTACCTGACTTGATGGGAGTGTGTATTTATGTCTTGTAAAGACAGTGGTATATAATATTAGAAGTCAAACTATGTCAGAAGACCAGGACCACTATATGTTGTCCACAGTGTAGATTAAAGCTAAACTCACCTTGGGGCAGGGGAAAGGGGGGAAGACTCTTTAATTCCACTGTTTTTTCTATCTGAACTACACTGTTGGAACACACTTGCAGTTGAAAGGATACCATAAAATACTGAAGTTGATAAAAACAAGTGACATAAGCTGAAGACTAATATTAGAAACCTATGAATTAGAAAATTAGGAGCTGTATTTCTTGCACAGTCTAAATTAATGTGTGGTCTAAACTAACATACATGCATATATTGTCAGTGCAAATTTTGAAAATGTAAAAACAATTTAAATGGAATATTTATAATAACTTATAAAATATAAAAGAAATTACTTTTTCTAATAATTTATAAGTTACTATCAGTAAGATTTATATACAAGATTGATTATTTTAGTACATTACAGATTATTATATATTTATGTATTCATAAACTGGAAAATATAAACTTTGTAATGGAGGCCATATATACAGCATTCTGTAACATCTCTGGCAATAATTTATTAGTGAAATTGTGTATTAAATCAATATTGTATTGTTTGAGAAAACATTTATATAGCTTCAGATCTGATCTAGGAGCCCTATAACTCTGATATACAGCACTGTTCAGAAATGCTGAGAACAGTATGTAACACGACTAATTTTGCTAGACTGTGATCTTCAGACCTGTTCTTACAGAAATTTCACATAGGTTATGTCTTGATGCAATACTCTAGAACATGAAGAAATGAAGTCAGGAAAATAATATGTCATTAAAGGGCTTTTGCAAACTTTGTCCATCTCACTAATCCTATCCTACTGCCTGCAAAATTCATAAGTAATTTTTTTCTGTTTCACTGTTGCTTACATTTCCCAACCACATGAAGAGTTAGTATCACTGGTTTTTGGTTACAAATACAGTGTTACTGTCAGAGCTCGGCTCCAATGTATTGGCTCTGTTCCAGTTTGCGGGTAGAATGCTTTGGACTCGTATCATCTGATGTATATTTATTTTCACATGGCAGAGGCAGAGTTCTTTCTATTTTCTTACAATATTGTGGATGTGAAACTAAAATGCACCCTTGAAATGGCTTAGACAGGTACCTAATTTTGTGAGAGCTGGTGTGGTACTTAATGCAGAGAAGGACAAATTTACATTTTACATTTTAAATTTTGCATTACATAGTAAACATTCAATTATGTAGACTTCCTTCTAGTCTTGAGCTCTTCATAATTTTGTGCCTGCATTAGAGCAGAATACTGCATATCTGTGCTTGTCACGCAGTAAAATACAAAATGTGAATAACCGTCTACATTCCTTTTCTGAATCGCACAGGGCTATTTTATGTTGTCCAGCACTATTTAATATACCATTGTATGTTATTTTTCCTTTGCAACTCTCATCTGCCAGAAATATTCAGCTTTATTCACACCCCCAGGAAACACAAGAAGACTCTTCTATACAGTCAAGATGCATTGAAATTTTACCTCTTATATGGACAGAATATTCCCTAAGGGACAGCATAACATCTGTGCTTTCTGCCAATGTGAGAAAACTGGTCATGCTACTGAAAAGCAACAATGGTGGCACAGGCAGTCTACCTTGTCCTTCAATCTTTTCCCTGCTGCTAAACAAAGAAATGAAAATTATCTTGCAAATCAGTTGCACTAACAGATTTTCTCATCTGTTAGATGAGACGGAGTTAGGAACAATTTCCTTGATAGCTCTCCAGCTATCAGATTAAGTCCTAGACCTTGACTGAAGGGAGAATTTTAGAACAAAAGTAGATACTGGTTCTTCTCCCAGAAAGGTTGGAGACATGTTAGGAAATAAAATATTCATAGAACTAGTAACAGTACTTAGTTTCTCAAAATCCTATATGTACAAAGTACACAGTACTAGCAAAATACTTAAAATCATATCACTGCTAACTGTATAGATAATTTTGAAAGTTAAAAAATATCATATCAGTGAAAGGGATTACAGTCTGATGTATAAAACTTAGAAATTAATTAGAAGTGGTATTTTTATGTGTGGTGTAAATAGCTAAGGAAAGTTTGCTCGAACACCTCATTACAATTGAGTAATGACAGTTCAGTGACTGGTAGTTAACTGATAAAATCATCTGACTGCTTTTTCATCTTTCTGTTGTCTTAAATTCTTAAATGTGCTGTGGAATATTTTTTCCTTATTAGTTATACAGCCTGACCCTCTTCTAACAGATTGGTCTTGAACAGTCAATATCCTGCCCCCAAGAATTTCTGCTATGATGCAATATCATATTTAATAGCTTCCCCATATCAACAGCAGATGATTTGAGCTGAGTATACATAAGCATATGTGACTGCATGTTGCCATTCTTTAGTTCTGTTTAACCTTCAGCAGCTCTTGGCCTTTGATTTTTAAGTCTAGTTCGGAAATGGGAAGGAATTCAGACTGTGAAAACATGTATATTTTTTCCTGCTTACACTAGTGGTTTTTATATTATTGTGATAGATAAGAATAATCTGCTTGACTGGTCAGTGGAGATGAAAGTCTGTTTAGTTTTCATCTGCTTACAGCTCCTCTGTGTTTAACAGCAGACAGACATGGGAAAGTATGATTTGGTAAAAGACGCAACACATAATTTGTGAGACACTCCTTCCAGCCACTTACCAATCATAATTTTGTTCATTTTTAGGATTCTATTACACTTTGGTTTGTTTTTATTTTCTCTTTCTGTTTTATGCAACAACAGGAAAGTCTACTGTTCTGGTGTTGATTAACTAGCGATTTTTTGTGTGTGTGTGCTCTGAGTCATTTTACTTAGAAATATAGAAGTGCTCTACATTCTTCTTATCAAAAGACTTTTATTGGATGGTTTTGACGTTGCTTCATGTCTCATGTAATTATTTAAATTGTCAGAAACAGTCATGACCTACAGAAGCTGAGTGCTTAGTGACAAATATGAGTATATATGCACCTGCTTTCTGCCTCTCGGGAAGATTGCAGCTGACCAGATTTCCTCTAAAGGATACAAGCATGGAAGAGGAATTGCCTCCAAGCCTTGTGGTGCTTCTGTGGTTGGGGTGCTCCACAACAGCCCTTTTCATGCAATGTGGGACATAGTAGGTTGGGACATAATTTAGGGTAGATCTATCTTTAACTACAGTATAAACTAGAATGTGCAATTTTGCTTCTCTCCTTGAACTCTAGGCTTTTAAGCCATATCAGCACATGGCTTGAAAACATTTCTAAAACGTATTTGGTATCACCACTGCCTTCCTAGGCAGATACTTATCTTGATTGCAACCTACTCCTGTATTTTGGGATGACAGCCAGACATGCTGTAGCTTGTCCTACCTCCTTATTAATGCTTTGGCTTCTATAGTTCAAGCAAGAAAATGTATTGCTTTCTACCCATTATGTCACTTAGTCTAGATGAAAACTGATAAGGCTCTGATTAGGGCCTGAATTTAAATAGCTCCTAGTGGAGTAGGAATAAAGGCAAATGCAATTTTATGTGGAAAAAGATCCACTGTTAGCTGATCTGTCTACAAATGCAACAGCTCAAACTTGCAGTAACTCACTGGAAGACTTGCATTACACAGTGATGACAGAATCACAGAATAATTTAAGTTGGAAAAGACCTTTAAGATCCTTGAGTCCAGCTGTTAATCTATGACATTTTCTTTTCAGTTTTGTACATTAGGAATTACTTTCCAATGTATGTTTTTCTGTAACTATATGTTTGCATTAGCTGGTTTTGTTTACAATATTTGAGGAAGTAATAACTACTTGCTAAATATTAGTTTTGCAATATAGTTAAAATATACAAATAGCTTTCACCAAAGCAATCATCTTTAGCCCCTAAAGTACTGATGATGGATGAAGTGTAGCCAGTTATTAAAAACACGGAAGGTTTTTAATACCAGCATGACTAGCTGCTTGCATCTAGGAGCTGCTGCTTTTAAAAAACCCAGCTTTGTACTTTTTATGAAATATATCTGACTTTGTTTGCATATTCATTAACTGTAAAAGCCTGTACAGAAAGAGAACAACACTAGGGGAGTGTAAAAAAACTCAGTCCAGTAGTGTTAGTAAACTAAGTGGAATTTATAATACTTTTAGGCTGTCCATATAACTACTCAGAAACCATTGGTGCTGAATAACAGAAGGAAATCCCATTTAACATCTGCCTGTCTCTGTCCACCTTCACACCTGCCCTGGTTTCTAAATACAATGAGAAATTAAATGACAGAAATGGCAATTAAGTATCTGAGTCTCAATTATTTGTCTATAGAAATTGAATAAAATTGGATGCCAAACTACTATGTATTTATAGCTGTTCCTGCCTATTAGTATACTGCTTCAGTGAAAACGCAAACTCAATCAGGCTAACAAATTAAATGCCACATTTTCACTAGAATTCCTTTAACATATAGTAGCGTTAAAAAGCCTATTGTAATAAAGTTTTATAAACCATAAGATTACTCAATTTAATATACAGACAATTGGTTATAATGACTTCAACTAAAACAAAATATATTTTCAACAGCAGCAATTACAGAGATGTTTAGGGGGAAGAGGCTTACAAAATGCAGCACAATACTGAAGAAACCAATACACTTGTTTGTCACAAGAAAATTAACGTAAATGGACATTATTTTATTTAAATGTTGCACAAAACCAGAGTAAGAACATTTATTTTCTTGTCAAATGAAGAATAATGAAAAATAATGACCCAACTGAAATATATTAAGTTTTATTTGAAAATAAACACTGTGGATATTGTGCAAGAAAGAATAAAGTCAGTTATTTAAACTGAAATATTTTTTGGTTCTTTTAATATGAATCACAGTAGTTTTCTGTGTGGAATGGAAATGAATGATTTTTCTGCCAAAACATAAAAATAACCCAGGCTGCATAGTTGGGAGAAAGATGTTTCTTTAACTTTTTTCTGTTTAACCTTTGCTGTAATGCCAGAGTAGCTCCATCAGTGAGATGCTACTGAAAAGCAGCAGCCTGCAGCTTATCACTGTGATTTATCTCAGTACTCAGAACTACTCTGTATAGCAAAATGAGAAACCCCATGGCTACAATTGCTACACCAGCTAAAGCTGACAAGGTGCTAGATTGGTGGGAATTTTCAGAGAAAAATCGGTGATTGAAGGAGCTGCTGCTGAAACCGACGCTGCAGGACTGTGTGTGAGAGAGAGTTGTCTGTTTGTAAGGCAAATAGACAGACATGCACAAACTAAGACTGTAAGGATTTATTTTTTTTTAATCAAGATTTTTAACCCATAACTGTTTTACCTCATGTTATTACCACCACACCTTAGCTTGGATTTGCATTTTTCCATCCAGTGTCATTTTTGCTCTCTTTAAAAAATGTTTTGGCTTCAATTTTGTACCACAAAATGCCAGGGCAACTCTTAGACAGCCTGTTTGTCTCCTCTGCTACGTTTAAAAGTGGAGGGACAATTTTAGGTACAGGTGGATGAAGCCAGTACACAGCGTCAGCCAGTACAAATTGCAGCCATTCAGGACTAGGCATACTGGTGATAGTGAAAGAAGGAGGAGAGAAACTTCAGGTTGCCTGTCTACACAAGCTGTTCATATATACTGGCAAAGCATAGGAATACCCAGTTATCAAATTCACTCAACTGCGTGAGCCTGTCTGTGAAACAGAGGCATGTGAAAGCTGTGCAGATTTGTTTAGTTTCAGTGCAGGTTTGGGAGATTTTGAAGATAGCAGCCAATATTTGAAAGTTTGATCAATCCCATATTTTTGTTCCATGCTTCACCTTGAAAAGGTATTAAATAATGGAAGTAGGTTGAATTGCATAGGATAAAGAGATAAGAAAAGATTTCAGAGAAAGAAGTCACAACAGTTGTAACTGTTCTTCTCAAAGCTCAGATTCATATTGCTATTTAGATAATTAGGCATCTAAGACTCACAGTAATTATTTAGAGTTACAACTTTAGAACGCCCTGGTCCAGTCAATTTCAGTGAGGGAAATTTCCCTTTGAGATCCCTTCTAGATCAGATCATAAAGTTGTTTTTCTCTAATGACAGGTGGGTACTGTTGGGTCCATGATGAGAATTTTTCTACTCAGAAGGAAGAGAAGCATATACAAAATACAATAGAATACACCTAGAAAACCATTACAAAGCAAGGAAAAAGTTTTGGATAGACTGTTGAAAATTTTGAGGGACACTTTTTTACTTTTATTCCTAGAAAGTATATTTTCAAGCTGCTGCTTTTTTTTTTTTTGGTTTTTTTTTTTTTTTTTTTTTTTTTTCCCTTCAGAATAAATTTAAATTCCGAACTTTTACAGTCCTGACTGGAATGGAATTTCTCTCCCCAACAGTTCTGGTAATGAGAAAAAGGTTGTATACAATATGTTCCAGGGAGTTGCAGCATTGGAGTGTTTGACTGACTGTGTTTCCTTTGGGCTAGGAAAGTAAGCACTGAGTTCTTCAGGCTGCTGCTTCTCGGAACATAAATTATTCTTGCAGTGCAGAAATGTGTATCACATGCTCTTTCTGGTGGTTGGTATAAGAGAATTCTTTATTTTATATATATTTTATTTATATAAGTCACATTTATACAATATTTGACAGGAAAGGAATTACATTTGGTGAAATTTGTAAGTTCTGCACATTTGTGAGGTTTTTGTAAATTATATGTAAAAACCTTTTAAAGTATTGCATACTATAATTACAATCATTACATATGAGTATTTGCTTAGAAATTGCTGGTAGTTAATACAGTTTTTCATCTTCAGAAGTATGTTCATTACTAAAAGTTTTCCCATAAATAATTTTTTTGTCTACTTTACAGTGTTAACAGTTTTAAAGAGCACTCACTATCTATATGAATAGCAGTTTGAGGCAGTGCAGCTAAAGGCTAAATTTCACAGAAGCTATACATCAGCATAATCCAATGTTGCTGCAAACAAAAGCAGTCCTGGCCTGTTTTGGACTGCTAATTTTCACTCTATGCAACCCCTTCCTTTGTGCAAGTACATATGATTGTGTGACTATGTGATACCATAGTGAACTAAAATTAAACTGGTTTTTATCTGGCTAATATTAACTCAGTTCTCCTCCCTATTCCAGTTCACTATAAACAAATATCCCTTTGTGTAAGGAGGTAACACGGGGTCAAGAATAAGCACTTGAAACAAACTGAAGACAAGACCCATTCTTTCAGCATCAATGACAAGCTGTTTATGGTTACAGATTCATTTTCAGAAACAGTTAGTCCTAATTGCCTTATTAAATAGATTATATAGCGTCAATTCTTTTGCCAGCACTGGGCATTTCTTTGGCAGTATCAAACAATAGAAAGCTCCAACTTAAATTTTGCCTCAGCTGTGTATATCACTTGTGCTTACAATATGATTATCTTTGTTTTCACCAAGACAGAATAATACAATTCATAGGTGTCCGAAAGTTTCAGCTGAAAACCTGAACTTGACAAGTGTAGAACTTTCATTTTATAAGAAAGCTGTTGACATCAGTCATGTTTCACTAACAGGAGAAAAGTGTATATTTCAAATTACTATTTGATTACTTTCATTGATGCCTAGCCTTTAAGGACTGAAACCTGTCAGAGACAAACAGGTTATTCAGCGAAATCCTGTAGGGTTTAATCAGGTCTGGTTGTAACAATCCTACCTACTGTAATACAACACATTTTGGAAATAAAACACTTACTATAGTCTTAAAAGCAGCTCATACTGTGACACTGTTCCAAGATGATTGACTGTGATAGTTACAGATTGGTTGAAATGCATTACAAGATATGCATTATATATCAAGACATTATAAATTATGAGAAACTACTGTCAGGCAAGCAATTATGATAGCTCATCTTGCAATGCTAATTGCAAAATGTCTGGAAAATACCTTATCTACATTTATGAAGCTTTCTGCATTGATCAATGAAGTAGATATGACAGTGTAAAGAGGAGTGCTACTACTACTAATCCTTCAGTTAAACGGGTATCTAACACTGGAGATCTATTCACAAACATACACTGGTGCAGTACTAACCTATGGAATGAGTGGTGTTTGAAAGTGGATTTTGTGACCTTGTAACAGCTTTTAGATCTGTAAAGTAGTTTTGCTCAGTTCCTCCAGAGTAAATAATATCTTCCAACACAAACTTATGATGGTGACACCAAATCTGACAGCTAACTAGGAAACAAGCTAGCTAAAAGGCAAATGAGATCCTGAAAAGCATTTCATAAAGTATACATGAATGTCACTTTACAAGACACTGTTGACACTTCATCTGAAATGTTAAGTACCATTCTGGGCACTCAAGTTCAAGAAAATTTAAGTGAAATCATCATAGATACAGAGAAGGGTAGCTAAGAGAATTAGAGGCTTATCTTGCTAAGAAAAGCTGATATGTAGTCTTATAAAGTGAAGGTTAAGGGGGCAGACAAGTCCTGTATGGAAACACATGGGGATGAGATAAGAAATATTTGAGCCAAAGTCAAAACTAGCAGTGAAAGAAATCGTTATTAATGGCTTAGGTGTATGCATCAGCTGGAAATTTAATAAATGTACATAATCTTGAAATAATCAGGTTCTGAACCAGCCTTTCAAGCAGTTGGTCCAAAAATCCTGATTGAATTTAGGTTGGAACTTAGTAAGTTTAGTAAACAGATTATTTGGTGTGATTGTCTGCAATAGAAGCAGATGGGACTTGATGTTATTGAAGTTCTTTCAGCTTTAACTTTTCTGTTGCAACTGAATTACCTTCTAAAATCTGCTTTTCAGTCAGGTTTCCCATCCCTTCCAATACATTTTATAAACTCAAGGGATTATTTTTATCCTTCCCTATGGTATTAATAGCAAGTCAATGGTTATTTCCATCAATCTCCTCATCAGTATGTCAATGATGATTAAATGTAGCTGCATTGCATTACGCAGTATCATTGCTGTTCAGACTGGAGAATCCTTCTCTGCTGCAACAATTTGACTAAAAAAATTAAAAGAATTGAAAAATTGAGAAGAAATTTCTTTTCATGTCTACAGTCTTTGGGAGTGTCATGGAAAATCTGATGTTATTTGGAAGCTACACATTATATATGGTTAGAAGGCCAGCCTCTCTTAAATCCAGAGCTTCCCTTTCTACAAATAAGGGCATAAGAGTAGCTAAAGCCATGGCACCATTTAGAATAGAATAAATAGAACTAAGCTATGCCTGACACAGACTAGTTATAGAATAATTCTCTTGATGCACAGCAAGGAATTATATATTCCTTCTTGAAGAGTGTACTCTCAGTCTGCAGAACTACAAGATACCATGGTATGAAGCTCCCAGTCTGTGGGATATCTAAAGTGAATATGCTTAGAAATTCCGGAATATGGAGAATTATTGTAGATTTTTTAGTTTTATTTTTCATCAGAATATTTTAAATATACATCAGTATATTTTAAATTATTAATCACAACTTATGATTTTTAATTGCTCTTTTTAGTTCATAAATGATTTCTCAGTCAGATAATCATAACTATGTAATAGATAGATATGTAAATAAAATAATCTGTGAACAAGTGAGTAATACAGTACTTGGGAACTACTGCAGCCTAAATTATTAACAAATCTGTCACAAACAGCACTGCTAAATTTAAAAAATTATGTTTCTTTTGCATTTTACACTATAAACTAAGAATATTTTCTAGCAGCAGTTGCTACTGGGCAAGGGATAGACAGTCATTAACTGTTAATTGTCTCATACATTGGAAATTTGTCAAGAATGTAACAATGCCTATGTCATTAGAGTCATAGTGTCATATCCTAAATTACTTGTAATGCTAAGTGGAGCTGGTAAGGTTGTTCTGCACAGAAATAGGCTCATGCTCCTGTGTATGTACTATCTTTATGGTAGATTGAATGTATCTGATTGCCAATTTTAGTTAAGCATTTAAATGCAACTGTTTTCCAGTGAACACATATTCTCTACTTTAGGACACTAAATCTAGATTTATTGATTTGAAGAAAATATCAGAGGCTTAGAAGAAATAAATTAGTATCACAATTGAAAATCTCTTCTGTCACCTGGGACAGGTTGTATTTTTAGCTTTGGGAGAAAAGCCAGAAGGTACTTCAAAGCCTGACCTTTACTCTTCAATAATCAGACCTATATATAGTGTTTTACCCGACAGACCTTTGTAAAAGAGCTCCAGGTCCTTGGTCTCCCTATCCTGCTCATTGAAGTAAAAGGTTTCAGTTACGGAAAAGCATGCTTTGTTTGCAAGCAGATGTAGTAAATGTTATTCTAAAAGTAATCTATTCCTAATCTCATATTCCATGCTTTTACTGGATTTAGGAAGAAGGCATCGTCACATAATTGCCTATTTTGCTTGTTGTTTCAAAATGGTATGTGCCTGCTTGGGTGTATACTTTTTTGCCTATTCTTTCTATGGTAAGTGAAACATTTGCAGCTTGTATCTGGCTGCTGCTCCTCTTTTGAAAAGGAAATACCTTATTCTTACTGGAAGGACCTGTGAAAATAAAAATATACCACTCTCCTTCAGCTATGCAGTATTGTTCTAATTGAGAAAGGCAAGGCTCATTAATCATCAAAAAGGCTCCCAACATGTTCACTTTCTTAGATTTAGTACATCATAAACAGCAAGACATACTTGCCTCTAGGGCTGACTTGACCTATGTGCTAAGCTTGCTGGCTGTAAATGTGTCATATCTCCATAACTGTTTAAAACTTTAGAAAAAATAGAAACAAAGCTCTGTGTTAGAGTGGAATACAAATTTCCAAGAATACTTCTTGTCCGTCAGTAGCCTCATCACACGGTTATCATTTTGTGACAGCCTTTAAAACTTTTAAGTGAGCCAATACAGAATATACTTGCTTTAAAAGTCTTGCGAAATTTTCTGAGTAAAATCATCTATCGTATATCATATCGTATGGCTTTGTAGGGTGTAGCATTTTGATTGGAATTGATGACAGAGAAGACGCACAAGATAGCCCTGAGCCAGGTTCTAGATCCAGAGTTTATAAATTTAGAAAAAATAAATTATAAAATAGAATTATTTAATTAATTATAAATTAGAAATAACCACTTGTAATCTTTCAAAGCTTTGACAACCAATTCCAAAGCTGAATTATCTTGTGATTGTGTATTTTATAACAATAAAACATATTTACTATACACAGAGCAGTTGCTCACAACTGTCTACATGTGGAAAAGATAAGGAAACAAAAAATACACATGCATACTAAAAAGATTTTCTCTATCTTCTGAAAACGTTATCTCTTGTTGAAGCAAAATCTCTTTTCTTACAAAAGATATTACTTGTAAATAAGATAGGCAGACACTGCACTTTCCTGACCCCATACACAAAAGAATTTTGCATTTCCATTAAAAATACATAAATCAAGGGACTCAGCTCACAAGCATGGCCATCTTCAAAGTCTGAGAATTTACCTTTGTGGTGAACCTGGTTTGTGTGTTCTTTGGCAGCAATTTCTTTTGTTAATAATTTACAGTGGTTCTCAAATGGTTTCAGACAGCTTCAGTACAAAGTTCTAATTGGACCTTAAGGAGAATCATATAACAGTTATGGCCAGATTCTAGTGCAGTTTGAAATGAAAACACTTACAGGCGATTAAACATTTTCACAATCTAACCAAATGCAGACTTGTTTTCAGGGAAATTACTGTCTGTTCATCTTGAAAACACATGACAGTTTAACATTAATATATATGAAAGAAACACATTTTGGGGTAACATCTCTTGCTCCAGCTCCTCCAAGAGACAATGATATCTTAATCAGAAATGTCTGTTTTCTGAAGATCCATGCCAACAATAGAGATAAGTCTGACTACTCTTCTAATTGATAAATGGAATATTCAGTAACACCCTGCCCTAAAGAATCTTATTTTTAAAGTGAAATTTGCATTAAAGTTTTCCCAATATTCCTAGTAGTAATATCAAGGACTTAACAGGAGATTCCTTGTTTTAATTACATGTTGTCCAGCAATGCTGTAGACAGGCTTGAGCAAATCATTCTGCCCAAGTTATTCACAAGTCTGCTCTGATTTATTCAAACTCATTCCAAAAGACTGGTGAAATATTTATCCCAGAAAGGTACAGAAAGTCTTGTTCATTAAGGAATATGGTGACTAATTTTTCTGGAATTTAAAATCTATTCCTACTATCTGTCACATTCCCATTCACACCTTTGTAAGACGTTAATAGAGAGCCAGATATGCTTTCTATGTATCTGACAAACAAGGTTCAAAAACAGAACATGCATGTTAGAAAATATGAAATTCTGGCTTCATTCAGGTAAGCAGACTTTTTGATACTTTTCTCAGTGGGGCCAGATTTCTCTTCACAGTTCTGTTGGGTTTTTGTTTTTTTTCTTGAATTTTATCTTGACCTCTGATATTGTCCTTGTCTGGTTTTGGCTGAAGTGGAAGAATTAAAAAAGACCCAGTACCAAATGCCTTCTATACTGGCAGTCTTTGAAAAACTGATGAGTATATATGAACCAAAAATTTAGGGATGTTGTGGGTGACAAGTAAATGTCATCTACAATGTAAAATGAAATGAAATGTGAGTAAAAATAAATGAAAAGTAGAACAAAATGAAAATTTTAATTAAGGTTTTCTTTAATGACCAATTTTCATGCTAGCAGTTATTAGGAAGAATTTCAGTTCAGAAGTCTTGTGTCTGTTATTGATGAAATCCTGTTTCAGTGAAGTGATTCAACATGAACTATAAGTCACTATTGATACCAGAAATTCAGTGCAGCGTATCTGCATCAGTGACATCCCAGGAAGAATGATACATTTAGAATTAAATTTTTACTTTAGACTTCAAAACATATTTTCTCATCTGGGCTCAGTTTGTTATGGCTGTAATAGGTAATACAGATGTAATCAGTTTATGGAGCCTCCATGCACAAAGTAGTATGGAAAAACAGCTGTGTGTTGGAAATCAAATGTACACTTCCCTTGGCAAGTGCAATCAGTTCCATTTGTTCTTAGAATAGACTTATTCATGTGCTTTATTTTGAATTCATGTTGGGTGGGTACTTGCCTGGCTTTTACGCTACTCAGGAATTTCTTGTACAAGAGGAAGCTATAGCTTCCCTGGTAGTGTGATTTACTTCTTGCTAGCTCCAAGAGCATAAGAAATATGTCATGTGGCTGAGGATCTGCCCTCAAGAATTCATGACACAATATTATGCCAGGATGCATCCAAGAGAGATGCAGAGATAGAGAACATAAGGAAAATAGTGTGAGATAGTCACAAAACATCAGAGCAGAGTTCAATCTAGCCCAATATATCCATAGCAAGAGTAATTATCTTCAGGAAAATAATACTTTATATCAGGTTTATATCATGTTGGGACAGAACAAGCAGATCCCTTGGGTCCTGGGGACCAACACTAAGATAACAGAAGCACCATTGCTCTTAGAGGGTCTCTTTAGGAATATAGCCTCAGTACATTCTTGTAGGTATTCAGCACTTGGCTCAAATTTATTTTTCTGTCAGTTTATAAATATATTCCTTCTCTGATCATTAGTCTTCATATGCAAGTCTGTCTTGAGTCAAATTTTCTTTTTCTACTTTTTCCATTGAAAAATCAGAATTATATCCTCAGGGATTCTGATCCTCTATAGACTTCTAATTTCCATGCAGGTGTTATATAAACTTTTCTCTGATATGTCATATATTAACATTATTGGTTCACTGTTTGTATGTAAGAAACAGTCTAAATTCTGCATCATAAAAAAGAATAATTTGCAATTGGATGTATTTTTTTAGTTGCAGAAGAAAATAAAAAGTTCTTCCAACTGCTTTCTATCTTGATGGTAGAAAAAAGACATCATTACATGTTGGCGACCTTTCTGACCAGAAAGGAGTATGAGAAAGATTAGTCAAACGTGCCAAATGTGCACTTTTAAAATAGACATAGAATACTATTTGTAATTGTATCTCAAGACCAGATGTAAATGACAAGGCATTCAGATACTGTTACCACATCTTGCCACCTTAAAAAGACAACACTATGAACAGGGAAATGTTGAGTAAGTGGCAAAGATGGTCCATCAGTTTCCAAATTAACTCTGTAAAGTACAGTTTTTATTAACTTTAAACTTTTAAAATGGGGAATCTTTGTGACTGAATAAAAAGAAAAGATACTTTTAAATCCCAATATTCTGGTTTTATTATTAACAAATCTTGGCTTTTATTTATTTTTAAAGATTTATTTTTACAACTGCTATTTACATTAGATTTGCTTGTGACAGTCATGCAGAGAAAGAGCTTAATAGAAAGATCCATTTAGATATGTATGCAGCATTTTAGCACATCAAACAGTGCCCATGTTTTTTAAATTAATTTGTCATAGTTCAATACCTCTTTGACATGTATTAAAGACATCATCACACATTTCAAAATGTTTTGACAAATCTTGTTTCTGTATGCACTTTCTGATAACTTGAATGCAAACCCATTTTGGCACTATTGCTCGATAGAATATGGTGTAAATTCAGATTTTTATTCTGGAATGTGAAAAACCTACTCCATCAAAGGCAATTACAGTAACATTTCATCAAATCTGGCAACCCACTTTGTCCTTCAAGAAAACATACCCATCATACCCCTTTCCTGCCTGTGTAACATATTAGTTGATATCAAAAAGCTACTCAGAATTAGTGCTCACAATGGACTTGTCTGTATTCTTGTGTTGACAGTTAGAATTGGATGTATATTTCAATCATAGCTCATCTGAGTTAGCTTAATGTGATTGAATAACATTAATCAATATTCAGAACATATCTGATGTTCTCTGTTTTAATCTGGGATGATCTTTAGCTTTTGTATAGTTCTCTACTGTAGTTCTCTGCAATATTTTCTCTTTTTCACAATATGTACCTGGATGAATAATGACATTTAAATTATCATCACTGGCCTCTGTGTCAGCACCTGTTGAAGTAAATGACAGTAGTTTACTCTCTTGGCTATTGCTTTATACTCTTTGTGGATTCAGGAAGACACAGCTGCATAATTTACAGTCAGGTTACATCAAGATTTTCCTGTAATCTAAACTGTTGAAGATTAAAAAAAGAAAATACTGTTGTGAGTCTGGGAAGCAAAGGATGGACCATTCTTTTCAATCTACTCAACCATATGGTCTTCTGTATTCAAACTTTGGAATTGACATTGCACAGGAAAACGTTTCCAAAATTTTCTTGTAGATAAGGTAACTTCAAAGAGCTTGTATAGAAATAAATTATGTTTCTAATTATCACATCCCATGAGTGCTTTGTAAATAATGGATCCATTTAGCTATAGTTATACCAAGTACTTTGTCAGAGTTGGTAGGTTTGTCTTGAAAGTCAGATGTAGGCAAGTGATGTAGATGAGCATATACATGTGCTGGCTTTGGATGCTAACAGAGACCTTCTACCTTTTCTGTTTGACCTAAGTGGTAAGGACAATCTAACCCGTCTGGAGCTGGAGCTGATTAAATAAAAACGTAAGAATAGATTTAGTCCATAGGCTTAATATTACACAGAAATTTAACATGATAATATTCTGCAATAAGCTAGTATAAGTTAACAGGGTTATTAACTCCGTACCACTGGCACTAGCTCATTATATTTAAGGACTGAGTATACTACATTAAAAAATGATAAAAGAAGCTTCTATTTTCCTTAAGCAAAGTCATAATTAAAGCAACAGGATAAAGCATTTTATATTTCATATGCACAAAAAAGTATATCTACTAATGTAGGTAGCTACTCATTATTTCTTATTTTTAATGAAATAAAGGTACTGTTATGCAATTAAGGTGTTTCAATTAGGATAAATACATCTAAAACAGTTTTGGAAGGGCATCTTGCATCATCATAGCTAGTGTCTGGCTACACAGGCAGTCATGCGCTACTGTTCTTTTCATTGCTTATTCTCACCTTTGCAAATAGGGTTCCAAACATTTTCAGAAAAATGTGTGGCAGTTTTATTTCTGCAACAAAAAATATAAGCAAGAATATTGTGCTTTATGCTTGATCCCTCTTAAATAATAATAAAAAAGAATATAAAAAGTACAAATCCACTAATATAATTTATTGTATTCTCAGCCAATGTTTTCTGTATACAACTCTCTTGTGTCTGCTGTTTGAAAAATGTAATGCAATGCTGAGTGCAGGAATGTCTCATGTATTCAGGTATTCCATCACAATGGAAGGTTGGATGATCATGAGAAATCCAGGACAATCATTTAGTTCAATAACATTTCAGACTTTTCACTACTTCAGGTGTAAGTCCCAAGATGCTAAAAATTTTTATTGACAGTGATCTCACTGTGAATTACAGGTGATGATCATCAATTAGAAAATAACCTTGTAGGAATGAGGGTGTGTTGAAAGTATTTCTGTTCCCTCAATACACATTTAAAGATTGGATATAATGTTTTTTTAAGAGTACTGTTTTGGGTAACATTCAACTTCAGATCCCCTTTCACCCACATATTAAATCATCAAATCCTCTAGATAAAGATAAGCTTATGTAACTCCTTGATCAGCGTTAGATGCCTGAATCACTGAGGATACTGGTCTGCTACAATTTTTGGCTAAAACCCAAGAATTTTTGTTTCAGGCTTAACAGTTTGTATTTTAATAAATGCTCTGTTCAGTTTGCAGTCCAAGTGACAGCTTCTATACTCATAATGAGAAAGGTGTAACTTTATGAAGAGTTTTCTTAAGGCAGTTGAACTGCAGAGTCACAGGCTTATAGATCAATGAATCACAGGGCCAGGACACCTTTTGCATACTTAGGACAGACTCACTTTAATCTTCTAAAAGAGTTTGTGCACCAAAAGCTTACTTTTTTTTTTTTTTTCCCCAGCTGTAGTAGTTGCTCTAATACATAACGTTGCTGTTCCATGCAAACCATAATTTGCTTGTATCTTTAGATGAAGATAACTGTGACAACAATTATGTTAGTCATTCTTGAAACATGTTCTTTTGGCCAACCTCTTCTCAAAAATTCCTTGCACTGGACTCTCTGGTATATTTATTTTAGAAGACTACTGAAGCAATGTCAATTTCTTGCATGCGGAAAATAGTTTTGGAGTAATCTGTCAGCTAGACTAAATGGGAAAAAGTTTTGCACTAATTAATAGGCTTGAAGTCCCCCCAACTTTAGGGACACTCCACTGACTGGAGGAGTTTTATCAGGCCACCCCCAAGGTGAGTTTGGCTTCCTGTAACTGGTGCTGCATCTCCCTGAAACATCCTTTTACTCCAGCCCTATGTTCAGGATTAGTAACTGAAAGGCTGTTGTCATGGGAACCACTAAGAAGACTTTTCATTGTCCAGAGTTATCCTCAATAATGGAAAATAACGTGGATAAACTCTAAAATGTAGTTCTCATTAGAATTCAGGAAGACCCTTGCTCCAGTGGGGAAATACATGTGTAAGAGAGGATGTGCTGCAGTGTAGATGTCTCTCCAGTCATGTTGAAATGCTGAAGAAAAGCTGTTTTTTACTAAGGATCTAAAGCTCATAGAAAAAAAAAAAAAAGTAAGTTCTAACAATGGAAGATTGTGTTTCTACAGCAGAAGCTTAAGAGCTGATTAATATTGTGTCTGGACATGTGTCCTACAGTGGCAGAATCGAATAGAATAGAATCAGAGTAGAATAGAATAGCTTCTTAAAAACTGACAGGCTTGGGGCATCAGCCACCGCTCTAGGAAGCCTGTTCCAGTGTTTAACAGCCCTCTTGGTAAAGAAATGCTTCCTAATGTCCAGTCTAAACCTCTCCTGGCAAAGCTTTGAACCATTCCCACATGTCCTATTGCTGGATACCAGGCAGAAGACATCAACACTACCCTCTCCATTTCCTCTCCTCAGGAAGATGTACAGAGCAATTTCCCTATTAAATTGCCAAATCTTTTCCATGCCACATCTAAACAGAATGCAGTCATGAAGTTGGAACAAATTTGGAGATCATAATGTGCTGCCTTTGCCTACCACTGTGGTCTTCCAATTTATTTCTCAAAGTTACAGCACAATGCTGGTGGAAATTGCTTTTTGCTGTCAGCAAAATAAACAGATCTGAACAGATGGAGTATCACAAAAGCAAGCCAATGTAGTTGTCTAATATATCTCTGCTTATAGAACTATTATGGACTATCAGTCATGTCTCCGCAGAGGGGGTCTCTTTGCAGTTAATTCATAAGCAAAACACCCATGAAGCCATTCAGTGCTGGCTGAGTGGCACGTGACCACCAGGGAAACCAAAATAAAAATATTTAGTAGGAGTGGACCAGCAGGGGACAGAGAAGTTTTGAGTAGACAACTTATTATTTGTGTTTCTTTCTTCCCAGTGTATTAGCTTACATTCTGATTTGCTGAAAAGGACTTTGTATAGACAAATGTATGCATGAACTATAAAAGGCTTGTTGGGCAGACAAAGCAGGATTTGAAAATATAAGTCTATTTTAGATACTTTCAAATGAACATTTCAATGCTAGGTTTTGTCCAGTATCTGGAATAGAAGCCATCAAATTAAATAAGCATTTTTTTTTCTTTTTTAAACCATTTGGAATGGAGTTTAAACTATTTGAGTTAAAATATTGAGAAATTCTGTTCCAACCACTGTAAAAAAATTAGGGAACTTTCCTGCCCCTCCCCAAATGTTATTTCTGCCACACAATTGATTTTTTAATGCTTCCTTTTTATACCTCTACTACCTACCACCACTTTGGGAGTGAAATTAAAACCAGTTTCTCACCTTGACATCTCGGCTCGTATCACTGCAGATCACTGCAAAACAATTGACTCCCCTCTTTTTTCAGTACATGAACTTCTGATTTTTATTTTATTTTGGTTTTATTTTTTGGAAGATGTGTAATGCTTCAATATTGACAAGTAAATTATCTATAAATTAATAATGATGAACTACTTGTTTAATGTATTGAATAATTCTTATTTCTCATGACTGAATGATGTTGTATGATATTATTTCTTTCCCTTCCTGCTCAGATGAAAGTAATCATTAGCTTTGGAGAGTAATGAATTTTAAACAGCAAATAAAGATTAATGAGCAATGAATAATAAATGTTCTTATTTGAAACTAAATATCAATACTGGCTTATATGGATGCAATCCTTTGTAGAATATAAATTTTCCAAACGTTAGTTGTGAATAAAACTAGTTTGCTTACTATTAGGAAGTACAAAGCCTGCTCTTATGATTATGATATTATGATATTTGAAGGGTACTTCTGCTTAACTACTCTCTTTGAAGAATGATTATGAAATCTGAATCTCATGATCATCCTTCAAAGATTATAATAAATAAATAATAAACACAGAAGTATTTAACACGCTTAACGACTCAGCCAGATATTACTTCTGTGCAAATAATATTTTCTGAATGATATAGTATGATAAATATACTCACTCTGCCACATTATTTAAATGGATAAGGGAAATAAATGAACAAATTAATTCCAAAATAGCTTTCAAGATTTTCAAAGGCAAAAAATGTCAATTTTTGATTGATTCTGCCACAGTTTCCATTATGTGTACTTAAATATTCTTTTAAAATACCTTTCACATACCAGACTGTAATTTTGAACTTTACTTTTTTACATGAAAAAAATCGTTTTACTTAATTTCCATATAAACTATTATTTTGAAATTGAAATGCTACAGAATTTGGTTAGGGCAATAATAAAAGCATTTCTCATAATGTTGTTTCCACTGAGAAACTTAAAGATTTCCACCGTACACTTTCTAATTTTGACTCCATACCTTCCTGTTATAGTTCATAGTTCACATTACAATCTTAATTTACAACCATAATTAATGTTAAATAAAATTTGCATAAAATACAAAATTTACAATTAAATATTGTAAATAAAAATTTGCAATAATTAAAATAAATCTTTTATTACCTGTTTTTAAAGGAATTTATAATGGTTAGAATATTGTCATCATTTCAGTTTTGCAAGTAAATTCATCCCCCTCAAAGGTTAACCCTTTCAAGTTTTTCACAGCATGCATTTTTTCATTGTATAGTCTATGATGTGGTGTATGCATACTAGTTCCAATAATTTTTTTCCTAAGATGCATTTTTGTACATAGTAATGATCCATATGTAAACAGTTGTTTATTATTTGATTGCACATTCTATTAGAAAGCATATAGAAAAAGCTCTAAAAAAGACAATTGTGGGTGGAATATTCTCAAGGTCATTAACTGTTATTTATTTTCATCACCAATTGCTGTCATGAAAATTATGTCTGAAATTTTACAGCATTGTCTCTTATCATACCCGAAAATGTCAATGGAATTAATCCTCTTTTAAATTTTACTTCTCAAATCTTTATGTCAATTTATCTTCTCCTAAACTATAAATCTGTTCCTTTACAAAGACAAAATGACAGAAGTTTTACTAAATAATGGCTAGAAATAGAAGTCAGAATACCTATAATTCTAATCAACTAAACTAACACTAATTCTGTGATAATTTAATATTTTTTTTTGGAACAATAGCAGAAATCAGTCTTGCAATTGCTGTTTTTCTTATTTGTCTCTCTAATAATAATGCCAAACACTGATATTCTCCTGTTCTTCATCATTCATCAGAACACCACAAACAAACAAAACCCCCAAACCAGTGGGATTATTAACTGAAAAATAATTTCTGCTTAAACATTGTTGTTCCCAGCTTTCAATTAGGAATTTTTTTAGGCTGTTTTTTTCCAGTATTTAAAGGAGTTCGTAAAATTATATAGAAATTAGGTGAAAATCGATCCTCTAAATTCATACAGTTTCTTTCATATTTATAGTCTGAGCAGTTTCCAAAGTCACAAACACATTGGTTTTAGCAGCAGGATTAGGCTCTGTGTTACACACAGAACTACAGTTCCTGTCCTGGATAATCTGAAATCTTGGCAGATTCTACTGTCACTTTCAGACCTTCAGTTAGTCCTGAACACACAGTCTGGAAACTGTTAACTCCAACTTCTACCAGCCCATTCAAGTAGGTGAATGTGACTCACCCTTTTATGGATAAAATTGAGATACATCTATATTGATTTGATGCTTTGTTTAGAACATCACCTTTCCTGATCTAATGAAATGCAGCCAAATAGCCCCTGAATAGGCTTTCTGCTCTGCAGTTTTCTTTGTCAGGATACCATCAGTTAGAGCTCTGAGTTATCACTAGGTCTTTTCTAACTGTTTCTTTTTTAAGTGTATAAGATTTGTTTTTATTTGAGGAAAGTGTACCCACTTCTCTTTTCCTTTTTTGAGGGAAGTCTTTCCTATTCATCTTCTCGGGACTTTTAACTGCTACATGTATTGAGAGATATAGCCTGCTCAGCTATACCTTTGGCCAAATGGGGTGAATAAGTCTGTTTTTACCAGCCGCTGAACATTTGGCCCATTCCCGTTCTATTGCCTTGTCCCCAAAACTGAAAAGCCCATCCTGTACTAAGTATTTCAGATGTCTATGGACTTCCATTACCTTACCAACAGAAGGAAAGTGTCTGTAATGGTGCCCCTCTGCTCAGTAATATTCAGAGCTCAGCTGTCATGCTATGAGACACTATTCAGCTACACAGAGGTGGTCAAAGCCAAGTGGAAAGACCTGGCTGGAAAAACATCCTGGTAGGAAGCATGCACAATGACTGTATTCTATTCTATTTTTTCTATTGATTGTATTCTGAAACTTAATCTTATTTCCATGAGAGCATGTCACAGCATTCACCACTTGCTGTATGTATTCTTGACAGATGGCTTGTCAGCTGATTGGGTTATGAATTGAAGAGAGAAAGAAATATAGTCTTGAAAGTGTATATGCACCAACCAGAGATATATAACCACAGCCACTGCTCTGCACTGTGTTTAATTCTTTACCCCTGTTACACTGTACAAAGTATTTTAAAGCCTCTGCAGACATGCAGATTCATCTGTAGGATCTGGAAGTGCTGGAACTACTCAGTCATGCTTATTCCTAGGAAAAGATATTCTTTGTCTAGCATTTTCAAATATTCAATGCATCAATCTGTTGAGGAATAAATCATTATAATGCCATTAATATCAAGGGAGCTACTCTGGTTTATACCAGCGGAGTTTCTGATTAGATAAAGCTTTCCATTTAGCAGTGACAGCAAGGGACAGAACCTGGTTTGTGGCTGGAGTCCCCTTACCTCTTAGTTACAGAGCAAATATTCAGTGACTCCAAAATGTATTTTGCATAGTGTCAAAATAAAATGTTTATGGTCTGCATTCTGAAGTTTATTTTCCACTAGCTACAGAATAATTCAGAAATATTCACTGAAAATAAATAGGTAAACACTTCTATTTGTGCTTCATTTGCTGTATTTTATTTCTGTCCTGATTTTCTTCTGCTGTTTTGCTGAGATCATTGACTGAATCAATTGTTTCACTGTAGTGCTGAAAATTTCAGCTGGATAATACTGCCTGCTTGTAGGGTATTTGTTGCACCTGCTAAGTGTCTGTCACTTGCAAAGTCACCTGTATGTTGAAGGCTGTTGTTGTCTTTGTCACTCAGACACTCTGTTTGCTCACAGTCTTCATGATACCACACTTTGTTGAGTCTTACATTCCACCTTCATGGTGTCTAGCTCATAGCAATTACATGCTTGCTTTGTGCACATCCTGGCCTTCCAGTGTCATATCTAAATTATATGTCTTTTTATGATTGTTAAACTATTTCAGATCTATTGCATATATGACAAATGATCGTAACAATCTATATACCTAGGATACTGTCACACTGAAGACAAGTAAAAAAAAAAATGTGTATAGGGCAAGGTTTCTCTTTTCACTAGAGAAAAAGCATAATACTATTAGCTAAAGTGCTTGCTTCTTCACGTCCTCTCCCACCTTTACTCTGTGCAGTAAGTGTTAATAGAATTAACAATTTTTTTCTTGTAAATTAGAACTATTGTTCCAATCTACAAGATTTCTATACTAATCTACAGTGTACCGTTATTCTAGTCACCTTTTGTTTCAAATTATTTAAGATTGATATGTCCAAGAAAAAATGATTATTGAGGGCTCCGTAGCTAAACCCTTAATAAATAAAGACCATTTCCCCCTGTTTTTGGTACAAGGTTGCTTTGCTGAGACGTATCCTGCCAGTTCTCCATATATGTTTATCAGATTACATTGCAAAGGGCAGTGTAAAAATTCAGCTGTAACCAGAACAGTTGCAGGTCTGTAAACATACCAATAAATGTAGCAAATCACAAGTTTATTCTGAAATAAATTCATTCAGAATCTTGATATGTGCTATGATCACATAGTAGATATTCTAGTTCTCTTAAAACATTACTTTAAACATGTTTGGCTTTTCTTTAAATTCCCTATTGCTTACTTAACTTCCTCATGAAAAATCTGCCTAGGCATCAAAAAAATGATGTTTGGTTGTTCTGCCGTTTTGTGATCTCATCATTTGCCCACTCATCTCATCCTTTTAAACATTCACCATTTTTGGCTAAGGAAGTTGGAACTACCACTTCTCCAGGTAATTGTCAAATCAGAGGAACCTTGGCCAAAGTAAATTGAACAAGGCCATGTAAAGTCAGTCCTTCTTAGGCACAATGAAACATCATCTTCATGCATATGTAAAAGTAAGATCTTTTTGCTACCCTAAACTGATGACATTTATTAATGATTTGGAATGGGGAAAATGGAAAGGAATTATCACCAGGATAGTTCTGTTTTCAGTCTGTAACATTTTTTAATAATTAAAGCTTTCCTCAAAGGCTTGAAATGAGAAATTGCAGTTAAGTTTTTTCAAGTATTGCTGAAAATATTGTAACTATACTTTATAAATACAGTGAGCGCCTTTCAGTGGAAAAAAAAATTATCATGCTGTTTATGTAAAGTCAGCAATTGATTAAATATTTCACCTACTATTAATAGTTTATCAGATGCACTTATCATTTTTGATTTGTCATTTCAATGACAATTTCAATCTAGACCGCTTCTTTCTTTTCCAATTTATGATGCTGGGTAAGGATAGCGGTGCTGCTGCTTCTGTAGCATTTACTAGCTATTGAATTTTATTTAGTGTATCATTCAAGGAAGGAAAAATGACCTTTATTCCTGTTAACATTTTATATGAAATACTATTCTAAATTTACTTCAGTGGACCTGTGTCTAAAAGAATTGGACTTAGTAGACTTCTATTCACTCTGAGAAAAAACCCAGGGAGACAACCAAATCAACACAGTGTTGTATGAATATGTGGAGGCGATTGAGTTCCTTTGGTTTTGACTGTAGTTCTGTTTCTTTTAAGTGTTACTGAAGTTTTCACTTTGCTTTTGTGTTCAGAAAGCTCACATTTCCAATTTGCTCACTTTGCTTCTGACCTTGAAAATACTTGCTACCAACCTGACAGGAATGTGTTGCATTACAGTACTGCAGTAAATGCAAGTGCTGCACAGTGTATTTTCCACATGGAATGCTCCTCTAGGGTTCCTAATTCTAGCTTAAGAAATATTTATATTCCCCAGAGCCTTCTGATCTTAGGAGCTCTTACAAGTGCTTCAAAAGCAGTAACAGATATTGAAAAAAACCTCTTCCCTATTTTGGAATATAAATTATTTAAACAGACCAAATGATCAGAGATTATAAAAACTATTATTTTATGACATTTATACATGCACATGTACATGTTGTTGACATACAGGTAATATAAAAGCTACAATAACTGCAAGAGGTGTTTGACTTAGCAGAAATATTAGAGTAGACTATTGATTACTGAGGGTAACAGGTGAAGAATTATTTCAATGGCAATCTTGTGTAGTCAGCCACGGAAGAGCTTACCTGTCATGGAAAATTAAACTGAGCCCTCTCTCTCCCTGTCTAAGTGTATAAAGTTTGGATTGGACATCTGCTGGTAAAGAATAAAATATTCACCATAAATCGGGTACCTGTAGTCACAGCTGCACTGCTTTAAACCACATGAAACTACTTTTTGTATGACAAAGCTGGTACAAAAGTTATCATTCGACAAGTCTTCTGAAAGTATTTGATGTGACTGCTTTAAAAGATCCTGGTTCTGGACACACCTGTATAATATTAATCCTACTAAAATCAAAGAGAAATTCTGTATATCTAGTAAGATGATGACATATCTGAGGCCTGAAATCAGACAACAGATAATTTTTAAGGAAACAACAGATTTCTTTTCCTCTTTTGTTCTTCTCACTTAACTTATTTCTAGAAAGATGGTATACTAATGGAATGTTGAGTTAGGAAATACCTGATTCAAAGGAGAAATGATTATAGTGGTAATAAAAATATATGTTTATTTTAATAATGCACTGACTTTTGTATGTCTTTTGCTTTTTCACTCATAGAAGCAGTGGAAGTCTTAGTTTTATACATGGTTAAACAGGAGATTCAAGAGCAGTTTTCTTGCAAAATATATTTCATTAAGCAGCCTAGTATCGGTTATTACTATTTTCTCCAAACATTTGATTGTTGATAGTCAGAAGCATTTTTTTTTTCATCTTTGTCATGGCATCTACACAATACATGCACTTTTAGTCAAGGTACTTACAGGTGCCTGTCAGTGCCTTAAGAAGAAACAGCAGGTGACAGGACACTTCCCACTTGATATACAAAGAGTAAAGGATGGGTACTATGGAGAACATAGTTTGCCATCATATGAGCTTCTGTCTCAATACATCCACTTTCCAGCCCACAAATCTTCCAAGTGTGAATGGCAGGGAGTAAAAGGGCTGTGGGGAGTTTGGACAGAAGACCTAGGTTCCATGCTTGTCTGGAGTGCTTCTACAGTCCTCTGCTAACCCTAACTCATAAAGGATTTACAAAGAAAAAGATAAATATGCTTTGAAACATTCTGATTTTTCTTCCACATCAGGTTTCATCTCTAATGGGGCTTCTCCAGAAGCTTCTTCTTTGTGCTGATGTGGAGGTATGGCCTCTATGCATATGCATACAGCCCTAGCACTTCTCTGGTTCGCTTGGGATCTGCAGAGCTTTATCACAGGAGGAGTGGATCGGCCATTTATATCCAAGTAGGGAATTCAAGGAAGCTGCCAAGTCAGCTATTAGCAGACAAATGAATGACCGTATGTATAGAGTTCATGTTTCTGGATGGAAATTTCATTAGAGTCTATTTCCACTATCAATTATTAAATAAATTCACTGGAGTCTTTTCCTTTCTTGCCTTACTAAAGACAAATATACTCTGAGGAAGCGTGTGCTAACCCTTGTTATGCATGAGCAGATTTGGAAATAAGATGTATTATATCCCTTTTGTGCTCTGGGGATTTCCTGGAGTGCCTCACTAAAATTCTGTCTGTTTGTGCTTTTCAGGAATGGCCTGATGTCAAAGGAATACAAAACTGTATTAAACATTCAAAAAAGAATTACAAAGTGGTTAGTGGGGAGTGGCAAATTCTTAAACCCAGGCAGACATCTGAGAGAAGTGCAACTGAGTAAGGGATATGAAATTGGGGATTTAAATATATAGCATTCTCTGATATTGGGTGTTCCAGCAATTTTACTGCCTAATTGAAAGGAGAATATTAACACAAAAATGAAACTTTCAGATGCTTTCTGTGCAACCCTCAGGCCCTATGTCCTTTTCTTTCTGTCTTCCTGAGTCCATACAAAAAGACTTCAGAACTAAGCCTTATATGATAAGTAAATTTCTGGATAAAAATTTACCCTCAACTGAAATATTCATACCTAGATTTTTTTAGTTAGAATAAGTCATTCTTTTGAAAGAGAGCTCATGTTGTTCCATGCTATTTTCTCATTGAGGTTAGTCATTCCATTTCTTAATTTATTTATTTTTTCTTAGCACAGTTTTTGAATATTGTGCTCAGCTATAACCCTTAATGCAGTCAGCTAACAGCTGTAGAGCTAATGTAACTAAAAAACCAGCTGTGAAAGAAAGAAACAGTACTCTAGGACTGAACCCATTACCTGCTGTGATGGTAAATATCTAGGGGAGTTAACTCAAGGTGATTTGCTCCTGACTCATGCTGTGCTTTACAACACTGCAAAGGTAAGCAGTTAGAAAGTTGTCTCACAAATAGTCTACAAACCAGCTTTGGTTTCCACTATTCTCCTGGGAAGTATCAGTGTAGGTCTTCTGAAGGCTGTAGAACCATTCAGTTTTAGACCAGTATTAATTTGTAATTACTGACTTATAGAGATCAGCAGGATTAAAATCATCAAGGCTGAGGCGCTAGGCTGGATGACTGTATACTCTCCTTCAAAACAATCCATTTAAAGTCTTTAGCAAGCTGGTACATCACACAGTTTTAAATGGGAATATAGGAGAAATTCACTATAAGAGTAAACCCATGCAAGAATTCCAAACATGTACTGCTGTGAAAATTATTGTATTCCATAGGAAAAAGGAATATACACTAACAGTTACTAAACAAACTCCAGCAAATGTATAGGGTGTACATGGTCCATGTACAAAAGAGATCCTAGGAATTCCCTGAAATATTTCCACAATTACTAGAAAACAAGCTAAACTGAGAGGGTTCTCTTACTTTCTGTACTCTTATGAGTTAACATGTTAAATACACTCTGCAAACACCTGTGCATTTACTCATTTGGATTTTTGCAAACTGAAACAAAAGCCCTTGGAGCCTGGACACACACTTGAAGACAAGCAAGCCAAGTACTGTCTGTGGCTAAAAAACTGACCTTGAGATAAGTCAACGAATGCTACTATCCACTAAATGTGGTTGTCAGTCCAACAGAGCTGCCTGTACCCAGAGAGTAACATGGATGCTTTTTTCACTGTAGCCTGCACTAGCTCATGTTCTGGTTAGTTGTCCTAAAAAAAAATCTCTCAAAGTCCCCTGCTGCTAGTGATACTGCCCACTTTGTGTCTCTGGGTCAATAAGATGCCAAATTGCTACATGGAAGCCAGAGAAAAATCAATGTAGCCCCAAAAGACAGAAATGCTGTTGCCAAAGGTCACTAATACTACTGAGACTGTTGCTATTTGGGAATGAAGTTTTAAGATGCAATGTAGAGAAACAGCCATAGATGGGAAAAGAAACGTCCAGTTTTGCAGAGGAATGAAGGCAGTGGGTTGATTAGCATTGATAACATGCAGCTGTGTCCTTGCCTCAGCGGCAGTGGGTTGATTGACATGGATGATGTGCAGGTGTAGCTCGTCCCACTAAGTGGTTAAATAGCCCTGAGGATTGAGGGAGAGGGGGTTAGGTGAAGTAGGGGCAGTATGGGTTGGTCTCTGGAGGAAGGAGATACAGCACAGCTAGTAGAATCTGACCAACAGTAAAGCCTTGTTGCAGTCTACTAGTTTGATTGTGCAGCAGCAATTGGTGCCATGTGTGAGTCTGACTGAGTTGGACTCAGACTACAACAACTGGTGCCCAATATAGCTGAGACAAGTGGGAGAACCTGTGACCTGTAACAGACACCATGAGAGGTGAGCCGTTGCAACTAATCCATATGGGTATATTGCAATATTTGTTGTCCATCTTGACTCAAATTGCAAATTTTGGTACCCAACATAGATGGGGACTAATTGATATGGGTACAGAAGAAGAAAATTCCATTTTAACAATGCTTTATATATATTTGAAAAAAGAAGTGTAAAGTATAACAAAAAGGCAATAAGAACTTTGCTAGGATGGTGCAAAGTAAATGATGTACTAGTTATGCTGAAAAATGTCTCCAGTGTTCAGACATGGCAAAATGATGGAAAATTTCTTTTTGAGGCTGCCTTGAGGGGTGATAAAATTGCAACATCTCTAACAACATGGAGATTAGTCTTAGACCTACTAGAACAATTAAATGTGGACAGGGAGACAAATTCCATATTTGCAATGCTTATGGATATATTTGAAAAAGAGGTGTAAAATATGACAAAATGGCAATAAGAATTCTGCTAGTGTGGTGTAAAAAGTATGGTTTGCCAGTAACAGTGAAAAAGGTTTTCAGCATTCAGACATGGCAAAGCACTGGAAAGGTACTTTTTGAGGCTGCCTTGAGGGGAGACAAAATTGCCACAGCTTCATTAACAGCATGGAGATTGGTCATAGATTTGCTAGAGCAATCAGATGTGGACAGAGAAATAAACCCTATATTAAAGATGCTAATAGAAATATTTGAAAATAAAGGCATAAAGTATGATGAAATGGCAATAAGAACTCTGCTAGGGTGGTGTAAAAGGAATAATTTGCCCATTACAGTAAAAAATGTCTCCAGCATTCATATATGGCAAAGTGCTGGATTGTTACTTTTTGGGGTTGCCATGAGAGGGGACAAAGTTGCTACAACATCATTGACAACATGGAGATTGGCCTTCAATTTACTAGAACAATCAGAAGCAGACAAGGAGACAAAGGCTGCACTTGAAATAGCCACATCCCTGGTTGCAGAGATGGTGCCCAATAAGTTACCTTCGGTGCCATCTGATTCTCAACTATGACCTGATTCATGCAGTCAAGGCCACAGCTGCATGTTATCAATGCTAATCATCCCACTGCCCTCATTCCTCTACACCGTTTGCTTTTCCTTCTTCAACATATTTACATATGCTTAAGATAATACATACCTTTCACCAGTGATATTTATTTCCTTCCTTTGTCTCTTAAAACAGCAATTGGCTGACACTAGTAGAAACCAGTGGCACTGGCTACATCAACTGGAGCTAGGGATAGTTTGATTTGGGATGAGGAACAGAACACAGTTCTGCTCATACATCCACTCTTGTCTTGCACGACTCCACTTACTTTGTTCTGAACTTGCCGGACTAAAGGGTTAAAAGTTCCTATAATAGCCATTGGGAAATCCTGTGACTGCAGAATCTTTTGAGCTATCTGTGCAGTTGCAAAACAATATTTGTGGCAATAGATGGAGAGCTCTATTTACAAATATTCACCAGCTGTATAGAGCATCTTTTCAGCTGGAAGCAACATGGATGGGACTTTCATTTATAGGATTGCTCTATATATAATAATCAAATATTTCTGTGTGAACTGTCTAGACTGGTATGTAGGCACTACAGCAGGGGTTCTCAAACTTTTTAAACAGAGGGCTGGCATGCAGATTAAGTGGCAGGCAGTCATCTGTGGCTGCTCGGTTCCCCCCCCCCCCCCCCCCCCCCCAACCCCCGGCGGGGGGTTCTGTAAATACCGGGGGCCGGATTGAGGACCCTGGGGGGCTGTATCCGGCCCACGGGCCGTAGTTTGAGGACCCCTGCACTACAGTGTGTTACTACTCTGTGTGCTGATTTTGGCTGGGATAGAGTTAATTTTCTTCCTAGTAGCTACCATGGGGCTGCATTTTTTATTTGTTCTGGAAACAGCATTGATAATACAGGGATGTTTTGATTACTGCTGAGCGGCGCTTACAAAGGGTCAAGGTCTTTTCAGCTCCTCACCTCACCCCACCAGTGAATAGACTGGGGGTGCATGAAAGGTGGGGAGGGGACACAGCCAGGACAGCTGACCCCAACAGACCAGAGAGATATTCTGTACCGTATGACCCCGTGCTCAGCAATAAAACTATTTCTTTATTAAATTTTATTTTTTAAACTGGGGTTTGCTGCCTGGGAACTGGCTGGGTGTTGTTTGGCTGGTGGTGAGAAATTGTTTTCATTTGCATCACTTGTCTTTTTTTTGGTTTTAATTCTCTGTTATTTTACTCTTCATTGTTATTATCATTATCACTATTATATTTTGATTATTAGACTGTTCTTAACCCAGCCCACAAGTTTTCTCACTTTTACCCTTCCAATTCTCTTCCCCTCATCCTGCTGGGCCTGGAAGTGAGTGAATGGCTGTGTGGTGCTTAGTTGCCAGCTGGGTTTAAACCATGACACTATACCTTTTTTAAGAATTCCTGTATAATCTACAGATAGTTTTCAAATGAGTTTGGAGCATGCTGAAGTTTTTAATATATGTGGACTATAATGAATTGCTGCAGCAGATCCTGAATTGTGATTAATTAATGTGGCAAAGATCTATGTTTTTATATCTTCAGCCTCAAAGTTAAAATCCCTGTTTTCCAAGTGGGTAAAGCCTTATATTTAGTAATAACATCCCTCCTAGCATTTAAGAACTTACAGTGTTGTTATATATCTACTCAATTTCCTCTATAACACTGCCCATTGTAACGTTACTTTGGGGTGCTAGATTATGGCAGAATGGACTCAAAACCATCTGAAGTTTGTCTTTATCTCACCTCTTTTCTCTCTGATGGAATATGACAATCATCAGACACTTCATGATGATGGTAACCTCTGAAGTCATTGGGAGCATTTTAGCTGATTTGACTGGATGGGAATTACCCTGCTCCTTCCATTTCATCATCATGTTGCTTGTTGTTAATATGTTATCTGCTGTTAGTATGTTAGTGCCACTTAGCAGAGTATGATTGTTGTCTGTCAAATCTGTTCTGTTCTGCATTTATCCTCCATCCAGACCTCCTTGAGTAATGAGTTTGCCTTGGGAGAAAGCTGCGTTGGTTCTTTTTTGTAGTTTTACTGAAGTGAGGAAAACTTTTCTCTTTAGCCCCCTGTAGGAAAAAAAGATACTAGCTCTGCTAAATAATCAGTGCACTTGCATAAAGGAAAACACAGCAAGAGCAACTGCTCAAGGAAAATTATTTATAGTTGAGCTCTGTAGTCTTTTAGCACTGTAGAACTTAGTTCACCAGGTTTTGTTAAAAAGTAATAGCTTTTGCCATCTGCAGCTCCTTGGTTAACCTTATCTGCTTACGAAGAAGAGCTGAATTCTGAAATTGTCTCAATGGGCTACGATACCTGTTGGAGAAAATAAGGTAATACATATCAAAAGGGGACACTGTTTATTGTACTTTTAATGCAATTGGCTTTGGTTTATAAAGGAGATAACTACAGAAATGGTCCACTCCATTGTATCAAATTCTGTATATACCAAGTGAAAACAGGAGAACAGCCACTTAGCTGCTGAACAAAGACTGGTGATTGTTATAACCAAGCAACACAGTGTCTACTTTCATTTTTACTTCCCAAATGAAGATGAGGAAAGTGTGAATAACTTTGTCTCACTCAAATAAAGAGTTTTCAAAGGAACCAGAAAATGAGATCATGAAATTTTTCTCATTTTAAACAGTATTTCAGATGGAAAGCCTGGCAAAGCTATGTTTTGACAGTGAAGATTGCTGATTATTTGGGAAAGATGTATTGTTTCTAAATGATTCATGAGCTGGAATTTAACTCTCATTTTATTCTACAATTCTTTATCCTCGCCTCTCTGATTGCAAATCACTTCAGTTTCTAATAATTGAAGGCAGTTTTGACTATAAGAGTAATTCTTTCGCTCTTTAGGAAAACAAGGAAAGATCAGGTACTGCAGTTCCACTGTTAAGTGGCAAATTATTTGCACAACTTGGAAAATCTTGAAGAGTAGTGAAAGACCAATTGCCAGAATAAAAATGTGAAGCAAATTAAAAGAATGTTAGGATGCATATCTGTCAGAGAACCCACTGAACAAAGCAAATCATTCAGGAACAGAATGTTATCTATGTTAAAGAAAATGAAAATAGATTATAGGGACAAGAAAATAATGTCAAATGAATGCTCCAAGGAAATGAAAAAGCAAAACAAAATGCAAGCAATTTTTTGTTCTGCAGTTAAATCTACAAAACAATTGGAAATTTCCCTATAATTATGCAAACACATACAGGAACAAAAGGCTAGAGAAACTGAAAGACCCAAAATAATCCCTGAGAGTTTTGCTTCTGAAGTCAAGTGGATGCATAAAAAAAAAGTCCAGTCATGCCTGTTATTTTCCTGTCATTTGAGATTTAGAATTAATGATTCTTTACATTCTCAATCTACTTTAATCATAATTGGGTAGGGATTTGTGTTTGCCTCTGTAACAAGGACTATAATTTCAGAAGAAAAAATGAGCCATCATATACAAGACATCTGCTCTTTACTGAGAAAGGTCCTGTAATTTAGGACCCAAAATTTATAGAGCAACGATTCTTATAAGCACATGAAATTTTGAGTATCTTGGTGAAGGATTTTCACAAGATAAGTAGTTACTACTTTGTGGGATTTAATGAGCCTTTCAGTTTCTAAAATTGAACGTTGAAAAAATGGAAGAATCCCAAACTGTTAGTTCCTTTTGAAAATGTGTTCCTAACTGGCAAGTTCTTGGCCTTGAGTTTGTAAATATGTGAAGGAGAGGGTTCTCCCTTCAACACTTCCTACATATGCCCATAGAGGTTTACTGTTTTATGTAATTCTCCTGGTAAACCACTGCCTGAATGGTGGTTTCTATTAAAAAGCCTTGATTACCTATAAAAGCTGCTTCTTAACCAAAGAGAAGGTGCAATTTTTTTAGGATTCAAATCTGTGTGAAATTTTGCAGAGGTAAGATCAGTATATTTATATTGAAGTTTATCAAACATTGCTTGAATTGTACTGTCTGCTCAGTTTATCTTTTATATTTGTATATGCTAAAAATATCTTGTCTGTTGCATGTAATGTAACTAAGCATCATACAAAGAAAAGTCTCAAACTTGGTAATGAAATCAGAAGGTTACTGTAAACCAAGGAGGTACATGTGAGGGTTCTGGAAAGAAACGGCAGGACAGAATGCCTTTTCGTACACAGCCTAACAGTGCTTTCTTCTCAGTCCTGTACATGTCATTGAACTTTCCCAATGAAATATAATATATGGATATTTCCTTTTTTAATGTCTAACTATTCTATTTTTACTGCAATGTTCTTCTGTACAAAAGTACCAAAGGCCAGTTATCCAAAATTTATCTCATAATTTAATGGAAGAAATTAATTTCATAAGTCAGTGCTGATAAGATTGAATTTTACAGATACTTTGTTTTATATGTTTGAGGGGGTTTATTTATTTTATCTTTAAAGAACACATTAATGCCAGTCTATTCATGCCAGGAAATCAGCTACAGCTTCTGATTCAGTTTAAATTACATTTTTTATGGGAATTGTAAATTTATTGTATTGTGTGACATAAATTTTGCTACAAACTACTAAAATATTCAGATAGGAATTGTCATATGAGACAGATCCTTTATGTGTACTTCATTTAAAACACTGCTTAGGCATAACACTCAGTAAATGTTTTCCATGCATAATGAGAACAATTAAGCTCTTCTTTTTATGGGTAAAAGTACATATTAAATTAAAAATCAGCATCACTGATCAGAGATAGACACATTTCACCAACAAGGCACACCTTGACTTTTTGGTGTGTGGTTCTTTGGCTGAATGAAGGGTGAGGATGGGTTCTGCTGCATCTACCCCAAAGTTCCAGAGAAATTTTAATGTTAAAAACAATAAACATTTTGGGCAAAAAAAAAAAATGTTTTTCAATTCAGAACAAAGTATATGGGGTTTGGAAATATTTAAAATGGTTAGCTACAGATGTGGTTTCAAAATTAAAAGTAAAAAGTAGCTGGCTGTTTTCGAATGGTAAAGCAAAACAGCTGGTTCTTTAGAAAACAAAACACCACAAAATTTTAAAAGGTAAATGTTCTATGAGTGAACTTCAGTTTTGCAGACATGCTTCATAGAACCCCAAATGTCATGCTTGTGGGAGAGAAGATTCCACAGAGTTTTTACCATGTATTTATATTAAGCACTTTTTTTGGCTGCTTCATGTATGGTTTGTTTGCTTTCCTCTAATTTTTCTGTTTAAATAATGTAGTCCTTTCAGCAAAGATGGGTCACCAAGCCCATCCAAAGTCCATAGAGGTACCCCTTGAGTTTTTCAGAAAGCTCAGGAGGGAAAAGATGTTTGCAAAGTCGTCTAGTTCTGTCTCTCTGCTTTCCAGGGACACTTAATGTCCAGAATAGCATATTTCTATTTCATTGAGCTACTGTGGAGTAGGAACTCCAGATAGAAAGTTTCCCAGGAACCCCATCAGGCTAATTTCAAGTTAATAAAAGAATTCAGCTGGAAATTATGACAACATTTGGCTAAATTGCTGAATATTTTGTAGCAGTCTGGGGAAAAAAGGGGCACCCAATCACTGGTAATCTCAAAAAGTCAGAAAAAGAAAGATTGTGTCTTAATATTGAAACAAAACTTTTGATTGAACCTAAGAAAATGTTTTGGGACTATTTCAGTTATTAAAGCTAAATCAGTGAAAAATTTGAAATAAAATGCCATTTGAGAGTGGAGGAACCAATTATTTGCCTTCAAAGCTGAAAATAAAACTTTCAGATTTGGAGGAAAAGGGAGGATGTTTCTCTCTTCCTCAAATGAACAGATTTTCTTCAAACTGATATGTCGTTCCATCATAACTGAATTTAAAATATTTTGCCGGCCAAACTTTTATGTGAAAAATAATCTACCTTCATGAAATATCTTTTCAGGCTGAAGAGGATTACATGATGATATTTATTTCCTGACCTACTAAACTGCAGTCTCAGTATCTCACAATATAAGGACTTATTAGGGAATGGAGGACAGACTATAGATATGTCTGTGTTTTTCTTATGTGCTGCCTCTAATTTTGGTGGGAAAAAAAGGAAAATACTGCTTTTAGGCTTACATACTATTTTCTGCCTTTGGTGAAATGAGGCAAAGTTTTCTATAACCACATTAAAATAGGCCTTATAAAAGAAATGTAAGTTCAATGATAAGGCTAGAGTTACAAATCAAACACAATAATCATCAAACTGTCATCACTTCAGGACACATCATACCCTTCATCTGCATGCTTTGTAATTGAATAGAGCTGCCCACATACTCTGAGGGCAGAATATGGCTGTGAATACTGAAATACTTGCATATGTGTTCTCTGGAGATTTATGGGCAATTCAAGAATTTACTTTCCTGTAGTGAAAGTAGTTCCTCTGCTAGTTTGGCTCAGTCCTTTGGATCTAACACCAAACAGGACACCATCACTGAACTTGATTATTCAGGAAGGTACCTACTTGCTCCCAGTTATTCACCAACTATACCAGTGCACATGGAATACATTAAGCAGGCTATCTGCAATATCTTGAGACTGCCGTTTTCCTATCCCTGTATGGCTAGAGAGCAAAAATAGGCTTCCCAAGAAAACTGAGTGGATGGAGCTGCTTGGAAAAGTGCAGCATGAACATAAACTACTGTGAGAAATAATGAAGATGTAGCCAGCTGTAACATGTAATGACACAGTATGATTTCCAGAGGCTGGGCAAAAATTCTTCAAGTAACAATCATGGACACTAAAACTAAGGAAGTGAACATGAGCGCTCACTATGCATATTAATTTCACGTGAAGGAATGCAGTCAAGATGGATAGTGACACTATATGGGAATGATTCTCATTGCTAGGCAGGTTGGAAGAAACACTTCTAGTTCATCTAACCTTCTTTTGGTCTAGGTAAATCAGTTAAAGCCACACAATTAATCTGTATTTTGGATGGCCTAAAACATTAGTTTTTTTCAGTATCAAGGCTCTGCCCTGAAACTGTGGACAGAGAAATCAAAAAGTGTTTTTTAAACCCTCAAGACTAATCTCTGTCTGAGGTACTATACAAATATTAGGTCATCAGTACTATCTGTAGTGCTTTGAAATTTTAGATTCTAGTTTAATTTCCAAGCAATTAACATTTTAAAAATATACATTTTATCATGTATGGTGAAATCAGCAACCTGAATATTTGGAGTGAAGGAGAGTTGCAGAGCAGCAATATAGCATTTCACTTACAGCTGTTCTTGAATTTCATCTTTATCTAAAGGGGAGGGAATCTTGCTTCCACCAACATCTAAAAGATTTTCAGCTTAACATTTCTGCTAATATAATTTCCAAACCAACAATAATACTTTGGTGATGTAAGCAGTTGTTTATCCAGATTAATTTCAAATTTGGATCAGATTATTTTCAAGCTGAATGGAAATAAAATATTTAAAGGAAAAATGTTCACAGCACTAATTAATGCTGTGTTATCTTTGGCAGGTTGACCTCTCTGGCTAAGATTTCTTGTGGTATTGATCTAGACTTTGTTTGCACAGTGGCAAGTCCAGTACAAGGAATAGCTTTAACCAAGAAAAGAGTTGACATTTGGCAGGATTACACTTGCAGTAAGATTTTATTCTGAATTACATCCTTATGGTTAATTGATATAATAGAGACACTTTAAAGAAATATAAAAGGCACAGTCTTCATTGACATTAAAAGACACATAGATTTAGCCAAGGTTTTAATTAGTCAAATTTTTGTAGCTCATGCTTTAGCTGCAACAGTGACAATGTAAACATTCCAGACAAGGTTATGTAGGCTATGTACATCTGAGTCATTGATATGTTCTTATTTAATCAGATTGACATTAACTAGGTTGTAAACAATTGCAAATTTGCTGGAGTGGGGAATAGAAAGGCATTAGTTTTGAGTCTTCTGCCCTGTCACTTTATAATTTCATACTCACAGAAGAAAGCTCTTACCCCAAAATCTTGGTTAGAACTATTTTCACACATGTGTTAGGTGAGACACAGTCTGTGTGGTGACTCTTCTTGTTGCATACATTACGAGGAAGAATTTCTTCTTAAACTTATGCAAATATGTTTCCCCTTCACTTTGCAGAGAATGATATCCTAAGTTCCCCGTATAGCCTCTTTGTTCTAGCAAGTTTATTTTAACGGTATGGATGAACTAACCTGGAAAAAAATTATATTGGTTGAGTGTCAAGTGTATTTTGAACTTCTCTTTTCTTGTGATTTTCAAAGTGAAACTGTGATAATAGTTTCTAATAATCAAGCTTCTTACTAGTAGCATTGTGCTTGGTGTGTCATCTGTATCCACTACAGGTACCTAACTGCTTGCTATATAAAAGGAAATTAAGACATTACTCTCATAGAAACTTTGGTAGCAATAAGGATATGCTTTAGTTTTGGATTATTGCTACATATCAAATCATGAAGACAACTTTATTCTTCGATTAATGCAAGAGTAAAACATGTTTGCATTTTGTCTTCTCAGTCCCAAGAAAGTGACACATTACTGATGGTGTGGAAGACTCCAGCAGAACTTACCCTTAGCGATGTAATTGAGATAAAAATCAGTCACATTATTTACATTGGAGAGGGAACAGGTTGCCCTTTTTTCTCACTTTCTACTACAAATTGATTCAGTGCTTCAAAATTAATGTATTTCTTTGTGATTATTTTTCATGGTTTGAGCAATTTGGCATTTCACTTTGCTGAAATAAGGCAGTCTTGAAAAACAAAGAATCTGACACAGTAATGACAGTGAATCAACAGAAGAGGAAACTGCTGTGCTTGCTCTTTTCCTTACTTGCTAATCTCTATTTTCTAAACTGAGAAAAGGTTACAAAGTGTATAATAACTGCTTTTACCTACGCACTGCTGTTGTGCATATAGTTTGCAATGTTGTGGGAGTATGAGCACCATTCTGATGCATGATTTCATAATTTATCTTTAAAGACCATAAAAATATTTTCCTTAGGTCTGTGTTAAAGCATTATACAGCATTAAAAAAAAAAAAGAAACAAAGTAATGTAACAGCGCACTATATTTGAAACTAACTTGGTGTGCTGGCCAAGGGGATTTAAAGTATGATTTTCATTGTCTCTTTGTAAACTTAGAAGGAGTTTAACTATGGTCACTGGAAAGAAAATCTTAGCAAAAAACCAAAATAAGTTCATTAGATTATCTGAAGCAAGCTTAAGAGAAATCCTGAAACAATATTACGGATTCATGGAAATGTAAAAAAAATTATAGAATCAATATGAGGAGGCTGTGTGATCTGTATGACCACTGTTGTCAAAATATTGGAATTAGGAGTCCTGAGTCAGGTGCCTCTCAGAAGAGGCCAGTGTGTTTTCCTACACGGGAAACATGCCATAAACACACGTTCATACTCAATCAAATGTATGTCAACTTGACTTTCAAATGGACATGTTACCTGTTCCTGCAGAGGTGTGATGTGTTTGAAAACAGTGAGACACAATGTAGCGGGCTCCAACTGGATCATGTATTAACTGTATAATTTCGCTTGCACCACTGATAAAATGATGCAAGCTCCTGTCTAACCTACCTGCCACAATGCTCAGAAGGGCAAAAGAAGCAGATATGTTCTAGGTCCTTTCTAGAAAAGCCTTAACATCCCTTGATATCACAGTAGAAAGATTAGATAGTAGTCTGCACTCAGATGCATTTCAATAACCTCCAATTGACATATTATGGTTTTCAGAATACACTGAGCTTTTGGCTGCTCATTATATCCTACAACTCGCGTATTACATTCATAAACCTACTCTGTGCTCTGTCAGTCTCTCCTGGTTTGATATATACAATTTATTATGTCATTTCATATGTATAAAACAGGGAGACATAGACTACTTCTTTGTCAGAGGGAAATAAAAAGTCTGGTTTTCCTGTTTCATTAAAATGCTCAGATCTGACTTTTCCAGGAGGATTTTCTAGATCTGTAAAGTCCCATAAAAATCATGGAAGTACTTTTAACTTTTAAGACTGCTGTAATCATCCAAAATCTTTATCAAAGACATGCATGCATCTAAAACATTCCATTGAGTGTTTCATTGGTAAATGAAGACTGGTTTGCTAAGTGCTTTAGAGTTGTTACGATCACATGGAAAAATTGCTAACAACATGACGCTTTGCCATTGACAAGTCCTGCAGACAGCTCTGGGGAAAAGAATTTTCTTTACTCTGCTGAAGTACTTTTGTGAAATATCTGATCACTCTACCAAGAAAAAAATATTGCAGGGGTGTTAAGCAGTGGGAAAATATATGGCCAAATACACATTTAAAGAGCTGCAAATAAGAGGGGGGAGAGTGGAGTAGTGAGGCATGAAAGAAATAAATCACTCAGAAATGTGTGCTTTACATTTTCCTTTCCTTTCCTCATCACTTCTAGAAAAAAAAATAAAATTGAAAAGTAGAAATAAAGCGTTTTTATACTGTGAGTGCTGAACATCTACAGAAAATTCACTTCCATAACTATAAATTTGGAAGATGGGATTTTCAAATGTACTTCATACTGTTACACGAGTTCCAAAAGTATGCCTATAGAATCGCCAATGAAAATAGAGCCAGTCACTATCAAGTATCCTTTAGAAAGCTTTGGAGAAAGTAAAAAAAAAAATAAAAATAAATCAGTCTATTTACCCATTACAGGTTTATTTAAAATGACACATTTTTTTTCTGTTTAATTTTAGATGGTGCATTTTTTTTTATTTGGTGGGGCTGTAATATGAATATTCAAGACTCCACCTGCTTCTATCGGACACATGCTTATTTTAGTTTTTAAAAAGCTTGTACAGGGTGCAATTGCATTATGTAATTCTAAGAGAGGGTTAAAGTTTTCATCCCCTTTTTTTATTATTCTGAGTAACTAATATTCTGGCAGATATGTTAATTTCAACATTTCTATATAATTAATCACCTTTTGTTTAATTGTAATATGTTCCAGTGGAAGCACACATTACTTTGGACACTTCAGACCTTTAGATTACCAGTACTTAGGTATAATTTTCCACATACACTGTCATTTTTCTTTTTCTCATTCAATCCCTAATAAAAGGTCATTGCTGATCAATAAAACTCAGCTAAGCTCACTTTTAGCACCAAATTAAGTGATCAGAATTCAAAACTATTCCGCTTCCAGACAGAATGAGCCTTTTTGAAAACCTGAACCTGATTTATGTGCTCAAGCATGGAGACTTGAAACTGACTCTAAAGTTCTAATAGTGAATTGTTCTTTGGCCTCTGTATTTTGTCAAAAATATACTGAAATACAGGATGACCACGTGAATCAAGGGTTCATTGAATCTTAGATAGTCCAGCTATATTGGATCATCTCTGTGTTGTTATTAAACACATATAAAATATGAATATGGCCTGTCATGTTGATGAACTTTCAGCGAACTCAAATAGTATTATATCCTTTTTTCTTATTCTCACAATACATTTAGTGTAATTTAAGATTATTGCAGTAGCCATCTAAGCTACTTAGGACCATTTAAGAACCATATGTCTACTGAGCAGAGGCTTCCATGTTAGATATGTACTTCTGGACTTCATGACTATCCCAATCCTAATTTTTTATAAAGCCCGTTTACTGGGGTCTGTGTAGCCCCTGCTTTGGTCCTCACCCAGGGAATGAGAGCTAAAAATAGCTTTTCATGCTTTCAGTCCTAGCCTCCTAGTTTAAATCATCATTCAGAGAACTGAATAAGATTTGTTAAAAAATAGAGGAACTTCTGTACCTATATTCCAGTATTTTTTAGGCAGCTTCAGTGATTCTGAGCTCTAATAATCAGTTTCACAGCAGTTAGCCTTTATTTTGTTAAGGATTAAATATTTCCAAGTTGTAAACATGCTCAGCCAAAGTATTTTTCTTACCCAGAAACTGTCCATCTTTTACAGCTATTTTGGGCTTTGGGGAGCTCACAAATGGAATTGAATGTGATCTATTATGAAACATGCTGTTAAAAATAAAATGTTAGAAATAGCACGTTTCTATCTAGCAGGGAATGATTGATTATTGCAGCATAGAAAAATCAGGATGTTAGCAGAATAACAGTAAAGAACCACATTAGAGTTACTGCATATAAAACCAGAATCTTTTGTTGCTTAAAAGGATGTAGATTTTCCAGAACTGAGGTGACTGCCTAAAAATATTTTAAGATGTAAATACAGAAATGGTGGTATTTATGGCATATCAGATTAATTTGTCTTTTTTTTTAGATATATTGACAGGAGTCACTGTATTTAAGTGCCAAATAAGTATGATGAAAAATATCTATCTGTTATTTTTCAACTGTTGTTGTGAAATCTTTTGTCTTCCTAGAAATGTCTGATGGCAAATTGTTCAGAAAATGATTTTTTAAAGCCAGCTTTCTTAACCTGGTATTATACTAAACCCTTCTGTCTTCCTTTCTTCAACAGGAAAGAAAAGAAACAGTGCTTATAATGAGACAGTACATTTAACTTTAGCTGGTTTAGTTAATACCTACCTTTGCATTTGTGGGGTTGATTATGCTCTTGATTCCAACTTGTTTTTTCTAACTCTATTCTTGACATCGCAACCATATCCCTGGGGCAAAAATCAATTTAATACTGGAGCACACACCCATTAGATCTTAGTACCACTGAAAGCTGAGTTAGGGTATCCTGCTCTGCTGCTCTTGTAGTGGTGTTATGAAGAACTGGAAAAATGTAAACAAGGTTCATCACAAGACCTCATCATATACCATCAGACTTGAAAGCATGTTACAATTTCTGCCATAAGGCTATCCTGTCTTGGCGATGAAACTTCATTGCCCAGTGAAACATACTATTTTTAAATATACATCTCATAAATATCTGTGGAGTGTTTGAAAGAACAATAACATAAAAGCTGGAGAAGCTAACCCCCCTGATTTTTACAGTATCTCTGTCTTTTCTATAACAAGCGCATGAACTGGGAGTGTAGCTTTACCACTAGCACAGATGATCATAATCTATTGATCTCAGTCAAGTTTTTCCTCCAGTCACAGGTGAATTTGACCCTATATTCAGTATGTGGCATTGTGCAGCCAAGCAAATAACCACAAGATGCTCATGAAATAGACAGGCATGTTGAGGTTTTGCTGGAAAACTTTCAGAATATTTTTTTTTATGGAAGTTGTTGTATTTGTATGGATATTTATTCAATTCACTAGCGCAGAAGGTGATGGTCATGGGGAAAGTTCCACACTCATCAGCAGTATGGAATTAACCTGACATCTGATTTTCTGAACTGAAATTCTCCTTCACATTCATGCATTTATAGGCACATTTCAAGGGTGACACTTCTTTCCACAGTCTCTCATAGGCTTTGTGATATATTGTACTTTTTGAAACTGAAAAGTAAGCACATGAACCTATACAGCTTCACCCTCTTTGTTCAGGGATTTATGAAACAATTTGAGTCTGAAATGCTGAAGATTCTGCTGTTGCTATTTCTAAAATCAAAACTACGCCATGTTAGAAGCATATCATCTTGTGACCTGTTTCTGTAAGTAAGCACATGAATGATAAAGGAAAAGTAAATGAGAACTTCAGAAGTCTGATGCTTTCAAAAAATGTGGAAGCTCTTCACTAATACATTATCTATCCTAAGGAATAATTATTATTATCATTATAAGGACAATGATTTCACCAAAGCCTTTCTTTCACGGTGTGTTTTTACCACATCTGCATCTTCTGAATCCTTTTTCCCAGTTTGTTTGTCCCATTTTTTGGCATTCCATCCTCAATAGAATATAGTAACAGTGAAAAGAGCTGAACAGAATCTACAGATGTAAAACTTTTCTATTGAGAAAAAATTGTAATTGAATTAGAAATTTTCTTCAAGTAGGATGAGGTAAATTTTGTTAAATTAACCATTAGGAAGTTTCTCATTTCAATATTTTCTCAACTAAATGTTACATCTAATATTCCAGAATTACTTTTCATCTCAAACTTTTAATGAATTTTAGTAAAGAATATGTAAATCAAAAGCTTGAGGTTAAACTGAAGCAGTTTAAATGTAGCTAAAATGTTTCCACTAATTTCCACTGATTTACGACTTGCAGCTTTTGTGAATATTTTGACTTTTTGTCCCAATTTATAGTGGAAAGAAGTTTTCTAATTTTAAAAGTGTTCTCAAATTGGGAAAATTATTTCCCACCTGGTTCTAATAATAGCATGTTTGTGTGGGCTGTGCTTTCAAACCTACTGTATCTGAGTGCTTTGCCAACAGTTAAATCAGGGTAACCTACCTCAAGTTCTTAAAATGCCTGGGTCTTGTATAAGTGCACCAGAAAACTATATGAATAGAATAAACTCACAGTCAGTGAATTGTTCCCCATCAGCCAGAGAGGACTGAAGGTTACTTTGCCCCTCAGACTGAGTTGGGTATTTTCTAAAATGACTGTTAAAGTAGACCCCTAGCCTAGGCCCTCCCTGAAGATTTTGGAATTGCCTGCACCCAGCGGGGAGCACATAATGTTTTCAGAAGGAAGATGGTGACTTCACTGGCAAATTGAAGAGGTAGCTGGTTGCTGAGCATTTTTAATCAAGGTTGTATCGTTGAGACACAATGGGGCTCTTACATTACAGTAGCTATTCCTGGTTTTGTGGCTGTACTTGTGGGAACTGAGCGGTTAAAAAAGGGGATGCATGAAACAGAGAATGCTCTTGTGCCTCCAACTCTGGAAAGTGTCAGTCCAGTCCAGATCCACTGTCACTGTCTGCTCCAGAAGGTCAGAAAAGATTGAGTTATGGCAGAATTAAGGAATAAAAGAATTTGGTTAGGGAACTTAAAAAATTAAACACAAACTCTGGCTCCTTTGATTGTTGGTGTCTACTTGTGTATCTGTGTGAGAGCGAAAACAAACCTTTCCAGCTTCTCTTTTTAAGCTAACAAAATCTGTTTCCTTGTATCTGAAGTATTTAAACATAAAAAAGAAAACTGTTGCTCTCAATTTTTTTTGTAACATTTTAAAACCTGTTTCTTTTTTGACTCTGTCAAAGACTTTGGGGGAAAAAATAAATTAAACTCTTGCTCATCTAAGCAGGTTTCATTTTTTATGGGTTGTATATATTCAAACAAATCTGTTCCTCTCTTTCAGCATGGTGGGTTTTCTTGTCAAAATGCTCAAAGATCTGTTGCTCTCTTTAAGCTCACTGAGAAAATTACTTAAGAGATTTAAAACTCTGTGTGATTGTCTATTAGTACCTACATCTTTTCTAAGGTACATGAATCTTATAATTTGGGGTCCAAGGCATTACAATTCCCTTATCAGACAAAATCACTGTAAGAAAATTCTTAGAAAAATCTCATCATAATATATGCATCTCTGATCATCACATGTGCACATTCAGAGTTTGAACAAAAATAATTTTTAAAGTACAAATGACTCGGTGCATTTGTGCAATAGTAATCCAGTGCAGTAACGTTAATCTAGAACTTGCTTTTAAGTGTCATGAAGCGATTTTTAACAAGATTTTGGGCTTCTGTTTGTCAGCAGAATCATCTTAATAATATATATTTCATAAATACATTAAAGCATCTATAAAAATATTAACTTTGCTGGCTAGTGCACATGGTAATTTTTGCAGGCTCAAAATTCCTCTCTTTGTAAAGAATAAAGTATTCCAGTTGAATTTATCTGAAAAATCTTGTACTGGGAGAAGAAACTTGCAGATAATTGGGCAATAGAACAAACCCAAGTATATTCATATGAGACCCATGTGAAAGACTGGTTGTCAAACACATACACTTTCTGTGACAGCTCTTTTTTTTTTTTTTCCCCCTGTATTTGTTTCTAATTTCTGTTTTAAAATGTGCTGAGTACCTGACTTTCTTGCATGTATGTGTGGTGCACCAGGGAAACCTAGACTGGATCACTAAAATGTTCTTTCAGAACATGCTTGGCGAGGATTGTCTCACTTAGCTAAGGATGCTTAGGTCTCAGAACAAATTATACAATTTGTCGTCCAGACTGGACGAGCCTCTCTCCCATTTCTTACCGAGACAGAGGCAAAGATAGGCTCCAGGAGGGGTGAAGATCATAGTGTACAAGCTACTTCCGTCTCACTGATCACCATGCCTGCTACTTGGAGCAGAGTTTTAATATCAAACGAAAAGTGGACTCGAGAAAAATGATTTAAGAAGCCACATTTAAATGCCAGTCATGCAAAAGTCTGTGACAGTTTTGAAAGCGCTATACTCTAGAAGTTGTATAATAGGAGACCTAGCCATGGACCAGGGCCTCACTGCCCTGCACATCTTTTCAAGAATGGATTTCATTCTTAATACTGCACTAGCCAGTTGTCAAAGATTTTTTACAAAAACTAATGAAGGGATTTGGTTATTCCTTTACTCCTATTATGAAGTTTCATTTGTTAATGAGCAAGTAATTATGGCAAAATCCCAAGACAGCAAAACTTCAAATATATGTAGAATCCGATATGCACTTCTTAGGGTTCCTCAGTGAATCTGAATTTTTAGTATTCTGCATTACTGGTGAGTAATGCATGCTATGAGAAATATACCATATTATTTTAAAAATCTAACTAAACTTTCATACTGCCTCTTTTTCTTGCCACAGCTGTGTCCCTGTCTGCCCAGCATTGAGTAGGAATTTTGCTCATTTTGTGGTTGTGTCATTTTTTATTGAATTCAACTTGTTTGTGGAAGGTAATAATTTTTGATCTGTTATACCCTGACATGACAGTGACTTACTGCAAACCATGAAAAGCCCAGAGATTTCCCCTGAAATTAGTTAAGACACATTGCTGACAATCATACCCTATGAGATTAAAATTACTTAGGTTACTTACCCTTATAAACAATGCTAAGATCCTGCTAGGCTTGGGCTTCATGTTGGTAAATGTTAGTGCTGGAAGTCCAATCACCATCATTCCATTGGAATGGAGTCAGTCTCTAGTAATCGTATTTTTCAAGGTCTCATAACCAATAAATTAGCACTGGATTTGCAAAAGTTTATTGCTCTGTGTGCCATGTTCTATCAAATTCCAGCTGTTTATGTTTCTACTAGGAGAAAAAATATTTTGAAAAACTTGCCCTATTTGTCTGTATGCCTATATATTAGACCAGCAAATGTTAGATAAATAATTTTGTTTGTCCCTGGTTTCTGTATGTTATACATAAAAGCACAGTCTGAGGGTATTTAAGAGCTTGTCTAGTCCAGCTCCCTGCTGAGGGCAGGATCAGCTGTATCAAATCATTCCTGACAATTGTTTGTATAACCTGTTTGTGAGATTCTCCAGTGCTGAGGGATTTAGTCTCCCAAGGAGTTTCTTTCCCAGGGTAATCTCTCACAAAATGTATTGCTAGACTTTTTTTAAAAATATCTAGTCTAGTTCTTCCTTACTATTGTTGAAGTCTATTATATATTCTGCTATTCCATGTTATACTATTTCTAGTCTACACAGAGAATAGTTTATTACATTTCTTTTTGTAACAGCCTTTTATACATTTGAAGACTGAGATAATTGATTATGAGTCAGTGAGGAGAAGAATCAGCTCTCCTTTTCTTTCTTAAGGAGGGCATCAATTTGCAAATTTAATGGTTTAATTTCAATGTTTGTTTTCCTTGCTGCATTCATTTTTCCCTCTACTGAAGCTTCACCACAGACATTTGCCCAATGTCCTGTAGCCTAGTCCAAATCTAGTGAACACTGAAAGAGCTTAAGGAAACACCAGGCTTACTCATCTGTAGGCATATGTCCTGGGGTCTGTCCTGCTCCACAGAAAGGTTTTCTGCTTGGCACATAGTCCCACTATGACAAGCATGCTTTGCCGCATGCAGATATCACACACCAGAAGAACAGCTGATATCATCAGAGATGCTGAAATGTGAAGTCTGACTTTTAAATCAATCCCATTTCTGTTGAGTGTGTTTTCTTAGCATTCTAATTTTGTCACATCATGAATACTCCAGCTGGAAGCAATGTCTGACAGTTGATTTGAGGAAATTTTGTTTTATTTTTAACTCAGAACAGAATAATTGTAGTCCTGCTCAGCCAAGGTTCTCATAAAAATTTTAAGGACAATATTTATGGAGGATTTTAAGGCTTAAATAGTTCTGAATGTCAAGATTGTGTTGTGGTGTTTCCTAGGAATGTTACAATTCCTATGAGTGTTACAAACTTTTGCTGTGGTGTCTACCTGTGTTGCATAATCTACTCTGCAATTTAAAAATCAACAAACAAGTTGTATAAAAATGCTTTCAAATTTTGAAAATTGTCATGACTTATTTTTTCATCAGTCCTGCAAATGTTCAGCTGTGGAAAGACAGAGACAGACTGTGGTACATCTATGTGTGAGTCTGTGCTTCTGAGTACAGACAACGGTCATTGGTAAGAAATCTTCAGATCAAAAGAAAATTCTGAAGTTTGTCTCAGAAGCTCTCAAAGCACCAAACATTGGTCTTTGACTCATATTATTGGAATAATGTTACATACTATTTGCCCAGAACTGCTTTAAAAGAACAGTTCTCTGACTATGCATCACCAACAGAGAATCTGATTTTACTGCCATTTAGGACAGCATGGATAAGGAAAAATGAATCCCTAAATTAAATTACTTAACCATTAATAATAATCTTTGAGGAAATATGCAAGGCAGAGCTCTAGCACAATATGATGATATTATCTGAAAGTAATGATTTTTAATAGATACAGTGGGTTACTCTCAGCAGTGCAGAGAATGAAACTGCAGGGCTTATATCTCCAGAATAACTTGACACAAAACGATTCATGTGGCATGCCTGACAGGGTCAGTGTATATGGAGAAATTAGACTGCAATCAACCACTGTTTCTGCTTTTCTACTTTGAGGCAATTCCATCTTTTGAAGTTGATCTCAAACAGCAGTCTGGACCACTTTATAGATGTCTTCAAACTCAACAAATTATCTACTTTTCATATATATTTCTCACCTATTTGACTAGAGCTGATGGCAATGTGTTTCCATTCATTGTGGCTCATCAAGAAAAAGTATTTTCATCTATGGTATCTCATTCTTCAGGCCACTGTGTTGATTCTTGACTTGTAATGGTGAAAGTAAAAATATTAACGTTGTAGTCAGGTAAATTATGCTGGTGTAAACACAGCAAATGAATGGAGAATCAGTTCTGGATCAATATTCTCTTGTAACTACTAGAATTTCTGCACCATAAGTCTGGGACAGTTTCTGAGCTTGGGAACATTCTAGTCTGCACTTTGTTTTGTAGCTTAGACCACTACCATATTAGCAGGAAAGTTTTACTATTCCTGAGCAAGTACCCTGTTAGCATACCGCAGCCTTGGCTATAACTTCTGCCACTTCCGAAAGCAAAAACATGATCCCATCTTGAAGACTCTCCCTCACTTTATCTTTCCGCTTAGCTTTTCATGCAACATTGTTGTGGTTCTTTAAACAAGTGGGGGCACAATTATGGAGGGACTAGAGTAAAAGAGCTCTTAAAAAGCCATAAATTCACAGAGCTTGATGGAATCAAACTGTTCATTGTGGTATAAACTGTAAGAAAAGATGTGGCTCAAGGAAAGTATGTTGTGCTGTTCCAGCATACTATCAGACTGTGACTTTTACAAAAAAACATTTAACATAAAAAGTAAAATAAGATAGACTCTTAATAACTTTAATTTCTTTCTCCTTACTCTGTGTAGTTAAGTTTTCATAATACTCATGAAGAAGTCTTATTTACGGCTTAGAGAGGGAGGACTGAAAGACAGAAGGTGCCATACAGAGCACTCTAATTGCAAGAGGTTCCACCTCTGGCCTGTCTTGAAAGCTTCACAAAGATCAGCACAGATCTCTTTCCAGCTGTCACATTAAAACTCTATTGAAAGCTACTAACAGTCTTTATTTCAGTTGATCATCTGTTTTATCTAACTTTAGAGACAGTTGGTAAAAATACCTTTCAGTTAATGAAACATGGCAATTTCTAAAGTTCTTAATGAAACCTAGATAAACACTCTACTTCTTGTAGTAAAAGCATCATTAGGGAAGCTCCTTCCACATAGGGGCAGAACCCTGCTCCATGCTTTCTGCTGTGCTAGCCAGTCTCATTTTCTTCTAGTTATATGTGACCTGCATTGTCACTACCTTCCTCTGCAGTTGTGTCATGCAGGGGCATAGATAAGACTTGCTTGCTTTCACATTTGTGATCTTTAAGCACGTGTCTGGACAGAGGTTCCTTATGCTTGCCACCACATCTAGAATGCCCTCTAAGCTCTCCTCTAGAACTCCTTGAAACATCTCATCTATACACCTCTAACAATAGTTGCAAGATATTCAATGTGGGCAAATGTAGGGGAGGGAGAGGTCATTCCTTTCACAGGAGGAAGAGAATCACATTCTGAAGTAACAAAGATGGGTTTGGGGCCAAGTTATAAGAAAAACAGAAACTAGATATAAATTTCAACATGATCATTTGCAATTTTGCATAAAAAGAATCACATTAATGCTCACAGAACTTAAATGAATCTATAAATCTGTAAGGATTTGCTGCTGTATCTAAATTAATGCAATTTCCTTAGACTAATGATGTAGTAATGGACTTTGGTTAGAAAATTATGATCTTGATGCTTATGTACATTAAAGATAGGCCAGAAATTAAACACTTGGAGGCAATAACAGAGTTGAGATATTAATTATTGTACATGAATAAAAGTCATCAAGCTATAAACATATACACACACAAAGCAGAGGTATGAGAAAAACATGGAGAACAATTAGAGTAAAATAATCTGCGAAGAAAGGTTTTTTAGGTAAAAATACTGAGGTTCTAAAAAAGAGATTGAAGAAAACACCTAAAAGAAAACAATTCTAAAGACTTTTTAATATCTTCACCACTTTTCTTGTCTGTTCTCTTAATTTAGTCTCTATTCTGTATGTTTCTAAAACCTGCCTTTAATTGCACTGTTACCTATTTCAGAATACATATTATATGCTTGGATATAAGCATATTTTTTTTAAGTCTCTATTAGAAAATGGAATTGGAATGACTACTGGAAAAAATTTTACAGGGATATAGGGAAGTAAAGAAAACAATTTCCATCTTCTAGTAAAATTCACCATTCAGTGTTTGAAGAAAGTAATCATTTTTGTTATTCTCTACCATGGCATTTGTATAATTCCTAAAATTTCAAATATGTAAGAAAAGAACAAAATCCTGCTCTCAGTGACACCTAGTAAAGTAGGTATTTCTAGTTTGACAACTGGACCCATAAGTCAGATAACAATATTGTAGGTTACGATTTGGCTGAGGAGTGGAACATTTGCTGTAGCAAGACATTACAATTAAGTTTCTCAAGAGGTCTTCACCCATCACCTATGGATGATGTTTAGCCTTCTTAACATTCAGGTCATGTGGCTGGAGTTAGGCAAAAAAAATACGGAAGCAGCGCTGCTTCATGAGAGCTCCCCAAAGCTCCCACTGCCTTTTGAATTCTGGTATAGGTGGGAGTATCCAGTCAAAGGTGCTTTGGAAGACAGACTTGTGTGCTTTACATAGTCACAGAACTGTTGAGTTTGGAAAAGACCTCATGAAGTCATTTAGCCCAAGCCCTCTGCTCAAGCAGGGTCAACTACAGCAGGTTGCCAAGGACAATGTCCAGGTACATTTTGAATATCTCCATGGATGGAAACTCTCTGGGAAATCTGTTCAACTATCCTCACAGCAAAAAAGTTTTTTTCTTCGGTTCAGATGGCATGTAAATGTGTTTAAATTTATGCCCATTGCCTCTTGTCCTGTCACTGGGCACCACTCTGAAGAGCCTGGGTAACTCTTCTACACGATCTGCAATGAAGTATTTATACACAGCTGTAAGACACAACTGAGCCTTCTCTCTTCAAGGCTGAACAGTCAACTTTCTCCTTGTATGCCAGATGCTATAGTCCCTTAATCATTTTTGTGACTCTTTGCTGGACTCCAGTAAACCCATATCTTCCTTGTATCGGGGAGCCCAGAACTGAACACAGCACTCCACACGGTGCTGAGTGGAGGGCAAGGATCACCTGCCTCAACCTGTTAGCAGTCTTCTTCCTAATGCAGTTGGACTTTTTTTGCTGTGAGGATATGTTGTTGGCTCATGTTCAGCTCATTCTCCACTAAGACCCCAAGGTCCTTCACTGCAGAGCTGCTTTCAAGCTGGTCAGTCCCCAGCATGTACTGGTGCCTGGGGTTATTCCTCCCCAGATGCTTCATGGCATACTTTTACTGCTGTGAGTACAAGGGCAGAAACAGATCAGATGTTCCTGATAGAACTGGACAGAGGTTTTGACCAAAACATTTCTAACATTTATAGAATGTTGACAAAGACATAATGTCTTTCAATACAGCCTCCTACAGATCAGATGGAACATTCTCTAAAAACCATTTTTGTTGAGTTTGGCGTGTATTCAAAGTTTTGAAAAACTGATACAAAGGAAGGAGAACTATTCTTTTGCAAATCTGTTCACCCTTTGCAAATTTCCTCAGTGTCTGTCACACTCGTGAGTCTGAGTACTTGCTGAATGGAGACCGATGCTGACTTACTACATGGCTGTTTTTAGAAATGCAGAAACAAGATTTTTTGAGATGACAATGACATTTACCACTTATGAAGAGTCCCCACTAGAAAAAAAAAAAAAAAAACAAAACCCAACAGATCTTATTTGCTGGTCTGCAAAATATTCCTTAGAGAGACCATGAGTAACTTGAAATGTTCCAACCCAGCTTTTTTTGACTGGGACTGCATCTGGCTGTATCTGGGGTGCTGTGTCCAGTTCTGGGCTCCCCAGTTCAAAAGAGACAGGGAACTACTGGAGAGGGCCCAGCAGAGGGCTGCGATTAGGGGGCTGGAGCACCTCCCTGATGAGGAAAGGCTGAGGGAGCTGGGCCTGTTCAGCCTGGATAAAAGTGAGAGGGGATCTTACCAATGTCTACAAATATCTGAACGGTGAGTGTCAGGAGGATGGGGCCAGGCTCCTTTCAGTAGTGCCCAGTGACAGGACAAGGGACAATGGGCACAAACTGCAACACAAGAAGTTCCATCTGAATATGAGGGAGAACTTCTTTACTTTTAGTGTGACAGAGCACTGGGACAGACTGCCCAAAGAGGTGGTGGGGTCTCCTCTGGAGGTATTCAAAACCCACCTGAATGCGATTCTGTGCAACCTGCTCAACATGAACCCACTTTAGTAGGGGAGCTGGACTAGATGATCTCCAGAGGTCCCACCCGATCCTGACCATTCTGTGATTCTATGATTCTGTGATTCTGTCACTGGTGAGGACTTTGACGGCTAACAAATGAGTTCAGCTCTGTCAGAAAAAGACAGAAGAGCCAGGGCTAGGGCCAGGGTCCTAAGCACAAGTCTGTACCACCTATATGCCTCAGAACTGGCTGCAGGGTGGATCTCTTTGGCATTGCATGAAACAAAGCGAGTACACAGAGATTAAGCATTTAGCAGTAGGACTGACATCAGCACGGCTACATGCATTCAGCTTGCTGTGAAAGAAAAAAATACACGTAGAAGCAGAGGCAGAGTAATTATTGACTTAGCTTTTTTATTTGAGAACAGGAAGAACATAGTGCAGTAGCCTGATTCTGTGATGCCCTATTTGTTAGCTGGTGATAGGTAGACAGGTTGGGTGCGTGATTCACTTCACAGACTGGGAAAGACAGTGTTCAAATGCAAAATGAATTCTTAATGCTATGTCCTTTCTCACTGTTCTTCAACCTTGAACAATTATATGTGCTCAGCTCAGTTTCCCAGTTCTTATACTGAGCCTGGGATTTGCTCATTATTTGTATTTTTCTAATTAACATTGCAAATCCACAACATATCTAATAGCACATTGACTCTTTAGGATATGATTCCCTTTGGGAAACTTAGCAGGATGCTTTTGAGCATTCATATTATTTAACAGTAGCAGTGTGTTGCCTAAGTTCATTTTTGCTGACTTATTCAGCACCTTTGCTTTATCCTGCAGATGAGAACTTCCCCTTCTGTTTTACAAGTACACTGACATAGGAAACACAGACAACATGCCCTATGAACCCAGTCACAGTCTGACTGCGTCTCATTCAAGTCATGGAGTTCAGCTCCACGAGTTTAAGTTTTCTAATGATCTTAGCAACACTGAAGTAGATAGTGTAGGAATGTAGTCAGGCGTCTTCTACACACGTCACACTGAGAGTGACTCCATACGTAGGGTACTGGATCTGAACCTGCAGGCGGTTCAACATCCAGGCAGACTCAGAAAGAACACTGCAGAGACCATAGAAAGGTGAAGCAATTAGAGCTGCTTCGGTCTTCCGTACGCTTTGGTGCAACCTGATAACAGCACATAGTACCAGGAATAAAACCAGGCTGAAGAAAATAACCTGAAAGAAAGAATGGAAGAGCTAAAAACTCCAAGAAACTCTTAATCTGGGAGATCAAATTTAAACCCTAAATATGGGAGACCAAACGAAAGAGATTCAGACAGCCCTGTCATTCTCCATTTGCAGACAGCGTACTGTTATTCAGACAGAAAAACTGAAGTTAGTCTGTAATAAAGCTTAATGAGGTTCATGTTTTTCAGTTAGTCTAGGCAGGGAAGATGACTGTGAATTTACACTATTATAAAAACACAGTCTGCATAAAAGAAGAATACACAAGGGACATATACCTCATTATACTAATTTCCTGAGCATATAAAAATGAAAATGAGTGTACAAACACCGGTAAGATTTTGATTTGGGTCTGGAACTGAAGTGAGAAATTGGCAGATAACTGGGAGATTCTGACTTGAATCTTTATAATAAAACAGCAATTTCAAAATTTCAGTTTGAAATAAGCATATGGTAACAGTGTTATTAATATGAAAAAGAAAAAGAACTAAAGGTAGTAGAATCTAGCAAGACCTTTAGAATCTGAAAGATACTGGCAGGGTAGATTAATGCATAAATAGGAAACAAGCAAAGGTAGTAACCGGTAAAAAAATAAATAAATGAGTAGAGCCATGGAAAGAAAACTTATTAGGGTAAACATATATCCAACTGTGATTATGTCAGAAGCATGCACCCACTTAGTCTTTCAGCAAGGTAAGTAAGTGGGGGCAGAGAAACCCGCTAAAAGAGTGACCCTGCTCCAAAGTACAGAAGCGCCTCATCCAGTGATAGTGCATGATCTGTAACAAGTACTACACTGATATACTTCTTGAGTGAACAGAGGAATATGTAAGATGGTAACCGGAAAAAAGATGACAGATCCTTTAGGTACTGATGCAAAATAATTAAGCATGTCATAAAAATACTATTTTCTCCTGTTTCAAAGCAGAAATTTTGAAGGCTAAAGGGTGGTGTATATTTGAAATACCACCCTTTCCCTCACAGTCTGTTTTAACAGCAATACTGACAGATGTACAGTTTATTCAACAAGCAAAGCAAACATTTTGATTGTGGGCTTGACTGCACAAAGCAGTGATGTTGCCAGTATAAAAAGAATGCTGTGTTCTTTTTATATCTTCTATTTTCAAAACAACAAACAGTGCAAGTTTCCAGCCTTCGACTCTTCAACCTTACAATAATATTACCTTAAAAAAATAAAAGGGGTCTTTAATGACAGCAGGCTTAGACTGTAAACCTGTATTCAGTACAGTATCATTAAAATATTTCTGGTTTATACTCCTCCTGTAATTTTAATCTTTCAAGGTATAAGATACATCATTTCATCAATGACTGGTCACATAATAGCTTAGCCAGAAGCAAAATCTGGTTGAATTAAAACAGTAGCTTGAAAATGGGAGTTCTGTATTGTAAAATGATGTAGGACAGAGCTCTTACCCTGAACAGTCAGTGTATACTAGCCATGCTAACAATAGTATTACGAATGTGCATGATGATCAATAAACAGAAGTTTTCTACTATATTTCATTTTGCTTTGCAAAAATAATATTTTATAGCATTACAAATTTATGTGTGTTACTGCTCTGTAGCAAGTTCTTTAGGTGAAGCTGAAAATGGCAAGTATTTCATTGTGTAAGCTATACTGATAGCAGGAAAGTAATTTGGTCTCTCCCTGGTAAGTTATTACAGCAATATAGGCAGTGATCTTGTAGTTACATTTCTGCAATCAGTGATTGGAGCTTCCTGTCACTGTAGTAGGTTTCTTGTGTGAGATTAGATCAATTGCTTTAAATCAAGCCTTCCACAGTGTCCTGAAAGTGTCCAGACCGAAGTCAGGCTTCTTACAGGACTCTTCTCTCATTTTATGACCTGACAAGAGCTAGATTTTCAGAGCAGTTCAAAAGCTAGAGAGTCAGATTTTTATGAAGCAACACAACAAATGTTCGTGATTAAGTATGGTGCCAGTCCTTTTAAAAAATCAGGTCTTTAAAATAAGTATGTCCATATTCACCCTTTTGTCTCATTTCTCCACTTCTAAAATGGGGACAATATTGAATGTATCTGCATAGAATATGAAAGGTGTGACCATGAAGTGGTGTGACTTTGATGAAATACCTACGTTTTCTGGTTGTAGAAGACTATTAAAAAGCTATGTAGATAATAAATTAAAAACAATACAGAAACCAAAAGTTTTTTCTGCATATTTTTGTCCAGATATGTCCTTATTCCTACTTTCTCTTTACAGAAAATTTTTAGAGTGAACTGCCTTTGCTGCTTGTCTTTTCTGGGAGGCTGCAGCAAAAAGAGGTTTTTACTGACTTTTGACTGCATAGTCTCACATATTTTACAATACCAATACCAGGAATGAATCTTATATTGTTTACTCTTGATTGCATTATATACTGCAATTTTGTTATTTTAGTCTTCCCAAGCAGCACATTTTCAGGAATATAAATTAGACATGTATCTTTCTTGCCCTAATTGCAAGCTCCTGGAATCTCTTTGTGAATGAGATACTGTAATCTAAGGCTGGTTTCAGAAAGCAAAATGTTAACAAGTATGAAACTCGTCATGTAGAACTTTTTCCTGTTTCCTTGTAAAATCTTCAAATGAGGTGAATATGATCATGCTTTCTTTCTGATTTATAGCAGAGAATAAATTCTCTCTAATTTAGAGAACATAAAGGTATAGTGAAGGTTTTTACAATAAATCTTTCGTGACAATTATAGCTCAGCATACCCCTGAAAGATATAAGCACATTTGTCCAGAGGACAGCCATTAACCAAATGTTTGCAGAGTTTATTTTCAAATAGAAATCTGCAGGTTAGTCACTTAATAACAAAACATTAAAGCAGTCTACTTCTTTTAATTATTTGCTTGTTTTTAACTAAGCTTACAGATACATCCTGCCTGAATCTGCTTTCAGTGCTTCCCCTCTCTATATCTGTTAGTGATAAATAATGTCAGCTTATGTGGTCTATTGCAAGGCCGTTTATATCATTCTCTGAATTGGTGGGTATTTTTAGTCGTGTTTAAAATACTAAGGGCTGTTGGCTACTGCCAAGATAAGTAAGCAGAGAATACTGTCACTGTAGGGTTTGCTTTGTCTGTTGCTGCTTAGGAAACAGTCACAAGTCATGCGCTGATTGACAGGGCTTCACTGCTACTCTTGACAACTATAAGGAGGGTTGTCATGTAGTTTAGATTACTTGCATAAAAAAGGACAAAAGAATGGAGATTCAAATCACTTTTGCACTAATCATAATGTTTGGGCTCTTCAGAAAAGCTCATATGTAAAGCTATGAAATCTTTTCTACACTTACTCAAAAACTAAACTACAGAACAGTGAACGGATAACTACTGTAGAAACAGTACTACCGATTTTAGAAAAGGGGATCAAAAATGGTATTAATAACAGCATAGCCATAAGCACTGGTTCCAAAAAATGGAAGAAATTATCCTGCCAATTTTTTTATTCCAGCTTCCAATTTAAAATCATACCTAACCTAGAGCAATTGAAGCTATTGATTACTCAAGAGTTATGCCTGTATAGCATATTTCCCTTTGTCTTACAGGGAAGACACTGTTTAGTGCTCAAAAATAAAACATAACAGCAGCTTTCTTGGCCATGAGACCTATCCACTCCCCAGACTGGCAGCACAAGCTTGCCAGAGGCATATGCTGCTCATTTTTGGAGTATTAGAACAGCATATCCCATACTGTCTTCAGTGTTTCCCCATGGAGCCCAGTTCTGCCCAATAGAGATCCTGCAGAAGAAGAAAGTTTCCCTAGTGTCCCTGGAGGAATGTAATCTAAAAGGAGTAGTGTGCAGGTGATGTTTCAAGTGATCTGAAGGCTGTCAATACAGTTTATTATAACAGGAGGCAGATTGTATACCAGCAAACACCACAATAAAATGGATGCAGAGCTTAAATTTCAAGCTCATAGATTGGAAGGAAACTGTAAAAATTGATTCTTGTTCTAGTTTCATAAGAGGTGATTGAAAAAGTGAGCTGTAACCTGGTAATTCTCTGTGATGCACAGAATTGCTGTATTGGAATGATAAACTGTGAATGAATGAAATCTCAGCAAAGTCATGCCTATTTTACTTTGTTAGACCAACAGCCCTTAGAAATGACCAAGTAATTTGGTCACAAAACCGATTCATTCACACCCCACTAACAATTCACTAATCTTGGCATGCTGATAAAGCCTTTTCTTATGAGTACCTTGAAGGCCACTGTTCTGACAAGCCTTATTCCACACTGAGAATGTATGGAAACTACATGGAAGCAGTTGGCTTCTACATCATCCTAGTGTCAAAGATACATAAAATGCCAGGCTGCAACTAGCTAACTTCAAATCAGTTAGCTAGTTACTGCTCATTAGTGAAGCATGACTATATTCTTCAAAGTTAAAGAGATCTGAAAGCAAATGCCTTCTGATCTCAATAGCAAAAATGTATTGTAGTACAAAAATAGAACTAGAGACATGGGAAAACAGCATACTATAAATTACTGCCCTTTGAGGGTCACAAGAATCACCTTTTTTTTCTTTTTTTTTTTTTTTCTTAAAACATGAACGTCAAACCTTTCAATGCTCTGTCTATCTGGTAAATTAATTTTCACTTCTAATTTTGGTCCATAAACTGACAGAAAAATGCAAAGCAGTTCTGTCAAGAAAAAATGTCTTTATAGTTCATTTTCTTAGTGAAATCAGAAGTATCAGGATTTTCCTAGAATATTCCATCTCATGAGATTCTCCATCCAACCTTGAGTACTTAACAAACTTCGATACTTGTAGTGACTTTTAGGTTACTAAGTTAGGTGGGTTACTTACTAAGTAAGTTTAGGATCTAAACTGAACACTATTACATTAGTAATAAGCACTCTACTTATAGGTTTTATGTCTTCCTGTTAGGCAACTTCTTTTTAGACCTTATCTCCCACCTCCATGATTCCAGAAGTGGTGGGAACCAGCAAGCTATGAGATCAGTAAGTTAACACATGATTAAAATATTTGGGTGTCATAAGAAATGACAGACTTTTACGTCAACAGAAGCTATTACACTGATCTTGTTAATGGTTCTATTTTGTACCAGGTTTTTCTACCTCATGTACCTAATACTACCAAAGTACTTACTTGAGAGCATTTTTGTTACTTTCATAATTATGTCTTATACATGTCACAGACCAACCCTTGAAACAGAAGTAGTAAAATGATTACAAAGGCTTCCTTGCAGGGAGTTTGCAGAATTTCTGATTCCTTTTTTGATACCTACTTAACATTTTCTCTGGTTGTCTATGGTAGTCATTTGTATGCTAGGTTTTTTTAAAAGATCTTTCTCAATTCTGCAATACTTGCTGGAGTCAAGTCAAAAGATAGTGACTTCAGTGGACTTTGGACCAGTGACTCTTTGTCATTAAGAATAGGGAGATAAAAAGTTTGGTTCAAGCTGGATTACCAAAATGCCTTTGAATCCTTAGGATAACGTGCTTTTGTTCTTGAAGCTGTATTTGCGTGTGAGATGTTTATATTTATTAAATATTATTCTATGGATATGAGTGTTCTTTGGTTGGATGCAGTGTTTTAACTTAGATGCACATATGTGCATAGATATGACAAGAAAGGAAAAGACAATGGAATAAATACATTATTTTCCCATAGCTCACTATTCTTACTGTTGTAAGCACAGTAGCACACAAGCCTGATTTTACACACCAGTCTCTGGTGCTCCAGTGGACCTGTAGCATGATTTGAAATGCCAGAAAAAATACTTGCTGTGGAGAACTAGATGATGTGCCTAGTCACCGTGTGAAAAGTGTGTATATTTAGGGGAAGAACTTGGAAGGACTAATTAAATAGGTGGTGATTCTGGGGAATTACCTCCACAGCCTCTCAGTGTTCGGTGGTACATGATCAGAGAATGACAAAACCACAGAATTACAGGACACAAGGTTGGAAAGGAACACACAAGATCCTCTAGTCCAACTCCTCTGCTCGAGCAGGATCAGCAAGAGCAGGTTGCTCAGGACATTACCTAGTTGGATTTTGGTTTTGGATATCTCCAAACATGAAGGAAACCCCACAGTCCCTCTGGGCATCCCCCTCCTGTGCTTCATTTCCATCCCAGTAGAAAAGTTCAGATGGGATGTAATGTGTTTCAATTTGTGTTTATTGCCTCTTGTCTTATCACTGGGCATCACTGAGAACAGTTTGCCTAGCTTGCTTTTACTCCACCCCTCAGGTATTTGATAAGATGCATGTTGATAAGATCTTTTCTTCAGGCTAAGAGGTTTCAGATTTCTCAGCCTCTCCTTGTATATCAGATCCTTCAATCCTTAATCTTTGTGGCCCTTCTCTGGACATGCTTCAGTATGCCTGTATCTTTCCTGCACTGAGGAGCCCAGAACTGTGCACAGTATTCCATGATGTCTAAAGGTTTCTGAAATTTTTAAAGAAAAGACAATAATTGTCCTTGTATTATGGTCTAATTAAATATATATATATTTATTCCATGCATTTTGTGTAGACTGACAAATTGAGATCAATAATTTTTACCACTTTATTTGCTGCTTGATTCCTTTCCTAATTCTTTCCTGTCTCACATTCTTAGTGAGCCAACAGTAACTTCCAATTAGTAACTTCAGTAGTAAGGTGAATAAATCTCCATTTAAAAAGAGTTCAAGGAACCAAAAGGCTTAGTAAGTCCTAACAAGTGTACCTGGAACTGTGCCGGTAAATTTGGTTATCAGGACCACCTGGAAAGAGTCAGACTTTTGTTTTAAAAGACCACAGAAGGGTAGCTGGTTTTTGGGCAGGGAATAGAAGTTTTGGTTGCAGAGGGAGAGTATGGTTAGTGGGACCCTCCTGCAAAGGACAGCGTGTAAGGGAGTGAGCTTTCATGTTCTTACGGAGTGTCAGCAAGTCTGGGAAAAACTCAGGCTGAAGATGAAAAGTCAGATCAGCAGGAGGTTAAATTCCTGTGAGTTAATAGCGTTTTCTTTGTATTCTTAACATTAGAAAAGTGGCAAGTGGTTTCAGGGAGAGGGCCCAGCAGATCATGACAGGTTTTAAGGGAAAATGGAATCTAAAATAGAAAAAAACTTCTATATTTAAAATTAGGGTTCAACAATGTTTACAGTATTTTTATTTTTATTTTTTTTAGCTTTGCTGTGGACAAAATCCTGAATGCTGTTTTTTAAGATAGCATCCACAAACCTTTATGGAAGATTGAATCCTAAGAAAAGACAGTTAATTGAAAAGGTGATAGATCTTTAGACTGGTGTTATCATTGCAGTAGTTATACAATGCCTAGTCATAAGGCAGCATTACATCTGCTGTGTTACATTTCTATAGTTACCTTTTGTTAAACATATTTTACTGCAGTAGCCCATTTTATTGTCTAGAATTCAAGTGAAATGTGAGTTTTGTTTCAGTGAAGGTCTGAGATATGAAGTGAGATGCTATTACATATGTTGTCCCTGAGGAATTAAGCCATCTGCAGATAAACCTCCACCAAGGTGACCTCCCAGTTCTCAGCTGAAGAAAAGCAAAAGATCCTACTTAATGCCATTAACTCACATTCTTCCTTTGTCTTTTCTATAGTGATTATAAATATTATGTAATAAGGATGTATAGTAAGTTCAGTGTGTGAAATATGCCTATGCCACAATGTTTAAAGAGGATTTTGATTGTTGTGATGGTGGCAATTCAAGGGAAATGAGCTCCAATTAGTCAGACAAATAAAACTAAGAAAAATAGTACTTGCTTTAGCACTGTGATAACTCTTAATGAATTCTTCATAATCAAAGAATGCTTGATTACCTGACCCCGTGAACACAGGGTTACACAGTGGTCTCCTACATAACAAGTGTGTAATCAAACATCTGTATGTCATAAATTAAACAGACCTCCAGCTGGTCAGCCATCTACAGAGTTGTTGTTCTCATGGAACTGTGTGCCTGTTCATTGCTTCTCTTAAACTCTAACATTTGTGATGGCTTTTGTATGTCTACCTGTTAGTGTATGCTTTTTTTTTGTTTGTTTGTATACTCTTTTTTTTTTTTTTTTTTGGTGACGATATGCGTTTTCTATCAAGGTATAACTGAAATTTTGAAATGAGGAGAGAGAGGAGGAGGAATTTATGGCCAGATCTTCAGGATGGCTCTTGTGATCCACAGATACTAAATGCAGCTTATGTTTTGTGCAAGTATTACAACTAGATTTACAGACACATTTCTAGTTGGAAAGTTAATGAAATACTGCTGAATATTTGGACCTTGTTACATGACAATTACCTTTGCTACATTTTTATTCCTTGTGTATAAATCTAATTTCTTTGTATACTACCATGTTTCTGACATTGATAGAATATTGTAGGGCATGTTGCAGTATTTTCAGTTCTTGAAAAGATGTGAACAACTATTTTAGATACATGTAGCCTATATCACTGGTGATATAATCAAATTGGGTAGGACCCCCAAATAGCTATGCTCTGGAAGTCCTCAAAATCAATTTGAATGTTCATGAACTGGGAGTTAACACTGAAATTCATTTTACAGTTTGGCTCCGTTCTAGTACATAAAACATCACATCAAGATAGTAACTGCCTGGGATTCGTGTTACCCTTGCTTGTGGGCAATATCCTTTGGAGTCTAAACAGATAGTCTGTGTACCTTTAAAACAGGTTATAAGAAAGATCCTACAGAGAAGCATTAGAGTTACAGGAAACAACTCTGCTTTCTCTAATACTTTCATGGCGGGGTGTGTGCATGTGTGTCTTGTCCTAATTTTCCCATACTTTGGAATTAAGTTCTCCCTAAGTCAGCAGTGTCCCTATATGAGGCAGTTATTCAGAAATTCACACCATGTTAATTATCTTGCCTCTTCCGACAACTCTTCTTTCTGCACCTAGCATGCATATGGATTTTAAGAGTTTTCACTGTTTCAACTCCTACCAATATGATTTTAATATCTACATGCGCTGTTGTAAGCTCTGCAAGCGTAAGTCTTCAGACTTTCTTTTGAATCAACTCTGACTTATTTTTCGGTGCATGCAATGTAAGTTCAGCGCATCTAAGATTTATTCTTAGTCTCAATGGCTTTTGTTAGCTCTCTGCATAAATTTTTCTGCATTTTTATTTTCTGTAATTCCCTTAGGGAAATGTATATGCATTTTACACTCTTTGAGGCTTCTTAATATATCAACACTCTGTGCTGACCTGCATTCTTTATCTTCATTTCTTTGACAGATCTACACTTTACATTTGGGGGCAGGGAGAAATCTGGTTTAGATCGGCTTGCCATTCTGAAATCTCACATCTAGGACACATGGATGTTAATCTAAATTACTTGAAATAAATCTGAGGCTTGTGGATGCTAATGTTATGTTGGCAATATAGACTTTTCAAACTGTCATTGATAAACTAGCAGACAGAAGCTGATAAAGCAGCCTAGCTAATCCAGTAGCAAAGTCGCCAGCTAAGTGAAAACTGACTAGGTGAAAATTTCCAGTCTTGTGTTTCTGAGCCTATGTGGAAGGACCAAGGGCCAAGTCTGTACTGTGTCACTGCTTGTACCATTTCCTTAGTAACTGAATCCCCAAAGGCTCAGCTAGAAATGTGTCATCTGCCCATTTCTCCTCTGTATGCCAAGAACTGGCGAAAACGGTGGTGAAGGCATGAAGGCAGTGAATGCCAACATAGGTCTCCTGCTTTCACCCATTTGGACCACAGCTAAGTGGCCCAAGCTTCTGCTGGCTGGTCTTTTCATCTCATGCGTGTTCAGGAGAATATATGGTAGTGTGCCCTTCTAACGATTGTATATAGAAGAGTTTGGGGAAGAATGCTTTTTCCTTAATGGGTCTTTGTGCACCAATTCTCCTGGCTGAGATTCTGGGACTCCTTTTACTGGAAGCTGACCTTCCTTTTTATAGAAACTTTATAGCATTGTGCCTTCTGTTCTTGAGAACAGGAACTTGATGCTTTTCTTAGGTCAAAATTGTGTTAAATTTTTGCCAGGAGAATTTTAGGTTAGGCTTTTGATTACATAACTGCCTACTGGCAGAAGGCCTAGTATAGCTGTACCTACAGGAGCTGAAAAGAGCTTTGCTGTGATAACTTTTGTTTACTTATGGCACTAGTTAAAACTACTTTGAAGGATCCATTCTTTGCTGGGAGAAAGGGTATCTGCACTTCAGGATCCAAAGCTATACTTGTGGGTATTTTCTGCTGTGAAGCAGAATTCTCTAGTATAGTACCTGGAGTAGAGATGTGCTGCACAAGCAGGTGCATCAAAAGCTGGAATACTTCTGTAAATAGTGTGAATACATCAAAGATTAATTCACTTCAGTAAATCCAGTGACTCAGTGACTGTTTAAAAGCTGTAGACTGAGATAATACACTTCTTAATAGTTCTATTGGTGATACTTAAGCATATATATGTTGATAAGAAACCAAAGGACTTGTAGTCTGTCTCATTCAGGTAAGGAAAACCTGAATTTTACCAATGCTACCATGAACTGTTAGAACTTCTTATATTGTTTTCCATGTTTTGATTAACCTTATGATTTGATTATATATTTTCAAAGTTTGACATTTTTGGAGTTACGTGGAAATTTGAGAACAACCTTAGTAAACTTTCTTCTCTTACAAATGCTGATTGTAAAATATTTGTCTTTTTAAAATGTGTGATTTAGTATTGGGAATCTATGGCTCAGACTGACCCTCTGCCACTTTAATAAAGGCTGTAAAAGGCCTTGGAAGTATGGAAGCAAAGTCATTTATTACAAAAACATTTGGGCCTAGTAAGCTGGGAAGGTCAAGCTGACAAAAATCTTAGACTCAGAAAAGCTGCTACAATGTGAGAAGACATTATCAAGGGGAAAACAAAAATTCAATGAAAATATTCTTGGTAAAAACATAATTTGGTTAGTGAAGAAAACAATGAAAACAATGTAGTTGTCCTGTAATGTTCTTATTTCAGAAAGCTCCCTGTAGAGGGTCTTTTCTATAGAGTAGGGGCTGGAAAGTTGTCGATGTTTCTGAAAGAAAATGCGGAGGAAGGATTCAAGCAAGATGCAAAATGAAGCAAGAGAAACCCATCACTGAACAACTAATAACAGTAGTTAAGCTATTCACTAGCACTGAATACCATATTAAAGACTTTCTTCTAGGCTAAGCATGGCAGAAATTAGAAGCCTGGGATTCCCATCTATAAAATGAGCATTTTGGCTAAAGGGGGAAGAGGGAACTGGGAGGGAGGGGAATCCATGGAGGGTCTAATGGTCAAAAATGATCCTTGTCAGATGGTTCTCAAACATTTCAGTGAGGATCTTGATTCTTCTGATTTTTATATTTTTAATTAAGAATTAATTGTGAAGGAATCAGTGGGATTATACAAATCGATGAGAAAAGGAGCTTCAAATATCATCTTGTATTGTTTAGAGAGATTGCAGGGAGAGCAAGGTTAGATGTTATAAATGGTTACTGAATTTGTTTCCATTGTAAGTGACTGCAATACTGACTAAAGTCAAAATCTTCCTTTTGCATTTCACTCCAAGTTCACCACAAATAGCTTTTCATTCAGTAAAAGAAAGCCACATATTTCCTGGTCTTCACAGGAGTTGAACTCCATTTTATACTTCTGAAGCCATCACCTTTAAGAGTTAAGTTTTCTAAAATATACCACGGATTGTCACTTGACTAAAGTGTGGAGCAGCACAGGAATCCTCTTAAGAAGGATGTACCCTGGACAGGGGAATTGGAGTGCATCATATGACAGCATCAAGTTCAAAATGACACTATACACTGGACTTCCTGTGAGGATGGTCAGACTATTTCTTTTTTTATGATAGAAAATGAGTTGTCAAAAATAGAGTAAGAAACTTCATTCATTGTCAGTAATATTTGTACTTGAAGCCTTCAGTGGAAAACTTTAGCCTTCTATAATAATATAACTGTCAATAGCCTTGCCTTTCACATTTTTTTATTTACTTTTTGTTGGGGTTTTCTTCTTGATTTAAAAACTTTGCCTTTTCACATTTCTAGATAGGCTGTAGGTTAAAAACCTTAGGTCAAATGGCATGGAAAATCACTCCACTCTTGAAGCATACATTGATGCATGAATATATGCTTTCACTAGAAGAATATCATTTCCTTATTATCATGTAAGGAAATAAATTGTGCTCAGGTGCTTAGAGTATATGTTTAGAATTTGAGATCTCAGCAAGTTACCCTGTTAAGAAAATGCACCAGAAAGTCTGGGATAATAACATAAATCAGGAAAATATATGAGAAACTAGGCTGTGCATCTTGGTTATTTAAACACAGAGGCTTGTCCTTGCATTTGCAGTAATGCTAATGATCCAGTCAAATATTTGAGTCAAACACATCAAATCTTGCTGAAACAAACTACGATTTGTGGACTGTACTCTACCTCTGACCTTTCTAGCCTGCTGTGTACTCTTTTATGTGAGCATCTGAACAGCATTTCATTGTTTCAAGCTGTCTTAGAGACAGTGACTTTTCTGCCTAGGAAACATGTTAATGTTCCTATTCAGTTTTATTTTAAAAATCTACGGATTTTATCCCTGTGGATAAGTAGTATCATACACTTTAAATACGAAATACTGTGCTTTTTGCAGGCCTTTACAGTGCTGAAGTTGGATTTTTAAGTATGAGTTTGAACATGTGCTATAAACTTGTAAGTGCAACTGCAGTAACTTATTTAGTTAGCAGTAGTTTTCAGTGCCTTCTGTGACTCATTAACACAATATTTTGCTCCTCCCAAGATCAATGGGAACTGTGCCAAGTAGATAATAAATTTATGCATTTATTCTGCAACATTCAGTTTTGTGATATCCCAGTTCTAGACAAAGTAGAGCTTTTCTATGTGCCAGAAGTCAAGCTTTTCCAAAGCACAGATCATGAAGACCACTGATGTGAACTGGCTCTACCTCAGTCTACAAGGGAAACCAAGTTACACCAATTTAAAGTTATCAGCATATGTTCCCATTTTTTCCTGACAGAGTGTTTAAAGTGAAAATATTCTCTATATTTTAAAATATGGACAGAACTTCCCTTTTTAAAAATAATCTAAGTTTGTGTTGGAAAAGGGGGAAGGAAATGTAAACAAAAGAGAGAAGTATCCCTTAATTTTGAAAAAAGTCAGTGTTATTTTGTAATATTTTAGATTTTACTTTCTTTTCTCTGAGGAAAGCAGTGATCCTCCCTCCAGGGGCTGACAGATGTGGAATTAGATCTGCCAGTATTGCAGGGACAGACACAGTCATTCCATGTTCAAAAGACTGTAATGCACAAGTGTTATGTACCCGAGAGTATCTTTAATTTTGTCATATAATTTTAAGGGCCAGGGGAGGTTCATAATCCTCATTGATCTTTCGTCCTTTTTCTGAGTCAAGCTACAAATTCTTAATACAGACATCAATATAGTTTACTTTTTTCTTGGGGATTGCTGTCCACTGGATAATTAAGTCACATTAACAAGTTGAATGATCTAGACTGTTAGACAAGCATAATTTTTTCATCACCAGCTTCCAAAAAGCCTTTTGAACTAATGACTAATCTTTGAGACAACCTTCCTTCTACCCCATGATACTCACATAATCCCACTTGAAACTCATTTCTGGTCCATTCCCAAAAGTAGCTTAAATTACACTGCCACAGCTGTATTTTTTTTTCTCCTTTCAGAATGTCATGTACCTTGATCTAATACCTTAGCTTCCTTTTTAAAAATCCAGTTCTCCAACAGAGCCCTGTTAAAATGGATTAAGGACGCCTTTATATCTCTAATAACTAATACACTTGCAGCAAAAGCAGTATTTTGGCATATATTACTACAACAATGAAATACATTATCCATGAAAATGTATTACTTATGCTAAATACATGCATTGTTTCTGCCTTTCAATTAACATATTTACATCTCTCTATGCTACCTGTTACAGACACTGTATTTTTAGATTTGTCTTCAATGGAGCAAACATACATACCATAAAAATAACAAGCTGGCATAGAGCAGCATTCTTGCTCTATTTGATGAGAAAATGTAGTCATGAAGACTGTTTTGTATTTAAAACATGATTTCACACATTACTGAAACTTAAAATTTAAGAAAAATGTACTAGTTTGCACTGAATATCAAGAAGTACCCAACTGTGGAGACAGCTTTTTTTATCTAGTAAAAGTTTTAAACATTCCACTTCTCAGATAATAAACCTCATAGTAAGGAAACCCAAAGTATATTTGCTAGAAAATAGGGATTAATTCCTGCTTTGCATTGGGTCATCTTTTCTTCATTTGTAAAGGAATGAAGTTGTATAACAGACAGAACAATAACTGTTCATACCTGGAGCAAAGAGAGATCAGAGCAACTGTGATTTTTTTTTTCACCCCCCCTTCCCAGGGGGTGAATACCATGCTTTAGTATTCATGAATGCATGGAATCTTCTATTTAATTTTATATTTAACAAAGATTTCATAAGAACAGCTTTCTTGTTTCTCATGTATAGGTTCTTCCTCATGATTTTTTGTAGTTTATACAGATTATGTTTGTTTATTGGAATATTTCATTAATCTCCATTCTTCCTGGTGCATGTTTCTATTTCCAACATACAGTATATTTCATCACTTTTCTTCTTCACTCTAATCTGCTTGTCTCAGCTCTCATGCTCTAGGATGTTCTTTTCCCATCGCTTCATTCTAACAGTGCCCATAGCTAGAAGTATTCTTTGACATCTGCTAGACCACAGAACAACAGCTTTAGGCAAGCTGGAACTCCCATTACTTGAGAAATCTATAACAAGACGAAACAAACAGACAACATGTGTATGGAGCAACACTCATATCAATAAGGTCTGGATCTAAGAATTTTGGAAATCCTTTAGAACTGACTTTTTGGTTAATTTTTGAATGACTGACTTATCTACTGGAGTAGGGTTGTAGTAGAGAGGAATATTTAATTCTTCTGTTACATCTGTTTTGTTTTTTCTGGGTATGAAATTAGAAGGTAAGCCTTCTAGGTTTTGCTCAGTACACCTCTGTCCTTAGATGTCACTTATTGTCTGTCTGACAGAAAGGACAGGAATACAAAATGTTTAGCTTACCTGTATTGTACAGGGCATGAAATAAAGAAGCTTACCATGGGACAAAAATTACAACTTAATCCCCAGCCAAGAATCACTTGTTCTGGTATTTATTTAATACATGACTGAGCACTGAGCTTTTTTTGGGTGTTTTTTTCCCCTCTGTTGGTCTAACTGAGATTTGCAAAAATTTGGGTCTGTTCCTGCACCTGTAAATGTTGACAAAAGTTTTGTCACTCTCACTGAAGTGAGTAGATGGCAAGCTAAGGTATACGAGAGAAAAAAAAAAGTGAAATCCTTTATTATATTTGTCTGGAACGCTAGAATATTAGTTTTAACCTTATTCTATGAGTAATGGGAAAAGCATACTTAGAATTTAGGCCTTATTGGGAGACTTCACCTTTGTTTTTGTTTTCATACTGGCCACTTGTTCCTAATAAGGTCTGAATTGGATAGTTAAGTAGTAAATGCCCATGTCAACCTTTGAATTATCCAAACTTAAAGAACCTGGTTTTGATTGTGATGGCTAGAGTGGTATTTTGCCTTCCATCAGAAACTCAAGGCTCTGGTAGTATGCTTCAGATTAATGACACTGTTACTGATGAATCTTTCTAAATTATTTTATTTTTTTAATTAATTGCTTGTTCATTTACTAAAGAAGCTCAACATTTCTAGTATATTAAACTTTTTAAATGTTAATAACACAGGGGATATGTTTTAGAGCTAGGGGAAGCTGAAGGTTACTATTTGCAAGCATGAATTCAAAAAGCAAGTAGCTGGATGGCTCAGTCATGATATTGTACCTCTGGGTTTGGATATTTTCAATTATTCACCTAAAGATGTTTTCTTGCAGCAATGCTTCAAGAATACCTAGCCCTTAGGAATTCCCATATTTGTCTTAAATGCATAAAATTTATGCAGTGATTCAGCATGTCTTCATTCATCAGCATTCAGTACTGGTTATTCATTACTTGCCTGTTTGCAAAGTTGCAGTCATTAAGACATGCAGCTAAGAGCTATGCCATGTGACTGATGAGACCAATTACTTACAGCAAGACTAAATAACAAATAAACAATGAAAACCAATTGAAATATATATAGATAGCCAAGAAACACTTGCAGAAAATAAAATGCATATAGAAAAATACTTTAAATTGGTCAAATAGTTTAACTGGCATTGGGAGTTTGATTATTCTAGAAAACATGTATTGTCTTAGGGAGGGCTTGGAAGTACATATGTAAACATGTATGTAAGGAGGAAAAACTACCAAGTCTCACAAACTTTTATTAATGTCCAATTATGTGGAAACTCAGCTAAGCTATCATTTGATTCTAAACTTATACTTGCATTCAAGGGCTCAAGAAGGGGAAAAAAAGGCATTATGGTAGATTGTACCCACATGCAGCATTTGAGACTGCAACAGAACATTAGAATTCACACAACCTCAAGGTCATTGAAAACTACACTAATTTTCAAATGAATTACAGGGCAGAAGTTTGGTCAATGCATAATGTTCTCTTATCTAGTGAGACCAGAAGTCAAAATGCCTTATGGTAAATAATATATGAATAATCTATCCAACTTTATTAATTAATGGTTTGAAAAGTCCACTTCAATTTGCAGACAATACTAGGCTGGTAGGGGCTGCAGAACACCAGAATTAGAATTTAAAAATTATCCTGGCAAAATTATATAAAATGGTCTGACAAAATAGGGTGCAGTTCACTGGGAATGAGTACAGAGGTCTGTCCTAGGAGCAGTGTGTTGGGAGGGGGAGCATCACTGTAAAACGTGAGATTTGTCTGCTCCGTATAGGACTTTTAGGGTCTCTCTTGCAGTGCTGTGAGTCTGATGTAGGAAGCAGTGTTCAAATTCATATACTTCAAGAAAGATGTGGATCAGCTGAAGGTAGTCTAGGTGAGACAGGTTAAAGATAATTAGTGGTAGAGAAGCATAACTTCTGAAGAAATAGCAAACTGAGTTTGTTAATCTGGAAAACTAACAGGAAACCCAATTATTTACGTATATGAACTATGATGGAACAAAGGAAAGGAATAAACTTGTCCCTATGTCCAAAAATATAAGAATTAATAGATAGAATCTGCAGCTTGGAAGATTTACTTTAGCGGCTTTGGGGAAAGCTTTTAAAGTTGAAGATAAATATATGGGGGAAAGACCAGAAAGAACTCATGAAATCACTAGTTTTCCTCTGAATCACATTCTGTTCTATTTATTCACATTTAAAAGGCAAGTGGAGATACTAATGAAAATAAAACATAAATACAAAAAACTATCGTGTATTTGGAATAAAAATATTGGATTGTTGAAATTATTCCAAGAAAGTTAAATAAATTGATTTGCAGAAAAGTCAGTCAGCCACATACCTTGGAAATGCAGCCTGAAGCCACTTTAAAATGGTGTTTGCAGTTTGCTGTATAACCTCTCAGGACTGGCTATACTCTGTAGATACAGAACTGAATCCTAGAATAAAGACTATTGACTGTAACAAACTGGTAGGGAGATCAGATGGCATCTGCTGTAATTGGTAAGATTTTAACTTGAACTCAGGGTTACCTCTGGGTTGAGAATGAGAAGAAATATAAATCTGTCAGTGACCCAGGAAAGTGATCTTTGAAGGAAATCTTTAGGACACTTTGACTACATATGGGTCCAGATAGAGACAGAATAGCGTTCCCACACATGTTTGAGTGTCAGTATAAAAAGAAGGGTATATTTTCTGAGAGTTATTCTGGTGCTGTTTATCTATATTATAAGAATTTTGGTATTAATCAAATATTCTATGTTTCATTTTCTCCTGTGTACACTAAGAGATTCTGAGTTGGTTAAAGGTCCTGATAGGCAGAGATGCAATACATTCAAGGGTTAAGGTTCCCTGAAGATAGTATTTAAAAAGCTGATATTGTTTTTCAATACAATGGAAAAGAAGATCAGTGTGTAGAAGAAAATATCTGAGATGAAAAAATGTATGGATCATAATGACTCATAATGAGGCAAGCACCTGACATTGCCTTTACTTTGAAGCTTTTCCCAAAGTAATGGCAAATGCAATATAACCTGAGTACTCAGATAATAAACACAAATGAAAGGGAAGGGAAAAATGCATAATAAGAAAAGTGCATTTATCACCCAACTAAACTATTAACAATTTGCTTTCTTCTTTGCTTTTTTAATTGGAGAAAAGAAAACCAAATCACTGCATGTTCTGAATGTTACTCCTGTTACAGTGGATGGACAGATTTAGTAGCGCTCTTCTCTCTAGATTCCAATAATACTGAGGTTGAAGCTTCCTGTCATGGATGCCAACTTGCTGTCATAAATGCTCAAGAGACTAGGTCCTCTTTCTATTCAGATGTCTTAAAAGAAAACAAAAATCCCAGACTGGTGAATCCCACTGAGTTCAAGGAAAAGGGGGGCAAACTTAGAGCACACTTGCAGCAGAACACAGTCTCAGAGAAAAAAGCAAAGTCAGTCTCATTTGTACAATATTGACTGATATGTACTCATTAAATGAATGTAAACATTAAATACAATATTGACTGATACATATAAATATATTTCTGTTAGGGGTAACACAAGACCGCTAAAGAATATTTCAGCTAAGGAGTTGGAGCATTTAGTGCCAGAACAGCTTAGCTGCTACTTCCTCGGTAAAAAGAAGGGTAAGAACATACTGACTTGGACTGAAAACAGCATCTGATATGAAGTATATAGCACATGGTTTCTGTTCACAATGGAGCGTGTGTGGGTGTGTGTGGTGTGAACCCATAATCAACCAAAGCCCCCTTTCTATAGTTAGTATTAAATAAGTTTTTAAGGAACTTTCACTAGCAATCTAGCAAATACCAGAGAAATTAGTGATAATTAAACAGCTGAGCATTTGTTTAATGAAAATGCAACTTATGATAGAACTTACAAAGAAATAAATTGAGGTATTGATAGAGAGTTTTGGGTGAGGGCAAATATGCAAACATACATACCTGTAAGGCTATAATCTAGGCAACATCCACTACCTCAAGCAAAGATGAGCTCATAATACTCTTTATAGTGGTCATTCTATATGTGACTACAGTTTGGCTTTAAGATCTAGATTAGTGTCCTGTAGAGTATGTGTATGCCTTCTCCCTGCTCTTCTGTGCATTTTGTTCCAAGTGTGATATGCCATCATGTCCTTTCAGGAACAAGTCAAGGAATGATGGACAGTTGGCTAAAGTCTATCTTCCTTTTCTACTCCCGTTCAGGCTTGCAGAACTGAAGGGTCATGTGAGAAATGTATATAAATTGCTGAAATTGGAAGGAACAATTTACTTCTCTCTAGTACAGCCAAATATTTTTCCTGTGGAGTAATGGTTCTTCACACTTTTTCTATATATAAACTGTATGTTAAAAGTACTGCCCAGCTTTACATTATGGAATACAGCTCCCTCATCTGTCCAACTCAGTGCATTAAAATATGTCAAAGGCCAAATAAGTTTATGATTAGTGGTATATCTTCTCTTTTTTTCCCCCGAGGTTTTGTCTGCTTGAAGACCTGTTTCTACACTGGTAGAATAATTTCTGTGATGCTCATTGGGTATTCTGAAATTCTCTGCAAGATAGTCGTAATGATGGGGTTGAAGGTGGTGATCACAGAAAAGAAACCAGACTGAAGTAAAAGATCCTTTGATGTGTTTCACAGTTTAGAAAGCCAAGAAACTTGGAAAACATAATGATTTAATGTTTCATATACATCCTTCTGATTGCATCTTTTTTTGTTTTATTTTATTGCTTCTGAATGCTACTAGTTGAACTGGTTAGGCTTGGCAGCCTTGACTCTTGGTAGAGGCGTTCCAATATAAATAGCCGCACTATGGACTTATATGTCAATGTCATATACTTGGTCCTTGTCCCTCAATATTCATCCAAAGTACCCATTTCATTGTTTGGAATATCATTAAAAATGGTCAATGGCCATGCTAAAAGGTGCCCACTGTGATGTCCTGAGGTGTGTTTTGGTGACTTGAATACACACCAAAATTGTCTCACAGGCCACGTAAAGTCATTTTGCTGTCATCTATGTTACTATTCTAATATTTATGGGTTTTTTATTAGAAACCAAAATGACTTTATTATGACCCTTTTATCGGAATATAAGTACTGAAAATGCCTATGTCGAGCCATTAATCTCTCTATTTAGTATGTTGTAAAATATAGTGAATATAATACAGTTCTTTTCTTTCACTGAGATTTTCCTGACTGTCAAATTTAACATTTCAGGTTTTGTCAGTGTCACATACCCTGCTCCCAAACAAATAGTTCCATTTAAAACTTTATCTGTGATACCCAACAAAAGCAAATCATCAGTTAGCATAATGCTAAAGCATACTGATTGCAAACTTAATTTCCTTACTCAGCATCGACATTTAGAAGGGGGAAAACCAAATCTTACGTTGCATGTTGTATCATAACAATACCACAAGTGACTTCCACCCTGAAGAGTCAGTAAGACATTTTGACAGAGGAGTTTAAACTTTCTTAAATAATGAACAGTGTTCCCACAAACTGAACTGTTTGAACTGCTTATGTATTAAAACTATGTATTCTACAGTTGTCTTCATGTCTAGTTGAAGTAGTGCATGAGAGATAATGAGATATATTGATATGCCAAAAAATGTCATTTGCATGACCTAGTCTTCCCAGTGCTGTGATTTTGAGTGCTGGCGGTCACAGCTGTCATTGCTACTGTAAACACTCTTGCAATATAACTGACTTAAATGTTGAGTGTCAGTTTGGCCCTTTGTATCTCACCTGTGGGCAAATCAAAAGCAGACACACCAGGTTTTTTTCTTTGCTTACATTACTAAAGAAATCAAGCATCATCTGCCTACACAGCTAGGGTGTGATAAATGATGACAACAATAAAAACAACCTCCTTTCCCTCTGTCTCACTGATGAAGAAAAGGCCCTTTCTAAAGGTCTGGAATAGGGAAGTTAAGAGCAGGTGCATTTCTGACCTAAATAGGAAGCTACAGAGCTGTACATGGTTTACAATGACAAATATATTATGCTGATTGCTGTTAATGTTTACCAGTTTGCCTCCGCTGGGTAAATATGAAACCCTGAGCTAGTGGTGGCTGTGTGGGCCTTATTGTCTCAGATCTTATAGATTCAGAGAACCCTGTGTTTTATTTTACTTTCCTTTCACTGAAGTGAAAGCTGGGTGGCTGCAGCTCTGCAAAATCTTGCTGATGACATGGGGTCAATTTTATGGCAAATACTTCTTTTCACCTTGTTTTTGTCTTCAGTCTTGCCCCCACCCTAAAATAGTCTCAACAAGATAACAGATCTCAGAACTTGAGTCTAAAAATACTATGACAGGCTATTTGGATGCTACAGACCCCAAATATAGGAAAGCTGTTTGTTTCATAGCCATTGCAAATAGGTGTCCAGCATATCTGGAAAATGATAGATGAAATTCAGAGTTAACTTGGGTGTCCTGTTATGTTAAACTACAAGGAAATACACATATATAGCAATTAAATTTCTTTTCCAGGGCTTTGGAATTTAATGGGTCATCACTATTTCCAAGAGTGAATGATCCAGAAGTCTTTCACACAACATGGGATATTAACGTTAGGTTATCTGGAGAACACATTAGTGACATGCTAGAATTTTGCTTTTTATCCATCTGTACATTAAGTTCCAACAGCAGTCACCATTGTCCTGCAGGCCATGCTAGCTGAATGAATGTGATTGATTAGTTATATTGGACAAAGTACAATTTCATGACATTTAATGTAGGTGAAATGTTGATGTGTGCCATTAAATAATAAGTTTAAATATAGTTTACTGAACCAGCTTTGGAGAAGGTTTTAAAAGCTATCATTGACCAGCAAGAATAAAATATATTAGGAAATAGTCAATTGAAACATTCTCCATGCTTTCATAATGTAGTACTGGGGCATAAAGAGGTGTTCAAATTTTATCCTTTTATTCTTTCATTCTGCTCCTTTAAATCCCAGTTACATGATAAATGTTCACGCTCTAGTTTGCATAAAACAAAGCTCAGTTTCAATCTTTTAGCTAATTGCAACATCTGCCCTACAAGGTTTTTCCCTTTTATATACAGGCTTCCCTGAAGATATAAATATGGTATTCCTACTAAACACATTTAAAATGTCTCCAGAGAGAGAAGCTTCCATAGCATGTGGCATTATAAGACTCACTAAAAATGTTTGATTTACCTTACCAAGGGAAATGGTGCTCACCGTGACTTTGATATGAACCCAGCACCAAAAGAAGTTGCAGAGTGTAAATAAGAGCAGAATGTGGCTCCTGATCTCTTTATATCAATGTGCTTTAAAACTAGAAATGCATGAGATTCTCCCTACTTTGATAGAGAGGCATACTTGTGAGCAATGTTCCCATGAGCTCATAGGAGTGAGTGCAAATTCAAGCTGTTCTGTCTGACTATCAGTATATCAAGGGGACATCCTGTCTTTTCAGCTGAGGGGATCCTTCATGATGCTTACCATGGAAGTAAAATATGTGAAAGTAAACTGTAAAAAGTACTAGATCTTTTGATTTTTAAAAATAAGTGTTTCTTTGGTACTGTAGTCAGCTATAGTATGACAGGAGAAATCTTAGGAAGATCTTCTGAACCTTGGTGAATCAGTTTGATTATGAGGCTCTATATGACTTTCCGGTTTGGAATAATATTAATCTCTTACTGGTATGGGTGAGTACACATGATAGTTTTATACTTTAAGTGAATCCTTGGTCACAGTCAAAAATTCTGGTCCAGCTAAAGTGCTATCAAAGCATCTGTGACCTGTTTGGTTGGCCAGTAACAGAGCGTGAGTGGGAGACTGTCACCTATTCACTGTAAGCTTCACTGTAGGAAGCTGATGTGTATTTTGTAAATCTGAACAGGAAGGTATTAGAATAATGAATAAGAATAAATAACATAATGGGCTACCTTAGGTGAAATGTTGTTTAGTGGCCATAATCCCCCTAAATTGGGTACAATTTCCAGCACCAAAAGTAGTGATGCAGTGTTTAAGGTTTTTCCTTTATGCTTATGCTATTTCTGCATATGCACTCTATATTTCTGTATTCATTCTGCGTATGTTTGAAATATGTCATATTTTTAGAGAACTTGCTGATAAAGTCTAAAGTTAGAAATGCATCTCACTGAAAAGCAAGCTTTGATATCTAGCTAGAGATGCCACCACTGATGGCATGCTCAGAAGGGATGACTGGTGACTGTGTATTCACAGATTGCAAAGCTGAAGCTGCACATATGAATCTCGTAACTATTTTTGAGGTGTGCGACTCAGGAGGCTCCATAACCTTAGTGCTCTCCATAACCTTAGAGCTCTCTAAAATTACATTTCTATGACCCAGATCTGTTCTAAATTCAAGATGGTAATAGAGAAAATAATACTGGCTAATTAATAGGGTTACTAAAATCATGCTCTCTGTTTTTTCTATATAGGTATATAAGTTATTTAAATGAGGTATACCTCAGTACAAAGTCAATTTTAATCACTTTATTTCTAGGTAAAGCTACTCTATGGTAGTATTTAGCTGTATCACAGTAAAACTATCTAAGAAAATGTTAGGAATGGCAGCTGAAAGCTGAATGCAAACGTTAGCTCTGATTCCACTTTGTCATTGAATCCTACTGAGTGAACTTTTGGAAGTTTTTCAGCCTACAAAGATTTCTCACAAAAGGCACTATTGGAATGCATGAGAATGAAATTAATTTCATTAGATCCCTAACAGTCTTATATACTAACAGGGTGGTCATGTAGCTCAGGAGAATAGTAGTGGAAAATTGGAGTGTTCACTTCTAGTTCATTGGTTTACATCTGGGTGGGATGGGAGTAACACATTTTTCTTACAATTGTGCTCATAGACTTGATGGTCTATGTGAAGTAAGTTGAAGATTTCTCTGTTCCTGCAGATCCATTTCACTCAGGTCTTCAAATGCACTAAAAGGATTTGAACTCTGTGTCATTTTCCTTAAGCACTGTAATTTCTTTTTAAAGGTCAACGATCCCTTAGATCAAACATACTGATGCATAATAAAGTGAAGCTTTTATGGTGCCTCATATTGTATTTCAGTGGGCAGGCTGTGTGTTAGATATCTTGATTTTAAGAACAAACTCTTCTTCTCCTCAACATAAGGCATTAGCAGAGCTGAGTGTTTTCTAGTGGTGTAAGGAGCCAGGCTACGATGTTGTTTGTTGCACAGTCAAGAACATTTTGGTTATAGCAGCTCCAATTGCTGAAACTGATCCTGATGGTAAGGATATACTTGATTATCTAAATTTTATCTTACTGTGTGTTGAGAACAAATGCCAAAGGGTTGAAGGAAATTTGGATGGGTAAGCCATGTTAAAAAAAGTCTAACTGTGGAAACACTGTTGAACTTAATGCTGTGTAATCAAACTGGAGCTAACTACATTTGAGGATGTCTTTTATAAGTACCAGCTTTTGCTGGTACTTAAGAAGTAAGGGATCCATGTATTATTGCCTTCATTAGAGGCTAAGCATCTAATTTCTAGCTCAGGATATCAGACACATTGAATGTCTAAAAAAATATCATGACTGAGTACATGAGAACTTGTAGAACAACACTGGTACAGAGAACTCACTTATACTCAATTGATAATATACATGTTTGTTTCGGTGCTTCCTGATATAAACAGAGACGGCCATCAGACATCAGTCCAAAGAAATATAAAGAAAAATATGTACGCTGCTCAGAGTATCAGTTTTCCTAGATGCCAAGTTTTGACATGGTATTAGCACTCTTCCTATCAATAGGTCTCTCATGATGGGCTGGACAAACTTTTAAATATCAGTGGAAATGTTACCACTCTTTTCTTCTTTTTTTTTTCCAGTGCAATGTTCATGTCTTGTTACACTGCAAAAACATGGTTCAGTAAAAGTTATGATTCCTCCCATGTGCTAACACTAGTATAGTGAAGTAACTTGTGGTGAACTCATGTTCTGAATATTTTTACATGAGTTTGTCACTGACAGGAACTATCAATTGAAAGGGGACAATGAATTAAAAAAGTCCTTGCCAGTGATATGATATGATTATCTGTTCACAATGAATTGAGTATAATGTGGGGTTTCCACTTAGCTGTGAGAATCCAATTGAGCACGTGAGATCTGTCTTCTTCATCTTGCAGAAAGCATTACCTCCCGAGCTAATCACAATGAAGCACATTGTTCTGGTTTTTTTTTTAATATGATTCATGGAAACATATCTTTTATATATGAAACACCTAATGCTAATTATAATAATCTGTATAATGTGATTATAATTGTAATAAAAAACCTCCACATTTCGGAAATTAAGTCCGAGAGGATCTTTTTAATGGGTCCTATGTATTTGTCAATGATAATGTGACATTCATCTCTTTTTGGCTTCTTACCAGTAAAAGCTGACACCAATATTAGCTATTGTGGGTCCAGGGATGCTGTACTGATATTGCATCTCCCCACAGTGAGCAAAGGAATAAGGTTGGGGACAAAATCTAATTTGCAGGCACTGGATTAAGACCAAAAAAAAAAAAAAAAAAAGATTTAAATTTGCAGCATGCTGTTATCTACAGTCCATCTCTGTTTTCAAAGGGTATTTAGTTTTCTGTAATTTTTTTTATTATTCTGTATCACCACGTAAATTACTGTTTACCCTACTAATGTACATGTGAAATGTATACGTTTAAGGACGTTCCACCGCTAGGACAGTATTTTATGATGGCTTCCGCGGCAAGCGGCGCCGCTGGCACCTCTGCGGGGCCCTGCGCCTGCGGCACCGGGCGGGACCGCCGGGTGGGCAGCACCGACGTGGCGGCCCCAGGGGGTGCCGGGGCGGGGGACCGGGGGCCGTGCCGGACAGCTCTCGCCGGGCTGCCGGGTTGCTACGGGAACCGGGGCCTTTGTTTGTACATACTGAGCGCAGCTGCCGCCCCTGCGGGCCCTGCGCGGCTGCGGCTGCGGGAGGGCAGCACTGGCCTCACCCGACGCCGCTGCGCTCGGCGCGGGCCTGCCGCTTGCGTGCGCTTCGCCTCCTTCTCCCTGGGGGTTTCGCCCTTGGGCGTGTGATTTCTGGAGCGGGAGGTCGGTTCGGAAGGATGCGGCTGATCCCTGGGGGTACCGAGTCCTGCTGAAGGAAACCGCAGGCCGTGGGGACAGCGGCGGTGTCCCAGCAGTGGGGGCTAGCCGCTCACCTGGCTGCCCGGCCGAGGGAGCGCTGTCACCAGCCTGACGCCCGAGAGCGCCCGCTCGCCCCTCGGGCATCCCTGCGGGCACAGCTCACCCCTTGGGCTTAGCAGAACCTAATGTCCAGTTTCCTCAACCTGGAAATAGCTCTGAAGACGCTGTGTCTTTAATTCGGCCCTTTTCCCTGTACCTTCACATAATTTAAGAACAGCTGACTAATAAGTAAAAAACCCAGTAATATTTGTTCATAAAAGATGAACTTTCAGCTAATTTTCATTCACAGAGCCCTCACAGAGCTGTTCTTGAAGGCAGACTTCAGGGTAGCAGAGCTGAGTGCCCTGGCATAACGTGGGTATCTGTATCCGTTGACAGAATGCTCTTGTTAAGAGTCTGTTAAAAAAAAATGAATACATAAAAACATGCGTATTTTTACATATTTCCATTTACAAATGCATAGCACATTAGTTCCTGGTTGGGACTGCCTTTTTCATGGCACGATCTTAGTAAATGACTCAAAGCATTAGGGTTAGTTCAGCAGTCCTTAGAGGGCTGACAATGATACCCACTTCGCTGAAAATTTACGGAATACTTGCATGTACAGTATTTGGACAACTTTATCCTGGGTTTCCCTAGAGACATAATACCCATGAAACCTTCACATATTTTCACCTTTCTTCACTGTATGATGCACCAGAAAAAAAGAATGATTGTTGATTTTCCTCAGTTTTAAAAGCTGGAGACAGCAGTGGGAAAGTCTGAGGACTTGACACCAAAAGACATACAGATTATGAATGTTTCTTTAAATAAAAGCCTTTCAAAGCCATGGTATCTTAACAGTAAATGGAAAGCCCAACTAATAACTTCTAAGACTCTTCTCATTTTCAAAAACAGAGCTACTTAGCCAAGTTAAAATTACATTAAATGTTTCCTACTATGATTTCATTACAACCACTTACGGTAGAGGATAGTGTACCACTTTACTGAAGTGACACTGTTTCAGCTATAAAAATGTTTGAGATCTCACAAATGTGAATGTAACAGCACAGGGAAAGATGGTAATTTAGCCTAGGTTTCACTGCAAATCCTAACTTTTGTGAGTAACACATTGACTCAGATAGCCTACTCAGAACTGAAATCATTTGAGCCTTAAATTCTAGCCAGCTGAGGCTGGCTCAGGCAGATGCTTAAAATGTATTGAGGATCTCACAGTGAACTCTGTCTCAAGTGGAGGAACTGAAACTGTGAAAATCAAAATTAGTAAACTGCCGGAGGAAGTTAGCACTCAGATGTACCTGGCTTCTGCCTTGCTCCCAGTTCTTTGATGGTGCTTGCTGTCACTTTGAGATTACTGGTTTCTCTGAACCTGGTTGAGTTACAAATCTTTTTTTTGCACAGAGGATCCTAGGTTTCAATAGCGCAAGATTCCTATCTATTTACCTTCACAAAATGAAATATATTTTTAAAATGAGACTGTTCAAAATAGTCTGATCACACTCGCTCTACTTGTTTTATCAATCTGCTCTTTACTGTATTTGTGATACACCTCCTACAGTGCCTTTCTAAAGATATAAGATGAATGAGTAGCTGATGTCAACATATCTGAAGACAACATTGTCACAATTTATTTTTTTTTTCTTTCTGATAGAAGTCTTTAAAGTAAGAGGACTATGGAGCAGGGGTTTTGTGACACTAATGGTGATTACTCTCCAAGACTGGAAACCCTAACTAACTAATCCAGGCAGAAAGTGGATGGAATCAACAGGCTTGTAATTTCATTTAAACAAGGTTTTTCTCCTATTAAACCATCTTTTCTTGTAAACATTTAAAGTGAAATATTAGTGATATTTTTAGTAATATCACAGTCTTTTCCATGGCTACAGAAAGAAACAGTGAACAGTCAATCAGGAGAAAAAAACTTTGAGGAGAAAAGGCTGTCTTAGTACTGATATTCTATGGGTTTTAAATTATTTCCCTTATTTATTTTACTTTTAATTATTACTACACTTTTCTTTGGTTTTTAGAAATTTCCTTTTAAAAGTTCTTGACTGTGCCCTTGATATGGAAAACCAGTCAGGGAAAAAAAGAAGTGTTTCATTTAAAACCAGAGAAAATGCATTCTATGTTACAAGCTCAGCAATTCTTTGGCAGCTCACTTCATTTTTTGGCAAGGAGAATAGTGAATTGTCAGGGAGATTATACTGGCCACATCCTAACAGAGATTAGCCCAGGACATACATGACAATAAGGTTTCACATTAATAATACCTCATTATTTTTTACCAAAGGTAACACAGAACAGTTACCTTTATGATCTGTAATACTCTAAATTATTAAAACTGAACAACAAGTACTACAGTAAATGAACTAGAGTTCATGTCATCATCCATTATTCTTTGGTTTTAATCACACAGGTGAAACTCATTACCCTGTGAAGGGAAACAAAAAGCTTGCTTCAGTGGCATACAACTGAAATGGAATTTAATCTGTACATTAGTGGTGGTTTCTTTGGGCCATCAAACTCCATCAAAGCAAACTTGAAATAATTTGCTAATTCACAGTATTCAGTAATTCCTGGGGGGCACATTATCCCAGTCAGTTCTAGCAAAAAGCTAAATTCTTGCCCTAAATGCTGTAGAGGGTGTGCTTTGGATTGAAGAGAAAACTCTTTAATGAAATACAGGTTCTGGTTTTCTGCTTTGTTTTAAAACTCCATTCCCTGTATTAATTATTAATTAGCACTTAAAAGTAGAGAGACCAGTACTAAGTGGATACAGTTATATTTAGATCACAGCTGCCAGTAACCAAATTTGAAGTGGGTGTCTGGTTTCATATATTTGTAGGATAAAATGCTGCACTCAGAGAGGTGAAAAAAAGACAGTTAAAAAAAAAATAAATAGTTCTCATACTGAAATATTAAAGCACAAAACTGGTACAGTGAGTGTCCACAGAAAATAGCAGGCGAAAGAATGTCTCTTCACCTCTGGGAGAAAGATGATGGGAAGAAAGGGGAGTCCTCAACTCAACCCATAAGGGGAAAAGGGGAAACAAGGGAAAAAAAGAAGTTGCCATTGTTTTTGGGGAGGGAAAAGAAGTTTCATCATGAGTAATAATAGCAAAGGGATTCCCTCCCTGCGCAGAGAGGAGACAGAAGGGGGAGGGAATTCCCTCTCTCCATTGGGAAAGAACAGAAGGGAAGGGAATTCCCTTTGTTGCATTTATACTTCGAGCTCTAATTAATCTTGAAGGTTTTACACTTCTGTTAACATCAAAGCAATTCTGTACATCAGGCAAAACCTGCTTTCCTTGAGCTGCAGTCAGTCTTGAAATTCTGATGGAATTTTGGGATTTATGTCATTATTGTCAGATGGCCAGATGCAGTCTATAACTTTTAAATACAATCTACAAGGGGTCTCGGTTGCTTTAGCCTCAGGCTTGGAGAGATTCCTATTACAGCTTAAGATTTGTTTTTCTATGATTTAATTGCCACTTGAGTTAAAGGGCAAGCAGCAGAGGTGCCAGTAGAGCAGCAAAAAGCGCCAGGAGCAACATATGGGACTGAAATTCCTTATAAAGTAAGGATCACATGAACCCAGTTGCCTGCAGGGGGAAGGTTGCATAAACAAATATTTAAAAAGGAAAAACTGTGAGGTCTTTGCAGTAATCATACAGGGATCCAAAAATAGATAATGAAGACACATAAAGCATACAATTCCCCTGGCGTGCTGCAGCCCATGCGCATATGCTTGAAACAGCGTGTTAGGCTATGCCTCTTGTGAAGATGTTTTGAGTTTTGCAGTTCTAGTGTAGGATGAAGAGAGGGCAGTGCTGGGTACTGTGACCTTCTAGGAATCCACGTGGCTTCTCCACTGCTAAACAGGGTTAGTTCTAACTAATTTTCTGAATGGTTCGATGGCTGGAAAAAGTGGCAACAGATCAGATGCAGTTGTGATCATGTCGCGAGGGGAAGGTTACAATGTTCAAAGAGCGTTTTATACATATTTCATTGGTTAAAAGGTTGAATTTCTTATCCTGAAGGAACATCAGGACTCTGTCATTTCTCTCACCTTTATCTCCTTACTTTATGTGCTAAGGTAATGCTAATTAATGCTTGGATGGAAAAATCAGCTAGTGTATCACAATAGATAGCAAGGAAAACTTGTATTGGCAAAAAAAAATAAAAAAAAAATGCGTGAATGCCACAATCACTAATTGATTTGGGACTTGATACAGTTAGTTGGGGACCCAACCAATTTCATGTGTACATAATTTGCTGTGCAATTCCCAGAAGATACAGTTGTTATTTCCACCTGCAGTGAACGGTCTCTTAAATAACACTTAACATAGGCAGAGGACTGTTTTACTCAGCGGGTTGTAACTGGTCGTAGCAATCCTTAAAAAAGGATGGTGGGGGATAAAGACTAGATGTTTGAGTGAAAAACTTCTAGTGTATATAGATGTGAGTAGTGTATGTATTTTGACCTATTTTAATTTGTTTTGCTTGTGTTTGAAGCAGTGAGGGGAAATCACCTGATCCTGCTGCCTTTCTTCAAAGTGAAGACTTCAGATAAGAATGCCAAATATACCGCCCTTTGATAATCTGTCAAAACAATTTTTTTTTCTTCTTTTTTCTTATTCTGCCTGCAGAACAACCACTGTCTGAAAAGCTGTTCTTAGGGTAAATAAGGAAATGTATGAAAAAAAATCTGGGGGAGGTACCAAGATTGATCTTATCTTTGTGTCACTCTGTTTTAAGGCACTGAAGTTGTAGGGGAGAGAATACTTCAAAACAAAATTGTAACATTTTTTTTCTCCCTCTGACATATCCCAGAAACAGATGTGTGTTTTAACTTGAAAATTTGCTCTGTTTTTATATCTGATCCTAGTTTCAGAGTGTGACAACATCACTAAAAGAACTCTGGTTTTTACTTCATCAAACTCAAATACATAAAAGAGGAAAGAGCTTTCTAGAGTTTCATTAAACATTTATAATTGCTGCAGTAATTCTCTGAATTAAATTTATTTTTATGCATGGAAATATACTTCACTGCAGTAGTTGTAAAAGAAACTAGTGGCTCATTGAAAAGATCACATCTTACGTATTTTAAATAAAACTCCTTCTCTCCTATTTCCCACTTGGATCAACAATCAAATGTACTGAAAATTGAGGTGAAACGGGGAAACTGCTGACACTATGACTGCAGGTTCAGGGAAGAATAGGTGGGAGAGGGAAAGAGAAAACAGCCTTAGTGACCAAAAATAACATCCACTAATGCTGAACTCGGGGATAAGTATTCAAAACATTTCTAATGTCTCCCAAATGACCCTTGGTAGGTAGTTTAACCATAAATATGATGGGTCAAGAATATAATTTTTGCAATTTATGGAAGATAATATTGAGACCATGGGAGGAATACCTATGATCCTGCTAAGGGAAAATGGGAAAATACTGTTCCATACAAAATGGAACAGTAATGTGGGAGCAGCAAACACATTGCAGAAGTTGTAGGAAGAGCAGCACACTTTCAAAGTGCAATGTATGCATCATTGACAGGAGAGCAATGACAACCAGTGAACCATAGGAATAGCTCTTCTACCACTTTGTTTATGAAAAGTCACTTGCTATGAAGCCGTTGGGATCTGAAAGGTGAAGTTTGCTACACATAGATACTGAAAAGCTGTTTGCAAGGAAACAGTATGGCACGACAGCCTGGAACCAATCTTCTCACACCCACCCTCAAGTGCTATTTACAAGCAATTCACCCACTGCAATATGGTTATCTGAATATAACAGAGGACATGGGAAATGTGTATTTTGCTAGAGACAAGTGGCATTGCCAGGTTGCATTAAAAATCTGTTAATAGTATATCCAAATAGAAATAAAAGGTCAGCTGCTCAGCTCAGAATGGCCTCCTGAATTGAATGAAAATAATCTAGTTAAAATCTGTGAAGAATCCAGTGGGTGGCCCTACATTGTTCTGATAAGTCAGTAGTAACCATGAGTGCTGGCAGAGCTCAAAGCTTTCATTAACACTGTGGTATCTCAGTTTACTATATCATATGCCAAGTTTTTGGGAAGGTGGACAATGATGCAGGAGGGCTGTTACTCAGGATGAAGAAGGTACACGGGCTGAGTTCACCAGTGTTAAGCTATATATTATGGCAAACTATTGCATGTGAAAATACACAGATGAGAAGGAAAGCAGCAGACAGAGTATGTGATTATTAAAATTAATCAGCTGTTATTGAGAAAACACATTTGGTTATCTTACTGTCCACTAAGTAAAAGCTTTTGGAAGTAAAGTTAGGTTTTGCATTTCTGAGTTTCATTGTGCTTAGATTGCCACAAATTTGTGGCTTACTTTCCAAGATCCCTGTCTTGGGCTAATTATCATTGACACTGATACTGAAAGAGAAAATTATGAGCTAGCCTCTCAAAATATCAGAAAAAAACAGATGTGCTTTATTTCTAATTTCTTCTCAACTGATCCGCAAGCCTGGCTATGCCCAACCACACACTGAAAGAAAGGTTTTTCTAAGCTTTCCTGTAGTAGGGATGTGTTCCTTGACATAAACATAGAGATAGCTTGTAAAAATCATTCAGATGCCTCTTAAATACCCAGGCACAAGAATACTGGCAACATTGCTATGTTATGAAACTTACAGTTAGGTAGTAATCTGCTTGCTTTTTATATAATTTTTTATGTGACATGGAAACAGTAATCCTCTGGCTGTCATAGAATATTTGGTGTATGTTTTGCTTGATGTTGCATAATGTGAATGGGAAAATATAAAAGATCAGAGATATGGCCAAGGTTAAGGTATGAGAGAATAATGTTTCAGTGTCTAAACCTCAAAAAGGATGAAAATGAGCTGGTGTATCGAGGTGGCAAGTGAAGAAAACAAAGGTAAAGCAAGGTCTCACAGAAGCTGGCTAAATAAATACATTTTCTGGTTTAACTCAGGAAATACTGCTTGAGAGTCAGAGGAATAAAATTTTTCTTTTTTTAAATTCTTATTTAAAGAAAGTTCTTACTCCACAACTCAAATATTTTCAGTCCTTTCCACATGGATTAGACTGCGAGGGAGAAACAGAAGTTGCCAGTAAAATCTAACAGAAAATTTTACCTCCTTTATTTAAGCCAGTTTGAGTGGGTTCACGGTAAATAATGAACAATAATATTAATAATAAAAATCCTAGAGAGACAGGTTTTGGTAGAAAATTTAATACCACAGAGCATGGCAAATTTTTAGCTAGTGGTGCATTTCATAGTTACAGAAATGTCTTTCAAAGGTACCTGGGAATGCTTTTAAAAAATTAGGAGCAGTGAATATAAATAAAAATTTATCCAACAACAAATTACAGTTTAAGAAGCATAAATGCCCTGAATCATTAATCTGTTGACGCCAAGAGGAAAAATCCATAGATTTCAACAGGTTTTAGGCAAAGACTTAAGAAAAATGGTCATTATATTCCCTTCTTATTAATGCTGTTGCTAATGATGGTGACACAGATGAGAAGTTATGCAGCAATATCTTTACTGCACAAGAGCAAAGATATTACAGGGAATCCTCCAAACACAACTGTCACGATAAATCACTAATTTGGTAACATCAAATTTCTAACTTGCCAGTTTTCCCAGACTTGAAGTTTTATTTCAAATTAGCCTGCTTACTTATTTGGGGTTTTTTGGTTGTTCTTTTTTTTTTTTTTTTTCTTTCTTTCTTTCTTTTCCAGATATATGAAATTTTGACTAAGATATAGAAAAAACCCTGAATGTCATAAATAACATCTGGATGGGATGATCTAGCACTCCAATCAGTAATGGGAAGCAGAAAATGACTAAGCAAAATAACTGCCCTTTTTATCTTGTTTTCACCCTGCTGTTCATGGATGAGTGCCTCTACTCCATTCCACCATGTCATTACAATTCAGTATCAGCTGTCTTTAACTTATCCCATCCCACGCGTCAATAACAGAAACTGATAGAAGGTCTATCTGGGACTTCAGTTGTATTCAGTTGCTTTGCTATATTTTGTTTCACTAATGGATTTCTTTCCTGCTGAATTTGTCAGTGGCTCGAAATGGGAATGATCCACAGATATCGTGTATCCAGACGGCTTTTATTGTGAGTCGTGCTTGCTAGCCAGTAATCCATGCATTCCTTGTAACAGACCCTCACTACTGCCTTCCTAACTGGGGCTTTTCTTGAGATAGACTCTTTCATAGCTGATCTTCCTCATGGTACTGAAAGTGATGTACAGTTGAACAAAGCACAAATTCAGAAAAAAAAATCAAATCTCAAGTCAAAACATAGTAGAAAAGTGCTCTGTTCTGCATGCACCTTCCTGTTAAAGTCAAGGAGACTGCACAAGCAGAAGACAGTTCAGAACAGGCTTTGACCCGTAACTACTGCTGTTGTGCAAGGGGATTTACAGCTCTTTTAGCTGCTTGGTGTAAGGGCACATGACACTTGCTTCAGTGGGAGCTATCTGCTTCATTAAACTGAACAATTAGCCTCCAGAAAATCTATACATTGGATTAGTTAAATCATCTTTTGTAGATACAGAAGTGCTCATTAATTAGTAGCAGGAATAATTTGTGCTTTACTGCAATATCAATCAGGATTAAATGTGTTATATAATTTATTCATTAGGCAATACAATTATGCTGCAGTTTAAAAAAAAAAAAGTATTTTTTCTGTAACCGAGCAACATAAATAAAGGAAAACATACAGCTATGCTTATTATAACAGCACAAGAATCTATTACAGATGATACAGCTAGGAACCTATACCATTAAAAGAGAAGGTGGTATATGACTTGCCACAGTTTCCTTGAATTGAAGCTGTCTTGAATACTTGAATAGCTTCATCAACATGTTTCTTTTCTTTCTTATTTTTAGATGCATAAAGATTACTATAGCAATTCCTTTTCATTGCCTCCCAAATCTTTCACTGCAAAGTACAACAGAATTCTTTTAAAAATCAGAATACAGGGCAAAAGTATTTCAGTAGTGCACTGTACCACAAACGAAGATACAAGTAATAACTAACCTAGTTTAAAATTAACTGGCAACATCAGGAAAGGATAGCACCTTAGATATTGTAAGAGTTCAGTTACATTTTGATCAGTGACTCTTCACCACACTAAGCAAAACCAAATATGGGAATTCCAAACCAAAGCATCTCCTTTATTCTTCTAATCCCAAAGTTAAAACAAAGGAAGAGATGTGTCAGTCTCAGTTGTGGCAAGCCCTCTCCTGACCTCTCTTTCCAACTTTTAAATACCAAGCTAGGTTAACTTAAAATGCACTTGTATGCAGGTTTTAGCCCAAGTTCTAATTCCATTTAAACTGATGCACACATCTGAAACAATTTTAGTGAAGTGGAGTTATTGCAAAGTACATTCAAATCAGAGAAATGCTGACTGAAATAGGCCTATAACTGGATAACTTTAGTTTGGGGGTTAGATCGCAGAAGACTATTTTAAAATATACTCTATCATTTGCAATAAAATAATCAGAACTTTTCAGGCTTTGATTGTAACTGATAGAAAATGATTTTTAGCTCTTGCTTAAAAGCTTGAAAGGTGTTAAAAGTTTTATTCTGGGTTTATCCTGTCGTGGTGAAAGGCCACTCGCCTGAATGACTTGAATCTGTGTTGGACGAGACAAATCCTTTCATCAGCCTAGCAGTTAGACTCTAGTTGTGTGTGTTTCTTCATGCTAACAAAGTCTGTCATGAAACAAGTTTTCCAGGAAATTTGAAAGAAGAAATGTGAAGAGATTTGTTCAAGACAAGTTATTTTCATCACAGTTGTAGTTAATGAGTAAGGAACCAGACTCCTACATGGAAGTACTTTTGCTGTTATTCCTCTGATCTTCCTGACTCCCTGCTGGCATAACATCCCTAACACTTCGCATTTTAAATCCTTGTATCTAAAGACCTAGTTAACAAGTATTGGTCAGGATTAGCAAGAAAACAAAGACAGTTAATTCAGGAGTTTAACTACATGAATTCATGCATGCGTACAAAAATGTTATCATCCCTACAGATTTCTCCAGCACTGCTTTTATATTGGGTTATATCAGGGACTGCTCTGACTCTCAGAGCTGCCAGAAACCTGGTATCCAGCTGTATAAGCTCTATCCACCTCCCCTTTTTGGCTGGCACTTTCTACATGCATAATGCAAGGTGCTTCTACAGAATCTGGCCAACTGTTTTGTCCTAAGAATTCCTGTCAATTATAGCAGCATTACAAATAGCTTTGTAATTTTAATTTTTGCCAAATACATTGTAGGAAAGGGCTTCTTCATTCATTTTTGTTGCAGCTAGACTTTCAAAAGCAGAAAGACTATCGGGCTGTCTGTTTTGGTATTATAAAATAGACATATATAATAACAAGCAGTGATTATATATATTGCTTAAGCCAACAGTATTTCTAAGGATCAATGTAAGAAGCTTTTAAATTAAATTTGAGAAATCTATTATTTAAAAAAAAAAAAAAGTAAATTTGCAGTAAAAGCAAAAGCAAACCAGAAACTATGACTTTGGATTGATGTGGGGAAATTTTCTGTCAAAGAGAATAGATGTAAATTTTAAAAGGTTAGTACATTTTCTTTAGACAGCTTCATGGTGTGCAATTGTGAATTGCACCACTGATGAGGTATTTTGTGGCTGAAAAGATTTCTTTTGACAGTTTCGAAGAAGAAAGAAGTTTTCAACTTTCCCATCTTGGAGCAGTAGTTTTGGATTTTTTTGTCTCATTCACTCTATTGAATCTTTACCCTCCAGCCCAACAGTCCTGTTTTGGTTTGACCCAGAGCAGCTTTTTTTTCTGTCCAGTTTTCAGTTCACCAAATAGAAAAAACCACCAAATTCTGGTTTACACAATTCTTCACACTCTTTCATAATGAAAGCCAAAAGCAAAACAAGTGGTTCACTCCCTGAGCGCAAACCAAATGCTTCCCATTCTTGTATGCATGAGCCTGAAAAGCAGGTAGGAATGCAAATGAAAGCAAGCTACACCATCCTCTTCTACCTGAGAAAGCTTAGGAAGAGCAGAAAAGGTTTCGAGATAAAAACTCCACAAGTTCTCTTTTTACCTGTTTAGCAATTGATTATCAACCTGTTTCTGCTGCTGCTGCAATGCCTTTGTAGCTTGTGACCTGTACTCCATCTGTTTTGACTGGTTAGCACTTAACTGGTATCCAGTAGAAGCAGGGTGTTTCTTACTAATGCTGTGTGTATCATGGGGCTTTTGGCTGTGGCTTGCACTTCTGGGGCAGCCTTCAAAGAGGAGTGATGATTAGAGTTGCCAATGCTAGCTTTTGTGAGACAGAGCACACTAAGATGGCATTAGTCTGTGCTGCTCCTTCATCAGCTATACTGGGCCCTATACGTTCTGAGACCACGTTCAAATAAGCCACTGTGACATCTGTAGCCTTTGTAAAAAGTGCATTCCTCAGATTTATCTCTTATTTTCATTTGGATCCTGGGATGCAGAGCCAAATTACACCTCTGGATTTAAGGAGCTGATAGCAGTTGTCACAATCTCTGTAGAATTCAAAATAGTCACTTTTACTGCAAATAGAGCATTATTAGCCACACCCCACAACTGCAGTCCTAGGTTAACACATTAGTTATGCCATCCACATGAATATTTAGCTCTTGAAGGAGGGCTGTTACATTTTAAAAGAAACATTAAATTAAATATTAGTCATGCAACTTCAATAACATGATTAGTAACTCTTAAGCTTAGTGGGGTCATCCTATGTCTGCAATAGGCTGGAAGAAATTGCCTAGGTGTTATATTGATGCAAAAACAGGATAAATGAGAGTCTGGTCCACTGTAATTTAGTATCTATGTATATTGTTGCAGCAATGCCACAAATATTTTTAAATGAAAAATACTTAATGCAGTATATCTTAGTCTTTAAATTGGCTTTCTGTGCTATTTAGGCCCTTGATTATTTGCCTAACATTCCTATCATTTGTGCTATAACAGTGTGTATTCTGCTGCATAATTCAAAGCACAGTGAACGCCTTTATGGTTGAGTTCATACTAAGTTTCTAAGCTGGCTGGGAAGCCATGAGTTCAAGTCCCACACCAAGACTTGGACAGAAACCCAGAAGTGATACTGCAATGCAGTATTAGAGATAATACTGCATTTGATGTCCATTCTTTAGGATAAAACGTTAAGCTTGTGTTTGCTTCATTAACCTTGAGTAGTGGTTTTGTGGAAGTGGTTCAAAATGCTGCTTTTTAAAAAAGAATGTATAATAACCCTATTTCCTGGTCAGCTGTCATTTCTCCTCCTACTCAATATTTAAAAATTCTCTTACAAGCTGTTAGTGAGCAAACAGTAGTTGTTCTTTTACACATCTGATAGGTATGTCACTATTTTGGGAAGCACTTAGAGATGAGCATGAATGTATCAGGTCACATTCTAGTTTTGCACTTCTAACGCTCTCTTTGGGCTGTAGAGTTTTTAAGAAAAAATGTGTACTGAAGCAACTGTTAGCGTCCTGGTGATCTGGGGCACTGCAGTAAAAGCCCTGCCATCTTTTAAATGGGTACATGTAACACTGTGCCAACAAATAGGCAAGCTTGTATTACCATCCACCAACTCTTTGCATAAAGCTACAAAGGATAAAGATTCTTGAATTTTCCATCTACTCATTTTACACAAGTAGAAGACTGGAAAAGCAATTAACATGTATATAGGTACCTAGTTAGATTTCGCCCTGGTCGCTGACGTATCTGAATGCTTCATACAGACCTTGTTTCTCAGCCTGCTTTCTGCTCAACTTCCACCACCTGCTTGTTTGCCTAAGCATGAAGTGAAATATTTTTATTCAGTGAAATAATTCAGGGCATAATGGGTAACTTAGTATCTAAGGAAATTTACGTTTGGAACTACAATTTACCTATTTTTAGTTGTTAGTAAAAAAGTGTCTGAAATTTTGTAATAACAAGGATATGTGCAAACATTAGTTATTTTGGTGTTTTTTTCAAAAAAAATGACTGTTCTTTGAAGTTCTGATTATAAGCTTCTCCATTGGAACCTATGCTCAGTCTTCGGTTTCTGTGTATAACCTTGACACAAGGATGGCAGCTGATCATGACTTTACTGTTGGTCTTGGCATATTTGGTTTCTGCAGCTCATAGCTAAAAACTGTGTGAGGACTAAGTGATATCTTCAGTATTAATTGAAAAGTCAGAGATTTGTCCTGAGCTTCTGCTTCCCTGATAGACTGATTTATACTGTGCTTGGGAGCATACAGTTAAGGGGCAGTGGCAGAAACAGCCCTTTAAACAACAAAAAACACTTTCACAATGGGAATAGTTTTCCATGAAACTGTCAAGTGTCTGACATTTGCCCTGTGTTTGCTTGCACGGCTCTACAGTTAGGAAAATGCTGGTGTTTCTGCCAAGGATTAAAATGAAAAACAGCTAAACAAATGACAAGCATGAAAGACAGACTGGAGAGGAGAGCGTTAAACAGAGCAGAGGGAACTAGAAAAACTAGTTGGGAATCAGTCTCCTGTTTGCAGCTCTAACAATGCCTTTAGAAATAGTATCAGTCCCTTCACTTAGATAAAGAGCAATTTAAAAATACAGCCTAGGCATTGAGGAATTATAAAAACAGAATGGTGTCTCTGAGGAAGCCAGGCAGATATTTCAGTTTTGTAAAATTTTATGGATGTAATTATAAAATTTATAGAATTAAACCATAAAATAATGATGGGTAATTCTTAAATTTTTATTTGGCTGTCAACTTGTATAAATATGTGTATTAAATGAAAACATTTTTTTTCTAGATTTTTATGTAACACAAAGGGCTACGACAGCATCCTACAGTAAGTACATCGTAGACCTATTTTTATAAGTATTTTTAGTATTCCTTATAAAATATATTAAAATCATATGAAGATATTATATTATGCATAATAAAATACAGCCCAAATATGCAGATGTTGACTCTCCTTTAATTCTGTATCAGCCATTATAATTACTGAATTTCAGAGAATCTCAGAGGTTAAACATATTAAAAACCTTTTTTAAGGTTTACTTTACCTGTTTTTCTTTGTCACCCACAAAATGCTCCAATTGGTTCAGAGTGAACATTCTAAGAATATAATGCAGATTTAAGGGTGAGCTCACTTTTAACAACATTTCAGATTTCAAAACTATTGTAAGTTTGAAACTTGAGAATTTGTAAGAAGGTTTTGTTGAAGAAACTCTATGCCCATATTTTTCTGGATTACGAGATGTTTGGGATCGGTATTTGAGTTCAGACATTATTTGTTCTCCTCTTTGCACATTTCATAAAACCTTATTAACTGCTGATATTAATGAGAATTATGTAATGGGACTAATCCCATTTCCCCATTAGGAATTAATGCAATTAAAATAAAATTGTAATCATACATGTGTCCCACCTTCTTCTGTTGTCTGTTTGATTGTTTTTTCCCCTAGAAGATCAAGCATTTTTAAGTAAAACCTGACCTTAGGTCACTTTCACCCTTAGTTCTTAATATTTCAGTCATATTCAGTTCTTGTTTTGGCAGTTTGAAGCCAAACGTTTTCACTTGGTTGATACAGCAGCCTTCTCTGTGTGCTGAAATAATGCTTGCTTTTTTCCAGGCTTGCATTTTGCCTCCTGTGTTTTCTTCTGCCCTTTTTACTGTCTTCAGAGATGTTTTTGCAGAGGGCCATACTTTGCTTGAAAGCTTTTGCAGCAGCTTAGTGGGAGGAGGTCTTCACTTTATATGCAGGTGGTTGAACTGTTTATTTTATTACATTTCCATTGCAGGGCATGTGCCTCTCTGTAGCTCTCTTTGCAGAAACTGCCTTAGGTACCCTATAGAATTATGTACCTCAGTTAGGTAATACCTGTATTTGAAATAAGTTTGTAAATAATGTATGGCCAATAAAGCTGTTCGTTAACAAACAGGCAAAGATGAGTCCTTTAAATGGCAATAGTCAAAACAACATTTTAACAAGTATCTGGAAATAATTTGTTTATGTTGGTGATTTTAAGAATATTTATTCTGCACTTGGGAGCAATCCAAAGGAGGAGATGCTCTTCAATTTACATCAATTGGACAACTTTATTACCTTGATGCATCAGAGGTATGACAGTAAAATATAGTTCATTTTTAATATGAAGAAATAAAATGGTCTTTCAGGGAAAGAACTTTTCCAATGAAATACCCCTGAGATGGGTATGGTGAGAAGGGTTAAAAGATCTCTTGGAGTTTTTCCATAGACTTATTCTCCAGTTGGGCTGACAGGAATAGTGAAGCAAGAGTGCTTCTGCTCTTAGAAGTGGTGTGAGTCTCTGACCATCTTCCAGTTTCAGAGGACCCAAGGCTTAACACAAGCTTTGAGACCCTTGAAATCCCTGAGTTTTCTTGGGCCCAGGCTGCTGTAAGTTCCTCTTTCCATTGCCACACACTGGAACTCTAATTTTCTAAGTAGTAAGGTGAGTTCTTAGGAGTTAAGTTTACTGCCAGCTGCATTAACTCAGATATAGTCCTTCACATTACATCTACATGTATGAATCTGTGCTGGGAATCTGGGTCATATTAGCACCTGTATGCTGTGGACACAGCTGCACAGCCAGGGGCACCACTCAAAGTAGTTCAGGCTGGTTCACAAAAACCAGCTGTGAAAATTACAGTTGATTCCTGAACCAGCTGTTAGCATGCTCTCCAGCACACCTTGCTTTACCCTCTCCTGGAAGTCCCCGTCCCGTACCAAAGATGATGAATTGTGTCCTGCTCATGATGAAGAAGAAGGAGGAAAGAGAAGATCACAAACTGTCCTCTGAATTGAACTGAATTTTCAGGCGTTACTCACTACCCTGCTTTTCATTCTTGGCACTAGAAATCCCTGGACATTATTTGGTGATTACTTCTTATGACTGGAAGAGGATGCTTGTCCACAAAGACCCTTCTGCACAGCTCCCTGGCTTCCTGCAGAAGTGCTTGTTACTGTTTTGTGAACTTTTCATGAAGAATGAGATGCACGAGCATTCAATAAAAACTATACAGACCTGGCAGTGTAGTTAACAGAGTAAATCAGAGGCCTGGCCCAGATTACAGTATCTCTGCACTGTACATATAATCAGTCAGATCTTCAAAAATATATAGGTAGCATCAAAAAGTTCTGGATAATTTCTCTGTTATTTTAATCACATTTATTTCTAATTGAGTACTTTAGAAAACAGATTAAATATAGTGAAACAAAAGCACACCAAGAAAACCTAGCATTCAAATTATCTACATAGAACATCTTCTCACCACACTGCCTTACATTATATCTTTACTCTGCTACATAAAAAATCAATTGACATTTTGCTATCCTATAAATAACCATGCTTTTATCAAGGTTAAAGAGAAAGAAAAACAGTTTAAAACACTTCCAAGAGAGTCTTGACTTTCAGTCCTCTGCTCTGTGTAGTGTTTGCTTGTTTCAGTTAAGGTAGATCAGGGAAAGGGGTGTTAGCTCACCTTCCTACTCTTCTTGTAAGCCTAGACAAAAACCAAAACCAGCTCCAACTTGAATTATGGCATTTGCAACACTTCCCGTGGAATCAATGTGTTAATATTACTGTAAGGTCGCTGTGCCCTGTTCACGCTCTCTTCCCACCTGGTGGATACATGCAATCCAAGATTTGCTTGTATGGCCCTTTGGCATGTTTCCTGCCTACTTCGGGCTATTTTGTAAGTAGGTTATAAGCCTTGTATGTTTGGAATAATCATTGTAATGAAGATGCTGTTTACTGGCACAAGCCCAAACCTACCCTGAAAGTTCAGTTATGAAGATGTTAGGTATTTGAATTTCCAACAAACCTCGGATGTGGTTTTCTCACGGTAGCGTAAAAATGTCCAAGCCAGTCTTCCTGCTTTTAAATTCAGCTATTTTAAATCTGGGTACAGAGAAATTCAGCATTTGCAGAAATGACTCTGTTGAAACATGACATGAAAAGTTAGCAGAGTGGAGCCTGAAAGGAAATATTTCTGTTGTTGCTATCCCACACTTCTGCCAAGGACTGAAATATTTCATACAGTCTCATACAGTCATTTATGCACATGCTTTCTTATTGTGCTTGTATATTTCCTACAGTGCTTATACGTGCTTTCTTTCCTTTTGGAATGATCTGTAATATCCAGCTTCTCCAGAGGATCCTCACCTGAAGTCTGAAAAGGGCTCCAACTCAAGTGCTACATCAAGCTTTCTGCTTGACTTTTGCACTTTGATTTAATACAGAGCCAAGCCAATTTAATATGGTAATATCAACTATATCCTTGTTTGATAAATACTGTTAGGTACCCAATTTAATTATAATTATGTAATTAGGAGTAATTAAAACTACCATAGTAAATATATCTGAAGCTATTTACTATATTTCCCATAAACTGTATTAAAGCTAAAAATCCACATTGGTACCCAAACCAATGAGTATACACTGCTGGATATTGCCAGTTGCTCTGAAGAAGTAATGTGCAGAATATTAGTAAATTTGTAATTTGTCCCTTCTGTGTTTTACTGTGTGATATTTATTTTACAGATAACATGAAAAAGTTGTGCAAATAAGCATAAGTGGCAGCAAGGAAAAAGACAACTTTACTACACTTATTTCCATATTATTATTTGTAGATATTAATGGATACAGTATATTATTACTGAGCTCTAACATTGCAGAAGATAGATCCTTTATGATATAACGAAGAGAAAAATAACAGTGAACTATTCAGCAAATCAGATTTATAACTTCCCTAAATTTGCAGCTCAGGCTAGATTTTCAGAAAAGATCAGCTCTCATTTAGGTATAGAATGCAGGCCATTGTTTTCATACCCCATAAACAACCAAAATTAAAATCTTTATGAAAGGAAGAGCTGAGTATTCTAGTTCACTTAACTTTTCTTGAAAATCTTACCATGCATTGTAATGTCTGGCCTGAAGGAAAAGTGAACATATCTCATAATCCGAAAAAAAATACAGGTTTAAAATTGTGGGCACCTTTGTAAAAAAAGACAGTATGATTCCTAGCAAACTACAGAATTGAGTAAACAGCTACTTGCCAGGTGTGCTCAGCTGATTCATGTTCAGCATATGACCACACCAGCTGCTTTGCTTATATTGAGCTGAAAGAGAATTTCAATGGAAGAAAAAAGACAATTCTATGTATGCTTAAGAATCCACATCCGTTCCTCTCCCCACTGAAAGCTGTAGTGGTGAAATGAGCTTTATGTATGGACCTAACTAGGAACTTCTCCAGCAGGATTTTGCATGCTTTTTTTCTGCTTGCTTAAACATGGAAACTCCTCAATGACTCTTAAGATTGCAGCCCTGAGTTCCTTTGCAGATAATATCTAAAAGATAGTGTGTTAACTTTTATCACTGACCTGGGTTTTATTCCCATAAAACATAAGATACTATCAACCTCCAACACAAGTATGCAGGAGGGCCTCTACAGTACCTAAGATATTGAAAGGAAAGCTGAATTTACCATTGCAGGGTTTGGAGCTATGCACAGAAGCCTTTAGCCTGACATTTTCCTTATGCTTTTTGCTGCACTTCAGAAAGGCCAATTAGGTAGGCTTAATGGAATTGCCAGCCCTGTACTCAAAAAAAGGGTTTATATTTACCATTACCACTTTAAAATAATATAATTCTTTTTCCCAGCCAATAGACCTGGGCAGTTCCATGGTTGTGAACTTACTGCCCTGATCTCTAAAATTTCCTGTTATATTCCATTTTATTATCTTGGGTTCCAGGGAGAAAATGGTAATTTCAAGCAATAATAAAAATGCCATAACCCTACAGATTAGGGCTGTAGTTAGCATGAAATTGCTTCAATTTGAAAATATCTCTTAAGTTATTTTGCTTTTATAATTGCTTGCAAAATGTATGTTATAATGTGTATCCAAAAAAGAATGACTCACTGATCATTAGAAGGGTGATCTCTTCAACAAGGTCTCAAAAAAGCATATGCTTGTAAAGCCTTTATCAAGTATCTGAGTATCAAATATGTAATTAACAAATATTTTCAAGAATTTCACATCCAAATAGAAACACACAAGGATTTCAGTTATTCGAAAACCTTCTTAGAAGTTATACTTATTTGGTTTGGGAAGTTGGGTTTCTGTTTCTTTAGTTTTACATAAAGAACATAAATAACTGGGAAGTAAACACCATTTCTGAAGTTGTTAGTCATAAGGGAAAGTTGTTTTGCAATACCTACTTGTAAAGAGAACTGTATTCCTCTGCAAAGCACAATATCAGAAACAAGGCTTAGAAAAGCCATCCTTTTGGCTCTTGGTCACATTCTGACTTTACACGAAGCTTGTATGGCCAAGTATCTTTAACCATTCTCTGTGACAAAAACAAGTCAACAGTTGTAATTGGCTATTAATGGGCAATCTGACAATGACAATTTGGTCCAGTCCGAGAATGAGAAATAATTTGTATCTCCTCTTTCCTTTAAATTAAACATAAGACATATGTCACAGTGCTATGTGCCCTAAATTAACCCTATGCAGAAATGAAGCACGTACAAGTAGCTACCCCGCATACTACGCTATATCTGTTACATGCAGAAATGACTGCAATTATACTGCCAATGTGTGAATCTCTCATTGACTACTGAAGAAGTAGGAATGGCTTTGCATCTGAGTTGAAATAAAAAATACGCTTCAAAGAAAAAAATTACCAAATCAGAAATCCTTACATAATACTATATTGTAACATGTATGCATCATCAAATTGATTGTAGGGCAACCAGCACCGGTAGTGTAATGCCAGGAACTGCTGTTGTACACCACCAGGATTCTTTTATCTGTCACTCAGGGAAACACTGAAAGACAGTTTATTTTAGACAGTCAGTAAAGCAGGTTTTATTGATGAACTTTTTAACATCACATTAGGATGATTAAAAATAAAATCCAGCATGAAACAAACAGATATGTCAAACATGCATGCAGTAGGGAGAAAAATTATTTTAATAATAACATTACAAATATTGTCAATGCTGTTTTAGTCAGTGGAAGTATATTTAATGGAGCTTATCAACACCTTCAAACAGCAGTTGAACTCCTCATTAAGAATATTCATTAAATATGCTTTAATTGCCACATTCTGTTTGTTTAACAGTCCCTGTCTATTTATAAAGTACTGAAAGAAAACATGGAATGGGTTACAAATCTGAATAGGCTGTCAGGCCACCCAGCTGGAGTGACTTAAACCAGTGAGATCATGTCTCAGTTGTGTTTTTTAATATCCTCACATGGAATCACATCCCTAAATGATGGGTGTTTGAAGGGACAGTGCTTAAACCCATGGATCTGACATCACTGCAGTATCACAAAAGCTGCAGGATTCCCGGTGCTCTGCTGCTGACACATTGTGCTCCAGCTGTTAGGGGCCAGCTCCAGCAGGGTGCTGAGTACCACCAATGCTGGCAGCCGAATGCACTGAGCTCCTCTCAGGAGGTGGTAAGCACACTTCGATATTGATTGTGTTGTTTGACAGGGTAGGGGAAAGCTAGTTGGCATTGGCTTGAAGGAAAAGGGCAGTATTAACCCTTGAAGGAAACAGCAGATTTCTGTCTCCCCTAGTGATTAACCTAGAAGAAAGAGCATACAACAAATCACTGTATCTATCATTTCTTGAAGAAAATGTGAAATAAAAAGTGGCAGAAGATAAATGGAGAAGAAAGCGCTGTCTTTTGCCATGACCTATATAAGGAAATGTTAGCAACAAACATTTTCTTCTGTGATGAGACAGTGTTTCAGTGAGATTACCTCACTACTAAAAGTCACTACAAGAATTCCACATGATGTGAAAAATATTTCTCCCTTAGAAGATCTGTTTTTTTCACATCTTTAATGACGGAAATGGAGTGCTGAATAATGTGTGCCAGGGATGCCCTAGTTGTTTGCTAGTGACAGTTGCATTTAATTCCCGGTGGCAGTTGCATTTATCTCCCAATAAAAGGCAATTGATTACCTGCTTCTAAAACTTACAAGAAGAACTCCATTGCAATTATCTTTAGCATTAAGCTGTTTGGATGACTGTAATCCATGGCAAAATAAGCGTTAGAATGTCTATTTTCTTCTTAATTCAAGCATGTTTGTATAAAAAAGCTCCCAAAGACAACTGGGCAGATGCCTAACAGGCCTGGCAGATTGGCCTCCAAGAAGGAAAAACGCTGAGCATATAGTTCCTTATAATAAAATGGATAGCAACATGGAATTTATACCATGTAGCACATCAGTAATGACACTTGGAAAAAGATCTTCTGGCGAACAGTATCTAGGTTATGCAATTTCAACTGTCTTTAATACACAATGTAAACAGGATTTTGTAATGTATGTGTAAGTGTACCTAAGTTACATAAAATGTCATGTATAAAACTTGCCATAATAGTGAACAGTGAAGAGGAATCTGTAAAAGTAGTACAGAATGCCAATTAGTACAATAAAAGATGTGCAAAATACCTATATATGTGCTACTGAATTGAGAAAGAAAAAAAAGGTAACTAACAAGATGTATCAGAATACCAGCTGGCTTAGCAAGGAACTCATGACTGAGCTCCAGTGTGATAAAAAAAGCCCAAACATTGTCCTGGTTTCAGGACATAAAGGGCATGGGAGCAAGGAGCAAGGGCAGGTTACAAAGGAGGAATACAGAAACACTGTCCAGATGTGCTAGGATGGTTTTAAGAAAGGAAAGGCTGAGCTAGACTTGAAACTCTAGGGACTTCAAGAGCAACAAGAAGAGCTTCTGTTGCTAGCTGTTAGCAGCAAAGGAATAAACAAAACATGAGCCTGCTGCTGAGTGGGGAGGGTGATTTAGTGACAGTGGATGCAGATAAGGCTGAGGTACTCTATACATTCACTGCCTCAGTCTGGGACCCATATGAATCTTGAGACAGGGTTCAAGGGAGTGGAAGAGGATGGAGTCAGGGATCCCTTGAGAAATTTGAGTTCAGCTGTGTCCAGGACAAAGCATACTGGGCTGTATCATCAGGAGCGTAGCCAGTAGATCGAGGAATTTGATACTTCCTCTTTCCTCAGTGCTCATTAGGTCACACCTGGAGTAGTGCATCTAGCTTTGGACCCCTAGTACAAGAGAGGTGCTGATAAGCTTGAGTGAGGCCAGTAGAGGCCACCAAATTGATATGGACCTAGAGCACATGTCCTGTGAGGAGAGGCTGAGGAAATTGGCCTTGGCCAGGAGCCTAAAGAGACAGCTTTGAGGGATGCGATAACAGCCTTTCAGTAGCTATGAGATTACTAGGAGATGGAGGCAGGTTCTTTACTGAGGTGCATGGCAGAAGAATGATAGACAAAGCTTTAAATTAAAATGGGTGAGGTCCTGACCTGGTGTAAGGAGAAACCAGTTTCACTATGAGGGTAACTGAGCACTGGAACAGGTTGCCCAGAGAGTCTGTGTGGTCTCCATCATGGCCTCAGCTGGACTAAGCCCTAAACAACCTAGTCTGAATTTTGTGTTGTTCCTGCTTTCAGCTGGAGGCTGGAGTGGACAACCTCCTGAGTCTCCTCCTGACCTAAATTCTTCTTGATTCTGTGAAACTATAATGGCTATAAAAGACCAATCTAACAAAAGGACTTCTTGGCAATACCGGAATGGTAAAATGTTATATATTAGCTAGAATATGTGCCATGCTAACAGAATGCTTTCTGAAAGCAAACACGGCTGAGTTATTGCTATTTAAAGATTCCTATGTGAAACAAAGCATTACTTGTTATACAGATTGTGCCAGTTTCTAAAAAACAAGATACAAACAAAGGGTGAAATCCAAGAGAGGAAAAAAGTTACAATCTCAACTATGTAAATGAGGATATCTGTGGTTAATATATCAAGTTTAGAGATGAGACAGCTGAATCTAAACAGATGTACTATATCCTGCAGAAATGTCCATTTTCTTATTGGTAAGTTTACATAATTCTCACAAGTATTCAGGATCATTGTGGACAGATTCCATTATGCACACCTAAAAAGCTGAATCAAGCTAGAGAATGATGAAATTTCAGTTATTTGACTATTTGGAGAGTGGGAGTTTTTTATTTTGGGGAGGAAGTAAAGCCTTGTTCATTCTATAATACAAGCAGCACCAGTTAAAGACAAATAATGCTCAGATAAAATATAGATTTTCTTTCTTTTAAAATATTGATGTGGTTTAAGAATGATGCATAGGCTCTGTATGACTGATTCACAGTTCTCCTGAATAAGTGCTACGACTGTCACAAAAAAAGTCCATTGTGAGAACTGCAAATGATAAACTTTTTCTGTTTGGAAAAAGCGTGAGCTTACCAGCCACTGAACTTTATTAACCACACCTCATATTTTTTCTTTGTCATTTATTTGGCAGTTCTATTTTCGTTTTAAATTTGGAAAACCTGAAGGCTGAACTTGATACAGGGCTTACATGGGAAAAAGATGAGCAGGACTTGATTTCACCCTTGCATTCTTTAACCCTGTGGTAAGGGAAGTAAACAGTTTGGCACCTTCTGCCATTCAGAATAGCCCCAGCTGTCTCTAACCCCATTCTAGCACTTGAGGATCATTACAGTATGTATTCTCTCTATCAGAAGATGTTGTTTCTCTAGAAATTATCCTTTATTACAGACAGGACAGAGACATGTACACATCTGTATCATCCTAGGGTGTGTCTTTTCTTGGACTTGGCCTGTGGTCTGAGATTCTAATTTAAGAATAATTCCTATTCAGTGCAATCCCTACGGAAGATTGTTTTATAGAACTATTCCTTGTTGAATATCATTTCATATTCTCACTCTATTATCCATTTCTTGGATCATGTTGGGGTTGGTGTTTTTTGTAGCATTTATACATATACAGTGCTCTAGTCTATACAGTGTTACAATGCACTTGGTACAGTCTTAGAAAAGAGAAGATAGTGCAAAAATTATGGTAGAGACTGAAGGCTTGGAACTGTGAGTTTTTCAAGAATAATCTGTCTTTCAAGGTAAGAGTCTTACTGCATTAGTCTATCAGCTCATTAGGAGTCACTTTAATTTGCTGTTCAGTTCAGACTTCCTGTGACTGAATGTATTTTATAAAAGTCTTGCTTTATTAGTAAAACTGTTGTGAACTATAAAACATCAATAGTCTATGATGGGGTAGGAGGTAATTCTGGCAGCTCCTCAAAGTGGTTGTTAAACCTTTTGAGAAGAGAAATGCCTTTATATAATACATATATATATATATATACTTTAAAATCTAGTCCTAAAAATTGCTTTTACATGTAAAAGTTCAGGTCAGTCGTTTCCCTTGGAGTAATTGAACCTCAGTGTGATCTTTGTGACTATGAAACTTCCATTATGTCTGATATTTCAGTGCCTGTGGCCCCTAAGAGGCAAAAAATAGTTTGGATAATCTACTTCACAGGTACACATCAAGACTAAACCAGTTGATCTATTTTCTTAAATTCATCAGAAAATGGAAACAAAGTGCTTTATGCACAACTTTTTTTATGTACAGAAAAATGATCCCAAGGTGAGAAGAAAAACAATTCACTCAGTTCCCATAAAGCAGGGACAAATGCTCTTGTTCATTCAAATGTGAGAGAAATCATGTTTGAAATGCAAGCAGCCATACAGAATGTATTTATTTGGCTAATAATTATGTTTTGTATTTGTCAGGTTCTGCAGAGACAGCGATGCTACTGGCAATTCTGCTTCTGCAGGATCTGTTTCTTTATAAATGAAGTCAAAAGACAACCAGAAATGAATGTAAATAGGCCTGCATGGTCTATTGAAAAGCTCCCTCAGCTGTAATATTATTGGTTTGTGTAGTTGTTTCTATAAAACAAAATTTCATACCTGTCAGCTAGGAAGAAGAGTTGTCTGCAAACCATGTATTCCTTCCTTTTTCCTCCTCTTTAAATAAAAAATAAGCAGAGGAGTGAGGAGTCTGATGTCACCTGCACTGAGTGCCTCATCTACAAACATATCAGAAACTAACTCTGCTTGTAGCTCCAGTAGTAATGCATAGTTTATAATTAACTTTTTGAACATTTAGGAGCAGCTCCTTAGACCCCAGCTCTACTGAAGTGAGAGAAGTGATTTGCAAGTTTCAGGATAAAGAGAAACAACATCTTAGTATAATTTTGTGGTCACCCACAAACAGGACTCAAATTCTGCTTTATCCATCTACAAAACTTTTCTTTGTGGGTAAAACACTAAAGCTGTTTCTGTGCCACCTCATATTCTCATTGCCATAAACAATCAGTATAACTTACAGAAGCACTAAGGATGCCCTGAACTGTGCAGCAGCATGGACCGGCTCAGGACTGACATTACACATAGGCTGTCTTTCACACCAGTTCATGAGCTGCTCCATTAAGCCACAGAAAAGGCTCAGATATTGATTTATAGGTACCTGGTTTTGTACTTCAAGGCTGTTATTCTCTTGAATAATAAGGTATGTTGTCCATGACTCCAGAAATAGTCCTTTTGGGAAGTGCTGACTTTTCTGCTGTTGGACTTCGGTGTTAAATTGATTCCTGGTACATTCTATCATGCAAAAATAATGCTGGGCACTTATCATGGGGAAAATAAAAGGAACCCATTTTCCTTTCTTTTATTACCATTATTTAAAATTACATAGACTTCAGATTTTCTTTCTTTTTTCCATTTGTGAATTGAAAGCCATTTTCCAAGCAAGCAGACAGAACTGCAGCAGTATTTTACCTTAAATACCATGACAATAGGATATATGGACTACCGAGTTTCATGTTTTTTTGAAAGTATAAAAAGAAATGCTTTCTTGAACAACAGCCATAAACATGCAAAATACTAATGAGATTATCTGGCATTTTTTCCAGAAAGGAGGGAGTAAAGCAGATTGGCACGAATGAGTTTTGAAAGAAGGAAATTTGCAAGCTATTTTCAGAGATACACTTGCATTGATTTGAATGAAAATTAGCAGAGAATGCTCTAAGAAACAATCGCAAAAGGGCACAGATGCCAAAGTCTGAGAACAGCTGGGAATAACTGCTTTAGAACATGTGTGTTAGTGATGAAATGTATTTACATGATGATTAGCTGCTTTTCAAGCAGCCTAGGTATAATACAAAGGCAAAAAATCTGATAGATATCTCATCTTGTTCTGAAGTCATCTCTGTGTCCCCTGTGGATTAAAATGGAGGAAGGTTTTGTCTGCGTTTTGCATGTTTCTTTTATAACTTGCTGTCTTTGTATGTAGTATCTCAGATCCAGCTAATACTAGTTAGCAATGGCATAATATGCCTCTACCAGCAGTGCTCTAATACCTAAAGATCAGGATTGTTAGTGCTGCAAAAATTAAACTTTGCAGTTTAATTCTGTGAAAACTGTGGGTGCACAAGCCAAGTCCTGCGTCTGTAGGTATTGATATCTTGCTCTCAGGCCTTTAAGAGTGTTTCTGGGAGCAGAAACAATCATTTACTATATAGTCCCATGCATTTGCTCTAAAAATGCCAACATTTCATAAGTTGATACTGTCAAGATCAGTATATTTGGGTATTGTGATAAATCCTGATTTCCCGGTATTTGAAGTAAACTCTTGCTGTGTTTCTCTGAACTGAATAGAACATTTAGGCAAAACTTTCTGGTTTCCACTGCAGTCTCATGTGGCAAATCAGTGAATTAAATGAGGTCATAGCAACATGTAAAAGAAAGGATTTTAATTGATTGTGGTACTATGGAGGAACAAGGACAGGAAAGTAAAAAATTTCAGCAGGTAAGGAAGTACTGAGGGCAGCTGTGATTTCTGGCCTAACCTTTCTTCTGGACATTTCTACACAACTATAGCAATTAATTAGTTACTAATGTTTACATTTAAACACCACCTTTAGGTTGTGATGATCTTTGTTAAGAATGAAGCTGGAATATATTCTTTTGTGGATAACACTTCAGTGCTATAATCAAGGGCATTATCAAAACTAGGTAAAATTAAATGTATAACTAGTCTGGTAATGAAACAGAAAAAGACAACAGGGCCTTCCCTGTATACTATTTACTTTGTATTTCAGATTGAATTTTGGTATCCTTTATGGTGATCTTTACTCATGAGATTTCACTGTGATTACAGAATTAAAGAATTAAGAAAAATAGAAACTAAAATGCTATACTGTACCAGAAAGCTGGTGGGGCAGCTTAAAATGGCGTATCTATGGAAATGCTGGAGGTCAAAAAGCATTTTGTGACTAGTTATGGCTGTAATTCTGCTTTCCAAATGAAATTTTAATTTAATTTCTAAGAAATAATTCAAATGTGAATGTTATTTCCTTAAAACAAAAACAGTATACTAGACTAAAAGGTTCAAGGTATACAAAATTATAACATCAATACCTCTCACCTCTGAGATGAACTTTCAGAGATGCAGACTGCGTGAAACCAGCTGTAACTATAGAGCCAAGATACCCCACTGTCATTGTCATGCATCTGCTCTGCCTAGATCTAGGTTCACAGCTACAGTTCTGATTGCTTTTGAGATAGAATGGTTTCCACAGTCAGTTAGCAATTTCCATAGTCAGCTTGGTCTTGCTCTGAATCCTATACTGCTTGATTAAGCTTTTTCCATACTTAGCTGGGAAGCTGAGAAGAATATGGACTGTCTAGCACATAGACTGAGTCATACACTAAGTTAAATATGTAGGGAACCCTTTAAAACTGGACATGAAACCACTCAGATCAAATCTGATGCATACCACTATTGTCTTCCATTGCTTGAAACCGGAGGGAACAGCACCAGTGTCCACATCGGGACTATTCACAGTGCCATGTTCTGAAGTTTGTATAACAGCAAATAAGCCTAAGGCTGCTATTAGAAAAGCAGTTGCTCTTCCCCCATGTCTATTGCAAGGTATGATGTCTGATTTCCTCTCTGCATCTCCTCTTGAAATACGGGCCAGTTAGGTGGAGAAAAGAACGAACAAATCAATAACACATATTAGGAGTATGGAATAACTCCCTTATCAGATTGTAACATTAGAAAGGATGCACGCTGCAGATGGAAAGAGGACACAATAATATCATGTGAAATCATACCAAAAAATAGACTAACAGCTTCTGTTCTTTTTGTCTCATAACCCAAAACCAAAATAGCTTTCACTAAAACTGTAAGGAACATATTCAAAACAGATAAAAAAACTTTGTCAGGCAATGCCTAATTAAAAGATGAAACTCTGCTCGGCACTGGTGAGGCTGCAGCTTGAATATTGTGGTCAGTTTTGTGCCCCTCACCTCAAGAGGGACATTGAGGTGCTGGTGCATGTCCAGAGAAGGGCAACAAAACTGGTGAAGGGTCTGGAGCACAAGTTTTATCAGAGGTGGCTGAGGGAACTGGGGTGGTTTAGTCTGGAGAAGAGGAGACTCAGAGGGGAACCTTATTGCTCTCTACAACTGCCTGAAAGGAGGTTGTACGTGCGTGGAGGCAGGTCTCTTCTCACAGATAACTAGCAGCAGAACAAGAGGAAACGTCCTCAAGTTGTGCCAGGGGAGGTTTAGATTGGATATTAGGAAAAATTTCTTCACTGAAAGGATGGTCAAGCATTGGAATAGGCTGCACAGGGAGGTGGTGGAATCCCTGGAGGCATTTAAAACACATGTAGATGTGGTGCTTTAGGGACATGGTTTAGCAATGGACTTGGCAGTCCTGAGTTAACGGTTGGACTTGATGATCTTAAAGGTCTTTTCCAACCTAAATGATTCTATGATGTTATCATTCTAAACAGCTTAGAAAACTTCAATTTTGAGCAGGTGTATTGTACTGTAAACTTCTAGTCCCATTTGACACCAGAATGTGACACCTTTCATACCCCTGTGGGACTCTTTTTGAAAGTCAGTAGTCATTGATTTTTTGTAGCTGTCACAAGGGAAATTTGGGTCCCTTGCTTAGTGTAAGTTGACCCTGTGAATTTCTGAATCCTGCTGTAAAACTGTACTGTGAGAGTCCAATGGCAGAAAAGTTCCCTCTGGACACTACTGAAATGAAAGACTCCTCCTAGCCTGCAGGTATTTTTATTTGTGCCATGGAGGAACTTAAAACTGTCAGAAGGGATTTTTCCAAACTGAGTAAGTTGGTGTTTTGGTTTTTTTTCTGTTAAAGATGCAGCAGCTATAATAATAGCAGTTGTATTCTTCATTGTTTGTTGAAATTAGACATATCTAATCATACCTTTTGGACCTTAAACACTGACAAAGAGAATAACTTTAAAGGCAATTTAATTGGTGTTCCTTTTTATTCAGACACTGTCTCTCATTAGCAGGAATATGCGAATGGGAAAAAAATTACCTTCTATGAAAGCCCTCTTCTTATTGAAAATAAATTCATCTTAACCTGAGAAGAAAAAAGAATACATTGGAAAGCCAAGGAACTGAAAAATATTGTTGAAACTGGCCCATAAATAAGCACACTTAGTATATCTGAGAACAGCTTTATAATAATTATTAGGTATCCCATGTGAAGCGTGCATAAGTGACCCATGGCTCTAGGCAGGCACAGGAGCCATAACTAAGCAGGGATGGCTAAATGAGATATTCTTACCATTGAGGTGTCAGCTCGCTGCTGATAGTGCTCCCTATTGCAAAAAGAGCAATACTGATTGGGACGAGGAACGGTCTTGTCTCTTCGGTCAAGTGTTAAAAGCTAAGGTAAAACCACGACACTACAGGCATAAGAAACAGTCATCCATTTCCAATAGCTCAACACCTTCAGTCACATTCTGGAGTTGATCAAAGTTGATTTTTATAAGGATGTTTGAAAGAAGTTTGCGTTAAGACAGAGGGCTTGGACAGCTTTTTGGTGGGGGGGTAACACTTGCTTTGCCAAAATGCAGTCAGATAGTATTCTTACACCAAAACCTCCTACGGTATCAGGGTATTAGAGAGTGACTTGATTAATTGACATTTCTCACCAGCTCTGGTAAAGGCACTGAATCTACAGTCAAGACTGTACTTGCTGACCCTCACATTAGACCTAATCTAAGGGCACCTGACACACATGCAAGGGTCTTTCTTTTCAGCTGTATTGTTAACTGATTGGTAGGTTCACAGCATTTACAGAACACAAACAGGTGATAAAATGCCTATGCTGACAGAAGTCTAGGTGCTGACCTTCTAAATGACACCCTGATCTTTCTATTTAAGAACATCTAATAGCATTTTCACTTTATTTTGTCAGTAGTTTTACGTATGTTTACACATTTTTTTTATTTTCTTATCCTCAAAAAAGAGCTTAAAGGGCCTTAAAATATTATTTTGGAATCTTAGTTTGTTTTGAAAACACAAATATGTTTAATTTGGAAAGAATTGTGGCAAATTACATTTCTCAAACTGGGTAAGTGACAAGTAATTTGTGAGGCTTGTAAAAACTCTGCAAATAATTGCTTAATCTTATTTTTACTCAAACCTATACTCTTCTGTAGTGCTTCTTATCTCTAAAAAATATCCGATGTATACAGTGCAAGCTTAAATGATCGCCTTATCTCCCTTTAACAGGTATACTCTGTAGCCCATTGTTGTCCACAAAGCGTAAAGAAGTAAAAAAACATTCAGTGTGATACAATCCTTTCAGATTATCACATATCCATTCTCAATCCCAAAATAATTATACTTTTTATGTCAAAAGCTTTACAGCTTTACCACCTCAAGCAATATTTTACATCTGTCAAGAATGATTTATGCAATAATAGCTTAAACTGCAAAATGGAGTCCTCAGAAGAAGAGCTGTCAAACATTTTCACCACAAATAATTTTATTAAAATAAGAATTTATCTTCTCTATAAACAATATCTTACCTTCAACTATAATAATGATCATAATAGATATATGATTTGTGAAAATGAAGTTGTGAGATAGCAAGGAATATACTATACTGCTACTTTAATATCAGAGTGTAATTTTTTAATTAAGCAGATGTTAATGCCTAATGGGCAAGACTTTAAAAAAAACTGTTTCAAAATAATAGTTCTTGTGATTTGTCTGTATTGTTGATTTCTGTATTGTCTATCATTCTTTTTTAAAAGGCATATTTCCATTTAAAAAGAAGTTGACTGAGTGTAATCCCGTGAGTACATCCAGTGACATTTGTGGAGCTTCTTGTGTGATGGGAACCTCTAAATACAAACCCTTAGTTTTGGCATCCATCTGTTCCCATTAACCATTTTTCTCAATAGTAATTTATTCTTTTGATAACTCTGTAATTGCCTACTGTGGCACTACTAACAACAGGCCAGAGGACTAGAACTTTGCCTGGATTGTGTAAATACTCTTGTAAAAGGAAAAAGGAGTGAGAAGAAATTAAAACCAAATGTAGGCTATATTAATCTTATTCTGATACAAATACTGCAAGAGGAGCTAGTAAGGCTTTTAGCTGTGAATGTTAAAAACCGCGAAGACAGGGCACTGGTGTGGTTGGGACAAGACCTGCTGGGTGTGTAAGTAATGCTGGCATCCCACCTCCATGCCATCTAAACAATTACACAAAGCTATCACAAGTATTCCCCCCCCCCCCCCCCCCCCCCCCCCGCCCCCGCCCCGCCCCATCCACACATGGCACAATGAAAAGGAAAACATGCCCAGTCTAGATAACACGTTTATAAAACCATGCTACATAGAATTTGTGTTCTCCTTTGACCAGTGTATCTTCTGTCTGCTGTGTTTAGGGAAGTGTAGATTCAAGCAACTGCCATTTTCTGAAAATCAACCTGCTACAAAATATCTCCCATCCTTCTGCCCCCTTTTCTTCAAGTGTGTAATCTGGCCTAAAGATTAAAGCAGTGAACAAACAGCAGCATTCAGTCTTGCATCAACAAGATGTTTAAAACTCAGGATCTTGCACTTTCATCTAGAAAAGTAGACTATAGACCAGTTGAGAACATCAGAATCCTAATTCCTAGTACATATGCAACACCATTTTTCTAGTACAAGATTTTCCTTTTAAGTTGAACTTTAAGGCTGTGACATTTTAAAAGTGTGAGGTGGTATTTAGAATTAAAAAGAAAAAGCATTAGTTATAGAGTGATTCCCTTTCTGATATCTGCATTGCTGGACATCTGATGACAGATTACCTTTATAAGTGAGGGGATGTATGATCCCACTGACATTTGCTTTACTTTGAAATATTAAAATTTTTAATATAATCAGTGCCTTATGTAGAGTAAATGATAGCATGATGTGGAGTAAGGTTTTATTTACAAATGGTCCTCAGAAACTTCTGTCAGTGGAACCTCAAGCAATTCACATGTTTTTAAGCTGTCTTCCTCCTCCATATGCTTAATATTATGTTTAATATTATACAATGAGTAGCTATGAAACGTATTGTGAAATCATATTTTTAAGCAACGGATAGTTCATTCTAGTAACTTGGGTTACTCACATGCAGAAAGTTACATTTCTAACTGTACTGTATTGACTGAAAATATTCTCATATTTACCCACAGCACACAGTAAAAAATAAGCCACTAACCAGGCACTAAACTCTCAGATTTTTTGAAAATTCTTTAAATTCATTTTTTTTCAGAACCTGGTGGAAGTCCTTGTTAGGTATCACCACTCTGTATATTGTTCTTATATGCAGAGTATGTTATATATGGTGTATATATATATGCTCTTCTCTATATTGCAAAAACAAATTTGCAATTTTGAAAAGTGGCCTAAGTGAAGAAGTGAAGATGAAAAGTGTAATATTTGTTTTTAGTAATTTAGAATAACTATAGAATATGTTTGCTGACATTTGTTATATCCATCATATTGGTAGTTTCAATTTTATGATGCCACTTAAACAGATGTTTTAATCAAATTTTGTAAAGGAATTGAATATTATATGGAAAGAAACAAAAAAGTCTGCATATACAAATGATCAAACTGACAGACATTTACATATTTGAGTGTCAGACCTATCTCATATTTTGTCAATTTTTGCCTGTAATCAGTGACAGGATATTTTAAATTATATTTACAATTCAAAATAATTCATCTGTATTTTTTTAAGTTTAGTAGTTCATATCAGTGCACATGGTAAATCCTATTTACATTTTGACCAGTATAATTCTGAGGAATTCAACCCAGATTTCTCTAGAACTGTTGTCTGTAGCTTTTGAAATTCCTTAACCTTCAAACATATGGTCTAGTAATTTAAAGAAACTGTTCACAGAAGTGAAGTTACTGAGAACCCTTATGCATAAGGTTGTTTACACTGAATAATCCATAACTCTCATTTATAATGCACTTCAAAATTCAAAACTATTTTCAAAATATATGGCAATTTTTATGGAGAGTTTTACTTTGGCTTGCCTCAAACAGATTATGGTGTGTTGCATGATGCCAGAATTCAGCATTTTGGAAAAAATATATCCTTAAGGCAATTGACAGATCAGCAATACTTTAGATAAGCACCTTTCCCTCCCTCGTAATGTCTCGGGAGACTGAAACACTTTTAAAAACCCAGATCTCAAAACAGTGCTCCAGGCTGATGGCTGTGAAAGTTAGCAATGACATTCTCCTTTTGCAATATTATTTTTAACACACGCCAAACACAGGCTAGATGTGCAAAAGACACACGGTGTCAGGTATTCTGAGAAATCTATGTTTGAGGCACAGCTACAACAACAATCTTGACCAAAACCTGCTCCAGACCACTGAACCAGATCTAAAAATAAAGAACTCTACTGAGAATGTGCTAAGAACATGCTTAAATATTGGTAGCGTGGGTAGAATGGTTGGCCCGAGTCCTATCTGAATTATACCAGCCTCAGCTAAAAATAATATTACTTAAGTCTCCCTGAGATAACAACAGAATTATTGAGAACAGGATTTAACTCTGTGACTTTAAAATTCAAGAGCATCCATTGCATGTGATTCTAAAATTGATGCAAACACCGCACTGGCACTTCCAGAACTAATTTAAGCTCAGCATTTGAATACGAATTTCCTTTTCCTTCTCCCAAGAGTCTACACAGCAAGAGAGAGAATAAGGTACACCACACTTACCCATTACTTGGATTTGTCTGAAAGACAGATGTTTCTGTAAATAACCCTGGGTAATTAAAAAATAAAACCACAAACCCATATCTCTACATATAACTATAATGTATCATATTTAGGTTTTTTGCTAGAATGTATCATATTTAGTTTTCTTGGTATGCATTTTTTAATCTGCAAATACAGTCATTTATTCATTTTATGCTCTGAACAGGAAAAATGCATCAGCATAGCAGATTTAGCCGTTCTTCATATATTGAGTTTTCAGCGAATAACAGGGAAACTCTTCATAGCTTTGCCATGCCAAAATTTTTACTCTGACAACATAATTCTAAAACAACCTCTGTGGCTCAGTTGCAGGTGCTCCAACTTCACAATACCTCATCTCTGAAAAAGACTCCTCCCTTTCTTTACAAGCTAATGCTTTCTTCATGACAGGCCAATTTTTGCTACATTTAATTTTGTTGTACTTTTTCCAGGAAAATACTGTATTTAAGTCAAGGCATGGTTCCAATTGTGTGAGGCAGGCAGAGTTAAGCCCCTGAAAATGATACACCATTCCTATGTCCTGTGAGATGAAACAGTTCAAAAAAAATCACATTCACAGGATGACCCCCCTGTGCTTGTGTTATCTGTTCATTGTTGTAGGAGTGTTTACTTTAGGAGATTGAACCAGCGGAGAGGGGAACTTTTGTTCCAACAGTTGCAAACACAGTGCTAGCTTCATTCAGCTGTTAGAGTCAGCATACAGTGATATACTCTATACACCCACTTCTTTCAGAGCAGATTCCCCTACTGGTATACATAAGTGTACTTCACTGGACTTCAGTAAAATTACAATATTACTCCAGCAAAGGGTCTGGCCAAGCAGATGCTACACACTTCCTTTACCAATCAACTGATAACCAGACAAACAAAAAGTCTTGAAAATAAAATCAGACTTTACCGTCTTTGTGATAATAGGTGACTTCAACTTTCCTCTCCTCTGATCCCAGCAGCGCTTGAGCGATTTGGGCAATATGATGTCTTTTGGTCTCTGGCCCATGAAGAAAGTCACAGGTGCAAGGTTTCTGCATGACATCTGGCCTGGAGAACCCAGTCATCTCACAGAACCCATCATTGCAGTAGATGATAGCACAATTCTGCACTCTAGCATTAGCAATGATGAATTTTTTATCTGCAATAAAGAAAGTGATGCATTTTTTAGTACTCTTTCAACATTTCATAAAGTGACGATTGCATGGATGGATGCTAAACAGCCCTTCTTTTCACTGGGATGCCTGAAATGCAGAGATTTTTCAGTCATTTAATGCAGCTAATTTGATTCATAGCTTTTAAAGAAACTTCAATCAATTTAGAATACATTAAAGATTATGATACTTGTTTTAAGGATAAAAAACCCCAGATTATGCAAGTCTTCTGCAAAACTCCTTTTGACTTAAAATTTTTGTCTTTTTTAGCTTCACTGGAGCCCAGGTGATGAGTGCCAACCCATCAGCCGTAACTCCAGGAAAGTCCTTGAAAAGTTAGTAGCTTGTTTGGGGGGGAAACTGGGGGCTCTACACAAGTGAACAGTATCCTGGGATATGGTCCAACCAGCCCAGTCTATCTGTAGGGATTTTCATTGAGGTGAATGACAGCAAGTTTATAGTCAGTATTTCAACAACAGTATCTAGAAAAGAACATAGAACATGATAATTTTTTCCCCTCTGTGATTGTTTTAAAAGTTACTTTTATAAAGGAAAATATTCCTTAGGGGAAAAAGAAAAAAAAAAAAAAAAAAGGACCATAAAGGTACATGAAAACTAAAGACTATGATGGAAGCATTTTGTGCAGTGCACTGACATTCTGTGCTTCAGTCCCATCATCCTTTCCCAAATGCTCACCTGACAGAAAGGTTCAAAAGTTTTCAACTGTTACTTCATTTATTTCTGTTTATCACTATAACAAACTATTGGTATTGTAATTATAAATGTGCAGCTTTGATACATTTACTGTTAATAACATGAATTTCTGCTTACTTAATCACACTAGGATGTCCCTTACTTTATAAAAGACTTTTTACATGACACCAAGTTTGCAGTACAAGTCTTAAAAATTTTAAATATACCCTGTCTTTGAACACAGTGAAATATTTGGAGAGAAAAATATAGATTTCATTCTTGCTTTTTCTACTGTCTTTCAATCATGCTGAACTTTAACTATTGCTTGCTTATTTAGTAGATACTGCTTTATCCTCTTCAAAATATATACACTTTACTGCACAAAAACTTTACTTGAGTAGCAACACTGACTCAGCATTTAGATAAATTAGGACTACAAATACCGTCTTTATTTTTCCCCCCTCAAATATTATAAATATTAAACATGGGCTTAAGTGCAAGGAAGTATATCAAAGGGAATTAGCTGTAAGCGTTTGCACCCAACTGATACTAAAACTATGCTAAATATTTAAATAAATGTACATATATCAAAACTACTGTTTCTAAATGAAATTCATTTTAAGCATCAAGTGTTCCTTCTTAGTGTTAACAGCAAACCTGTGTTCCGGCCAGAAAAACACTTCAGCTTCAGCCTCCTCGACAGGTAGTAAACTGCTGCATTGGAAAAGATCTCACAGACTCTCCCTGAGGATGCATTTGCACTGGTTTGATAGATATTTTAGGCTTTCACAAACATAGCAGAAATATTTGACAGCTATGTTAAAATGCAGTCATGACAACAAGGTAAGAGAGTATTTTCCCTTTAATAACTCCTCTGCATATTATCTGTTGCCTCTAAATCTGTTTCCTCTGAACAGTTCTGCTTTATTTTGAAAAGACAATTAAAATTAATAATAACAGTAACAATTGTAACAGTAATAATAATAATAATAAATCTAGCTTATTTTTTAGACATGCACAGGCAGCAAGATCGCACACTGCCATCTCACCAATTCAGAAGGTAAGAGATATAACTTCTATAGCTATACAACACGGATACAGTCAAAGATAAAAACTATCTCTTGAAATAGTGGGGGAAAAAAACCCCAACAATTCAAGTCGGTAATCTGTATTCTAGATGAAACCCAATGTTACTCCTGCCAGGGATCCCCTCCTTACCTCTGGGGTTTTCTTTCCAAGCTACAAACTTAAAATAGTCTGGAGCTGCTGTCCATTTAGTCACAAGCAGAATCAAACTACTGTAGCAAAATAGAGAGAAAGAGAGAACTTACTTTGCCCTTCAAATTTTCGTATGATTGTACCCAAAAATGTATTTTGTGGTGCCACATGACCTCTGCGAACAGGCATGTTTGTACAGGTCTTCGGTTTGCTGTGCACAATGACTTCTCCAAGGATCTCCTACACGGCTCCAGCCCAAAGCACCGAGCCCGCTACCCTTTGTGACAAATCATCGTCCTCTGGAGCTCGGAAATCTCTTCCCATTAGCACCACTTCTAGACACACGCTTTTCCTAGCGGAGTCAGATCCATCCCCCAGTTTCTTTCTTTTTCTTTCTTTCTTTCCTTGCTTTCTTTTCTATTTTTTTTTTTTTTCCTGGAGGAGCTCGGATGCTATTGTCTGGGGTGGGTAGGGGTGGGGTAAGCAGGAGGAGGTGGTGGGGGGAAGATTACAAGGGTAATCGATCTCTACCACCAAACATCGCCAATTTTCCAAAGCAAATGGCTGTGACCCGGCAGTTTCCGACGCTGTAGTGATGGTTAGAGGGCTGGAAGACTAATGTTGCTCCGCTGGCAGAGGGAGTGACGTTCCCCCCTCCGGGCTTCACCACGGCGCGCGGCAGCTCGGATTACTCAAGCGTGGCTTAGCAGGAGCCAGCCAATAAATCTCTTCAAAACTCGGCGACAAGCAGCGGCATCAGGAACGAGCTACACCCCGGCGGCACCGCGACGTGCCACATCCCCCGCGCTGCGGCTACAGGGGGGCAGCCGGCAGCCAGGGCGCTGCCGGCGGGGGGGCCCCGCCACCTCCGGCCGTCCCCGCTCCTCCGTCCTCCCGGCACCGCCGGCCCTTGCGCGGCCCCCGAGCGCGGCCCGCCGGGGAGCCCCAGCGCTGCGAGGCCGGGGGAGGGAGGCAGTTTTGTACACGCCCCGTCCGGCGGGGGGAGGCGCGAGCGGGGGCGATTTTGAGCGATGGGCGGGGAAGGGACCACCGGAGCCCTCGGCATCCTTCCCCGCCCCGACGGAAGGGATCGCCCCCTCCTCCCGCAGCGTGGCCCTGCGAGGACTTCCCCCGCCCCACGCACCCCTCCCGCCGGGGAAGGGGGTTCCCCCCGGTGCCGGGCGCTGCTCCCCGTGTGCCGAGCAGGTGCGAGCCTCCGCCCGGGGGCCGGGAGGGGGCGCGGGGATGCCAGCGGCAGCGGGCAGAGGCCGCCCTCGCCCGGCCGGGGGGGGACACCGGCGAGCACCGAGGCCGCCCCGCCGCAGGAGCCGCGTCCCCGGGCCGGCTCCGCCCCGCCGCTCGGGGCCGGGGCCGCCCGCTCGGAGCTGGCCGCGGTGCTGAAGCCGCCCCGCCGGCGCGCACGGAGGTGCCGCCGCCCGCGGTCGGGCCGGGGGAGCGCCCGCCCGCCGCCCCCGCCCCACCCCGCTTCTGCCACCCGCAGGAGCGGCCGGGAGAGCTCCCGGGGGAGCGGGCGTTGTTGGCCCGCTGTAATTAAGGCTTCCGCAGCACCCAGCGCGCAGAGCGGGCGCGGCGAGAGCCGGGGGACCTCGGGGGGTGACACGGGGAGGGAGCCGGGGGCAGCCATGCGGTGCGGGAAAGGCGTCTCCAGGGGAGCGCGAAGCAGCAGCAGCTTCTTAATAAACTCACAGGGGAAAAAAAAAAGAGAGGAGCACCTGCTCACCGTTCTTTGTAATCGCAAACGCAGGATATTGAGCCGGCACACCACCGCCTCCCACCTGTTCTTCCGCACCACAAACAGGTGTTCCCTTGTTCCCGTGGGCTTTTCTCAGGTGTGGCCTTTGTTTCCCTGTTACTGTGCGTCACCCTCTGTGTTTATCAAGGGGGGACATGCTCCGTGGGCTGTGTGGCTACGTTTCTGGCCTAATTTCATTTGATCTCAGTGGAGTTGTTCTGGCTTGACACTGCTTTAAACGATGTCTGAAAATTTCATTTATATATATGCATAAATTGTATTTAGGAGGCTGCATGGTAATTGACTGTATACTAATTATGAAGCCTCAGCTACATTAAGTGATGTATAATAGTACATAATCAATCTTAGGAAGCGAGTGTCGCTTATTTACAGAAGCAAATGTTTCAATATCTATACTGAGAGGCATGAATCAAAAAAATAACAGCCATATATTCTTTGCAATCACAATATTTGAAGAAGTATAACATTTTTGTGACTTCAATCAATACTAGAGAATAAAACTCTTGCAATATTTTTACCCACTTTCCATGTGGTTTGGACAGTGGGTAAGGCTGCAGGTTGAACTTTTCTCTTTCTGCTCTTTGTCTTAACCAAGAACATATATTGTCCTGAAAATGTGTTCAAGTTCCCATGGACAGCAGTGGAACTAGGGTACACAACACGAGAGGACCTTATTTATTTTAACACTTTACATAATACCTAACATCTAGTCAAATCATAATGGCCGGCAGTGACTTCAGTCTCATTTTTACATTAATAATGTCACTTTGATGTTTCTATAACAGCAATAGAAAACAAACACAACAAAATTGTGACCTGTACTGAACCACAGGTGTTTGTTTCTAGTATTCCACAGTTAGAAGCAAACTGGATCAACTACAGGCCAGTAGAGTCCAGAGTCCAGTGCTTTAGGTGCCTGACTAGAAAGAAAAGAAAATGGTAAAAAATATTTAAAGAATTCAAATCTCACTGAAGCCCTATCTTTTCATGTTAAGTTTGGAAAGCACACTATGCTTGCCTGAAAACCGAAATACAAAGGTCTAGGACTCCATGACCCTGGAAGACCTTTTCTGTTCCGTCTTATGATGGTAGTTTGAAGTTTGATGTTGATTATGTGAATATACATTAAACAGAGTCCACTTCCCCCCCCCCCCCCCCCCCCCCTTGGTTAGTTTAGAACCTGATCAAGATAACCCCAGTCAAAACAAGGTAACTGCTGCTGAAAGTCAAAATGTGAGATGTGTTTTTTAGCAGGGGATGAATTCACAAGAATGATGGGATTTAATAACTACATGAGCAATAGGTGTCTTCAGAAGATCTTTTATCTCATTGATTTATACCCCTGCAGTCTTGTTGATGATCAGTTGCTCCTGGAGTGCTTAATACTAATTGTGCATAATGCTTTATAATTTTCTGTAGCAAGCCAAGAGTGAGAGAAGTGCAAGAGGAAAATATATTAAAACTGGACAATTTACCACTAATACAGAGAAAGTAATGTGAAAGAATTTGCATTTCATTGAGAAAATATGCAGGCAAGTGGGAAAGTTTGAATTCATCATAAATGTGCCTCTTTAATGTGATGAAAGAAATGGAGAATTCTATGGAGATAGATGTTTTATCTATAAAGTTGTACAGTTCCCAGCTCTGCAAGAGACCAAAATACTGAGGGAGGGTGTCTTCAGAGCTCAAATCCATCCAGCACAACTGATCCCTTGTCCCCTGGCCCCTCGTGTCGCTGCCCTGGCCACAGCAGAGCCCCAGCTCCCCAGTGAACGCTGCTGCTCCACAGCAAAATTATAGATGGCATTTCCTGGCCTCAAGGACAGCCGCTGATTTTGAAACAGTGGTTTTAGGGCTTTCCCTGGCATTTTAACCACTTCTTTCTCAAGTTCCTTAAGAGAATTTAGAGGAACATGTGCCCAGAGATGCATTGTTGATGTCTTTCAACATCTTGGCTTTAGCAATTAAAGTTGTTATCGTTAAGAAAAGATAACTCTGGGGAAATGGCTCTAATCAAATTTCCCATCATATTTTTGGTGAAAAAAAATATATAAAAGAGACAGTCAGTTTTAGTCCAGCATTCTTACCACTCTTGGCTGCGCCTTTTACTCTTTGATGCTCCAGGAGACTCTCCCTAAGAGAAATTACTTTCCTCTTCCAACCTGAATAATCTTTAACCATATGTTGTTATTTTTCAAAGTGTTATGTTTTCCATTTCATAATTATCTTGATTCTAGGGTTTGCTCTCCTGTAGACAGAAGTTTGCTAGTGCATTCCTATTTGAATAAATCTTTTTGTACTGGGACAAGACACTCTTAAGTCTTGATAGTTCTTAGCTTATTTCTTCTTTCTTCCCTGCTCCCCACCCCCTACCCCCACATTGTTCCAGCTGCATAGAATTTCTGTGTTGCTTTTACGATATATATATATGCTGTGTGGCCTGTCATTTATTCACCCATCTATGGTATATATGCTTCCAATTTTAAATAAGACTGGGAGTGTCCTGAGAGTTGTCAAGTAAAATACTGAAACTTTATTTTGAATACCAGTGTGCATTTGCGATTTTTTGGCAGATTTATGTCTCTTCTCATTACCTTTTGGTTTTTATCACTCTTGCTTGCTTGTCCTTATTCTGTTTAATGTCTTTCCAAAATTTCAAAGTATAGATCCAGATTTTGTTTTAATCCTTCACAATAATAATGATCGTCAATTAGATTATGACTGGCTGGGCTTTAGGCATAGGCAAAGTATGCAGTTGCCTGGGACAACAGACTGCCAAATTACCTCTGCTGGAGAAGATAGAAATCAGCTGTTTGAACACCGTGAGCAGCCAAACAGCAAATCTCTGCTGATGCTACTGAAAGAGGTGTGGGGGTTAGTGCTGCCAGAGCTGGCTCCTTCTAGCAGGAACTTCTTTTTGCTTGCACTGCTTTGATGCCCTGGTAAGTCTTTCCTAATCCTAGAGCCACGTAGTCTACGTAGCTTCCTACATAGGAAAATGGGAATACTTAGTTACTGTGGCTGCAAAATTCACCTCAAATTATGTCTGATTACGGTCACTTTGTGCTTCACTTTTGCTCTTGGAAAAAGAAAGGCTCCTGTTTCGAGCAAGGTCATTGATGTCAATGAAAATGCACAGAGGTGATTATTGCATTTGGCCTTAAGGTTTACTTCTTCATTGTGTCTGCATATGGGTCTTATTAGTATTCAGGACTTCAGATATCCGAATGGGAGAAAGGCTATCAAGACTTTAGTATTACAAAAGAAGTGTCCGCACTAAATTATGCTCTAAGAAGTGATTACAAACTTCTAGTTAATCTTACAGCTATTTTAGTTCTTCAGTAACACACACTCACAATAAATTATGTTATACTTATTTTGGATTTTGTTCATTGTATAGTTTACATGTAATTCTTTTTGAGGGACTGTAATTTGATGACAAGAATATGAATTATATATGCAAAAGCTACAATTGCAGAACTTCTGCGACCTAAATTTCCTAGGCTGATAAAGGTAACATCATGTGGCAAAACAGTAAGACAGCAGGCAACTTAACTTTTTCTGGAAGGATTCATAAAAAGTTAAGTTTATTATTCTACAGTATACATCACTCTTATTACATGCTATGTTAGAATGCCTAAGGATTCAAATCCTCGTGACTTAGGATCATTTTGGAAGTAGTATGTACTGGTCATGAAAACAGAATTACAAAAAACATCAATATATCCATCTACTCGATGACCTGCCAGTGGATTGTTCCCTTCAGTATATTTGTGTTTGTATTATTCATTTAGGATTTAAATTATTCAAGCAATGAGGCTTCCACTTCTTCCTCTGCGAGAGTCTTTCAATATCTCTCAGTCTCACCACAGGGTTTAATTCCCTCATATTAAGCCACAGTTTTGGTGTGGGCTCTTGCTTTGGGGGTTTACATTATTTAGCTGCACATCTTTTTTCCCTGGGTTCTCGGCCAGTAATGGGTGCTCAGACTACTCTGTGCTGACCCCCTCTGGCCAATTAAGAGTGACAGAAATGACCCCAGAATGTGCTGCGCCTCGTGAAGTTTTTCTAGCTAAATTGCAGTGCTATGTCCGTCATTCTGGCAGCCATCGTTCCAGAAAGAACGTTGATTATAATTAGGCAAGACATGAAACATACTCCTATTAATTAATTCTTTTCCTCATACTATATATAGAAGGACTTTTATGTATACAAAAGCAGCACCCTGCTCCATATATTTGTGAGTAATCCTGTACCGCCGGAAATGTAATTGAAGATAAATATATGCATTCTCTGTAATCCATCTTCCATCAAAAAAATTCAGTGATGATATTTTAGAATAATAGTTCATGCAAGAGCTATTATGACTGAATCACATGTCTTAAATTTGGTCTCTTCAGAAGCGTATGCCTAACAAATATGGAGTGAGCTGGAAAAAGGAGTAAATTCATTGCTAGAGCATAAAAACAAAGTAAATTATTGCATGTAAGTTATTTATTTAACTAGATCCATGTAATTCTGAAACTAACTCTCTTTGTACCGAAGTTCCCACTGCCTTCTCCACAGCGTGTTCAAACATTAAGTGATAGGACTGCCATCTGTCAGGTGAAGTTCATTCCTTTTCTTAGCTTCTCCCTTCAGTAAACTGTGTAGCTAGGATTTCTTCTACATCTGCACATTCTGCATGTGTTTTTATCAGTAAACAACAAAAACCTGCACCTTGTATTTGGAGCAGGTTTCTGGTGATTTCTGGCTCTAATCTTAATACCAATGAAGGTACAGCAGTGGTGTAGAGCTTCCTGAGGTTGCAAGGTTTCTGGTTTTGCTGAAGTTTCTCCTAGTTCAACTGCAGCAGGGTTCCAGTGCATGTGTCCTCAGAGAGAGCCATGAGCTGAGCTAGCCAGAACTAGGATCTTCAGGGTGTAGCTCCAGCAAATTCTGTGCAGGCAAATTTCCTTTCACAGAGAATTTTAAACTGTTTTGTTTCTAAGCAGTAATAAATAAAAATGTGCCATATCACAGTCTTTCCCAAAATGCAATCACTGTTCCCAACCAGCTCTGTAGACATGGTATCTGCCTGCTGGTGGGGTTAACTTCAGAGAGGTCACAAGACGAAGAAGGTTATTTCTATTCCTTGGCCTTTCTCCTTGTATCAGGCCATAGGAGCTGAATTCTTGCTCTGATAGCGCTTCCATATGCTTCCAGCTTAGCAAGCAGTAGGTAGTCTGAGCATCTCTTTTCCTTCCCTTTGCCCTGCAGCAACTGACAGTGAGGCATTGCTGAACAGCTGTAGGGGCGAAAAGGACAGCAGCTGCTCTGAAGAAGCTTGGTTCATGTGAGATATTTTTCCTGAGAGTACAAGAACTGTTATTTCCTTTGGAGAATATTAGATTAGATTTATTTTCAATCACTAATTGTATATAAATTTTCTCCCACCACAGGTTCACTTTAAGATCAATAAAATGCAGGTTTGAAGTATATAAAGTGGTTACTTTTGGGCACCAGTGTCCTGGTAGTACAAATAATCTTAGCAGGGTTTTTTTTATTATTATTTTAATAGATAAATATGGATTTTTCTTTGCTTCCTTTCCTTGGCCTGATCTTTCATAGTTTTGGTTAAATTTCATTCCCTTCCACCTTGAACACTTTGTGCCATGTTTCCCATTGATTTCAGCTTTCTGTCTTCCTGGCTTGACTCTTACCTACTGGTTATGGTTAGTTATTTGTGGTTTTCAGCCTCGGAGAAGGAGAAGGAGAGAGAACAGGTAGATGGAAATGGACTAGAAATTAACCATCTGATATGCAGAAGAGATGTGGAGAGACAGTTTCATAATCCAGGGTCAAAGGATGCAAGAGAAAAGACTGAAACTGGCCAGAAATTATAACTTGCAGTAAACTTTAGTAGCCAAACTTAAATATAAATTCAAACAGTTTGGGGGGTGGGGTGGTATTTACTTCCACCAACTCTAAATACAGTTTCAGATGTTTAGTCTATCTTATGTGTTTCCTGAGAATGATGTTTCCACTATTCCTGAATGATTGTTATATATCCCCAAAGACCTTGTAGACCTCAATCAGAGAGCAGTAACCTTGAAGAATTTGGATATGGTGTCCCAGAACGCAGCATAGCAAAAACATTCCTATTTCGCTCAGAAGAGAAAAACCCATGAAAACAGTGTGAGCCTTTAGTGCCAATGGCTCTGTACTGGCTTGATGAAGGTGATATTTATTTTTTTCCCCCTAAATATCTTAGTAGTAGTACATTGTGTTTCTATGTTAATCAGAAAGCTCTGGCAAGCAGAGTATGCTTTTTCATTTTTAGTGTTCTATACCTTCTTTGCTCTTTCTGCATTCTGTTAACATACTTTACACAGTCACTTCATCTAAATAAGGTAACTGCAGTTTCTACACTGCGCTCACTTAGTCATTAACAATTTTATTATTAGCATATTCCAACACTCAGTTCTGTAGGCGAAGCTTTCTCCACCTGGCATGTATATTTTCCCCCTACAACTGTATTTTTCCACATCTAATTTTTCAGTATTATTCTCACAGTAATAATACTTCTCTGTAACTGTGTAGAGTCCAGAATCTTATAGAATAATTATTCCTGACACTGTACTTATCAGTGCTGTTGTTCACATTGCTGTCAACAATAATCTGCAAATATCCAGGTCACTTATTCCTCTTTCAGTATTCCCACTTCTCTTTCATAGTATCATAGCATGAGATCATGGCTAATTATGTTACAAAAATTGGTGTTTGGCTAATTCATTTCAAGAGATACCCATATACTGAAACAGCATTTTCCACCACAAAGCTAGTGTATAAACTGATCTGCTGTCTCTGCAGATAAAATACATGTAATATAGGCCACATTTTCAAAGCCAGGTGCCTATCTGAAGCTTGCATCTCCAGAATTATATTGATGCAGCTGCAAATGAATGGCTGGATTTCTCATCAGTGCTAAGGACTGTATTCAATAACCCTGCTGAAGCCAATATGAACTGCAGGTACTTGGCAAATGAGAGTTCTGCTTATAATCTATGATGACAGAAAGAGTACTCAAATGACATATGTTGTTTTGTGAAAGGGTCTTTTGCTGCCTAACAGGGAATTTATTTAAATAATCTCTCCTGGATTTCCTATCTCTCCCATTATGTCTGTTTCATTGCAATACAAGTAAGATATATGTTGTCAGTCTCCCCCTTCTTGTTCTTCCCGCTCTTGTCTACCATCCAGTGCAAGTTGTTTGACAGGATGAATAATAATTTCAGACAAAAGTAAACATTTTTGGCTGTAAGGAGTAATAAAATCAGTGCTATACCCAAAGATATATTCAGAAGTAGCAAGATTTCCTCATCATTAGACATTTTTTTATTTTGGATCTTTTCTGTTTATCATTCTTTGTTATTTAAGACAGGTGCATATTAGATCACAGCAGAGATTTATTCTGTTGATAATGGTGATCATTTTTATTATATATATATTACTTATTTTCACAGTTTAATAGCCACTATTCTGGTATGCTTTTTAAAAGAGATCTTTAGCACCTAAAGCAATCACTCAGAAACTATGCTTTAGCTTGGTAATCAGGCTGCTTACAGGTGGTTTTGAAAGCCTAATTTCATAGTTCTTGGAAAAAAATATCAGTGCAAACATGCACTAACTTTTATGCCATTTGAGCTAGATAAATATTCATTTACTTATTTTCCTCATGTGCTGGGTTGATAGCTGGAGAGAGAGCACATCTGGGATTTAAAAAAAACCCACCTTGTTCTTGTGTCATTAAGGCAGTAATGTGCAACTCTGATGACTGCCCATCCAAACTGGCCTGCAGACTTCCAGAACTTCCACATCCTGGCAGATCCAGGGGCAGATTCAGAAGTGAAACTCTACTGCTGAAAAAATAGGCCTTGTTTTTCTCTTCAGTCCCAATTTATCATGAAAAAAAACCCAAAACAATGAAGTTATATTAACTATTAATAGGAAATATTTCTGAATGGCATTTTGGATTTTTCTTAGTAACACTGTGGGGTTTGGTTTTTTTTTAAAATGTTTTTGTTTTTTTATTCTGGGGAATAGTGACATTTTGGGAAGTGGACATTTGAAATGAGAGGGTTGATTTCTCTTCTGAGGGAGAAATTGTGATCATCTCAAATAATGACTTCATTGCATTAGCTCCTGAAAACTCAAAGCTGCTATGATTCACTTGAAAGTGAGCATCAATTTTCAGACCATGTCAAAGGTCCCGGTCTATGGGTATACATCCTTTGAGGCTAGGGGGTGCCAAATACATCTTCGGTTTAGGACAAAAATATAATCCCATTTGGTGCTGCAGTAGTCATTTCTCTGCTAATTCCCTATAGACATGATGATGGCTGAAAGAAGCTGTGCAGTCTCCTGTGGAAGTTCTCAAGACTGAAATGGATCAAGCCCTAAGCAACCTGGTCTCATTCCTCATCGCTGACACTGCTTTGGGCAGGAAGGTACACCAGATACCTCCTGAGGTTGCTTACAACTGTATTATCATATGATTCTATAATGGTATGTTTGATATTTTTAGATATACCGAGACTTGATTTCTGACTATCCAGAATGTGCAGGCGAAGTACAAATTCTGCTACTTCTGTTTTCTGCCTATAATATCTACATGCTGGCCTCGTATGGCTCCCTGGAGCACATGGATCCATTTCTACCAAGTTACCAATTGTATGAACATAGTTCCTGAGGCTTGAGATGTTCCATAAGTGATACATTATTGATTGACGTATTAAAAGGCTGTCATACGTGTATATGCTAGCACAACACTTTGTCTGTGATATCTGAAACCTTTTCAGACTAAACATTAAATATAAAACCGCAGCCTTTGATTGTACCATTTGTACGTCTTTCTTAACTATCTAGGCAGAAGCCTCATTTCTCCTGGATCTCAGAGCTCCTTTGTGTCAGCATTGGTTTTTACTAATGAGAGTTATGTGTTTTACGGTGTTATTTGTTAACCTGCCATAAAGTATTTCCAGTCCTATAATTCTTTCCTTACATTCAGGGATAAGACTTTTATTTCCTGTATAGCTCCCTTGTGCTAGCATAACACAGGAACTTCACTGATCCTTCTCACAAGTGGAAGCTTGTGACATCATTCCTTGGTTAACAGAGTTCCCTCTTTCTTTTTATTGGGTCTCTCTATTCTCAGCACTGACCCATTTTCCTTTCCAGTAGTCATGTGAGCAAGGTAGTTTGAATAACTGCTATAGAGATAAAGGCAGAAGGAGTTTGATTCGAATTTGTTTTAATTTTTTATATGAAATATAATTTTGTAGGGAGTAGTAGAATCACCATGTAGATGGAAAGTGTTAGGCAGATATTATTACCTGCATCAATTGAGCACTGTCTGCCTTCTATAGTTTTAATTGGCCTTCCCTAATCTCAGAGTAAAAAAAAAATTGCAATGTTGCTCTTGATGAGTTAATTGGTTCATAAACTGACTTATTTCTAGTTCAGTTGCTATGCTGGGCAGTGAAGGTGGATGCACCAGCCAATGCTCAAGAGCTGGGTGTGTGGACATGTGGTAGCCAAAGCGTGTACTTCATAATACTTTAGAATAGTCATGTTTAAAGGACTAAATAGTCATAAAGGAACAATTTATTCCTATCCGTTCTCAGGAACTAAGTTAAGATCCAGCCTCTGTCATCCAGCACTTTCTGTGATGTGTCATTTTTGTCACTTGCTTTAGGCCTGATTAACATCAGGAGTGTGTTTTGTATGTTATGGTCTTTCCTGTTGGTTTTGTAATGGACATTTTACTGCCAGAAAGAACCCCTGAAAGTGAAAAAGGAAGACAGAATTATCAATAATCTGTTTTATATTAATATTGATAGGCTTACAGCTGCTGCTGCTGGAATGCACACATTCCTGGGTGAATTTCAGACAAGCCAATTAATAACAGTTAGCAGAACATACCTTCTTAGCCAAAAAAACTACAAGTTTTTTTACCCCACAAGAAAGTGGACAGCTGTGGGTCGTGGGAACCTTTATCAATTTATGAATCTAAGCACGTATACAGCATTGAAATCCTTCTGAAATAGTTCACACTTGTACGGATCACGGGATATGATAATCTGATAGTGGAGCCCTGGCTATAACACCATCTGCTTTTCCTATGCAAAAATACCTCGGGAAGGATGGTAGTATTATAATAATGTATGACAATCACTGCCAAACAACACATCTGGTTCAAACTGAAATACATTATTTGAGAACATAAAAGGAAAAGAAGAAGTTAGATTAGGGGAGAAAATAATAATTATTATTTCTGCCTAAAAGTATATTGAATTTTAAAAAAACTGTATAGCATTATATATGATCAGTTTTGTCATTAATTACATTTTATTTCTTATTTAGTTTTAGATCTTTTGTATGTCTGGATAAATAAAGAATTGGGAATCACTTCTGTGTTTAGTGATTAAAAGACATTTTTAATGTCTGCTGTCTTTAACACTACTAGCCAATTTATTTTGCCTTCCTTTTTATTCTCTATGCTATATAATGCCCCTCTATAGTTTCTATTTCCTATGTAAATCACATTTTACATTTACATAATGGAATAGCTGGGATCCAGATATGTAGTTTTAGGATGGTCTTCAATGGTAGGAAATTTTTGAGAGATACCAAAAGATTCAGTCTGTAATGATTGATTTTTCCGCCCCTTTGTTTCTATTAGCTAAATTATTGTGAGACTGATACAGTAAAACAAAAGATAATTATAGGCCTGGAGTTTCATAAAAAGAGAGGAAAGATATATACTTTTCTTAGGGGTTCTTAACCTCTTATAAATCTCTCCAGAACTCTTAATTTCCCATGGATAAATATCCCCCTTCTTCCTCTCTTCCCATGGATTTGATAGGTCAGTCGGATTCGAACAAGCACCACTCCACTTTTTGCCTAGCTTGTGCTCATGTAGCCTTTTGCAGACTGTTTATTTTTAGGAGGGAGTTCTTTTTTTCTCATTCTTTTTTCTAAACACTATCCTGCTTTTTTATATATATTAATGTAACTTCTATTTCCCTACTAAGAAAATCCTCAGCCAATATGCTTTAAGCAGAATAATGCCTAAAACATAAGCAGCACATGACAATAGACTTCCCTGCACCTACTGCTATTAAAACATTTCAATAGAGCAAATCAGCAATTTTAAAGCTCACATTACTCTCCCACTTCTAGTAATTTGTAAGGGACCTGATTATACTCTTTCTCTCTAGAGAGCTCTGTGAATTAAGAGTAATTCCACTGAAGTCAATACTGCCATATAGTACAGAATTAGGGTCATAAAGGGGAGCAATTGCTGCCTGATTCTCTGTTGAAATGAAAAGATGCTGTGGGATTAGAGATTAACTGGATTATACATACCCAAATTAATAAAAAGATACAGAAATGCTTTTTTTTTTTTTAGCTTACAACAGTTATTAGGCATCTGGGTTTACAAAAAGTAAGATTTCTGACATCTAGCCCTGTTTCTAAAAACTTTGCCTTTTAGTAGAGCACAAGCCAGTTTTACCGAGGATCTTGGTAGCAATGTTTGGATACCTATTTGTTAGGTGCTGAGTAAGTGTAATAAAATCATTATCTGTTCCAAGGGAATTCTATTTCTCTCTTTAAAACGAGATGGAGGAAAAAGTAAAAGAACCAAAGTATCAGAGGTGGCAGTGAGAGGCTGACAAAAATGCCGAATAAGACCTGAAGGTTCTGTTTTGATTAATTTTTTTCTTATCAGTTACCTACATATTCAACTTGTTGCTATTGTGGTATTTTCTTTCACAATTACGTGAAACATATAGCAGTTTATTAATAGCAGCCTCAGTCCTCTACCTTCATAGCTCAAACATTGAAGGTTATATTTAGATACAGATGTCTGCCTCAAGGACAGTATTTTCCATGTAAATTCTGCCTACTTTTGGACATAAAATCACATGGTTAATTCAGTGTCCTCACAATCACAATGTCACTATTATATTTGTATTTACTTCCAAGGTATGTACATTATAAAAACAAAACCCCTCCAAGTTACACAGTAATTAAACCTTGGATTACAGAATACCTATAATTATGAGCACAGGAACAAGTAATCTACAAGAACGAGATTACTCTAGGCTGTGTTCTTCAGAAATCATCCATGAAGGCCCACGGCAGCTACTGAAGGGCATGGATCATGGCTCGGACAGGCTATTCATTTAAGCTTGGACAGCTTTGTATCTTTTTTCCTCACCTTTTGCACGGCCACATGCTAAGCATGTACACCTGGCCACAGTAAAGGCATCTGTCTCCCATCCAAACCTTTGCCTAAGTCAACAGGCCCTAATGTGTCCCACTGACAAAATAACCTATCTCAGGGACAGCTTATGAGCTCCAGTTCACATTATATATACATGTGTGTGCATATATATATATATATACACATACATCTACTGTCTATACTATACGCTCTAATATATTTGTTTATATAAATGCATAATACTTGCATATACTATACTGTAGTGTAACTGTTTGGCCAAATTTAGTTACAGTCTTCTCAATATATACCTGTTCTTTCTGAAATAATAGTTCTAGTTTGAGAAGTGATAGAAGCTGGTGATTCCTCTTTATTTGCAGAACAGAAGAAGATGGGAAGCAACATAAATATTCTCCTTCTCTGTCTTACTACTCTAGGTCATAACTGATTTATAGGGGTTTCTGCTGGTTACGAATGCCTAGCAGCTGCATCGATTCATCCCTTTGCTGATTTTTTTTCAGTTTTCTATATTAAAATAAACTGTTCATTTTTAAGTGTTACTCACAGATATTTCATGTAGATTATACTACAAGTTCTCACCGAGTCCTACAACTTCCCATACCCAAATTTAACTTTAAATAACCTGGATTTAAACCACAACTTGAACTGCAGTATGTGCATAAATCTTTGCAGCTCTGAAACCTAAATATGGTATTTTACAATACTAAAATATAATCTCTAGTATCTTAAAATAATGTAAAGGCTACATAATTTAAATCAATCAAGAATGTCAGGAAACAGTATGAAGTTTTATCAGGGAAATTAAATTGCACTCCAGTGTATTTTACGATAGTGGTCAGACAGTAGAGCAGGCTTTAAGTGCAGCTTTGGAGCCACACATGCAGAGCAGTAGAGATTAGTTTAAAAGACTTAGTACCAAGTTTTCCTTGAATTTTAGACTCAGCCTCACTAGAGCAACAGAGGCGGTGAGTTATGTCCAGGTACACTGACTCCCCTGAGAAGAGAGAGCACGTACCTGCAACATGGATTTTGAATCCTCATCTTTAAATAGAAATATTATTGATGGAGGGGAAAGCTGCTATCAGATTGCTATGCTGTTGGTATGATCTATTTACTGTGAAATGGAAAATGACCCAGGGAAATAAATGTGCTGTGCAAGTCTAGGTAAGAAAGCTCTAATACAAAATGTTTAGTTTGAGAGAAACATATTTTTCCTGCATGTATTACAGATTTTGAAAGATCTAAACAGCTGGAGCTGGCAGTTGCCTGTGCTGTCCTTGCTAATGTGAAGGGAATCCCGAAAAGCGTGTTGACTAAAATCCTTGCATGTCTACATCATATCTGCTGGGTATTTACATTCTTAAATGGCATGTACCCAGGAACCTAAAAAGAAACCAGGTGGTGGTAATTTAACATTTCAGAATGAAGTACATAGAATCTGCACTTAAAAGCAAGGCTACTGCCAATTCAGTCAGCAACCAACCAAAGCCATTAGAAATAAAGAGGAATGAGTAAATGGCGAATGTGAAGAATGTAGTTTTTATACTCATCTTGCTTGTGAATAGACTCACTAAACAAGTAGCAGCAACAAGAACAGTACTGCTATGTAGGGTTTGCATATTTTAGGTTTCATGTCATTATTCTCGTTATTTAAATTGTCAAGGAAAAAAACCCCAACAAGCTGATAGGGCTGGCCAGGTTATTTGTACCGCTTACTTGGGCGAGCATAAGTTAAAACTTTCAGGTATTTGTCACCAGATATTTAAGTATGACCCAGATTTCTTCTGTTTTTATGTCAGTACTGCACTGCCTTGGTTCTTGGTTCATATCAGTGTAGAGCAAATTGAAAAATAATTTCTGCTCCATTTTTGGGCCTATGAAAATGCTATTCTATGGCATTGATCACATTTCATTCTATGAACAGTCTTAAAGAAATGGATCAAATACTCAATTTTCAATAAAAGCATCAAGAGTTCACAATCATGCTAACTACAATGAAAATACTATAGTAAATAGCAGAGCAGAATACAAACAAGATGCTCCTTATAAATACACGTTCTCTAATTATCGTCTGAATTTGTCATAGTGACACAACATTAAACAGGAAAGTTTTATCTGACCTGTAGAGTTAAATATTAGCTAGCATGAGATTAAAATATAAAGGCAAAATAAATAGACCTGAACTTTGATCATGAAATGAATGTGCGGCCGTTGAGTAAGTGAAAGTCAAACTGTGCAGTCAGAGTATTTCACACAATGGAAGCTTAGAAACACTGGATGAAAATAGGCAAAATGGGAATTCCCTGGCTATGTGAAAAGAATAAGGGGAAAAAGAATAAAATTGCCAGACAGAACATCATGAACATGGGCAGGTAAACAAATTAAGGGACTTTTTGAATCAGTCTGGCATAAGTTCTAAGCAATTCTGTGTTAGTCAGTGGTGTCTGATACCTCTGGAATCTCCAAGACCATAACAATCAATTGAAAACCGTGACCACTTAGGGATTTAAAGGGATTATAATCATTATTCATGCTTTTCTTTCTTCTATGGCAACCCAATTTGACAGAAAATCCTTTTCTTACTACTTTAAATCCCTAAACTTCACAAGGTACTTAAAGAATAATTTTATAAAGTGTGTTCTTGTCTGGAATAAAAGATCATGGGTGCACTAATTTGAACAGGGCTGTGCCAGTTTGTATTATTCATGTACCTGGCCCAGTTTTTTAATCCTTACTAAAAAATAAAACTTTGGAAATGTGGCCACATGAAAGCTGACATTGACTCTCACAAAGAGACTGAAACAAGTTGGTGGCCTAAGATACATAGGCATACACCTGCCATATGAAGCATCAGAAGGTGGAAATCTCTCTGTTGACACTGCAACATGAGTGATTCCAGTCAGATCATTACAACAGTGTCTTTATAATATCCAGTTTTGGGTTAAGGCAAAGCAATTTCAGACTTGAAAGTCATCAGATTTGGGAACCATCGAAGAGTACTTAACTGTCTCTTCCTTCATTAAATCTGTATAAATATTTCATTCTCAAACAAAGCTTAATCCTTGAGTTTGATGACAGTTTTATGTCGTAACTCTAAGAGATGATTCCAGGGCACCACTACCTTGGCGTGCTGACTTTAACATCTTCAGAAGCTGGCACTAAGTATATTTGCTTCCAAAAAAACAAGCCTTTCCCATCTCTGTCTCCTTGTTTTGCTCCTGTGCCGCCTACTCCCGTATGCCAGCACAAGTGTTGATGTTCTTACAGTCCAGGTTGAAATCAACCTAGAAAACAGAGGTGGTGGAGGACAAAACTTTCTCTTTCAGCGTGAATGCCAGGTTATGTACACTTAAACCAACCACGCTACTGAGGAAATGTAAGACACCGGGGAGCCCTGCTATTACCAGCCCAGCGGAGGGTACAAGACCAGGAAAAGCCTCATCACCTGTCCTGTTTCCCTGACTCCCTGAGTATCTCCTTGGGGTAAGCTAGTTGGTTCTGCTTAGAACTAGAAACCCTTGTTTATTCCCCCAGTTCCTCAGAGAAGAAGGGTTTGTATTATTACAAAAGGAATAAAAATGCCCATGTATTTACAGGAAAGGATGAAGTCTTTCTGTCTTTATTACACCAATACAACAAAGAGGTGCTACCTGCGTTAGAAGTTGGAAATACAACACAGAATATCCTGAGCTAACTTGACCTAGCCTTGATTGTCTTAGGTTTGAAAACAGTTTAGGATGTTCTCTTTAAATAGCTGCATATAAGATAACAATACAGCAAGCTGGAAAACACCTACTAATCACCTTTCAGCAGAGAAAGTGAATAACTCATCAGACAAAGTAGTTAAACAGATCAGGTGTCTGGCTGTTTTTGCCTTGCAAGATATGTTTACAGGTGGTATTTTTAATGGGAATTAAGCTAGAAAGGAACTAAGGGAAGAGCAAGAATAATTCTTTGTTCCTGGTTGGAGCAAGTTTATTTGGATAAGAATAAAGAAATGTGACTGCAGGTCACCTGCTCTGAACCACTACCTGACCTCAGGTAAGAAAATGAGATTAAAATCATTTAACTGTGGCACATAGAAAAAAATTGTGTAACTAGATATTAATTTGCTTAGGAAAGGAGACAGGGGAATTCTTAACATCTGCTTGGAGACATGACAGGTAGTCAAGTTGGTTAATTAAACAAATATTTGTGGATAATTTAGCTGAGATTGTTAGAAAAAGATCTTGATTCCTTTTTTATTTGATGATTATTATGTACAGCAAGTTTATGGAACAGGGGAAATTACGAATAGTTTACCCAGTGATTGGTGGGAGATATAATTACGGATTATATTAACGGACATTTTTATTTAACTAGCTCTGACAGATAATGAATAATCTTTCAAAGGTCTTGGTTATCACTAACACAGAATAAACTATGTATAGCCATGAAAAAAAAATAAATAAAAACAAGTGTATATATAACCCCCAAAATATTTGGTTTCTAATCCAAAGAATCCTGTGGGTGTTTTTTGACTCTTTCTTTAGAGGACATTAGTTCAGATAATGTGTATTTTACACACAATCTTACATCTGTCATAAGATGTGCAATGATACAGTGAACACAAAGCCCTAAGAATTGGCAGAATTCACACAAAATTATGTAATATATTCAAAACTCATTCAGGAAACACATTTATTCAGCAACAAAGAAGTACGGACATGTCATGTGCTTATGATGACAAGAGATAGACTGTTCTCCAGGTGGAAGTTTATGTTCTCATTCCCTTGGGACTTTTAACTTCAACTGCACTGGCTGTCTGAGCACAAGAGCATCTGAGACAGCTTCTGCAGCCATAGATGCTCTGGTGCCTCATGTCCATCTTGCTCTTTTTTATTGCGTTTCAAGAATGAAGGAGGGATAACGAAAAGTCGGCTATACCAGGCATTTACCCATCTAATGTTTTGTTGAGAAATCTTTATTCCTTAATGGCAGAGCAGAAAACAGCACTGTTTGTAGGCACAGGCCTCAGTCTTCCTCCCATTAATAGCGAAGAAGAAATGTGATGAGGTCAAGAAACAGGCATGTATTACAGTGTAGTCTGCCAGTCACCTCTGTGTCAAATGCTCTTCTAAGGAGAAGACTCTGCCTTTAGATGAAAGATGGAATGGAATAGGTGAAGAAGATGTGGCCACCACACCTAAACTTCTGTGATGCAGCACATGCAATATATATTATGGGGGGGTGGGGGGTGGCTGTGCTGCTGTGCACCCTCTCATTTGTATTGCGGCTGGGTTCAGGCCTTTTAAGGCACTGGCTCTGGATTTGACAGACTGGCATTTGGTTGTCCGCAGCCAGTGAAACCAAAGGCTAGTTATGTTTTTGTGAGTTTCTTTCTCCTATTAGTAAAAAATATGTATTTAAAAAATAAGGAGGCATTCAGATATCACAGTTAAAGGGTCTATGCAAATCCTAGAGATTGATTTTATTTTTCTTTTTCTAAAAGCTTGGTAATTACCTGGAAAATTAATATAGCATCTTTCAAGTGAAATACTCCCTGTCTGAAAGTGATATGTATTGCCTTCATGAAGTGATTCTGATGTCTTTTAGCAGCTGTGACAAAGGAAATACCATCCTTTATACTGCTTAATAAGCTACTGATATAATAGTTATACAAGGTCAGAGAATCAACATTTTTGACTATTATTATTCAATGTTTTTTAAAGCCTTTGCTGTGTTGAGAATAAATAGAAACTTTGAAACACTCCTGTGTAGACTTGTATTCACCACATTTCTAAGATCTCTTGGAAAAAGAAGTAATTTTCATTTAAATATTTTATTATCAATGTCACAGTGAACTCTACATCTGAAATGCAAACTGATTACAGCTTGCCCATCTCCAAGCATTCAAAAAGACCAAGCCAGGGTCCAAAAAAAGGTAAGTTTGTCTTAAAAAAAGGAGAAGTTAAGTGAAAAATAGCTTTATGTTTCTTTTATTTGCTTATCTTTTTGGAAGTCTATGCAATGAACTTTTCACTACTGATACGGTTAACTGCATTTACCTGTCAAAATGCATCTGGTGTTCTGACATTTTAAAGCTCTTTGCTTTTCATGGAGTTCAAGATTGACCCATTTCCCATTTTTCCTTCTGTTTTCTGTTTTATCCATATCAATTCCACATTTTTAATTTTTGTTTAATGAAAAGCCACGCATTTCAGTAAAAAGATAAGATTTCAGTAAGCGAACATTTTAAAAATATGTAAAATGTATTGAAGAAAATACAGGAAAAAAGAGAAGAAAGGAAGTCTTAATAACATCAATAACTTCTAGAACCTTTTCTCTTTTTCATAAGATTGTTATTAATTAGGGAAATATTGTGAGTGAAACAGGTCAGTCAGCCTTGTATGTAACACCTGCCCATTGTTTTTCCCTACATTATTGTTGGTATTTGTACCTAAATATATGAATGTATTCTAAAATTCACTTTGCTGGACAAAGTGGCTGTAGGATAACTTTCTTAATTTGAATAAGTTACCCTGAAGAAAAGAGTATGTACGTCCAGAGGTGAGTACCTTTCCCTGTCTGCATGACAGTTTTTCTGTTCTGTGTTTAATTGTTACATCTGTTTTCTAGAGTCAGGACCCCCAATCCAGAAGTCCTTCTGCTCCTTTATCCCACAAAGAAATAAGGGAAATGAAATTCCACAGTGAACTAAACCTCAGTGATTTGTGTTCCATGGGACAAAGCACTGGCCCTGTGGAAAGGACAGAGGTTCCTGAGCTGTGTAATGCAAACTTGTGAGCAAAGGACAGTTCGGTGCCTGGGGTCAACCTGCAGCACTGTAAAACCTTCCCAAGGTATGAAGAAATGCTTCTGAAGAACACTGGAACTCCACATTTCCTCTCCCTTGGATCTTACAGGCAGGATAATGGATGTTCCCTTTTAAAGTATCTGTGCTATTGATTGTCCAGTAAGCTTTATCACTGTTCTACAAAATGTCGTTTCCTCATGTAATTCTATGTTCATTATTCTATTTACTTCTGAGAAAAATATTAACTTCAGAAGGTCCTAGGCAGGATTTATCATCCTGAATCAAATGAGTAAAACCTGATAGTTCAGAAGTCGTTGGCAAGCAAACAGCAGCCCCATGTCAGGTCATGGTCCCACAGGCTTCTCTGATAATCACCAATTGCTCCAAAATCATATATTCAAAACAGAGCTGATTTCATAGATTGACATCAATTAGAGGAAGAGATGACACACTGCATCAGCCTGCCCATCAATACCATGTTTCTTCTACTTACCTTTGCCATGTTTATTCTCATTTTAGATAATGGAAATGCTGAAGCTTCTGCCATTTTAGTCAGGAGACAGTTCCTCACCTGAATACAGTTCACTTTCAAATAATTCCTACAGACATGAATTTTCTTCTGATTTTCATACTCTTTTGTACTAGACTAAATTGCATTTTTCTCCTTAACGCCCTTAGATATCTTCAAGCATTTGTAATGTGTCCAATTAGTTGTATAATGGCAAGCTATACAAACACTGGGGGAGGATGTTCTAAATGAAAATATGGGAGGTTGGCATTGATTTTCCATAAAAGCAGAGCACTTAACTGCACAACACTCTGCTCTCTCCTGGGCCAGATCCAGGAAAGGATTTAGACACCTAAGACAACAGCTGGGTAGATACAAATTATCTAAATTCGTTCAGCCACTATTTAACCTTTGGGAAGCCTAAATTTGATAAGCAGCTCCCTATTCTATCTTAAAATCCCTAAGCACCTAGGCTTGTGCGTCTATGGGTGCTCAGGCCAAATGACGTCTATGTAGTCATTTTATTACTTATTTTCCTTCTAAGTACACCTGGAGCCCTAGCAGCAGACATTCCTATGCTTGAATCTACTCCAAGACTTAACCTAAGAGGTTTCTTTGCAGCACGCCAAAAGCATGTCTACAGAACAGGCTGACTCTTTCTGCAGTCTTCCTTTCTTTACGTTAAAGGAGAAAATAATGAGGCTGTTCACTTTTTCTGTCAGGTTCTAGAATTCTGCAGCTCACAAATTAGGGTCTGAGTTCAATTTCTTCCTCAGTCAGAGAGCATGAAATACACAGCTTCTGCCTCAAGTGCTTGCACCACTCTTCAGGCCATTAGCTGCATTGTCAGGAGCGAGAGGAGAAACCCTGGTACCTTCGGCAGCGGCTGTGCCGCCCGTGACCAGGTGTGCCAGGGTCGCTGCCCAAGGAGAGACGCTGCCGTGTTGTAGCCTGCAGTGTTCCAGACCCAACATCTGTAAATAATTCCAGCCTGTTCCCTGCGGAAGCCTGGGAAAGCAATATGTGATCTTGGGGGTCCATTGTTAGTTTCAGGTAGCCAAAATGTATGTGATATCTGTGTGGTTAGCCTCTGTCCTCAACCTACTCTAGCTCCTTACCCGTACTTATTTTTCCTCTGGAAATACCTCAGATTGTATGAAGGTAACTGTAGGGTTGGGAGAAATTCATATAAGAAACATTCTCTTTCTTTTTTTTTTTTTTTTATTTTTTTTAAGTTCTACTCTGGATTTATGTTTCAGGTTTTTTTCCTGAACATTTCAGCTAGCATTACACAGCAGGTTTTTTCTTTTTGAGCCTTTGATCACATTTAGGTATCTTTTTCTGGGGCATTTCTTCCTTTTCTACATCTATTTGGTACTGAGTTTGAACAGCAATTGAGCAGTATGTACCTGTTTATTTTATCCCTGTATTACACTAAGTATTTATGTTTGAATTGTTACTGTCTTGCCAAATGCCTGTCTTCACAGATTTCCCCTTTTTCTGAGGTGCACATTTTTGAATTTTTTTCTTGAGACTATTAACTTGTAATATTTAAATTTATTTATAATAGTTTTATTAGTAAATGTAGTCTTCTCCTGGCCAACCTCTTACGCTATTCTGATGCATTTACACACATTGATAATCCTCACTTATGACTTTAATCTGTCAGAATCTTTTCATGCTAGCCACTTTAGGTCATTTTATTTGTAATACATGCTGAAGTACTTTATAAAGGGCTTTCTAAAAATTAAATAGAAATATATTATAAATTTAAATATATTAAATCTACTACCTCACTTCCCTCTATTGATTTTGTAATTCAATCAAGAAAGTAATCAATGTTGATAAAAGCTGTTGTTTGCAAGCACATGTTGGATATGGCTCATAACATGGTATCCTTGTTAAGCTAATATGCATTTTGAAAGACACGTGCTGAATATTTGATGAAAAAGACTGACTCGTGCATTGGGGTTTTGTTGGGAAAAGCAGAATAGTAGCTAAGTTACAAGCTTAATTCTGATTTTAGAATACTGCTTTTATCCCAGTAAACTATGCTATTACTTTGTCAGGTCTCATCAAACAAAGATTTTGAATAATTAAAATAGAGTGTCTGGGTTATTTCCAGAAATCTTAGTTTGACTATCTATTTATTGTTACCCATTATATATACTCATTTTTCATAAAGCAGAAGACATTTATTTTTCCAGATGCAGATAACTTCAGAAGTTAAGCTTAGTGCCAGCAAATACCAGTGTTATATTATAGTGTCTATTTCCTTAGGACCACCTTTATGCACTACGTCCTGAGGAGTTGTTTGTGTTTCATAAACACTTCAGAGGAGTGAGGACGAGCGGTGTACCTTCAGACTGCAGACCGTGTGTTGTGGCTTAAGAACTGTTCTTACTGTGAGAATGAGTTGGATGTTTTGTTCTTTATGAGAGAAACCACTGTGGTGACTACTTGTTAAATTATTATTTTTCAGTAAATAACAGCAAATCGAAATCTCCATTCCAACATAGGCAGAAATTCTACCTATAATGGTGGCAGAATTAGAGTTCCTTATCAGCTCTTTTTTCATGCTGAATCCTTTCACTGCTTGTTCTACTTTTTGTCCCTTTTCAGCCGTTTTTGTTTCCATCTTAAGAAGCCTGATCCTCCTTCAGCAGGGGTCAATGAAGTCTTACCATTAACCATGAAGGAAATGAAAAACCATGCCCTCAGAAATCATTACAGCCTTTCTCCTGCTGCTTTAGTTTATGTTTTTGGTCTTTCATAACTCTTCTGTTTATTGTTTCAGTTTGCCACTGTTCCCTCATGTTTTGGCTCATTGATTTTGCTTCCTTGGTTCTCACAGTAGCTTTACTACTCAAACACTCTATTTTCCTTTCTACAAAGGAAATAGGCATTTTGCTGTACAAACAGGTTGTTTGTTGGATTTGGTGCAACAGCAATCGCCAGCCCTCCATTCAGGAAGGTTAATATCCTGTGAGCTCCAGCTTTAGTCTACTGCCATTGCCTCTCGTGTCCATGGCTTATGAGGGGATCACATTTTATTTGCTGGACTTACTGGTGTTTTCTTCTTCTGGTAATTGCCTGACCTGCTATGATGACTGTTTGCAGTATTTACAGACTCACAGATCCTTCTGCCTACTTTAGCCCTTATCAGCAGAGGCTCATTGACATTTTGTTTGGTCGATGCCCGCACAGACTTCTCAGTAAAAGTTCCCGTATTCTAGTGATGGGAACTTTGATCTCTGAAAGGTTTTCTGGTTTGTACAGCATTCAGGGGGGAAAAACCCTCTAAAATTACTGATAAGATTTATGTGATACTGCAATGTTTGTACTACATATTTAAAACATAAAACATTTACTTTCTTTTATACCCCATGACAGTCAAAAGTTTTTGCTACAGAAACAAAACTGAACAAATTTTACAACATACAAAATTAAGAAAACTCACTTGGAATAACCCCTTCCCCCATCTTTGATTTTGTTTTAGAATATGCTTTTGTTTATCCTTGTACTGCAGAATGCAAAGTAAATGCCATTAGTGCCTTTACACACTGTGCTCTGCGCAATTTATGCTGAGCAACAACAGACTTCAGCAATAAGTGGCCACATAGTGAGATGAACAGTTACATAACCACAGACAGTAATTGGATGCTATTAATGAGATTTTGGGATAACACCATTTTTTAGCTCCAGATGTAGTTAGCTTTTTATAATCTCAATTTATGCCATATACACTCTTTTTACAATGTATAATTATTTTCCTAATCCCCAGTTACGCTCTGCAGAGCCTCTGAAACAAGGACCTCTGTGAATTCCCTGGTTTGCCCAAGTGCCTTAGATTATGTCGCACAATTGTGGGTTTTTAGATGGTGCCTCTTCATATGGATAGGTGAGATGTTGCATCACTTTGTAGGCAGCTCTAACAAACTGTACTTTTCAGAGTCCTAATTCTTTTACCTCTTTCTTTCATTCCCCCTGTTCCTGTATGTCTGTACCCCTAGAAAGGGGTGGCTGCTTATATTACACCTTCTCAGATTGTCTGGCCAGAAGCCAGAAGGGCAGAAGCAAGCATCTGTTCGTACTTTAATTTTCCTTGCTACCAGCTTACAGAAGGGAATAAATGGGGAGCCTGGGCGAGGCCCTGCACCAGACCCCTATTTTAAGGTACTTTCCTGCGTGACAGCCCTCATTCTTCTCTCACTAGATGACCTTGGGAACTGATCTAGGATGTTGGCAGCTTAAAAGGACGTGGCTCCAGCATCTGCTATGGGCAAATAGACACTTCTTAGCAGAAGGTGTAGCAAAGTAAAAAACACCTTAGTCTTCAAAATGTGTAGTTTTCTACTGAAAACTGTGGACTTGCCACGTGAGTACGAGCGTGATCTGACCTGATTTCCCCGGTAACTGCAAATGAAGCCAGTGGGAGCTGCAGGTGCTCAGCGCTTTGGAAAATCAGGTATCAAGTAACAAAGCTGAACTTGCAAAGAATGTTTTTTAAAGGAATACCAGTTAATTAATATTCAGTTAAACACCTCAGATCGTGCTGTATGTGATCATATTTAAAGGACTTCATACTTACACCAACCCAATATAACACTGTAATTGAAAGAAAGTATTGCAAGAGATTCAAAGTAATTTTTTAATACAGTCTTTTATTTCTTATTTTCTGCTTAGAGTCACTGCAGCCTATCCAATTGGCAGATCTTTTATCTTTAACCAAAGTCTGTGTCTATAGAAATTAGTTTTTACAGGAAGATTATTGCTAGATGAAAAGCCTGGAATTTTGGATAAAATGCTTTGTATTGGGACCTTGTGGAAAGGGATGAAGCTACCTTTTTCTCGATCCTTTGAAGACTCTAAAAAAGTTTTGTTTTACCTAGTTTACTATTATTTGGGCTTTCTATCCCAGGACACTTTCTCTATGTAAGCGTCCTCATTTCCCCTGTGCTTCAGCACATTTTGTATCAAAAAGATTGGTAAGTTCGCTGGCACTCCATCTCCTTGAGCACTTCAAATGAAGTGGAAATTTGAACAAAACCAATTTAAAATATCGCTACAAGCCTGCCTCTTTGCAGATGATTTTGTGCAGTCTCCATCCCAGGAGGGTGTCAGGACAAGACTGGATAAAGCCCTGAGAAACCTGATCTGATCACACAGTTGACCCTGCTTTGAGCAAGAGATTCAACCAAAGACCTTCTGAGGTCCATCCTGATCTGAATTGTTCTGTGGCTCAAGATTCTTGCTTTTAAAACTTCTCATGCATCTAGGATGACAGCAGGATTTGGTGGGAACTGCTTCTCTTGCTGTGTTCTTCCCAGTGTGCCAGGGAGGGCTGGCTTCAGAAGCTCCTGCTTTTCAAGGGGCAGGTTTCCCTTAGTTTTGAACTTATTAAAAGGCTGGAAGCCAGGCAAGATGCAAGACCTAAACTATAAGAAGTTTCACAAGACTTTCTGTATTATTAATATACTAAAACTAAACTTTATATTTCAACTGTCTGTAAGATATGTTAACGATCCATATTAACACTGTATTTAATTTTCAAGAGAACTGTCTCATCTTATCACCTCTGAATATATGTATCATTTCTATCTGTTATTTAGTATCAGAACTACCTGAAAAGTGTGTAATTAGGTTTATGGAGGAGCAGGATTGCAGAAGAAAATACAAGAGCACTACACTACATTTTTTAAAAGACTGAACGCTTTGTGAACTAATACTCTCAAAAGTAAAATGTCTGAATCTTGTTCTAAATGAAAAGTTACCATAAAGAAAAAAAATGAGGTGTGAATTCAAAGCTCAGAATCTACTCCATACTAACCCCTTTTACTGATTCTCTTAGCTAGCAATGTGTGAAGTAATTTACTCCACTTCCGAAAAGGATTTGAAAGTTCACACCTCTTAGCTTTGACGTGGAGGAGGTTCTCTCATATTCTCTGTGCATTGAGTGCCTACATGAGTAACTAGTGTGTTGCAAATGCACACTCTGATCAATGTTGCTGTATAAAAAAAACTCCTTGTGTGCATTTTGGAGTATTCAGACATGTTTTGGAAAGAAAACCTGTGTGATCAGGGTCAAGGTAAAGGACTGACGAGAGTAGCCTTCGAAATATTCCAGTGGTTGCTCCTGAGGCATGCAGCAAGTCTTCCTGAGATTCAACGTTGTACCTGCTCCAAGGCAGCAGTGAACCCCAAACACCTTGTATAGAGAAACAGAAAACTGGGAAATTTTGGACTGATTTGACATCCAACCCTAGTCCTTCACTGCTTCTAGTACATGCTTTTCTTTGCTCCTATGTCTCTGTTAAACAAAGTGGGCTGGTGCTACAGATTGCTTCCTCATGCCCTGCCATAGAAGGTATGGCAAATTCAGACCCCCAGATCCTATCCTGTGTCAGGCGGAGTGAAACCTGACCGCCGTGGCAACCTCTGCCTCACCAAGGACCACAGAAACAGCCTGGAGCTCCTGCCCAGCATGGGAAACATCCCTAACTTGTGTCACTCTCCCATGTAACTTCAGAAACTTCTTAAAAAGATAAACAAATGCATAGCTAACAACGATGGCAGTTGCAAGGTTCAGTCATCAATAGGCATATTTTCTGCATGTTCTTACTCGCTGAACAGCAAAGGTCACTGAGGGCAGATTTGGACTTCAGGGTATCCCATTCTAAATACATGCAAAGCCCTCCCAAAAGCTGCTCACACGTGAAGGAGTATTCAATCAGTTTACTAAACCCATCAGCAAAATTCAGAAGACTAATAGGGTCAGTTCAGTTCAAAAAACTTCCCTACCTCTCTCCCCCCCCCCCCCCCCCCCCCCGCCCCGTGCTTAATCAGCTTTTTTGGTCTAAAAGCTGAGTGTGAATTCTCACTATGGCTTTTTTCTTACAGATTTTTCAGCACTTTCTGTCTTTCACTAAGCCAAAAATACTGAGAGAATAGTCTTTTTTGTGGCATTTGGCACTTCTTATCCAGACTGGAACCATGGTGTGCAGAAAGCTTAAAAACTTCAGGGAAAAGCTAGCTATATTTTATGAATCTCCAAAAAAAGTTCTTTTTCAGGTGAAATTATGGATGTCTTTATAAAACAGTTTGTCCATTCCAATTTCAAAATCATATGATGGCTTGGCTAGAAGAAAACAAATAAGCTATAAAATTTCAAAATGGATTATCAAACCCCCTCATATTCTTGAGAATTTAATGTTTGGAAGACATTTCTTTCAATTTATGTCTATGCTTAGAATGTGTGAAAAAAAGTGATCTTTGTAATGAATTTACAAGCTAAAAATTCAGTCTGCTTGAAGTCAACAAAGTACTTCAGTAAAGCTAACTCCAATTGTGAAACATCAAGACCAAGGTATCAAAAAATCATTAAAATGGCTGAAAAGTCAGGAAAAAAATCAAGAACTAGAAAAAGTGAGTTCTCTCTCTATGAATGCAGGTTTTTGAACATTCTTTAAAGGTTAAAGAGTTTCTCTTCAAATGAAAACTACCTCTCACATAATCATACAATTTTAGGATTAAGAACTTCCAAAAACGTGGTTATTAACCACAGTAAAATTAGAAGAGATAAAACATTGCATAGCCTTACTAGCCAGGTAAATGCATACCTGAGGCTTTACAGGATGGAGATGTACATCAGACTGACTATGGCTGTATCTGTACTGCACCCGTGAAGGAGCTATCAAATCAGTTGTGAGTGGTGGTAGGTCTGGAACGGGAAACTGTCTGTCCAAGCTCATATGAAGCTGAGACACAGCATTTATTTGAGGTGTAGCAGACTGTGGGACTCCAGATGCAACAGCACTATATTATGTGAGCTTTCTAATCTGTTATCGTGACAACTCTGTGTACTACATCCATTACATCATGTATACATATTCTCTATGACTCAAGTATACATTTTTTTGCCAACATTAGACACCTTCCCTGATACTGGACACTTTTAAGATTTGGCTGGACAAGGTGCTGGGACCACCTTGTCTAGACTGTGCTTATGCCAAGAAAGGTTGGATCAGATGATCCTCAAGGTCCCTTCCAGCTTGCTATTCTATGATTCTGTGATGTCCAAATAGCAAGTGAAGTGCCCAAAATGGTTTAGGAGTTGTTTATTTCTGAAACATTTAGGTTTTGAATATAATTTTGGTGCTTCCTTTAGCAGAGAGAGATTCCTGCAAAACAAAATCAGAGGAGGGACAGAAGGGTTCCAGGAGTGAGAAGCCCCATAAAGGAAGGCATAGAAAGGAGAATGGAAGGAGCATGCTTCAGGAAGTGTTCAGGAGGATAAGTGAGTAAGGTACTGTAAATACATAAACGGAGGTAAAGGTACTGAGACCTGAGTGCCAATACAGGTTTTAAAGTCCAGAGCCCAGAAGAGGGGAAATTTGAAAAAGTGTCTATTCAGTTATGTCAATTATGGGAGAAAAAAAAAATCAATTAATCTACATAATGAAAGTTTTGACACAAATCAGAAATGCTGAGCCAACTGTATCAGCAATATAAATGGCCATCAAGAGGCTTACTATTGAATACTTTGGTTAATGTTGCTGTTATTAATTCTGCTTACTTATATTACAACTATAGCAAAAAATTTAGTATTTACATGTGAAGACAAGAGACATTCAGTCAACAGACAACAAGCAAACAGTAAATGCTGGTCAGTACGATAGGCAGCAGTTTTAAGGCACGAGCTACTTAACCTTTGTCAACATTTTGTAGGTGTCACTGAGGAAAATATTGAAGGCGATTAGCCAGTGACTTTTGCAGGTATTTCCCAGGGGGTTACAGTGCAAGTGAGAATAGGATGTTTGGCTGTGCTAGGTGGAAGGATTCAGCGAGGGAGGGGGGTGATTGCATGTACAGTAGGAAAGGGAGATGTGTGCACCACGCAACTTGAGAGTGGCAGGCAGGTTTTCACTGTCACTTTCACTGACTTACAACCCTTGGCCAAGGTGGTCAGTGCATCTCAAATGTACGACAGCACTAGGCACACTTCTCAGGTTAGCCCATGTGATCGGTACTCAGCCTGAACATCCACATTAACCCCATTTACAGCATCTTGCTGATAGGCAGCACTTGCATCATGGAATCATCACTGATTTCACAGCCACCCAGGGTTATCTCTGGGATTATCTCTATTCTTTTTATGATGTCACACGGGTTTTTGCCCCCTGTGAGCCGTACTTGCAGGAGAGCTATTCTGTCCTTGTGGGAGTGTAGGAAGCCAGAGATTTTCATATGGATCACTGCAGCAGATGGGTTAATTTCTGCCCAGATTCAGGTGGGTTGCGATTTCTGCCAATAGCAGGGTCAATATATCATTTAGGATTTTGTGTGTGGACTATAAAAAACCTTGGGCTAAATCCAAGAAAAGGGCCTGACTTAACTGAGAAGTACCCTAAGAGGCAAAAGGGATTTTCTCTGTCTTTGTGCTCCCCTGCTGGTTTTTAGCCCTTTTACATGTTTCCCTCTACTTTCAAGCTAAATCTTTGCTTTCTTAATGTCTCTTCCCTGATGTTTCCTTCTCAGGAAGTCACCAGGCCTTCCCATTCCTCCCAGCAAGGTACCAGCCTGAAGTTCCCTACCGCCACCACTGCTGACAGTGTCCCCTCCCTGTCCCCCTGTGCCACATGCTCTGGGAGGTGCCTGGCAGTTAACTTCTTGCCATAACCTATATTCCCATGGGCTTTCACCCTGCAGGGCAGCTTGGGAGCCTGTAAGCACCAACTAGTGATGTTTGGACAGTCTGGGAAGATGTCAAGTGTGAAGAATGTTAAGTACAGTGTAAGACTGCACGCAGAGTATGGGTGCACAGCCCTCCAAAAGAGGGTCACCAGCAGGTTTTTGTAAATTTACCATCAACATTTAAAAAAACAAAAAGTAATCGAAAGAGCCAAAATAATTTGCGATGAAGGGAACTTAATTGTCCTTATTGTTTGATTCTAAACTATTGAACCTCTAATGAAAATAGAAAATACTTTAAACTGAAAGCTGCCTTTATCTGTGATGTTAATAGGGACACATTGTACACTTCAGGTTTTTTCCATTCATTTGCTCCTAGATAAGCAGTATGCTATTACTCTCTAGTGGTGCTGTCTTCAGGGACTATTTCTGTCCGGCACTTGGGAGAATGCATTATGAGATGTCAGCATGTGTGAGCAGAGATAGCATGGCTTGTCATGTACAGATAGGCCATATTCTGCTATAAAATGATGGCTTTGTCTTTTATCACTGTCGCAGCCTTACTTAACAAGCTGTGACTCTGTGGTTCATCACAAAGAAAACTGTCATCCCTAGATATGTGCTTTGAATGTCCTTTCATCTTCTGTGCAGGTAGGATCTGCCATGTGACATCAAGCAGAACAGTAACTCCAGATGGACTCTGCTGGTGCAGCAGTATATTAACAAAGGGGTTCACTGGCACAGATCCAGGCTTTGCACCTTAGATTAGATTACAGGGATGAGGAAAACATATGTAAGCTTTTAAACGAAGCAAGACCTAGTAATATGTCATAAATATAATTAGAAAAGGAAATGTTAGTAATCCATCGTGTTTAAGTGATAATTTATTTATCATTGTGTTATTCCAAGCAACAGATAAATCAATTACAGTTGCTTTCAAAAGCAAATAAATAGTGTTGGTTCAATGGAGTGATGACAGACAAAGTGTTCTGAGGAACTCTAAAGTTCTGTAGTTGGATTTCTCCACACAGTTGTGTTTAGGGTGAAATCTGGAGAATCACTGGCCTTCATGAAAGACTGTGATGCTTCTAGCAATTTTTCTGGATCTTAACGCTTCTGTTCATAAGGTCACTGAACAAAGAAACAGTGTCCATTGCTAGGATCAGAGGCAGACACCAAAGGAGAAAAGCCTTCAGCATTTCCAGAGGGCATATATATTAAATAGTTATGTAGGGCGTTTAGTGAGTGCTTTCACCAGAGCCTGCAGGTCAGAATTTTTGTGGCAGAGGAATATGGACATATTCTGCTCACTTCAGCATTTTGTATGGCCATGGGACATATTATATTGCCAGAGTTGTGATTCTGCAGATCAGATTAAACTACTTTGTGGACATTAAAGTATGAATATTTCATGTGAGCTTTTTGCAGGGCTGAATTTAAACTAAGGTGCTGAAGTATTTCTCCATATTCCTCTTTCCTGGGATTTTGTATTTTTAAACTAGTCTTCCCTTGCATAAAGTTGTTCTTCCATGGAACTGCTTTTTAATTGTGTAAGTGGGAAAATCAGAAATGTTAACCCTCGTGAGGCACAGGCTTCTAATCGCAGTGCAGTAAAAAGGAAGGAGAAGAAGAAAGAGATGTCTGTCAGTCAACAAAGGTGTCTTCTGAGGCTGAGGGTGTAATATTACAAGGAGTGGAAACAGAGTAGTTTGTCCATTGATGGAAGAGTGCAACATTCACATATAATAGTGCTGCCAGGATTTGAGGGATGCCAAGGAAACCTGTGTGGATGTGTTACCAGTAAAAGTGCCTGCCTGGCTGGTGCTTAAATATAGAAAAGAGGGTGTTGAGTACACAGAAACTGATGTTGAAGAATTTCTGACCTCTTTATTTGAAAAAAGTGTCATATCCCTCTGCCTGACTCTGGGTGTTCTCACCCCCACCCGTGCTTAAAGATTTGAAACAAAATATAACTCCCTGGAAATGAGGTTACAGATAGCCTTTACTGGGATAATGTTTCTCCATTGAGTCTGAATGCATGCTTCCCACCGGTGCCTACTTTAAGCAATACCGAAGATTGGTATCACTACACACAAATATGGACCACACAGATCATTTGGGCTCCTTTTCTGGGTGGGAGGGAGGAAGATGAAACCACTGGTTTTGTTTCACTTCAAAATCTACTCCCAGGTGAGTGTGAAAGGGCACTGAATTAATGTTTTCTGTGCCTGGTATGCTGCTAGAGGGACACCCAGCTCCAAGGTTCCTATTCAACTTGCTTTGTGCTTAAGTTAAGCCCCAGTGTAACTTCTGGATGACTTCTTTGCCTCTCCCTTTCCCAAAAGCTTGTGTTATGTATGTGTTCTACCAGTTAGACTCTGAGACTAAGCCACGTTCACCTCCAGGCAAAACACATATATGCTAAGATTAGGCAGCATTAAAAAAAAGTTATTTTTTCACTTGCCACATGGTAAGATTAATTTATCACGGCAGCTACATCCCCTTGGGCCTTTCTACTTACTAACAGCCCTAGCTCTTGGACTTACCTCTTGTTAAAAATAGATTTGGTTTTCATCCTGCATGTAATCTGTCTCCCGTAGAGATTAGAATAACAAAAGTATACAGCAGTTAAGATCCCATTGCAGTGACCACAGGCTGAAAACTCCTGTGTCTTCCTGACAAAAGACTCAAGCAATGCCAACTGAAGATTGAGTTTTCATCTTTTATGGTTGGACCACTGTGGGAGCTGCACAGTTTATGGTGTGGTTGAGTTGTGTAGCCAATACTTTCTGATGTGTAAGCCTGCTACCATGTGCTAGGTTTGCATGGGATAGAGTTAATTTTCTTCCTAGTAGCAAGCATGGGGCTATGTTTTGGATTTGTGCTAAGAACAGAGTTGATAGTACAGGGATGTTTTCATCATTGCTGAGCAGCGCTTACACAGGGTCAAGGTCTTTTCTGCTCCTCACCCCACCCCACCAGGCAAGCAGGCTGGGGGTGCACAAGAAGTGGGGAGGGGACACAGCTGGGACAGCTGACCCCGACTGACTGATGTCATGCTCAGCACATAAAGCTGGGGAAGAAGAGAGAAGGGGGTCTGTTCAGAGTGATGGCATTTGTCTTCCCCAGTAACCATGAGGCGTGATGTAGCCCAGTTTTCCAGCGGATGGCTGAACACCCACCTGCCCATGGGAAGTGGTGAATTGATTCCTTAGTTTGCTTTGCCTGTGTGTGAGGCTTTTGCTTTACCCATTAAACTGTCTTTATCTCAACCCACGAATTTTCTTGCTTTTACCCTTCTGATTCTCTCCCCATCCCACAGTGGGGGAAATGAGTGGCTGTGTAGTGCTTAGCTGCCGGCTGGGGTTAAACCATGCCATACCACATGAGGCTGAGCCACTAGTGAATTTTGCAACCCTGAGGTTAGATACTGATGTTCTCTTTACACTGAAGAGAAATAAGGATAGTGAGGAGGGACCCACCTGAGGTAGCTCATGGTAAGACTTAACTTTTTCACAGAAGCTTAATGCCCTTACTGATGCTGTCTTAGCCCCAGGTTTTCTCCTGGAAGGAGGCATTCAGCTTTTTTCCCAGACACCAGCAGAGCTTTTCACAACCAGATGGTAGTACTGCAGCCCGTTTCTGTAATAACTCAGTGAGAGTCTGGGGCATTTGTCCTGCTTACTAATTGTTATGCTTCCCTTTTCCATGTCCGAGAAGATTGCATTTCTGTGTGTGCACAAGTATGCGATGGGGAAAATGTTGGGGCTCTTGCAATAAATCCTCTGTGAGTGTGCATGCACACACATTTAATCTATTTGATTCAATATTACACACATTTTATAGCTTTCACTGGAAGTCTTTGGAATCAAAAATGGTGTGCAAATATCAGTCACCATTTTTCTACCCTCCTTTTCATATGTTGTAGTAAGTCAGCGTACATAATGGTTTTAGGCTACGATAATTAAGGCAGAAGAATGGCGATTTACATATGTCATTAATTATGACGCTGACATGATGAAGACCGTTCTTCACAGTGTAAGACTACTTCCTGAAAGTGATGGTGCTACAATGTCATTTACCATACCCCACTTTATTTTTCAATTTGAATTAAAGATCTGTTTTACTCTGTCTTTATGAAATCAAATGATACACTGCTTTTTCTCCAGAAAACAAACTGTTATACCTCTATGTGCCAATTTTTCATTTCAAGACATTATGTAATAGTTCAAATGAGAGCACAAAAAAAATAACACAAAAACAGCTGGTGGGAAACTTTGCTCAACATTAGGCACTTTCAAGCCTGAACAGTGTAATGTGCATGGCTTAATGCATCATATGTCTTTACTAATTTAAGCCTGATCGTGGAAAAAGGGCTGTGTAGGGACACTGTTATGGAGTCATACTGAGGTTAAAGGTCTGCCTACATCTGCTGCACAATGGAGCCAGGGTTATTTTTACCTCCCATTCTGTGGTGTTTAAAAAGTAATGTTAAAAACATAGAGGTGGAAAACTGATTTATATTCACAAAATGACTGTGCAAATAGAAGTATTGGAGAAAAGTGTTATTCTCTTGGGTAGCATTCTGAATTTGGATAGTGGCATCAGCTTTTGAGTTTTTGGACTTTCAGAGTTTGAATGGACAAGTATCAAGAGATCTGGAGTTGTAACTAGATGTTTTATCTGTATTGTGCCCTTTTTGAGCTCATTTACATCTCTGATGCTGCTGCCTTTATGATACTTTTGCAATTTCAAGGTTACTGAAAAGAAAGTTGCTCACAATTTTGGCAAAGCTACCTTGAAATTGTTAAATGGTCAAGAAAACCCCTTGAAGCTGATTTTTGATTATGTTCATTTCATGTTACCTTTAATAGAATGGCAGTAGAACTAGATTTAAACATAAATACAATAACATGTAACCTATGGCTTAGAAAGGAAAAGATGTATTTTATTCAGAAGATGAAGCCTTGAATGTAATTATATGTAATAAATGTAATTAAAAGTACTGGTCAGATATAATTTTTATAAAATGATACATATTTACTTGGGATGAGAAAGGCCATTTCAGGAAAATAAAGTCATCAGAGTCATTTATTTTCTCCAAATGCCTGCAAGATAATTATTGAGGTGTTTCAAATTATATTGGTAACCATGACTTCCATGAGTAATTCTATCTCCGTTTATCCTTTCCAGCATCACCCATACTTTTGTCTGGCCATAGAGCCAGCTGTGTCCCTGCCCTCATCTGCAACAAGTCCTGTAAATGGGATCTGGGGCAGATTTGCGGAGGTGGTGTGACTGTAATCATTAGTTCCCCCGGCTGCTGCCAGCTTCCACAGACAGTTGTCTTGCAGAAATGCACCCCATGGCATACCGGATGCTTTTTGAAGCTTTGTGTCGTTTTTCAGATGAATTCTTAGCTAATCTTCATATGCTGGGAAGGCATGAGAGTGCACTGGGCACCTCTGTTCTGCACTTGATGTATTTTCTCAGTCTGTAACCTCCCTGAGAAAGAGACTATCATTTTTTGTGTCTTTATTCATTCCCTAGGGCAGTAAAAACCCCACAACTCAGCTGGGGTCTGTAGGCACAAGTACACATGTAAATAAAAATCCGTCATACAAATGCTAAACACCAAATAATGACATTCTCAGGGTACAGATCCATTTAGTTGAGTGAATATTAATGATTAAATCTCATTTATAATTTATCTGTTTACTGCCATTTTGTTTTTATTTATCTATTATATAAATATCTATTAAAAGTATGTTTCTTTTTAAACAGAAGACAGTTTTGGGTCAATACAAACATAATAAAACTGTGTTACATGGTCCTTATAACCAACAGGTAAAGGTAAGCAGTAAAATTCTGCCTTCCAAAAATAACTTTTTGTTACAGTGCAGCAATGAAAAACCATTTCAAAATGCTGACGGACCACTCCTCTTCTTCTGCTTGTTCTAGTCTTTAGCAGGCTGTCCATTATCTGAATAATAGATAAGACTGTTGCTTCCAGACCTTAGAAGCGCTGCTGCAGAGCAATCTGTGAGCCATGTTCCCCCACTCATCCGAGCAGAGGGAGACCCACCAGCCGTGGGGCGAAGCACAGCGCCTGCCTGGGAGAGCGGGGTTCCGTGCCAGGCCCCCAGCTCTGCCGCCAGCGCGCGCTGCCTCAGCCGGCGCGGCCAGCTCTGCACCCACCGGCTGCTCTGTCTGCACCCAAGGCGGTCCCCTCTCCCCACCCCCAACAGCAGAGAACTGCCGGCCTGACTTGGCACCCAATGGACTGATTTGTTCCGTTCCAGCTGTTCCATAGCATTTTGAGAAGGCTTGGCAAAATATATGCCTTTTATACAATATGTGGGAGAGATTAACCTGCTTTGCACATAATGAGAACAAAGTAATTTCTGAGGCGTGATTTTGGTGTGTTTTGTTTTCCATCGTTGTTAATCCACTGAGAGGCATCAGTTTATTTACTGAAACTCTGCTTTCTGTAATCATAAGGAATTTATTCTACTAAAGAAAATTATTTTCTTCGCCTCCAAATCTGTATCTTTTCAGCAAGGCAATGTGAACAGTTTTAGGGTTTTCCTTTCCTGAACATGAAACTCCTTTTTGTAAAGCCCACCTGTGTTATGACTTTCCCCCTGTTCTTCACTTGATTTTCAGATGAGCTTGGCTGCCCTGGGAAACGGGCCAGTGCTGTGCCACTGCTCAGGTGTCAGCGTTTGCAGGGCAGGGAAAAGCTGATCTACAGGGCCAGCCTGCTTTGAACAGCAGGTGAAGGATATGAGCCTTATTAGTTGTAACTCCAGTTTCAAAGTATTTCTATGCGTGTCTCAAGCAGAGAAGCCTTAGGCTAAGGCAACCCCCTGAGAAAGCATGGGTCAAGGTTTCTGTTTTGTTATTTAAGTAATCAATAGATGGGTCAGTCATCCTGCATAGCAGGACCTCCTGGTATGCTCTAGATCTTCTCCTGTGAGCCTATAAGGTAAAAATTCTGTTTGAGGCAATTAATTTCTTGGAATATTTTGTTTCTATGGAATATTTTGAGAAGTTAAAATTCTGGTTTCCTACTTTTGCATCCTGTTCCTTGTTTAAGCTACTGAACGTCGCAGATTTGTATGCTGTTTTGTTCCTTGCTTGGTCTGAAGTGCTTTAATATTTCTACAAATGGTAAAACTGTTTCTCCTTTTGAGGTGTTCTAACAAGCCCAAGCTTTCTGGAAAAGAAAGGGAACAGATCTGTTAAAATGAAAATAATTTAAATTGTTGTTGGAATCATATCTATTGGTAATGAGGAGGAAAGAAATTGTAAGAATCTTTAAAATGTTTCCATTTCAAAATAATGAAGCTATTGTTCTCCTTTTGGATAGACAACATTTTTATTTCTACTTCTATGGACAGTCTGTGAGTGACTGTAGGACAGATTTTTGTCATTCTCTGATTGCTTGGTAGTTGCTTTTCCTAACGATGAAGTAATTTTCAGAGCTCCCATTCTGAGGAACATGATTTTTATTTTTGTTTGCTTGATTATAAGTCTCTTGATCTTATTGGGGAGCTCCTTGTAAAGCAGGTGAAGACAGACACTTTGCAACACTGCTTATCAATTTGTGGTCCTCTCACACTGCTATAAAAACTGTATAAGAGTAAGTTTGGGTTTTTTTACGTTGGTGCAGCTGTAAGAAGTACATTTTCAAAAACTGCTAAAATTTCAAAATCCTATTTTGCTGGGAATATTTTACAGGTGAAAAAATGTTGATAAATGCCACTGAGTACTGCTTACCAACAAGCATGAGGTAAAAGTCAAAGATTCAATCTATGCTTGAGATAAACTTGCTTTTTCTAGATCACATTATGACAATTTTGTGGCTTGAGCCAAAGAACGGTGTGTGTGGTTTGTTGCTTTGATCAACATAATAACATATACTCTGTGTGAACTGTAGAAGGTTCTTCTAGGTTTTCTGCAGTTTCTATAAGTGTAGAGAGTGCATAAGGAATACTTCAAAGAGAGTGCAAATTTGATAATGCTATTTTAACTTCAGATCACTGTTCTAGCAAAGTTCTGTGGGTTCATAGAATATGAAGAAAATTCGCTAGGGGAAGTCAAAGAAAATAGGAGAGTAAGGAAGGAGAAACAAAAATCACAGATGGGTGATACTATAAATGGATGAAACTAAATAATGAGGAACACAATTTCCTGATATTTACAGACTTAGATCAGTGAAAATCAATATAAGACAAAGGCACTTTAATATAGACAAATATAGAACAAGGAGGGCTTTTCAGAGACATGCACTTGGCAGTGCTTGTTTGGGAAATGGTGGGGGGAAAAAATAAGAGAAGGAATAAATATGCTGGGACAGATTCAGAACTGGTATAGGTGGGAAAGGTGTGGATTTTCCTGGTTATTCAGCATCCCTGTTAAGTAAACGCACTTCAAAACCAACATGCTCAGACCCAGCTACCTGCTGCAAGCCACCAAGTGTCTATTAAAGGAATTAAGATTTAAGAAATAACACTGGGTGGCACCCCCACCCCCCAGGAAAAACCACCCAGTTGAAGTTATCTGAGCTGAAACTTCTATTTCTGCTTGGATCTTCCAATGGAGGTGGTCTGCCTTGCAGTGTGAACTGTTGTTTACACTTGTCTAACGCTGGCCAGATCTCAGCCTTAGATTCTCTAGGTCCCTGGCTTTGGTGGCAAAAAAAAGGTTGAAAAGCTGGTTTACTGACCTCAATGTGCATTTTGGCAAGGGGAAATAACCTGACAGTGCAAGCTTGCAGATGTGCATGGCGGAGGCAAGAATGAAGGGTTGCCTGTAACATCTCTCATACCTGACAGTCCTAATGCCCTGGCCTTCCTTAGAAAGCCATGACATGGTAGGGGTCACAAGTGTTCTGTTTTCTTATGTTTTGTATCTTGCTGTCTTCCTACCAAAAACCTTCATTGCCCCTCTTTACTCTGGTGCCTAGTCATATAGGCTAAGTGCTGCCATTCTCGCTGAATAACATTTTATTCATTGTTATACATCTCATTCTACATAAGTGAGAAAGATCGCATAAGATCGTGGCTACAGTTGGGGAGGCCAATATCCAAAAGGATGGTAAAAGGGTGAAGTGAAAGAGCAACAAGTAATGCATTTAGGAGGAAGAAACAATAAATCAGTGCATGCTGTGTCTAGAACAACTTTCTGCTGTTGCAGCAGCTGAGCTCAGCAGGAGGGGAGCTGCTTTCTGTCTCTGAGCCCAAACCCACAGAGCAGGGGAGTCTTTCACTCTCCTCCCCACCAACACCCTGCAACAGGACACAGACAGTCTCTCCATTTTGCTGGGGGGTGTTTTTAGGTGATGACTTGGTGATTTTTGTGTCCTTGTGTTAAAGACATATTACACCCTGTGTTTGCAGTTATGGATGGGAATATTGGTGGTCTGCTGTCTCTGTTTCATATACCATAATAATTTAGTGGAGTACTCACAATGAACGATGCTTTGTTGTTGTCCTGTTATCTCTGCTTTGTAGTCAGCTACAGCTGTTTCATGACTGGAATAAGAGGGTTTGGGAAAACGCAGCCCATGAGCTATGCAGGGCTCTGCTCTCTTGGACTCTACTTCTTGAAGGGAAGAGGGAGCTCAGCTGTTCACTGGGGAGACTTTTTGTTGTTATTATCATGGGTCTCAGAAGCTTTCAGACATAAAAGATGTTACTGTCGATACACTAAGATGATTTTTTAGAACTTCAGCTTTGCAATAGGGTCAGGTCAGACTATTCATTACCATTGATTGAATAGCACTGCTGAGTCTGGTTCCTCAAGCGCTGCTGAGCATCTGCTAAACTGACACTGAAATTACTTCCTGCAAAAGTATGAAATGACTTCTGTCATTGACTTGTGTATTTGAGAGGCAAATCTATATAGGACATTAATCCTAAATTATAAGTATTTGTCAGACTTACTTACAGGAGATCAGTGAATCTGGCCAAATGGGTAAGTCCTGTCTTTATAATACCAAGCTCAAAGGACTGAGCATTGTAAGGAATCCCCATGGTATATATTTGAGTATTTGTGGATACCAACATGTATCAAGGGTGTGTGGCGAGAGAGTACCTCTAAAGAGAAACCCATGTTTGTACAGATAAAAGTATATGGGGGAGAATACCTAAAGCAGGACTACCAAGGATCAGTTAATCACAGGAACTCCCTTAAGAAGCCTAAAGGACTATAGATGGAGTTTGGATTTGGTGATTTGTCCTGTCTTTGTGGCTTCCCTGGTGATTTCCCCCAACACACTGGCTTCATGAGGCCCCTATGCCAGACACACTGTATCAGGACATAAGAGAACTTCTCTCGGGGCAGTCCCCAGGACAAGCTCTTCGACAGAAGAGAGGGACAAACCCTCTTGCAACTAACAGCCTAAGCACACAGTAACGAATGACTTGGAGGAAGCAAGCAAAAGGATGACCCCAAGCCCAGAGCTGTCTAGTCCAGCAGTTAAGTCTAGCAGCTAAACACAAATCACAGAGTTGGTTAAGTGAGAGTAATCTGCTATCAGCAATTACTAGAAAAAACTCTTGTTTCAGCTGACTGCAATTTCTGCCAGTCTTCCTTGTCCATTAGCAGCATAAATAGCGCATAGACTGATAGGAGCCATCGTAAACATATATTGTCTCCCACTGGGAGGCTTAATAAATATTGGTAGCTCCTAAAAATGGCTGTAATGTTTATTGATTTAAGCCTCTAAGGCTCTTTAAGCCTCTAATTCCTTCTACTAAGGAATAATCTGTGGGTTTCATAAAGTAAATCATATGGATGTCTATCTAGAGTTTTAAAACACAAAGTCACTGCTGTAAATCTGGATGCATTATTTGTGTATCTATTTGAGATAGAAATTGATGCTGGTAGTTAGGATTGTGTGGGGGTTTTTTTTGTGTAGCTCTTCTGTGGTATGAAACTTCTGTTCACTTGTATGCTTAATTTCGTTCAAGTTTGTTTATAATTTTACCACCTCCATTTTATAAAATTAAGGAGTCCCAGTTTGAAATTTAATGTTATCTTTATAACATGATTTTTGAAAACTCAGTGGCAGTTTTGGTGGTTGTATTTTTGGTTTGGGTTTTGAGAATAGGCTTAGAAATATATTTGTCAGATTTAAGCTCTTCTCTGGAGACTAAGATCCCTCTGGAAATCCAGGAGCATCTCCCAAATTCTGTAGCCAAACTGGTATTTGGATGGTACATACAGGGCCCATGGTGGAACTAAAAGAAATGGTGAATAGTGATGAGTTGATTGAAGTACTTCTTACCGTAAAAAGCAACAATCACTTGGATAAAGACTGTATTGTAAAGAATAGCGCAAGAAGCCTGAATTAAGGTTACACTGGCAACCACAGGTTTACCAATAACTCCTTGGGGCACTGAGTCTCAATACATTTAAGTCTCAATATTCTTTACACATAATGTTTGAATAAACTCATATCTGTGTAGTTATAAATTAACCTGTAGTTCATATGTAAATTTATGGCAAGGCTAATATATTGTAGAAATATAGATGTTATTAAACAAAATTGTTGGGATTCTTCAGTATTTAAAAGGCTGACACTTGAAAAATTGAGTAGCTACAGTTCCTATAGCTGCCAGGGAAAATTCAGTTCCAGTCCGAGCACGTGAGCTATACCACTGTGCCGCCCGGAGTGGTGACACTGGCTGCGCAGCTGATGAGAGAAGCGATGGGGAGCTCGGCCCTCCTAGCTCTTCGCTCCCATGCCTCAGCAAATCCATACGAGGTAATCTTGGGCCTTTTCTGTTGTCCATGTGACCTGCTTCTATCTTCAGCTACATCCAGGCAGCCCTCACTGAAATCCATTATAGCTCAGCAGGTCTGTCTGAGAGCAGACGGTATGGGTTAAAAGCCCTAATTAGTCACCCAGGGTTGCATTCTGTTTGTTCCTCTACAAAAATGAAATCGATGGGAGGCATATGTAGCCTTAAAATAGGAATAACCTCGCTTTTTAGAATGAGGTAATGGTAATCCTGAAAGAGGGGAAAATAGAAGATACAACTAGTTGCAGCAAACCCCCCTAAATTACCAGAATGGGAGAAATCCCTTCAAGAGCCACGTCTGTGTGTGCAGCAGCTCTTAGCTGGGAGGTGGTGGGGTTTGTCCTCACCAGAACTTTATAATCCTCTCTGAAACCCCTCTGTGCTTTTCTGTCTTACAAGTGTCATGTGGTGGCAGACAGCAATGCTGTGTACCTCTGCTGCGCCGTGTACCTGTGCTGACCCACAAACCCTCTACAGACTTGTGGCAATGCAGTGTTTCTATAGTGTTGGGGGTTTCCCTTTCTTTTCCTCGTGAATGTTTAAATGATTGTCAGACTCCCTGTGCATCCGTGCCATAGCTCTGAGCTGGGGTTTGCTGCCCCTCCCAGCCTCACAGAAAAGGGCAAAAAGCAGCTCAGGCTGACTGTGAAGGGGGGACATGTAGCAGAGCCTTAGAGGTAACAAGGCAGCAGCTATTTGTTGTCTTCTCGTAAATGTAACTATTAAATGCTCTGGCTGGGTGAGAGTGTTAGAGTGGATTAAATTTTTGTTTGAACTAGGGGTTGAGTTTTTCTGCTTCTAGACGCCATTTGGATCTTCTCCACCCCTTTTTCTCAATTGCGTGACTTGCACAAAGGTTTGTTAAGCCTTGTTTACAACTCTTTTTCTCAGAACACCCATACCTTCAAACAGAGAATTTAGGCCCTATTATTAGTTACAGACAATCAAGTGCCTGCCATTATACTGGGACTAGTTAGAGCTTAGACAAAATTAAATTAGTTTGACTTCCCAACTTGGTAAAACCCTTTATGCACTGTGTTTTAAAATGTTTAACCAGCACAACAAATGTAGCATCTTAACACTGCAGTGGTTGCAAAGATTGCATGGAATGTCTTGACAAATGAAACAGTAAATAGCAGAAATGCTGTTGAATCTTAATCACCATTAACTAATTAAAGTATGTCTGATTATAGAACAATTAAATAGTTGCACCTTTTAGCCTTACTAAGAAGTTGCCATCTGGGGTAGGGATAGTGATGTGCTGGCAAGACCAGATGGTCTTCTCATGCAGAAAGAACCTGCTTTTCATCAATAGCATGACTGCACTACTAATTAGAGAGTGAACAAGACATAAATCAAGAAGGAATTTCCAAATCTAAGTTAGGTTGAAGAGATCCATTAAGATCGTTTCGGGGCTAGGGTTTGAAATCATATTTGTTAATGCTGAAAACACAGGACTACTTTTTAATGACTTGATAGTCTGAGAAGGACACAGGCTGTTACAACAAGATACAAATGAACTTTAGGTGTCAATTAAAAATCATTATGAGAAATGTCTTGACTCTTAAGTCCTTCTTACACTAGAATTCACTCCCCAAATTCATCATGCTCACATTCCTACCCCACTCTCCCCTCCAGTTTCTGCCTAAACTCCATAGCTCAGAAATCTAGAAATGGTGCCTGAAAAGGCAGTGAGTCCTTCTCTGCAAGACAAATGCTAATACTTCCAATGCACAATAAAGTGGATGCCTGCAGAGAGAGAAGTATTGATCAAGAAAATACAATCCTATCACAACTTCATTTCCTTCTGCCTCAAAGGGGAGTAGGGGGAAAAAAAACCCACCTGCCACCCAACTCCAAAAACACTAAACACACACAAAAAAAACCACCAAAGGAGAAAGAAGACATGGGTCTACTTGTAGAACTGGACATTAATATCCATTTACCAAGTTTCATACTGAGTGAAGATATCTTGGTGGATTGGTGTCTTGGTGGATTGTCAATCTTGTTGGCTATTCTTTTCACCAGAAGTTTTCTCCAGGGAGGAAAAAAAAAAAAAAAAAAAAAGAGGACTTGCTCCATTTATTTGGTACTTCCAGAAATTTGGAACACAAGGCCAAAGAACCACTTCTGTGCGTGACTGCTTGTGAGTGGTTTGTCCTCTGCATGGTCTGGACTCACTGTAGATATGTGAGCTGTGTAGAGGTGCCCTACGAATGCAGGTGGCTGTGTCTCAGAAATCTTGAACAAACTTGCATAACTCCTTCCACTAACTCTAGGTTTTGGGTTCTACTCTAGAAGGCAAGAAGTTCAAAGCAAAGATTTCCATACCTCGTGAGCATATCTCTGTCTTCTATTTTTCTTTTTTCTTTTAAATTATTATATGAAATTCAAACTCTTTGAAATTTTAGATAAATCGTGAAGAACTAGGTATTTTCCTAAGTTCTTTCTGTAACGTGCTTCAACACCTTGTCCTTAAAATGTTGAAGATTCAGACAAGAGCATGAATCGTGTAAGATCTGAAAGTGATTGGATTTTTCAAAATGGAGACTTGTAATCCAGCTAAACTAATGTTCTTCAGATATAGGTATCTTATATTTTTACAGATCTCAAAAAAAAAAAAAAACCAAAAACAAACAAACAAACAAAAAAAAACCAAACCCCAAACCCCACAACTGTTCTACTTCTCCAAAACTGGCAGTTATCTAATAACTTTCTTCTGAGAAAGTTTCACTGGCTTTATCATGTAGTTTAGTGCTAGTCACTCTCACAGAGTTAATAGTAACTGGAAGTAACTTTTTCTTATATCAGCAACCAGTCTGTACCTTCAAAAATAAAGACTGATATCCATTATGAATCTTCACTTTTTCTGATAGTTAAGGATTTTTTACTTCTTCCAGCATCTATCCCTTCTTTGATTCTAGAACTCCATAGGCTGTGTGATTCCTTTGAAAATTAATTCCATGTGTTGGTTTTTAGTTATTGACAAATAGTGTAGGTAATGCTTTAAATTTGATACCAATTTTCTACATTGTTAATTAACAGCAGTGTCAGTATTTGACATAAGAAATCTAACCCTCAGTGTCTTACTCTGTTATTCTTTAATACAAATGCTATTGCTATTTAATGCAAGTGTACTTTTCCTAACAGAATTGCAATGGTCAAACCTCATAATCCCCAGAACACATTTACTGAGTGTCACCCTTATCCTCCTGGCCCTGAAAAAAAACCAAACCAAAAATAAAATACCAGCAGTCAAAGGTGGTCACAGCTAAGAGACATGAAAAAAAAACCATGAAAAAACTAAGGGTTTTCTTTTTATTCACTTTTTGTTATGAAGAAAGTAATAGAATATGGATCCCTATCCATCTACCGGCAAATGGACTGACTGGCAGAATTGCTGCAGTGTACATGACCTGTACAGAGCCTATAAAAGGTTTGTTAAAAATTGTCAGTCTTAGACATGTACTTTGACACTGAGGTCTGATAGTGTAGTATATGATGGGTAAAGATAATACTGAGTAATACTTTGGGGGGGGGGGGGGGGGGGCGGGGAATGTCTTTCTGTTTGTTGTGTCAGAGAGAAGATCGAGATGGAGATGGAGAAATTATACTAAAACAAATTTAAAGTAATTTTCTCTTTCCTTTTGCCTTATTTCACTCAATAGTTTCAACAGCTTTGAAACTGGAGATGCTTTTAAACCATTGTCAAAGCTAATAGTAACATTATTTATCAGCACTATTTACTCAGCTGCTGTAAAGCTAGGGTCTGTATAGCCTGTTAACACTGGGCATGCATTGATCTGTCTCCATCATGTTCTTGAGCATACATCAAAAGAAGCTGCACAGGAAAGTATTCTTAGATGTTTTCTATCTTTGTGTTCTGAAAAGTGAGCGGCACTAATTTAATGGACCGGGAAGGGTTCTTGAATCAGAAAAAAGGATGAAAATCTTTGCCAGAGATTACTTGGATATATTTTTGGATTCTGAAGTTTCAAGTGGGGTTTCAAGGATGCTGGGGAGGAAAAAAAAACCTTTCAATTGGAAAGCTTAAAAATGATTGGTTTTGTTCTACTCCCTTTGAAGGAGAGAAAAAAATATTCTTAAGTGTGTGTGTGTATTTAACAGCATATGAGCATATGCACTCACCTAAGTTTTATTTGCAGAACATTCATAAGAATGCCAAGCTCACCTCTGGAAACATCCTGTACCATTTTGGTCTAACCTCTAATTCTGTGCGTTTTCTACATGAGCCAGGTCACAGGCAGGACTGTGTCTGCAAAGAATACCTGCTGCGTGGTATTTTGCATGTCCCCTCGTGTACAAGCGTTTTTAGTGAATTCAAGCCGTGCTCTGATGATTGGGCTATTCAGTACTTTTAAAATACTGGCTCCAAATCCTAGGCCCTTTCTTCTGGCTAACGTTTCATCTGTGTGTTGTCTTCATCCAGTCTCACTCCTTGCCCAGATGTGCTTTTCAACCTTTTTCCTGTCTTAGCTGACTCCTGACTTAAATTCCCCTGGGGAACCTCCTACAGCCCCAGGGACTCTGGTCCTTTTTCTGGTACTGTTTTTTTGCCCCAGTAACTCACAGTTCTGCCTTTGTACACTGGTGTCTTATCAGATATATCTCTTCTTGTGCCTCCTGCTTTTTGCATTCTTGATCTTTTTCTCCTGTTTTCTCAGGGCTAGCCCCAGTCTGTGTGCTGCACATCAATCCCTATTTTCCTTTTAATGGATTCTAACCCCGTTTCCCTCTGGCCTTGTCTTCTTTCCCCTTTCTCTTGTCTTTTCTGTATTTGAATATGTCAATGGGTTACTGAGATCTGTGGTGACACAGGGCACATGCTCTTAAATTTCTGCATCTGGCCTTAGTGTTGTAGGAGACATCTTCCTTGAGCAACTTCTACTGATATTGAGAAGAAACCTCTACTGAATAGGAGCAGAATCTATCAAGCACTTTCCTTACGAAATTGCAAGTGGTTGTTTAAAATCTTGGAGATACAAATTTCTGAGACGAGTACATCAAGTTGGGAGATGGTGAGTTCATTTTTAAAATGTGGACAAAAATTTGTACCTCACTTTTTGAGGCAGTCAAATCATTATGATATTTCTGCAGGATACCTAAGATGGAAAATTGCAGTCTAGACTCCAAAAAAGTTTTCAAAGTTATAAGAAAATGAAAACAGGGTTTTAAAATAGGAACTGTTAAGCAATCTTACTAATAGCTAATATTACCAGCCCCACCTATATAAAATATAAGCTTTGCTGTTCCAATAGCCTAAATGCACTAAATACCTCTAATGTAATCTTACTAATTGGTACCAGAAAGATGTGGCTGCTGTTTTCTTGACTTTATTGATCTGTCAAAATTATAAAGTGGCAGTACTTTATGTAAGCTTTATTTAAAAGCATAACTGGAGAGTGATGACAGAACAGTTTTATGCACTAATGTGGTAAATATAGCTAGAACTCTGTTCAATATGCCGAGGAAGGAACAAGCCACTAAAAACGCTATTTATTCGCTACAATTAAAGAAAAGGTTGGGGGTTTGGGTGGGACTTTGTTTTGGTTTTAGCTCTAAAAGTGTCTCTGAAAGAAGAAATCTATATATTAGGGCCCAGAAGCATGAATGCAGTACTTCACCGATTGATCCACAGTAAATTTTGAATGCATTCAGAATAGCATATGGTGCAGCAGAAGCAGGCTAAGAACTAGGTTTGCCTTTCATTTTCTGAGGGCTACAAGTGTGCACTTGAACATCATCTAACTTTTAATAATTTGCAGTCTCTTAGTAATTGCCTTTGTCTAAGCTTTGGTTAGCACAAGGCTCAGACTGCAGTGTTAAAACCAGAGACATAATGCCACAAGAGACATGCATTTGCAGTTACCACGTCAGTTGATCCCATTGTGTCAATGAATTTCTTTGCAATAAAATTAATAACTTTGACAAGGTGTATTTTCAAACTGCATCCCAGAGTTCATTCTTATATGAGAATTTCCTTTTTTCCTCCCCTCTCATTTAGAACAGAAGCCTCCTTTACATTATTAGTTATTACTTACATTATTACACAAATGAAGAAAAAAATAATTAGGTCACTTCTCTATAGAAGATCAACACTCTGTGACATTTCTTTTTTGCTTTTGACTTGTAGAGGATGTTCGTGGCAGAACTGCTGTTTCATAGTAGTTTGTGTTTTTGCTTTCCTTTGTAAATTACATGTATTCTCTAAGCTTTTAAAAAATGACTACTGAGTAGAGAAAGCTATAAGGCTTGGACCTGTGAGACTGCATAGACAATCGTAAACATGATGTTTTGTTCCTTGCTATCTAAATAAAAAATTAAAATATGCAGAAAGAGTATTTCAGTGATGAGGAACATGTTATGCAACACCTTCATTGGCACTTAGGGGCATGCTTATGCCTGTTTTCATTCTTCTGCAGTGAGAAATGTGGCTCAGAGTTGCAAGTTAATGGAGGCCCAAAGAAAGAAAACCACATTAGTGCAATGGACACTTAATTAAATTAAGTGTGAAGGGCAGTAAAGCTCCATTTGCACTTGTACCATGTGTTGACACCAATGGTTGGGCTAACAGGTGCAGAGCTGACCTATGTGCATTTTTGTTCATAGCCAAAACGTGCCAAGATGTTTTCTAGATATTGCCCGCGAGTGTCAGACTCCTAGCCCATATGTAATGAGGCTATAAAGAGGGTGTTGGTGACAATGATTCAAAGCATCAATGCCCTTTTTTCCCAATTCCTGTTATCTGTGCAGCTCCTATTGACTCCAGTAAGCCTGCCTTAGCTCTCCTGCTAGCATATTAGTGAAGAATTTGCATTTCAGAACAAAATTGGTGTAATTCTTTGATTTAATTAAGGATTTTTTGTGTGTGTGAAATCAGCTCCTGTTAACATCCTAATCAGTTGTCTTGTGGGTCATTTGGTCAAAACAGCACATGAAGATTTAACAAAAATGGGACATTCCTCTTATTCCATGACAGTTTAATTGCCTGAAAGATCCTTTTGTGGATTAATTCCCAGTTAAAAGCTAGAAGATAGGGGATAGGAATAAATGGTCAGGTTTTGCCTAAAAGAAAGATTACATATGTGATCCCATTGAGATCTGCGTTGCATGTTCAGTGTTTTCATACATTTCTTTTATAAAACAAAAAGAGTAGGCAAAAGTCTAATAAGAGTGTCTAATGCTTACTCTAAAGAATTGCAGAAAGTTCCCAGAGATCAATTTTGATAAATGCAAAATACACTTCAAAAATAACATTTATGAATGCATATAAATGATGGACTCTAATGTTACAGAAAAGATTTTGGTGTCTGTGTGGATATTTCTCAGTAAAGAGATCATTGCTCACAGCAGAAAAAAAAGACAAATTGAATGCTAAGAATTATTAGGAAAGGGATTGGTAACAAAATAGAAAAGCACCATTATGCAACAGAATAAATCTATGGTGCTCCCACATCTTGATAACTACAAACAATTCTGATCATCTTATCTGAAAAGGCTGCAATAGAGCTGGATTAAAATAAAAGAAATGACAAGGTTGATAAAAGAGGTAGAATGAAGCCTGTGTAAGAAGAGGCTAAATAAGCATTTTGCCTTTGAAAAGAGATGATTGAAGGACACTGCTGTATAAAACTGTGAATGTTCCAGAGAAGATGAAGGGGGAGGGGAAAAGTTCACTTATGACAGAAATGGAATCAAAATGTCCAGCAGCGACTTTAGAGCCAAATAAAGTACTTGTCATGCAACACAGAATTAAATTGGAATACCCTTTGACAGGAAGTTGTGACAGCCAAAAGTGTAAATGGGTTCAAAAAGAATTTGGACAAAACCATGAAGGATAAAACTGTTAGTGGCTGTAAAAATTCAGGTTTAGATGCAGTCCTTGCGTTCAGTGTACTGAAGCACTAATTGATTATTTTTACACTGCTTCTTGAACGTCTCGTACTGGCTAGTAGAAGCAATTAAATCCTGAGCTAGATGGACCTTAAGCCTGACATGGCTTGACCACTGTCATGAAGCTTATGGTCGTCTTCCAGGGATGGCAAATCTTGGAGAGCATGCTTCTTTGATGAAGACAGTTTGTAAAGACTGTGTATAGTTTTACTTTTGCTGTCTTTTGATAATTAGAGAGATAAAACAATATGCAAATCATTAGTTAATAAATAATTACTGCACATAATGACCTAGGACAGAGTGAGAACAAAACCAATTTTGAGATGGTTTTGCTGTGGCTGAATGCAGATACGTTTAATGAGTTTTTTGTTATAAGAAGGGCAGATACACACCATTCTCCACTTTCAGTATTTGCTTTTAAGGAGAAAAGTACTGTGTCTGCATGGGTAGTGATCACTTTTTTAGGTACAACTGCTGCCTTTAGTTTGTTTATTTGCTTGGCATGACAGTCAAGAAACCTTTAGGAAGCTGTTTCATGGCAGCACTCTACCAGCACTTTGTTTTCATCTCTACCTGCAGTGAGGAGAAATAGATACTTGCTTTTCTTGTGTTCCTGTACTATAATGATAAATCTAGTATTTTCCCCAAAGACCATCCATGGTGTGACAGGTATTTGAAAGTGCACCTAGCCATCGAGCAGGTGCTGGAAAGACTTCAGCAGCTGTAAATTTTGAGGGAAGGGAGAGGAAACATTTACACTAAGGAGTCCCTTGTGCTTTTCAAGGAGATAAATATTTCCAGGCTTTATATTCCTATAATCTGTGATATCCAGAACATCTCTGAGCAGGTGTAGAGATAGTGCTATTGCAAATGTTAATGGTATGTTGGGCTTTTTTTTTGGTCCTCCTAGCTCCATACTCCAGCTGGAGTTAAGATATTTAATGTATGCTCTTCTCCCTCTGTTTGCTTGTACTTTTTACTCAATTGAAGAAAGTAATCCATGACTAATTAGACACTGAATTTCAACCTAGTAATTTATTTAAAATAGCTTTGTAGTTCATTGGTGTGAGCATTTCCGTGACAAAATGTTGATTGCAAAACATTTATTGGAAAACTCTTTAGGCTTGTAGGAAGAGATGTTATGAAGGATTTAAACATGTAAAACACATCCTGTAGCAGGCTCCACACAGTATGAGGGGAGAATCAAGATGTGGTAGTACAGCCTGGCCCAGGCAGGACTCCCCTGCTAAGTCTGGTTTAGGGGAGAGAGCACTGCCCTGTGTCTGAGCTGTTGCCATATTGCTGCTGACAGATTATATTATCTCAAATATAGTCCACAACAGCTGCCTTGCATTCTGCTCAGCAGTTAGCAAGCACAGTGGATTCCAGATAACCTTCTGCCCCTGTGAAGGTAGAGCACATACCTGGAAGTGAAGCCTGAAAATCCTTGCCACGGAAGGCAGGGAGTGGTCAGTGCTTACCAGTATAGAGCTCTGGGCATGTCTTGAATGCCGTCCTACTCTCCAGCTTAAGTATACCTTGTTCAAAGCCAGAGTGAAGGATCCTATGTGATCTTTATCTACATTTCTGAAAAGACCCCCTTAAAACTTCCCACTCGGGATCCAAGGTGGGCATAGGGGCAGCAGCAGCTTCTCTCAGTTTTTGAAGACCCCAAACAGTCGTGGGCACTCCTAGCCCATGGAGTCCAGGAGTGTATGGCCAAGCTCAGCAAAGCGTTAATGCTCATGAGCTGCACTCATGATGCTAAAGGGTAGGTCAAGCTTGTTCAGATGCTTAACTGAATCTAAATGGCTTAATTGAAAAGCATAAATACAGCAAACCTGACGCATCTGAATGTGATGTGCAGCAGCCATGGATCCCACCTCTAGGGTTTGCAGATGAATGTGCTCTATGTGGCCGTTCACAAGGGGTACACTGAAGTTCTCATAGATTCAGGAAATCCATGGCTGGATCTTTCTAAGACACTTTTCAGATGAAGAAGTGCCAATAACCTCAAATACAAAATTAGAAGACTTTAATTCCTAAGCATTTAGAAAATTAATGCTTTATCAACAAAGCTTAAAATGTGGTTAACTTAGTAGAAGAGAAGCCTTTGGGATATCCTTATTAAACACATTAACCCCCTTAATGAAGATCTGTCTAAACTATAAATACAGCAACCCTTCCATCTGAGAAGCACTGGCTTCTCTCAGTTCATATTGAAAGAACACTCCCTGTATTTACACAGCCCTTTTAATTGCAGGATCTTAATGTGCTTTTGCAAACTGCACCTATGCTCTAGGAAGCAACTACTTTGCTACAGATAACTGTAGAGAATAATATAACTACTTTGTGTAGTCCCTATAGACATCAATGGAGCTTACTTCAGAGCATCTTAGATCAGGATTCTACAGCTATTTGTCTATGACTTGACTGTTGGGACCATGGTGCCCATCAGTTAATGTAAGCCACTGCTGTTGCAGCTACTGAATTTGCAATTCCAGAGCTCAGAACAAGATTCAAAGAGCTTAGGTCTGTGTAACTTGGGGGTTGGGCAGAGTTCAGGCTCTTGAAAAAGCCCCCAAATCAGCATCACCTTCCATTTTGACACTTAAAGTTTGTTAAGTGCCTGTGCGTGTATACAAACTTAGAAACGATAGAGAGGGCAGCTAGTCCCTTTTGCAAAGATGGGTGAAACAGATGCTTCCAAGTGTCAGAAGCATCGTCCAGGTTCCCTGTGTATGCCTGTGTCTACTGGTCTGTTCGGCAGTGAGCACGGGAGAGTGGAAGAGAATTTCCTTCTACCTTCTTTACCATAGTCAGTGGTCAGAGCATGGGTGCAGGAAGCCCGCTTTAAACTGCCCTGACCTCTGTGCAATGAGAATGGGGGAATTTGCAGTTGAAGTGCACCAGGGAGGAGAGACAAAGAGGGAGCGAGATAAAGCGTACACAGACGGCCTTATAGCCAATTTGGTTACAGCATGCTTAATTCATAGGCAGGAAAGTCTCTCTGCCAAAGTCATCTCCTGTTTTTTATCTGAGGAATGTTCACTGCAAAATACATGTAAAATTTAATGTTTCCCAAGGACTGAAAATGTTCCTTGCATCAGAAATAAGCACTTACCAATGCAGGATGCAACTTATCTAAAAGGCAGAAGGAAAACGGGAATCTGCTGCCCTGGAACCAAAGCACAATCAAATCTGTAGGATTAATTGCACTGGAAATTGAACCTTAAGAAAATTAATGTAACTTAGGTATTCCAGGCTAGAAGTTAGTTAATGGAAGACCTGTGAGGAAAGAGAAGAAAAGCAAATTGCGCTCTGTAAATCACAACAAATTTCTGTAGAATTCAACAAGAGTTGGTAGTAGACTTTCTGGCTAGCTCTAATCAATGCCAGATGCACATATTGTAGCTTTAAAGGATTTGGGATAAACCCGGAAAAGTGAGTATGTATTAACTAGGTTTATGACCCGCACTGTACAGAATTTCAGATGTGCTTAGAAAGGGTTTGGAGCAGAGAAGTACAGCCCAATGCATAGTCTGGTGCCAACTCCACCCAGGCTAGAAAGGTTATCTGTCATTTCCATATGTTGTAGCCAGTAATTTGCACCAAGTAGTCTGCTAGAATCTCTGCAATGCAGTGAGATGGTTTCCAAGCTGAGCTGTGGCAGGCTTATTTTGACTGGCTGCTTTGCTAGGGGGATATCAGGTTTTGTGATACCTCTCTTTTAGATGCATTTTGTTTGTTCTGTCCTTGAAAGATTGGTGCCAGTAATTTTGAACGTGAAAACTGTATTTGTGTCCCTGCTTACACAAAAATGCACTTAGCTATAACGAATCCCTGGGTCAGGTTGTCAGGGCTTTTCATTTGACTGTAGGTTTACACATTTTCTTTCATGTGTGCAACAAATTCTTGGAAAGCTGCTTCTGGGACCAGAAGTTTCTGGATAGGTTGCAGCCAGAGCGTGCACACTGAGAGCTGAAGAACACTTTTTTTTTTTTTTTTTTTTTTTTTTGTAATGATGCTTGGGCTTTCCTGTACCAGCATGCAAACTGCCCTTATCCTTGTGATCTGAATAATGTTACAGAATAGCTTGAAGTGTCTAAGCCAACAATTCTGACTGGCAGTTGGTAAAGGGAAAGAAATATTATTTGTTATGAATGTTGGTGTGCAAAAGAGCATAGTCTGTGCCCCCAAACCAATGACTTCTTTAGAATACCTAGCTGTCAATTCCATGATGCTCCAGTATTTGTTGGTTGGTTTGCTGGTTGATTTGAGCACTACTGTTCCTACTTGTAGTCTATTATTTATTTGCTGATAAATCAGAAGAAGCTGAATTGCACTCATTGTAATACATTAAGACCAAGTGGTAGACATTTGCATTTGTTCTTAAGTGGTAGAATCTGTGTTCAAGAAAAAGTCAACTTCCAATGAAATCAAAGGTATTGCCAGTAAGGTCTATGCATAGGACAGTTTCAGTTTGCAAAGGTTTTCTTATTTTCCCTAATACAAAGAGATAACTAAAGATGCCTCTTTAGCTATATGTGTATTCGTGCAAGCAGTAAAAGCTGTGCTTTGAGGTAACTTGAGGACTTTCTGAATGTCCAACTCTAGGACTGACTGGGGAAATGGTGGATAGGGTTACCTTTCAACCTGCAGAACGACTGCTATGTTATTCTTGCAGCCTTGGTATCCGCTACGTAAAAAACAGTCTACACAGATGACAGCGACTGAGTTTTCCATAGCAGTTCTGGGGATGAACTGCATAGCTTGGCCACACAAAGCAGTGTGCCTGCCCCCCCTGCAATGTTGCTTCTCAGTATGCAGCTTTTGGTTACACCAGCTTGCTGGTTTCCCAAACGCTGCCTCCAACATAGCTCCGCTTCTGAGGAGCAGGAGTAAAGCAAGAACACATGCTCGAGCTGTTGTCTGAGGGTGGGTGTCTGTATCCAGCAGCATTTGCCCAGGGCTGCCCTCAGCTAGTGAGCAGCCAGCATGCTGTGTGCATTGCAGAGAGGGGTTCCGCCTGAGGTTGTCCGAAACTCTGCATTGCACAAAACTGGGCTAGTGGGGGCTCAGTCCTCAGCACACAAAGGGAAGCAGTCCCACCACACCCCGTGGAAATGAGAAGTTGATCAACCTGCTCCGAACCTTTCCATTTGCCCTGCTCACCCTGAAGGACTGCACTAACCTCTGCCCGTATTTTCAGCGAGGGTGTTCCTTAGAAGATATGCCAGTGAGTGGGCTCTGTTTGAGTGGGCATTCATGGGTTCCTTATGGTTAGTTTAGAAGTAATCAAGAGTGAAATCAGAGCGGCTTTCTGAATACAGGGAGAGGCGCAGCCCAAGGGCTGCAGGACAGATGTCCCTCAGAAAACACAGGAACAGGCCAGGCAGCAAGGCATGGGAGCCCGTACCGGGGCGAAGCACTCGGCCACGCTGTGGAGTTCAGCATCAGCCCTGCACTGGGCATGAATTACAAAGCATGTAAAAGAGCAAATAACAAGCTGGTAATTTTCTTCACTGAATCTGTAGAAACAAAGGGGATCAAGCATCTAACTTTAAAGACCGGTGGAGGAAAGTCTTGAATTTTTTGTTCCCTCCTTGGGGCAATGCAAAGACCATGAACTGCTGCCTGGAGCAGGTTAATGCTTCCTTTGAAGCACAGCCCTGCCTGCTGCCTTTTGTGATGAAATTCTGCCTTCAGTCCCTGCCTACCCCTCAAAGATACATAAAGAAGAAATCCTTTTCTGTGAAAGCTGGGACAGATTCTAGCCTAAAATGTGAAAATTCCAACTCTTGTTTTACACGCAGTAAATAGCATAAATTATATGTAATATTTACTGATGATTATTATAAATTACTGCGGCCAAAAGCTGCAGATCCCATTACAAATGAAGTTTTGGAAAGAGCGGGCTGTCATGCAATGTGTATTAAATTTATGGCATGGCTGCTTAGTTCAATAAAGTTGAATTAAAAGATTATGAATTAAAAGTCAATAATGGGATAATAAGTGTTCAGTTACAGGGATCTTTCACTAACTGTCTGCAATGTGTCATCCAGAAAGTCTATGACAACTCATCTGAGTGTAACGGCCATGTATCTGCTGCTCAGCATAGGGGGAAAGCTGACCCTCCCCCTTCATTTTAATGTGTTATGACTTAGGTGTTCCTGTCACTTTTCTACTGACTGAAGGGGGGGAGAAAAATAAAAATCTCTTGAGATTTATAGACCTGATTTTACCTTTGGTATGAAAATAGCTCTCTTGGAGACACTGTACCTGAAAGTAGGCTGAAATAGGCTGTCGTTATTGTTTAGTTCAACACCTCAGCCAAGGGGAAAGGGAAATGAGATCTGCATTATGTTCCCAGTTCTTTTACTGACTCTATTTCTGTCTGACTCTTATTCTGTCTCTATGCATCTATAAAATGGGCACACTAGTAGCTGAAAGGAAATGAGCAATTCTCATCACGGCTTTGAGAAACACTGTGATATTTGGTACTTCTGCTTAGTTCATCATGTGGACTCACCATCTCTAGGGATCAAAGAAGAAGAAAAAGTCAAAGACTGGATGTGGAAAAAGGGATGGTGGTTGTCTTACCTCCAGGGACATATTTTGGAGGTCTCGAGGAGCACCAAAGGGTGAAGGCGAACAGCTGATAAAAATAATTTGTCAAAATAAACTTGCAGATAAAGCAGAAATGCCAGAAAGAAGATGAGAAGGGAAAGCTGAGTGTCAGGAATAATTTTTGTCACTGCATGTTGTGGCCTTACATGTTAGACATGGGCCAGTTGCTAACCTCTTGGTTGATAGTGGAAGAACCCAACTATTTTCCCAAGCTTTTTCTTAGGAAACAGACTGAGTGATGGTGACTGGGTTCAAAAGGTGGGATTCTTTTCTGAGAAGGGTTAGGGTCAGGGTTCTGGGAAGGTTTTTTATTGTGACCATTGAATTAGCTGGAATTTTGTATATAATTTTAAATGATCTGTATATTTTCCCTAGATCTTTGGAGAGGCACATTTTAAAACCTAAAGAAAGAAATAGAATAAATAATAGAATATACATTAAGTTCTTCAAGTGAAGGTTTTTTGAAAAGCCACTTAACCTATTTTGGTCTGGAAACAGTGATTAAAAGTTAAACTCTCTTGTGATATTACTCATGGGTTTGTTGGATATTTTTAAGATATTAATTTCCGTGGCATCTGTGTTATATCTGTCTTGTGCCTAGTGGTTGAAATTTTGGGGTGATAGTTAATTTGTTATTGGCATTCCTATTTGTGATGTCGCTATTGGCTACTTACCAACAGCTGTTTGTCTGTTTTGAAACATGTCATTTTGATCTTATTGATCCCCTCCTTTGTGTTTCAGTTTGTCCCCTGTGTCACCTTTGTGATACGGGCACATCCATCAGTTTCATGTCATGTGGAACTCATGACGTTGCTTCCTTATAGATAAGATTTTCCATGTTAGACTCCTGAATATGATATCTAGATACTCAGATACCAAGCCTCTGTTTGCAGCATCAGGACTCAAATAGAACAAAGTAAATCTGTTTTTGATGACAGTTACAAATGCTCATGAATTTTGTCTTTGATTTATTTTCCCTGCTGCTTCTGAAAGACTTGCAGGTTCTGTCAGTAATATATTTTTCCCAGTTAAACACACATTTTATCTGATATGAGTTCTGCCTAATTAACTTATGACAGTGTTTCTGCCATGCTTCAGAACTGCTGCTGCAAACACAAGCAGATGTCATGCTGAGATTCACAAAATGAGGTTTTAACCAGAACACTGAGGAAAAACATCCTTAGTTGTTTGTCCAAGGTACACTTGCTTAAGGTACCCCAACACTGTAAATCTGCCTTTGGGAGAGGATTATTTGGCTGAACAGTTTTAAGCGCTGTCTGTGAGGAGTTTGGGACACACGTGAATTGCTCGTGTGGAGGTGGGGGGCAGTTTGGTGCTGTTCATCGCTGTCCAGGCTTCATGCATCTGTATTTAAGCCTGTTACTGGTGAAGGAGAGCCGCAAACCCTGCATAAGGTTTTCCTGAATAAGCTGGCTCAGAAAGCTTTTGTGGGTTGTCACAGAGGGGTTTTTTTATGGGTTTTTTTGTGTTTGTCATTGCTGATTCACCCCCCCACCCCCCAATTAATGCATATCTTCCCTTGGCTGAGTCTGTCACATTACGAAATTTTAAGGGCAAACAACTGTATGTGCTTCGATTTCTCTGTTCACTTTTGACAAACCAAAGTAATGTTTGTCACCAAAGTACTATATTTTCCCTTCTCTAAGGATTACCTTGTTTTCTAGAGTCAGTGAAGACTAGGTTGACAACATTTGAGAGAGGTTAAAGGTAGGAAGTAACATAATGCCACCTGCCAGTGAAGTAAAATCCACAACAAAATTACAAATAGGCCCATTATGAAAGCTTGCTTAAAAAAAAAGTCAGATTTTTTAAAAACATGGTCTTTTTTTGCACCTGTAACTTACTGGCACAGCTGATGTCATTTAGGCTCCGATTCAGCAAAGCACTTAACCATGCTACTTAGTTCTGTTGACTTTAATGGGAAGTAATTACATGTTCCAACAAAGCACATACAGAAGTGCTTGGCTGAATCAAGGTTTTAGATGACATAATGAGAACCTGATTGGGAGGGAGGGGGGAAAGCTGAATTAATGCTGTGCTCAAATTCAAGCCCATGCTCTCCAAAAATATACAGTAGAACCTCATTTGTGGCAGTACTCTCCCTATGTTGTGGCACACTGATCTCATTGCTATACAAAAATCAAGAAAATTAAATTCTAATGACTGTATCCATGCTATTGCACACAGAATCCACATACAGATTGTCACAGCCTGTAGCCACTGCATAGTGATTTAACTCCAAATGATACTGGTTCTTCAGCATTTTTCCTTCTTTTCAATATTCCATCTCTCTTGCTTAATTTTTTCATTTTCAAGTGAGGATAGTATTCTTATCGTGTACTTGAATGGACTTCCATTTTGATTACATTTGTCAGTGCTGCTGGTGGTGTGAGCTGTATTAAAATAGCAATTTGAAGCAACACTGGCACCAGACAGTCACCACTCATTAGTGTAGTCTCCAGGAAATCTTACAACAGCGCTGTAAGACTACCTGCTCTATAGTCCTTGAACTGTAGTATGGTACAGACTGCCCACATAGTGCCACCGAGGCTTCCAGTCACTCCTGTTCCATTACACCGTGTCCGGTTTCATCTCCTTGAGAAGGTTTTATTACTGAGCATGGAGCAAATCCTTCTCTCTTTATATCCCTGCTGATATTAACAGTCCTACTTGCATAACACATTTGGCTCAACAGATGTATGGGTAACAGTATTGCTTTTCTTTAAATTCATATTGAAAGATGCTGCTTGAGATGATGTGGCTGAATTTGCACAGCTTTTTGTTTGGTTTTGATGTTTGCTTTTTTTTTAATGCAACAGAATCTATTGTTGATAAACCAAAAGGAAAAAAAGGAAAAATGATTATTTTTTTCCTTTGCTGTGTGTCTGTGTGTGTAGATGATACAGCACACTGTGAGCTACTATCCGAGCTAATTCTTCCATAGTGGATTTAAACAGGCTGTTTGGGTTAATGGGATTACTAGGGCCTTGATTTCTGAGAAACACCGTGAAAATTCAATGGAAGAGTTCAGTCCAGTCCCCATCCATCTGTTTATTGGTGCGAGCCTGAGCAGCCAGATAAGCTGGGTTGCTGCCTGCACTTTTGTGGCTTTGGAATGACAAAATATTAGTGAAGGGGTCACTCTTCACCAGTGACCTTTTCTGTTAGACCATCCTGCTGAGATAGCCGCAGTCTTCCTACAACCCCTGCAAAAAAAACATTTGGGCTGCCTAAAGAGAAAACCAGGTCACAGTCGGGTCCCTGCCTTCCCAGCACTTCAGCACAGAAACGATTTTTCAGGCCCTCGCCAGCACCCAGGGTGACCCGAGCTGCCCACCACCGGTGGTGGCTGCTGGCCCCAGCCCGCCATCCCTCGAGGGAGGGGAGCTGCGCGGGGGCTGCTCCTGCTGGCGCTGCTGCCAGCACACGGGTGATGGGTACAGCACAGGAACAGGAGGTGTCTGAAGCTGTAGCGCTTTCCTGCAAGGTGTGTTAGCTCAGATGGAGCTTGGCCTAGTAAAGGGACCTGCTTGTGTGGTGAGACACCCCCAGCCCTGCTGGCCGCTCCCAAGGTGAGCGTCAGTCTGGCCCTTTCCTTGCCTTTCATGTCAATCTATTGCTCTTCTAATGCTCGGCATGTTCTTTCATAGTCCTCTACAATACCTTCCAAAGCCTTCCAGTACAATTTTGTGGGGATAGTTATGGACCTACTTGCTATTGTTCAATTAGAAGGAAGGTTAAGGAGAGTTGTGGTACGTCTGGTAGCTCACAATCTTTTTTTCAAAAGTTTGGATGGGGGAATCCACCAGCAACCCCTTTTCTGTTAGTGTAGCAAGGCCATCTTCATCTTGCTGTGCCCAGGACAGCTAGAGCACTGCACTCGTTTTTCTGAGAAGCCCTTCTGGCTCAGCCTCAGCAGGTTGCAATGTCCTCACCCACTGAGCACTGGGGTCAAGCTCGCCAGGTGCTTTCTTAGAGGAATAAGTATAGCAGGGTAAGGCTGAAAATGTGGGATTCATTGACTGAATTGGTGGAATGGAAAAAAAAATAATCCTTTTTTTTATTCCTGTTTTTTTTATTTTTGTTTTGTTTTTTTTAAATGATATAACACCTTGGGAGAAAATAATAACTAATTTCAAAATAATGGTGCTAACAGTTCGGCACTGGTCCAGGAAATCTGGGGTTTGGCTGCCTTCCTTACACAGCCTCTGGGGCTGAGCCATGTCCTGCTCTGCTCAGCCAGGCTGGGATTCACGGGAAGCTGTGGGCAACTGCCTGAAGACAGGGGGAATTTCAGGAGAGACAGAGCAACAAAGAGAAGCAAGAGAAAAGTACATCCCTGTGACATTGAAAGAATGACTCTATCAGCATAGTCAGACAATCGCATAGGGCCATCTGTGCTGAGCTGTATGGCCTTAGGCAATGCGAGCGTGATGGGGAAACACAGGGAATGGGCACAGGGTGTCTGTGCCCTTGTGCGGCTGTGGCCTGTTTGTTTTTATTCTCTCTTCAACCTAAAGTTGCTGAGCTCTTGTACCACTGCCAACAAGACGTAAACTAACAGTTATGCAAGTTTTTCACTTCATTCCACTGGAAAATATTTTCTTTAGTGAAGGGTCCTGTATGCAGCTTCTGCATGATGCTCAAGATAATGCAGACGCTGCTGGTTTGCTAAATGGGCAACGACATGTGTTCCTCCACTCCTCCCTTGGCAGCTATGCTGTGCATACACTAACAGCATTGAGGGTTTACTATAGACATAAGCTTCTTGAAACATGTTAGCCAAGAATGGTGACTCCTAATCATATTTTTAAAGCTGTTACACTCAGTATATCCTAGATATTAAGTGACACGTGAAAATAAATGAAGTGACATGTTAGCAAGCATATGTAAACCATCATTCTTTTCCTGATTTTATCAGTTATGTTTACAATGTTACCATTGCTTTTTTGTAATTGGTGCAAAGCTTGCATCCTAATGTTGATGGGTGTTTGCTATGGCATGTGAGAGCTTTGGGTTTTCCCTCTCTATCAGATACTATTGCCTCTCTGCTGCAATAGATCAAAATGAGAGGACAGGCAGCTGGTGCCCTTCCCTGACTGCTCTGGCTGACGTTCCTGAAAGTTGAATTAGGGACAGTGTTATTTACTCTATCTTTTGCTGCACTGAGAGAATAAATTCCAGTGTCTCTACCATGTGTGTTGTCTTCACACATTGGAAAAAGAGACTGTGTTCCTTCTGAGGCAGATTCTTTACCATTGATGGGAAATTAATGATAGCAAGTAAAATATTGCTCATTAAGATTAACTAAAATGATCAAAGCCTAAATGTTGTTTATAACCCCATACTCCCAGTCTGCTGTGAGCCCCTGGATGGTCATAAGCAAGTCATTTCTTTTTACTTCGAGACAATTTTACAAGGGGAAAATGGTACCACGCTCCACTGCAAAGTACTCTGCCACCTATTGAAAGAAAGTACTATTTCAGGACAGAGTCTTTTCCTTAGGGTTTTGTATTTGTAGAACCATTTAAGCTCTATCCTTGCACAGTGTTATTTTCTCAGTAATTTAGAACCAAAATCCTTTAATGCCAAATGGCAAAATCTGGCCCTTACTGTATTGTAGCCCTTACTGACACACAGAATTCCCACTTAGTTAAATGAATTTTTGTGTAAGCACTGAGCATAACAAGCTCTAATGTTTTTTAAAATGCTCATTTAAGATCTGAGCCTGCTCCAGTGCCCGTCAGCAGGAGCAGGAACACATCTACTAACAAGGCAAAAATAAACCACAGTTTAATGAGTTGCAAAAGGGCCTGGTCTCTACGCTGTCTTAAGTATTCTATTTTAGAATGGCTGTTGGCATCATCAGGAGGGTACAGTGCAGGAGACTTATATGGTTAAATTTTATAGTAGTCTAATAATGAAAAAAGCATGTGTAAGGCCTCTTGGCAAACAGCCCATAGTCGTGGCAGTATTCCTGCAAGTAAAGCTGGAAGAGATGGGAGGAGGGGAGAGAGAGATAATTAATGGGGACCTGCTCTGTTTGCCAGGAGAGATTACTCTTATGCTGGGAGCAAAGGGTATGGGCACGAAAAAATGTAGAGAAAATACAGTTGTTTTGTGGTGCCCTAAAGTATGATTTAATGAAAATGAGAAAATAATGGAAGGAAAGTCACTTCTATAGTCTCTGGCCAGCTGCCCAAGAATGAGCAGAGATGCACTGGCCCTGGGCTGTGCTTCCAACCAACTCACAGAAAGCTAATTGCTCTTACACGCATTTACTCTATTTTCAGACACATGTTATTTGAAACCACATTTTCTTTTTTGCTCTTTGCTCCTTCCTTGCTCACAGCTGGTAGAGAATTTCCACCTCGGAATTTTATTTCTTGAAATGTTTTCTCTTTGCCGAGCAGTATCTGTTGTTTTCCATTCTCAGTAGGGTGATGGTAGGAGCCTGATGAGGCTTGAAGGTACCTGGAGTTATCTCTGATTTCTTAATCCTCAGGTGAACCTGTTTGGCAGGGCTTCTCTAAGCCGCAGAGATCCAGCTCTCAGCTGCATCTCAAGCAACGAATTTTTTTTTTATAGCTTGAAAATGCTTTTTTCCTCTGTCTGGTGTACTAAAGTCAGGAACCCCTGGGTGTCCATGTGACCTCCTCTTCTGTTTTCTCATTCTTTCATTTCTCCCTCTTGGATATTTACACAATATCAAGGAACGGATCCTGAGATAAGGTAAATCAGTAGCATCAGTGGGACCATATTGATTTACTTCATTAACAGATGAAGCTCAGATAAGGTTTTTGTCTGGGCTTTTTTCCTTTTTTTTTTTTTTTCTTTTTTTTTTTTTTTTTTTTAGTACCATAATTAAAATGACACTGTGCAAGCGAATGATGGAATAAGTTAGTATATTTTGGGGATATAATAAAGTGAATCCTCCATTTAAAGCAAGGTAGAGGTCAGAAAAAGGACAGTCATTTCTGATCCAAAAATTCAGTTATGTTCCTTCAGATTTACGCTGCAGTCCATGAGAATGGAAGCGGATCCCCTGAATTTCACACGGATGTGTGTCTTCAGTTGAGCTTCATATTTCTGTCAGCGGAAATTTTCCTCTGTGGGCAGAGACATGATGTCAATGCTATTTTGAATGATGTGTCAATACTAAACCCAGAGGAAACCAGTGAAATAATTGCCATTAACATACATGCAGTGCAGAAATCGAGGGATAAGGAATGGTAAACAAAACCAGCACTGCCACAGACTGGCAACATCCATGTACCTGGTCGGCTATGATACACTTTGTCAATCACTTTTTGGAATCTGGAAGGGACAGCATTAATAGATGTTACTCAGATCAGATCTCTGCACACACACACACGTATAGTCATTATCCAAGAATTTTCTCAGTGAAAGTGGTCTTTCTTATTTTTCTATGAACATCAGCTTCTGGAAAGCTATTCCAGATGATTACTGGATTTTCCTCTTTCAGAATTTGATCTAGCTTTTTCTTTTCTAAAGAATTATGGCTGTTGTCTGGAATCAAATTTATGTTATTAATTAACACATTTCAGGGCATTGAAGTTGGAAATAGTACAAAGCTCTTGGGTATTCTCTACTACATGGTTAGCTGTACTTTAATATTAAGGATTTCAAGAGATTTATTACTGAGACTTTGAATTCTCTTACTTTATACTTCTTTGCTTATATTGTTCAAGGCACAAATTATTCATTCTTTTGCTTTAGCAACAGAGAAATACCTCCTAATGTTATTACCTGAATGGTACTGCTTTAATTATTTATGGTTCCAGGAGAAACAGCTGTGAAAATATAATTAAATACCATTGATAAATGTAACAAGTAAAATTTTGCTTGCCGTTTTTCTTGCTGAGACTTCTACTCAAATCTCTCCAGTTTTTACAACATTCATAAAGAAAAGATGGATAATTTTAATGTAAATAAAAAAAAAAAGGAAACAAAGCTGATCGAAAGTATAGCAAAGGATTGTGTCAAAAACATCCCATTAGATATATTTTGTTTCTGTGTGGTGAACTTGTGCTATGTTTTTAAAGTGAGCCCTTCAGACAACAGAGCCACAGAAGCCGTCTCTGTTTTAGCTCGTACTACTTCTCCTTGCTGCTTCGCCACAGGGAACTTTCAAAATGAGCAAAGCATTAAATACAAGCTAAAGTAGTTAAAGGTCCATAGTTAACTATTTTTTACAATAAAAACAGATGTGGAAGATGTTCAGTCATCTAGCCAATCCAACTACCATTATAGGGTTGTTTCCTTGAGATTTGGTCTTGATTCTTATTTGGCACCATTCCCTCTGGGCTGTGGTCTCACTGCAAACTATTGAGGCAGTATGCTGCTGCTTAGTGCAGATGAACAATACTAAATACCTGATTTTACAGAGTATACACTTACACATGTAGAGATTTTTCTAATTTTAATTTCTACTGACTGAGATATATATACGTTTCCATGTCTGTGAATCACTTCTTGGATGAAGCTTTCCTGTTCTCTCGTGTGCATTTATCAGGAAGAGATTTGTGTTAGTTCTCTGAAGGACCCAATAGACAGTGCTCTGGGTCCAGTCTGATCCCAAAAAAGGTATTCTAGGAAACAAGATCAGAAGGCTAATGGAAGATATCCAAGAATTGTGTAACTGTAGGCTGAGAAAGCTTTATTTAAGGCAATTTATATGATATATATTAGTAACTCAACTTGACCCAAAAGGGGCTTTATCAAGATATCTGGGACTCAGACTTTAAAAACAGTTACAGCAGACTTCAGCTTAACTATGGAGCCTTTCTCACTTTGTTCTATTTCTGTACATGTTAACAGAGATGTGGAAAGGTTGTTTGGCATCACCACTGTTTCGTTCAGTTTTTTTTTTTTTCATGGTTTTCTGCTTTGTGCCATATCGACCTGCTGTTCAAAATTGTCAACTTAAGTTTTGTAGTGATGTAGTTACGCCAAAGTGCAATCTGCACAAGACCAAACTTTCTTTTTATATCTTCTAGCTGGGTCATTATGACTACTTGTTCTAGTTGTTCCTCTCAGGGCTTACAGTTTATCATACATTATTTTTGTGTATTCAAAATTATTGAAAAAGAATTTATGGTCTAGATACATCTGGATTAGATGCTTGTGTGAAGCCATTCAGTTTCTCCAGATGTCACTCTTAACCGTAACATTGAATTACAATAGTTCCCTAATGTAAAAGTAAAACAAAATTCACAAGTATTTGTGAAACAAATCTGTGAAGCACTAAGGTAACAAAAGACGTAAGTGCTTCAATGAATAGATGAAAATTGAGCAAGAACATTTACTTCTGACTTGTTTTATATTTGTTTAATTTAAAGTCCAAAGAAACTTCACAGCCTATGAGGCAGTAAGTGGCCCTCTTGCTGATTTTATTGTCAAAATTGCTGGAATCCTTTCAGCCTCCTGCTGAATAAACAGATATAGAGATTAAAATATCCTGAGAGCTATATTTTTTTTCTTGAAAGTTCTTCTTTACTGCACTCTGGTAACAGCTCTGTAGTTTGTCATAGCAATGAAGTATTAATGAACTGAGCACTGCACTTTAGGTTATCCCCAGTAATAGTTCTCCAAGAAAAAAGACTTAGGTGAGTTGCAATAATTACAACCAATTGGTTTTTGCTTGTGCGTGCATCAATGAAAAAAATAGGAGCCTATTTCCTATGCTTTGATATCTGATAGTCTTTGTACTGGACATTTTGGAGAGCTGATTTAATAATGCATGTTAAGCAGTCACATCATAGCATATGAGACATTTGAATTCTTACTGCACATCATCTTGCTATCTTACGTAAATGTTAGCCGTATGCTTGGCAAACATTAATTTTTGGAAATATTTGAATGACAAAGCAAATAATGAATTGTCTTTTTCTAAGCTAGCTGTTTACTGTTCTGTGGTATTTTTCTGAATTTGAATCGTGTTTTGTGAGACATTTTTCTTCTTGGCCATATGCTAACATTATCATAGCTACTAATATTATTATTTCAACTGGAGGCCACAGCTGAGATCATCGTTGTACTTGGCGCTGTACTAATGACAGTAAATGTCAGTGAGCCTTTAGTTCATTGAAGGCAGAAGTTATATGGAGAAGATAAGAGGAAATAATGTATGTTTTACTGGTAGAGCTGAAACTAGAAGCAGAGAGCATAAAATGATTAAGAAAGCCTGTTTATCTGGATCCCCTCACCTAATCAAAAAATGACCTACCAGGAGGGGCCGCTGCCTTTAAGCATATTTCATTAACCAGGGGTTTTGAACAGACACACACAGATCCTCAGTCCTTGCATTCTAGTGGATTGCTAAAGGAGGCTTTTCACAAAATGAGGAAAAAGCCCTAATACTTCCCTCCTCGGGACAGACTGTGGCAGATCAGTGTTCCTTTTGTTTTGGTCAAAACTATGAAATGGAGAGTACATTCCAAACCTCATCTGCCTCTGTTCCTTGTTTTGAATTTGGCTGCTTGCAGGAAGAATTTAAAATCCACTCGGAGCTCCAAACTGTTTCTATATTCGGTGCTGCACAGATACAAGATGCTTGTTTGAAATGAAGTCTAATTAAAATACTTTGCCGATACTTGCTTTTTAGGTGTAATTCCGTGACTTGTGATACATTTTTCCTATGACAGTTTTGTGTGGCTGCTTGTGTGTGTTTGTGCATTTCTGCTAGATGTAGTTTTCAAGGAAGCAGTGGAAATAATGAAGTTATTTGTAATTGTGAAAAGATAAACTATGCCACAACAGCTAACTTGGAGGGCCTAAGGCAGGCAATGATAAATCTACCCTTCCAAAGAAAGAAAGCTATTTAGAAAGAGAATATACAAGGGAAATCGGTAAAAAAATCTGAAAACGAGACTGCAAAATTCTGAGGACAAAGACACCTGCATGTGATGAAAGAAACTGAAAAAGGGAACAAATTAATGAGGCCAGGCAGTAAGTATAAATTCTGGAAATGGAGCAGAATACTAGGGGCAAGTGAGCTGAAACAAAATTCTGGTTGAGTTGGCAGATGTCAGGAAAGGAAAGACACATTTTCTTAAGTACCAGGTACTTGAAAGAATGATAAGATTTTAAGGGTGAAAGTGAGTGTTTCCAGGCCACGTACTCATCATATACATTGGCTGAAATGAGGCAATAAAAAAAGTGTTTGTACATCTATATATAATAATATTATCTTGGCTACCTTTTTCTGGACAATAAGGCAGAGAAAGAAGTTAGTTCTGATAAAGTATACTAAAGCTGAAAAAGGAAGACAATTATTAATTCCCTATCCTGGAAATACTACTTTCTTCCCTAGTGACTGGAAGTAGTTAGGTATTGCCTTTTATGTACTACCATAGCTGGGGGATAGTAGTAGACAAGGGTTAAACATATGTTGCTAGATATCTTTAGTCTGATTGACTTAAAATAAATATACAAACAAATTTTTTTTAAAGTGAAAACCTAGCATTCAGAGTGGCAGTATCAGTTTGATATCCTACTATGTAAAACATCTCTGAGATAACGTAAAAACAAAGTTGTAACAACTAAAAGGGGAATGATTTATGAACAAACTCACAGTAAGAGTTTCTTTTAATAGTGGGATGATAACAAGAGGTAGCACAAGTGCAATTGTTACCAAGACATCTGTATTAGGAACTTTTATGGGGAAGTCTCCCATGGCAATTCTATTCTGTCACAATCCTTATTCTGCCTGTGGTCTGATGGGAATTAGGAGGGAACGAGAGAAGTGGTCCTTCTCAACCTTCTGAATCCCTCTGAGTCTTCCTTGTGTAGAAACGTCTTGTCACAAGCCTCACTTGATACAGGAGAAAACTCTTTTGACTTAACCGCTGAAAAGTCATCAAATCAGTTCATGCTCTCAGTTAAGCTAACAGGTACAGTCTAGAGTAGAATCAAACACTGTAAACCAACTGAGCTATTTCTTTCATAACTAAATGAAAAGAAGACAAAGAAAATATTTTTATTGGCAAATTTATTTTGGAAGGCACTTAGGTGTTGTCATGGTGAGAGTCACATCTATCCAGATTAAATAGGGAAGGGAACTTCAATAAGAGTAATAGCAGAAGGAACTTGCTGTGTTCAGACGGAGTCATCTCTGCATGATCTGTGGGCAAAGTTTCCGTGTTAGAGACTGCAGAATGGATTGGCCCTACCAAGGTGCAGAAGTTCCTTGACAGGGGGCTATACAGCCCCGCTCGGGTCGTCTCTGATCAGGTGTTTGCAGGAGCAGCTCCTCTCCAGGACAAAAGAGGCATGTTCCCATAGGGTCCTCTCGAGCTCTGAGCCCTCTTGCAGTCTAGATAAACTGGCTCTGCAACAGCTCTCTTATAAATAAGAGTACATATAATAAATAGTATTTTTTCAGACATCTTCATTTAGGGGAATGGTTAGCTCCATCGATTATATGAGTGGTTAAGGCAACTAGTTTCTCTAGAGAGCATTGGGATCGACTTTTAGAGGTCACTGATACATAGATGCCCAGTGTGCAGTGCCTTGCCCCAAACAAGCTAACTCTGACACCACAAGCCTTAAGACTATAGTCTTAATTAACCCAAAGGCAATGTGCTGAGATGTGGCTCTTCTGTTTTGGAGACTCATGCTGAGGGTATGGTGCTATTCTACCGTCATGTACTAACATACTCAAAGGGAGTTTGTGTTATCCTTAGCGTACAGTCATAGAATACTTTGGGTTGGAAGGGACCTTTAAAGGTCCATTTCTCTTTGTAGATGTACTGCCCTGCCTAATGACAGAAAAGGCTAATTTCACAAGAATGCTAATCATTATTTTTTAAAAATGAAATGCATGTGTTTGAAAATTCTTCCACACATTGTGTACGTACTTTCGTGGTTATAAATCCCTGTACCTGTAGTGATTTAACTGATTATGAGGGTTTGTTCAGTCAGTTGGTTGGGTTTTCTTTCTGGATTTGCCCTAGGAAAATTGGTGTGGTTTAAGTGCACCCATTTTGTTAGTTGAGATGACCGAATGCATAAATATATAGTGGAGAGAGCAGATACTTTAAAGCAAGTTTATTTTAGGGAATTTCTTGACACTTTCGTTGTGGAAGACACATACCCTGAAGCTGTTACAGAATTAAACGTGAGGGTAAATACAGAGTAATTTTTTGCAGTGCAGTGATATGCAGTCAGAGCAGTGGGGATCTGTTTCTTTTTTAAAGGCTCCAGAATTCTCAAAAGTTGTATGAATGTAAAAGCAGCCACTGTGCTGAGCAAAGTATGTAAAACACAAGGGGAGCAAGAAGATAATTGAAAATTCTTCTTTTCCACTTAGAAGGTAACACGTGCAGCCTACATGACAAAATATTATAACAAAATCACACAACTTAAAACCTAAATCTAACCCCACGGCGACAGCCAAATGAACAGTGACCCTGCACGGCACAAGTCCGGCGGCGCTCGTACCAAATGAAAGGTTATTTGGTGCCATCTAGTGGCAGTAGCCAAAGGGCGACAGCAGCTCTTTCCAAGCCGCAGAGCCCGTGGGCTGTGACAGCGGGTGCGCGCCGCGCCCGCAGCGCCGCTGGGCAGAGCGCCGTGCAGCAGCAGCGTTTAGGAGACCCCACGGGTTAGTTTCCTACAGGCTCTGACCAAACGTATGTGTCTTTTTCAGCACTTTTATCACTTTGACCACTTTGCCCCAAACCAACATCTAAACTAGGAAACCTGGACTTTTTCTGGGTTTAGGATTTACACAAATATCAGGTGAAAGTGCCAAGCAATTTGAAGGTAGGGAATGACTTCTTTAAACTTAACCATATTGGCTGAGGTATTAAACCTATATAACGTTTTAAACAAACTTATTTAGTATTAAGCATATATAATCATCCTATATAGGACAAAATAATATAATGGTCATAAAAAGTGGCATTTCCAATAATATCTGTGGTATAAAGATATAAGCCTATTGACAATTTATGTTCATAAATCATGCAGGTTCCTTAGAAAAAAGGTAACGTCCCACTTTATAGTTTCTGGTGCAAATTAAGCGGCAGGTTGTCCTGCAGCCAAGTGTGAAGGCACCATATACAAACCATCAAACACTGCCAACTGACGAACACACGTGTGTGTACAGCAGGGGGAGGGTGCTAAAGAATAGAGTAAGAATCAGAATAAAAATCATGACACTAGATTATGTGCTAATTTAGGGTCTTTTGTATGGAACTGTCTTTCTAAAGTGCTACAGCCCAGTTTCAAAAGACCATTACTCTGCTGTTCCCGATGAAATCAGCCTGAAGAGCTTCAGATACTGTGCTGTTGAAGTGACTGGTGCTAATTCAAGTAACAATTTTCAAGAGTGACTGCAGTCTCTGTCCTTGCTAAAACGTGCCAAATTCCAATTAGTTCTAGTTTGACCAGCTATAGAAGTCAAATTTAAGCAAACCCCAAAAAACTGCATGAGGTTTTTCAGTTTTTATTTTTTAATTTCACAGATTTCAGATGTTATTTTTTTAAAAACACAGTATCTGAGTATTTCCTAGAGTGAAAAGAAAATTGGGAAACCTTTATTTTCTGGGGTTGATGGTCTTGGGTCTAACTTTCTGCTTTCCAGTTCTCTGCATGAAAGTTTTAGCACAGAAAATAGCAGCAAACGACTACTGAAGGAACATTTTGCTGAATGAGCTTTTTACAGGCAGCATGATGTGAACTTTCTTAGCGGTAGGAAAGGAATGAAGCAGCCGATAATGAAGCCTCTAGCTGGGGAACTACAAATTATTGGATGCTTTCCCTAGGATGGACCAGATACTCTGTGGAAGTCCAGAAAGAAAGGAAAAATAAATACCATGGCAAGTTATAAACCCAAGGTATTTAAGCGTCCAGAGTACAAATGAAACTGTCAAAGGTGCATGATTGGTACAGTTTACTCAGTGCTTCTGGAGTTTATCATCGTTGCTTGCAGAAACATGCAACGTACACATCCAAGTTCAAACTTTGTTGTCTTTGGCTGTGTATCAGGGGTACAGACATAATTAAACAGCTTCTGCTCAGTGTCTTTGTGAGAATTTCTTCTGTGGGACATTGATCATAGGTTGGGTAAACTGGTGAGGCTTCCCATTGCTACCTCCTTTCTCCACCGTGGTATCAGATGCAGCTATGATGTCCCCAAGTGGAGGAGAACCTCTGACTGCCAAACACATGCCTGTGCTTTAGGTCACCTCGAAAGGATGTATGCAGAGGTGGAGGAAAACATACCAGGGTGGGCGATCTCAATCTGTCTGCTGTGACAAGAGCAGAGTACCTGTTACGTGGCGGAGAGGTTTCTGGTTTGTTCAGCCCTTAAGTGCCTGTGTGTCATGAACCATCAGAAGCATCTCTGCCCTGAGAATTCATGAATTGTAGAAGCAAAGTAGATGCCAAACTCTGTTCTCTACCTATGAACAAGCAACAGAGTTAGAAAGAAATGAGTGACTAGTTCAGAACATCACAGGAAATCACTGTCAAAACTGGGAACTGGCCCTGGAATTTGAGAGTGCGGGTTGAGAGCATCTACTGCGTGGATGTATTTCATCCAGTCATACAGATACCTGTCCCATACTTGTGAACGTTGCATCTAATGACTGCAGCAATGCACTGCTACTCCTGCTCAGCTGTAGTATTTAGCAGCAGGATTTTAGTCACTGGTGAAGATTAACACCACTTGACAGTTTGGGTAAATAGTGTATTCTCTGGATGAGTTCCAGTGAGTATGCATGGACATGGAACATACACAAACCCCAGAAATTAGATTACTTTCATGGGAAGAGAAATGAAGCCAAAACATGGTGTTTAGGTATGCATTAGCAGTAGTGGGAACAAAACTGAAAATGCTTTTGAATTGAAGGTCTGTAACCTTCCAAAGGGCGTTACACAGTATGGTGGCCTCCAGTAGCAAGGACTTAATTTAACAAGTATATCCCATTACTCAGATATCCTAAATTACTATAAAAAAAAAAGGCAGATGATGTGACAGAGTACCAAGATTTCATTACATGTGTCAGGAGGAGTGGTCCACTACTTCTGAAAGGCAAACCTCTCATCTCACAGTCTCATAGAACAGTGCATGGTTCACTTTTGCTGCCCCACATGTTTTTAGGGAGAAGCTATTTTACATCTTTTTGAGATAGCATAAATTCATGTTCCCATTACCTTATGAGGGCAGTTGATTCAGAGGGAGAAAATGCTGCTGAAACTAAAAAGCCTTAAAAATCGCCCAAGTTCGCTGTCTCTAGAAGCAGCTCCTGTAACATCTTACCGCTCATTGTTTTAATGCTTCAGTGCTAGGGTTTTGTCTATGGTGCTAGAAATTCCCTGAGGTGCTGTCTTCTGTTAATTGAAAGAGAAACTAAAGACAGCTCCATTCAGTGCCACTTACCTAGGATATGTCAGGCGATTTATTTGTTTTTCAGGCAGACAGCCTTCTTCCCCTAGATACATATCAGGGGAAACAAAACCCTTTTCTCACCTACTGCAGATTGCAGGTCAGGTCTGTAGTGACAACAAGCAAGAATGGTGGAAAAAGAAGTCCACTCCCCACCCCCCCAAAAAGAAAAAAAAAAAAAGTAAATACTGCTGATTAACAAACAGTGACCTGAGGGTAACTTTTATTGACTCCAAGTGGGCAGCTAACCTGCCATACTCCCTGGATCTAACTTAGGCCAGTAGAAAGGAATTTAACGATTTACTAGTTTTTGGGTGTGATTTGAGATTAATCATATCCACTAAACTTGGTTGAATTACAAGGATCGGGTCCGCCGTGGCTCATCTGTATGGGTATGAGAACATAATGTGTTTTCTTCCTGTTGTGGTATAGATTTTTTCCTGCTGATTTCTGAAAACTAATTCCTTCACCTTTTATCTATCAGGTGTGAAGTCTCTTTTTAGCTCCCATTTTTATTCCTGCAGCTAAGTAGTAACTCACTGAAACCAGCCTTTTTCTGTCAACTTCCAGAGGCATCCTAACCTTCAGACTTATTTTCTCCTATCCAAGCCTACTTTTATTTGCAAGAAAATGTGGGCTTAAATGAACATATGTCTGTTAGATCTAGTTGAGATGTGAGCTCTAGTAAATCATGCTACTTAACGACCCGGAGAGTTTTGTGTGGTGTTGCCTGTGGCTGTGAGAGAGACTGAGAAGAACCAAGTGCCCACAATGCAAAATACTTCTTTCTAAAATAGGAAGCTGGAAAACTTCCCAGCTTCCACATCTGCCTCTAATTTACATCTCTGAGTACTAGGGTGAACAAGGAAAAAACAAGAACAATTAATGGACTACTCCTCTCTGTGCAACTACTGTGGGAGATTGCACCCCCAGTTGAAGAAATCTGGCAGTGACTGGTTAGTTACAAGAAAAGCAACTGAAGAGTACTTGCTTTTCAAGCTAGGGATTCCTTATGTCCACCCCTGATCCACCTGCAGGAGACACTACTTGTACAGAAAAGGACCAGGAAGCAGATGCTTTGTACCTGCTTCTAAGCACAGTGAGAAACAAAAAATCCTGAGCTGAATCTAAAGATCCCATATTGAAACTTGACTAGAGGAGTAAAACCTTATTCATCCCAAGCTTAATTCTCTTCATTTCAGTCCAGCTCTCAATACATTGAGCACACACATAGCTCTAAGCACGTCAGCATGACACCGAGACCAGTGTAGATGTCGCACAAAATGACAGTATTAGGCTGGGCAACAAGGCACAGGATGCAATTAAGCTCAGGTCTAATAGGAACCCAGTCTGACAGGAAACCTATAGCTAGTGTGACTTACAGGTGCCTTTTCAGTGCAGTGCATGGCTACAAGCTATAGTCTGAGATGTTATAACACGAGCTGTTGTGTAGATGGGAACTAGTCTCTGCAGTACTAGTCACTGGAGCAAGCACTGATTCCCAGACCACCTTTCAACTGCATGCTTCTGTGTCTGGCATTGATATACTGTGAGCCACGTGCAGATTGCACAGACTTATTCTGGAAGTGGTGGAGGATGGTGGAGAAATCAAGCTGGCTGGATCCCAGTTCATCAGGGCAAGGAGTTTTCAGTCTTGCTCTCTTGTAGTGCAGAAAGCCATTTACTGCAAAACACCAGCACTGCAGACTGAACTGGGATGCAAAACCAGGTCTGTGCAGAGCCATGCGTATGTAGGGCTGCAGTTATTGTTCATACTCTGAAAGAAGGGACAAATAAGCTAAAATAATGAGTAATTTCAACTGATGTGCTGAGATTCCTTGCTGAAAATGGAGTGAGAAATTTGCATTCTCAGTCCCGGTCACAGGAGTACAAATGTAGCAGACACAGCAAGCCAACAGCTTCATGCATGGGCAAAAATTGTCCTCTCCTGCATCCCAAAATGGGGCAGAAATTCTTTGCAGTAAGCATATGTGCTTCCAAACATTACAAGTCCAAATCCAAGCAGAATGCTTTAAAAAATAAAGTGAAATGTCTTTGACACACAGATAACATACCGAACCAACTGAGTGTACTCTTTCATGTGATGTTTAATCAGCTATTTTAAATCCCATATATAGGACACCCAGCTTATTCATCCATTTAAAAATAGTTAAGCTGTGTTTGGGAAGCAGGATGCTGAGACTAACTTGAACAGAACATGCTTGAAGCTAGGGTGTATGTTCTCTCTCGTTTTGGGTGGCTTGAAAGATTTTGCAGTTAAAGAGATTTTTCTTCGTTATGTTTCTGTGGAATAACAATGACATCCAGTGGCTGGCTACTTTAATAATACATATGTATCTGCTGCAGGTATAATAGGCAATGATAAGATTTCTCTGGGGACTTTTCTTTGTGGTAGCTGAGAGTTCTTTCTACCAAATTTATCAGTGGGGATTTTGAGGTGGGGGGGACCTGAGGGATGGAGGCTGGGTGTGAAAAGTCCCCCTGCTTTAATGAGGCCCTACAGTAAGAAAGTCAATTCCACTTTACTGGTACCTAAATGCCAGTTTAGCTTCAGGGAAGAACAAGATATTGTAGTTTGCTCATTCTCCATTCTTCTAAAGAGACTTAAACCCAGATTTCTTTGCTAATAACGGAAACCCACAGTGGCCCAGGCAGTGACTGTATCCTATTCCCCTTTCTCTTATTTGAAAGTGTTAATCTAAAATATACGTGTTTTGATTCTTAATGTTATCATATTTCACCTGTTTTCATTTTTTTACATACTTTTTTGCTGCTCCATCAATGTTCTTTAGGCTGCCCTGAGGCATCCTTAACTTACATACCAACAAAGTGTATTTTTTTAAGGTTTTTTTTTTTTATTCTACTTTATAAGTTACCATAGCAACTACCACTCACATGGTACTTATTGCTGTGGGATTTAGTTACATTTCCTTTTAATAACAAGAACCTTAAAACAGTAGCACATCATAAAATTTTTTGCATTTTATTTTGTAGCAGAAAATTATATACCTTTATATTTCTCTTCTAGTAACTGGTTCGTGCATTAAAATTTATTTTCTATTTTTCCTTTTAAATAAAGTCTTCCAAGAATCTCAAGAGGGTAAAGATACGGGATGCAAAATAATTTCTCTAAGAAAAAGGCTTATGTGTGTAACAGACAAAAGAAAATTAGATGTCTGAGTGGGAACACATTTGAATAATGAATGTGGGGTACTTGGGCACTGATACAAGGTATGTTCTTTCCACTCCCGCTTGCTTCCTTTGACTTCCCTGGGGTGATACCATGACCAATACCAGTAAGGCAGAAGCTAAAATACCATCTTTTTGTGATAGGCTGGGAAGTCTTGTTTTTACGAACCGTTCCAGAATCTGAACATAGATCTAAGCTGAAAGATGGCAAATCCTACAATACATTATTTTGCTTATTAATTAGACAATGTAAAAAAGAACAGCATTCTATGTAACCTTATAAAACATGTTCACACAGGTACATAAGATGACATCTATTTCAGAGGAAAAAAATGTTCTTGCCTGTTATTAGTTCATTCCTTCTTTCATGGACTTAGTACTGCTTGAGTACAAGCCCTAAGAAAAAAACAAAAAACTGGTGTGAACTTATGGCCAGAACCTGCAACTCTTGCGCGTTTAACAGAGATCAGTCTTGCTGCAGTCAGAACTAATGACAGAGCTTTTTGCTTGTTGTGGTTTAACCCCAGCTGCAACCGAGCACCACGCAGCCACTTGCTCGCTCCCCCTCACCCAGAGGGATGGGGAGAATAATCAGAAAGGAATGTAAAACTCGAGGGTTGAGATAAGAGCAATTTAATAGGTAAAGCAAAAGCCGTGCATGCAAGCAAAGCAAAGAATTCATTCACTACTTCCAGTGGGCAGGCAGGTTTTCGGCCATCCCCAGGGAGGCCGGGCTCCATTATGCATAACGGTTACTCGGGAAGACAAAGGCCATAATGCCAGATGTCCCCACCTTCCTCCTCCTTCTCCCAGTTTATATACTCAACATGACGTCCCATGGTATGGAATACCTCTCTGGCTAGCTTGGGTCACCTGCCCTGGCTGTGTACCCTCCCAGTTACCAGTGCCCCCGCAGCCCTCTGGCTGGCAGGGCCCAAGGAACTGAAAAGTCCTTGATTGAGTTTAAACATCACCCAGCAACAACTAAAAAATCAGTGTCCTATCAACATTGTTCTTGCATCAGAGTCAAAACACAGTGCTGTACTAGCTACTAAGAAGAAAATTAACTCTATCCCAGCTGAAACCAGGACAAGGTCTAGCTGCTAAGTGAGATGCTGTTATATAGAGATTGCTCTCTCTTTTGCAATATGAGTGCAATCATTGCATGTAATATGACATGCAATAACCAGTAGAATGTAGTAGGCTGAAAATATTCATAGAAATCAAGGAAAGTTGGTGTAAAGGAAAAAGCAGATAAATTAGCTTATCTAATGCTCTGCTTGAGATGAGCTAGAGTACTCGTGGATCATTGCTCACAGATAATATTCTAACATTTATACACCTCCTGTAACTAGGATGCTGAAAGGAGTTTACTCATTTCTGTGTAAGCGTAATTTAATGTTTGTTGCACAGTAACTGATAGATCTGCAAATTAAGCCCATTAAGCCATCATCCTCATCATTATGGTACTTTGTTTATCTGAGGATGGCTGTTACATGCCCTTTTATCACACCTTGAGTAAACAAAGCTAATTCTTTCAGCCATTCCTCTAAACAAGCTATTTGTATTGATTTCTTGTGGATTCTCTCTACTGTCGTTATTGTTTTTTCCCTTCAAGTGCAGTGTCCAGAACTGGGCACAGGATTCCAGCTGCGACCTCCCAGTGCTGAATAGATTTGAATAATCACTACCTCTGTCTTGCTTCTGGCAGTCTGGCTAATCCTTCCCCAAATTATATTTTTTTTTTCTTGGTTTTTATTCAGTTTGTGGTCTGCTGCGGTCATCCCATTTATTTTTCTTCAGTGCAGCATTCTGTATCATTCTTTACTGAATTATCATATGGATTTCCAATGATTTCTTCAATTTATCAAGATGATTTTTAATTCTTGTCAAATCCTCCAAAATACTCACGACCCCTCCTGTTGGTGTTTCCTTCAGTGAGTATTTTCTGAATATTAATTACAAGGATACCTTACAGTGGTAGAGACAGGGTAGACTGTAGTGATGATAATGTTTTGATTGAAACTTTTTCAACCAGCTGAGGACCCATATAACTAATTTCAGTGAGAGAGTGTTTCCCTGGTTTGTCAGGGTGTATCACAGAACATTCTTCCGTTGAAGCATGCTGACTTGATCAAATCAGAAACTTGTCATCTTAGTTTGAAAATTTTGGTAGAAAGTGCGCAGCAACCAGCCAGGCTTCACTTAGCTGTTGTTGGGGGTTCTGATTATCATAGTGGCTTTTTTCTTTCAAACTGGCAACTAAGGAGATTTAGTAACCTAGAGTGTTGGGTTTGATGTAAACCAACAACAACAACAACAACATCCCCCCCAAAAAACACAAAACCCAAAACAAAACAAAAACAAAAGTAAAAATTTTTTCAAATTAACTGGAACGGATTTTTCATTAAATGGAAAATTCATGATTTTTTTTTTTTTTCAATTCCAAGCCTGAATTAAATAGTTTTAAAGAAAAGCATTATATCCCTCAGATGGGAATTCCAGCCCTTTACCACTTGATTAATCAGTATTAAATGAGAATAAAGCCTACTATAACTTAAGTTTTATGAAAACTGCTAGTCCAGTGAAGGAGTGAGTCCCCTCATGGAAAGGAAATGTTCTTCAGATCCTCCATTAAGTGTCAGTCCTTTATATAATTTTCTAGCTTGTAGATGTCTGAACTGTTCTTTTTTCTTTTTGAAAAAATAATTATGTTTGTTTATTTTAGTCCTCTTCCTCTGCTGCCCTCACACATCCATGCTATATAACTGACCTGTGAGGGGGAAGGTAGGAATAGTAGTTTCAGAGATGCCATAATATCACAGAAATTACAATTATGTACCTAATGTATTAAGCATGTTTGGAGGGGAATTATGATAAACATGTAATTTCACAATGATCTAAAGGACGCCTTTGGTTATTTTGTTGATCAGACAATGCAGGATGAATCTGAGGCTTAGAGGATTTATTTGGGTGGAAATTTGTCAAGTTCTAAAATGAAAGGAAGTGTAGAAAATTAGTGAAAATATGTCTAGAGCTTCAATTGAGTAGGAAGAATGAAAAATATAGTTAATGTTTTTCCCAAAAGTGAGACCACCATTAAGTACCTTTACTGAAACCTGTTTTGTCAGAATAATAAAATAATGAGATAGCTGGACATCAAATACCTGGAGATGTTGGAGGTTCATATTCTTAGAGGAATAAACTGTGTCCCAGTTCCATTGTTGCTTTGGAGATGGAGAGCTGGATGAAACTTTCAGGCCGAAAGAATGCTTAAACATATTTTAGGTGTGTTTTGTTTCACCACGGTTTACCTCAAAAAAAAAAAAAAAAAAAAAAAAAAAAAAAAAAAAAAAAGAAAACTTGAAAAATGTATGTCATATTTTCATGTTTTCATGATGATGTTTACAGAGAGGTTCAAAACTTTTATCAATGGTTTCCTTTTTAGAGCAAGGTCAGTTTTCACAGTCAGAATAAAGCATTTGTACGGAACAATTCTGCAGTCGCTTAGAACTGTTTCGAACCATTCCACTTAATTAAATTTGAAAAATTAAAATAATTAATTAAACATGTAGATATAATCAGTAACAAAAGGATTTATCAGTGAGAAACATTATCATCTTCTTTAAGCAGAATAAAAATATCTTTGTTTATATCCTAAAAGCAAGAAGGAACTGGGGATATTTTCCACATTCAATTACACAAGTGAAAATACAGAAGAAATTAATTGATCATTGAACAATATATTCTTGAGGCAATCACCAAGTGTAGCAGTCCTGTTAGCTTAAGGAAACCCTCACGGCCATTCAGTTGGTGCTTGCAGGAACACCGTTTTACAGTTACACGAGCCAGGATCTCCCAGTTACATATCCTGATCCATATTTCCAACAAGACTGTTTCTGGGAAGGTGAACATTTGGGATGTTCTCTCCTTTGGCTTTTGCTGTGCTAGGAATGACTTTGTTTGCTACAGTGGGACATTACGCAGCATGGTGCCTAGTGGATAGAAAGGGGCAGTATGGCATCTGTACGTGGGATTTGATTTGGTCAGATAATTTGCTGTGTTTTGTTTTCTGCTTGTGGCTTTCTTATTTACTGGATTAAAAATTGTTTAATACAGAAGTTTCAGTGACGAAGACAACATTCATTTACTATTACAAATTTGGTACCATGTTCTTGCTCTTGCTCTCTTTCCACTTTCCATGATTTTTTTTTTTTAAATCCCATTACATGGTTACCATAGCAATTGTTCTTGCTCCCTTCAGCTTTCCCAGCTGTGTTTGAGAGCATTTATTTTACAGAATGCATCCTAGTCCTCTTTAACTCTCCAGAGAGACCTAAACTAAGTTAAGATGTTGATGATTAATTTACCTTCTGATATTTCATACAAATTATATCACAATAATCTCTGAGGTGTATACATGACAGCATGAAAAATCGACTTAAATGTAGAGACATAGAGCCTCCTATAGATGTCACCGTACTCCATGCATTTAATTGAAAGAAACTGACTTACTGTAAAGTGTGACATTATTTTTTTTTTTTAACTGGCAAACTATTACACAAAAGAAGGCAGTAAGAGTTTGATTCTTTTATTCATCAGGATGGCTAGTATGTCTTCCAGAGCAGACTACCTTGCTGAAATCAGGATTTCACCCCTCAGCAAACTGATCTTTATCATGAACGAGGCGACCAGGACTCGGCATCTAGTAGTAGACACATTATTAATGGCAAAACAGCTCCAAAATGATAAACACAAATGACAAAACTTAGGCTCATTTTGACAGTCTTTGGCTTTGCTTTTATAGACCAAAACTCCTGAGAATTTCCATAGGGTTTTTTTGCTTGTCTTGAAGAACACAGAACTGAATCCTTTATTAATAATTCGCGTTGTTCCTTTGACCTCCAATCTAAAATCCACAAAAATAGACTGTTCATTAGAGAGGGAAGAAGTATCTTTGGTAAATAACGTCTTTTCACCTTTGAAAAATGCAGTTTAGGGGAATGAATTTTTTTCACATATTTTACTTAAGTTCCACAAATACATTTCAGTCTAAACAGGAGGACTTCATGCTGACATTTTCAGAATGCTTCATTGAATTCTTTATCTTTCAAACATTTTTTTTTGTTGTTGTTTCAAAATGCACCCATTTCCAAAAGTTTAGGAAGGGTTAAAAAGCAACACTTAAACTCCAAGCTTTTCACAGCAGATACACTTCAACATTGTAAGTCAATCTGGGGTGTCATTTTGCTATTGGGAATGACCATTCTCCATCTTCATTCAAACCAAATAATATTTTTTTTGTAGTTGTAGTTTTTAAACGGTACTGGTTCCACACTTCTGCTGCACCAAGATATGCCTCTGAATCACTTATTTTGGCTGAAATATTACTTACTATTATTTAAATTCAGATTGTTTTCTCAATCATCTTAACCATCTGGAATCGGATAAAGAATAGCATTAAAAATTAGCACGTAGAAAATTTCTGAAGGATGGTCTTGTCTCCTCTTCAGGCTTTTCATAGAAACTACCACAGAACTAGCCAGGAATGACTTTTCCATTTGGGTAGGGATCACCTGAATCCACTTTCAGGATGAAATAAGCTATACTGTACCGTACTTCCTAGGAAGTCATGACAGAGTAGCCTTCGTTTTTTCAATATCAACATGGCCACTTTCATTTGCAAAACTTACACCAAAACAGCTATGCATGCATATTAGGTAATTTCTAAGGAAAAAGAGCACCGAGGCTAAGGACAAGTTTTCTGTGACTTGCGCCATACTAAATCTGACTCGTTCCGACCAGCTGCAAAGTCGCTTGCTTTACATATGCAAGTCTACAACTGTGTGTATTAATTAGACTCTTGTCTTGCAAACATGCTTATTAGCTTGACCATTTAAATTTATGGTTTAATATTTTTATTAAGGCTTAGAGAAGGAAAAAGGAGTGCCATGGTATCAGAATGGAAGGGAGTATTGTTATTAATTCGGTAGATATAGCAACACTTCCCTTCTACGTTGCAAGGTGATCAGAATTAAGGATTCAAAGCTTTTCCCTTATCTACATAGCACCTGAAAATGGCCGTGATCTGCTAGCGCATCTTGGACATAGCTGCTGTACTGATTTTTCATCTCCGTTGCGGAAAGAGAGCCATTTTCCTCACAAGCCGGTAATGTGCTGCAGTTGCATATGCCCATAACCTTTCCCTGAACCCCAGCCCTCTGCAGCAGGTTGCAGAGGCCCAGAGCAGCCAGGTGACATACAGTGCCATCTGCACTGCTATACTGGTCATCTGGCCAGAGCTCTGACCTTTCTGAACATGATACAGCGAAATCTAACTCCTGAAAGCTGCTCGGAGGCAAAATCTGTTCTTCACCGTCAGTTGCACTACTCAGTCACTTAATTGTCCACTGCAACTGATAAAGTAACCATTAGACTCAGGTCATGAACTACAGTTTATCATTCACACGCAATAATACACCCTTGAACCATGCTGGTTTCTAAATTATAGCAACATAGTCTTATTCAGTAAAAGAGATTTAAAGTACCTGGAACTTTACTTATTCCTGTGCTGCAAAACAACAGCTGAAAATAGATTGTTTTGTGCAGGAGGAAGCTGCTGTGATCGATGCGCTCCATGGTTCGTAGTGTATGCCAGATAAAGACTGATACCACTAAACAAAACACTAAAAAATGTTTTAGATTGACATTAAGGCCTGATTTTGCTCACAGTCCTGCTGCTGTAATTCAGGGTGGCTTCGCAGCAGATGCTGAGCTGCGCAGGCAGAGGGGCGATCACGGGAGTGGGCTTGGAACAGGATGGAGAAGGGACACGCTCCTGCCAAAATGCATTTTCCTGTTTAGTTGTGAATGGTAAACAAAGTTATTCCAGGATCAACTTCTGACCTCTAGTTTTACAGCTGGTATTATAGAAACACAAGCTTATCTCACTCTGTGAGTTATACAAATCCCTTGTCATTTTGAAAAGCCTTTCATCTGAGGATCATAGCTTCATAAACATTAATTCATTAATTAAGACTTGAGTGAGGCTGAGGCTATTGTGCCTATCATATAGGCAGTGAATCTGAACTGGAGAGAAGTACAAACTGCTCTGGATTCCTCCTACGTGCACTCTCTGCCCACTGTTCTCCATCCCCCTTTCCTCCAGCCTCATCCCGCCCGGTCCCTCCACCCACAGTGTTCATCCTTCCCAGCTGCCGGGCTGGGAATGCCAAAGCGGCTGCTCTTCAGTTAATAGGCAGGCTGGGACCTTTTAAAGGGTCCAGTAGTAGCTACTTAGCCACAGTGGGGAGAATCCTGACCCCATTACAGTTGATCAGAGCTTTCCACTCATTTCTGTGAAAGCAAGGTCTCACCTACTGCTTTCAGGAGATCTGGGTAAGCAGTGTCTCCATACTGCCCTGATGTAGGCTAGGGCTTGAAAGATGAAGTACATGCTTTATTACTATGAGTGTCACACAGCCTAGAAAGAGCCACAACTGTGTTTATTTGTCCTAAAATTCAGTTTCATGTTTTATAGCACTGGAGTTCCTCCTTCTTTGCAGACATTTAGAGAAAAGAAATTATATCCATAGGAACTATTGGCACTTCCAGTATAAACTCTTCCCTGTGTAAGAAGCTTACCATGAGAAATAGAATTTCAGTTATAATAAAGAGCAATATAAAAATATAAGTAAAGAAGAATTATTTAGAGCAATAGAAAAGTCTTAAGAGTGACTTCACGAAAAGAGGTTGAATAAATAATTTCCTGTTGAAGTGATAGAAAAAATTGCAATAACAGGAAAAGAAAAATCTATTTCTAGTGAATAAAAAAGTTCTCATGAAATAAGAGTAGCTAAACTTCAAAAACTTCCAAGGAACCAGAAAATCACACCAGACAGTTCTGTAAGGTGGTTCCTTCCTCGCTTCTGCTATCTAAGGGAGAGTGCCCACCTCTGGTATCCACTGTGAGGAGCAATAGAAACCTTTAGAAATAAATGTCTAAAATGGAAGTTCTTTTGAAGGTGTTCATGAATTCTGCCTCTTTAAAATGGCTATGGCAAATTCTTGCGCATGTGTGTATCTATATATGTACAAATGTATATTTATATGGTTGCTCAGAGAATGCAAAACCAACTGAGCCTTCAAAGAAATGAATTATATATGAGTGAAAACTCGCATATAACTTGCATTCCCCATGAATTGATCAGTTATTAAAACCACTCAGATTTCTTCTGTTGTAATCTGGAACTTCTATTACTAATCTGGTATCTCTATTGAAAAATATATTTTTAAGAGCTTTTATTGTACGGCTATCAAACCCTAAGAACAGCAGAAGTCAAGTTTGACACCATTTGTGTGAATTAGCTGACCAGGAGTTGCCCTGTTATGATTTCCATCTGTGAAGTCGGCACTTTGTAAAGATGACAGATCATACAGATTCACAAGCCTGCATCTTTGCTTTGTCCTACAGAGAATTCAACTAAATTCAGCCAGACATACCTGGGAATAAAGTCTAGTTACTCTCACATTATTAAGACAGCAGATGAGAAGGTAGAGGTGATGGAAATACGGTTGAGAAACAAAAGTAAATTCAGCAAGGAAACCCCACAAAAGACAAAGCAGCCAGAAATTTAAATTTGTATTTGTCTTCCCATGAAAGCAGTAACAAAGTTTAAAATGTTTTGATTTGCTATGAAATCAGGTAAGTGGATTGATTTTTCTCTGTGTGTTTTTTTGGCGGTGCTTGAGGAACAGTGTGTGATTGATTGTATTCCATCTCTGTGCTCTAAAAGCCATTGCCTTACGTCTGTGTATTCATCAATACAGCACAAATAATGCAGGAACCTCATCTTCTCCGTGTGAGATGTAGTTAGAACGCAAGGCAACATGCTAGAACAAATAGCCAAATCTACATTCCCAGGTTCATGCAAGAGTGATTTATTTGTAGTCTTTCTGCAAATAATTATTTAAAATACTCAACTACTTAAACTTTTGACCTTGGGCATTTTATTCACTGTATAGAAGTTCTGTATCAGCCCGGAAGATTATTTTTTGTTCAACAGCCTCTCTGAAAGTTGCTTGATTTGATTTCTGTGTCAGGCATCTCTGGGTAAAATCATCACCCTTCATTGTGCAAATTAAGCTGTGATTCACACAGACAGAGTTTCCAACGTGATGGGGCTGCGCCCAGGCCTGGTAATTCATAGAGAGGGTTAAAAAAACAGAATCAAATGCTGGCTGTGAGTTAAAGAGAACAGGGGATAAGAGCTTAGGCTTAACCTATAGGGGGACCTAAGGAATAAAGCAAACCAGAGTCCAGTGTGGGGAAGAAAGGAGAAAAAGCAAAAAGGCTAAAAGAGATCAGGCCTAATGAGCCTTTCGAGGAAAATGGGAGACTGGAGCCTCAGAACGAAAGAGTGGCCCAGCAAAGCAAGGATAAAATGGATCAGCCACAATGTCACCAAATTGATCCAGAGTTCAAAAAACGTCAAATCACCGTATACAATAAAATAAATTAAAAAAAAAAGTTCAAACAGTGTCAGGCTCCTTAAAGCTCGCTTGCTGACATCAAACATAATAAGAAAAAGACCTGTTTGTAACATAATGTGACTCTTTTCTAAACAGAGCCTTTGAAATGTATGCGCTGGTCTGTCATTTTCTGTTGTACAGTTCTCACATCATATACCTATAGATCTGGCAGAATTTTTATACTATATGAAAAAGAGAAATAATCGCGGAAGAATTAGATATATTTAGGCGAGGGTTTTTTTATCCTGCTGTATTAAGGAGCCATGCCACTGTCTAGACTGATGGCTTGAGAAATGAGCCGGAGAGGGGGACAGAGGGAAATTCTGGAGTGCAAATTAAACCAAACAAATTCCGTGTATAAAAACACAGTAAATAGCTATAACGAAAGCACGCTAAAGGAGCAGAAGGTATTAATTCCTTTCAAGAGCATTTCTAATGTACCTGTTACTCTAATGTGTAAGTGACAAACAAGACAAAGAAAATACCCCGTGTGTCAAAGCCCATCTATCTCTTCATGATGTAAAGAGGTGGTGCTACCCATATTTAGCAGGTTTTATTTAGCCACCTACGCACCTCTGACTTGGTAGACTTATTTTTGATAAGTGGTGCTTAAAAGTGTTGGTATGAAGCATAAGTAGCTAATGCAAATATGTTACCGACCCCTACCAGAGCTAGCAATTATGTAAATTTTCAAAGCCTTCATCTTTTATAATTAGATGTGGCTGGCTTAGAGTGAAGGACTTCCATTGCTGGCCAGCTCAGTCGTTATTCCAGTATTTTGCCAGAAATTATATATTTGAAATCAGATGAATGTTACATTCTTTAATGTGATTTAAGGTATAGCTTGGAATATTTGAAAGACCGTTAGTAATTAGTTTCTTGTTTGCCATGCTTGAAAGATGAATAAAGGCATGAAAACACTTGGTGAATAACATCTTGTAACTGATTATAATTAAGTGTACTTTCAGTTCCTCCTAAGTGTACAAAATGCTAATTATTTTTCAGAAAACCCAAAATGCAAGTTTTCTTAGCTTAGATACAGGAGACAAGCACCGGTTTATGTGCAAGGCTAAATATCTGCCTATACATAAACCCTAACAATCTTCCCTATTAGAAAGATGATTCCCCTATAGGTTAATTATTGCTGGACAGCTTCAGGGGCTGATCCAAAACCCACTGAAGCAAACAGAGGGATTACAACGATTTCAGTTTGTTTTGGATCAGGCCCTAAAGGGCTCCTCAGGCACAGAAGCCAAAGCGCTGTGCCTATCACCCTAATACAAATTTCAGTGTCATACAAGTGATAGATTTTTCCCAAAACTTTGTGGCTAAGGATGGGGCACATGTTTTTCCTTATGCACGTGTTTCTGATTTGCTGTGAGAGATGGAAGCTCCAGTGGATCTGATGTTTTTCCCTGGTGTCATTAAAGTAGCTTGAAGTAAGTGTTGGTGCCAGCCCCAGTACAGAGTGTGCATGCCTGAATACCACTTATCTTTTGCCAAACGATAGGCAACACCCTGGAACTGGAGTACTCGACTGCCTCCAGATGTAGCTGCACATGAGGCCAGAGGAGCATTCTCTGTCCAGCAGGGCAGCTGCCTCCCCAGGGCTGCCCTCAGCCCCTCCGCCCCCCTGCCCACCCGCAGCGTCGGGATGTATTTGGGGAGGCCAGGGGAATTCCTCTGAATTTGGCACTCCAATGGCAGGAATAGAAAAGGGGGGAAAAAACCCCTCTGTGATATTTCCACGGCTTTGCCCTTTTATCCAGTCATTATTGCTTCTGCAGGGTGTGAAATCCTGCCGTTCAGGCTCGGTAGTGATTTACACCCATTTTGTAGTGGTTTAAATAACTCCCTCAGGTGCAAGACAGTGAAGAATCGGGCTGCTGGGATGCACTAGCCACAAGGGTGTACTTACTGCCTCATATGGCAATGGGATTGTGAAGAACACTATAATGACTCTTTACATTCAATCCCAGCCGCACTTAAGTGGGTACGTGTACGGAACAGCTTTAGAAGTGTATAGCAAAGAGCCCAGAAAGCTAAGGAATAATTCAGTAAACTTCCCTAGGTTAATATGCTTGCTAGATATATCCTCACAAAAAGAAAACACTTATTAGAAAACCTAGGTGAAATGCAGGGTGGATGTGGTATAAAGTTGTTAACCTCAGACACTACAGCTAAGGTGAACTGGTATGTGCTTGTAGTCACAGCAAAGCGTGCAGGTGTTGGCTCTGCACAGGGGCCCAGGTGCATTCTGTCTCTGAGAGCTGATAATGGAAATAAACTGGTTGGTGGGTGGGTGGTGGGGGAATAAAATAAGGCCAAACACCCACCTTTTCTCCCAGCGTTAGGGGAGGATGCAATACAGTAAATCCTTGGGGTGGTGCATGGGCCGTTAAGACCTGAGTGACTTTATATTCCAAGGTACCGGGCTTATTTTCACTGTATTATTTGACTCTGATTTTCTATACCAAAGGCACCTATGTCTGAACAGGTACCTTCTCTGGTTTGCACTAACCTAACTACAGGTGAGGTAGTCTAAGGACTCATTTATTCCATTGATGCATGTATTGCACTTGTCCTTTCAATAAAGGGAGGACTTTAGTTTCCTGCACTATCAATCTAACACCTTACATGAACGGCAAATGTGATTAAAAATGAAGCAATGTAACAAAATTAGAGGTGAGCCACAGCTACATGCTCAAAAAGGGAAAAAATAGGATTAATAACTGATGCAGTGAGAGAGGTGAAGCATGCTTGCAGGGAGTAGAAGTAGCAAATGTTATAGATGGTACTATATACTACGAATGAACATCAAAAGCCTTGGAGGCTGGGTTCAGAAGCTTATCAGAAGTTACCTTGGTGTATTTGATTGAGAATTCATGCTGGTAATTTCCAAAGATTGGATTTCCTTGTGAGATCTTTAGTAGTTTCTCGTCTGGGTCAGATTAAAGGACAAGAAGAACAGCTCTGCTGGCACTACACTATTTCTGCTTGCTAGCCTAGTTAAAGCTAGGAAGTATACAGATATTAGAAATATATAGAAATAAAATACTCAAATAAAGCCAGATATTTTTTTTCATGCTTTAGAACAGTGCTGCATACAGTATAATCACTTCAAGTGCACAAAGAAAATCTGGACATGCTCTTTTATCTTTTCACTGGTTCCTAAATGGGTCAGGCAGAGGCTTCTTTTCATAGAAAGCTCCATGCCTTAAAAAGCATGTGGCCAAAATTAGGTACCTAAATTCATAATACCCAAATAAAGTCCCTGGGATTTTTATATATATTTTTTTTAGTATCAAGGCACTCAGAATGCTCCCAGTAAATTATGAGTATCTTTGAAAACAAGCAAATTAGATGATGGGCTTTTAAATACATCAAATTTCAAGTGATTGGCAGGTGTGTTCCATTGATCTTTTTTCTGCTGTGCAGTTTTGTTACAGAAAAGATACGTATTTCTCGGTTGTCACCTCTATTAAATAGTGGCAAGCTCTCAAATCTTGCCCTTTAAACAGCCTCCAAGGACAATGATAAGAATTCAAGTGACCACTGATACACTGGAAATAATTCTACAAATTCAGGCTTGTGATGCTACTGGAGTAATTTAGGCAAAAAGAATAGTCACGTTATCTGTCATTTAATTTAAAGCAAAAAAAAAAAAAAAAAAAATATCTTTTGGGAACCTTTGAACCTAGTGATAGTGCTTCCAGGGCGGTGGTGGCAGAGATGCGCTCTGCAGCAATTAGTTAGTGTTGACTGTAGAAAGGATGGAAGTATGATTTTTTTTTTATTATTTTTTTTTTTTTACCCCCGAGGCAGAGAAACAGGGCTGCTGGAGCCAGCGCTCTGCCACCAGCCTCGCTCACCGGTGGGGATGAATCTGGTCTCGACACAAGATGGCACCAGGGACCAGCCTCTCAGGGAAGCCTTCCAACCCTTTAGCCTCATGGCCCGCAGCAAGCACAGGTGTCACAAACCCGTTGTTTTGAGTTACCAAAAATAGTTAGTGAGACATATTTTCAGATAAAATTTCTGGATTGGCAATATTGCTGGCGCTGGCCACACTTTCCAGCACGCGCTGCTGTTAAAAGGGTTCCTGGTGTCACAACACCCCTCTCTCTCCCCTCGTAAAAGGATGACCTCGGAGGGGGTCCCCTGTGTTACAGCCCCTCTGAGCCCCAATGTGAGCCTTTCCTTTAGCTCTGCAATGCAAATCACTAAGGTACTATCCCCTTTCCTTAACTCTCATTGACTTTCTAGCAAAAAAAATAAAAGATCATTTAGCTTTTCGTGCCTAAAACTGAAGAATAGGATGTCTGATTTCCTTGTGCAGAGTTTGGTGCTAAGCATCTGGGGTGGCTGGAAGGTATTCTGCTTAAATATACTGTAATGAAATGATTGTAATGCTGACAAACGTTAGAATATGCAACAGTGTACAATAAGACCTCCCTATAAAAATTATTTCACTCTTCTGTTACTGGCCTTTCAGAAACTAAATGAACTTAAAATGGAAATTTGGACATTCTAGCATGAAAGGTACACATCTTTTAAAAGCTCTTCTTGTAACCATTTCTCTCAGTGGAAAAAAAGTGAGAACTGGGAAGAAAATAGGCAAGGTTCCGCTTCTTACTGGCTAAAATTGGTTTCAGAAATGGTATTAAAAATCCATAGTTTCCCTAATTAATTTCTTCTATGTGAATAACCACTGGAGTTGCCACACTGACAACTGAATGTAAATGAGAAGGAACGCAGGTTAAAAATGATCGCTTCGTTAGTACTTGGCTTGCAGTCTGGAGGTATTTGGGGACCCCCGTCCAGCTCGCCAGCAGTGTAAACTCTCTGAGGTAGGCTGCACACCCAGCAGCGAGCGTGCTGCAGGGCTCTGCGTTCTACAGCAATCACACGATTAAGTAGCAATGACTGGCAACACTCTTGCTCAATTAGTCTCATACAGTATGTCAAGCTAGAAGATACTTCACAAATAGATCTTCCCAAGATACTTGCCTCAGTGAATTCATTTTAAGTCGAGGCAGCATAAAGAGTTCTTTTAAGTGAAGCACTTTATCCCATAGCATCCTAATTTTTTTCTTGCAGCTAAAAGCAATGGGTCAAATTCTTTGAGTTACACCAATAAGGACCATAGAAATCAGTATATTTGGACAGATAAGACTGGGGGAAGCATTGAGCCCTGTCTCACAGTCAGTGTTTATAATAATCTGCAGACGCGGACCATGCAAGAAGGACTATCACCCTACTAGCAGCTTGTCATGAATTGTCATTTGAAATGATAACATAATTGTGCGCATGTACCGTCATGAGGTGGCCTGAAGCCAGAGCCTGAAGCAGCCAGATGAGCTGTTAAAGGGAGGTGATGTCTTCCAAGTCTGAGCAGGTGGAAACAAGATACACATCTCACTCTCCCTAGCCCATAAACATGCTACTGCTTCTCTAGGTGCCCTTTGGGGGTCAACACTTGGGATGAAAAAAGACTTGGCTGTCCTGGCCTGAGTGTCAGACTGCTAAGAGATTACAGGGTGCCACAATCTGAGCATCCACAAGTCAAACGAATAAGCACAAGGCACTCAGGCGACTTTGCTCTTGTTCCAAAGATGTCCTGTGGCAGCAACACAGAGCTTGGTCAGTGCGGTGACCCTTCATTGGGACCAGGCTCCTCTGTGCCACATTGTGCGGGTGTACAGACCACTGTAGGCTCCCACTGTAGCTCTTTCAATATCTTTGATATCTTTTTCATTTATCCTCAAAATCTGGAGAGGCTGTGTGAGCAGATTGGGAAACCAGCACAAGACTTTTAGCTAAAAAAGGTGTGAGAGCTGGTCCTTCCAATTTTCTGAGAAGGTATGGGAAGTACTTCTAGGACTTTATTTTCCAGGAAAAAGTCAGGGAACATTGTCCAGCCCTATCACTCACCTTCCTACCAGGGTACTTACAACTTTGCTATAATAATTTACTGCTTTGGGCGTGATCCACTGTGGTAGACTCAAACGTGTGTCCTGCCACCTGCTGACCATCGCCTTTCGTGCTCTCTGTCCTTGTTCCCATTACCACTGTATTTGCCTTATTCCCTAGGGCTGGAAGTGTATACCTCTCTGTGAATCTAATCTGCGTGAGTATGAGAAATGACACAAGTGCTGTCTCTGTGCCATAGAGGACACCTGGGCGAGTTTTGAGCCATGCCTGTCCTTGGCTGTGTGCTTGGCTTTACTCATAGGTAAGCCTGTCAGGGTTGTTGATGTGCACTGAAACTATTCCTATATGTAGTATTTTGCTGGATTTCGGACTTTTCAGTTCTAGGGAAGACCTGTCCAGGACTGGTTGCTCCTTTTTAAAAGAACAGGACTTTGGACAGTCATGATGAGCACACAGAGACAGCTAGTTGGAGGGCTGCAGTTAAGAGAATGCTCTGCCAGAATGCCATGGAAATAGAGAAAGGGAAGACACCACAGAAAATGAGGAAGGAGGAGGTAGAAATCAGCAGTTAAGGAGACACATCCAAGAAGAAAGAATACAGTGTTTATTACAGACAGTAAAAGGGAAAATTTAATCAGGATGGATTACTTGATGAGAGAACTTTAGATAAATATAGCATTTGGGAAAACTAATTAGATATTAAATTAAGAAATTGTATAATAGCAAATCAGGGCAAATGTTCCCTTTATCAAGATTTCTGTTGAATAATTTCCTAATAGAGATTTTAAATCTTCCTTCAGCATATATGTCTTCTAGCATGTAATTTCTACAATATATAGTCAAACAGCATCTGTAACATCTATAAATTATGCCTTCATACATTTGAAGATCCTTTGGTAATGTAGCAGGACTGAGTTTAATCTGCAATAGGAGTTTGAACCCCAATTTGGTAACTTTGGTGAGACCAACATTTCAGCTGTAATATGTTATTAACCTGCTTTCATGCATATAATGTAGAAAAACATTCTATAGTCAGGAAAAGAGAGGGGATATAACTTGTTCGTTGAACCTAGCTAAATCCTCCTCATTCATTCCTCACCCATTTTGTATAATCTGTGCTCTGTATAGTAACAGGAGAAACATAAGATCTGCACATACATGAAAGAAAAGAATACCTAGGTAGAACCATTTAAAGTAGGGAGCCATCTCTATTTAAAATGCATTAACACTGATGTCGTGTGTTCACCAAGTGACAGCAAAGTATGGTCCAGAGCACCTAATTTACCCATGTCCTTACTTTTACCAGTCTGGCCTATTGCTCTTGTTCAAAACAAAACAATTGATTTTGGTCTCTGGTAGACAGACTCCTCTGGACTCATGGAATGGTGGTTCACGTACCAGTTATAGTTTGCCCATTAAGTTTGACAGTCTTTACCAATGTTATCTCATGCCTTTAGGTAGGAGCTGAAAATGGTCTGTGCCATAATAATGGCTAAACACCCTAGTAGTACACCTCAGGTCCACAATAAATCAAATACATACTTGAGACAGTGAAGTGATGGAAATATGCCAAAATTCACTTGTGATTTTGTTCTGAGTAGGGGGTTAAATCTATTCACAAGCCTGAAACACACCGCATAACTCAGCCAAGCAGAGATATCTACAGGTTGGCTGAGTCGGTAACCAAATAGGGGATGGTAGGTTTGTGACATGTGTGTTTTTACACAATCAATTGACCTCTGAGGACTTGATTAATCACTTTGACTTATAAACTGGACCCAAGAGAAAGTCATGTGAGTTAGAGATAAATGCCACTGCTTCCCCAAGACAGCATGCAGCATCCCTGTCTAGCTGAGAAACTGTCCCAAAGGAGGTCAGAGTCCCTTGAAAAGCCCTTAGGAATGTCTAAAAATACAATGTCTACAAACACTCTTTTTGTACTAAAAAAAACAGAGGATGACTTTTAGGTACAAGTACTATTGTATCTAGTAGAAGCCTGCAGCCCCAATGCTGTAATAATTGTTTCCATGATTATGGCTGTGACGAGATACCACTGACGGTACGAGAACTTATTCACAGCTTGTCTGTTTAAATGTTTTTTTCACCTTCAACTTTGGTCCCCAATTTCCTGACCACAGCATTTGATCAGAGATTTATAGATAAATTAACACTACTGACAGCCATTCCGTTGCCAGCCTTACTGTCATTAAGTGGTGATTACTTCTCAAAAGTTCAGGAGCAGGGACAGCAGCATGGTGGGACAGAAGGAAAAATAAAGCCAATTCAGCGTTACCCTGCTAAAAATAAACATCTGAGGTTCCAGCGTGGCAGTAAGATGCAGGCAGTGTAAAACAGTGCATGGTGTTGGTCTTTGTTAGAGAGATCTTCGCATCAAACGTTTGAAGAGTTCACCCAAAGAGGTTCTTATAATTCATCTGAGCTTCCTCTTTGCCTTGCCTCTCATTGACTGCGTGAAGAAGCCTGGATGAGACACAGAGGTGGAACGGACCCATGCAAGACCATGCAATGCTGCATCCTACCAGAATATGGACATTTCTTACAATGTCTTCTCAATACTTTGTCTAGAGTCAGATATCAATTATGTCCAAATTATCTTTAGCCACCCAAGGCAGGTCACCTCCTTCTTTTGGTGCTTACCCAGTTTGTCTTATTGCAGTTGGTTACTTTAACCAGCCAGCCCATGTTAACCAACCTCTTTCACACACACTAGATACGACCCTAGCCCCTCTAGGTTCAGACAGGAAGACCTGAAATGTTTTTAATCTTCACTTAACTCAGAAGAAAGCTTGAGCTGGGCTCCTAACATCTCCTCCTTTCACAGCATCAGAACAATGCCTGAAAAGTTTGAGTTATTTCATGTAACTTAGAAATGTGAATGTGTTACGAGTCAGCTTTGAATATGGCCTCGATTCCAAAAGGTGTTATCATCAAATCAAAATTATTCACACATGCCAAGTTAACATTTTATTTTTATTCCTTACTCAATTTTTGGCAAGCTTACAGGAGCTGTCAGTGTTTCAGTATTTTGAGAAGAATATTTTAATAAAACAGTGATGTGCTGAAAGGGGTTCACAAGAACTCACTAGAGGCCCTTGTTAAAATTCTGCCACCCTTCAAAAAATTATTCCCTTGCTTCTCAAGGAGTTCACCCCCTCTCTGGATACTGCTAAATCATTTCTGCCAGGGATGAGTTTCATCCCTTGGGGCTCATAAAGATACTTCTGAAGAGCAAATTGTTTGCCTTTGAAATAGACCAGATTGCATGAAATAGCAGACACTTTAAAAATAAATTCCTGGGGTAGCAACACTTCCCCGCTCCCCCCGCCCAAGCATCCGATCCGATCTCCACCACCCGTACCTCTCATTGTGTTATACTATCAAGTACTCAATCTATTTCTCGGGAACAAAGTATAAACAGTTCCAGCAAGTGCACTTAATATAACTTTTTTTGCCAAGTGGCATTGCCTCCCTGCTAGGCTGTGGTTATAGAAAAGCATTTATATTTAAAGGTAAAAAACCAAAAAAGCCAGGTTCTCCCCACGAGCACATAGGGCTTGAGTTTATTTCAGTTTAAAAGAGGAAATTTTTGTAGGACTCTCACGTTGAAGTATTTCAACATATGACTGTAATAAAATAAAAGACATATTAGGTGCAATGAAAAAATGCAGTACTTGAAATAAAAATGGGAATTCTGGTAATCTTGCCAAAATGGGTTAATCCTTTATTTCTATTACTTATTTTGATGTGATTGAAGGTTTGAATTATGACTGTGTGGACCTAGATGAGGTTAGCCTGGAAGAACTGATGTGCTAGTACCCAGATATGCCAGAGCTTATTTTTTAATGCTGAATTGAGAGAAAATATCTGGGTTGAAATCTTCTTTCTCCTAAGTGCGAACTTACCAATCACTGAAAAGAGGGGTCTTATCTTTATAGAATACGTGGTCCACATTTTATTATCATAAACATTTGTGCTGATATGATGATCTTTGTTTTAAAACATAAGTAAAGCCTTGCCTATGTGATCCAAGTGTAAATACTGTTGCATTTCATTAACCAAAAGAAAACCTGGAAACCCTGAATGGCCCTTTTTCCTCATTGGCTTATTAATCCTGAAACTCAAAGATGGTTATTTAAATAGGAATATTATTAACTCCTTTCACAGAAAAATTTAAATGGCCCATATGACACATCATCTAGCTTTGCTTAGATTGCTTCTGCCACTTCGATGTCTGTGGCAACTGAAAGGAGAATGTAGACCACCATTTAAAATAAATGGGTCTTAAAATAACAGCTAACAACTCTAACAGCTATTCCACTGTTGCTTTCTTTGTTTTCATATCGGAAAGATTCATTAAAATATATCTTTTTTTTTTTTTTTTTTTTTTTTTTTTAAAAAATCTGCTTAAAACTAAGCTTGCTGTTGACCTGAAGGGCTAAAATCCTGTTTGGTGGATTTCTACCAGTGGAACCTTGCTCCTGAGCAAGACTTAGGTTCCCCAGCTACCCGTGTTCATTGGTTCATTGATGTTTGTCTTGCTTCTAGGGCCAGTGTTAGAAAATAGCAATGTGCACTAATGTGCTTTGTGGGATCTGTTGTCACTGTAAAAAAACCTAAACCAACCAAGCAACACGTTATTAGAGACTGATACTTCAAACCTGTCTCAAGAAAGTGTTGGTTACCTCTGAAAACATGATGTCATCAGAGTTTTACAGGTTTCTTTGCAGTGAGTAGGGCATGAATATCAACACGTAGCATTATTTGGACAGAGCATCAAGAAGCCTAGGCTGTACTCCTGCTGCTCATCCACTGAAGGACTCTGGGGAAGCTACTCAGTCGTTATACCTTGATTTCTTTCTCTCTTAAATAGGGCAAGATATTTGCCTCCTCTATGAAGTGTTCTCAAATGAGGTTTTATGAGAAGTGTTATAGGAAAGATAGGTACTAACAATATTTCAGTGGTCTTGCAGGATGAAAAGTGTCTGAATATCCAGGAAAATGAACGTGCTCCTTAGCAGTTCACAGTCATAGTCACAGTAGCTTTTGCTGACTGGCAAATGGCTAAAGCCTGGAATTTCTCGCTTATTCTGAAGATTTGAAATGTGTAATTACTCCCTTAGAAGAGTTAAAGGGAAATGTATAACATATAAACACATATCAGAAGATGCAGCTTCATAGGCAGTTTAGAGTAAGACGAAAAAACTTTTCCTAAGGAAAGTAACTGAATGTGCTGATACCCATAAACCCATAGGTCATGTAATTCTGTGGACCAAAACACTAAAAGATAATCTCGGGGGAGGGGGGCTTGTACAAGCCTTTTTGGTTTTGTTGCTGCTAAGACCATCTTCAGAGCTATAGCTGAAAGCCTGTATCTAGCACTGCTTGTATATCTAGGTCTGCAGTTGTTTTCAAAGCCAGATTCAGAGGGGTGTGCACTGCCTTGCTGGGGGGGGGGGGATAAATTCCTGCATCACATTAGAAAAAAAATACTTTTCAGTTCAACATTTGCCTTTTCTGTTATCCAATATGATAGCTTATTTGGTGTGTGATTGTTGCAAACAAATTTTTCAAGTACCACTTTTGATCTTCCATTAATCAAGAGTTGCACTGATTTTGCAATGGTGCCAGTAGAACCTGTAGTGTGAAAATTCTTAGTACAACACTCGAGCAGACACCTAAAATCCTAGAAAAGCCCTGAAGTGCTGATTTACTTGAATTTAAGTACCTGAAAATATTTGCAGTGGTGTAATAGTCTGTCACAGGGCTTATCACTGAAAACAAGCGCAGCATGTCACCCTGGTGAGCAAACCATCCTTTCCGGGAGGAAGTGTAAAAGTAGGAGTTGGGAAGAGGAGAATGTGCAGATGTTGCAGACAGTCCTGGTATGAGAATTAGAGCAAGTCCTGACTGAGGATGTCTAAACATCCATTTAAACTGAATACTTAGTTATTCAAGCCAGAAGAAACTGCTGAGAAAAAAAAATGCCTGTGCTGAGGATCTCGATTGACCGTTCAGCTTGGTGGGAGTTACAGATAAAGAGACCCTTTTTTTGATGTTTTGACAATACTTCTATTGAATTAGCTTTATCCTGACTTTGCATGCTTTCTGGGACATATTAAACAGAACTGGTACGCATTAGATCTGTCCTCTGAGTCAGCAGAGTTTTCAAGAAAAATTGAAAGGTATCGTTAATTTGGATTGCTTTGGAATCTATTGTGCAAAATCCCTAAAATACGAAACAGAATATTAAAAAAGTCAACATAAAAAAATCAGTAATGAAACTTTCCCATTGAGAATTTCATAGACCAGCTGTTCAGGGTACAGCATTTATTTTGAAAGAAGTTTGTTGTCAGTATTAGCTGACTGTAAGTGTGCATTTCTTCAAAATACAGCTGTGTGTGCATTGACTTCTGCAGAGGTATTCTTTTTTTTTTTTTTTCTTTTTCATTTGTGATCTGCATTTAAAATCCCTTGCAGAAATGCTGGGATGGGTTATAGTTGGTAAAAAATACATATGCTGCCGAGTGCAGAGTGGCAATGATTTATGTTAGTATGTAGCATAAGTGCTATGGAGATATGCATTACTATGTTAGATGAAGATTGTTACACTGATGATGCAGAGCATACATTTGCCAACTTTTCAGATGATGGAAAGGCAGAGTATATTACCAAGACTCTAATAATGAATTTAGAGACAGGTTTGTTCCTCTGATATTACGTATCACATAGCAGCCTATGCACTGTTCCAGTCTGAAGACAGACATGGGAATTGTTGCACGTATTTCATTACTGTTTAGATGATGCTTTCATGAAGCATCATTTTATACTAGGAAATTGAAGGAATTCATTTTCATAAAAAAAAAAAAAAGAGAGGTACATGAATAGATTTCTCTTTATATTTTGATTGTTGCTGTCCTGCATATGGCTTTGCTGTTAGCATCCATTAGCACAGTGCCTCTACAGGTTGCTGAGGGATTTATTGACTTCAATCTGGCATTGCAGTCACAGTGGCTCAGTGGTGAAGTAGCCATAGGAAATCCAGAGTCTTACGCAACAATTTGTATTGCCAAAACCAAGGGAGTGACTCCAGCAGCCTTCAGCAAGGGCTGGTAAAAGATTTCCTTCTTGAAGTAAAGAAAGAAACTTTAAGGAAAGTGTCAAATCATAACTAGTTATTGTTAGTGAAGTATGGCCATCCAAGATTGCATAATGCAATAATTTTGATGTAAAAAACTTCTTTATAATTGGAAGGGGATGTAGGAATCTCAGACTGACCAGGCTTTAACTGCAGCGCAAGTAAAGCATGGGACTTCTCATAGTGCAAAGAGAAAAGACTGAGACGCCACACTACACTGAGCCACAGCTAAAATACCTGTCTTACTCTGCTGCATGGGGAAGGTCCTTAGGCAAAGATCATGTTTTCTTATCTGTACTGTGTGATGCTTTACTCTCTTCTGCTTTCTTTTTATGCCTTGAAACACTTTCCTTTACAGGTTTAAAGTAATTGATTTCTTGTAACTGCACACTCTTTTTTAAAACCACGGCTTTTGTGAAAAAGGCTGTTAATACTCAAAAAAAAAAAAAAAAAAAAAAGAAAGAAAAAAAAAAGAAAACTTGCAGTGCTACGGATTATATTATTACCTTATTGCCTATGGTCCAATGTTTCCAGTCACGCTTTATTGCAAGAGAAACAAAGAGCCTGGATTTCCTGCCTCCGTGCTTTGGCTATACTAACTGAAAGAGGAGCCAGGAATGGCTGGAATTCCCAGCCCAGTTGTGGCCCAAACTGATTTAACTTTCCAAGACAATGCCTGAGCAATGTTTGGGAGACTTCATGTGTCAGAAATCATTCCCAATAGGCAGTGTGAAGAAGAGTTACCAGATTTGCCTCCCTGCTCTGTACAGCATCCTCCAGCCAGATATGGTAGACAGAAAGACAAGACACTGTGCAGCCAAGAACTTACCTTTCCATTAGCAGCAGCTTGGTCAAGGAGAATTCTTTTACACACTGATGATACAAACTCCTGTAGAGCCATAATTAAGTATGGCTGAAGAAAGAAATGACTAATAGTCAGCAGGTAAAGAGGTATTGCAAATGTAGCCACAAGTGACTGGGAGGCTGTGTTGATGGGAGTACTTAGGAGTCAGGAACTGGAATCAGCATTATTCAATACATTCATTAGTGACCTTGAGGATAAAATTAATTCCATACTGATTAAAATTTTTAGACAACAGGCCTGAGAGGAAGAGTAAATAGAGAAGATGGTAAATTAAAAATCCAAAGGGGTCGGAATGCTTTGAAGCATTGGGTGGATCAAAAAGAGATTAAGTTTATGTAAAGAAAAGCAAGGCAATACATCAGAAGAAGAATTTGAAGCGCTTAATTGTTATAAACATCAGAGAGTTTTGGTGGATTTTTGCACCATCAGTTCTTTCATTTTTTTGTCACAAGACCATTCTTTCTCCTTGAGTTCCTTCTAACAACACACATGGACTAACAGGCCAATATGGTGCAATGGCACCAATAAAAAGGTCTGAGTACCCTATATATCTTTATTATATATGGATTTTTAGCCCCAGGTCCATCCCATCTAAATCCAAGCACTTAGCTGAAGTACCTGGATTAGATGTCTCATTTTGAAATTTTATAAGATAAATCCAACCCTCACAGGTGATCACTAGAAGAGCACAGACAAAGTGACTTTCATCCTTATCTTCTCTCTAAACAGCACCCTGGCCCCACCAGCCATCTTGGTAGAACATATTTTATTAGAAGGGGGAAAAAAAGAAAGGAAGGAGTCATGGGTCCACAGAGGAAACTGCAAGGAGCTGGAACACTGCTCCCATTTCATAATAAGGCATAAAGGCAATAGCGCCAATTTTTATTGTGATCCAAGTGTCCAAATGAATTGAATCATCAAGGGTTATACTGAATAAGTGTTAAGCAGAATATGGTTTGAAGGAAATTAGTGTCTTGTAATAACTGTAAGGATAAAAGAGTCTAAAATATCCAACTATATATATAATATCTATGAAATTAAGCTGCATAATGTAATGACATGTTATGCTACCATTAACACATTATAACTATGTAATTTGGAAGGCTAATTTTTTTTTTTTGTAAAACCACTTAACTACATAAAATTGAAAATAATGATTATTGTAACTACTTCCATTTTTTGTCTTTAGAAGTTCAAAATTAAATATGCCATATAGTTATTTTATGGTGATGTGTAATTTTATGAAATGGTCATATAACATGTACAGTAATTATTGACATAAAAATCCTAAATACATAAATCATCGTGTATAAAATGCGTTAGGACACATTAACTTTACCAGCAGCCAAGTAAGTCACTCAGCATCTCATTGACTTAACACCCAGCATTGACCAAATAATCCAGATAAGATGACAGGAAATTGCAAATCTCAGCTAAGATATATAATAATCATATCAAGGCAGCCTTGGAACTGAAACTTCTTCACTCTGTTTTGTTTTGGCTTTCTAGTATCTATTTATTTCAAATCTTTGAAGACCAACTTGGAAAACAGTAAAACCTGGCAGGTCACCCAGATGGCCCTCTTAGTCTACTTGTAAATGTCTTTTGCGGTTGGGTTCCCATCAGCCTTTTGGAGACTATTCAACTGCCTAACTCAGCTCATTTTCAGGATTTTTTTTTTTTTCTGATATTCAGTCTAATTTTTTCTCTATCGCTCTTGCTAATATGCTTTAAAAATTTAGACTGTTATCATTCTCCCCATATGTCTTACTTATGACTGTGTGAAATTATATGTATACATGTCTTCCAGCCTCATAACCATTTCTATTAGTCTTCTCGGAACTCTCTGTAAATTGTTGCTATCAATTAGAGAGGTCTTCTGCTCTGAGTCATAAATCCATATATATTTCGGCTACTTTGGGGAAACCAACCTTTCCTGCTAATGAATCAAAGTTATTAAAAGGAATACTTATTTCCTGTCAGGATTACGTGAGAGGGAAAACTCAGTTGTCAAACAACCAGCAGAAGTGTGAGGTCATGATAAATTAGACTGATCAAAAAATGTTAATTCTCACATTTTTAAATTTGCCTTCATTCTGAAAAAGTATGTGTTTTTTTTTTTTTTTTTTTTTTTGTTTTTTTTTTTTAATCTTCCATGTAGTTAAATTACAGATGCAAAATAAATAATTTGAAAGGTAATCTGTGCTAACAACATACTCTGTTCTGACTTTGTAATGTTATTGTATTTTCATATTTAAATTAAGCAAAAAAAACCCTATAATTTTTTTGATTTATCAACACACTTTGAAGGTTTTCCATTTGAAATTCTGACAAACCTGTGATTCACAGGGGAAAATGTTTCACAGAAATTTTCTGATCAGCTAATTTTTGAGGAGATAGAGCTAGAAAAGCTACATTCTCTCACATATCTCCTTCAGTGCACAGACTGAAAGATGACCGGCAGCTTCAAAGCACTTCTAATTCTATTATACTGTATCCTCAGAGAATAAGGCTGATGCACTAATGGGCACAGAGGATTTTACAGAAAAATACAGAAGAGAGTTTATTTGAATTACCTTATGTGCAAGCTAGGATTTGCAGTCTGGCAAGAGGGGTAGGTTTTGCATGTTCTTTGTCACCTTAGTTCCTAGCAAATGTAACGAGTTGTGTTAGATATGGGCAACTTTGTTCATCCTGGGAGTTTGGAAGAGCAGAGTAAGACAGAAGAAGAAATGGGGATTAGGAATGTCCCTCTCTTCTCTGGAGCTTCTCCTGAAGCTGTGTGTTGCCTGAAAGTGTCTTCTGCTGCTGCTTTGCAATGTCAGAAAGCCACCGCAAGCAGGCATCTCACAGGGTGGAGGAGAGGTGGACAATGTAGCCCATATGTCGTGGTTGAGTAGATGGTGATAAAAAGATTATAGTCCTCCTGCTGGTATCCTATGCTAGGAATTTGCCTGGAGGGATGAAAAATAAAGGGACTTGTGCACCTGATTTCTTTCCACTGATTTATTCTAGTCTGTAAACTGTACCCAACCACAGAGCAGATCTGTCTCAGCCTCATCCACTTTATGCCGCTGAATGATACAACAGTGTTAAAGAGTTCCCCAACAAGCGTGAGTGATGGTACAAAGCCAACATAACCAGCTCAGCATAACAAGGTCACCATTTCCCACTGATCTAAGAGGAGTCTGCAGTATGGTGGAAACATGAAGGACAAGAGTGCCATGCTGCAAGATTTCTCTAGCATCCAGAGAGTGTTTACAGAAGCACTGGTGAGCCCAGCAGCTGGTTATTTGCTGCTCAGGAGCATCAGTAGATTTTTCTTCCATATATCTGGTCACCACCTCCAGCATATTTAGAGGATCCTTTGATTGCTTTACCAGGCACTATTTAGATATTTACTGAGGCCAAGTATCAAGAGAACAGTGAAGTATTTATATGAGATCTTTCATTAAATGCAGTGCAGATATTCAGAAATATCTGGCCCAAGCAGTTTTACTAGCATTCTCAAACTTTTATAAACTGAAATAATTTATTTCATCATGTGTGGACTTTTCTCCTACCATTTAATTTCTCAAGATTGTATATCCAACATGCCCCTGTTAATTCAGCTGAAATTATGGAAATCAGGCAAGTTTTTTAAAATGTTAAGTACTCTTTTCAATAAAGAAGTAGGAAGTATTTAAAAATCTTCTAAGAATGGAAAGCCAAGGTGTTAGTTAAAAAAAATTTAAATATTGTTAAAATGTTAACAGAAGCAGAAGTTATTGAATTGAAAATTAATGCTGCCACTCAGAATGACTAGCCTGCAAGTGTGGAGGTGACAGTGTGCTAATAATATTCACTGGTATTTTAATACTAGATTTTGTGAATATTAGTCCTGGACATCAATGGTTTGGGTTTTTTTTCCCTGTGCAGTGCACACACCAAGTCCCATTAATGTCAGCAAGAATTAGTATCAAGAGGAGACTATAGATCCTTAAGATATTTTTTCATAATGTTGAAGACTTAGCTGAAGAAACTATGGGAGATCAATAATGCACTGAGGACACATTTTCTTCCTAGCTGTGACATATCACATGTTTTTTAATGTCAAAACTCAGGCAGGAAACAGAAGCAACAAGAATTGGAAATAGCAAATCATTTGGCTGGTTTATTTGAACTGAATAGCTTTCTCCAATGACAGTGTGGAGCATAATACAAGTAATTATTACTGATTCCTGTTACTAGATTTTTATGTTTGAGAGTAAATGTGACATCCTACTGCTAACTGGCAATGTTATCCAGTGTCTGTTCTGCAAGCCTGTCTCTTTGGCTAACAAAATATTAACTGGCAGGGTAACCTCAAGAAAAGCCCATAGGGACCTAGGTATCGTCATGATGCGTTATGTGAACAGCTTGGAGTTGAAAGGTATCCTGCAGGAACTATTCCATTTATACAGAATTTCTGCAAACAGAGTTAAGTTAAACGTTTTATACCAGTATCCTGCTGGCTTTTGACTGTAGATAAAGATGTCGAGTGTGGCGCCTTTGAAATATGGGCTCTAATTTATGCAATTTGCACTATTTTTAGTGTCAGACAGCTGTTATATCTGATTTTTTTAATCTTCAAATAAAGGACATTGGGGATTTTTTTTTAGAAGTTATTAATATTGTTTTACCATTTTTTGTAGTATCAAGCTCAGGATGCATGATCAGGTTTAAAGAAGAATAAGCTGAAAATTCTGGAGAGCTATAATGTGCTATAGCAACACTGTTTTCCTTAAATCAAATTAAATTATAATTATGGGGGCAAAAAATCTGTTTTTCAAACTTGCTACTTTCTTCCAAACAGAGTGATAGTTGCTATTGAGAGTAAGGTCAGTGCAACAAACAACAACAAAAAAAAAAAAAACAACCCACAAAACAAAACAAAACAACAAAAAAAAAAAGTGAAGAAAATCAATAAATACCTAAATTATTTAAGGACAAAATACAACGGGGTGTCTTACTGTTATGCACCATACCCTGCATCTGAGAGCAGACAGGTGGATTGTCTATAGCCAGTGCTGGGCTGGACACTCTCTCCAGCATGCTCATTAGTAGCTCCACGCCTGGGCTCCCTGTTAGTAGAAAGGCAGGGATCACAGCAGGGAAGTTAGATCTCAGGCTTCTCACATTCCTGCTCTATCTTAGCAAAGCTTTGCAAAGCCTTTTCTGGCAGCTCATTAGTAGGTGCACTGATGCATAAGAGAAAGTCATTAGAAGTGTTTTTCAACATTGGCTTTTGATCAGGTGACTAGTAGCTTCGTAGAGACATTTACTTACATTGTTTTCTATAAGAGATTCTGTTGCTATATTGAGAATGACACACATATAAAATGTGGAAAACTAGCTTGACCTTTCTACGACAAAAGAAAAAAAGCTCCATTAGTTCCCTGAATCTTGTCTTTATATTGTCAACTATGACGTAACAGAAGCACAGAGTACTCACTCTTTTAGCTTTAATAATCTATGCCAAGTTCAACTATATCGTTTGATTTAAGGTTACAACAAGAAGGACACCGGTGCAAAAGAATACAGCTGGCATGCCTTTATGAGTTACTTTTAACAATAAGCATTATCTACTTTCTTTCTCCATTCAGACTGGCGTTTTTAGCATTTTAAGACTAAATCTATCTATAGGGCAAAGTAAAACACACAGTAAAATTTTACTGCATCAGATAGGGTGGACTGCTTAAGTGCCCTGAGTAGTATCTCTGCTAGAAGGATTCCTTGTTGCATGGGAATATTTTTGCTAAACCCTAAGGAAACTATGCAAGTTTAATTGGAAATAGTTCTAACACAATCTATACTCAACATCTTAGTTCTGTAAAGGTGCATAAATGGGCAGTAGAAAATGAACTTGTGCACACAAGCCAAAGAAGTACGGTGTAAAAGTTATGCTTCAATAATGAACATGCTTCTTTTGTTATGGGCTTTTTCCAGACACTTGATTTTTATGTAATATTTCACATGCCAGCGTGGCAGTACTTCTCCAACCCAGAATACCTGTGATGACTGTGTGATGCCTTTGCTCCACAGAAAAATCTCATGTAAAGCACATGCGATGACATGCAACCAGAACAAGAGGAGCTAAAGCCGCTTTTGTGAAAGTTTACTGAAACAAAATACATCAGCTTAATCAGGCCTGCTTCTGGCTATGTATGAACATGACATGCCAATTACATAAAGTTCCAGCTCAGCTAAGACTCCTGCTGACTAATTCAGTGTTGATTGTTTTCCGCTACATGGCTTTGAGTGCTTGTTAAGGCTAAAAAAAAAAGGGAGAGGGGCAACAATTGTAGGAATTCTTTGCTTCCATCAAACTGTCTTATGATTGCCAGCAATTAGTTAAGCTCCTTGGCAGTAAAATGACAAGATGGGACTTGACCAAATACAATGTGTGGAGCACATAGGCATCTGCCCCAGCTGAAAGACATTACAATGTTTGTTAACCTTAAGGGTCATTCCTGATTCACTTCTGCAGACAGAAAACAAGATTTATATAACACAGATCAATACAGCCCTAAGACTTTCGCCATTGAGGATGCTAGATTGAGGCACTTCTCTTTATCAGTTTACCATGACACTAATGTATTTTGCCTGTTTTGCCTGGGCAGTGATGAATCTGTTGGCAAGAGAAAACAAATAAGTTCTGTTGTTGAGAGACATGTTGTCTATGATTTGTCTCAGCAGACATGCCAACTTGCTGGCCAATTCATTTCCTATTTAATTTAAGTGGCATATCTGTCTTCCCCTTTCTGGTATGTCTTTTGTCTGCTGCGCGCCCATACTGGCACGGTGAGAGGCGCCTGCAGTAGATCTTTTCAGGTAAGACTGATACAAGCAAGGCTGAAGCAAAGTAAAGAATCAGAATCCCTGATGTTTAATACAGGATTTTTTTGTAAATGGTTCTTTTCTCTCTATTTGCAGTCTGAGGCAATCACTAATCACTTTAATCATCTGTTTCAGACAGATCATAGTGATTTGTTTTGCATACTCATAACCCAATGCCCTTTGAAAATATGCCCTGTAATGTGCTGTACTGATGTGTGGTTTACGATGCAGCAAAAGTTAACAATTCTTTTTCTACTTGCCAGAGCAACTTTTTAAAAGTGTTATTTGCTTGGAGGATAAAATGTGCATTTAGGTGCCAGTGCAGCCTTTACTGGGCAGAGAGGTGCTGGGTGTTTTAGGACTGCAAAATGAAGCCTGTTAGTAGTGTGAACAAATGTTATTTACACCAAAAAGTCCTTTCTCTTGCTTCAGAATGAAAAATGCAATTCTGAAGCTGTTATTCCCTGTCTGTCCTAGGTTTGTCATTCCTTCATTGAAGCAATTAGTTTTACAGGCAGCTGATAGTTTCTGGATGTAAGACAACATATAAGTTATATATAAAAAGAATGTATCTTCTTACAAAACCTACTAAAGCAAATGTATGTTGAATGAGCATTTCCCTGGAGAGGCCCTACATCTGGAGGGGTAAGAGCTTGTATCACAGAGAGCCTTCTCAGCTGAATCCCCTTCAGCCCTGGAATTTTCTTGCCCAGTTTGTTAACCTCTAGGGCAGGGTGCAGAGCCCATGTGCTTGTTCAGGGCCAGATCCTGCCACTCCTATTTATTTTGAGTGGTAGCATGCTCCAAAAGCAGTTAGATCAACTCCAATGGGACCATATGGTTCTACTCAATGCAAAGAATGGTGGCAGAATCAGGGCCTTGGACTTTTTCCAAAAATGCATTAAATATAGCAGATAGGCATTTTGTTTTTAGAACAATAATCTTATAACTCCATACTTGTTATTGTTGTGATAATAGATTTTAGTATGCTGCATTCCACAGGCAACATGACCTTTTTGATTCGGGAGACTATGGCTGTGGGCACAAGTTATCATAAACTGAATTATAAAACAAATAGAATATTTGAAATGCTAAAAGAGGGAGAGGAAAGGTACTCTTCAAATGGTTCAAGCCTGAAAACTTTTGCTATCAGGTTTAATACACACTACCAAGTAAAGCCTTATCTACACCAGCGCATCCATCTACCACTGCGCTACTGCAAGTTACTAGTTTCTACAAGACCACACCCTAAATTAAGAAAAAGCTCACCAAGGACAGGAAAGCAGCGTTAACATAAAACCATCAAACAGGACCACCATTTAGCGAGGACAGAATTCAAGCACTGGAATAGTTAACATAAACCACACTTCTCAAATGTGCCAGCTAAATCTCTGTGGCAGAACACATTAATTATAGCAGTCAGTTTACCTTTATCCTTCACAACATTTCTGATTAAAATTTCACACATTACAATGATATGTGTCTTTTCTACAAGCTATGAAATTTACTCAACGTCAATAAGTTCTTATTTTGTTATTGAAAGAGTTGATGTATGTATAAAAAAAAATTGACTTTTGATCTCTGACAATGAAATCAAAAACTTAACTTCTGTTTTGGATATAGTCATGCTACCTGCATGTATTATGTGCCTGTGCAAAGCAGTCATTAGTAGCACTGGATAAAAAGGACTAAAAAAATCCCTAACTTTGCTGCCAATAGAGGGTATGTGGTTTCAAATTTTATATTTGCTAAGCTTAATTAAGCCATAGATTATGTTTTGAAAGGTATGTTCAATTAACTGAATCCCTCATGAGGAATTACATACAGGAAGAGATAATCACAACATTTATCTGGTTTACAAATGTATATGCTTAGGTTAAAAATGCTCTGGATTTTTATTCCATAGAGATATAAAGATTGATAGAAAAATAATGTAAACCAATAATTGCAAATACTTACACATTAATGTGTATAAAAATTTCCAATTATATTCATTATTAAGCATATAAAACTATTTTTATTGGTAGATAATTACTGATGAAAATCTCTTATTTAAAATTTTATTTGCATCTAATTCAGGAATTCATATTTTAAATAAAAGTTGCATGTTTACAACAGAGAGATCCAGCAAGGCATGTAAAGTATCTAAATCACCCTGCAGAAATGTACCCCTGTGGAAAGAGAATGCGTAGAGTGTAGGCCCAACCTAAACCTTTATAATTAAAGCATAAGCATACTTGAATTTTGTTCATGTGTATTTTCCAAGCCAGCTGGATAAACCTAAAAATACATTAAGCCTATCTAAAGGCAAATACGTGCTGTAATATCCTGGTAATCTCCTGCATCGTCATATACACGTCGAAAATGACTGTGTAATTCCTTGAATAATAAGGAAAGTAAAAATAGAAAGTTTGACAAGGGAGCAAAATTGTGTACTGTCAAAACAAGTGTCTCGACTTTGCCCACACATATATTTTTTGTTAATATCCTTGCTTTCAAAGTGGCATTTATTTGGTTGGGCAGCACCACTCTTCCCAGATAATGAATTGACTATTTTGATTTCACTAAGAATAGTTTTGACTGTGAACATTATTTTTTGTTTAGAACATTGTTCATTGGCGTAAATGGGATCTGATAGCCAAGGCAGGCTCTCAGCTTGGCAACAGGCCACTGGCTTGACTGTTGGAAGGATATAACAAAATGTTACAGAAGTAGTCCAGTAGAGAGAAATTCCTCCTCTGTCAGTGGCAACGTCCAAGCAGTGACTCCGAGTGCCCACATCGGGCATTTCCCTCCCTCTCTGCTGCCTGGGGAGGGATGGGAGAAACTGAGCTGAGGCTGTGCTCCTCTCTGGAGGACACCTCTAGAGAAGTGATAGCTGTTTTGACGTGGGGCTCGGGACACGTCACCAGAACTGCTGAATGGGAAGATGGTACCTACCACACAAAGCTTAAAAATGCAGTGATTGAAGAACCCTCCCAGTACATGGAATTTTTAGGTTGCAGAGCCTTGTTGGGATGGGAGTGTCTAAGACCACACATGAGCATACTTCAGTTTGAATGTCTACACTACTGCATTACAGGCAAGGCTGAACCTGGATGACTGTCTAGCCTAATGCTGTACCTAGGCCACTGCATAATACAAAATTTAAGAGTTACAAGACAAAAGAAGTAACAGAACAAGCTTGAGTTCCTAACATTGTGTAAAGGCAGCTTGGGGATGCAAAAGAATCATGTTCTGCTCAGAGACTGATGATTACAGTTTCCATTGAGTTTCCTGGTCTGCAAAGTGAGGAAATAAGGGCTGAACCTTTGCTAGAAGAGCTGGAGGATGCCCTGGTCTAGTAATTACCAATATAGCAACTCCATTTCAGTCTCATGGGCAGCCAGAGTGCTATTCCAGCTGATAAATAAACAAGGTAACTCTTAGCCTTGCTGAAAGGTAAAAGTTATTGTCTTCTGTTTTACTGTTGTCTGCACTCACTGATTGCTTTCAAGAAAATGCACAGGTTTTTGAAAGTGCTTTAAGACTTTTTCATTTATAATGAGCTGAAGGAGGCCAATGGGATGAACTTTCTTGTTCAAAGGATTCTTACATAAAAATAGTTTAGATAGAGCTCTTCATTCAGATCCTCTGGGAATAACGTGTCCAGGGTAAATACCCAAAAGGCCTCCCTTCTACTAAGTTCACGGTCTGTATTACCCTCTCTCCATAAAGCATTGGTTTTCTAAATGCTTATGAGTTTCAGATTAGAAATTTCATACTGCAAATTAATAAAGAGTTTAGCTATAGGGCAATCTCTGTCTCCCCATCTAATGCAGCTCAGCCAGCTGAATAAGTTGCTTTTAAATTTTAGTAGATTAACCAATGCTTGTTAAAACCTGTGCTTGTGCGAACCTATAAATAACAGTACTAGAGGAAGACATAATGAAACTTGGCCATATCAGCCCACAAAATCAAGATGAGCACTTCTTTTTGGTCTCCTCACAATAGGAAAGGATTTTCTGATAGGGAAATGAAGTCATAGCATCACAACTCTGCCCGGTGGATGTTGTCGTAATATGTAAGAGTGTGTTCCATGAAGAGATCAAAATTTCATACAACAAGATTGGATTTTATTATGATAATACTTTTGCCACAGTAAGCATCTCTGTACATTCCCAAAACTGACCCTGTGAGTCTGAATAGGTTGGAGATAGACTGAACTAATTTGAAAGATGAATATAGAATTTCATTTCCCAGCAAGTGCTACTCTTCCCAAATTACTTGAGTGCATTACATAACCCATTGAAAAAATAGTTATAAGCATTAACTGCTATTCTGCACAGCATGACGCTATTCAGGCTTTCAAGACCTATTTCTACTTAGCACCAACCCATACATTTTCAAGATAACAAAATACATTGGCCAGGTTTTTTAAAGTATTCATAGTCTTTGTGAACATATAAAGCCCTGAGTGAACATTTGGAGCTCCAATGTAACGGGTTGTTTTATGGACTCCCCCTGATGCCCCTCTCCAGGAAGGATTCTCCTCCTGAGACCCCTTCAGCCTTGCTGGAGCCTCTGCCACGTACCAGGGAGCCAGAGCAGAAATCAAAACTGCCACTATGTTCATGTTGCAAATACCATTTATATTTACCTTTTCTCAGAATGCATGTGTTTGTTTTTCCAAGAAGAAAAGATGATCATGAAATAGAGGTGTGAAAATTTAGATAGCAGCTAATTAGTTTTAGTAAGACTCTTACAGAGCATAATGGATTTTCAGCTTTCTCTATTCTTTATCCTCTGACTTAAGGCAATTATTTAACAGTGCTGGTGGAACAAGTTATTGTTCGCAATTTCACAACATAAACTGCACGCTTAAGCCCACACCAATTAATTGAATTTATATGAAAATGTTTATTCAATTTCAATTGGATTGAGCTATATTGTGGCCAGTATTGAATAACTTTAGTGGCTTCTCAGTTTCATTGTTTTATTACAAACGGGGTATATATTGCTGTATTATTTCCCCCACTTAAAAAAAGGAAAACGTGCCTCATGCTGCAGATAGCTTATAATCAACTTCCAAGGCCAGATTGATTTGGTTTAATGCGGGTGATACTGGAGGGGAATGTGGAAGTAATATCCAGTATCCTCCACACTGGGTTAAGCTGGAGAGTGGAGGAACAGCCCCTGAAATCTCCATCCCACTGAAGAATGGCTCTTGCCGCAGCTCAGTGGCTACAGCTGCAGCAATGCCCCTTTTCCTATTTATGCTGATCAGTGGATCCCTGCAAAGGCTTCTCCCCTGGGGCCTCCCTGCATTGCTCCTATCTTCTGCCTCCCCGCACAGGGTTGCTCTGGCAATGGTACTTGAAGTGTACTTGCAGCATCTGCCTAAATGTTATAAGGAAAGTCTTATTGTAATCTGGGAAAACCTGGCGCAGGAAGGAAGTTTCTGCAGATGTAATATGCAGGGGTTTTGGCATAGGTGCTAGGGTGGATCCTGGCATAATGAATAATAGGACTCCAACTGGCAAAGCCTTTATCTCCAAAGAATAAAATTCCCTAACACAATTGTGTGTTCTGCAAAAGAATTTTTTACTCTGCATTTGAACTTGGAATATTGCAGCATGTACTACTCTTCTTCAGCTAGTAAAAAATCAAGATCCACCCTTCTTAACTCGTCCTCAAAGCTCTCACTTTTATGGGAAAGAGATCCATTGCAATCTGTTATGCTGATTAGATTTACTGTCAAGGCTACTACAAGGCACAATTGTTTGTTTGTTTGTTCTTTTAGTGTAAACATGTTAGCTCTGTTTCTTATTAAGGATTCCCAGAAAAACCCTTTCTAAAACTCTGTTCCCAAGTGTTTGCCAAATTTGAACCATCTGAGGTGCATTTTGCTATGACAACATCTCAGATTATTCAGATGTTCCAAGAATATGGTTAGTTAAAAAAGAAAAAAAAAAAAAAAAAAAAAGAACAAAAATACTGGTGAAATCTGGCAAACGCCTTTCCTAGCAGATCCGTCGGGCTTGGATTTTAGAAAAGCAACTTGAAATTTGGCAGGGAGGCAGCCTTTCATGTCCCTGTCAAAATCTGGCCGTGCTGCAAGCTTTGCAGAGTTGCAGTTGCCCAGGATGAGAGACTTCTTCCATTTTAGCTGCTAAAAGTCCTGGAGGGTCCCGTCGCATCGCACACACTTTCTGTGTGTGACCAGGTCCTGCCCATGTGGTCCGTGCAGCCTGCGGCCACCCGCAGCTACCGGAGCAAAGCTGGATCCTCCTTGGGAAGGCAGTTCCCAGCGTGGGGAGCTGGCTGGGGGCACAGGAGCTGACAGCAATGAGCCTGTCAACGCTGTGTTCACGCACCATGACATGCATTACTGAGTAGCACCCGGGCAGCATGGAGGAAGCTATCTAATTAAAATTCAAAGGTAACAAAGCCAAACCAAGGAAGGAAATAACGCATGAGACTGGGACAAGGAATCTGGTGAAACTGGAAGTGACTGGGCAAGGAAATTATGTTCTCTGTTGGTGATTTAGATTTAATTAGCTGATTCCCCCCCCCTCCAATTCCAATTCCCAGCACCTCCTGTCAGTTATAAAAACAAGTCCATTTGGTTCATTAAAAATGTGTGTTCCTGTACATTGAGGCATTTGGGAGTTCTTAGAATAAAAGAGCATGGAGAATATTTTGAATTTTTAATAATGGGATCCCTTTCAACATGTACAATGATGGACTAAAATTGTTCTAAAGTTGAAATTAAATGAGAAGACAGGGGGGCTATGATTTGTAGCTTACTTAAGTACCGTTGCACTTCTGGTTGGATATTACTTAAGAAAGACCTTTCAGTTACTACGGTGCTTCAGAAATTTTGAATTTTATTTACCAATTTAGTGCAAGGCATGAATTGCTTTTATCTCTGAGAGGAGTTTCTGTTTCTTCTATCAACACAGAGATTCCTGCCTTTGAGGAATATGAAAAGGAGCTTTTAATTTTCTAGGGGTAGCTCTGCAAAACTCCTGGGTTTCGCTTCTCAAACAGAAAAAAAAAAGACCTTAAAATGCCACATATTTTAGTAAGTTTAAAAATCATGGTACAGCACGTCATTCAGATTCACTAACTTCAGCATGATTTAACAGTGCTTGAATAACATGAATTTCACTTCAACTTAATTAAACAGAGGCATAAGCATTTCAGGAATGATTTTGATTCAGTCTGGACACTTGAAGCCTCATTGTAATCTTACACACAAATGAGCATGCAAAATGTCACTTGAAAAGCAGAGATTTAAATACCGAAGTTGTAGAGGCAATTATCCATTTGTGTACATCACTGTTGCGTTTAAGAATACAAAATATTTGTGTGTATCCACTGGAGACCCATTGGGAGAAAAGGGCTCTTCAAAGTAATTCTCAAGCCTTTATTTAAATACAGAACAATGAATTTAAAACTCAGGATTATGAAGTGTTGGTAGCAGAAAATTGACACTTTCTCTTTTTATTAATTAAATAGGACAATGGGAATCTGAAAATCTGAGGGCAACATTGCTTGTATGTGTACCTGATTTTTAAACTTATTCAGTTTGAAATTAAATGAAAAAAAATGGTGTGAGATAATATTTAGAATTACATTGTGAAGAAATTTTCATGATAGGATTTTCTCTGCTTATGATGGCTCTTTGGATCCATTTTACCCCTGCCATTAACACAGCTAGCAGTGATAAAAATGGAAAACGTTTCCGTTATAAATTGTGCAATGGAGTTATTTTTGCAGACGCAGTCCCTCCAGCCACACTTTCAGCCCCACCTGGGGAAGATGTGTCATGATAGGGCCGGGACAGTGACAAACTCAGTTATGTTGAAGACATTTGAAAATTACACTGGCTTTTCTGACGTATTGCCATGTAGCACTGCTTCTGTTATCTGGACCAGAAATATTTTATTTCACTAGATCCCAATCTTGTAAGACAGCCCTGTCATTTTAATTTGTCACTCTTTGTGCGCTGCATCGCACGGGAGTCTCATCTCCCTAGCCAAGCGCCATAGGCTACTGCTTGGAAGAGAAACCTGTCACAGGGGATAGCAAAGGTAAACACCACAAAACAGAAAGTTTATGGCTGAAATCACCACCCAGGGCTCCATTCCTGCAGGCTTAGCAGGTGGTATAATCACCCACAGCTGAATTGGAAAGATCCATAATTTCAGCTTTGATAGGTATGCACGCATCCTTCCCACCACTCCCTGCCTCCGCCGCGGTCCCTGTGCGGCAGTGTCGCTCACAGGGTAGCAGGAGAGGACAAGGAATGAAATGAAAGAATCGTTGGTAGGAACAGAAGTTGATTGACATGAGGCTGGAGCCTGAAAAAAGCTCTAGGAACTCTGTAGTAGAGTTGACAGTGAAAGAAAAAGTCTGGAGAAAAAGAAAACATAAGACTAAGGACGATCAAACATCACCGAAGCAACCCAGTGATCCTAGATCACTGGTGCCAGCAGTTCCAAGCCTTTCTCCAAAGGTGGCACCGACTGCACAAAGCAAACAACCGTGGGTCTGTCAGGCTTTTTTGCATCACTCTTTAAAAAGAGTACGACAAATCTTCCTTGCAAAGTGTGAGAGAGTCAAAGGGACTGAAGACAGCATAGCTTCATAGTGTGTTTACTTAAGCACTGAGATGGTGTAGCACGGTTCTGCCTTCCCTGATGCGGATTTTTGGCTTACCCTTTGGTCCACCCCCACTGAAGCAATTAATCAAAGTAAATGAGGCAGCAAACATCTGATACTAGCTGACTTCAGACCACAGCACATTAACTGTCTTCAGGAATTTCATTTACCACACTGTGCAGAACACACTGGGCTGTACTCCAATATCTTTGCTCCTGAACAGTATTTTGAAGTATGTGTTAATGGTAAAGTACTGACTAGAATAAGGGAACAGATGATTAGTTTTATTGGTTGTGATTTGTGGAATCTCTGTATACCTCTGTGTATTCCTATACATGCAGCTGTAAAGAAACCAAGGGTGGTGTTACCAACTACCAGCCGTACCAAGCCTTCCTTTACATTTTTGTGATAGGAGGGGAGGCCCTCATGTAAATAGTCATAAATCAAAGAATCAGAGAGAAAACATCTCAAACCTAAGGATTAGTAAGTCCTTTATGGTAAAAATGGGGAATTTATTGTAAACCTCCTCACCTTACATTGGGGATACAAAACCAGGCATAGTCCAACAGATGAAACACAGCAGCTTATCAAAGGCAATAGGTAACACAGTTTTGGAAAGACAAAATTTACCGGGAAAAATAAGTTTTATTTAGTAGACTCACCAAACAATAGAAATAGGATTTTCTTTAAATAATGTAGAAGAACTATACTGGGTTTGCACAACCATTTAATTCTGGCTTTGATTTGACTAAAACGCTTCATTACTAAAGTGTGCAGGTGGAGTTGCTGCCTACCTGTCATTCTATCACCTTTTTTTGTTAGTCAGAGCAATGTAAGCAGAGGATAGTTACAAAGTGTCCACACCTACACTAGTTTTTTCTTGCCCATTCTCAGGTGGTTTGGATTTATTGGAAGCCCATTCCAGAAAACAAAAGGAAAAAAGAAAAAAAAACAAAACAAAACAAAAAAGAAACAAAAGAGATAAAGACATCAAATAAACTAGAGTCTTTGTTTCTTCAAAACCAATCCCTTGATTTTTGCTATAAGCTTTGTCATCCAAAAGAGCCTTCAAATCCCTAGAGCAGCTAATAAGACCTACCTGCTAATATGACTCAAACATAATTAAAGAGCACTTCTATGCAAGGTTTAAGTGCCTGGTATAAGAATGACTCAACAGTGTCTTTATGCAGATTCCTAGGATCACTGTCCTTTTACAGCATGTTATAATTGAAAAGTTTCTGAGATTGTCTGACTGTTTGGGAGTTTTCAATATCAATGCAATGAAGTAATTTGGCAAATTTTGCAGACATTATTCTAAGCATAAGGAAAGGCACGAAAATGATGTCAAGAACAGGCAGAAGACAGGTTTGGATAGGGTGTAAGTAGATGGGGAAGTGAGACTGCAGCTCCTGTCCTAGAAATGGAGGAACAGAAGCAAATAGTTTTAGTGATTTCATCAAGGTGACAAACAAAGTCACTGGCAGAATGAAGATTTGTAGCTGAGGTGTTACAAGCTGGAATGACACACACAGCCAGGGGGAATTTGGCATGAAATGTCATTTCATTTCAATAGGGTTTGGCTAATTAATTGCCCCTTAATGCCTTTGAAAATGTTCCCCCTAGTGCTCGAAGGTTCAGACTACGCCTTCCTCTGATTTACTTTGCTTTTTGATAGTGAGAGCAAGATGTAACAGAAAGAATTAAACCATGTTCTCCTCTCAAAAAGGGCTGCTGAATCCCAACTCCCTCTCCAGCAGATCTCACCCTTCTCCCATGACGTGGCTGGAGGCATGCTGTGCTCCCGGCAGCATCCTGGGTAGGGCTGGCTGGATCTGACACAGCCAGACTGGGTCAGACTCCAGATAGAAATAACCCTACCAGAGGTATCATAACTTCTATACTGGAAAGAAATCAAAAGAAATGCCCCATTTTTCAGGTCTGTTCTCCCTACCCAAATGCCTGTTTGAAAAGCAGACCAAGAGTTGTCCTGAGCACCTTGTGGGCTTCCATCTGTGTTTGCATCTCCTACACTTCGTGCTCTGTAATTATTCTGCTAGGGGTGCTGCTTTTTTGCAGCTGAGAGCTATATTGTATAAATATAATATGCATGTTAAAATATTAAATGATTAACTGTTTGTTTGCACACCTATGAAACACTGTAACAGGATTAGGCTGGATCCCTAAAGAGTCATTAACTTGCATTATACTGAAGTATTTATTATTGTGGCATATGTAATGGATAATATTTGTTTACACTTTTAATTACTCACATTTTCAGCCAAGAAAATCTCCCAGGATAATGTCTCATTTACAAGTGTCCTGGCAAAAGATAACACAATGTAATCACACATTACCAACAATTCCATGACAACCATGCAATGGCTTAAATATGAATTTCAAGTAAAGACATAATTATGGTAAACTATAAAAAAAACCAGCAACCAACCACATGATACTGTGTATCTGTGTATAAAAACCTGCAAAACGGAAATGAAGGAAACTTTTCTCCAGCTGCTGTGGATTTTGAGCTTGTTCCACAGACCAGCAAAGTCAAGAGAAAAAATACCATGTTCATCTACAGTCTCTAAGCTGATGCCACAAATAATGCAGCAAGTAAGTGGCAATTTGCACCTTCTAAATTTCTCAATACATTGAGTCCTATGATTAGGACAGGGAAACCCTTTTTCTCCCGGAAAGTGAATAAATAAATAAAAGTAGCTTAAACTTAAGTAATGGAAATGTTTCACTGTTGCAAGGTTTCTTCATCAGAAAAGTTTGCAGTATACTCTGCTTGGACATGACTAAGGCAAAAAAAAAAAAAAAAAAAAAAGTAAAGGATAGCACAAAAGATGTTATTTTCAAAATGAATTTAAGAACCTTGTAAAAGTTTGTTCTCTTTGGACTGTATTTTTGTTTCACTCTGTTGCTTGCGTTAACATAAAATAAAAATACAAATCTTTCATCTGGAGGGGCAGATAAACCAGTCATTTTTCTTTTTAGGTAGATAACTTTTTTTCTTCCTGTGGCATAATGTACCTTGATTTTAATCTGGACTACCAAAACCAGTTATTTAACATTTTTATAATGTATTTTTGATCTTTACATAAGAAAGTGGGCCCACACAACTAAAACATCTTTACAGGTAACCCTCTCTTCTTTAGCTGATTGCAGTTATTGAAAGAAAACAGCCAAACAGAACAAAACACAAAGTGTGCCTATCACCATTTGAATAAAAAGATCTGTGCACTAAGTTCATATCATAGTTGCTGCAGTGGAAGGAATGTATGCCATGCTACTTAATATCTTTGAAATCATAGTCATGTCTTAAGAAGGGTGTGTAATTCTCTTATTAATTAATTGTAACAGAGTTTAGTTTGCCCACTGAGAGGAGCATAAACCTTTTAATTGTTATATTTTAGAAGCCTCTGAGTCCCCAGCCAGCGGTAACCATTTGATGTGTATCGTGTCAAATGCAATGCTTCAGAATTAGTTTGATTAAAAATGCATAAAGTTAATGAATTGTCAAAAAACCCAGTGTTCCTTAGAAGGCACAGTTTTAAAAAAATGTCTATTTTAATCTTCGTAATATAACTGTCTCTGGTATTTCTGTCATTTGGTAATGCTTCCAGACACATTCATGGTGGTCATCTTTGATCATATAAATTCAAGAGATTCCAAGGCTTTTTCTATTTGCATAAAAAACAAAGAAAGCATTGTCAGAAATCCCCAAATATGCATTTTGAATCAAGTTTCACCTAAATGCTACACAAAGACTCAGTGTCTCGATGCTAATTTATTGAAAATGCCTTGGCCTTTAGGAATTTCCCATTGGCACTTAGTAGAGCTGAACTCAAAGTGGCAATGGCAAAAAGCAGCCATCGAAACTGTGTTCATGCTGACATCTAAGCCCTAGTGCTCAAATTATGAGTGCCCTGAAACAAAATACTGTAGAAGGAAAAACAAAACATAAAAAATGCTTTAGGTGCCAAGATTTTGCTTAAATGGGGTGGAGGGGAAAATAAGTTTGGGTTGTTTTTTAGTGAAATCTAATGTGCTAAAGACTTAGCACAGAGAAAGAATGTAACGCAAGAAGTAAAAGGTTTGCTGTTTAATGCACAGCTTTGAAGTCAGTGTTTTATATCTATAATTTCTGCATATCCATAACATCCATAACCATATTTAGATTTCGACATATGGTCTGTAAATAACATATGTAAGCCGGATCGTTGAGTGAGATGACTTTTTTTTCCTGCTGAATGTACGTGTTTATTTTATGAGCAGAGACGTGAAAAGTTCATTCATGTCAAAATGTGTTGCTAAGTATAAACATGCTGCTTCACTTTAGGCAGGATCAGGAAAGACCCTGGGTGTGTAATCTGTGAATTGACTCTATGCTGATGTTGCCCAGGTTTTGTATTACTAAACTATGGTTCACAACAACAACAAAAATTTAACCTTTAAATAGAGGCACCAAAATAATTTAAAACAGATTGGAGGGTTTAAAGGGCTCCGAGAATAAGCAGCTCATATTTCAGTTCCTCCCCTCTAGGGCCTACCTATTTGGTGTTCAGAGTTCATCTCATATTGCAGCTGCTTATGTTCACATTTTCTGCGGTGTGTGGATGAAATGTCCAAGGAAAAGAAAACAACAACAAAAAGTAAAATATACAACATTAAAAATATCTTCCCTAAACTAATGGCTTGGCTGTTATTGGGCAGGGAACAGGACAAATCACCCAGAGGCTTTTAAGTAAGAGCAGGGGGAAGAAACAAACAAAGAATGGTGAGAAAGTGCAGAGATTTTAAAGGGACTTTCAGTTTCGGGGGACATTTTTTATTCAAAGTTCGTTCAGGTTATAGAGCATTTTTTTTTTTTTTTTGTTCTTTTATTAAAAATTTCTTTGTAATTCATTTGGACTTCCTTGCCACTGGGCACAGACAGATAGCAACAACAAACAATTATACTGTGTATTTATCACTTTATTCTGTTTTACAGTGTATCTCTGATTATGGAAACAATACATTTTTTGCACCTTTCCTTGGTTACTATTTGTCAAGAGTAGCCTTTATAAACAATATATTTTCCCATTTTAATAAAAGGCTAGAGCTGCACTAAGTGCGTAGGTTGGGATTTGAAATAAAACCCCATCAGACTGCTAGACTAAGGTTACAAGTCCTCCATTTACACCACACGATCTTATGAGCTAGAAAGCCTTCCACCTATTACATTTTCTAGCCCTACTATTCAAATGTAACAGCCATATACCTATTTAATTAATGAGCTAATTTCAGTCTTTTCACTAGAATATATTGTCCTGCATGTGTGGTCCTGCAACCAAAGTGATTGCTGTAGCAAACAGTCCACTCACACCAAACGTTGTGTTCTAAATATCCAGGCTCTGAGGACATTTTCTTCCTTACATATAAGCTATTCCATTTTTCTTTAGCCTGTACTTATGCATATGTAAAGGTATTATTACGGAGGGCCCAACATCCTTTGATGACTGAGGAAAATCTAGGTCCTTTGAAGTTTATGTGAATTCTGCTTTCAGCTACGGTGGGGGGAATTTCACCCCACCTGCCTAAGTCTCCCTAAGTAATTCACATGACTTGGTCCAAACTAGGTGAGTACTGTGTTCGCCAGTGAATGGTAAACTTACTGGTTGCTATAACTAGATCCAGTTGTAAAACCAGCAAGGAGACAGGAGATATGGTAGGTATCTTCTCAGACGTGGTCCTTTCCTCAAGTCTGCCTACAGCCCTCTGTATTTCCCTTCTGTTGTACCTCCCTACACTCTTCTCGCAGCAGGGGAAAATTCATGGGGCAGTGATCCTTGTGGCTCCTTTCAAGGCTATCCCAGCCAGCCATGGCTGTTATTCCTGATGTGCTCAGAACCAGTCCTGTGGATTTGACCGAGATAATGCTGAGGACTCGCTTTCCTTTGCAACTCTCACTCTCCTTTCTTCAGAAATCTGTTCCTTCTGACTTGTATTAATAGATTGAAACATATAGGCCAGGACAAGTAATCTACTGTAGTAATTTTTTAATTAATAATTAGATATAGCTTGTTCTCTCAAGAACAAAGTATTTCCATTATGAAAAAAATCTTTATTCTAGAATAAAAGCTACAATATCATGAATCATGTTCTGAACCATCATTTAAGCAATTGACTAAAATCAGGTGTTTAACAGAGTAAATCAACAAAGCAAAAGTATCCTTATGCAGCGTGTCACTGGAAAGGGGGTACAAATTCCCACGAACAAAGCCAGGTTTCTACCCCAGCTGTTCCAGCTCCTGCTCCAGGGCCAGGTATCTCCAGACAAAAGGATCTTGCTTACATATTCCTCTGAAACTTGTATGGAGGATGATTCTCTTCTGTGTGGATAAGGAAGATAAGGAATTTGCCTTAAAAAAAAAAAAAAAAAAGTGCTACTAACCTCAGTTGCTCTCTGTTGCACATTGATTTCTTACATGACTGTGTGGTCATATGGAATTTTATGTACCGTGTTTTATTATTTCATTCCCATATCATGTCTATGCTATTTCAGCTATTAACAACTGACTGCCAGAGTTTCTACCATACAAAACTTGGCTTTGAATCTGACTTCAAATTCAGGACTAGCTTGGGAAGGGTATCATATGACAGTCAGCTAATCCTTTTTCACTTTCACAGTGTTTCTAGATGTCTGGCTGAAGAGTAAAACACTTACGAAAGCAGCTACAGAACTTAGCAATCAAGATACCACTAAAGAAGTTTATTCCTGATCTGCAATATCATTTGAAAATGTGGGGGATTAGCATACGTTATATATGGTATATGTTTGTCTCTATTTTCTACATACTTATCTGAAAGGTTAATGAAAATGCAGATGCATTCGTTCCTTTATATGGGTTTACCTTCCATGAGTGCCAGTTTTCAGGCTAATTGATTATGTCAGAAGCTCTATAAATATCAATAGCATATGGAAAGGTTAAGCTGAGGTCTCCACATAACTGGATTCATACTCTTTATTGATGGTACAACCATTATCCAACCATAATGGAAGTGCTTTGAGTGTGAAATAGAGTAGAACGTTAGCTAATTTTCGCCAACGACTGACTGGAGGACTCAAACGGAGTGACTGACTTTTTGCAAACTAATGAACAAACATATGATGTATAATGTGTAAACTAAAACTAGAATTAACAAAAATCAGGGATAATGTATGATAAAAGGTACGTCATAATTATTTTTCCAGTTGTAGTTTAGTACTATTTAGGATGCTCTTTAATATCTTCTAAAAAACCCCAGTAACAGGCTGTGTTAGAATAACACCTTACAGATAAAAGAAGGTAGTTGACAACATGCTGCTCAGCTTTCACTAACAAATATAAAGATACTTTCTTCCCTTAGAAGAATACTAGGAGTCAGTTCTTCCAAAATATAATTCAATTTTACTACCTTTTCTGAGCGTGTTAACAGCAATTTTCAGAACAGCTTTATTTTTCTCTGTTAGTTTTTTTCCTTCATTACTTCTTTTTGGTGGGATACAGAAGAGTCAATCCAACCCTCAAGTGCCATTTAGCTGGTAGCACTGGGTAGCAAAGAGAAAAGTTTTTTCTGATGAGAGCGGTCTGGTGGCGGTGTGAGAGGGGGGTGCTGGCTTGGCTACTTGCTGTGCAGAAACCTTGGTCAGCTTAAAGTTTGAGCAGTTACTGATGTACATTCTACATGCCATGGAGCAGCTGGGGAGGCATATTCAGGCTGCCACATGGAGTTGCAACCCGATTTTCACCCCTGCAGCTGGACTGCACTTGCAGCAGTTTGCCCACCACCCTGCACTTCCCTCTTGCTAGGTTGATCTGTGTGTCCAGCAGGTTTGGCAGGAGAGCAAGGCCTGTGCCTCGCTGCAGTTAATAAGTTAAAAACCACAGAGTAGTGCTTTGGAAATAAAATCTCTGAAAATGTGCCAAGGATTTCTAACCAGCTGGCAAATGCAACTAAAAATCCTGTATATTTCCAACTGAGGAGTTAATATAATGCTTATTTCAGTGAGCGGTATGGGGCAGTATTTTGGCTGTTCACATTAGAAGTTAAAAGAAATGCTGCTGTCTCGATAGTATGTTTTCTTTGCACAGATGAAATACACAGGAACCAATTACAATTCATTATACTGCATTTTGCTCTGATAATGAGTATGTTTAGGCCTCAGAATACATCTGTGCTTTGCCGTATACATTTCCCTTAAATGTAGTATATCACAGCAATTAGAAAATACCGCCTTCTTTTTGTTTAGCAAGATCACTAGAAAAAAAATTAGGAGAAAACCAGATATAATCGATTCCATCCTTAACATCTGTTTCTAACTGCATGAAGCTTCATGTGAGTAAAATTCCTGTACCAGTGAAATCGACAGCAAAATTCCTGTTCAGTTTATCCCAATTGATCAGGGTATTCCTTTAGGGGCAGACTTCCCTACCCTCACTCACACACTCCACATGCACAATCTCACCCAAATTGGCATGCAGGAAGATATACTTCACTGTGACCCCTGATTCTCAAAAAAACACTGTGTCATCCAATTGATACAGAGTTTATATCTGTCTTGGAGAGATTGGTTTCTCCTACAATTGAGAAGTCATGAGTGACTTTATGCCAGATTTACTTCTATTATTTGCTAAGTATTGTCCGCAGCAGCCTTTGAACTTCGGCAGCTAACCACAAACGAGGTCACCCTGGTTAGGCTATTTGCATGAGAAGGATAAACTGCTGCATGCAGTCCTGTCCCTAGCCTGGACTGGAGGTGACCCACATCATCCTACCAGCTCTGGTCACACTGTTCAGTGGAAACAGTGGCTGATGGCCCAGTTCCAATAGTGGAAATGCAGGAAAATCGTGATTAAACTTATGGCTACAGATGCTTCCACATTCCTTCTGCCCAAATTTTCATCGATCCTTTACAACTGAAAAGTGGAGAATTTACAGTGGATACACAGGGAAAAAAAAGCTGCCTTTCCTTCTGCTAAGAGTAGGGGAAAAAATCTTTTAGCTTTTGACATGAATCTAATATAATATGCTTGATGATTGTCATCCAGACCAGTTGAAAATGAAAGGTCAAATCCAACTCATTTTAGTCATGTAAAGAACCCTACAAAGTCAGTTTGACTAATGTTCTTCAGGGAGAGAAATTTAGCTTTGGGCATTATCTGCAGTGAAAGAAAGTGTAAAGCTATTGCTTTCTCAGAATTGCAGTTAAGGACACTAAAAAAAGGTTTACAAATGGCTGTGAATTCCTTGAGTTAAAAAAAGTGCTGGAGTTTGACTGAAGTTGCTGAAGAGTACATTAAGACCCAGATTTTCCTGAGGTCCAGCAAAGCCTTAGTCCCAGTAGTAATGCCACGCACTCTCAAGGCAAGTGGTATAGCCCCTTGTAGACTGGTGCTTCATCCACCCTCTAAATGGCAGAAAGTTGCTGCAAAGTACATCTAAGAAACCAGACTACACAAATTATCTCTAAAAATAGCACCATTAATAAAATGCTGTTTTATTAAATGTGCTGCTGTTTTCCATTGAGAAATGTGAAGGTCATGAGAAAAGTCACTGCTTTTTCAGATTTTGAAAATAACATAGAGAGATCGCTATGACGTGAATCCCCTGATTTCTGAAAGCATCCCCAAATCCTCGTAAACAGATAATACAATGCCTATGTTATTGTGAGAATGCCTCTGCTTATGAACTGTGCTTAAATAACCTTGTACTACCCCAATTAGATTCACAACATACCTATATTGCAAAGGGCTGTTTTCTCTCTCAATTAGTTGAAAAGGATTAGACACACTGATAGATAGTACTAAATGCTAATGGGCCAGATCCTAAAACCCTTACACTGTTTTCATGCTGTCATTCTGCAGGCATTGATTTCACTGGAGTGCTGAGGAAAACCCGAATATGAACATCAGTATGCAGCTCAATATTTTATGGGTTTTCTTGTCTTGGCTTTTAAAAATATTCTCCCTCTGCTATTCTTTAGCCAGAAGAGCAAAAAGAGCTAGTTCCAGCCCTGACTTCAAAAAAAGTCTGAGTGACAGTACAGAGGCTTGAGGAAATACAAGTTTATATGTGGGCTTTTTTATCATCTCTAATGGCAAAATTAAAATTAGTTCCCAATTAAAAGAGAAAAGCACAAGTACAATCTGAGAACAGCAGATAAAGGGTGGCATGAAGGGAAGATTATTAAGCAGCATAGTATAACAGGACCCCAGGTGCAGAAGGGCCTCATTATACTCACATTCTTGTGCTGCAACATACGGACGTACAGTAAACCAAAAAAAAAAAAAATATTCCAAAGGACAGTTTTACACAGTGGCTACACTTGAGATGAGTACATGTTTTTTGAAGACAGACCATAACAACTTGGTTTTTACTTCCAAAATACAGTGGCACATTAATTGCTTGATCAGCCAAATGAAACTAAATGTAATTAAGACTAGTGTGGGGTTAATTTGGTCCATAATTATGTTATATAAAGTAAATGAAAATTGTTTCCTTCCTAAATTGCAATTCATTACAATTACAGATATTAAAATAAGATACTATAAAATTACATGAAGCATGTACACATTAATAGCCATTAGTAATAGCTTGATATTTCTATCTAAGCAACAGTTTATTAGAATGCCAAAAGGTTATATTTGACAACTCACATGACTGATTTTTTTCTTCATCCTTTCTGCTCCTCTAGGAAATTCGGTCTTACTGCACACATAACGTATGCCATGTCATATTTAAGCATGTTAAGCATATTAGCTTTAGTTTTAGATTTGCTTTAACAATAATATTTACTGTTCATTAAAATGCTTTAGGTTGATGGCTGTACCTCTGGAATGAACTGCACCAACCTTACAGCTTCTAGAGGAAGTTGGTGCTGCCTCTTCCAGCACAATAGAGCGCTTTGTTTTGGGCACAAGAAGTTCTTGCTAGTAGACAAATGCAGACTTAGATCCTCTGGCCTTCAATTTAACTTAAGTGTAAATTTAAAGCTAAGCCCATGCTTAATGGTTTTGCTATGCTTTAGTAGCTTTTTACAAGGACTTGAGTATTTTGTAGAATTGGAGCCACTGGTTCTATACACTGAAATCAATGGCAGTGGTCATGGTGTGCAGGGTCTGACCTGTACCTCTTTTGAGACGAAATATCCCTAGGTATTTCTACAAAGACTTGCAAACTTCAGGGTATCACATTTTGACCACTCTTATGAATTGATTTCCCACTGTTTTTTTCTCTGAAATTTTTCTTTTGGGGACAGAAAATGTCCAGCAACAACATCTTAATATCAGACACAAAGAGTGGCAAATCAACAGTGTAAAAATCAGCGTCCATGTGATTTTTGAGCTGGTGATGAATGATGGATGCTAGAAATATATGTGGTATTTTCAGTTCTCATGTACATCAGATAACAAGCTACAGGCACAATACTAATTTTTCATTCACCCAGGATACTCACTGAAATAAGTGGAAAAATAGAAAATACAGAATGAGTATTGTTATTAGGGTCCTGCTTCTTCAACTTCAATATGACTAAATTTAGTGTTAACAATGTGAAACCTCTAGCTGCATTGCACAGCTGGGTATTATATTTAACCACAAGGATTAGGATGTAGTCCTGTGATTACTGAGCATCCTGAATTTCTGAAGTACTCAGTACATGTAGGCTCAGAATCTTCTTACGATCCTTGAAAATCTATGGGCAAATAAGTTTTATTCAAATGTTCTGCAGTTGTTTTCTTTACATGAAATAGTAAGGCATCCTCTGTTAAAGGAAGAAACCAGTGTCTTGATACATGCCTTTACAATGGTTTTGTACATAGTGCTCCTAAATCTGCAAATTTAAAGTAAAATTTATTTTAAAAATATACTTGGTATATCTCTTCTGTTTGTAGTAACTCAGACTCAGGATCTTCAGTTGTTAGAATCATGTTACTGCCAGCAATGGTAAATATATTTGTGTCTTCATCATTAATTCCAGTAATTGAGGATTTCATAAAAGTGGTTTATAAACTGACGATAAAAGATCAGCACCCTACAGTGCTGGCTATACCTGTACAAAACATTAATACGGTCTCATTTAATAAGCTGACCAATAATAACACTAGGTAGAATATCTTAATGATGATATCTTACTTTCAACAGACTAAGAGATATGTCTTGCAATATTTAATTGAGCAAATCTCCCAGTGGCTTCAGTGAAAGTTGTGCTTGATTAAGGACTACAGAATTTCACCTTAATAATATTTTATCATTTATGCATAGAAAAGTAGGGTGATAACAGTTATTAGCATTCCAGGTAAAGTAGCTCATGCAAATTATTCTGCTATTAAATAGTGAGTCACATTGTATTTAATACCCCCAAATAGTTATGTATATTTAACAGGGAAATGACAATAGAAAAAAATGGATTTACTTCAGATGTTGAGCTGCTATGTAAACCAATTATCTATCCTGAGGGAAACAGCTCTGTCTACAACTACTTAGGCTCTAGGGCCTATTACAAATCCTAGAGTGGGCTGTTGTTTCAGTTCTCAAGGGAATCTGCCACGTCACACTGGAAATAGTTGACAATAATTAGAAAGCCTGCTTCTGCCAGTACTGCACACATTTTTAATACCTTTCTAAGTGTTATGGGAGATAATATATAAGGTTTTTAGAATTCCAGTCAGGCTAAGGTGAACCACGGAAAGGACAACTACACAATAGCCCCAAACTGGACTGTGACAGGCTAATTATTGTGGCTTCATTATAAAACCACTTTTTGCATAGGTCACCTGGGAAGTGTAATTAAAAATGCATTATTGGTGTATATTTTTATTGAAGCAATTAAATTAAAAAGCCAAAAAAATAATTATTTGACGAGCAAATAATAATGTTGGTCAACAGTGCTTATCTAAGAAAGAGAGAACATGTTAGTGGTTCATTAACAGTAAATGTGTTAACTGGAATGCCATTTGAAAAATGAGCCATAGAACAGCTTTTAAATACTCAGATTAAAGGATTTATGATGTCAAGTTTAGCACAGAAATTATAGATAGTATTACATTGCCATGAGTAATAACACCTTTAATCTGACTTAGTAAAATGATTTACTACACATGGTGTGCTTTTCACAATTAGGCAGCTATAGATCCATCTAATATCGAACATCTGTATCAGCCATGTAGAGGGATATCAACACACATGTGTACACACCTAGGTGGACATGCTCACATACATGTAGGAATATGTGGATTCTGTAGAACCATACAGCATTTGCTGCAGAAAAGCCTTTTACCAATTGCTACCTTGACCATGCAGATCTCAGGGAGTCCTCTTTAGCCACTGTTTAGATCTTCCTGCTGGAGCCATGGGTATGGCCTGGAACCATGAGGAGATGTGAGGAGATACCACAGGAAGGTGGTAGGTTCACCAGGCTTGCAGCATAGGTTTTCTGGACAGCAGTGTGTAGATATCCACTGCCTGGCACAGCGTTGATGTGCTTACGCAAGCCATCTGTACAACACGTACATACTAAAACCAACTCTTTCCAGAAATGCTTGACCGATAGAGCACACACCTGGCAGTTATGTATCATGGGATGAGATACATCCTGAGCGTATCATGTTGGCTGTGCGGCTCAGACTCTCTACAGGACATGCAGCAGGGTGGATGCTTTTACACTACGCTCAGTTTGCAGGCTCTGAAGTTGTCAGCAGATGCACAAAGGATATATTTGAGACTCTCAGAGACATGTTCAGTCTTTCTTGTACAGAAATCATTTGGCGTTCCTCATCATTGCTCATCACAACTGCACACACAGCTTAGGGTATGCATGTACCAGGGACTTACACACAAGCACTATGACATTTTCTGTCCTTTCTTCTTCTTCTGGTAACTCCTAAATTTCTCCTTGCCTTTAGGTTGTCAGTAATATTGTGCTGGCATTGCCAAAGGACTCACAGTCCTCTGAGATCTCTCTCATGAGATGAGGATGCTCCATCTGTGGATATTCTTTAGGCCGTTTTCCTCCAAGTTCTTACTCTTAATTTCATCTGTTATTTTATTGTCAAGTCATTCGTAAGACCTTTCTGTAATACTTTACACACAGATTTAATCCTGGATAATTCTCATCATCTGTAAACTTTGCTAACTCACTCCTTACCATTTTCCAGATAATTTATGAATATGTTGAACAAACAGCAGAATCCCAGGAGAGATCTCCAGAGGATTCTGCCAGTAATCATCCTTCTCTGTGAAAATCAACCACTCACTGTTCCCCTTTGTTTCCCTTCTTTTCACCAGTTGTGAATCCTGAGGAATACCTTCCCTTTAGCCCATGACTAATCCTCAAGTTTTTGTTTCTATAAGCATCTTTGGTGAGGGATTTTGTTGAAAGTCTGTTGAAAATCCAGTCACACTGTATCAACTGGCTGTGTTATCCATACACACATAGATGCAATCTAACAACTATAGAAGATTTTGGGGCATGACTGCTGTACAAAAGTTAATCTTGACCCTCTTCCCATATTATTACTGATGTTTTGTTATGGTCTCTACTTGTTTACCTGATGCAGAAATAAATTTCCAGGCCTGCAGTAACTGGAATCGTTTGCACTTTAGTGAAGACTGATGTCACATTAGTCACGTTTTCTTTCTCTGCCTCTGTGGCTGCTTTAAACAAAGGCATCATTACTGTCTGATTTTATGTATGAGTTCTCAGACAGCTTGGGTGAATACCATCTCACCTTGGCAATTTCTTCTTGTCCCCATCAGCTAAAATGTTCTAACATTTTGTCTGTTGTACTGATACCACAATTTGCCAAAATCTCCTAGTTCCTTGCCTCTCCAGATGGGCACTGGTATAAGCCCTCTGACGTGTTTTTAGAGTAAGAAATCCAAACAGGGTTGTTTTGTTTTGATGGATTTGTCTTTGAGTTCTCTTTCTACATTATCTTTGCTCTTTTTCTCCCCCTCCCTCAATTAAACTCTCAGTTTTATTGATTTGATTTGATTTGATCAGTTTTATTGAGTTGATACAGTAACAGCTTTCCCTTGGCTTGGTAAAACTTGGAGAACTTAGGGGCTGCTGTAGTTTTGGGAATGAATTCCGTGTTTCAGGAGAAGGTTGGTCATTCCTGATTGCAGGCACAGATTTAAGCAGGCCACATTCCTTACTGAAGATATCCTTCCTTACGACCGTGTTAAACTCTTTCTTCAGGTATATTTTATCGCACCCTAAATATTGTCATATTTTCATAATAGAAAAATTTACACACAAGTAAACATCTACGAAAAAGGCCATTCTGCGCTCAGCACTGTAAATATAAATGTATTATGCAGTGACCTTCAAAACAGCGAGGCCTGATCCTCCTCTCAGCGAAGCCGCGGGAGCGAGCCGCCGGCTCTCCTCCTCACAATAGCACCCTGTTACAGCCAGGCGCTGAAGCGTTCTCATCAATAAACAAGAAGTGACTCTTTTGTTACTGCATTTGATTTGAAGACTTTTTCAACAATAACGAAGTATGTCTAATGGTTATATCCTTTCTAATAATAATCTCTTCCAGACATTTCTCCCCCTCTCTCTCTTTCCACGTTATATATGTATGTATGCATGGATGTACGACTGTGCTGAAACCAAAGATAAGTTTCTGCCCTTTTATACAATTTTCATTCCTAACACGAGAGCAGAACTTATGCTCCAATTTGAAAAAATGCCTAAACCTAAAAATGAATTAAACACACATAAAGTTCTGTTACTGGTCAGACCAAAACCCTAAGGGTTGCATTCTGTATTCAATTACACAAGTGTTACTCCCGTTGGAGTCAGGACTGGAGGGCAGAATTCAGCCTGAAATTGTAAACAAGAAAAATCTGAACTGAGCCTGTTCTTTCCTTAGTATGCACTAGTATCTACCAAGATATTGTTGAATATAAGGTCTCTTATTTGGGAAAAAGGGCAAAAAGAAAAAAATCATTGAGCAATTGGGGAAAGATTTCTCCAGGATAGAATTTGCTGTCTAGATGCTTTAGCACGGAAGGGTTTGTTAAAGTGAGGAAACCTGTGTTTTCAGACTCCCAAACTGAGCTTATTTTGACTTATTCCTCTGCACTGTGTCTTCCTCAGCCATGCCTCTCTGCAGCTGCCCCTCCCGTACTGGTCTGCAGTTCCCTCACCCTTTTCTGACACCAAATCCAGACGCACTCCTTCCTCGATACCCACAAGAAGCAGGACAGCAAATGACAATGATTTTCTTGTGCTTGTTTCAAAATCTGAAGGTTGCTTGTGCTTTCCTGATGGAAGTTGTGGGGCTTGTTTTTGAAGTCTTTTTCTTTCTCAGATGACATCCTCTCTCTGCCCTAGCCCAATTATTTAATCTCAGGGACTGCTTTTCTTTTTGGTGAAGGCCTTATCACATTTTTGAGTACTACAGAAATCTGAGCGGAGGGTGGGCACAAAATACAGATGTGGGAGGTTTGCATTTTCAGAGAGCACCAAGCTGTGAGTCTGCTCTCTGCATGACTCCACAGCTTGGGAAGCTTCCATGGTTAAATAGGCACATGAGCCAGGCAAGTCTAAATGAGGCACCAACTACTTGGTGTAAGAAAGAGGGTCCGAAACCGGAGGCAGAAGAATGTTACATTTCAAAGAGCTTTATGTGTAGCTAAGGTGCAATTTAGATAAAGCAGAATTTATATGAAAAACAAAGCCTGAGACAAAGCTGACATTCATTTGGTTGCCACAGAGGATGCTGCACAGACAGTTGCCATTTTAGTGTATGAGTGGTCTTCCTGTCTTGTAGAATGGAGCCATTGTCAGCAGTGGCCGTCCCTTGCGGCTGGACAAAGGGCAGCATGGGGGTGCGAGCCACCAAAAGGCAGCGCTGTGCAGGACGGGGGCTTGCTGGAGAAGGCTGTGCAAAGCACCTACTCCATGCTGCTGCTGAAGAGTCAGCACTTCAGGGGAAGTTTCTTGTGAGTTGTGGCATAATGTATTTTTCCATCTTTTTCATCTCACATGTGAACAGACCTAGCCGGTATATGATTCACCAAAAAAGAATCTTATCTGAAGCTTAGTAGGGATATTAACAATGTTTGAGTGTGTTCACAAAAATCATTATTTCAGTTTGTCTGCGTGCACATTTGGAGCCACAGCACAATTTAATGTTGCTGGTTTTAAAAGCTGGCTCTGGTTGAACTGAGATGCCCGATGGTCACCACTGTCTCCCATGACAGAAGCTTGGGAGACTTTGCAGCGTGATATACTGCCTGGTTTACTTGGGCTTAGGATTCCTCACAGAAAACAGCATCCTCTCTCCCAGTGAAACTGTGACCTACTGGCCCAAATACTTCATCTGATCTCAGCTGCTACGATATCTTAGAAATAAATAGGACTTGTGCTAGCCATGCAGTGATCCTGATCTTTGAAATCTTTATACATCCAGCTTCATTCTGACATTAGAGAGGGTCTGGTAACCATGCAAAAAGTGTTAGCTATCTCTAATATACGATAAAACTATAATAAATGTAGAAATTGATGAAATGAGGAGCAAATGATTATGAACATTGTTAGGCAATGCACAGGTTCAGGGAAGATGAACTTTTCTTTTAAAATGTTCTAAAACTACGCCTAAAACTTTAAGTGGCAGCAAGCATGAGCAGGCTTTAGTTCTGAGCTTTTCTTCCTGGAAATAGCTGGAAGGAGAAGTGCTTCAAATAAGAGGTAACTATTAAACTGCAAGTCAAGGGTTAATTTTTCTTTTCTTGGGGAAGCAGTAAAGGTTGACTTTTTCCATTCTGTGTTATATGTGGCATTATACGTGGCAGCTGCAACCTATTTATAATCCCTAATTCTGATAGTTTATTGCCATTGTGGGAGATGAAGGATTTGGTTCTTGGTCTAGAATTCCAGGTGTCTGAGAGATTTGCAAAAGCTGTGAAAAAGGGAAAAATGATGCAAAGAATACAACATTTGTGAAAATATCATTTAGATTTTGGTCATCAGAGAAGAGGAATGGATGGTTCTGGTCATCTGTTGAATGGACATTTCAGTGCTTGGGCAAGCAGAGTCAAGCAGACAGACTTGGCACAGTCATGGGTTTAAGTTACTGCTTTGAAGTGTGGCACCATCATATAACTTCCAGTTCTGAGTAAATGTTTAGTTGTCTCCAATCTACCTAAACTTGCGGTTTTCATTCTTGGTTATTTTGCGTTGTCCTGCAGACCCTGGAGACAACAGCCAACTTTGTCCTGTTTTAAATGCTGCTTCGGGAAGTGCAGTGCACCCACAGTGGAAGCTGAGCTGGAGGTACAATCATCCGGCTCCCGAACAAATCGGGTCAGTACTAGCGCAAGTCTGCTCGGATGTAACGGGTAGAGTCCCAGCTGCACAAAAGGGAAAGGGCATACACGGAATAGAATTTCTTACTATGTCTACTTAATTGAACTATCTTTTCCACAAATCTTTTGCATTTTCTCTTCTCTTTTCAAATTCACAATTATGCAGATTTTAAGGCAAAATGGAATGCTATGATTATCTATTCTAATCTCCTCCTTTTCACCCAAAACATAAGCCAGAGAACTTCCCTGAATTAATTTCTGCTTCTAGTCTTACAGCTATGGTTGAACTGAATATAACTTTTAGAGAAATACCGATCTTAATATTTTCTGGTGATGAAAAGTCCTTTGCAGTCCTGACTTGCTAGTTCACATTGCTTAATTACCCACATTGTTAAAAATACAAGCCTTATGCCTAGTTTCAATTGTTCTCACGTCTGTTTCCAGGTGTTGGATCTTATCGTATCTTTCTGCTAGGCTGAAAAACTGTGCATTTTTCAAGGTACTCTTCCTCATGTAGATAACTACGGATTTGAGAAAATCTGCTCTTTTGACCTTCTCTGTGATAAGTTCAAAGTCTTACCTCTGCTGCCTTGGTAGCAATGCCCAGATTCAGATTTGAGCAAGCAGCTCGAACCAAGTTCATGGCTCTGTACTAGAGGCCCTTCCTTGCCTCTGATGCTCATCACTTAACTCCATACTGCATGGTGGCAGTGGCAAACACAAGCTTGCCAGCTACCCAGCTGGCCTTTCTCACACAGGGATGTTTGCACAGAGACAGACCTTGTGTAAAGATGTGCTGCTGAAGGCAAGAGGGAAATACCTGTTATTCATTCCTGAATGTCTGCATGAAATAGGGCAACTTTCAGGCTCTGATTATGGAGATGAATTTATTAGCCACTGTGACATTTTGCAACTTTTTATCCTCACCTACATCTTGGGGTTACTTTTTTTGCTGGCTTTGTTGCAGGAATATCAAAAGATGGCAAACTGCAGTTACACAGTCAATAGTGCTAAAACCCAAGAACATCAGATCTTCTAAGCCACCCCAAGAAGTTTTTGCATTAGAATAAGTGTTAAATTCATTCCAAACTAGGCAGGGACTGAGTCAACAGAAATATGGCATGGATGATCAAGACTCTGGATTCAGGAATACCTCACTCAGGTGTGAACTGATCGTGTTAGTAACATATCCTTAACACCAGCATTTTTAATGTTTACATTTATGTTTTGCAGCTTTTCAATTTTTCTCCTACCTGTTTTCTGAACCCTCTCTGATTTCTTTGAACAGCTTCCTTAAAGTGTGTGAAGCAGTGTGGGATTCCAACAGCAGATGCTCCAATATTGAGGCAATATAAACTTCAATTATTTTCCTCTTTACTTCACTAAATCATATCCCTACTTGTAGTTGCCACAATTGCTACTCAGAAACAACACATACTCAGCTGTCTGCCATGAACATTATTTCTTCTTTTTCATGGAAATGCTGCATGAAGATCTCACAGACCAGAATTCCCTTCTTCTAAATACGATGTGTATTTTCTTCTAGATGAACGGCCTTTCCTTGTTGGCATTGAAGCATGTATTTGACTGTGCTAGCTCTCTATGTGATGCTCACCCTTTTATATCAGTGATGTGCTTTTATCCTTATTTATCACTTCTAAATCTTTCCTTTATATGGAAACTTTATCAGAAGTGATGTGACTAGATGCTTTTTACAGGTTGTTAATAAAAATATGACAATGTGGGAGAAAGTTCCAGTGAGATCCTACTAGAAAGACACCTGCGCAGTGATAATTTCCCACTTACAAGTAGACTTCAAGAGCCACCAGCTGATGATTAACTTACATAATATACAAACCAGCTATATGGTTCTAGATCCCAAATTCAAATCTTAAAAAAACACATCAGATGCTTCGTAGATCTTATTACATCAACAATATTCTTTACCAAGCAAACTTTTATTTTCATCAGATAGTTTGATAAAATCTTTCTGCCATTAATGCAGTTGATCAATGTTCTGAAATTCTCTTGTTTAATTCTTCAAAACAAGAGTTTCACACCGTTACTGCTTGATATAAGCAGGACTGTAGCTTGTAGTATTTTTGTGTATGACTTTTTTGTCATAGTAATGTCAAGCTTTATTGGCACTAATTGAAGTCTAAGCTAGGAATTATTGAGATCTTCTTGAATCGGGCTGAGAAGAAGCTTGTGTATGGTCTGATTTCTTGTTAAAATACTTTTTAATAACCTGACATGGAGAGGACTTTGAAGTTTGTATGGCTCTGCCAATAAGCAAAAGTAGTGTATCTTTTAAATACAATTGCTTCATTCATTATCCTTTTCTGAGATTTTCTAGTGACTTGAAAATTGAGCTCATAAAGAAAGGCCCCTCACTACAAGTAAGACATTGAGGTGCTGAAGTGTGTTCACAGAAGAGCAACAAAGCTGGTGAAGGGTCTGGAGCACAAATCTTACGAGGAATGGCTGAGGGAACTGGGGTTGTTTAGCCTGGAGAAAAGGAGGCTCAGGGGGGACCTTATCGCTCTCTACAACTGCCTGGAAGAAGGTTGTAGGCAGGTGAGTGTTGGGCTCTTTTCCCAAGTAACAAATGATAGGATGAGAGGAAATGACCTCAAGTTGCACAGGGGAGGTCCAGATCGGATATCAGGAAAAAATTTCTTCACTGAAAGAGTTGTCAGGCATTGGCACAGGCTGCACAGGGAAGCTGTTGAGTCACTGTCCCTGGAGGTATTTAAAAGACCTGTAGATGCGGTGCTTAGGGACATGGTTTAGTGGTGGACATGGTGGGCTTGGTAGTCCTGGGCTGACAGTTGGACGCTATGATCTTAAACGTCCTTTCCAACCTAAATGATTCTATGATTCTAAGTCCTGCATTGTTTATTTAGAAACCATGGGTAATATTCAGTTTCTATATGTTTAATTGTGCATCTCTGCGCTAAGCAAATCAAACTACAACAACTTTGTTTACATTGAGTAATAACCTGATAATAAGTTAATGAAAAGCAGAATGGAGAAAAGTGTGAGGAAATATTAATGATAGCTATGTATTTGCATGTACAGAATATTTATGTAATGCAGAAATACTTGAAGTAATGCATATCACTTGAATGCATATGACTTACCATATGAATCTGTAATGTAAGCATATACATATGGAGAGAGCGTGTGCATATGTATGAGCAAAACCAAGTAGGAGAGCAGGTGGTGTAAGCCAAAGTAGAAGGCAAAGCAAAGTGAGGTCCTCGGCCAGGATGGGGATGCTGGGACAGTCTTTACAGGGAAGACCATGTCTCTGGGAAATGCCGGTCTCTGGCACAGAGGAGTAGGGTGTGCTTGTAGTAGTATCTTGGATTGTAGGAGTAGTATCTTGGATTCAGACTTCTGGAGCTTACAAAACTTCATCGTCTTCCAGGAGAGAGCTACCGTAAACAGCATGTACACTATGCCCTTTTTCACTAGGGAGCTGGAAAGGTGGTAGCTCCCATATGAGGGTCTCAAGCCAGGCAGGGGAAAGGTAAGTGATGTGAAGACATCTCTGATCATCCATCCTCATCTTCTGAATCCTTCACTGTGAATGCTTGACCTGAGCAGCTGGGAAACATTGAGCATCCAGTTTTGATCTGAAGATACTAAGAGCTGGTATTACTTGAAAGATAGCTATATTTTTTGTTTTGTATATAGTTTCTTGCTCAGTTGAATTTGTCCAACTTCCACTTGCAGTCACAGCTTCTTGTTCAGTCTGTCTACACTATATTGAAGAGCTCTTTAGTGTCTGGTTTTCTCCCTGTAATCAAATTTGTCGCCTCAAAGTATTGCATCCAGAACAAAATCCATCAATAGAGGTAGGAAATGATCAACACCTTTGTCAGCACTCTCATCAGAGAACAAAAGATAAAATGAACATGTAGATTCAAATAATAAAATCTGTTGAGCGTGTGCAGTTCTGCACTGAGATGAGGGCCAGTGTCCTCTTGGAAAGCCTGAAGCAACATTATCATGCTGAAAATTACTGGTACTGAAACAAAGTGTTCGTTTTCAAGAACCAGGCAACCCATAACTCTTACATGCACAGAAGTGCCATACATATGTGTATAAATATATATATTGTGTAAAGTAATTCAGCTGTATATCATATGGCTGGTATAATTTTAATTGCATGGCAAAACATGAGAGTATTTCTAGAAGCAAAAGATAGTTGGGAACACCTGCCTCCTTATGTTCAGTGTATACATTTGTTGACTTTCAATATGAACTGCTTATTGAGGAATTGTAGCTAACAAGTCCAAAAAGTGACTTTACAATCTGATGAATCTATGGAGTTAATTCACTTTATTTTTCTTTTTTCATAACTCTGTTGTCCTCACAAAAATCATTAAAAAGTACATCCTATAGTTGTTTCAAACCCTTTCCCAAAGGTAGAAAACTCATCCCTGCAGTTTGCCTTGTTTAAACCAGGTTGAACATAGAAATTTAGAGTATACTGTAGAAAATAATCCTGTATGGTCATGAGAAGGAGTAGAGAGTACAGCCAAGCTCTTGCTTTTATAGTTTTCCAGTATCACCCTGAGATCATACAGGTCTATGGAACGTCTTTCATAGTGTAAATAAGAAAAGAGGAAAAAAGCAACAAAAATGTAATTTCTCAGATACTTCTTTATAATGAAGTGCTGGCTGTCGCCTATATATACAGAGCACTGGAAACCCCGGACAGCATCCTCAGCCCCGGAGATGGGGCTGGACCCTCAGCACTCGTCGCCTCGGTAACCAGTGGGGCCTCCTTGCCAACAGAAAGTGGACACAATTCCCACTTTTCCAGGATTCCTGCATCATTCAAATGCCACCACCCTACTCAGCCTCAGACTGACCTGAACATGAACCAGGAACCTTTTGAGGATTATCACTGCACAGCCAGGTGTGCTGGAGGATGAAGGCTTAATCTGACCCAGGACCGGGTGTTACGATTTATGTTCGTTCACAGCTTGGCCAGGGTGACTGGAATATCCACCACCACAAATACACAATAAATACACACATATATATGCACTAATATGTGTGCAACTTCTTCTTACGCTATGTATCATACAAATTGTTAAATGCACTAAAAAGATCTAGAATACATAAATGTGCAGTGTTTTAGCCTGTAACAGGCTAAAAATGAGTTGTCGTTTTTTTTCTCACTGGTTTCAGAACTTTTTACAATCAAATCTTCATCTCCACATATTGTAGACGTGCACTCATTCTGACTACTTTTTTATGGAAAAGAAACCCCAGAAACTCCTAAGTCACTTTGGGTCTTTGCTGAACAAAACAAGCTTGTTAAAAATGACAATCATCCTGCTGAGAAACGCAGAGCAAAAGGCACATGAGGAATGACCAGCAGCTTGCTGCGGGCTGGTCTGAGGCTGAGCTGTGTGTGGCAAATGTCTCTAACATGGAAGGAGGAGTGCTCCTTCCCACGGGAGCGAGTCCTGGCACAGAAACCTTCCTGTGCCCCAGAAGGAATTTAGACAGTGGTAGGAGTGTATGCAGCGTTGATTATACCAGCCCTTCTTCCCCAGACATCGCGCCCCCTCAGCTCCACGGGAAGGGACGGCTACGCTCTGCCTTCTGCCCGATGGAGCTCTATACTCAGGCGCAAGTGTAAAACTTGCCGACATGTTAGGCAGGATCACAGCTGGTCTTGAGAAATGTGTCTCTCAAATGTCAAAACAGCCATCACAGACACAGAGAGAAACCAATGGAGGACAGCAAGCTGCAGCAAGGAAGAACCCGCGTTGCTATCAGAAATGGATGATTATGTATTTCCATTCACCGCTGGATTTACTTCTGCTTTTCTTATCAAAACCCCATCCTATTGCTGGTAGCTTTCAAGTCCAGCTACATATAGCCTGAAAAGCAATACCAGGAAGTATAAAATTCTTCCTTTCTATCAATCCCGGGGCGGGTTTCTCCTGGCTGCTTGCAGGGAAGTGCTCGTTCTCCCTGTAGTACAGCTCCTTTGGCGGTAGAGGGCACTTAGAATATGGACAAAACATATAGAAATGCCTTCTGAAACTTCCCTCTGAAAGCTTTTGTTTAGCTGTGTGAAAGCTTCAGTGCTGTCAAATGTTTTCTAGTTTAAAATATGGAGATTTTTAACAGTGTTTGACTTTGTAGATTATTTAGTATCTCTGCTTTAAACAAAGTTAAAAAGTTAATTTTGCTTTCTGTTCGAGGCGGATTTTAGCATTGTAAATAGTCTATTTAGGTTTATGTTTTTTGTCTGGTATGCTATCAGCAAAGCAACAATATTTTATTTTGCTGATACTTGGAGTAAAGGAAATATTTTTTCCTTAGAAAGCAGTGAAAATAATGTAAGTAATATTTTAGGTTATTCTGGGGCCAAATGAACCCATTCCAAAATAGGGAACCTCAATTATACAAGTGGTACAGAAAAAAGGTACTGCAATGAAAACCTAACAAGGGGAAAAATGTGCCCCATTACTACATTTTGATTCTTCTAAGACAAATATGAAGCTTTCACGAGAGCTCATAGGACTGGTTCTTCAGACTGCTAAGCTCATTTATCTCCCCTGAAGTGTCTGGAAAGATTTGGATCTTCAGGGGACATAAGGATGTCATCGATAGTTGAATATAAATGTTACAGCTCTGTTCATAGTCAAATTATACATTTCAATTACTCCCATTAATAAATTTTACTGTTGAAGTGAGTGGACTGTACTTCACACCTGCACAAACTTCAGCAATAATCCTATAAATGTAACTTAAAGTGAATTTCCCTTAGAAGTCAGTGACATTCACTTATTTGAGGTGCTTCTTTCAGGATCAGGCATGCATGGCATATTTTCTGCCACTTATGGTAGTTGTAACAGTAATTGATAAGAAAATCATGTTATATCTCATACTTTTATATGAGAAAACATCAGGAGCATATACTGCAAAACAGGACAAAATAGGCAGAAAAATTCTCCTCCTGTAGCTATTTGAGGGTGTTGAATCAGGTCCATAAGCAGAATAAACTGATGTAGCTCCAGTGACTGAAATGAAACTCTGCGGATTTAGAGCAACTGAGGAACTGGTAAATTGTCTGTCAAAACACAGGAGTCAAACAGTGTGGGTGGGTTCTGGTTATATTAAATTACTGTCAGCGTTCACAGAGCTTTGAGAACAGGACAAGGAGAGGACCTTCTTTTCTAAACCTTCTTTCATATATAGTAACACAACATTGAAGTGGCTCATTATTTTTGTTTGGCCTAATTTGTGGTATCACTTGCAAGACTTCTACAACTAGTACGAAACCAACAGATTAATACTTTTGCAAGCATAAACTGGTGTAGATGCACTCATTTACATTGAACAATTACATCAACAGAGATCTTGATTTAGCAGGGCCAGACATATAGCCATCAGATAACTTTTCTCACTCAGCTCATTAAATTCTTCTGATGAAGCATCCTTAGTGAGTTTCAGTAGGTATGGTGTCTCTCCTTACCAAAATTCCATCTTCCCTGTCCTGTGGCTGATCTGCCAATAATAGGCTTTTGCAGAGACAGTGGTTAGCAGATCTTCATCAGTTCAGCCACAGCACAGATAAAATTAATGTATCCATCCTATCAGAGGATATTACCAATATCATTTACGTGGAGGCAGGATTTGTGCACTCCTACTGATGTAGCTATCAAGAAAACAGACTAAGTCAAGTCTGGTTGATCACCAGCAGAAGAATCAGTGAAGAAGACAAAAGCCTTGGCTGCTCCTTGTCCTATTTGAGTGAGATGGGTAAGAGGTGGTGGAAAGTCTGCTGCACCTGTTCTTGCAAAAGCTGCTGCTGTAACCTGTTTGCACGCAGTGTCTGCAGTTGCTGCCCACAGTGCTCTTGTACCTCATGTAATGGGTGCCTCTTCCTGCTTGCACATCGTTTCTACCAAAAAGGTAGCACCAGTTTTCTTCTGATTTCTGTACACTCTGTGAAACAAAGGCACCGTATGAAGCAGAAGTAATTGCTATGCATGCAGCAAAAACCAAGCACTTATTTTTATCTCCATTTCCAAAGGCTGAAGGAACATGTTAATTAACTAAGAACTTTCCATTTGAAAACTAGAACACTGGGAGAAAGCAACCACTGGAAAGTAAGAACTCAGCTTTTGTCAGCCAGCTATCAAACCAGTACAGTGGTTCTCAAAGATTCCCCCCGATGCTTATTCCTACTCCCTTTTGCTCAAAGTCTGAATGCTGCTTATTACATCGTTAAGATTTGACATAAAAACATGTCTCAGCAATTGGAATTTACCCTTTGAACTTCATCCCCTCGCTTTGTCCCCCTGCTGTGATGCACAAGCTTTGTCTTCACCAAACATCACCGTTACACTGGTGAAAACTGCTTTTTGCACAAGTTCAAAAACTCAGCAGACAGCAGGGATGAAAGCATATATAGATATAAAAATATATATGTAATTGTTGTGTTGTCTCCTTACTGCACCCAGAGAAACATCAGGATTTTCTGGGTTTTGCCATTTTACATGCAAATACTTTTGTGCAATGATGCACCCAGTGAAAACAGACCTAGGAGTGGTGAATTATTCAGTATGCTGAAATACTTCTTTTCATTTAAACACTTTCTTGCACTGTGCATGGGCATGCACATGCCCGTGTAGGGCTAGGAATAGGTATCGCCCTGCTCCTGGTCTCTAAACTTCTACGTGGGGTCACTGTGGAGGAACAACACATCTGCTTATGCCAGTTATTTGATGACATATGGTAATGGCTGCAGTGTTAGAGCTGAATGTGACACACCACAGCAAGTTAAGCAAAATAAACCTGCTAGCCTTTCTCCCTACCTCTATGGAAAAAAAAAAAATAAAAAAGATATGTTTTTCTTTTGTATGGTGAAGAGCCATTATTAGCTGTGGAAAAAAAAAGATACAGTTGAGTGTTTCAAGTGCTTGGTTTCTGTGTATCTGTGTGTATGAGTATAAAAACTAACCAGGCAGGTGGATCTGCATTGGTAAATAGGGCATTTCATACACACAAAAACACATATGCATGCACACATGTTCAACAACATTAAACCAGCTTTTAGGTAAAAATAATACCCTCAGACGAGAAGCTGAGCCCAGTGTTAATCTATCAGGCATGCAAGTATGGTCTGTGGTGCAATCTGAGGATAGCTCTACTGCACAATTATGAGATTATATCCTCTTTAGAGGGTATAATTATGCCTCCTCTATATATCTTATTTAGCAGGCATAATGCCTCTCCCCTGAAAGTAAAAAAAACTAGTACATAGAGATAGAGTGATTTTTTGCTTCCAGCACACAAAAGGCTGTAGACATCCAGAGAGCTTTTGTATGCAGGATCTTTGGGCTACAAAGAACAGGGCTGGACTCCTGATACATACTTAAAAAAAAAAAAAAAAAAAAAGAAAAAAAAAGCTACAACCTTTGTGGCTTTTGGCGAGAAGAAGCTACGTCTTGTAAGAGTTCCTCCAGATTCATTCTCACAGATGTCTTAGTAATGACTGTTTGACAGCTTAAATTAAACATGCCAGTCAGTAGCATCGGGATTTTTCCTAGCCATAACAAAATTAAGGACATCTTTTTAAGCAAACTCTACTTTGCATTTAGCACCATTAGCTATCAGTATAAATGGGTACAGGTGTTACAGACTCAGGGGGTACAGAAGAGGTGGTAATAAGGCAGTGGCATGTTTTACCCAGAAGGTGATCGATAATTTCATTTTTTCTTTCCTGTTTCGTTGCACTGTTTAATCTTTCCAAGCTCAGATCAAACGATTGCTCATTTTAGATGATAAAGCTTATTGCTACTGTCTGGTATGTGTGATGACCGCTTAATAACATGCACCATCATAAGGCAGTAGCTCTTTTTAGTTTGTTTTCAAAGGTGGTAAGGAGTCTCATCGCTATACTGTTTTTCATAGAGCTGAGGTTGCTACAAACCTGAAGATAAATCTGCAAATCTATGTGACCATTCTTTATCATTGTCACTAGCTTAGTGGTGGTCTGCCATTTTTCTTGAAAGCCGGGCACCAACTGCTGGCCAGAAGTATTTTTCACCGAATTCTTTGTACTTTAAATAAACTACTGCTTCAAGAACTGCCAAGTGTTCCTCATTCATCTTCAGGACACAGAGCTTCGTGTATATCTTTGCAAGCCTTGACTCTGTGAAATGTTTGTCTCATCTCTCTGCCATGTATAGCAGTCTTTCAACTCACTTCAGGTTTATTGATGGCCTTGACTAAATTAATGCAGGTGTAATTTTTTAAAAAAGGTTTACACTATGACTAATCATATGCAAAATAAATCCTCGTTTAGAGAAAGTTATCATATATTCTCCTCCTCTTGTTCCAAACGGTCTTTCTGGATTCATACAGTAAATGTTGCTGAAAGTGTAGGGAAGGGGAGACTGTTGTTTCCTTTGGCATTTCTCATCTTAAAGTGGTAGAAGAATATGCATCTGCTTTTCCCTGTGGAGGGGGAGATAATACGATAACCTTCTGATTATATACATAAGCGGGAACTGATCAGCTTCTCTTGTGGTTCGTTTTTAAGGGCAAGTTCCAGTTGGATTGTGCTAATGCACATATTCATGAATCTCTCCAAACAGGATTCACTGCTCTCCAGGGAACTGTTGAAGTATGCATCATTGTTTCAATGAAGTATCTTCATTATAAAACATAGGGACTATAAAAGGTGAATACCATTTGCCTCGGCCTAATATAATCTCTAGTTTGACTTTCTCCCACTATAGTGATTTTTTTTTTTAACAAAATCAGTGAGAATAAAATGAGACAATTTCAAATGAAATATTACATGAAATTAGGTACATGTGCCTTGATGAACAGAGTATTTTCTTTTCCATTGTTTTATTGAAACAGGAGAAAATTAATATCAGCGGAATAAAAAAGATCTTTAGGATTGCATAGCTGATTCAAAGCAGCTCAGAGGGGATTTTTAGTCTCTAGGAGTAGATAGTTTCCTACTTCAGTGCCTTAAAACAGGTGGGTATAATGTTGAGTAAAGTAAACATTTAAGATTTGAGAAAGGCAGATGCTGGGATCTTTACTGAAATCAACCACAAAAGGGATTTTGCTTATTGCAAAGAACAGGGTTACAGAAATGTCTCTACAGGCTTTAAATTATGAGTCAAGTTTTATGGTTTTTTACTCTATAATTATTTTAAAGGGTCATGCATATTACAGATAGCAGTTAGCATTGCATTTAAATATAGTGAGGGAAAAAAGAATGCAGCAGTATTATCTGAAGAGACTTCTTAAGGCAGGGAGCATTATGGTGAAGAAACACAATCACTTTCCTGTAAACAAATATATAAATATGTTATATATTTATTTACTGTTTACATATAAAAATAAATAAATGTGGGATTTTTTGGAGTACAATGAATCACTCAGAATTTTTTATGTAGCTTGTAGCACTCTAGGCATTGTATAAACAAGGAGATAGGCATGATCCTTGTTCAGGGAGCTTGTGATCTGAGAGGGGTATAGACAACTCTGTTCAGATAGATATAATATAGTATGTAGGTTGAAGGTCCAGTGTTAAAAGTATTAAAATAATATTGGACTGTTTTATTGTTTTGCTTTATATTCTAGAAAAAATAACATGGCATTCAAGGTAAAATACTGGAGAATATATCTAGCTCTGGATGGCCTTGTGACTTCAGATAGCTTTGTGTTACATTAGAAAATGTTTTATATTTTAGTTTGTTTTCACAGTGTAAAATTCATGCCTGTGTATAAGAGCAAAACATGGCCTATGGCCCACTTAAATTCCACTCAAGGTGTATTTGGAAAGCTTAAGTGGGGTTTATATAGTGAATAGGACTTTTCCTGGCACTTTGATCCATGATGGATTTCTCTTGTTGTAGCAGTGGTGACACAAGTCATGTGTTCTATAATGACACCAGATTTATGAAAACCTGTCATGGTCAAAACCAGTCACATGCACACACATAAAAAAATAAAAATCTGGTGCTACATCATCAGCAGTGTTAGAATTACACATATTTCACAGTTTGGTTCAACGTCACCGGGTCTCTGACAACAGATAGCTGACATTCATAGTATGACTGGGAGTTTCCAGCCATCCCCCTCCTCCTCCTCCAAATTCTGTTTAATTGAGTATGTTGACAACCAGGCCTTGAAATATGCTTTGCTGTCAATGACTTCTTTCTAAAAGGCAAAACATCAATGTGAGTTTCTATACCACTTTGTTTTGTGATTAGTATCTTTGGTGGCAAACCGGTGCCTGCAGAATGTACCCATGTTAGCGTGAATCATTCATGAATATACTACATTTATGTATACAACCATATATAATCATTTATATATAGTTTATATAACATGCTGTAACATACACAAATATTTTTATATTCTATATATTATTGGTATACTATAGAAAAAGCACCTAAATTTAATAAATTTTATATTATCTTAAACGTAATATATTGTATAATTATAGTATGTAGTAATGTATATGTTTTTATATATAACATTAATATATCAAACATTTGATTTTTTTTGTTTCCAAGACCGACTGTATGTTTTCTAGAGGTATTTCAAATTGACCATTTAAATTTTAAGTTGCTTGCTTTCTCCTAGGAGAAGAAGTCAGATGGTATTTATTTCTCTTTCACACAACTCACACGTGAAGAAGCCTCTGCGGTTTTGCATGGCACAAGAAACGAAATGGCTTTTTAGAAAGTATTGCACCTGAGCATGTACCCACCCATGCCATACTTAGAGCATCACGTCAGTATAAAGCTTAATGATGAGGTCATATGTAGCATATGACACTGCTTTGGGAAAGGTATGCTCAGAACTTTCTCTTCTGTAATTTTAATTGGGTTGGGTAGTATTCTGTGATTTTTAGGAATTTATTTCCATATACTTCTTAGTACTCTGTCCTATCCCATCCTCAATATCTGGAGTAGGTCCATAGGTGTAAGTATTTAAATTTTTTTTGCATGTTGACTCCTAAGTAAAATTTCATGTATGACAGAAGAGTCAAATCATAATAAGCAAAATATAGCACTGTCCTAGCACTATTGTTATAGATAGTTGATGTACAGTGAGGCAGCTGCATATCAGTGCTTCAACTCCATTGCTACAGGACAGAGAGGTCCAGTTCCTCTGCATTTTTTGGGAAAGAATCCAACCTATTTGGATCAAAAGACAGGTAGAAAACTACCTCTAGAGACAAAAAAGGGAGGAGTTACAAAGGCAGCTGATTCATCTGCCCCAGAAAATGGCTCGTTATGGGAAAGTATTTGCAGGAGCTGTAAGGGTAGAAATTAAATGACTAAAGTTACTCAGAGTAGTTAGGGAAATCCAAGGATAAGCTTTAGTAAATGCCATAAATGTTTATGTTATTTGCCCCTATGCCTGTAACATAACTGCTTAATGTTGTTTTTTACTTTTTTTTCTGATATGTTGTATTCCTCATGTTCAGTAAAAAATAACTTACAAATAAGTAAAGGCTTTCGTTACCAAAGGAATGACAGAACAACATAATTATCATGTCAGACAACACAGCATTTTGTTCTAACCCGGTAAATAATTTATGTCATCATTGTACATTTTTTAATAAAAACCTACTATTTTTAAATGCACATTAGTGTCATGAAGACATCACAGTAGCTTGCAAGATCCTTTTTACATAATGATATGATGGTCACCATGGTATTCACATACCTTCAGACATAGGTAGAACCCAAACGCTCTCAGTTGGCTTTGCTGGTTGAAATCCCAGTTCCATTAAAAGCAATCCTCCCTTTGACTTCAGTAAGGTGTGTCTTTCACCCAGTGTTTTCAGGTTGGGCCATGGGACGTTGATAAATTAAGGCATCAAAAACTGAATTCTGGTCAATCATGGTTTTAGTACAGATCTGATGGTCTGAGAGATAAAGTAAATCAGTGTAGATCAAACCTGTTTTGAAGGGATCTTAAAGGTCAAGTTGATGGTTAAGTCATCGTGATTGCTTAACTCTTCAACTCTGTGTAGAAACTTGCTGATTATACTGCTGGGTTTGAAGAGGTGAGTAGGACTGGATTGAGCCCACCAGATTAGTCACAGAGGTGATCCTCTGGGCTCAGATGTAAACTTACACAGAATCTGAACTGTATGGAAGGGTCCTCATATCTCAGTCTTAAACCCAGTCTTCCATCTGTTAGCAAGCTTTATTGGAAAATCACAGATAGAATCAACTGTGGTGGTATAATAAATGTATTTGCAACATCAAGTACAAAAACTTCCCCTTACAACTTGTTCAGCTCATTACCATGAGATTCCAGTAACATTCCACATTGTAAGACAAAAATCAGGTCTTGTTCAAAAGTTGTCTTTAGGAAATCAACATATAAAAATTAAAATCAAAGGGAAAAAACTTTGTTGCTTTTTTCTAAATTCTTCATATTCTGAGGGGCAAAGGAAGCAGGGTCCAACCCATGCCTGCAGTCTTATGCAAGTGGGACAGAAGGTCTCCAGTGTTAGAGGAGTGTAGGGATGTGATGGAGAGGAAGCTGTACAGACACAGGGAAGAAATATGTACTATTGCTTGTTCTCTCTAAACATAAGAGCATTTGGCATACAGAATTTTCATCTGTCTCAATAACAAAAAATACATCCTAGGTCACAAACATATTTTTTTCTTCCTTTAGGAGGACACATGAAGAAAGAACAGACAAGAGGAAATTACACTTGAAGTTGAACAGCTTTCAGAGAAGCAACATCTTTTTTCTTACAGCAGTCCTGATACATTCATATGCTAAAAGAAACTGAGTGGAGTATTATTTTGGATTATCCATCTTCACATAGCAGAAATAACAGGGACTACCACTATGAAGGAAAAAAAAAAGAAAAAAGAAAGAAAAGAAAAGAAAAAGAAAGAGAGAGAAGAGACATTTAGAAGAAAAAAAAATACAAACAACAAAACCAAAACCAAAAAAAATCCACCACCCCAAACATTTTAAATAAGAGTTTATTTTTCCTTTATATATATTCTCTATTTCTCCCCATACTCTAGAAGGCCAAAGCAAGTCACAGCTGTAGGGCTTTTTCATAAGTCATTCTTCACACAAAAAAATGACACATATTGGTTATTTATCAAACTCCTACTTACTTTTTCTCTCTTTCTTAGTACAGACAGGATACAATACATTAGATACAAACATGCATATAAAAGACAATTTGAGATAGACACAGGCAAAGCTACACTACATGTTCTTGCAAAGAAAGAGAGAAAAGAAACATGCTAATATAGCAATGTAATCAAGAATAACTAATATGTGCACAGATAAATAGAAATGCTCTGAAATTTTTCATAGTACAGGAGGATGAAGTAACCATTTATGCAACTTTCTGTTCCAGTAGAAATCATTAAGTAAATCCTTTCCAGATAGAGCTGGGTATTGTACTTTGCCACTTGCACATCATCTATTTGTACTGCTAGGTCAAATAATGAGGCATAAGCTCCTATTGGCTTTCTTTTTTCTAGGCAAGCAGATCATTCTTTTTACCTCGTCCTATTAAAAGCTGCATTAATAACAAATAAATCAGAGATATCAAAAATAAATACAGTTTGTTGATTGAAAGCTCCATCTGGTTTATTTGGCATCAGCTCCATTTGATGATTACGACACAACCCTCAGTAACATCAGTCATGTGTCTTCTTTAAACTCCCTGGAAAAGAAAGCAGTGTCTATGTATTATATATGCAGCCATATCATGCCTGTTATTTTTCCATATGAGTAAATCCATTCCAATAACAAGTTGGACTGTGATAACTACAAAGTCAAAAAGAACATCGAATAAGGAGTTCATTGGACACTCTTTGCAGGTACCAGCTCACATGGATAGATCTCTTGAAGCTCTGCATTGTCTTTTCAGGTTTTCAGAAGCATCATTTAATCTGCAGAAATGGCTGGGAGTCAGTCAAGAAACCCTGTTTTAGAGTGTCCTTTTAATTGCAGTGACTCACCTAGACTGTGGAAGTCCAGAGCATTAAGAAAATAATAGGGGGTAAATAATAAACAATATTTTTAGAAAGCACAGGCAAAGTTAATTTTTAAGTTTTGTTGTCATTACAGAAAATTTACATATGAAGAGGAAAGCTTCTTTCTTCTCTTTTATTTTTAATTCTGTTTATCCCAGCTGCTATCTTCATCCCGTAAAAAGGAAACTTCATTAGGTTGTAGGTCAGGTTCATTTACCTGCACGTAAACATATGAAAGAAAAGGAGACTTTGGCAGACTTTTACCTTCCTCCACTGCTATATACTTTTCTAGCAGGGGGTGGAGGGGGGAAAGAAAAAAAAAAGAAAGTGAGAGCAAGTTAGCAGGCAAGTCTTTATCCAGTGGAAAAGCGATGGATGAGAAGCTCTGCTCATCCTCATGCTTCCAGTCCCCACATAGCAGAGCATTCCCTGCAGCCTCAGCTGGAGAATCTGCTTTCTGCTCTGCGTTACCACATTTCAAAGAGATGCAGCTTTGAGGTCTGCAAAGCACATTGAGGATGAAAATAGTCAGGAAAATGTTTCCCATACCGATATAGGTCATTATTCTAGTGACTCCCTGAGCCACTTCAAAACACACTGGACTCCTGTATATTTCTGTCCCACTATATCATCATGAATAACCGTAAGTAAGAACTAAGCAGTGACATTAACACAAAAGGAGAGGAATCCTACACTGCTGACTGAACTTTTCAGAAACAGGCTAGACATGGATTTTGTTATTCAACCAAATCACAACTACTACCTCAGTGAGCTTGGCAAGTATTTCAAAACAGGGAGTCCAAGGTAAACTGTTGCTTGTCTCCACTTGCCCTTGCTCCCTGCCTTTGCTTTCTCCTGGAATCCTTGTGAGAAGGAGGAATTTTGTCTGCATTAGACAGAAGCTGCACAAAATAGGGAGAACTTAGCCTTCACTGCGGGGAGTGTGACACACTGCAGAATAAGCATGGCCAGTACAGAAATTCAGCTTTCGTAGAATCCCTTGTAGTCTGAATCTGAATGTAAAGCCACTTCCCACAGGATAAAGCCGAAGAAAAGAGAAACGGCTGACAGAGGGATTGTACGCTTGCTTCAGTGCAGTTCCCACTGCAAGTTCTCATATGCAGACCACTCTCTCATACGCACCCTTTGACAGGAGCTTGGCATTTCAACGGAAGGTTTCATAATTAAAAAAACCCTGTGCTGAAATTTGAAAGCTTTGCATACTTGGTTTCATTTCATTAACAGGCTGGATATTAACAGGGTTATGAAGCTCTTTGTTATGGACGGAAGGCTGGGAAGTATAAAACTGTCTTTAAAATCTGTTTTCCAGTCTAAATTATTTTAGACTGGATGTGCATCCTGAACATTTTTCTGGATTCTTGCTTTCTGTTCTAAAGCTAAATTATCAGAAGCTAAACCTCATCACGTTAAAGCTGAGAAACCAAAACAACCAGTGCTAGGTGTGTTTTAGTGTTACCTTGGGCTCCTCTTCGGTCTGGTTAGAGGAGTGGATGAAGGTCCAAACCAGCTCTTGCCTCATTCATGCTAGTTGGCCCATCTCTAATCATAATGCAACAAACTACCACGGCAGCTCCCACAACCGAGCTATCAACATGACCTTGTCATTTCAATTTTTCACACATATTCTTTGCTTCCCCCCCTCCCTGAGCCTGTGTACCATATCGCGCTAAAATCTCATCTCTCCAGCCTACTGCCATAGGCTACTAATCTGTAATACAGCTCACTCTGGGAAATGTCAAGCAGGATGAAAAAGGTAAAACTCACAGAAGAAAAACTTCAGTTGGCCATCACCTGTCTCATGACGCTCTCTCTCACTTGCTCTTCACTTTGCACCATGCTGCAGCCCGGCCCGGAGGCAGCAGGGTGGCTTTGCCCCTTACCTGAGTGACCCGCTGAGAGTAACAGGCCATTACAGGGGAGAAATCAATGTACTGCAATCAGGAAAGCTCCCTCTTTTCCTGTCATGAAAAACAAAAGCAGTTCACAGGTTTATTCTTCTAAAATCCCTTAATCCTCATTTTCTATTCCTTGTTCCTAATCGCTTCCATTGCCTGACAATACCAAAGCCCCACAGATTTCCCCATCTACTTCACTACCACAGCAATGCTCATTGCAAGCAGGGACAAACATTTAATGCAAATACTTCAGCAAATTATTTCGGATCACTCTATTCTCAGGTAACAAAAAAAATCACTAAGAATATGTGTAGTAAGTTCGAACAAATAGTGAATTAATGGAACTAATTATTTGCTCACAAGTATTTTACATGCAGGAAATAAACAAGAAACTAAATTTATCTGAAAAATAATTTTGAATTACTTGCTCGGTTGCAGCTATATGTACTCCAAGTCAGTGGTTAAAGCAATCTATCAAGCTTCTAGCTCTGCCTGATCCAGCTTCTCCATACAAAACCTACCAGAAAAGTGATGACATTTGTAGTAAATATTTTTTTCTAAAGCTCACACTGTGATTCATCTAGAGAACTGAGGGTCTGGCTTATGCCCAGAGCCTCCAGTTTTCTGACCCATCTAATTTCAATGGTAGTCAGGTATTTAAGAATGATAACTCTATACAGAGTATGTTTTGTACACAGAATAAACTTTTTCAGTGACTTTCTATGTCAGAGAAGGGGACTTCTGTTTTACTGCTGTCCATTATTCTGAAAGGCCAGAAATCTTCATCTCCTGTGGGTGTAAGAAAACACAGCTTGCCGAAGCATCAGATCAGACGTGGGTTTTCATCTCTGTCCATTTTCTCTCACATGAAAGACTTCTGCAGCAAGCAAAACATGCTTTTGTTGACCAGCAAAGATCAAAAAGGCAGCTTATTTTTGTCCTTCAGCCACTAGACTGATACTCTCAGTTCTGTTAACATTCTGCCCCCATTTGAACTGGACACTTTGGAAGTATCAATAATGCAAGTTGGAGGGCTGCACGATCACTCATCCTGTTTTGCCTCTTCTTCTAAAAAATTAAATCAAGTTGAAATCAAAGGAGACACAATCTCAGCCATATAGGCAGAAAATCTCCTGTAGCTTTGCAGCAATTCTTAGTGAAATATTTGAAAATATTTATGTTGGCAGCAGTGACTGATCCGCATTGAGAGCACAGAGTTAACAAAATACTTCCACCCCGTGGAGACATAAACAAAGTGTTGGAAGCCACTCATCATGCCATCCACCTTCTCCCCGCTTCCTTGACAGGCACATCTCCTGAAACAGAATGTTGTTTTACAGGAACATCAGAAAGTGCAAAAGTAACTAATAAAACAGTGACAATCCCACTGTGACCACAAGGACTAGGACCAGTAAACGGTTCACCCCTATTATTTATGAGTGAAGAGAATATATGTAGCTATCAAAGCCCTTTCTTAACATTGCAGATTGGGTCAAGAATAGATTCTGTAGGAGAGCTCAGGCTGTTTCTCTGTCTCAGACTATTTCCATGATGAATGTTCTTAGAGGATTCAGATGATTCAGTGGATCAAGAACAGAAATGTCAGCTGTGACCGGCTGTGTCAAAAATTGTTGTTCTCTACTGCAGCTCACTGCTGTACACTCAGAGTTCAACTACGGCACTCCCGGTAGCTTTGTAATTGGCAGAAGAATTATCCTCAATGTATCTGTTGTTGAGTGTTTCCCTGCTTAAAATACATGTGTACAAATACTCGCAGGTGAGATGCACATACACGTAGAAGGATTCTGTTGAAAACATGGTAAGAAGCAGTAAGTATTCAGCCACAGCTGAGTTCTCTCTAATTTGCTCCAAAACAGAGAAGAGTAACAGCATCTTCCCATGCTGAAATACATTTGATTACAGGATTTCTAAGCTGGTAAGCAGCCACACTGCACAACTGCCACACTGACTCGTAGCCGCTGCCCTGCCTACCTTGCGTTGTGGTTTAAATCCAGCCAGCAACTAAGCACCATGTAGCCGAAACCAGCACACCTTGACATCTCAAGCAGCTGTCTGTAATGAGGGAAGCTTTATTCCACTGCACACCTGCACTGGTCCCCAAGGTCCTGTCAACTGGTGGGTCAGCATGGCTCTGGGGACCTGTTTCCCCTGCATACATCCTAACAGAGCTAAGACCACAGTCCCTGGTTCTTCCAAAGAAAGGCTGCAACTGCATCTGGTTGTTGAATGCAAAACGCAGGAGAATGAGGAGGTCTCTTGTACACCTCATTCCTCTCTCTTGCAAAGACTGACAATAGCTGAAATTTCAGAAGCTTCATTGGCCCAGTTGTGCAGTTGTAATTGTTGGTCACTGTGGAGAAAAGATACAAGGGATTTGCAAGATACTTGAACAAAACTTTTACCTGATTTCAATTAAAACCATGAAATGGGAACTTTTAAAGCCTGAAATTTAACACAATTGCCAGTTTTTATAGACCCTTTAAAGAACGAGTTTTCTTACTGGTGTGTTTTGGTAGTTGTTTTTTTTCTTATGTCTGTTTCTTTCTTGCAGTAAGAATGGATCTAATCATGCTGAGCCATTTGGTGATATTTTTATCCCAATAATAAAACTGTACCTCACTGTTTTACAGTTTTCAAGTGATGCTCACAGGCATTTCAGTATCTTCTTATCATTTGCAGTTAGTTTCAGATCTCCCTCTTTGGCTAGAACATGCGCAGTCTTTCTCTCCAAACATTTTTTGTAATATTCAATGGCACTGCATGCCTCCATTTGTTTGCTTTCTTTTCTAAAGCAGTGGATAGTTCTCCATAGTGAAGATTTTATAGACAAGCAAAGTAAAACAAACCTCTTTTCTCCTTGCCTCTCTTCAGTGTAACGAGTGAATAGCCCAGATGTACGTTAAGTATTTGAAGGAATAATATAATTTAACCAATGTACACTGCTCAGTGACCTAAATCACCTACTTTCATAGACAGTTGACATTATTTACATTCAGGCTTTTTTGCAGAGAGGCATTCTGAATGACCCTTCAGAATGAATATGCGCAATAGGAACACTCTACCCACTGTATCTGCACCTACCACTTACGGCATGCCTCTGGTTACCCTGTGTTTTTCAACCAGGTGTCTACAGCTCCAAAGAAAAAAGATGTCCTTTTTTTTTTTTTTTTTTTTTGTCAGTGAAATCACTGAATTTAAGACCATGCTCTGTACACAAACGAAACTTGATTCTTTTCACTGATGAAACATACCTAGCGTACCCTAAACCTGACTGTCAGCTTCCATACAGGGAGCCAGCCCTTGACAAGGGTGAAGCCAACACTGGGTAATTTCTAGACAGACTAGAATAAGCCTCCTTTTTGTTGTGATATCTGATGTGGCTGCAGACATAAAACATTCAGAGACTTAGTTGTTATTTTTTCAGGGAAAAATATTTAAAAATGAAGCTATAGTTCAGACAGCTGAGCTGACAACAGCTTACAGAAAGTGAACACAGTAAACAATTGCAGAAGTCTCCAGACACTGCAAGACAAGATGAGCAAATATTTTCTTCCCCTGAAATGCAACTTGTTTTACTAATTTTTGTTTGACTCTTTCCCATTGGCATCAGATAACACAGAGGAAGAAAAACACTGTAAGACACTGGAATGGTGTCAGTATGGCTTAAAATTAGAAATATAATTTTAATATAATGAATTTCAAAGTTATTACTATTTTAAGGGACTTTTCATTGAGCCTTGCAAATTTACAGTTTGTTTGAATATTGTTAGATTATTGTCTTGCCTATATACAGTTGTGAATATTATTCTGTTATTTGACATACTGTGATACAAAATGTGTATCATCTGAGCATCAGTTTTCCAGTGCATCCTTGCTACAAATCCATTGTATACAATTGTTGACTGTGGTTCCCTAAACAGTTAAACATGAGGAACTTACCTAATGAAAATCCTTCAACGAACCAAACCAGAGCTAAGATGATAAGAAGCCATGAAATGGAACGAACTTGCAGGGACTGAGTGCCAGAGCTGTGACCCTGTTGGGATGCCTCCACCTCTGAATGCCATCTCAAATCTGACAACTAAAGCACTAGTCTTAAGCACCAGAAGCACCAGAAAGTGCTGTCTAACCATGGACAACTTAGGACTTGGGAGCTGATGATCTTTAACTATCCATAAGGATATGATAAAGGTTTACAACCAACTCTAGGCATGCAGATCACACGATGGGTCATCTTTAGTTTCTTCTACATTCCTTTTTGTGATATATTACCTGACAATAGCAGGTGTTGAATGACTTTTTGGTACTGAAAGTATTAACAGCAGGAGTTATTTAGCATTTTATGGGATTCTGAGAAGACAGAACCATTGTTTTTGTGATTACCATAAAAAAAACCAAACCAAACAAAACAAAAAACAACTGGCAAAATATGACATTCTGAGCCTATAATTATACTAGCTTGCATATAGTGTTTCTAGTCCAAATGCAGGTAACATGGAAAATTACAAATCTAATTGACTTACCTGCAGAAACCTCATGCTGACTCCTGCACAGGGGATGCAAAGCTCCCATGAAGGGAGAGGTTAGAATTGAGGGGTGGGGAGAGAATATTTATGGTCCTTAAATGTACCTTAAGATTTCTCAACCTGATGCTGTCTGTCTTCCTAAGAGATACATCTCCAAAGAAACCTGGGCTTTTAGTTTACAGATCACAGAAGAATGTGACGATACGACAGTATGCATCTCTGTGGGGACCAGCTATCACTAGATGTGGTCTTTGCACAAGTAGAAATGGCTCAGTTTCAGCATGCGGAAAACATGGGAAGCTAATCTGTGTGGTGCACCGGTTCTGCTCTCAAACACAAGAACGCACACAGTTTCTGTATGTGTTCTGTAATGACCTTCAGTATGATGCAGAAACGTAGGGGTGGCTTTTACAAGACATCCAGCAATGCAAGGCTGCTATATATCGGATAAGACCCAAGCCCTTGCTGTGTAACCTCCACAGCCTTAATGATGTTCTTAATGGATATGTGGGCTGAATTTTATAGTTTCAACATGACAGCTGAGGGTTGTGGTGTTTTTTTTTTTTATTTTTTTTTTTTTATTTTTATTAAATAAATAAAGAAAGAATATGCTGGAATGATTCCAGAGACAGCAAATATAGCTTTTTTCGTTTTTACAACACAGGTAGCCTACCATGTTTTCTCTTACAGCATTTCATTAAAGCTGTAAACCAGACTCTGAGTCCCAGATAAACCAGCTTTGTTTCAGAATTGGGGGATGTGTATGTGTGACTACAGAAATCATACATAGCTTACCTTGAACTCCAGTGTCCCATCTGGAAAATGAGGATAATGTTCCTTTGCTGTACAAGTCTTAATGTGCTACATACAAATAGCTTTCAGGACAGGCCCGAGCTGTATTGTCTTTTTTAATAGGCACATTTAAAATTATATATTAACCTGTCTCACTTTACAGTTTCTGGATACCTATAATAAACTGCTGGATGTAATCTGAGAATGAAACTGAAGAGAAAGACTAAAACAGCATTTTAAGATTAGTCTAGTTTATAAATGACCCATGACTCTTCCTGCTTGGCATACACTGTGAAGAAAAGTGCATGTAAAATGTGTTTCCTTCTCACTTTATCAAATCTGTATTATTAAGGGTAAATTATTATCAGATAAAACAAACCAAATGAAAGTGTTGTTAAAATTATCTAATCACAAATCAAAATTATTAACAAATAAAAATAACTCCCTGGATCCTTTTGGAAAAACTGGTTCAATTTTTTTTAAAGTTCACTGTGGTATCTATTTGCAGCTGCTCTGGGAATTACATGTTTACTGCCAGAATACAAGCCAGAGCAGAGGATACGGCCACACAAACATTTGAACTATCTTGCAGCAGAGCTTCATCGGCTGTCAGGTTACATCTTAGTTCATTAGTTTCATGTGTTTTAATTTTTTTGGCTTCCACCGTTACAAGTATTTCACATCATTCTAACAATAGTGTTTCATTTTAACTACTGAATATATCAATTTCACCACAGTTTTTCTTCATTTTAACAACCTGAGGACTCATATCACACCCAAATGTCTCTTTGTTCTCTCAGCCTGATTTAAAGCGAATTGCCCTGTGTACTACAGTAGTTTTGAATGTATTAGAAGTTTTTAAAATTGTTAATTATATGAAATATTCTAACAGTTTAAGTTTAAATGATGCAATTAGCCAGTTACAACTGGAACTACCAGGCCTTATTTAAAATAATGAGGTCTGACAGTTATGGAGCCTGAATTATTCATTGATAACTAGCTTTTCCTCTTTTGCAAACCATGGTTAACATTAATAACAGAGGTGTAAGTGTGATAACAAAAGAGTTTGACATTGGGAATACAAATACAAAAGTTCTAAATTCTTCTGTAATTAAAATTACTATACTAGTAATATTTTCCAAAGGAAAATCATGAGGACTAATATTTTCGGATCCGTTTCAGCATTTGTTTCTGCAGGGAGTCACTAATGAAAGTAACAGTGCTTGATGATTCATAATCCCAGAGAATACTTTTAAAATGGAGTTGATTTCTCTAAGTGCATTGTTTTAAGGGTGTTATTTTAAAAATAAAATGCAGCACTTCCTATTGTGATTCCTGCAGTCACCACACTTCTGAAAATACATACTAACGACACGGAGCCCTCCCTGTGCTTGCAAGTGTTCTATTTCCTAGTGCTTTTCATCTTTCACTGGCCCATCCTGCTTCTTCCACAATCGCTCCATCAGCCTCAAAGGTAGTTGCTTTCTGTAGCACACCTGAACACACAAAAAACCGTTTTTCTTTTAACATGAATACTAAGATTTGTATCCAGTGGGTAATATTTTTTTAAAAAGCCTGAATTCTCATGAGCTAATTGCCTGCTGTAAGCCTAGATGGTTTTCATTAGAATTGTTCAAAACAAAACAGAATCTCTACCCAATCAAACAATAATGGACATATCTGGATGTTTTTATGAAAGAAAACAGAGTTTGTACAATTGAATAGCAACCGGCATACATCCTCATTCTCTCTCAAAGCAAAGCAAACCAATGCAAAATAAAATTCTGGAAGTAGGACATGCTAAAATAGTGACTCATCTGCAAGTAGGAGTGACTGATCTTTGTCTAGAACTCTTGGTTACCATAACAGATAACATTAAATTATCTATGATATCAAAAATAGAGATCCTAAACAAGCAGAAGTGTAGACTCAGTTTGGGATGACCTGTTGAGTTGCTGCAATTACACAACACATCAACAGTGCTGTTTAGAAGATAATTATGCAACGGACTTTAGGAGTCACATGTACAGCTGGCATTTTATGTGAAGCCTAAGGAGGGTGAACCTCCAAATGTATGCAATGCTGCCTGCACCTAACTTTAGAGCTTCTGAAGATTGCAGCCTAAATGCTTATTTTAATAAAGTGTGTTGCTATTATATTGTATTTCTGTACCATTCCCCAGTGCAGACATCTCAGAGAGGCGAAGGTCAAAATAAATGTTATATAGATATCGAAGTCTGTTCAGTGAGACTTTGAAAAGCAGGATTTGAAAGATGACTATTTTTATTAGTGCAGATGCATACAATATAACTTGATTTTTTTGTGTGCAAATGTCAATTGTAGTATACATATTGTTCACTGGAGATTATGTCATTGGTCAAAAGGGAGGAGGATCCCCAAATGAATGATTAATAATCAATGTGTCTGGGTTCTTATTTTATTCCTCAGAAAGGGAGAATGAATTACTGGTGTCTCTCCCAAAAATGGAAAAAAATCTCCCAGAAATAGGTCACACCACCTACATCTGTACACAGAGGGGGCCCCTCTGTAAGTGGATTTCCCTGGTTTGGGCACGGAGCCTCAGCCTCCCCTATTATATCATTGCTTCACCTTCCTACACTCTGATGCAATTAGGGAGAAAAGGCAATATGGCTCAGAGTCCTATTAATTTTTCATACAATCATGAAAAACTCGGAGAAAGGGTGGAGAAATACCTAGGGAAATAGGTTTTGAAGGAGGCACAGGATAATGCCCAGGCATGTGGTTTCTCTACAGGTGACCCAAAGTCTTCCACCAAGTCTGGGCCAACAGCAGACTCATGTCCCAGGATGAAGGATAATCGAACTGTGACCCCAGGGGAGTAAGAAAGACTGTGAGTGTCTTCTGGAGAAAGCTGTATTCTCTGACATTCACTGATAAGCTCTCTCCAAATAGGTGCAACATGCATTAAATGTATGCATATGGCTTTATGTATTTATGTGTTATCATGGGGCATTATTCCTTTTTAAAAAATAACATTATTTTGTATTATTAAACATTAGGTGGAATCAGTAGAAAAAATTGTCAGGACCATATGGTTTGTTTGTTTGGGGTTTTTTTCCCTCCAAAGGGAGAAGTCATGTGGTAGAAAGAATGGTTTTGTAATTATTCAATCTCTGTTAGTAACAGAGTAGGGAATTACTTTAGCTTACTCCCATGTTATGTTCTAGGTGCCAGTTAGATATGCCTCCAGGCAAGTTCAGCTTGTGCATTCTCCTTTTTGTCAAATTCCCCGTGTCTTTTCTTAAGAAGGAAAACCTGCTAATTTTTAACAGCTGTGTCACTCTCCCTTTCTTTCTTTCTTCTTCTCTTGGTCTGTCTCTCCCTTCTTTATCCCTCCACTGCTGCTGCTGCTTCCTAGATGCAATCACAAAAAAAAACAAACGTGAGACATTCAAGTGCTAGTATTCAAAAGCACAGATTATTTTATGCTAATGAATGAACCACCTAGTAATACAATATTTCACTTGTTGTGCCCTCCTGGTGGTAGAACAAGATAAATCCAATGGTGTCTTTAATTAACTAAAGAAAGCAGAAACAAATCTCTGTGGGTTAATATTTATGGCCTAAAAATGAACAAACTAAAGAAAGAGAGAAAATAATGTGCTACAATTCAGAGAAAAATGTAATTAAAATAAAATTATCATGTATTCTGGAAAGTGTGTCCATAAAGATATGTGTAAGCAGGGCACATACCTGTGTGAGACGAAGCACTAAAACTAGGGTCATGACTGAGGAGTTGGAAAAAATATTTTTCTATTTATAAGGAAGAACGAAGTCAAACTTCTCAGGAAGAAATGTTAGATCTTGTTGTTTACACAGGAATTATGTCCTTTTTTTAATCCATAAAATACACAGTATCATATAGTGCCTGAACCTTAATTCAAGTAGCTCAACAACATGAATAAGAAAATGCCAGGTCCATTTAACTGTGTCCTTTGTCAAATGCCAATAGAGATGGTGACTTTTTATAAATATCCAGCAGTTAAAAATATAAAACACTGAAAGTAGATAAGGCTACATGGGTTGTATTAACGTGAGGTCATTTCACCCATTTATGATTCCTATTCTTTGGCTGGAGACACACATTTTGTCCTACTTAAAATAGCCTGTGGGTCTGGAGATTTCTTAGAAAGAAGTCAGCACAGACCTACATCAAAGGAGATCCCCGAAAAAGCATCAGAGCTCCTTACCGCTGCTCTAGCTCCAAGGGGGTCTCAGAAATTTGACTCTATGGGATGTAGAGATGCACTCTCAATAGCATAGCCAAGTTGTGGGCTGTTTCATGGTTTTCCCGTTGAACCATGTACGTTTTGGGGTGCATCTGAGCAAAGAATCCATTTACAGATTTAAGCCTCAGCCATGCACCATCCAGTGGAAAACGCTTCTCTGGCAATAAATAGCTGAGGCTGTTGTTACTGAAACCTTTACTTGTGCCTGTGAGACCTGTTCTTTCAACAAATTACTTTAGTTTAATTGAGAAATCTATATTCACACAGGGGGCATTAGCATGTTGGGAATAAAATGACGAACGTTTCCACAGGCCCATCTATTTGTATGATGAAGATTGAATTTTCTCGCAGTTGTGCAACTAAATATAGAAGGATGACAATACACTGTATTTGAAATTTGCCTTGACCACACGCACACACCCTGTGAAGTGCTAAGCAGTTCTGACTCTTTGTAGCCTGTCCCCTCCCTGCTCTTGAATTTTTTATGCCACCTTTAGATTGCTGGGTCTCAATATTACTGCAATGTTGTCTGATTTAGGATTTACAACACTTATTGACAGCAGGAAAACACACTCCTCCTCATATCTCTATAACTCTTCAGATCCTAATGCTGACCATGATCTCATTACCAATTGCTCAATGTCTAAACCTTGCTGTTTAAGTCGAATAGGCATTTTGGGATGATATGTAAAAAGATTTGTTAATATTATGAGATCGATTCACTGCAATGAATTTAAAACAGAATACTTACTGGCATGTGTCACTATATCTCACACACACTGTTGTTTATACAACCTATGAGGTTTTACAAGGTCTATCATAAGATAACCTCTAAACAGCAACGCAATGAATTGTGCCTATGCATAAAAAAAGTATTCACAAAAACACACAAGGAGTTTTGAGAAATATTTTAACAGTCATCAGTTCAGCTTTAATTTTTCTGACACACCTCATTAGTGTGCCCACTGCTATAAACTCTGATTACCAACCTCAGGTGTGAGAGGCACGCACTGTGTGATGGTGTCTCTCTGCCTCAAGGGTGAGAGCGGGGAGTTTCTCCTTTGCAGGTTGCATGCCCAGCCCACTGCAGGGTAAATGGGACCTGTCTGGAGGACCTGAAATGTGCAGCGATATCTCCAGAAGACAATCATAGGCAGCAGCTTTGCAGCTCCCTCTGTCCCCGCTGCAATGGGCTCCACAGGGCTGTCCCAGAATGGCACTGTCTCCATGTCACCGTCATCTCTCCCTGCATGGACAACATCTCTGGGGTATCCAGCATGATAACGAAGTGCTTGGAGGATACTTTGCTTGTCCACCTTTATTTCTGAGAGCTACTGCTGTGACTTGCAGAAAGGTCCCCGGCCAGTTCCATGATCCAAGTTTGTCTCTCCTTCCTGTGCAGTGCTGATCAAGACAGACCAAACTACATAGAGAAGAGGGCAGACAAACGGGGAAAAAATAATAGAAAAATGAGCAGGCCAAACCTATTCCCCACACTCCCCACAATGGCCCAGAATTGTGGCTGTTGGCCCAGAAACACCAGATTTTCTCTATTTGTATAATTCAATTCATGTTTTGTTTGGGTTAAAAAAAATAACTTAAGGGTCATCATTTTTCTACATGCATGACATGGATGAGACAGCACACTAGTTTTGCTCACATTACTGTTTATGTACCTGGAAACCAGGGACAAATGCACATATATAGAAGTGTTAATGTTGAAGCTCCTCTGCTTTAAATGCCTCTCTGAATTTTCCACTGCTCATGCAAAATTATTTCTGTCAATATTTTAATTTCAGCCAGGACAGGTGGAATCAAAGAAAAAGTGACACCCAGGAAAATAGTTGTCAGCAAACTGATGACTACATACCATAATTAAGAAATAATGTAAAGAATGAAGAAGCTTGATAGAAATGCTGTTGTATTTTTGTGAGTTTAGTGCTAAAGAATCAAGCATGAGAAGACATATTAAGAAATAAATATTACAATATTCATCACAGGATAGTATTGTAAGATGCATTATTACATAAATGATCATTTCTGTAATCATAAGAATATTAATGCAGCAGCTAATAAATAAAATAAGCACCAAAGGACAAGAATATGACCTTAAAATCCTTACTCAGCTGCCCTATTAACTTTCTGAACACCACTGAAAGTGTGTGTCAGCTGCTTAAATTAAAGGCAGAGTAATTAAAATTACACAAATAATAGGTGACTGGGGTCAGTCTCCATCACCCTATCGCCTATATTTCAGAGTATTTTACATTTTTTCCATCAATATGCAATCTTAATTTTCCTTACACATCTCTCAGGTACACTTGGTTTAAAAACAACTTACCATAAGAAGCAGAGCTGTTGACTGATAGTCAGAGCACAGGTTTTGGGGCCATACTCTTAAATCTCTTCTCATAGTGTATCAGGCCAGTTGATTTTTCAGTATCTTTGAGTATCACTGCACTTTGTCATCTTTCTTTTTAAACAAACACTTTTATTAGGAAAAAAGAAAAAGAAGAAAGCAAAATCAGATCTGTATCTAAGATCCTCTTTTCCATGAAGAAAACTTACACACAGCAAATGAGCAAAAAAAAGTTATACTCTTATACTCTTTCTGGGACATTAACAGTCATGGGTAGAATAGAGAGTGCCTCAATGATAATCCAGACTTTTCTATTTTTCCTGTAATAAGACTAATAATAGTAATAATCATAATAAAAAAAGACTTGAAAAAAACCAGACTGGGAATTGAACCAAACAAGACAAGAGAAACCCAAATGGCAGCAATATCTCCCCATAGGGTCTTGACCTGAAATAGTTCTTTCCTCAGAAAACATTGAGAGGCTTCTCTTAATGCCAAAGCATTTTACAGTCTTTGCTGGAAGTCATTGCACAGGTACAAATTATTTTATAATAACCATGCTGACAATTTATAGTCATTCTAGTATTGTCTGTAAGAAAGGAATTTGAGGGCATGGTCTAAGCACAGCACCTAATGCAAGTCTTCAGCAACTCTTGGAATGCAAGAAATAAGTGGAGCTATTTTGTGCTGTTAGTACTATGTATAGATGAGGTGAAGGGAGAAAGGTCTAAAGTAGGTATCTCCCTCCTTGATAGGGGCATTCTGCAGCCTGCAGAGGCAGGAGGAGGAGAGGGGAAGGGGCTTGCAGCTTTAGGGAGCCCATTGCACAGATGAGTTTCGTGGGTCTTCCCATCAGTTCTATGCCCTTTGCATTGAAGGGTGGTACTGCCCAAAGCATTGGGCCTGGGTCCCATCCCCTGTAGTAACTGTGTGCGTTCACAGGAAACATAAGGAGGGAATGAACAAATACTGGGATATGAAGCTGTTATTAGTGTCTGTGGTGTAAATAAATATCTAAAGCTTTTGCAGCCTCATATATTGATTTGTTAGAGCTAACAATGGATATTTACCTAATTTTACTGACGTCAGTCCTATTAAACCTGCTTCATAGCCCCCTCTGCATGACGAAGTCTCTTAATATTTTATAAAATTCACTCTTCACTAAAGAATCATAATTATTTTTCCAAATGATTTAGCAGAATTGAAAGTATTCAGTTTTCTTCCACTGTCATTCCACCTGTGCAGGCTCTAGGTCAAATATTTTTTTTGTTGAGTAGGTGCTGTGCTCTGGCTTAGATTTGTCTGGGCTCATTACGGCTCTGATTTCAGTGGGAACTCCAGAGACTTGCAGTGAAGTCCTGCTGTTATGGCTATTAGTGTTGTAGCTCTGGAGAGCCATACAGGACATTTGCTGTATTAGGCCTGAGGGTAAGCCCAACTCTCTCATCTGGAAGACGTATTCTGGTCAATGGATGAATATGAATGATTTGCAAAATGAACTCTGAATAAGTAGAAAAGGAATTCTTCCGTAATACTGGTATAGGAGGCAGAGAAGCATGGGTGAACACGAGTAGAGATTGGCAGAATGGGCTTTAGCAATCTCATATCTGCTCTCACAGACTACAGCATTTATCCTGCCTTTCTTCCTTGAGTTACATCAGGCACAAGCTCATCCAAACTGAAAGTTTTGTCTCAGAAGTCACACAGCAGTAGATCAGGACATACCAAAAAAACCCCAAACAAACAACCCAACAAACAAACCAGACCCCACAGAAAAAAAAAAAACAAACCACCAAACCACCAAAACCAACAAACAAACCCAAAAAAACAAAACCCCCAAAAGCAAGTTGTCCCGCTATATAACAACTTTATACTTCAGAGCTACTAAGTGGTCATATATATTTCTAGCTCTGGTAAAATACAAGGGACCATGTTGTATGTATTTGACATACCAGTATTATTTACTAGGTTTCCATGGCTTTGAGCTATGGAAAAGTCTACTGAGACTGAAGATCTCCAACAGAGAACAATGACCCATTTGGCACAGAATAAGATTAGATTAGACCAAACCAAACAGATTAAGTCATTCTGTATCTCTCTCCCCTCTTTTCTGGCTCTGAAATTCTCCTTTATAAGTAGCTCCATAGAAATCTTACTCTGCATGATATTGAATTCAGATAGGATTCAGCTATGCTACTTAACCAGCTATTAGAGATGATGGGGAGTTACTCTTTTTTTGAAAAAAACTCAGAAATGGACAATTCTACCTCATGACAGAAAAGCACAGCAGTGGCTATATGCTCCGCTTGCCAGAGCAAAGTAAACCTCCCTCCAAATCATACCTTCTCCTCAGGAAAGAAGTGAGAGGCTAAAATACACTGCCTTCCCATACCTCATACTTTGCACTACGAGAGCAATTCAGTATAGACTTACTGCTGTGTAGGGTGGCTTCTTGCAAGTTGGACCTTGGATGTGCATGCCTGGAGGTCATGCAGGGCCATCAGCATCCAGCTACCTTTCTGCACAGCCGTTCTGCGTGGGGAAAGCCAGCAGCTTAGTGGTAGGGCACTGACTGACAGAAGAACTTTAGTTAGTTTTTTTTTTTTTTCTGCAGGTAAACTTTCCAGGCTTTCCTAAGTGTTTCATTTCTTTCTTCAAGTGGTTAAGAGATGTAGTCAATTTATTCTTCAAATATTATATATGGAGACTAAATGAGCCAATTAGAAGAAAAAAAAAAAAAAGCAAAACAAAACAAAACCAAACCTATCTATCCACCTACCTACCTCCTGACTTTTCCTTTATCCATCTGTTTTCCTTCTATTTTTGTCATTTCTCAGTAAAGCTGAAGACAGATGGGAAATGTAGTTTCTTACAAAGTCATTGCTGGTTAGAATGTCACTGAACTCAAAAAGACTTTATTGTGGTCCTCCTAGAAATCGTCTCTCTCCTATATTTTCCTAACCACCACCTTTTTATGATGGCTGAATTTAGGCAGGAAATTCTCATTTTAAACAGTCTGGTTTTTACAGCAACTTATCAAGCAGTGGCCTTTAGCTGTTGTTCTGTGACAGCCACTCTATTAAAATCCTGATGTAAACAAGTGGAGAAGGTGAACTAGAAGTGCAGATATTTGCACAGCATTACTGTCAGGTAAAATTTTAAAGATAGGTTTTATGAACCCATTATTTGCAGTCAAGGCTTTTGACTACAGCATCTGAAATCATTTAAGTAGACAAAGTGTTTTGTCAAAACATACTGCTGGGAGTCAGTATGTAGCTTCTTTTTATGTAATTCAATTTGGTTCTGTTGTTTGCATGAAAGTGGGATATCTAGCTGGGCAGCAATAGTGGTGCTGTGTGTGATCACAATATGGTGACTTTCCAGTGTAATTAACGTTAAATGCCTTTTGTTTTCATTTAGTGCTTAATGCATGCATAATTGCAGTGTACATACAGACCTAGCAAGGAAGATGCTTGAGGGTTTTGAAATGCAAACAAAACTAAGTTTTTATAGTTCTCTTCTTAGAAGTGGGAGATGCACAAGAAAGTGTGCCTGCTTTAAAAGCATGAATCTGTGCTCCGTAAACTTCTGCTCAACATAGCATTTGAAAAAGATGGGCACTTTAAAGAGGAAGAGCTATTGCTGGTCTTTCAGCCCTGAGCGCCAGCCTGAGGTGATGCTGCACAGGACCGCCCTGGACAGGCTGACTTGCTGTGGCCCTCTGAACAGTTGTATACCGGCAGCATTTTTAGAGCATGGTATGAGGTAGCAAACCTTCCTCTACCCCAGAACACACCCCTGAGTATGCTGAGATCGTCTGTGCATGGGACACCTTTTGAAGAACATAGCCTAAATGTTCACCACATATTCACTCACTCACTTAAGAGACTTCCTGGTCTGCATGTTCCCAGCTCCTCTCCTTCACCTGGAGCAGCAGCAGGCACAGAACGTGGCCAGGAGAGTTCATAGGAAGTTCAGTAAAACTGATCCTTTCGGCTGGGGATTTTCTGAGGTACAAAGCAGTACCACAGAGTTTATGTGGTCTGGCATCTTTTCTTATGAGATCAGCATTTTGACCAAGACATACCTCACAGTATTTTTCATTTCCATTTTGAATGGAACAAACACTTCCCAAATGTACTTTGAGACAGTTGGGAAAAGAGGGAACTGTAACAGTTCCAAATGTAATTTCCAAACATGCTTCACTTAGCTACTACTGTCAATAGAAACAGTGATGACAGGAGGAGGAGAAGGCATTTGGCTCCTCACACAGTATTAACAAACCGCTTCCACATATCTTGTGTACTATTGTATGTATATTATAGTTTGGGAACGTCTAACCAAATAAAATGCATAATGGACAGTAAGCTATAGTATGAAAGCTGCAGGACATGGGGACCAGATGTTCTCCATTAGCATATTGGCAGAACACTAGTAGATAGATGGAGAAATCTGAGGAGGTAGGAGAAAAAGAAAGCGTTTACCAGACAGTAGCAATGGTGAGTGTAAGGAGAGGAAGATATGCAACGAAAAAGTTGCCAGATAAGAGGACAATAACTTGGTGCAGGAAGATTCTAAGTCTTTTAGTAGATCCTTTCCATCTAGCTCTTCCTTTTAGAGCTTCATTTTGATTTGCTTCACATCAAAGCCAGATGAATTGTGTAAAATGCTCAGGCATCCTTTGCCCAGACATAATCCTACATCTGTGCACATAAGTCAGATCATTAAATTAGTTATTACATAGGGTAGCGATTGAAAAAGCTAACAAAAGAAAGCAAGCCACAATCACTAATATATGTTACTAAAAGCTTGCCTACACAACCATATAATACCACTGTAGCTGCATCAGTTAAGAAACTGATTAGAACAGTCTTCTACTGTGTATATAGTTTATTTGAAGGTAATTACTACCTTAGTGTAGCACCTCCCTGCAAAACTGGTGCTTTTATAGCAGTACACCCTGGACTAATATTGTGATAGGGCTCCAGAAACCTCTTCCGTGCTTCACTTGAGCCACACAGCTGTAATTTTCATGTATTAACAGTTCCACATTACAGTCCAGTACTCCCTTCCTTTCAAAATTAGTCCTGGTTGTACCATTTAATCTACACTGTTTTCTAAGCCAATTACTTGGAGCAGTATGACCGCTGGTAGTGTACCAGCCACAAGTCCTGTTCTGCCACAGCTGCAAAAGGGGCACTGAAATGGCATGATACCAGCTCAGTTTGGCCCTGATCCAGCAAAGCACTTAAACACCTGTTCAACTTAAAGTATATGAGTAATCCCATAGAAGACAAGATGATAAATTCTTTGAACCAGTACCTGCTTAGATTCATAGACTGTGAAAACAGAAGGGAACATCTAAACATCTTGTCTGACCTCCTGTATACCACAGGATTTCTTTGAATTCAGTCTTGATCAGTCTTTCTTTCAGGAAAAAAAACATCCAGGTCTAATGTTTAAATTTTCAATGATAGAGAAACTAACACACTCATACATAAATTGTTTCAATGATTAACAGTCCTCACCAGGACACATTTGTAACTTTTTTCAATCAAGACTTTGCAAGGTCCTTTGAATTCACTGATCATTGTTGTGCTTTCACTAATTAGACTGAAAAGGCATGTATTTTCACATTTCTTTTTCATATACATGCTTATAGACTGCAATTAAATCAGCCCTTAGTTTTTACTTTGACAAAATGATAGGCAGTGCTCTCAGAGTTTCTCAATACCCAGCAGATTATTTGGCCTTTAATCATACTTCTGTCTCTCCTCAGACTCCTTTTGTATTGTTCTACATCTCTACAAGTCTGGCTTCTGGAATAAGACACTATTTCAGGAGAGGTCATTGCTCACCACACAGGCAATAGAGATTCCTACTTAGAGTCCCTTTTTTCCTCACTAGGGGTAAGACAGGACCTTTCGGCTTCATGATCACACGGAAATTTTACACAGAACCTTTCTTCATCTGCCAATACTTTCAGTGTAATTGTTTTCTAGGACAAGTGCAATCTCCTTTAAGTGCTCACACACCTTCTTTGCTGTTCCTCAGAATATGATCTTACCTTCACTAAAACACACAGTTTGATTGTGCCCAACTTAATTGTGCCCAGTGTACCCTACAACAGTTTTCATTATCCCTTCATCCCTTATTTATATGCTTTATTGACAGTCTTAGTGTTGCCTACAACTTACTATGACTCTTTTCTTCCACATTACAAATTAAGATACCCAATATAGTAAGATTAGCAACACACTAGAAATGTCCATACTCAGTGGATGATAGGGCTTTTCCAACTACATTTTGAGACCAACATTATGTTTAACTCATTTAATATGTACCATATTGATTTTGTAATATTCAGGTTTTGTAATGAAATGTTGGGTGATATCAAATGAAAGCACTTCACATAAAAATCATTCCTCCCTATATATGTATAACATCCTAAAGATTTCATCAAAAGATATCAAGGTATTCTGATGAGATATAGGTTTCATTAACCCTTATTGATTGGCTTAAATTATGTCACTCTCCTTGCATAATGTTGCAATCTCAATATCACTCTGTTATTTGCTTGCAATTTCTATATTAAATCATCCACATAATAAAATATTTTGTATTGTCATTTAAACAATTTCTAGTAGATGTTTGGAGAAGAAGTGGATTCACTGTTGTGAAGAGGGAGCCCATGGGCTGAAGATCCACCTTGAGAAGTTTACCACCTCTCAGAGGTAAGCAAAGGCTGAAAAGAAAAAAAAAACAGAGAAAAAAACCCTAAGGCAGGAAAGAAAGGATTAAAAGGCTGTTTTAATGATGAAGGAAAAAGGGAGAAGAGAGGAAAAACATCAGTTATCAAAGATGCTTGGAAAGACTATAGTACGAAGTGGAACGGGGGTTACAAGGGATGACAGAAGTATATTCAAGGTACTCCTAATGCTAAATAAAAGATTCCAGGTTGAAGGATGAGTGACAGAAAGCAGCACACTTGCGCAAGAGCAAGGCACTCGCCTTGTGTAAGCACTGCTTCTGTGTAACTGAATAGTAATGGTAGCTAATCATGGGTTAACACAGGAAGAGCAGATGCCTTAGCACATAGACTGTGATCTCGTGAATTCTATCCATGTACATAAGTAATTTCATCAAGCATTTCAGCTTCCTTTCATGCACCCTAGCCAAAGACAAATAGTAAGCAAAGCCACAACCAACTGGTACCATTGACAAACACAGGAAAATACTGGAAGTTGGCATGGTGAGGACATATTCAGCTAAACCTGGTTTCTCTTTTCCCAGAGAAGAGTGCTTAAAAAAGAAGGAAAAAAAAAGTAGTCTTTGGAGAAGGACAGTTTTAACAAGATCCTTTCTGTTTGCTTCATCCACCTGTGAGGGTTCAGAGCACTGGAATTTCTGCAGGCCTCTGTTTGAAAATAAGGGGCTAATGAAAAGGTACGTGCATGGCTTGCTACCCTAAACTAGTCCTCCTAGAATATCCTGGGATTTGCCAAAGCACTAAATGACGTTGACATAGAACTCTTTAAGCGAAAAGTCACCTTTTATTCTTTGCTTTTCAGTATTTAGAAATGTAGCTTCAGTTTCCTTTGTGTTTTTTGTATAAAGGAAATTCATTTTGAATAGAGATGGGTCCATTTCTTTAGGTTTGATCTCAATGGATACTGAAGCTGGACTGCTGCGCCTTCCAACTCTTGCAATTTCTGGGGAAAGAGAGGGCAGCCAGGTGTAGATGAAGAGGACACAGGAACAGTAAAAAAAGAAATATTTAACCTGGAGAATCTCAGTTGCTGAGAAGAACAGAGTTAATATAAGGCCTAACTGTTTCTATGAGGAGTAGGTACAATTAGAACTTTTGCTAACACGCTACACTGTCTAATTTATTTTCAAGTCAACCAGATTCCACGCTGTAGTGAAATTTCCTCACAGCCATTTTAACCCATGAATCTATTGTGTGTTCTATGAAGGTCAACACATTTAGATGCCCAGATGTAGGCAGGACATGGTAGACACACAGTTCCAGGGAATGCATGCTGCTCAGCGGAGAAATGGGTCCTCAGATATCACAGGTAAGCTGCATTTTGCATATATCAGCTCTGCCTTTGGATTTTTTTTTCAGTCATAATAGTTTTTCAAATACATCGTAGAAGGACAAAAAGCCACTGCTGTTCAGGGAAGTTCTGCATGTGCTCAGACACCTTTTCTTTCTCTGCTTTGGATCTATTCCTTCCCCAGTGGTAAAGCATAGTGGGAAATCCTATGATGATAGAAGCAGTCGATACCTTTGTAAGAACAGAGAGCTGTCTTTAGCACATGTATGCCTTTAGTTCAATAAACAACCTAGGTCTGCACCTAATTTTCCACTGAAGGATCTAATACCAGCAGAGAATATTTGCAGCATGGTACAATGCTAGTCTTTTTAGCTAGACTTTTCCTTGACTATAGTGAGGCTTTTTCTTCCTTCTAGCATGGAAGGGGGGGATTTTATCATCTGTAATTTAAACTGATACTTTTTTTATAATGCAAATAATTTTCTACTAGGCTTGAATATTTGATATCTAACTAAAGAAGAAAAAATAACTTGCATTAAAAAAAAAAGAATCAAAAGAAGACTTTGGGGATCAGTTTCCTGGCATTAGTAAATCAGCATAATCATTTTGGGTGCCACAGTTGGCAGGAATAGGTTACTTTTTCTGGATACCCTCAGTCTAGTAGATAACTTGCTGAGAAATTGCGACACAAATTCTGGTGTTATCCTAAGTGTCTCTGAGAAATTAAGATATGTCCAACACTTTTTAAAATGGACAGTCTGTTTCTGGCTTTCTCTGTGCAGCTGTACAAGTTTGGGAGAAGCTATTCTTTTGTACCCAAAGTTGAAATTAACCTTAAATGTCTTGCTTCATTATTACGTATTGACTGTGGTGAAGGAAAAGGAAATTTTAAGAAAATATATTTCAATGATAGAGCAAAATAAACACTGGAACATATAACTGATAACTCATTAAATAAGAAGTCCACGCTTTTATCTGGCTCTTCAAACACATTTTAGGCACTTCAACAAGATTAGAAAAACACTTTTATGCCAAAAAAGAAACTCCTTTAATCACTTCTCTTCTAAGAAGATACCTGCATGAAAAGAGGAAAATTAACCTCTCTGCTGCCACTACTCCTTTTACTGCAAAAAAGCATTTGTAACATTTCTAATCCTTTTGGTTCTGTCAGATGGGAACAGCTATGTTTTCAGAAGCATTAATCATATGGGAAGATATTTTCAAGCACATATCTTGCTGGGAAATTATTAATATCCACTAGACCATCATTAGTCTATCTAATGGAACAGCAAGAGCCTCAGTTTTCCCAAGTGCCAGAGATGAAGCCAGTCTATCATGTTCTTTATGGTTCAAGACTACTTTTGCTTTTGTAGTTTTATTTACTCTATTGCATTACAGAGAAGGAGAAAAAACCCACTCAAAAACTTCTAGTCATAACAATTTAAGAGAGTAAATGAAATCCAACAGGAGAGAAGGGGTGAACAAATAAGAGTCACCATCAGATGTATGCATTCCACTGAACTAGTTACAAAATGGCTGCTCTGGCATAAAATGACAAAATAATTAAATGATGTGGTCAAAACCAGAAGCAAAACTATAAATGTACACATACAAGCATATTGCAGCACTGGACGCAACTCCTAAGGCTGAATTGTCCCCATGAGTGCTTCTGCAAATACATCCTACCATATAGCAAAGGAATGAGATCATAAAGCTCTTGGGTGGTTTTGCTGGGACTCTCTTTAGGATCAGCTGAAAGTTTCAATGTCAAGCAGGGGATAAACCCTTTCACAGACTGGATCTCTCCACCCCCTTCAGCAGCCTTGAGCCTGGCCAAGGCCAGCCTCTTGCAGATAAAAAGTGCAGCTGTTGTGCTGCCTCTTTTCATTCCTCAATGGAAAAGGAGAGGTGCCGATGGGGGAAGGTGACTTCCTATTTCAGCAAAGAGCATTCCTTCACCACCTCTGCTGCTCCCACCAGGTGGTCTAAATGTGGTCATAGAAGAAAAAGTACCTCTCTCTCTCTCCCCTCCACCTTTTTTATTCTTAAGGTCCTGTTTGTGGAAACTGGTATAGATAAAATAAATAATGACCTCAGGACCATACCACATATTTCCTGAAAGGCAAAAGCTCTTTTAAATTTTTCTCATCCTTTTGAAACTACTCTTGCTTTTCTTGATCCCAAAATACAGTGAAGTAAGACTACGCTTTAGTCTGCTCAGCCCTGTTAGCACTGCCTTCACATCCCAGCAGGCACCCTGCTCATTTTTGGGTTTTTCCAGACAGTAGGTAAACTTCTGGATAGTTCTCTGACTTATAACAGGCATGCTTTTGATGTTTGCCTATAGGGACCTTAAACTTGGGGTCCTCCTATTATTTTGTCCAAGAAGGCAAGGCATTGCAGTCAAGAGAGATGTTATTGTAGAAATGAGAGAATATATTCAAGGGCAGTGAATAAGTTCCCTTTCAATAAAAGCACACATTATGTCCAAGAACAGTCAAAAGGGTTAAAATACAATCTTTCCAGATAAGTTTCTAGCCATATCAGGCTCAAAAAGTCAAAAGATTTGAAAGCTATTAGTACTTCTGTAGATCATCCTCTTCCAGACACTCTTTTTTCTTTTTTTCTGCCGTTAACTGACAGGTTGCAGTTAAAAATTAAAGTAAAAAGAGGCCCTCTTTTTGCTACATACTTTTAATGGAACTGAAGCCAAAATAAGTCAGACTAAATTATGGGAGTAAATGACCTCCCGGGAAGTATAATACCAAATTCCAAAGAACTGTAAAGAGTTTCCTTTGATCTTTTTAGCTTCACAGCCTGAAATTCAAAATCTGTATTTAATTTTAGATTGCATATGCCAGCTTTTAAGTTTCCTTTCTAACATGATATATCATTTTAAATGATAGGACACCTTTAACTTGTATTTCTTGAAAATGCTGACTATCCTTTCTTTATTCTTTTACACTATAAAAACAGATATAAATATTACTAATTGCAAAAATAATTTGGGGTTGGGTGCTGTAATGGATAAACCGTTGACCTTCACTTAAGAGACTGTGCCTTCAAGCTCAACCTAAGTTTCTAAGTGAAATGACTTTGATCTGAGACACAAGTAACTTCAGTTCAATGCCCTAGAGGATATAGATCTAGAAAAAAGGACAAGCTGAACACTTCACTATATATTCCTGTTACTATTTAGGAGATAGACAAAGGATGCTATTTTTCAAATGTGGTATAAAGGGCTTATTTCCTTCTACAGCCACAGAGTCATCTTGCAAGTGCTGTCTTCCTAAACCAGAAATCTCAGAAGGCACAACAAGCTGTATTAGCTCTTGGCTGGAGAATTCTCTGTCCTATGCACTTGAGCACAGACTTTAGATGACTTTGGGAGAAGACACTGACACCATCTTGCTGCAACCTCCTTTGTAGTAGTTGTAGAGAGTGATAAGGTCCCCTCTGACCCTCCTTTTCTCCAGGCTAAACAACCCCAGTTCCCTCAGCTGCTCCTCATAAGACTTGTTCTCTAGACCCTTCACAGACATTGGATGGCCAGGCGCTAAGACTGGTGGTGAATGGAGTTAAATCCAGTTAGCAACTGGTCACAAGTGGTGTTCCACAGGGCTCAGTACTGGGGCCAGTTCTGTTTAATATCTTTATCAATGATCTGGAGGGATCAAGTGCACCCTCAGTAAATTTGCAGACAACACCAAGCTGGGTGGGAGTGTTGGTCTGCTTGAGGACAGGAAGGCTCTGCAGAAGGATCTGGACAGGCTGGACCAATGGGCCAAGGCCAATTGTATGATGTTCAACAAGAAGTGCCAGGTCTTACACTGGGGTCACAATGACCCCCTCCCTGCAGAGCTACAGGCTTGGGGCAGAGCAGCTGGAAAGCTGCCTGGTGGAAAGGGACCTGGGGGTGCTGGTTGACAGCCGGCTGAACATGAGCCAGCAGTGTGGCCAAGAAGGGGAAGACAATCCTGGCTTGTATCCAAAACAGTGTGGCCAGCTGGACTAGGGAAGTGATTGCCCCCCTGTACTCAGCACTGGTGAGGCTGCACCTTGAATCCTGTGGTCAGTTTTGGGCCCCTCATATCAAGAGGGATGTCGAGGTGCTGGAGCGTGTCCAGAGAAGGGCCATGAAGCTGGTGAAGGGTCTGGAGCACAAGTCTTATGAGGAGTGGCTGAGGGAACTGGGGCTGTTTAGTCTGGAGAGGAGGAGGCTCAGGGGGGACCTTACCTACCTGAGAAGAGGTTGTAGGCAGGTGCAGGTTGGTCTCTTCTCCCAGACAACAAGCGACAGGACAAGAGGAAACAGCCTCAAGTTGCACCAGGGGAGGTTTAAATTGAATGTTAGGAAAAAATTGTTCACCAAAAGGGTTGTCAAGCATTGGAACAGGCCCCAGGGTGGTGGAGTCACCATCCCTGGAGGTATTTAAAAGACATGTAGATGCAGTGCTTAGGGACATGGTTTAGTGGTGGACTTGGCAGTTCTAGGTTAACAGTTGGACTTGATGACCTTAAAGGTCTTTTCCAACCTAAACAATTCTACGATTCTATGATTCTAGGTATGGGCAGCTGAAATAATCTCCCTTTTGTGTCCAGAAGTGAGCCGCAAAAGTCTTTATGCCTTATGCATTATGAAAGAAGCCACCTTTCATGAGGAAAAGTAGGTTGTAGCAGGTTGGCTGGAAGCACAACATGAAAGAGCAGCTGCTAAACATTGAACTTATGCTGGAAAAGCCCTAGGAAAAGTGCTTACATGCAATGTGTTGTTATGTGTCCCTCTGATGATCAGGCAAACAAAGGTATATATACAGTCCAGAATTTTGCAATACAATATCATTCTGAATTGGACCCTGGGGGAATAATTTGTCATGCATAATTTATCTACTGAATTTAGTTTCTTCTTCTTCTAACAAAATAGCATAAAACAGTCAGATTGCCTAACGTTGTTTTTTGAATGGACTGATTGATAAAAATTCTCCCAGATTATTGGAGTTATTTGAGCTATATAGGGATAGTTCCAACTGACTGGTTAAATTACATGGTTTTGTTTCACTTTCCTGATTATGAAAACTAATGAGTCAACTAAGCCACCCCTGCCCCAAAGCATTTCTTTTATGGGGATAACTGGCGTGAGTATAGCATTTTCTTTTCCATGAATACACAAACACTGTAAGGTGTTCTGCATTTTCTGCAGCTTTGAAAGGGTGGAGCCTTTTTGACTGTGTAAAAGAAATGGTCTTGAAGCAAAAGGCTGAACTTTCTGGGGTCATTCACTACAGATTTTAATCCAACCCTTCTTATCACAGCCCATCCCAGATAGAAGTTATTGTTACCTTCCCTCTTCCTAGTTGATTGCTGACAAGTCATCCAGCTGGTCTGTGAAAACCAGAAAAGATCAAATGTATACAAAATAATTTTGAAATCGCACAACCTCAGAGAGAAATAGCAACGGCAACATTGGAACAGAACAATGAACTTCATGTAAGATTGTGTTGTGTGTAAGCCCTTTCACTCACTGACAATGTAAAACAGATTGATGTGCTTTGAGGCTGTGGTTGCTGATAAGAGATGCCATGTCTATTCCTTTTTACTCCCAGCCAAAGTGAAAGCAATTAAAATATTTAGAAGTAGCTGCCTTCTCCCGATCCAACAAGAAGCAAATCTGGGCTTCCTTAGCAGTAATCCTTTCTTCCACAGTTCTGGAGAGAGGTGGACCAGAACCAGCACAACCCTGGAAAACCTTAGTGACAGGAGTCTGTAAAATTTGGAGGAAGTACAGTGAATAGGTATGCTACCTTGTGCGCTATGACTGGCTGCTCAGCAGGTTCAGAAAAGAATATTGTTGCCTTTGGTTTATCTGTTTAAGTAGACTTGACAGGTTTTTTGCTCATTTCTGCTCACTACAGTACTTTTTTTCCCTAAAAGGTCTAACAATAGAACCACGTCATATGGCACATTTAATTTAGGAAGACATCTGAAAACAAAATTACCAATTCAAAATTAGCTGTTCTCAAAGGAACACAGTTGCCTGGTGCCAATAATCTTTTGGATCCTCCTACGCTATCAACAAAGTTCTAAATTTGTCAAAGTTTGGGATATTAAGGTGTCAGTTTTACCCTACCTTAACTCTGTAATGGATAGTAAAATGTGTTGATTCAAACTTTCCTTTTTTCTAGTATTACAGTACTAGTCAGCATTTACATAAAGCTTAATATTTACCCCAGCAGAAGCCAATTTATGTTTGTTAGTATTCTAGCTATGATTTTAAATGTTACTCTTGAAAAAGAAAAAAAAAACCCAAAGAAACAAACCATCACAAACTTCTGATTTTTATGAGAACTATAAAAAAACCCCTCCAGAATCAAGGTTGGTTAAGTGGTTAGTTAATTATGAAATGTATATATTTTTGTCTATTAATCCTGCACACAAAAGTTTCATTCCTATGTAAAAATGGATGCAAATTAATTTCAAATGCAAAAGAACATCTGTCTAACATTCCTGCATATAAGCCTTTTCATGAGCTAGATGGGTAGTTTTATGACCAGCTGAGAGAAGGAAACTGAGCTGGGGATCAGAAAAGACTCCCAGTGAAAGTGCTGGTAGTCATTTAAAGTTTGAGCAGACAAAGCATTCCAGAACACACTGCGGTTTTTAAGTGAAAGTAGAGGAGATAGAGAAAATCACATTTAAATTGTCTGAACAAGCCCCCTGCTGAGAGAAAGGCAGAGGGATATTACATATATATAAATATATATATATTAGCAGATCAACAGATTTGACACTATCATGCCTCAGTTCCCCACTGCATACACAATTGTCTTACATCTGGTACTCAGGTGGTGCCTCACACTAAGACTGCACTGTTTTCTCCCAGAGCTATCAGGCTCCAAGACTGAGACAGATCATGCTTTTCATACTTTGTATTTACATTCTTAAAGAAATAGCTACTGTGCTTTTAACAGCGATAGGAAAATAACAGCAATAATGTTCTGCCCTGTAGGTTAATCTATGTGTTACCTAAAATATTTTCATTATGATCTTTGAACATATTTATTTTTTGAACTGTTGCAAAAGAATTTTGATAAATTTCTAGATGATGACTCCACAGTGCTAAGCAATCTTCGGATCTTATTGGCAGCCAAGGAGTCTTTTGCATTGTATTGCAGGGGCATCAAACACTTTGGAGCTGTAAAGAAACATGAAATCGTATTAACCACTATTTCCACCCTCGACTATTTCTCTCACATCCCTCAATTATTTTAAATTAAAGATTGGTAAATTTCTTCACTGTGAAGCATGTAGAATTATACAGTTACATAATCTGATGCAGTGTCAGTCCATGACACTTTCACTATTCTGTTTTTTCTTACCTTGTTCTCAGTTTCATGTATATAAATGAGGAGAAAGAACCGTCTCTTCTTTGATAGTTTCTGAGTACTTTTGATCCTCCTCGGGATGTGTGTGCATGTGTTTGTACACACACGGGCATGATGGGGTTCCCAGCTTGACCGTGAGAGCTTTTAGGTGCTGAGATAATGCAAATAATAAAAAAAAATCAGAGTTGATTGATGCCCTTGTATGTGTGGGTGTCTAATTAGTATTCCAAAGGCATTACTTCCAATTGGATGCAGAAATGTATGTTGTATGCCAAATATGTGATTCATACTGACTAATAGAATATAAGTAATAGACTTGTTTATTTATTTGAATTTAATTTAAAAGAAAATGTTTTTGACCATGCCTCTTCAAGATTGCATCCCTCTTCAAGCCATCATCCCAGAAAAATGCCACATACATGTACATTGAAATGAGTTTAAAGGTAGGGTTTGATAACTTGGAGGGCCATTCTCTCCTTGTGGAGCTAATGTATCTCCCATTACCATTAAATCGTGTTATATATGCATATTAAGGGAAGAATATTAGTGATTAATAACAAGCCATATTTTCCAGTGTGCTGAACTCTTTCAGGAACCAGTGAGGGTCCTGAGAGCTGCCTGGTTTAGCTAAACTGTACCTTAAATGAACATATGTTTTATAGCAGATCTTTAAATAAACCCAGTGGATTCAGTGATCATTTCAAGGTCAGTCCAGTCTTAACTTTTGACATATAGCAATGTAGCTAAGTGTGCTTAAGAGAAAGAAAGTGTATTTATTTCAGTGCTGTCAAATAGTGGTGGTTGGTCTGTCTGCAGCTCCCAAATTAGGCCATTTTAGCACTCAAAAACACTGTGGGTATTTTTTCCCCTTACTGGTTAATGATATTAACTAGTCATTGGTTCCTGAGAAAAGAAGGAAAAGGATGTGTGTTAGGCTCATAGCAACTTCAATTAGTTGTTAGCAAAAGATTTTATCCTGGTAGCAAAACCAGAAAAAAAAAAATCTTTTAAATTAATTTGAAGATGCCTACATTTAGAGAATGGCATTGCTTTAACAGGGCTATGCAAATGAGTCCAATTTAGCATCTTGTATTCAGCTGGAAACCATTGCTAAATGATCGGGATAGCCAGTCACAGATATTAAAATGAATTATATCTAATCTGAATTTTAGTCACGCTACATTAACTAATAGAAAGTTATTAACATTTCAAGAGAAAAAAAGCTTTTGCCTGCAAAATTAACAGTGGCTGAGATGTGACCTGTGAGCCATGCAGCCTGATCACTGTAATGACAGTGTAATGGCATATTTACATTAAAATCTCTGCAGCTAATATGTGATTCAGAATTGGACGTTAAGTCGAGGATTATTTAGTCTGGCCTGTTGGCCTTTCTCTAAGTAGTTTTTTTTTACTTCAATACAAATCTGAAACTTTTCATTTCATGACTATTTATGTGACTAGTTTCTATGGCTATGTCTCTCCATCTTTATATGGCCAGCTTACTCTTTCATTTTCCCCTTCCTTTTTCCAATATATTTATCTTTTCTTGCGGGCATGTACAACTTCAAGAAACCCACATTAGTTGCAAGCCAGTCAGGAAAAGGGAAATGTTTTTCTACTTCCTTTTTACTGTTAATTTGCTTCAAAAGCCAGTATGTTTTCATGTTTTCCTTCCTACACTTTTTAAATATACAGCACCCTGGAAAAAATGGGTAATTCAAAGCTATCTTTATCTGGATAGAAGAAAATGTATAATTATAGAGCTATTCTTACCCTTAACAGTCAATGACAACCTGCTACAGTTTCTCCTGCTACCAGTTCATTTCTACCAAACCAAAGCCTTGAAAGTTACAGACCTGATAATGTGGCAACTGTAAAATCTATAGCATTTGTTAAATCTATGGAATACTTGCATATATGAATTTGTTTGGTTCATTACTTAAAAGACACAGCAACATTAAAAAAAAGAAAATGCAGTGAAATTAAGAAGCTAACTGGATAAAATTATCACTTTAATTTCCTAATCAGAGCATTATTCAGAGAAGTCCAGTTTAAAGATGAGCTTGATTGGGCTTGTGTTGGTTATTTGTACAAAACAGGACATTTTCATAAAGGCTCAGACTCCAGCTGGACCTTCAGTGTTGAGAAAAATGCTGGATACATTTTATTAATGCAACTTTTTTTTCTTTTTTGTAATTTTAATATTTTATTTAATTTTTGCATTAAATATGTGTTTCATTGCCATTTTCTATGAATCCATAGGCAGATATTATTCTTCTGTGTGAGCTGCTTTTTTATTTTTAATGAAAACTTAAATAAAATGATAAAGCTAAAAGCAGTATTTAATGACCAAAACCATATACCTTATACATTACAGATCTGTGTATGTATTTACACACAACACCAGGCAATTATGTAAGTGCACAAATTCTATTAAAAAATAAGGAAAAGAATTGTCTCATAATTAGGTCTTCAACATGACGGTATTCCTATGAATTTTGCACTTGCTGTTCTTTAAACTTTAAATGAACAAGCAGGGCCTCATGTGACTCAACTTTTTCACTGGCTTGTTTTCTGTTTACAAAGGGCGCATGTTGTGCTTCTGCTGCAGCCTTGACATATGTCAATCACATAATAGTCATGATATAAATGCCATCTCACCTCCATTTCCCAATTAGAAAAAGAGAATTAATGTAGGGACATCTGTTTGACTGACAAGTATCTATGCAGATAGAGCTCTGCGCACAGATTTGTAATAAACACAGGTGCTTCGTTTACTGCAAATGTACAGCTTCATCATATTTCTGAAATCTTTATTATGATGCAGTCATACAATAAATGCTGATTGAACAAATAACTAGAAATTTCATCTGATACAACATGGTAATAAGCTTAACTTAATTTGATATTTCAGAAATCATCTCCTAACATCTGAATTTTCTGTTCAAAATGCATGAATAATACTGAGCTCAGAGCCAAAGACACCCCCCTCTGTGGTCCCAGGTGGACCACAGATGTTTTAGGCCCCATGGCCAGTAGATTCTGATGTAAGTGGAACCAAAGCAGCTTCCCTAATATTATGGGACTGCCACCAAGGGTCTTCAAAGGCCTTTACTTTTTTCCTTTTATCATACTTTGGACATAGTCAGGTACGTGGTAAAGCCATACCTATTCTGCATCACTTTTTGCTGAAAATTAGACCAGCCCCCTAAAAATAACACCAGAGACTTAATCTTGGCTATAGTTATAGGACTGAGTTGTCCCTTTTGCCCCCAGCTCAGTCCCTGACCACCCCCACCCCCATGGCCCACAACCCACTAAGGGACCTGAAATGCTCCCTCAATACTGCATTTTGTTGTAAAAATGGTATTTCCTTAGTTTAGTTACTGTTCTTTTTTGTCTGTAGATTGCCTGTAACAATTTCTGTCATTAATATTACCAATCTGAACGTTTTCTTTGCAAGGGCCAGGACCACTTCTTAGACTACTAGTGCGGCACATTTATTTCTATAAACACCTCAGTGATATTGTTACCTTCAAATTTAAAAGCCAGTTTAATTAGTTAGAAACACAAAGCATGTAAAAATGAAACTGCAAAATCTTTTCTCTCCAGATGGACTAGTAGTATCTGTGGAGAGTAGACGAGGTTAGGAAGACAAGACAGAGGGGCATCTAAACAGGAGTGAGCTGGAGATTCAAAGATAGGTTGGGTTGTTTGCCTATGTTAACCATCTTCAAAGCTTTGAACAGGAAAATGGTGTGGTTCTAACAGCAGGTTTCATTATGAAATAGAATAAAAGTCAGGGATGGTGAGCTTATTTTTGAGAGAGGGGACTGGAAAGATAAAATCTACCTAGTTGTCTGAAATGTTTTCAATTTTAAGTGGCTTTCAGAGGACCTCACTGAAATGTGGTCTTCTGAACCTACCAAGGCATGTCACTGGGAATTCAGCAGGCAAGAACGAGTCTCTCTCAGTAAGGTTCGTCTCCATCCTTAGAACCATCCTTTGAAAGCAGAGGTTTTCACAGGGTGCCAGTAATGGTGAGAAAATTCCTTTTATCACAGAGACAGGTTCACTGGTGAGACCCCTTCTTTAGGAAAATGAGTAGATTCCTATACTTAATTAACAAAAAATTCTCAGATGTCAAATGTTGATCTACCACTTACTCCTACCTACAAGTTTCACTGCCAATAAACAAACGGCCATCAAAGGAATTCTGCTGAATATTTTGCCTGGTATTAGACAAGACCATACAACAATAAATGGTCATGAACCTACTATTTTCTTTCAGGTGCTTCATTGTTCACATACCAAAACCATGCCAGAAGACAATGCTTCTCTTTGCCTTCTCTGTGGGTACAGAATGGTTTGAAATGAGATTAGCTTTTGAGATGTGGTTTTAGCTTTTTAGATAAGGATATCTGCCTACTTTGGTGACAAAATGCTCAAGGAGGCTCACAAATGAAAGAGACATTGTGCTCCTTTCTGAAAACTTCACAGACCTCATCTATCTCCTTACTGCCAGCACTGTGAAAGCTTGTTATTGAGCTTACTACGAGACCTGATTTCTCCCCAACGTGCACCTCCTTCCAGCTACTTCCTATGAAATTTGCAGAAGACATCGTTCCACTGGTGTCTTCTAAAGTGGTTTTGGTGTTATGTGATTTTCAGATCCTTCTGGGCTGTTCAAGTTGGAATGGAAGCTCTGGTTTCCTACATTTAAGGGTGGTTGTCTCAAATTGCACAGTTGGGCTGAGAAAATTTCCCAGATATTTTTTTTTTTCTGAGAAATTTCCTTTCCATAAATCAATGTTCCTTCACACAACCAAAAGGAGTAAAATATACAGACAGAGGAGTAGGGAGGGACAGGGATGTAAAGAATTCCCAGATAACTAAGAGAAACTGTTCTACTACAGTCTTGAGATTTCTGTGATAGTTTGGGGAATCTGCTTAAGTCCAACATCTTTAGGACATTACGCTTATCTTTATCAACTTTAATTTTTGTGACAAGCATATTTTTCAATGGCTTCATTTTCAACACCAAAGAACTATCAATAAGTGAATGAAATATCTATATAATTGTAATGTGCTGATTGTGGTGCTGATAAAGCCAGGTTCCTCAAGATTATCTGCAAAGAGATGCCATCTGAATTTATCAAAAAGTGTTATTTTCAATAAGTGGATTGAGTCTTTAATGGAGCCCCTTTTAAACCACTACCTTTTGTAGGATTCATTAATTAATACACTTGAATTCTCCCTTTACTCCCTCCCCACCACTGTTGCTTTACAAGGCTTCCTGTGATATTCTTTTATACATTATAGGGTTTCCCCACCATTTGTGACAGGCTCCATTCTCTGCCTCTGCATCTCTCCCTAAAGCATCCCCATGACTTTTCTGACATGATGCTGTACAAGTAAAAGAATCATTCTGAGAAGTCAAGCAAACAGCCTAAGCCTGTAAATGATCAACTCACCTTCCAGACCTTTGATAGGTCTAATTCCCTTTCTGAAGTCTAAAAAATCTGCAATGCCCCAAAACAAAGGTTAAACAGCTTGAAATTTTGGATTACCACTAGCATCCAAAACTAGGAAATACACATACAACCCTATAGGCCCATGAACTGGGCTATGTTATGAATGCTGAGCTGCCTTGTGCTTTTTTTCACTTTTACCTAGCTCCGCAGCTGCTTTGCCCACTGATTAAGATTGTAACTTCCTTCATACTGTTTTACAGATTCTAGTATCAGCAGTCCTTGACCTGATTGCTGGCTCTTGTTGTCACATCAGTCATATATAAATAAATCATAAATAATATGACCAGATCTTTCCTTATCTTATATGGAACTTGCAATTTAATGTTCTCTTGGTTGTTCCTTAATCCTGTTTTTCAGTGTTGGCACTCAAGGGCCAGGCAAGGATATCATAGATTATTTAAGCTACATAACAGGAAGACTCTTCTAAACTCCTAAAAAAAGAGTTGGGCAGAGAGGAGCCTATTGAAGTTCAACAAAGGCAAATGTAAGGTCCTGCACCTAGGAAGGAGGAACAATACGCACCAGTACAGGCTGGGGCTGACCTGCTGGAAGGCAGCTCTGCACAGCACTTTGCCCACAGGCCAGCAGTGTGCCCTGTGGCCAAGAAGGTCAATGGAACTCCGGGGTGCATTAGGAGGAGTGTGGCCAGCAGGTGATCCTCCCCTTCTGCTCCGCCTTGGTGAGGCCACATCTGGAGCGCTGTGTCCAGTTCTGGGCTCCCCAGTTCAAGAGAGACAGGGAACTACTGGAGACGGTCCAGCAGAGGGTTATAAAGATGATGAGGGGACTGGAGCATCTCCCTGGTGAGGAAAGGCTGAGGGAGATGGGCCTGTTTAGCCTGGAGAAGACTGAGAGGATATTTTATAAACGTCTACAAATATCTTAAGGGCAAGTGTCAGGAGGATGGGGCCAGGCCCTTTTCAGTGGTGCCCGACAACAGGACAAGGGGCAACAGGTACAAACTGAAACACAACAAGTTCCATCTGAATATAAGGAGAAACTTCTTTACCTTGAGGTTGACAGAGCACTAGAACAGGCTGCCCAGGGAGGTTGTGGAGTTTCCTTTTCTGGAGACGTTAAAAATCCACCTTGATGGGATTCTCTGCAACCTGCTGTAGGTGAACCTGCTTAAGCAGGGGGGTGGAGTAGATGATCTCCAGAGGTCTCTTCCTTCAGGTTCCCTGACCATTCTGTGATTCTGTGAAATCATGCTGCAGCTGAGCAGATGAAAGTATCATAAGCATGTGGAAAATTAGTAATTTACAAAGTACAAAATGCCTTATGACCATTGTCGACTAGCCTTATGGAAGAGAGGGACACAGTGATTAAAGAACTTGAAACCAAATGTCAGCAAGCTATTCACTTAACAAATAGCACCCTAATTCCTTCTTAGCTTTCTATGCTGTCACTGTAGCCACAAAAAACATAGCTTCTGCCCCCAAAAGATTATAATTTCTGTAGAAAATGTAAGAATTCAAGTAAAAAAAGAGAAAGCTGGAAATATCTTGGGGATAAAAGCAGTCTTGTGCATGTTCTGTTCATACTAGAATAATTGTTGGGATCTTCTTTTTCCTTTAGTCAGATGGGGAAGGAGTGTCAGAAAACCTGCAAGCAATGTAAGGGCCAACACCTTTACTGGGCCTCAGCTAGAAAGTATCTGTTAAAACCAAGAGCTTTAGGTGAGCCATAGGAGAGAAGGGAGACGAATGCACCATCAGGTCATGTAACTGTCACCTCTGACAGACCCCTCAGCTGTGAAGAGTCCACAGAAACTGCACCAGTCAGCAGCAACCACATCCAACAAACAGAAGACTTAAAAGGAAAAGCCCAACAGTTAGATGAAACTATGTGCCAAAAAGATGGAAAAGACAGCAAAGACAGTATGAAAATTCACAGTATTAAATAGTCCCCTGGCACGTTCTAAGGAGGAAAGTCCCACCCCAAAACAGTTGCATCCATGAGTCTGAGTTAAAAAAAAAAAATACTACTTAAAAAGACAAACAACCTCCATGCTTTTCTCCCTGTAATGCTTCACTTTTACATTACCTCTAAAATCCTTTTTTCCAAACCAAACTTCTGAGGATGAATCCTCACAACAGTCCCTAGTTCACCATCTGAGGTATGCGCGTCATCTCCCCTCTGCCTACACGAAGCATCTTTAAGTCAAAGTTGTACCAAGATCTTGGCTGTTCAGTAAACAGCCCAGTTCTTTAACAGGTTCATCCTTCTGAACAGGCACATGGAAGTGACCAGAATTAGCTTAGAACACGTTGTATGTTTGAATGCTAAAATCAGCAAGCTGACAACTGCCATTAAGGTAACATCAAGATTCTAATGGTCTGTTGGCATAATTATAATACGCCTGACTTAAAATACCTTTGACTTGAAAGCACAATATAAAGATTAAAATAACATAAAATAAACCGAAATAAAATAGCTCCTCCTATAGTTCTTAAATAAATTCCTTTTGTCCCACACAGTATATTTTAGATATAAATTGACAAATTGTATTGATCAGCTGTGTAGCTAATACTGTATTTATTTTTTTCTGATATTAAATTTTGGCCATTCCTAGTGTCACTGGACAGAGAGCATCATCAAATACAAACTTTTTAGCTTAAAATGTCTTTAAAAATACAGTTTGACTTTGACCTTTACAAGGACACTTCATGTAAAACTAACTCACAAACATTTCAGTCCTAAAATGTTAATGCATTACAAGGTTAATTGCTCTTATTAATCCATTAAAGAAGAACTGTATGCCCTTTCTTATATTAACCATTATTTACTTATTTCATTCTTATGTTCGAAGTCCAAAAGCGCATATCTTTGTTGCAAAAACTAACAAAATGTTAGTTAGGTAGGTCTCACAAAACTTCAACTGGATTCTATTTGTGTGCCTTCATTAGTGCTAAAAGTCTTGGCATTAAAAAAAACATGTGGCAAACAGGGTGGTCAGCAGTTTTTTTGAGATCACTTGCTGGAGTAATTCAAGTCAAAGAGGCTAACATATCTCTTATTTAGTTAAAAAAATATTTCTTTTTTTTTTTTTTTTTCCTTTGCCTGTGATTTGAGAACAAGAGAGGAGATTTTTATGTACATAAGTAGCAATGGTAAGCAGCTGTAAAAACCTCCTACCCTAAAGATTGATGAATATATGTTTCATTAACACCAGCACATCTGAAAGACATTTAACACTTTGGAAGACCAACTATGGTTCTTTAAAATGCCTCAGATGAAATGCCCTATGATATGGTCTTTAATGGCCATCTTATTACCCTATAGCGCCTTCTCCATTAAAAATTTGTAAAATCTTACCTACTGAATATACCTGACTACAGTCTAAATGATTATTTTGCTAGGATATTTGGAACTATACTTTCATGAGCAGATGTAAGATTTGCACCAGAAATATTTGAAAAGAATTCCTGAAATATTTTTTTAATTCCTTCATCCTATTTATAATGTTTTTCTACTTAAGACTTTAAAGACTCACCACACCCTCTGAATACTGAAGAATAGATAACCACAGAGCAAATGCTTTGTGGCCATCCCATTCCATTTTCATTGAATGTAGTTAACAATGAGCATATCTGTAAGGTTCAACATCTGTTTGTGGGTGTAGTGCAAAGAAATCCAGAAGGTGAACTGACTGGGTAACTATTTTCTACAAATAACATTTTCTGAGTTACTCTAGCTCTGATGCAGCCCTGGATGGAGGCCATCCACCCAATGCTTGTAAAGAGCTCTCCTCCAACAGAGCACATAGCAGTGGTACAGGTGGAGGGCCCTACAGGATGCTTGTTTCACACCCCTGGAGAAAAGATTGGCTTCCACTAATACATGTGGTAGCACTGAGGGCAGGCAGGCAGGTTTCCATGCAGACTCAGGTAAGCTTAAAGGCTTTTGTCCATTCAGAATGAAAAGTACATTGTACTTGACAATAAACCTGCCATTTGAAACCTCAGGGGTTTTAATCTTATAAATAATAGAGTTCAGAGAAGAAGGGTTTGCAAGTCTGCATAGCGCTGCCTGGAATTCAGATTTATGTAATGCACTCATAGGAATGTGGTGCTGAAACGCATGCAAGTGTTAGGGCATTTGAGATTCAAAGCCTATATTGCACAAAAATATGCAATGCAACACTAATATTCCTCTCTGTTATGCTATTTTCACCAGCTGCTACGAGAACATCCATCACTCAATGGCAGGTCAGAACTATCCAGTCCACTGCAGGCACTGACATAGCTTTTTACTTTCTGTTGAAGCCCCTGTTAACAAGCATGACGTCCACAGCAGAGGAAACTTTGAAATCTGTAAAATGAGCCAAAGGAGGTGCACATTACTAATCACATACAATAAAATCATTTTCAGTCATTAGGGCTGATAGCAACTCTTCTTTGTATATGCTAGCCTACGTATTTTGAGAAAATAAGAATAGCGGGGCTACTATCTTGTATTGAACAAGGGTTTGAAAAGATTAGTTCATAAAGTACATAGAAAAAGCTCTGGTTTACACATATAATAACAAAGGGTAAGAATTTAGAATTATTCTTCTTTGAGCATCAAGAGAAAATTTGCAGTAGTTCTACTGCAAAACAAAGTCACCCCCCAAGTGCATTCAGGCATCAAAAATAATTTCTACTGTTTTAGGATGTGAAAAATGTATTTGAAAAATTCAGCAGCATAAAAAAAAGTCTGTTCACCACATTGTGGGATATCTTTGTCTGGCAAGTGCATTCAGAAACTTGGGAGCATTTCTTTAACACTTTCCACTTTAAAAATCCAGAATATTAAAATGGCAAGCATGAAGCTGTCAGCCTATGCAGTTTCGCTGTAGGGAGGTTATCACATGCAGCTTTGCTGCGTTATTCATTGCTTGCAGCTCTTCCAATCAGATAACCTTAACAAACATGGTGCTATCAATTGCCAGATGTGGTACGTGCTATGCAGCCTCTAGTTTTTGACGGACTAAAATGGATCTGAGAATTCTTCTTTTTATGTTATCAACCATCAGTCACACTATGAGATTCACAAGGAGTATCTGGAAGTGCTGTCAAGTGCCAATTAGTGATGTTGCTGACCCAAAAGATAAAGAAGATTGTAGAAGAAGCAGCCCAGTATAATTCTCCACTCCACTGTCCTTAAAGTGGACCATCGTTTATGGATGTACTCCTGTAGATGAAAGGGAAATAGGAGGTCAGTGTTTCCTGTCTTCAACAATCTTCTGCAATCTTCTCATCATGAATTGTAAATAGTATCACTATGAACCTACTCTTCCTGCACTGGAAAGCAGCGCAAACGGCTCAGCAAAGCCAAACGCTGATAATATTGTTTCTCAGGGCACAGAGCTGAAGGCCACACTCTGTCCTCCACTGTCATGCTGTGTATGGGTCCGCATGGGTGGAGCTCACCCCGGGCCCTGGTAGTGCCCTTGCTGACTCTTCACCTCCTCCCACTTCCCCATAGCTGTGGGGTATGTTCACACCATGCAGCTGCTGGGTTGGGAACCTGAGCTCTTCATCATCTGAAGGCAATCTGAAGATTGATGAACAATCAGTGGAAATGTCTTCCTCCTTCTCAGAGCAATTCTCAGCACAATCTGGCAAAATGTCATTATCACTTAATATGGTTTTATCACAAGGTGTTCCTGCTTTCAAACTGCAAATGATTTTTACAAGGTCAAAAGCAGAATATCATGCCCAGGTGTTCACCATCTTGAACTGTAGAACAAAAACCGCCTTCTTAAAGAGGCAACATTGCTCCAGTGCACAGAGAACACCTGACAAATTTGGATTTGAAGGGACCAGCCTATGTGCAGTCCTCTCCATCTAAGGGTTACAGCATCCAGTAGTCAGCATAGATACAATGCATTATTAATTAGCATATACAAATCCTATTTATATTAAAAAAGCTTGCTTAGTGAAGGAGACATAATTCCTATTATTACCATCCCAAATAGCAGAAAACAAATATTGTATACGGAGCTAATAAAAATACAGGATAAGAGCAATATCTATGGAGTATATTTGTACTCTACACACATTTTTTTTATGTGGGACCACTATTTTTCATGGTAAATTATGTATGCTAACAGAATCTTTCTGAGCGTACCCGTGCACCTGAATGGCAATTTTCTGAAAGAGCAGTGCTGGAGAGACATATCATCTGGATCTATGGTACTTATGCTACACAGCTATTGTATATGCAATTGGTTTGTGACTTTTTAAAATATGCGTGCATGGAGGGGCTACAAAATTACTTCAGAGCTGCCTGGGCAAGCATAAGGGGGTTCAGGTCTCTCCTTCATACCACAAAGTCCCCAGTTTACTATCAAACCAGCAGTGCATAGTCATGCTCCAGAGTCCACTGAAGTTGTGGTATCTCTCCACTACCACTCTGGTTCAAATACCATTGAAAGCAGATGTTGCACAAACATTAAACAAAGTTGAACAGACTTGGAGCTTATTCATGCATTGGATTCTATGAGAACACAGTGGAAACCTGTCAGTAATGCAGGAAAGACCAGATCGAGCTGGCAGACTATCTCCCTGTGTGATAATTTAGCATAAGAGCAGAACTATTCCCTGGAAGGTGCCAAACAATTAGAGGACAAGTCACAACAAAAAAGGCATTCCTAACCAGTGCAAACATTTGTCAAGGTATGGAAACAATTTACAATGTTTTCAGAACCGTGGTTCAGGTCAGTTCATTTTTATACTCTCCCATATGGTTCTGCTCCTTCTATTTCCAGAGTGAACCCTATTTACCTGGATGGTTACTGTAGAAAATATATTGTTTGCAGAGAAAGTGAGAGTCATCAATAAAGAAAACTTCTCAAGATAGGTATATTGAGTATGTGTATTGGTTTGATCTGACAAGGGAAGAAAATGGCAAACAACTTGTTTTCTGCTTGAGAGGTATCTAGGAGCAGAGCACCGGTCAGATGCTGTATTGTGCCTTCCGGAGGATTAGCAATAAAAGCACTATTTGGGTGGAGAGAGGAAATAAAAGTGGCTTTCAACCACATTTTTGCCTTTATGAAACTGAGCCTGCCAACAGACTAAATAGCATTTGTACAAGGTTTTCACTTCCCCTGCAAGCCTGAAAAGAGAAAAGATGAGTTAAATCCTTCCACGCATAACTGGCAGCACAGACCACATCAGGTGGTCATGGCTCTGCTGTCCCCTAACATGAAAGCAGAAAGGTGATACGCATTTAAAACCAAATTCTGTATGCCACACCACTCATGGGTCTGGACTTACTTTGCTTTCCTCATCACAAATGAACTGCCAGCCATGCCTTGATGGTGGCTTTCAGCCTCTGAATACCAGCAAAGCAATGTTCCTCTTGTTCCTAAGCATAGACCTCACAAAAACCACTATACCTTTTACAGTCATCCTTGGAAAGCTAATTTTCTTCCATAATAAAGTTCAGGAAGTCTAAACACAGGGCAATGATTGCTCCAGATCTATGCTAGATTAATATAGAGTATTCAAATTGCTTAGGAAATGGGGTATTTTTTTTTCCCTAATGAATCATGCAGTATGTTGTCCATACTTAAATGACACATTAGGTTGGAATTTCAAGCTTTTGTAGGGCAGAAATGGTCTTCATGGAAGACAGAAATAAAGTTAATGATGCCAGAGTGGCTTTATTCTAGCTAACTTGCATGAAACTGGCACAAAGCCCTGAATATTAGCCTATGATATTTGCAAAAAAAAGCAGGAGTTTGGGCTGTTAGAAAAGCTTTCATTGATAGCAACTGCAACATATTAATCCTAGACAAGGGAACTACAGTATTTAATTAAAAATGGAAAGGAATAATAGTTTAGCACCTCTTTCAGAAAAAGTGAAGTGCAATGGAAACGGAGAATGTCTTCTCCATGAAGCTGCACTGAAAAGTACTTTTGCATTCATGTGACATTGAGAAACAAATGACAAAGAATTTTCCATTAATAATTTAATTTGGGGGCCAGAGGGCCATCAATAACATCATAAGCATGTAACATGGAGCCAAGTTTATCCCTGAGATAAGCAATCACAGTAGAGTTCCTTTACAGCATGTTTGAATTTGAGTCTATGGAATGCAGAATTTCAAAAAACATTTTAAATAACTGGTAGGAGCAGCTGCCAACCCACCTCAGATCATCGCGTCTGTATGCTAAATACTTAAAACACAGAAAAATGAAGCTGTAGCACTGAAAAGTGGAGTATTACCAGGAAGTGCTGAACATCTCCACCTCCCACCTGTATTAAAAGGAGACACAGAAACAACAGTCAGTCATCATCCGGTAGGATTATTACAGCATTAAAATTCAGCCCTGGTGGCTAAAACCAAAAACGCACTCAAATTTCTGAGGAAAATTTAGCCATTCAAGTTGAAGATCCAGGTTAATTTTGTGGTGCACATTTAACACTGAAAACAAGGGTTTTTAGCAGAAAGTATGTTGAGTCGAGGTGATGTTCAAATTTGCTAGGGAATGATGAAGTGAGGTTAATAATCCAAAATCATAATTTTTGATAGGACTAAGCTATGCACACAGAGCCTTCAGTTAAGCGTTAAGATGTAACTCACATCTACATTCAGCAAAACCCTCTGACTCATAGGCGTGTTGTTCCTTGAGGGCTGGACAACTGGATTACTCTTTATTTTTTAAAGATGGATGGTGGCGATGCTGCTGCTCATCTTTTATAGCAGTGGTTAAAGCACTCACCCAGAAACTGGTGAGCTGACTACGGTTCAGCGACCTCCTCGGTGTGAGTGGGTTCAAACCTACAGCTCCAGCCTAGTCTCTGGCTACTAAGTTAAGCTGCAGTTGCCGAAGGTTTGGGGAAGGAGGGCAGAGAAGGGAAAAGAGAGAGGCAGTCTGATTCCTGCTGAAGCTGCATGGCTGTTCAGCAAAGGATACAAGATTTATAAGGCCAGAAATAAAGAGAGAATTAGAAAAAAAGGGGGCTTGACTATAGCCTAAACATGAGGGCTTCCACTGGGAGAAAAAAGAGCCATCCTCTTCAACATTTTTAATGTTGCTAATTAGTTTTAAACCAGATTTTACGGTAATGTTTTCCTGTGTGAGATAGACACACTCTTTGATACATTTATAAAATTTAATGAAGAGCACCATCTGTAGTAAATGCCTGATGAAAGAAAGCAATGGGATGTGCAGCTACACACCACTCTGGGTGACACTGTGCAGCACAGTCACCCCAAGAGCCACCCACATCACTGCCTGCACTGAGCAGCGCATTGTCCCTGTGCCCCAGGAGAAAGTGTGTGAGTCATGTGGAGACATGTTTTTGGGCTACAGTGTCCCCACAGGAGCTTTGTAATCTTCTTGCCAGCTGAAGGACACCTGGGACGCAGGATGCCCTGAGACTGGGGACCATGCAGCTGTACTGGTACCAAGTGCTGGCCTTGAATCTAAGATTCATCACCACAAGGAGTGTAGAAGTAGCTGGCAAAAAAAGAAAACTAGCAGTGGAACAAGGACAAAGGGAATGAAATTGTAAGAGGGTACTCACGGGAGCAAGTAAAATCAGCTGCTTGCTGAAGGTGCTCTTCACTGGGAAGAGGAACTGGACTTAGTGCCAGTCTTCTCTCACACTGACTGTGAGAACAGCAACAGGATTGAATGACTGTGAGTGAAAGGAAATCCAGAATCAGGAAAATTAGAGGATGCCATTTTTGTAGTCTCTTAAAAGAGGATAAAGCCTAATGAGATTGGTGTCTTGTGCATTAAATGTTGTTTTGTTTTGATTCCTTCCAAATTCATTCACCAGTCAGGTTACAATTATCACTGCCCTTAAAAAGTACCTCCTAATTCCTCACGGTTGTTCAGTCAGGCACTTTAGTTACTCACTATTTGGGGCAAGCATTAGCAATTTCACAGGTTTACTGATTTCCTTTTTAATTTAATCTCTATTTTATTTAATCCTAAAGAATCTGGAGATCAGGAGCTACACAAAGAATTGCCTCTTTGTGAGAAGTTTGCTTTGGTTGGCTGTCAGTGAATTTGTAGCCACAGCAAAAGCTTTGATACACCAGGGAGAAAATCATGCTTTTACCTAATCTTACCAAACCAACCTTGTTCAGATTGATTCAGTTTCCAGCCTTGGCTCTGACCTCACCCTTACCCTCAATCCTGCCTCACTTTCACACTGAGTATTTTATACAGCCTCTATTTTCTCCCTGCATAGCCTGCCCCCAACCCCCGCCCCCAACCCAACATCTATGTTCTACTCATCAACCATTGCTTTAGAAATCTTCAGGCTGGATGGGCAGGCATGCAGTGCTGGCAGGTGGTGTAGCTGTTAGGCAGCCTTGTGTATCACAAGAGATCTGATGCTATCAAATTTCTTTTCCCCCAAAGACTAAAGAGAGTAAGCCTTTGTAAGCATGCAGGAGGGGGATGAAAACAGTTTGTCTCCTGAGCAGTCAGCCTTTGTCATTTTACAAATGAAATCACTTTGGAAATTTAGAGAATTAATATCATAATGAAGACGGGAGTACCCATTAGGGTGGTCTAATGTTGCTCTGGAGATATATGATGGATGTCCAGTTGCTGTAAGCCCTTATTTGCAGAGAGTCACCTCTGTAGTTGCCATTATTAGGAAGTTGTCTGAAGCAGAGGATCAGACACAACCATTGCAAGATGAGATAGTGTTTGACTGGTTTCCAGGGAACCGAAGGATACAGCCTTAGTTGTACCTGTCACTATGGCTCCCAGCTTTTTTCCCCCTTAATGTCTTTTTTAGCTGTAGGAAGTTTCTCTTTAAAGATTCACTGCTTCTCTAATAGCACAAAAAGCAGTAATAGGAACATAAAAAAATGTTACCTGGATTGCAAAAAAGCTTCCGTTTATTGCAAAACAATTGGTATAATTCATCATCAAAGGATTGCAATATGCTGCATTAGTTAGCTTTTGCAAATAAATATAACCATGAGATCTAACCTGTGGTGTACTGCTTGCAGTAACTGGAAATATTCACCTGCTCTGTCCACTTCTGGACATACCTATCACACTGTCAGAGCAGTGATGTCGTGATTGCCATTCCTGGAAACACAGCCTAAAGAAAGTAGTACTTCCAGGAATTATCTTAATGGGCAATTGAATCATCATTTCTAGCACTCCTGCATCTTTCCCAGAAGGATAGTTTTCCACAGGCAATGATTCCAGTTAGAAGAAAATGTGGATATCCAAACCCCAATTCTTATTCCTTCCTGACTGGTTTGCAAAGAACAGAAGCTTTATGCAGATCTTAAAATTAGGCAGAAAGGCACCTAGGACATGTGAGGCTGGAAGGTGTCCAGTACAGTGATTTTGCCTGCACTTCATTTTATAATAGCTATTCTACCCAGATAATTTATTTTCTTCCAATTATCTGTGTTCCTTTAATAATTCTCTACTGGTCACTAACATCGCTGCTTTGTTGTGTTATTTCCCAGGAAGCTCAATTGCTGGTGTAAGTTGTCGTAGCTGCATGTCTTCCATAAGGATTTACACCAGGGCAGTGTCTGCATTTTAAGAAAATCAGGTTAAATTCACTAATGTCTAGACTTTCTCCTAGCTATGGGGGTATGCAAGGCAGCTTGTTGTTGCTAGCCTTTTCAAATAAATGTGACATGATGGGTCCACACTTTGCTCTCTATATAATCAGTACTGATTTGGGGGAATAATCAGTGGTAAATAAAAATGAGTGCTGTTGAAATACCCTTTGTGTGTGTTCTCATGAATTACTCATGAAACAAAGGTTACAAATTTCTGCCCCTGATACAGTAATGGATCTGTACTGCTTTTATTTTATTTTATGTTATTTTTGTAATATATGGAGCGGGTGTGTGGTGTGTGTGTGTGTGTGTGTGTGTTTTGGTTTTGGTTTTGTGGTTGGGTTGGGTGGGGTTTTTTTTCCAAAATTCTGTTTCTTACCCCTAAATCTTCAGTTTAGTGGTCAAATTCACCTTGGTGGGAGCAAATGCAACTCTATCGATAGCAATGGAATTGTGTCTGCATATGTCAGCCATGAATTTGGCCCCATATTTATTGGAAATACCTGGGCTGTTGTGATATGATGTGGTAAATCATGCTGAGAGCAAATCAAACAGACAGGCTGTGGCTGCATCACTATTTCATACAACTCAGGTCATAATGGACAGGACAATGCTGTACTGTGAAATTCAGTGCTAAGGAAAATACATTCTTTCTAACCTTTTATGAAAATACTCCACATCCTTCAAAGGACAATTTAGGCAATGTGAGCACTGGTGGAACTAGTGCAGGAGCATTTAAAAGGCAAATAGAAAAACACCATTGCCCAGGAGGAGAACGAGCGTCTGTAGATATTCCCATGCTTTTGCTGTTCCAAAATTCCCGTCAACTGTTGCATACAGCCCCCAGAAATAAAGCTATTCACTCTCACTACAGCAAATGAAAGTGATGCAACATGCCAGTCTTCAAGCCCAGCAAACTATAAATGTATTATCAGACAGAGAAGAGCTAATGAAAACAATCACATTAAACATAGCTCTTCAGTGCTTGGTGCTCAATAAGTGAGCAGCAGGCTTTCTCTGTCTAGCTTACAGAAAACAGGAGGTAGCAGTTTGCAAGGAGCAGCGTTTTAATGTGATTGGACTATAACAGACAATCTATTTACAGCATGCTCTGGGGAGCTTATAAACAAATGTTGAGTAATTTCAGCCAGCAGTAATTACCCTTGCAGCTGACAAGGATAGCATGATACTTTCTCCTTCACCTTCAGCCCAGTCCAGAAGGCACTGTACACAATGGCACCTCTAATTATTTCTGCATTTCTATGGCTAAAGACCAAAGTGTGTTATTAGAGAACATTTTAGAAGCTTTTTAAAAGCTTGTTTATTGGGACAATTAAAAGTCATCACTATGACAGCAAATAAAAGGTTCCATTCCTAGGCACGTGGCTGCAGCCGGGGGTTTGCCTGCTTACCTTGTAAGCCTTGCCTACATGAGGGAAAATTTACAGCCACCCCTAACTGCTGCTAATATTGGTTCAGCAGCACCAGCACTAGCAAGGTGGGCAGCCCTCGAGTACACAGAACGGGGCTTTATAAATATCACGTTACCTAACCCTGCTTAGAGCACATGGAGTAAACATCATACTTAAAATGCTGTTCACTCACCTATTCTCAGGCTCCCAATGCAGCCAACGGTAGTGGCGGTGAAGCCGTTGCAGCGGTGAGAAGATGTTTTTGTAGAGCACCTGTGCTGCAGACGAGGCCTGAGACAGCGTGGCTTTTTGTCTTCTGTTGAAACAAAATAAAAAGCAAGTTCTAAAACATTCATTAACTCTTAATTACTGGTGAAATACATTGGCCCGGGTTTTTTTCTCCCAGGCACTGGACATATAAATGGGTTAATTCTGGGCTGGATGCAGCTGCTGCAAGTGAGTCAGCAGGAAGGTGGGAGCAGGGAGGGAGGGAGACCTGGGCTGTGGTGGGCCAGGGGACAGGGCACTGCCCTGCATAGCCCTCCCTTTGCTGGATAAGACCCTTCCCCTTGCCTTGGCTACACAAAGGCAAACCGAGGTCTTTTGATTTCCCTAAGTCATCAGTACCTGGTGCAACACACCACAAGGCATCTCCCCACCATTCGGGATTAATCCCAGAGCAATCAGGTGACACTTACCATAATTTCAAACGCCCGCTTCCCACGGCACAGCCCGCCAGCTCCTCAGGCACCCGCCGGCTGGCCCAGGCTGCTCCGCGCCAGCCACCGGGGCTGGTGCCCGAGCCCGCTCCTCCAGAGCCAGGAGAAAGCGCCGGTGAACCCCCTCTGCCAGACGAGGTACTTGAGCCTGTGCAATTCCGAAATGCAGGTGCTTGTGGACAGTAACTTACAGATAAAACAGAAACAAACACTCCCCCTTACCCTCCCAGTTCCCTGGTGGTAACCGTGCTGCCAAAAGGAAGGTCTCCAGCCACAGGGAGACCTCAGGAGCCTGTGCCATCTTGGGCCCTCTCATTTGGCCCAAAGCACCGGGGTTTTTATTCCAGTTATATAACACATACTACTCGATTTTCATACTGTGCAAGATACATTTTACCATGAGAAATACTACTGCTATTTCCAAAGAGTAGTTTTAAAAACATACAATCGCTACTCATGGCAAGGCGAGGCGTCATCAAAGTGATTGCTGTGGGCAGTGATAATTAACGGAATGATCAAGTCACAAGACTGCGCACCACAACTTTTATTTAACATTGTAATACAGTCATATATGAGCCAAACTATCCAAAAGTAATTGGGAGAGGCAGTGAACTGTGATGTGTGCTGGTTTGCAAACACCATGGACAGTTTGGCGTTTGCTGAGCTCCCATCCGCCTCAATAAATTCAGTTCAGAGTCCTGCTATAGGAATTGACAGCAGATATCTAATCCACAAAAGTGGATTATTTACATTTTTTGATACGTTACATTGCATTACATCCTGTCATGTTGCATCTCATCACAAGCAGATATAATATCGCATAACATGATGTGACATGATGACAGACATCAGAAATGTTTTTTGTTGTTTTGGGTTTTTTTTTTTAAGATTTTATATCTACTATCCAAAATATTTCTGAGTGATTTCTAGGAAGATCGAGCAGATAAGGTGAGTGCCTGGATTAGGCGTTCCTCCAGCAGCTGCTGAGCTGCTTCTCCCATGCATTGTTTTAAATCGAGCCGCCTTGTTCTGCAGCTTCATAAAATCTTGTCAATGCAATTTTGCACACATATTGCAAATATTTTTAAAAGATTCATTAGGAGGGAAACCAGCAGAACACATGTTCAGTAACAGCATAAAATTATAACAGCTGCTGCAAATTACCTTGGCTGAAAGGAACCCCCAGAAATGCATTGCAAACTTTAACAATGTACTCTAGCTGTTGATTGCTCACACTGTCGCTCGCTACTCATTTCTGAGACACAGTTGGTGGAGGAACATTAATTTGTCCTTGTTCTTGAGACTGGCAGGTGTCACTTTGCCCAGTGTGGGACGTGAGTGACAGATATTTTGCAGCTGATGAAATGAGAATGCAGAAATTCAAGAGTGCCTCTGGGATTTCACTGGTCATTTGTGGCCAGCACAAGGGCAGGGCCCGCTGCTTCGCTAATGCAGGACTGGCTGATGTTGCTGTTGCTGCAGGCTGCCGCAGATTCACACCATTTTAAATAATATTTGTATTATGAAGCCTTTCACACACACACACACATACACACACACACAAACACTTGATGGTATTGTGTGCTTCGCTTCTTTCTAGACTAATACCATCTGGGAAATTGTTCTAATTGTTTTTCGGGGTTTTTTTTCCTTCTGTTGTATGCTCAAAAGGATTTTACCTGCATGTGCTGTCTTTAATTCTCTGAATAACATAAATAGAATTGACTAAAAGCAAGACTTAAGCTAACCTAGGGGAAACTGATTAAAACCAAGAGCAATATTAAAAAAATGCAATTAATAAAATCATCTCACGATACAGAGGTTTAGGAAGAGAGTGAGGAGAATTATGTCAATTGAAGTATTTCTTTCAACTAATTTAAGAAAGCAGAAAAATGTGTTCCATGTGGAAATGCACAAGGCTTAGTGAAAATAAAAAAGATACTAGGAAATGAACAATACTGCAATGTTAAAGAATTAAGAATGAGATTTGTTTAATTTTAACACTATCCTGTAGTTCATCTTTATCTTTCCTTTACCTCAGAGCATTTTCTTTGCAGGCAATGTAGTGGCTGGGATTTTTAAACCACCCCTTCACCCCCCTAAAAAAAATAAAATAAAATTAGGAAATACAAGGAAAAGAAATTGTCTAGAGCTGATGCCTCAGATAGATATTTTCAAGCTTAGTTTAAATGTTAGGGTTTTTTCCATTCAGCAACTCTATGTGGAAAGAGAGAAGGGGTTAAAATGTTCTGTAGTTCATAAAATACTTTTAATAAGAACTAGAGTGCATGTTAGAAAGAAAATTATTCTTTCAATGCTTTTAGCTTTTTATTTAAACTATGTATTATTTTAAAGGTGATGATTTTCAAGAAACCCCAAAATTTCAGGACAGGGTCTCATTTTGCTAACCAGGTTAAATGCAGTGTACATAGAACAGTGTAATCCAGAGAACCACTAACAGCATTTTCAATTGTGATAAAAACTTATTAACATATTTGCCTCTTTAATGATTAACTGTCTTTGAATATTAAGAGATTTTTACAACGTCTTATTCACACTGAGGAGGCTCTGCAAAAGGCCGAGCTTTTTCTTTATTTTATAAGTGTGACTTTGTTTGATATGCATTCTGGTTTTAAAAGAACCATAATATTTTAATCGATCTCTCTGTAAAGATCATGATTATTATAAATGAGATACAGTCGTGCACATCAAGCCTGACTGGTAGATAGGAGGTCATGAGTCAGGAATTATATGAAGAGGGGAAGCAAAAACTAGAAAATTTTCTAGCATGATTGTTTAAAGGAACTGTTACGTACGCTGGCACATGAATTCAAGACTTCAGTTACATGTCCAGAATTATCACCCTTCATTTGCTATTGATTTCCTTCAAAGCAGCCCTGAAAAAAATATAATTTAAAAAAAAATAAAATTAAACCCATATATTTATTATGAAAACCATGTATTTTTACACTGAACTCTTCAGAGTCGTGAAATAGATGACATTAAAAATCATGGCAGAGAAATATCTGATGAAAATGTTGATACAAACCTAGGCTGTGAAAACACTGGTTAATGCCATTTACCAAATCTTATTTTATTGTAGAGAATTACTTACGTTAAATAATTTGAAACACACATAAAGATAGCATCTGTTAAGATACGAGATAGGTATTTGAGCATAATTCCATCATTAGAATTGGAAAAATTATGCTGAACAGATTTTTTTTTCCTATCAAACCCCTAGTCTTCCAAAACTAATACTGTTTTATTCATACACATGTGCAAGGACGCACACACACACACACACACACACACACACAGACAAATATATCTGCACATTTTCACTTTGTATTCCCCCCCCTACTTACAAATGCAAAGATATACTGTTATTCTGTGGAAATCAAATATTTTTTCTAGATGGTGTGCTTCTTTAATTAAACTGTATTCTTTATAGTGATCAAATATAATTAGCAGTAGCAAGTATTTAATGAAAACAAACTGCTTTCCTTTGAAATTTTTCCAACCCACTGTACTTCAAGTCTATAGCTTCTCCAAGAAGATCATTGTATCATAACAACTGAAAATAAGTATAGGATTAAAAGCTTGTCAGGTACTGCATCATTTCAGACAAAAAAAAATAGGGAAGGTAAACAGTAGAGAACCTGATTCATGTCAGGTACAAATTCTATCATTTAAGATATTTCTTCCAATGAAACAGTACTGTTAGTGGTTCAATGTGCTATAGATCTGTCTTTTAACTACCCTATTTGATATCATTACGTACTAAGACATTACCCCAGTATCTTTGATTATTACTGAGTGAGATGAGAAGAAAGTGCACTTACACCGGACTCATTGACAGCGAGGTGCTATAACAACTCTCCTGTAATTAATTGTGAGTGAAAGGGGGTTTGGTTTTTGCAGCCTCGTAAAACTTTTCCCACATGGCTGAACCCACGGTCAGGAGACGTTAGGCAACATTAACTGCCTGCACATTTCTGCAAGGCTCTGGAGGAAGCGGCTCGGCACTGGGGCTCCAATTCTGAAAACCCTGGGACACAAGACATCAGCATCTACCTTTCATCTTAGCTGAGATTTGGAGAGGGTTCAGACCACAGAGGCTCCTTAATTCTCACTAATTCATTTGCTTTCCTGATTCACTTGGCTTGGGATAACCTGCGAATGATAATGAACCTGTAAGGGGAGCGCTTAGTCCCTTGCCTTTGAATGTGCTCGGCATGGATTGAGGGCTTTCTGTGAATCTTGCAAGAGGAAAAGAATCTTATTAGCACTGATTGCCAGTCATGAGGTTGCCTCTAAAAATTGCTCTTGTATTTTTAACTCTTGCTTGCTTATAACAACCCCAGCTAAGGAGAGAGATGTGTTGTTTACACATCAAACATGGCATTGTTCTCAACATTTACTCATTTCTCTTTGCAATTTGATCTAATCATAACACATTTGCTTTACGTATGTCATTACTATACCACTAGGAACACTTCATCATTTTTCCCATGATTATTCCACAAGTTCATAACTAGCCAAGTCCTCATCTCTTCACCCCCAGCTAAACATCCTCTTTGCATAAATGTATGCTCTCTAGAATAAAGGGTCTAATTTTCCTTTTTTTTACTTTTGTTATTAACCATTTCAGCAGAGTGCAGCTAGTACTGCTTTTCATGTTACTAGTGGATTTCTAGCAGATTTGGTCTTCTCTCATGTTGGTTCTTATCTTTTTTTAATAAACATATTGTGGATTTGAATACAAATAAAAATCAAGCTCCAGTGAGAATATTTGATAATAAAACTGGGAAAAATGTGGCTTATTTTTGCTTCTCTTTGTCAAAAAAAACATTCTTCTGAGGAATATTTTTTTTTTCCATTCATTTATGTGAATTTAGGTAACTGTGCAGAAGAAATGGACTGCAACCCAGTAATCTGTGTCAGAATGATTCTGTTTAGACCATCAAATTTGCTCTGGAGGCAACCTTTGCTAAAAGCTGAGGATTCATAGTCCAGTTTCTTATGAACCCCTGTCATTGCCAGAACCAAATTCTAACTCCTGACCAAACTCTGGGAGTTCCTAGGAAGAGCTTTCATAACATTTTCTAATGGACAGCCGAGCTTTTCTGCAAAAATATGGTGTTCTGCTCTGGTTTTTAGCCTTTTCATGTATAACATACATGCAGTTCTAGAAAACCAATGCTTCAGCTTTGGTATTTAGTAACAAGTCTTGTATCAGCCAGAGTCTTATACAGCTTCCACATCTGGGACATCTATTCACTAGCCAAAAGTGAATGATACACTGCACCGAAGCAAAGATAAAATTCTTTTGTGTTAATTTTTTTCCCTTGTGTCTAGATGGGGGCAATATGGCTTTTGACTAAATAAAAAAAAAAAATTGCTTCCAGTTCCAGCTACTGAAATAATTTCCTAGATTCCTCTCGAAATATGAATTTTATGCTTTTTTTCTCTAATTTGGTGTTACCTCAAAAAAAACCATAAGTGACAAAATATTACACCTACTGTTTCTCAACAGAATTTGCCAAAAAGGATAATTATGTGAGACTGCTAGAACTCAAATTTGATCTGGAACTTCTTGTGTGGGAATATGGATTTCTATTATATCGACAAGCTCAACTCTTCTTCAAAGGGCATGAATAAGAGCTGATCAGCCAATGAAATTATGTTGCATGGGAATTCTAACAGTCTGACATTTGCTTGTCGAATCATTAAACATTTCTGCAGGACAGTTACCAAAAAAATCCCAGCTTGCTTTGGAAATGTCACACAAAAATATCTACATTTTGCATGAAAATGTCAAAACAAAGCATTGATTCAAGCTGCTATGTTTCAAAATGTCAATTTGGTACTTTTTATCAGTATTTTGGCTGTATATGATGTGTAAATTTTAGAAATTCTTTCAGAAAATTTCACTGAATTTTACTTTTCCATAGTAAATCAGAAATTTTTGTTGGAATCTTTTGCACAGGTCTATGAACGATGTGAACTGAAAAATACGTCTTTATTAAAATTTCCCTACAGATAGTTTTTGCCTTTTTTTAATATTGTAGAGCATATTTCACTCATATTATTTAAAAAAAAAACAAAAAAAACAAACAAACAAAAAAACCCAAACCACCCCAACAACAGCATGGAAAAAAAACCCCAAACCTTCACTACTACCAGAATATCCCACTCCTTTTTTTATTAATAGTTAAACCTAGGTAAAGACATTCCAGTGTGAACATGTCTCAAACCCTCATATTCATCTTAAGAACAGGTCCTTAAAAGCCTGTCTCCCTGAAGACAATCCTAGGAAAACATTACATTTGAGAATAGCTAAAATTAAATTTATACAGCAGAGAAATCGGGTTCAAAGTATCTCTGTACCCGGAGGACCAAGCTGCCTCTGTTTGCTCTAAGAAGCATCCCTACATGATCGGTATTTTGGTTTTGATTTCTCATCTGCTGCCTTGTCTCCTAGTATAATCATACAGCCCATGTAGCCTGCCTGCATCTTTCGTATAGTGCTTTTCCAAATTGTGAGAAACAGAAGAGCACTCCTGTCTCTCACTGGTACGTTACTGTCCAGCATTTTGTTTATTTTTCTGGCTGTTTTTTCCCCCACTAAACCTCCTTGCTTATGAGAGCTTCTCTTCTGGGACAATCTTCACTTGTAGACCCCAAGTTCAATTTTGAGCCCAGCAAGCCCCTGGAAATTTTAGAACAGCAGCCAGCTGGCTCCTGCTCCTCTGTTAATCAGCAATTTCCACCATGTTTTCCTCACCACCAACTTTCAGTCATAGCACTTCCAAAAATTTTGCACAATGTTGAGCAGTTTTACAGCAATAAAACACAGCTCTTAACTAATCTATTATACCGCTATGTCTGAAAATATGAGCAAAATTGGAAAGTAGAACTCACCCACATTTTTCAGCTCAACTTGCAAATGTGCTAGAGAAGAAATTATTTTCTCCTCTAACACTCTAGTCAAAAAGCATCAATTGGCAAGTTACGCTCATTTACATACATTTTCTATTAAACTTTTCTATCATAAAAAATTGCCTTTATGATCCAGACACATAATTTATTATGCAATGCACCACCACCATCATCACAGTGAATTGCGTTTTACGTGTTTATACTAACAGGGAAGGTGATCAGCTTTAGCCTTCTTTTCATTATATGCATCATTCATCCTACACCGCCAAGATCTCTGGATTCTGTAGCATATCCATCATTATCTAACTGCCAACTGTTTTCAGAGGTTCCACTGCTTTAAGCTCATTATTTCTTCAGATTGGTGAATCTACAGAGAATCTTTCCACAACATACAGCAGTCAGCATGGCACATGTGTACAGATGAATGGTAGGGGTTTGTCCTTCACAGTCTCTTTGTACCTACTTTTGCCCCAGAACTGCAGCCTGTAATGAGCAGCAAATGCATACTCATATGTCCAAAAATAATAAAAAGTTAAATGGCATTGAAAATAATAACCAAATAGCAGCATCTTTCTGTGGATAGGCTGTTACGAATAAATCTAGTTTACAGATTGCTCAGTATTTTGGGGTAACCGTCTTCTTATAATGCAGACTAAAGCACATAGACAAAGAGCTGTGCTAAGATAAGGAATTTCTTTCCTGTCCCCATTTACCTTGCTGCATTTAACTTAATCAATAGCTGAATGGGGAAGAGGAGGAGAATTGGATGGTTCAAGAGACTGATAATGGGATATCGAACCTTTCATCTCTGTATCATTGATTCAACATAGGAATTGACACACTGGATCAGAGCAGTGGTCCATCTCCTCAAATATCCTCTCTGACAGTGGCCTGTACTGTATGTGTTTCAGGGAGAAGTGTCAGAAACCCTGTAGTAAGCATTCACAAAATAACCTGTCCACAGGAAAGGTTTCTTCTTAACTCTCTCATTTACAGTTTGGCTGATGTTCATACTTGGGGTAGTCTGTAACTCTTCAAAAATCTTTTAAACCCTATGGACTGCAACACAGATTATATGTTTATTTAAATACATACCTGAGTGAAGTCTGCATTCAGCGGAAGTCTTGGCCAGCAAGTTGCAATGAGTTCCAGTGGAGAATTACGTTCTGACTGCACAACTGACTAACACCATTGCACTTACTGTTAACTTGTTGCCTTTCTTAAACAAATAACCTCTCCTATACACAGTGTAAACATTATCACTAGTGGCCCATTTAAACCATCTTCTCTCTCATTAAAATACTTTTAAACTTTTCAATGTATCTTGAAATGAAGGGCTTTTCATGTTTCTAATTATTTACATTGCCCATCTCTATACTTTATCTATTTCTGATACATTCTCTTCAAGACAAGATAACCACAACTGAATATAGTACTCCAGGTCAGGGCATGTCACTGATTTATTTAATGACATTTTAAGATTTTTGGCATTCTCTCCCAATCCTTTTGCATCCTAACAGTTTGTTTGCTTTTTTGACCCTTGCTCCATACAGAGCAGAGTTTTATTGAACCATCCAGTATAAGGCACAGGTCTTCTCTTGAGTGACAACAGCGATGTATTTGGGTAGCTCAAATTATTCCTTTTCATGTTACATTTGTCAACATCGAACTATTATCCAGATCATTCAGCTCAATTTGTCAATTTTTACTGGTTTCCTTAGTGCTTTTTTGATCTTGAGTGTTCTGAAATATTTGAGTTTTGTTTACTGTCTTTTTTACTTACAAGTATTATATGCATTTTGCTTAACTAAAATACAGGAAAGATAAATTGATTGATAGCCCTGCTATGAGGCCTGGAAATCCACCTACATGTATATACATATGTTAACTTTCTCTAGGTTCCTAATGTTTTTTCTTTTAATTGTTCTCCTTTACTTAAACAGCTTCTAGTCCCTTGTGTCCTTCTCCTGTGACTATTTCCTGGCAATGTTTTCCAAGATTTCTTTTCAGAAATTCAGTTAAAATATGTTGTTTTGTTGGCATAACACATTCTGGTAGATTAGAAAAAAAATGGGCTTTCTTTATGTGACTATGTCACTTTCTGTCACACTGTTATGTCACTATTATATAACACTAAAGTCACAGTCTTATTATTCCAGTCCTAATTTAGGTTTAGAAAGAGACATACTGAGTTGGTATTTCTTGGAACGTTCCTAAAGCCATAAAAATCAGCCTCAGCATTTGCCATTTTATTGACAATGGCTGCATTTAATGGGACATCACATATTCCTAAGAGCATCTCAAACACTATTTTCTCAAATACCCCTCCAAGTCTCGGTGTCCTATCCACTCCAGTATCCTGAGAAAAAAATAATAATCATGAAAGCAATTGTCCTTGCTGGCCTAAGTGATAGAAGGTAATGGTCTCCATTCAGGTCTTAACACAAAATGCAAGCCAAAACCCAAAGAGATGACCTTATTGGTAGCCTTAGCAAAGACATTAGGCACATGCAGTATGAATAAAATGAACAACTCTTTTACTGTGGTGAAGGTTCTCATCTCATTCCATATTAGAATTAAGGAGTTTTGGCATCGTACAAAACAAAACCTTTCATGTGTTGTCCTCTGAGTTCTTTCCTGTGTGAGGAAACAGAAGTGCTGAACCTTTCAAATATTCTTAACAAGAAGCATAATCGTATGACACTAAGTATGCTAACTAGGCTGCAGGTAGCAAGCAATGTAATGTCACACTGTGCCTAAGACTAGTTGAAATGCTTTGTGTTGTTTCTTTTCTAAAACAAAACTCTCAAATCCAGCACCTACCATGAATGTGCAGTTCTGGCTCTGGAGACCTGAAGGCCAGCTAGAGACAGAAACTTCAGACGCGCACAAGTCCCCACCTCCGTTCTCTTCTACAGATTCATCTGGACTGACATGTTCACAGCAAAACCGTCAGCTGGAAGAAAAAAGGCAGCTTAGTTACATTGAAGATTTGCATCACTTCAAAGATGTTGCGAGTCAAGGAGGCCTCTGTATCTACACACTGTACCCAGCAGAGGGGAGATGAAGGGACTAACAGCCTGGGATGCTCCATGGAAGCATGACCCCCCTCTCTCAGCACCAGCCAAACATTCCCAGTGCACACAGGCACTGGGCATTGGCAGGAGATGTGGGCACGATGAATTTCTGCTTTACTTCTGTATACACACCCCTCACAAGCACAGTTGGCTAGACTGAAGATTTATTTACCTGTAGCGAGGGAAATGCACGTCATTCTCAACACTAGTCATGCCAGAACTGTTTTCAGGTTAATTTTTTTAAAAATATGACCTGAAAGCCTAAGACTGAGTTTCAAATGCGACAGTTATTTTAAGGCTTGGTTTAATAAACCTAATTTATTATGTGAGATAACAGAGTTCTGCAACCAACTGCACAGATTCATGGCTGAAGTCAGTAATTCATGTGAATATTGCTGCTAAAAGAAAACATGGTATATGATCAGTCCATAGCAATCAGACATGGTGCCTAGACAGCAGCTGTCTTCACTGTTTTTCCTAAAAGGCAGAATAGCCAAGAGGACTAGTTATCTCAGCTGTAAATATCTGAGTTACAGGAGCACAGCTGGAACGTCATGGCTCCCTACCCCTGCACAGCCTTTCCTATAGCTATAGCAGCATGCCACTATTGAGGGCTAAAGATGAAGAAGTTTTGTAACTTGCTACTGTCATGCTTACAATAAATCACACTCTCATCTTTAGCATTTCCGAGTCTTTTTGGTGTCTATGTTTAAAGCATAGATGTAGCATTCCTGGATGCCACCCTTGGCAGATTAAAGCATACAACATTATCACAAACGGGATAAAACACTGCAATTACACTGAATGCACTGACAGTGCCATATCCAAGGCCAGGTAAATTGCACCCTTTGACTGCTGGACACACCAGAAAATACTTAATTCCACTTGATTAAAGTACAAGATTGAAAGAAAAAAATGAGTTCTTTAAGCAAATAGCAGTAGAGATTTCTCATGCATCAGGGCATATAATGACACCCCGTGGGAATCAGAAAGTAATTTTTCTCCTTCAGGTAAGATGTTGCACAACTGGCAAAGCACAATTATGAATGATTTACCTGCAATGCTTAAGGTATTGCTTTTAAGTCGCATGCACTGGTCATCTCTTCTGCTATGGCAACTTCTCTGTCTCTTGCCTCTGTATCTTACATCACTGTGGTAAAAGGTAGTTAGCCCTTTTGGAAGTGTATTTAAAAAGCAACATAAAAAGACATTTTGAAATGTGCTCTGATATTCTAGCCAAACTAATAGCTAGGATGCTGGGGTGAATGCATCAAGTCTATAGGAAGAGGCATGAATACTATGCTTGCATTTCAGCTACGGCAAATGTTGCCAGTCACAACTATAAAGAGATGGAGATGGTAAGCTGTCACAACACTGATTATTCATTTTAAAAAGTAGTTGAAAAACGAAGTAAAAAATTATTCAACTTACATTCGTACTCACTCCCCCAAGAGAATGCACAATATCTGTGTTTCACAATGTACAACTCATGCAATTGGTGGCCTGCAATAGGAAATATGAAAATAGATAAGGACATGTAAACAGACAAGGAGAGGTTTGGCAGGAGCAGGGCAGGGGCGTTTATGTCCAGTAAATGTCTAATTCTTCTAGTATTTTAGGCTGAAAATATTTCAGGAACCTCTTCTGAAGCTGAATAGTGGCAATGGCTGCATCATGGCATCATCTAAAAAGCATGCTGAAAATGGTAAGAAGGCCTTCCTACAAAATCTTGTAAATCTTTGGCTGAAGAAATCACCTTACTGCAACATGCAGGTTCTGCCAATAGTATCTTCATTATAAACATAGGCAAGTACACGCCTGTCAAACTCACAGTCAGGGCCGTCTGCAACGTGCGGTACTTGGAAGAAAGAGTCCCTGCAGCACAGGGTGTTTGATGAGAAACTCAGCAGCATACTGGACCTCGTGGACACAGCCTGCTGGCATGCCCGCTCCCACGGTACAGCTGGGCAGATGGAGGGGCTGAGCTGGGGATGGCAGCAGGAGCAGGGACGCTACAGGGAAGGTGGCTTCTTAATAACACTTCTGCTTCAAGCAACTTCTTGTCAGCAGTCAAAGTTTCAGGTTCATGGAGCTATGGCCTCCTGGAAACTGCTGCAGGACTGATGTAACAGTTTATTTGGTGAGCTCTAATACATGGACGAGATATTATGAGGCTTTCTATAGGATGCTGGTGCTCTGCACACACAGCAGAATGGCTGGTTTAGTGGATTTTCACTAATTTCCCATTGCTTCAGCATCATATATAGTGATCCTGGAAAAATCTAGCAGATAATAACCGCTTCCTGTTTCTCAATTTAAAAGCCTCTCACTTCTGATGTGTTAATAGTCTTCACAACAAACATTTGCTAATATTCAAAAAACTTAAGAAATCATAGTAATTTCTCCACATGTCATTCATAGCTGGACATGAAAAAAATGAATTAGACACAGAAGACAAGGACTTTTCAGCAAATTCAGTGACAGTAAATTTTTGTCTTATCCTTCCAAGTGGGAAAGTATTTGTGGCTTTTTTTTTATGCTTTTAATCAAACTGCAGACCTCTCAGCAGACAGCTAGTCCTCCTTTCATGAACCTTTTTCAAGAGAGGTGTGACTTAAAGATGATATAACCTCTTAATAACCTTAATAAGGTTATTTTTTATTATGTTTTAGTTCATTATAACCCTAGTAAGTCTGTTGAAATTTAGAATTAAAATTTGTTTCTTTAATGATTTATCTTTAAAACATTAGCTACACATGGTTTTAGAATATTACTTACCAAGGAAGAAACACATACCTTGGTAAAATAAAATATTACTATGTTTGATCTAGAGGTTTTATTCAGGGAGAACAAACCCAAATCCATAAGGAGCTGCCATTTCTGCTCAGTCTGAGCTCAGAAGGTAATAGTCATTTCTCACTAAGTCTTCAAGTCACTATTTTATACCTACTCCAACAATATTTTTTGGCAGCGTATAAGATGTCCTGCTGCATACAATTAACCCGTATACTGCTTGGGTAAGTAAGTTGTACTATAGCTCCGAGTATGTGCAGCATGGTCTCATTGTTCTGTATTAAATCACTGGTCAATGAAGTTGCAATGCAAGTTGAGGAGCAGTTCTTCCATATGCTATAGAAGCCCAGAAAAAAAAGGGTCTCAAACAGTGCCCAAAAGTAAGACTCATCTGAAATATCTGCAGATCCAGCCAGTCAGTTTCACTCGGGTTTCCACTGAAGAAAAAAAAAAAAAAATGTGGTCAATACAAAGACTACCTTTTATTCTTTGGAGGGAAGGAGGTATACCTGGAGCTCTGGTGTCCTATAATCACTAAGAAACGGGAGGTTTTGGTTCTCAGCATAACTTTTGGTACAAAGATGAGGCAAACAGATCTTTGCAAAGCAAACAACGTACATAGCCAGTTATTGACCTCCTTGGTGTCACCTCATGACCATCAGTTACAAACAAAGGTCAAGACCCAGACAAAAAAGGGACTTTGAGGAAGGTTTCTGAGGTTTAGCTTATCAGATAGCTCTAGCTGCTATAAAGGTGAAGTGTCTAGAGCAGGGGTCCTCAAACTACAGCCCACGGGCTGGATATGGCCCCCCAGGGTCCTCAATCCGGCCCCGGTATTTACAGAACCCCCCCGCCGGGGGTTGCAGGGGGGAACCGAGCAGCCGCAGATGACTGCCTGCCACTTCATCCGTGCGCCGGCCCCCTGTTTAAAAAGTTTGAGGACCCTTGGTCTAGAGTTCAAGTCTTATGAGAAGCAGCTGGGGTAACTGGGGTTGTTTAGCCTGGAGAAAAGGAGGCTCAGGGGAGACCTTATCACTGTCTACAACTACCTGAAAGGATGGTGTAGTGAGGTGGGTGTCAATCTCATCTCCCAAGTAACAAGTGATAGGATGAGAGGAAATGGCCTCAAGTTGCACCAGGGGAGGTTTAAATTGGATATTAGGAGAAATGTCTTCACCAAAAGGTTTGTCAAACATTGGCACAGACTGCCCAGGGAAATGCTCAAGTCACCATTCCTGGAGGTATTTAAAAGACATGTAGATAAAGCACTTAAGGACACGGTTTATTGGTAGATTGGGCAGTCCTGGGTTAACAGTTGGACTCAATGATCTCAAACGTCCTTTCCAACCTAAATTATTCTATAATTCTATTGTACTATTCTATGTTCAGGAAATGTGTTCATGATCTTCAATAACCAAATGGATGGTATCTGTCTTGTAGACAGAATATAATATTATATTGGTCCTGGATTTAGTTTATCATCAGTTTATTGACTCTAAATGTAGAGGATGTTTTTTGCAAGATTTTATGAGTTACTAGTCTACAGATCCAAAATAACTATACTCCATGTGTATGTATTGAGCATTGTAGCCACAACAGCACTCCAAGTGAGCAGGCAAATCTCGAGCCTCGAGAAATTCACTGTGCCCAGTTTTTACACTCCAGACACCATTTACCAGTCCCATATGACTCAGACATAGTTCAAACATTCAACAACTTTGCCAGTTAAGCCCAAAGTTCAGAAAGCATCACTCTTCAGAAGACAAAGGGCCAAATATATGCAAGAGGAAAGTGAAAGGAAGAAGCAGGTAGAAGACAGGCTGATCTTGTAGCTAGATCCTATACATTTAGAGAAAATAATACATACATTTACTATTCTATTTGTGCCACCCTCCTCTGAAGTATTGGCTATTGTCACAAACAGGAAATTGAGCCAGATGAACCCTAATCTAGTATGGTTTCTCCTGTAATCCTATTTCCATGGAGATCTGGTATTTTACTGAAGGCAGAAGAACTAACAGATTCTGTTATTTGATAATTGCGAATCTGTTTTTGAGGATCTAACTGCAATAAATTTTCTACTTTCGCTTTCTCAGATAACAGGCCAAATTCTGCCTGCGGGTCTTCTGCATCAATGTGAGAGAGACATAAATGTACCATTAGAGCAGACCTGCAGTCTTGTGGCTATGTACTCCCTACAAGTTAGTCTGCTTTGTGCATTTCTGTTTATCCATCTGGAAGCGAGTTAATATAATTTTGAGGAATCTTAACTTTTAAATTCACGACAGCCTGTGTCTAAAACAATGCACTTTTATAACAAAGCAGTAGTTTTAGTTGTCTGAATTCAAAGTGCTTCCAAAGACTTCATACAGATCAACTGAAAGGATAGAGATGGGGAAAAAACAATAATATCTTTTTAAAATCCCCAAAACAAAACAATCAAACAAAAACATATAAAGGAAACAAACCCAAAAACCTTTGTGGGCATTTACTTGCAACATTATTATTTACTGTTGTTACAAACAAAAAATGTGAGCTTTACATGGTCAACATCCCTTTAAATCTGCACTGCTCAGGTTTCAGAAAACAGGCTTCTGCTGCTTCTGCCTGGTCACATACAGTAAGTACAGTGGGCACCTCTGACAAAGTACACGCTTGGCCATGTATAAGCATGGTAAAATGCTGCAGGCTGATGCGCAGGCAGGTGAGCATCACAGATGCTCTGGAGAAAATGGAGCTCTGCTGTGTCACTGCTCTGGTCTTAAAGCTTTTTGGATGCAGTTTTCATTTGCTCCTGTTCTCTCACTGATGCTGTTATGAGGCCATTAAGAAAATAATGAATATTGTTAAACATGTATTAGTAACTTGTTGTTAAGCAATAAGGGCTAATGGAAGGACATTTCCAAGCAGTTAATGATTGGCCAGAGGAGATGACTGGGATCCTTAACACAGTCAGTCATTAAATGTGAAGCAATACCCTTGCTTTTACTCACTATTGCTATTTGCATTCCACCCCAACCCACCTCTGCTTCCTGCTCTGTTTACATCCCCAGTTTTCTGCACTCCACTGACGTGAATTTCATTTTCTTTTCTTAGGTACCTACCTATTCCAAGCTCTTAGCAATCAGCACAGAAAATCTCCATTCACGATAGTCTATGAGGTTTCCAATAAATTACGCTCGGATTGCTGATTAAAGGAAGATATTATTAAATATTATAATAAAGACTTTATCCACATTTTTTCAATTACAGATGAAAAAACTACTCAGATCAGTGTAATCCATTTATTGGTTTATGGTGGAAAAGTCCTATAGGGAGTGTCACAATTCCCTGTGCTGTCCCTGAGTGCATTTTGCATTAGAACCTGTGATTTAGCTGAAAGATATATAAAAATCACACACAGTCAGACAGATCCCTCCTGGCTACACATCTGAGAAGGCTCAGGAGCATAAGGTCGACACAGAGCAACTTATGCTCACAAAATGATCCCAGAACCACCTGTTTCAGATGTTAGTATGCAAAGATTTTCAAGGTCTGGAGCTTTTGACCAAACCACATCACTCTTGGGGGAATCTGTTCTCTCCTTTCCCCTCCCTTCTTTCTTCCTCCTACCAACCATGCACACAAAAGCAATGAAATTTAAAGGACAGCAAATGACTTCATGGAAGCATGTTTTAAGTAAAGTAGCTGTTTGTCTTAAGCAAGGAGTTTGATCCTGAAGTGGTTCAGCCACGAAAAGCAGTCCTTTGAGACCTGAAGTAATCTCTGGTGTTACTACAGACTTGTCACTTGTAGTTACCTGGTTTGAGTGATACCTTCTTTTCTGGGTTGTTTGTTTTTTTGTTTTTTTCCCATCTTTCTGAGCTCTGCACCTTAGTTCAAATTTGAAGACAGTCGCAGTGCATTTTCTTACTTACACTGACTCAGTTTTTGTAAAGAAAAGGTTCTATTTGCATTTCATGCAACTCTACAGCTTATTACTGAATTTTATACTCATAAAAATGGTCATTTTAAATAATGAGAGTAATGATCTTACTTTATTAGTAAGTCCTTTGCTATGTATTTGCTATGTATTTGTAACTATGACCTAGAACTATACTAGAACATCTGCAAACAGCTAAATCAGTATGTTAATTATGGATGTGTTTATTCTTTTTCTATAACCACAGGTCATTCTGATTTTTAAGGTCCATCCTTTCTTAAATCAAGCTCAAAAGAAAATTTTGTTTGTAAACTAAGTTTGGTCAAAACCACGGAGACAAGCGGAAGCAAGCAATGGTATTCTATGGGATCATAATTCCTTAATGAAACGTGAACGTACAAAGTTTACGAAAGAGCAATCTAGTGTTTCATTTCCTAGTTGAAAGTTGAATATTTCCTGAATTCTTGCAGGCTCAATGGGGAAGAGGTGGATTTTTTGGAAGGAATTTTGGCTGATCTTCAATCACACGCTTGGGAGAGCTGCTTACTGCAAGGAAGGCAATGGCACGAGACCAATCTCAACATGCTTTGGGTGTTACACTGCCTGGAATCTTCTTTCCATAAGCTCATTAATGAGGCAGTACATTAAGACAACAAAACAAAACCCCTCAATATTGACCAAAAAAAGCAAAATGAAACAGACTTTAAAACTAAGTAAACTAATTACAAACGCCTTAGATGAAGAGCTAAGTGGCAGAAGCTTTTGGCTTCCAGAGGCAAAAGCCATAAAGAGAGAAAAATACTATTTCTTTAGATGATCAAAGCACTGGAAGCAGATACAGTGTTCAACTACTGATGCTCTTCCCTTTTCTTTTTCTTTAGTTCAGAGTTATAATGATTACTGATGAAGAAATCACTGAATTTCACAGCATTCTGTGTTTGTAAAACATTCCATAAAAATAAATTTTAAAAATTATTATTCAAAAAAAGATTTAAGGAATGTTTTGATAAACAACAGCCTTATCACAGCCTGTAACCTGTCATTAACTATTGGCATTACTGCTGTAGGAGGATTGTGACTTTCCCCCCAACTAGACAACAATAATTATAATAAGAAGGAGAAGGTGAAGTTGTTAAAGTCTTGTAGCAAAACCTTTCAGTCCTTTTTGGAGGGGAGAAACTTGCAGAACAGAAAGAGCTAAGACAAGGGAGAAAGGCTAGACCATTTTAGGACATCTAAATACTCCAGTAGAGTAACTTGTCTCAGATTGCCCAAGGCAACATTAGTTTATTGGAATACTTATTTGCTAGAAGAATTAAAAAAAAGTAAATTTATTTGACCATAACCACATGAAGGAACAGTTTGGGGTGATTGCATATGCGGTTTGGTGAACCTGATGGTGCGTCTGTCACTCATGGGGATAACCAGCACTTTCCTGCTCATGAGCCCTCACTGTCAAGTGTCTGTCACATCAGTAACTTCACTTTGCCTGCTTTCATTTTGAGACTGAGTATGTCTCTTTCAGTCATGTCTGTAAGGCACAGGAAGAGTCAGGACTTCCTTGTGGTAGGTGCTTTTCACAGAGATCTCTCCCTGCTGCCTCAGTGAAAGGAGCTTATGTGTGGGATGAGTGGGTCCACCTCCAACTCACGGCCTCTGTCCTTCCACTGACCCTGGCTCTGCCGCTCCTTCTTTCCTATTCTGTTCTTGACCTGTTTTCACAATTGCCCATCTTCCTTTGCGGATGGTCTCTCTGCTGTTTTCTCACCTAATATGGATTTTGATGTGTCACAGGGAGAAAAAAAGACCCAGAGAAAGAAGGTTGACTGTGAACTCCACATTTATGCTTCCTGAACAGAAACTCTGCCTGCATGAAAATCAAATAGGGAAGGGAATAAAACATGATGATTTTGAGACCAGATTTTCCCTGATTCCCTGAGAAGCCCAGAAGTCAGGAAGTCACTGTCAGCTCCCTGTTTCTGTGTTTCAGCCCTATTTTCAGCACAGGTTAGAGCTTTATGCTACCACTTTTGGTTCTTATTCTGCCTTTCCTGGAGTGGGAAGCATATGGGAATGCATGACAGAGCTTAAGATTCTGCAGTCCTGAGGTGGTGAATACTATTACAAGGTTGAGCAGCCCTGAAAGTGCTACAGCTTCTTCCTAAGGACAGCCCCAAACCTCCTTACGATCTGCCCGGGCTGCTCTCAGCAAAGCTCTGCAAGACCCCAGGTTTTCTCCCAGGAGATTTGCAGGGTGTTATAAAAGGACAGCACTCAATGTGGCTAAGCAGTGTCAGAGTGAGACTATCCGATGACAAACACAGTGTGAGCTGAGGCTGGAGGTGGTAGCAGTCCCCGCTTTAAACTGTGATGGTGCTTCTGTATCACTACAGCTACATTATCTTATTTACAGAATTGCATACTAACGATAGGGTATGAAAATGCAAAGCACTGTGCTAACCAGTAGTTTCTCAGTTTCCTCCTTTGGTACATTTGTCCTATAATTAAGGGATAGTTTTTGTCTGTGCATAATAAACACTTTGAGCTTGATTTAATTCAAATATTTCTCTCCTATCGCACTTGGTAAAATGATAGAGATATTCCAGGCTATCTTCTATTGCCCATTAATGTTGTGTATATAAATAAGCCAGGTTATCGTTTCCTTGTGAGAAATGTTTTATCTAACAGGCTCTTGTCTAGTGGTTCAGTACTCTACCACACTAAATTAGGACACTTTATCTTAAGGCTTCATAATCTTACGAGACTATAATTGGAAAGTTTATAAAAAAAATCCTGCTTTGTAAGCTTGGCAGCTGAGATAGAAAGAGGGAATGAGAAGGGCTACAGCAGAATTACACCATCACTGCTAGCCTGACTCCGCTTGACAGAGCCGTTTAATATTTTGACAAGACAAAATATAAAGCAGCATTTTATTCTGTAGAGACTTCACTAGACACAAGCATGGAAGTGCTTGTGATCAATAAAGTTTGCGGTGGAGAGTGATTTATTTACAGCAGGGTATTATGTAGAGAAAGAGCTGTGATATTTCCACAGGCTTTGACGGCATAATGGGCCCCTCTCAATCCTTACATGGAAGGGTTAGATTGTCATGGTTGCTCAGGCAGTATTCAAAACGTTATCTGATCAGCCTTAAAGACTTCAGAACGAGACAGATGATTAGTTACCCTAAACGATCCTCATCATGCAGAAATTGATGATTTAATATAGTCAATGACAGACGATTCCATTTGTACTAGATAAAGTGTCTGCGGTTTGTATCAATCATAATAGAGTTATTATTGAGCATAAAAGAAAAGCATGTTTAATATCATTAATTCCAGATATGTCGCTTTCCACATCTGGCATTCATCCATACAGCAGAACCACTCCAGGCTATCATTCCTGCCTGTGTGCTGGTGACTCCAGTGTTTTTTGTAATTTCAAAATGTTTTTCAGCACCTCCAGCTAGGTGCAATAACAGTTTACAGATTACCTATGTCATCACATTTTGACAAACTTCTCAATCTGATGTGACCTTCATCTTTAGCCATCTGCTTGCCTTTGTTTCTGCCTTTTTTTTTTTTTTTTGATAAACCTCTGCAGCTTAAAGCTGTAGTGGTTTGTTCCATATTCTTCTAGGTCAACATTTCACCTGTGTAAATCCAGAAACACAGACTGAAATGTACAGACAGTAACCTGGGTTCAAGTCTCAAGACAGCTGACACTGGGCAAACCTCCTAGGTAGATGTTTTCATCAAATGCTTTTTAATTCTTAATGGTTATCAACAATCCCCACATAAAAGTCAGTATTCAGAAAATACCCTTTGTAAAACCACTCCTGCAGGGCCTGTCTTTTTTGAATTCCTAGAAAATGTGGGGCAGAACCTGCATGTTTCCATAACTGAATCGTAAATACCTATAAGTGACTGAGCAGAAACCATGCTGAAAATGCAGCTCAGACCACTGCACATACAATTGGCTAATTTGGCCATGGAACCCCAACAATCACCAGAGAATCCAAACACACATGCCACTGGTCACCAGGAGGGAGATGAAAATCCCAGAAAAGTACTGCATCTATTTAAAGATATTTTTTTCTCCCTATTTTCCTGAATCCCAGCTAAAACTTGAAATGAAGTATGAGGTTCCTATGGGATTTTGTTTCTTTACTCATTCAGATGGACGATTGCATGGTTTTAAGTGATAAATGCTCAAAAACAGAAAATAAAAGGGTTATAAAAGAGTGCGAGCAAGCTTGTTTTTAAACAGAGTCCAACATTTCTTGTTATATTGTTCAAATCAGAAAATTGGTAAGGCATTCTTTTACATGCAGTCATAGGGGCCTCCTCACCTTTTTTTTCCTGCTTGCATGGGTGTTTTATACCAGTGGGGAGAACAGTCCAAATGAGTTGGCTGCCTGCCAGTTCAAACAGCAGGAAGTTTACTGATGCTGGAAGCTTTATTTATTTTGTGTTTTATTTTGGAAGGAGGAGTAAAGAAGGCTAATAACATTTCAGGGGCAGAGAGTGAGTTGTTGTCTTGCACTTCAGGCTCTGCTATCAACCAAGCATTGCTACATCGCCTATACTGCAGAGTTCAATTTAAAGATCAAATCCGCTATTTCTTCCTCCTCTCCTACTGTCACTCCTCCAATGGAAAGGACAAGAAAACTAAATCATGGGAGTAACTACTACTGTATATACAAGGATTGTAACTAGAGGAGGGAAGGAAATGGTAACTACTGAGTAGATCCCAGGTAATTCTGTGCAAAACAGGAGACGGAAAGTTAGGCACAACCCTGAACTGACCTCAAGGCCCAGATAAAGCAATTACCATGATAATTTAATAATAGCAAAGATCCTGCCTTGTTACTTTATTTTTATTCAGTCTGTACTCAATGATATGTTTCCTTCAGTAGCAAAGCCACTTTTTCTGGCAGGGAAGAGCTTGCCACTGCTAAGCCCTAGCTGCTGGGTCCTCCCCCTTTGTTCAGGTGCTGCCCATTTTATTTCTGCAGATTATGGCCTGTAAAACCAGACTGGCAAAAGGGCCCAGTGATACCACCAAACCACTCAGCCCTTCTGCCTGTCTCATTTTGGTGACCTGGTTTTGCAGAGCAGCCCCTCAATCCGTTCCTTCAGAACAGCCAAGGGAGCAATGAGCTGCCCTGATGGGGTGAGAATAAGCAGCCAAGGGAAGTGAGGAGTGTCCTAGCAAGATATCGTCAGCAAAGGACATGTTCTAACAGTTTTGTCATCAGCAACACGACAACTCGGGGACTTTAGGCAAAGACCTTCAGCTTTAACATTTGGAGCAGAAGTCATCCCTAGGAAACTGCCATCAGCAGCTGACCTTAATTTGATCCACCCTCATGGCTCCAATTTCTACATATAGATGAAATGGGCCCAGTTTTGGTCAACCACTTTAAAAAAAGTAACAGATATGAAGGATGATACAAGGAGCAATCATTAACTTATCTTGGTAACTACTTTTCACATTAAAAACACTTCCATTGTAAAAATAAGATGTAAAGGCAAGTATTCAATACAGGAAGCTATAAATATAAAATATAGATGCTGAATATAGCATATGGCTTAAAGCAGTAGTGATCAATCATCACAATAACTCAAGTTCACTAGACAGCTGAAACTGTCAGAGCAGAGTAACAGGTGACTGCTTCCTCAGTATCAGTAAAGCTTTTAATACAGTTATTACTTTCTGCATATAAGTATATGCATATGTGTGTTGGTGTGTATGCATGTTAAAAAATAACAGAGAACATGTTTTCAGCTCTATCTTCTTGATAGAAGAGGAAAAACTGCTTTCTTCTCAACGTGCTTACTGGAAATTACCATAATCTCAGAGGACACCTACCTTTCAGCTTGGATTTCTACCATGAAAAATGGGGGAAGATGTCTGGTTCGACAGGTATCAGATGATGTTAGCGTGCTCTCACATATTCTTGAAGGATCACCTCATGGCAAATCTATCCAGCATCTTTTGAAGGAAAAACATGAACTTTCCCAAAGCCTGAAAGGAAAAGAAGGTTCAAATTATCCTTCAGCATATTCAAACTTTCTGTTAAAGCAAATAGCTATTGGTAAAAGAAAAAAGCTGAACTCTGAAGGAAGATTTAGGAAGAGATGCAAGAATGAGATTCGTTGGATCACAGCAGTGAATATACGGGTAGAGACTTTTAAAGACCAGTGAATTACTATCTGGATGAGATTTCTAGTCTTGGAGATTAAAAGGTTTAGAAAAAGCTCTTGAAATCAAAAATATTAGGGGGTACTGACAGTACCATATAAAATGCAGAAGGTGAAATTGTCTGTATTGTTAGGAGATAAAAAAAAGAGTAATGACTGCTTTAAGTGGGCAAGGTGTAGAAAAGGAGTTATAATATAGACTGAAGAGCAAACCAAGAGGAGGTACAGGCGCTGGTCACTCTGTCCTTTGGTGTGTATATCTGGTATATTCCACTCTCAGCTGGCCATGTCCTGGTCACAGGGGGATGGAGGTCATGGTCACTGGAGAGAGGACACAAAGGTCCAGTCTCCTCCACTATTGGCTCCTACTCAGACTGTAATAGCAGCTGTGTGGACACTATAAATGGCTGTTTGCAGCCACAGCTGGTCCCCAGGACCCAGGTCATCACCAGTGACCTTACACTTCCACTTGCTTTCTTGTTTTCTTGTCCCCTCACTTTGCCCGATGCCTTGCATCCCCTGACGCTCTAAAAGAATTGTCTTCTGCATCCCTCTGATTCTTCTCTTGAACACTAGATTTCTATATCACCTCAGTATTTCTAAGTCCTACGCAGAGTTTTGCACCCAACTCCCTAAATGCAGAACAGCAGGTACCTTCCTGGGGCCAGCCTTGCTTTGGGCTCACTGAAACAGCAAGAACCGGCAGGCAGGCACACTAGGGGCAGTTCCATTTCTGCATGTGGGTACTGGTGGGATCGATGGCTGTCTTCAGTGGCCACAGTTCAGCATTAGCCCTATTACAAGGTGTGCGCAACGGCTTCCTTGCTGCACAGAAACGTGTCCGATGGAAACTGGAAGTAATTAGAAGTTTAAAATAAGGGATAGTAATAATAATAATGAGAATTGCTATATAATACTGGTGGGGACTGAAAGATGTGAAGGACACCTTGGGATGGTGCTGGTGAGAAGAAAGCATGCGACAGCTTTACCCCTGGATCAGTACCAGCAGGAGAGTTGCTCCCATAGGCATCCGGGTGAGCTGTGCAGCCCCATGCCATGGTAAAGCTGGATTTCTTAGCATGCCAGAGCCTAGCCCCCCCCCCTACCCAATCAAAAAAATATGTTTTCTCGCTAATTATGGAAGCCAGCTATGATTTACATCTCATCCCACAGCAGGATTTTACCATGAGAATCAATCTCTTTTCAGGTTCAGACCTGCCTCCAAAATCTCAAGCGACATTTCAGCCGTTTTCCTTCATAAAAAGTGACATTCGACAAAATAGCACAGGAACCGAGAGAGGGCCATATGTAGACAGGCAAGAAAATCAGACTCAAGTGTTGTGTGGAGCCCCTTAAAGTTGAGACATATATTTTATTTCTCACCTTTCAAGCAAATACATGTCTTTTGCGTCCACTTAGGATCACATGGAAAAGTGAAATCTTGGAGACAGGAAAGAAACAGAAAACAGATTATTACAGACTTTGCTGCTGTCCTGAGCAATTCTTCCTTTTTTCCACATAATGAATTAGCTCCTTGTGCAAGAATTCAGTTCAAGTCTTGAAACATAGTGAATTACTATTCTAATTTACCAGTGTCAGCTTTGTTTCAATCCACTGTTATTCACTTAGTTTTGTATGTTTTACAAAACTGAGGCAGATAATTATAATTGCAGTGTGGGACACATAAGGGTACGTCTTGCATGCTTACAGATGTATATTTCAATAAATATACAGTTATTGAAATTCATCTGTAAAAGACTGTGCTTAAGTTCAAATCCATCTTGTGGTCAACACCATCCAGCAATTTTGTTCCTTCCTTATTCTTTTTCTTATTCTTTTTTAATACAGGTCATCCATTCAGTTAAAAGTTCTGTCAAAATCATGCGGTTGATCTAAGTCCTAGTAACAAAAGTAATTACTTTGAGTTCTACAATTATTGAGTTGCTATAATTATACTGCTACAGACTTTACATACTCTAAAATATAGGGGTATGGCATTGCAGCTCCAGCAAGCACCAACGAGTCTGTGTGGCCTCTCCAGAGCATTCCTGGGCCTTGCCATATTATCACCACTGCATCTTACAAAAAGTTTATATTTGCACCCTTGTAGTTTAACATTATTCTTCCTTTTCTTAACTTGATATTTGATGTGTCAGCATGACTGAAGGCAAATCCACCCACAGTATCGTGCAAAGCAGAGGGGCTCTTGCCCCCATCGCTGGGTTTTGCACAGTTTTCCTAAGCCCTGGGCTTTTCTCCTGCAGATTTCCCTCTCAGCAATTCCTTGTTTGCCTCCTCTAGGAGGGTTTTTATTGTACATTTTCCACCATTGGATATCCCACTCTGCCCTCCCATTCTGCACATTTCTGACAGCTTTTTTTGCTTTTAAGAGCTAAAAACATAGGATCATCCGCCTCTGGCTCTGCCTCACTGGCTGCTCAGTGACAAAGGAGTGAGCTCAGAAGGAGCATCACAGGAAATAAACCTGCCAGTGGACATGGCAGGGATGAAAAGAAACCAAAGTGTAAGTGCATAAGATGGACCTGAATGATGCTGTTGGTCATAACTTACATTTGCTCGGTTGGCTCAAGGTTCCCAGACACCTTTGAAAGGGTGGGCTTGTACTGCAGCGAACCTCAGAAAGGCTTTATTGCTTGGTCTGACTGTCATTCCCAACATGTGGAATAACACCAGTAGTTAAAACAATTTGCAGAGAAATCTGCATATATTAAGAATAAGTAACCAAAAATTATTAATTCAGAGCCTGAGTACTCAGCTGAGAGACACTCCTACTGGCAAATTGTCTCTTCAAAAATACAGATACAATCCCTGGCTTGTTCCAGTCTGCTGGGTCTTAGTCACAGTGCTCAGTTAAAGCAAATCCCATTAGAAGGGTTCATTTGCCATTCCAGCACAGTCCTCCAACTTCCTGGGTCCTGGTGTATGGGAAAAGACTTTGTCACCACAACTTTGGAAGAGATTCTCACCAGCATACTCTCCTAAAATTACAACCTAGAACTCAGACCTCATACCTTAGGATGCCCTTAAGTCAATATGATATGCATACATTTGAGCTCATATAGAACAAAAGCTCAATAAAATAATATAGAGGGGTCCAATTCAGAGTATTAGTCATCCCTTCCCGTTGTATGAATAGATCTTTTTCTGATAAAAATGCACTACAATACATGGTAAAGTCAAGGCTGTGAAAAATCAAAACACCTTTGATCAAATTTGTTGGAAACGAAACCAAAGAAAGCGTATCTTAAAACCCCATATTATATAAACAGATAACAAAGTACAAATTAGTGTATTCAATGCCACCTGACTTTGCAGCATGCACGTGTACACCTACTGCACAGTAATATATGTTGCTGAATAATAAATCACACTTTGATCCAAGTAACCCAAAGCATTTCACAAACACTAATTAAAACTTGAAATATCTCTCTGAGGTACTTAAATAACAATGTACATAATTTGTAGGTGGGAAAAGTGAGCCAAGGGAAGGTTAAACTAGCTCACTCAGGATCAGAGAGGGAATCAGTGAAAAATCAGGAAGATGATAACAGTCTGTATCCCACTCTTCTATATAAACTAAGGGAATCTGTCCTTGAATCTACAGTATATCAATGTTATTGTAACTATAAAAAGGTTTTCCAGAAGATTACTTGTCAGAGTTCATTTAATTACTATGAATTTTAAGTATTTGGTTTCTAACTACTAAGTAGGCTCTATTGCATCACTGTTTCCCGATATCTCAAGGCTCTTGATGGAAAAAGCAATCCCTGCTCATAATATAAACTACCTTGGATCTGAATCAGTGACAACTGCATACAACCACGTGAGTTCTCCTGAGATGACCACTAATTGGTCCTTCATGGCAGGTACTGCTGCCTCCAGGAATTTGCATTGCATCACACAGAAACACAAAACCTGTGAAATAATGACAGAACAGTTAAGGGGAGAGAGCGCTGCCACAAGCGATGCTCTGGCCTCTCCTCCTGGGCTGCATCGTGCTCTCCTCAGGTGGCAGCAGGACCGGCAGAGGCGATTGTCCCACCAGCACAGACCCCCAGCCCTCTCCACTGCACAGTGGCACCACTGATGAGCTCAGCCATCCTCCCCCATCCCTCTGCTGGGGATTAACACTTTGCCTGCTTTTATCTATGCCTGCTCCTGTGAAATGATCTGAATTGCAAAATCACCAAACTAAAGCAAAAAAAAAAATGACCAGCCTTATTTTCTAGATATATTTTTCCCTTAACAGGGGTCATTCCTCAGCACCAGGTAAGGAGACAAGAGACAGCAGGAGGCAGATATTCTGTGTGGAGAGGTGGCCCCTTCGATAGACAGTTTTCCACTAGAATTGTTCAAAAACTTGCACAGCATTGGGGGCAGCTTTGTGACATTCCTGGGGTATTTAACATTATTGATCTTTGTTGACAAATGAGTAATGTAACACGTTCATTACCATTAATCATCCTTTTCCTAATTCAGGTAAACAAGGGATATTTTGGTTCATGCTCAGCTAATATCTATTTTTGTAATTTCGTACAAGGATCCTGTTTGATTAAATTCAAATATGTATTTATTTGGTAGAAAAATATTGATGCTCTTCATTTTAGCAAAGTATTTCATAAAGTATCATCTTTCCTAACTGTGCTGTTAAAAAAAAAAAAAAAAACCAAACAAAAAACCCCCACCAAATACGTTACTATGCCTTATAACTACATTTTAAAATTGGGTCTGCTTTTTTTGGATCTATTAGCATGGAAGTCAACAGTTAGCTTCACAACAACGCCGGGTGGAGAAGAATCACATTCCCATCCCCTCACTTGCCTTTGGCAGCTGGGTTGTTATTAGACATGATTAAAACCCCCATATGTTCCCACCACCAGAGCGATCAGCTCATGGGCTGCCCAGTGTATACACTGCTCCCAGAAGGTCCTGCTTTTCTCAGCAGGTGCTTGCTGTGGGTGTGAGCTGAGAGGACCACATGGAGACCAGCTGTGGCACTGCCTTCTGCCTCTCCACCAGGAAGGAGCAGAGCACTGCAGTTCCCCTGCCACCCTTTGCCCGACTCACCAGCATCCTCTTTCCTAGAGGCATGTCAACCACCCTGAAGGGGACAAAGAAGCATGAAGGTCACTATTTTCCTAAAATATCCTTCCTATTATGATATATTTCAATAACATTAACAATATCTCCTCTTTATCTGCTCCAAATCTCTCTAGTTAGAAGTGTCAAGAGTTGGTCATTGTACTTCTCATGCTGCTGTTAGCTGGCTCCTTAGGAAGACCTTCATCTCCTTATGCTGGCTTTGCTGCTTTTTAACGTCTTTCAGTGCTGACTCCTGGCCTGCTCCCACTGGGTTTTAAAGACAGGCTGATGGATTTTGAACTGGGCTAGTTCTTTTCATGATGATTGTAGGCAGGACTATTGCAAGCTGAAGCCAAACGTTTCCAGCCCTGTTGTTGCCCGGTTCTCCCAGCAAGTCTTGTGCCCCTCTGCTGACAGCTGTGATGCTACAGCACGAGCAGTGTTTCCCATGCCCCTGCTGTTTTAATATTTGCAGCAAGACTGTTGTTAGAAAGGACAAAGGTGATACTGCTGTTTTCCCTATTTTTATTTCAGTGTTCTGATGCAAAACATTCATGTTCTGCATGTACTGTACTGACAGGCTCATCACAGAGCAATTTAAATAGAGATGTAAAGCACATTTATTTCTCCTAATGAACATACCGATAACACTCTTGCAGTGATGACTCTGTTTCCTGAAACCAACAAACCCTGAAATAATATTGACAAGACCAATTGCTTGAAACTTGGTAGAAACAGTGTATATTGAAGATACAAGAAGTCACACTAATAGGAATCCTGTAAGACAAATAACTCCACTGAGGATAAAAGGTATGAAAAAAGCTCACTTGTGTTTTAAAAACACAGTTTCAAGAATTCATCATGTTATTTAAAAGACGAAATAGAGGTAAATATTGACATTTTTTGGGAATAAATAGGAACTAAAGTGTACCATTAGATAAACTCAGAACCATAATTTTGATTTTCAACAACAGTCGCAGTTTCCAATAATCACAATAGCTAGTCCTAAGAATGTTTTCTGTTAGAGTTCAACAAAATTCCCTCTTATGTCTTTGAATGCCTTGAAAAAAAAGGTGAAATTGGCAACTCTTTTCTTCTTAGCTCTCTTGAGAACATGTGAAAAGAGTCATTGGTGGAAAGTGAATTTCAGAATTCATGTACTCATTACTGACATAAAATATGTTCAGATACCTAGTTCTAGTATAAAATGCTGATTATGATGGAATCACTGTAAAAAAATCCACTATTAAATGCAAAGTCAGTTAGTTAAGGTGTGTATCAATAAATATGTGCCATAATCTCACAACTTTTTCTGATAGAAAGAAGACTTTTAGGGCACATGAAGAAGGTCTTCTCCATTGCCTAACCCGTCTCCACTATCTGGTTTTTACACCACACATCTAGCAATATTGGAAAGAGAAAAAGCAGCTTACTGCTACTTCCCAGGCCCTTGAGTGTCTGATGGCTGGTTCAGAGGGAAGGAAGTTTAAAAGTGAACCATTTCAGAGGAAAAAAAAGCTAATAGATGATAGCTCTGAAATGGATCACCTAGTCAAGAGACAAAACTAGGGATCCACCAAGCTTCAGATATCTCCTACAAGATGATGTCAGGGGAGTTTCAGAGACATTGCCTTGAAAATTAAGTTACAAAGAGAATGACCAAGCAGTAAATCATAGATAAGGTGGAAACTCAGGCAAGGTGTAAAAGAACTTGACATGTCAAATAGTCAGGGAGCTGATAAGGAGTGATACAGAGAAGCTGTCCTTGACAGCTGGTCGACACAGGTAGACACTGGTAGACACAGGTAGAATGGAAGAGGTGGAGGCCACACAGATCCTCTCCTTTTCCTGCCTGCTATTGTACCAGGGACATCAAATTTTGCTATTCTCATTTGGTTAAGCAAAGACTGGAGATAAGAGCCCCATATTATAAAACTGTCCTTAGAAAATGCTTTTGTTCTTGCACCTGTTTTAACCAGCAGCACTAAGGATCACTTTGGTCCTTAGGCACAAATGTGTAAGTTTTCAACAACAGAATTCATCTAAGAGGGTCAGGTGGCTGGACATTACTTTTGCTTGTCCCACTTTTCAGGCATGACAAAACAAGGAAGAAAAAAGCAGGTATTTTTCTTCCACCTATGTTATAGCCCTCTGCTAATTAACAAAGTACTGAATAATTCAATCAGTTTTTTCAACAGCTAAGTTGCTACCCTTTCTTCATCTAACATTATCATTGACTGTTTTTTCCATTGTCACTAATACCTGCCTATGACTGTAGACAGGTAAATAATTGTTCCACAACATAATTACTTTCTTACATAATTATACTCTAGAGATCTTAGCTTTATTTGCAACAGCTTACAAAGCAAAGGAATAGATAGTATAAAGCTACAGGAGAAATTCACATACATGGCATCTCTCTTAAAACATTCCCTGATTGTCTTAGGTTACTTGCTGGCTCCATTATAACCTTTCAAAAACAAGAAATCAAAGACTAGGGAAATGTTCACAGCTTTGTAGTGTTCATAGTGAGCTTCTCTGCAGCTTCAGAGAAGCTGCAACATTTTAGCAGTTCCTATCACTGACCTCCTCTATATTTTTTGCAGTTTCAGCTTGAAGTTTGCTCACTTTGATATGGATCATTGCAATACTGCATCACCGTGGAGCAAAATCACACCACGCACTGTAACAGAGGAAGCTGATAACCTGGGCTTTGGCTGATTATTACTCTTTGCCTTCATAGAGGAAGATACCTTGAAACTTAAATTCCCCCAGCATAGGATCCTCAGGTCTGAATAGCTTATTGAGTTATTATTTTAAAAATATTAACATACTGGTAACCACGATGGGATTGCCAGAATACAAACAAACACTGTTTGGAAAAAAAAAATAATTGAAAACTTTATGTATTGATGTGTTCTTCTGTTATTCTTTCTGGTTTTAATGCAGCTGAGACAAAGGTTTCAAGGTTGTTTAGAAAGTGACTTGTAGAGATTTCTGGGGTCATGTATATGTTCTTCAGTGCTTGTTTTCCTTATAGGGTGCTGCTCAATAGTGCGTGGTAACTTCAACAGTTTACAGTCTATTTATTTAATATTCCTGAAGAAAGAAACTTCAAAAGAATAGGATTATGTGCCTGACATATTTCCTCCACAGAGTACAACTCACTTTGGTATTATTGCAGCTACAGCAGCCAGACTTCCAAACCCAGATCTTGCTTATATGAATTTGTAATAATGATATGCAGCTTATGACAGCCTCTTTTTCAGATTTGCTTTTCCAAGCACCCCTGTTGAAATTAAAATTGCAACCCAGATCAATTTCTGCAGGGAAATTTAAAAAAAAAAAAACAAACAAAAAAAAAAAAAAAAAAAAACAACCAAAAAACCAAAGAAGATTTCTTATACATAATCATTTATACTCCTTAAACTCACACCGTGATTGCTGACCTCTGAAAGCTGGAGAAAGTACCTGTCCCTTGAGTAGCTACCAGAGCCTAGACTTTGTCTATTGTGACTTGGTATTCAAATAGCAGTTGGGTTTTTTTTTCTTTCCACACAATAATTCTCAGATGTGTTAACCAGTGAAGAGAGAAAATTGGATGTATTTTGTACCATGGAAAAAAGACCAAGTACAGAGTAAAGAAAGAGGATAAATGTTTGAGAGAGTAAAAAAATTCTTAAATGTTTCCGTGATTTCTCTTTTGTTAGTTTATATTTGTGCCTGTGAAAACAAACTTTGCACTAGTTTCTGAGATGTTAAATCTTCTATGTAGTGCAAGGAAGTTCAACTTGAATAATAATCACCAATGACTAGCTCTTTCCAGTGGGTCAAGAGTGATTTCAGATACTTAAAATTACCAGAAAAAACTCAACAGTCAGTATCATGAAACTTCTGAATTTTTAGTCAGGATCTCTGTCTAGTAGGACAAGCATACCTGAAGCTTGCTGTTACCCAAAAGTACATTTGGGCACATAAGCAGGTGCCACTGGACAGAGTTTCTGCAGCTTAAGCATAGGATCACTACTGAGCTTAAAAATCCGAAGTGGTCCCCCTTCGTGCAAGCAACTATGCAGACTTCTATGTTCTGCAGGCTATTGACAAATGCTTTCACATAAGGTTGAGTGGAACGTAATAATGGGATTTCATAGTATCTCCTAAAATAATTTTCTCCAAATCACACGCATCTAGTTGCAACTCTGCAGAAACTTCACAACAAGATTACATAGTTATTACTATTCATATTCCTGTTGCGCATATGGGTCCATGTCTCAGATCAGTGACCCACTGCATTTGGCGTCATATGAGTCAAGGGAAAAGACGACAGTCTCATGAGAAAAATCTCATACAATGGCCCTCCCTGCTTAACATTTTCAGCAGAAAAGTTGTAGTGCTCCGAATACCCAAATGACAAAAAAGTAATGCCACGTTTTTTGCCAGGTTCTGAATTCTCCTCCCTCCACACCCCCCAAAACACAAAGACTATGAAAGGAGAATCCTTAGAAAGCTTGATAGGAGAAAAATCCTTCAGCAGGTGTCTGGGAACACAAAATTCAAATGAGAAGTGGAGACTCAGTTTTGATGAGTACAGATTCCCACACAAATGTCACTGCCTAGATAGGTGAAAATCTCAGGTGTCCAAGCAGATACAGCAAGCATCAAAAGCCCAAGCTTTACTTGCTTCTGGGGCTGAGCTGCAGGGAACACCTACGCATTACAAAATTGTTTTGATTTCCTCTTTCCCTTTCCCACTCTGTAAGCGTACTTTGCTCATTCAGACCAGCTCTGATCCTTTTTTTCTCTCATTCTCCATCCTCTTTTGGCTTCTAGGCATGTTTAATATGCACAACAAAGTGTCAGTTTCATTACCAGCAATCTGTATTCAAGGATATAAAATTTGTGTAAATTCCACAGCTTTGCACAATGTTTCCATTTAACCTGAATGAAATTCAAGTGCAAATGAGGTGTTAGTCATTCATGAATAGAACCCTTAATGTGCAGACATGTTTTTTTAAGGTGAATTTAGTACTCGGCAAAAGGTGCCAAATTGACAACACTAAAAGCTGAAGTCCTCTATGAATTCTTGTAAAAGGGATGATGAGGGAAAGCAAGCCACACTACTGCATATAAGCCTGCTGATAACTAGCACTAGGAATGGAAAGATAATTCAAATATTGTGTCCCTTTAAGGCTTCACTCTCTGCAGAGGGAGTATTAGTCCCTACACGAATCTAGTGGGTTTTGTGACAAAATTTCAGGGTATGGAAAACTGAGAAATGCAGAGCTCCAAATCATTTCACTTAAGGCACTCTGTAATGAGATCTAATCAGCTTTGAACACCTAAGGGTGAAATTCCCCCTCTTTTCCAGAGATAGGTTTTTGTTATACTCCCAGGACAGTCTCCAATTTGTTATTGTTAAACAAGTGATGTCATCCCCAACTAACCAAAATTATTAGAAGCTCTAGAGATAAGTATTACAGAAAAGGTTGAAACAGTACTTTTGTACTGAAAATACCCAAGACTACTTCTTAAACAAATACATAATCATGCCGTGTAAGTGCCAGGTGACACCCAGCCACTGCACAGGTACTGACTGGCCACAGAAAGAAAGATCTTTCACTCACTTACTGAGTGAACATGGGAAATCCCGTCCTGCAGTTTCTCACCTGTAAGGCATAGGCTGTAACTCATTCTAGCTCAAAGTGATTTGACATGTATGAAGAAAAGGTTGTACACAAGAACAACATATTTTCTCTAAATATCTTCTATACTACATACACCCAGGCAAAACACAATTCTGTATTTACAAAATTTAGGGTGCTGAGGACAAAGACTGGCTGCCAAGAATTGCAAGGGAGACCTTACAAGGCTGCGTGGCTGGTCAATAAAAGGGAAGATGGAATTCACTATGAATAAAAACCCTGATGCACACGGGAAAAAGTCCTAACTTCAAATATGAGTGAATAGGTTTTGACTGGCAATTGTAATTCAGCAATAAGAATATACGATAGATCCAAGGAAGAATTAGGTCAGTGCTCATCATCAGTCAAAGCAGCAAATAAACTGTTACAAATTTTTAGGAAGGAATAGAAATAGAATAGAAGCAAACCCTGTGCCTTCAAATATATCTATGATTTAGACACATTTTGAATAGTTCTGCAGCTCTGGTCTCATTTCAAAAAGGATATGGTCAATCCAGAGAAGGACAACAAGGACAACGCACACCTGTACGAAGAACTGATCATGCAAGGACAAAGCCTGGAAAAGACAACTAAGAGAGAATGCACAAGTCTAACCATAAGCAGCCAGAAAAGAGTGAAAGGGCATTGATTCCCATGGCATCAGTTATTCACCGACTCTCCCAGTACTGAAATGTAAGATGCAACAAACAAAATCCAGTTAGAGAAGTAAAGCTCAAGCACTGGTGAGCACACCTGTGGAACTCACTGTCAAAGGCTGCAAAGGATGCACAGAGGTCACGAGAGAAGACTGGGCAAGTGCTCAGTGGAGACATTCTTTGAAGCTGACTGCAAGAAACACATCCAACTCCAGGAATACCCTGAGCTGAAAAATGCTGGGTGGTGAGGACCACAAATGGTAGCAACATACTGCCTTTGCCTGACTGGGCATCCACTGTCAGAAGCAGGACACAGGACTAGATGAGTCTTAACCTGACCTAGTAGGACCATCTTCATACACGTCAAATCACTTTGAGCTAGGGCTAGTTACAGCCTACACTTTACGGGTGAGAAACTGCAGGATGGGATTTGCCATGTTCACTCAGTGAGTGAAATATCTTTCTTTCTGTGGCCAGTCAGTACTTATGCAGTGGCTGGGTGTCACCTGGCATTTACATTGAAGGATTATGTATTTGTTTAAATATTCTTATGTTGCTGTCTTTACCTCACAGTGTGTAGCTATAACTTTCCAACAGCTAAGTGCAGATAGCATAAAGCTATAAACCAGGTGGCTTCGCGGGTACTGACTGCAATATCTGTCCATTCAACCCTGTGATGCCTCTTAAGTGAGCCTTGACACTTACCCACACTGAGTGACCCATGGAAATACAAGCATATGCATGCATGTGTGTGTGTATTGGTATGAGCAAGGGAGGGGTTACCCAGAACTTCACCACCATGCAGCTATCGCAAGTGATCTGATCCGTTCCCATTTACTCTCATTATTGCTGCGGATTACCGTGAACAGAGGCAGGAAAAGGTTTCAGCACAAACTGGAATATAGCCAAGCAAGAACAGGAGGGGACTGTGAAGAAGAGCAAGCCTTCAGCAGCCTAAGTTGGTACAATGACTCAGTAAGACACAGTACCCCCAGGACAATGCTCCTCAGAACATGTATTTACAACCAACACGGCTTGCCAAAAATGCAGCGCTGCTGCTTTTAGCATACACACAGATGCACGCTGCCCCAAGCCTCACGTCCAAAGTATGCAGCTAACTTCTACCTACAAACCCAACAGTCTCGAGTCTCCCTTACCACATTAAACCGTGCACTGTAAGAACATAATGCTACTCTGAAGATCTTTTTTTTAAGATATGCATGGTTATTAAATAAAAATCTCCATTGAACATTCACTTATTTCCTGCCTTGTTTTCTTCTTCCTAAGTGCTCCCTCCTTTGAATAACTCTGAGGTCTGTAGAGAGATAGATAGGGTAATTGTATTTTTTAAATCAACATTAAAATTAATATGGAGGTTCCTATCTTCCATACCTTGACACATATGCTCACAGCCACCGTGGAGTGCCTCATGAATTTGCACATCATCTTCGTATGTAGGCCAGGATGCTCCAAAGGATAAAGATGGTGCAAAACTTCACACAACTCCACGGGACTCCTACTGCTTCTGTGGACTGTGGAATGAAATAGGGAAGAATTACCACTGCCCTCTGAAGTGGCTGAAAATATATCTTTCACACAGTGCTAAACAAACCCACGTAACTGCAACAGAATGACAATACTGGTTAACTCTCACAGCCCTGCCAGCTGGTAACCATTGCAGGATTGCACCCCACATTCGCATTAGCTCTGATTCTCGCTATTTTATTCAGAGGTAGCTCAGTAAAACTGAACATAAACCACAGAAATCTTAATAGAAGTCATATTCATGTTAAATGTTACAGCAAGTTACATCCATAGATCTGTTATATCCATATATCCATTATAGCCATATTAAAATGTTACAGTAAAAGCATATTTGACCAAGTTACAGTATTTCAGTTCTATCGGTTTGAGAACAGTCCTGAAATGTTACATGCAGCACGAATAAGCATTAAAATTTGGTTGTCCAAAAATCCTGAGCCTCCTAAATTGCTTTAGAACCACCTGCTTTAGAAGCATTGCTGTTATTTTGTCCTTTCTACCTGTTGAGCTGAACCTGACGGAGTAACTGCAGGTGCCTGGTCTGCCCGGCCACTGAGGTGTGCCCCTTCTGCAGCACCAGCAGGCTGGCTCCTTCCGCTGCTGAAGGCCTTCTAATGTTGCCAAAAAGCTCAACCTCCATAAAAGCTATGTCCCAAGCTAGTTTTTCAAGGTATCTAAATAAACATTCACACCTCCAAAAAGACAGGGGAGACCAGATTAATAGTTAACCTTTGTGACTAGGGTAAACCTTTCCTCAGTTTAAAAATCACAGGACTTGGTTTATACTTATTATTTCAGAACCTTGTCACCCATCCCTCATATCACTTTCTCCTGCACCAGAAGTTTTCCAGCACCAGCATTATCTGACTCTATCTGGGTCCTTTGCTGATGCTTTGAATTAATTCTTAAATTAATTCCTCTCTGCACCTCCTTTAAATTTTGGGTGAAGAAGGAGAGGCAATTCCAGCTAGTACTCAAGGCAAGAATAAAAACTTGGTGTGACCATTTGGAACGCTCACCCAATTATCATAATCATACTTTCTAACTTTTTTAATAAAACTAAAAATCCATATCTAAACAAAAGCTTTATTCCTCTATCAGAAATGAAACTTTATTCATAGTTATTAACCATTATAGCAGACATACCCCTTATATAAATATCTATAAAGTAATGAGTCTTTCCTGGAATAAGATGCATATTAATTAGATCCTACAGCACTTGAGAGACTTTGGTTCAATTCCCACCAGTAAGGTCAGGAAATGCATCCACAGTAGTTAGCAGCTAGTTTCAAAATCTCAATGCACTGAGCACGATGGGGTCATTCAGTGGAGCAGGTACCCCAAGGGAAGGGTAAAACAAGAGCCAGGGATTATTTCACAGCACTGAACCGGTACACTGCAGGAGTGACGGACTTTGCTTTTAGAGCAGAAAAGCTTGCCAGCACACTGTCCTTGTTGCCCACTCTCATTACGAACAATGTAACATGTGAACCAATTAATTGCATGATATGGGCTGGAAAAAGCTATGTAAATTGTGTATGTGTATGTGTGTATATACAAGACGAGACACTAATACAGTAAACGAGGACCACACTAACATAACCACACTAAAAGAGCCCTGCACAGTTAGATACAGGACCATCTGCCTAAGACATTGAAGCTCCAGTGCTGAGTAGAGTAGAATAACACAAAAAACCTTCTACCCACTTGAATTTTAAATTCAGGTGATTCACTATTATGGAAAGATGGATTAAATATCTCATCTTTTCCCACGGACTCCTAATGAACCAGGCTCTGAACACTAGAAGACTTTACACAGAACATGAAATTTCCACGGGAACGAGATCCTCTGAATACCTCCATGCTACCAGGACAGGTTTGGTTTTTTTAATATATATTTCTGTTATTCTCTCAGCTGTGACAAAGGAAACTGGTAGGAATATGCTCTGTAATCTTTGAATTTGGTTTTGTTTCCATTTTGAATTACAGCACAAGCACATACATGGAGCAAAGATAAAGTATCCTTACAGTAGATTTTAGAAAGTTTTAAGAATTAGTAACTTTTTTCTTAACGGAAGATAGAATTCCCCTGAGGAACTTACAACTGCAAAAACTGGAGAGAAAAATGGCTCACCAGGCTAAAAATTAAATTTATTATTTATGTCACTAGGAAAAATTCTCTGATAATTTTTCACTACATAAGTAGTTGTCATAAGAAGAATCCCAACCTAATGAACACTCTCAATGTTTAATAGTACAAAACATAACGCTAGAAATGACAGTTAGGGAGATCTCTTTCCTCATGGGAAAACTCCTCCATTATCCTCCTTATTGAGGTGCTACACTTTCCTCTGAAGCTTCTGGTGCTGGCTGCACTTAGAGACAGGATACCAGGCTATCATGATCTTGGATCTGCTCTGGCATGACAGTTCCTGTGTTCTTAGATTGCAGGCTGCACCAGAGTATTATTTGAATGAATTCAGTGCTGTCTATCAACACAAATTGTTTCTACACAAATCTTTTTCTTCATAGTTAAACAGAAGTTTTAGCAAAAGCAACATTTGATCTTGCAGGTTGTAGACAAGTAGTACTTTTAAAAATTATAAACACAATCATGCAGACGTGCTGTTCAAGACCATATCTGTATGTGTGTACATCTCCTTGCCTCAGTGTCACACAACATGCAAGTGAGAACCATTTGCTCTGCAAGCACAGAACACTGCTATTAAGCTCTGAGCAGCCTGGAGAAACAGACCTTGTTCAAAGCGCTCTCCAGTACAACAGCGGCTATTTCACTAAGTGTGTATGGAACATACACATGGTGTATTATACTGGCTCTTCAATTACACTTATTGTACCTGACTTAAAGAAACAGGAATCCATACTCTGAGTGGGGAAGAGCACAACTAACATATGGCACTTTTTTTCTTCAGATGCATCTTAGGTTTCTTGTCGCTGCTATCTTGAATATCTGCATGGCTCTGAGGATGAGGGTCAAGGGCATGGGGGTCCAGGAGGTTTTCTCCTCATTCCTGCCAGTGAACGAAATCAGTTTGAGTCATCATCGAGGGCTCCTATGGGTCAACAACTGGTTGCATTGCTGGGGCTGACAAGAGGGCTGTGGCTTTTACAACCATGGGACACTTTTGGAGGACTAAGGACTGCAAGGAATAGGTGGGATCCACCCAAATAAATGGGGAAAAAGCATCTCTACTAACAGGAAAAGGTCCATGGGACCTGATGGGATGCACCCACAAGTGCTGAAGGACCTTACCAATGTCATTGCAAGTCCACTCAATTGAAAGGTGACTGCGTGTTCCTGAGGACAGCATCACTCCTATCTTTAAGACAGTAGAAGGAGGATCCAGGGAACAATAGAGCAGATCAGCCTCACCTCAATCCAAGTAAAGGTGAGGGAACACATAATCCCACAAACCTGGTGGTCAACAAGGTGAGTATAAGCCAAAAATCTTCCCTTATAGCAAAGAAGGCCACCAACACCATGATGGGCTGCATTAGAGACATTACTAGCAGGTTGAACAAGGTGATCCTTCACCTCTACTGAGCCCTAGTAAGAAACTTCTGGAGTGCTAGGTCTAGTCCTGGTCTTTCCAGTACAAGAAAGCTATGGAATTACTGAATCAGTTACAGCATAGAGCCAAGAAGATGACTAAAGACATTGGAGCATCTTTTATATGAAGAGAGGCTGGGAGAGCTGCGGGTGTTCAGCCTGGAGATGAGAAGGCTGGGGGAGGAGGGGTGTGTGTCTTACCAATGTGTATGAACATCTGGGGGGTGGGGGTGGAGGGTAGAGAAGATGGAGCCAGACTTTTCTTGGTGGCATTTGGTGAAAGGACAAGAAACAATGGATACCAACTGAAATACAGGAAATTCCATCTAAACATAGGAAAACACTTTTTGGAGGGTGGTCAAACAATGGAGGAGGCTGCCCAGAGAGATTGTGGAATGGCCATCCTTGCAGATACTCAACCCATCTGGGCATGACTTCTGGCAACCTGCTCTAGGTGACCCTTCTTAAGCAGGAGAGTGGACTAGGTGACCTCCAGAGATCTGCTGACTTCAGCCATTCTGGGATACTGTGAAGTACAGTCTATTTGAAGAATTCCTCCCCAGTAGTTGCCAGTTGCACAATGATTTCTATTTCTTCAATGTATAAGTTATTTGCAGCACAGAACCTTTTCCATACCTTTATTCCTATCACTGCATCCCACGTTCTTTTTAAGGGTGATTCACTTTACTTGAACACATTTTCCCTGCCACTGAGTCAGAGGAAAGTCACTACAGCTTGTGCTTATGCACAAGAATATAACAGCTTTTGATTATGCTGAGTCTCTGGTTGTGAATCACAGGGAAGATTTTCAATGTCCAGCAGCTAAATGTGTTAGCCATGACATTTCTGAAATTCTATTTTTATATATGTGCTAGGAAAAAAAACCACTTCTTTATCTCTGTTCTTCACCGCAGTATTTGTTTAACTACAGCTTTAACATTACCACTATATGCTGCAGCACATTCTCACAGCTACAGTTTTACAAGCCATACATATCATAGTTTTCAGAGCTAGACTTCTTTATCCAGCAATTTTTACTCCTAATGAGAAAATAATCTACAAGCAGCATTGTTGCATCTCCCATATCCTCTTTGCTGTTAAAAGGTTTGTTTAAAATTTTCTTCACAGGACCAAACACAATTCATACCTGGTTATTGTCCTAATGAAATCTCTTTCTCCTCCTTACAGAGCTCTTATCTGAGATGTTAAAATTTAACTCACTTTAGTTATAAATGCTATGTGAATTAATAGCCAACATTGTTTGGAAGGTTTTTAATTGGCCTACAGGGAGACTTTCCGTATATATTAAACAGACCATGTGTCTGAATTGCAACTAACCCACCTTTACATTTACTTTGCACACATTAAACTCAAAATTGTTTAATATATTCTTAGAAGTATTTGGGTTTATTGTTCACATTAGGAAATGACTGTCAGCAGTCAACATAAACCAAGGCTACTGATTGGTCCTCAGTGATGTCATACTGGTGTCATAATGCCCAATAAATAAATAGGTTTGGCTGTTCTTCTTATTTTTATTTATAAATTCTGTTTCATAACAGCAGTAAGATGCTCCAGGCCATGCAGTTCTTGGGGATTATTGCACTTGTCAGGTGTTTAAAATCACTCAGTCCTCTGCCTGTGCCTTATAATACCACTGGAGGCATGTAATCAACCAGAAATGCACTGCCTGGAGTGTCTTAATGCTTTATTATGACATATCTAACTTTCAAAATAAATTATTTATCGGGAAGCTTGGAAGTGTCATAATGATATCCAATCAGTAGCTGAGAAATATATATGAAATCAGGGTAACACATCAGAAAGAGAAAGAGGATAGAAAAAAAATGCCAGCTCATCAGTCATCCGAAGCCAAAACAATGTGTGTGTATGCCTATAGACATAGTTATGTGCGTATACAACTACTGGATGCATTTCTATTTTTGCATCGATTATATCTAATGAGAGTTATGCAAAATATATACTCATGTGTCCACAACCAATTGTTGATATAAGCCATGGGCAGTTTGTATTGAGCTAATATCTTAATTTTTTTTTTTAAAGTGTGCTAAATACATGTTAATAACTTAAACCTCCTATTAAACAGAAATTTAGGACATTCTGTGCTTAGTTAAGTCAGTCCACATTTAAGAATCAGCCTCTGTATTTCATGGAAAAGAAGCCTAGCTACATCAGTTGACATTACAAATTGCATTTCACATCATTATCATTACAATTGCTAAACTACACACATTATTCAAAACTGAATTTTAAAAGCAAAACAGAAGAAAACAATGCCATGTTCTAAAAAACCCTGAAAAACCAAACTAACATATCAACTATACAACAATCAGAGCAATTCAGTACTCTGGGGTTTAAATTTCTAAATTAAATTCCAATTTGTAAATTATTATGTGGAAATAAGGAACTCTACTTAGGCAATTGTGCTAAATAACAGCGCAAACCCTGCAGGGGACCAAATTATCTTTTAGTGAGGGAATATGAAAAGTTTTTTGGAAAAGGGCCAGTTTTAGGTAGGGGGTGTTTAAAGCCTTGGGAGTTACTGTAGCAATAGAAAAGATTAATAATTTGCACATGTGAGACTCCTGGCAAGCAGGACGCAGCTGTAAAGAATTAACCCCTCCTGAGAGACATAAAAACATGGAGCAGCTGAGAAGAAAAGGGTGAGGGGAGAATGCAAAAGTATGCAGAGTACAGATGTCCTAGAAGAGAAAAATATGTAAAGTAGGGTTGGAGAACGTACAGAGATTTTATTATTATTGGGGGGGGGGGGTGGTGTCTTCTTGGCAAATTGTGGATATATGGGGAAAAAAAATGAAATACCAGCAGAAGACAAAACTAATTCTCTATTACTCTCAGTAAGTGCTGCTAATCTAAATAAAAATCTGAAAACCCACAAGTCCTTATTGAAAGGACACTCTCAAAGTGATCTGGCCTAAAACTAGACCAAGCCGGCTTTGTTTTGGTGTTCATGCATGCCTGGCTCCGCTCTGCGTGCTGACTCCATCATTCTTGTATGTGAGCAGGGTGCTGAAATACAGAAGATGCTTGCTGAAGTGATTGGAGGGCAGGCTCTCATACACACAGAAATCGAGCAAGCAAAGCAGATCTGGGGGTGAAGCATTGTGTGGTTGTGGGTCTGTAACTGTGGAGAAACCCAGCTCCTGATATTTGTTCTTCCTGGCTGCCTACCAGATTAATTTCTATTGTGAGGGTCCAATTTTGCAGCTGCTCAGCATGGCAGAACTGCACCCCTCCCCCAGCCAAATTCAACAGGGCCGGTGCATGGGCAATGGCATGGTTGCACACTAACTCAGATGATAACTCTTTTATAGTCTGGTAGAAGGCCAAAGCAATCCAATTTTTAGGTTGTATTAGAAATCTGAGACTATTACCCTTCAAAAGGAGAAATTAGGCTTTAGAAAGGTGACATATATAATCCTCCCACTAATCTTTAGTTGCATTTTTTTTTTCTCTTTAGGAAAAAAAAGTTGGTAAAAAGAATGTTTGAAGTGATCATTAACAGAGAGAAACAATGGAGATGTTTATTCAGATTAATTCACGGGCATCGGTGTCCTTCTCTAAGAAAAGAAATAAGTGGTCTTGGAAGTAATGCATCTTTAAATGTTATATGGATTATCTAGAATCCAGACAATAGATTTCTTTTTTTCCCTGTGTTTAATAAAAATAAACATAAATAGATTACTTAGGTTTATTGCGTTTAGATTTAGTAACAAGACCCAATCTCTTATATGAGCTAAAGCATATTCTATTATAAAAAGAGAAAACTAAAAAGAATACACTTTTAACATAGTAACAGTTTCAGCAGAGTACTTTTCAAGCAAGCACATTCAAAGGGGTCTTTGGAGGCCTCAGGAGAATAGAAGCAATAGGTTCAGGAGATTAATATGGTTCCACGCTTTCCACGCTTGTTCTCCAACAAATAGAGTCTATTACAACTGCTCAGTGTTTAATGGTCCCCCAGATTTCATGACACTGTCCTCTCCCTCTTCTCCCACAGCACCAATCATGCATCCATGCACCTTCAACAGAGTTTCCCTATGCCTTTCTCCCTACATTTTCCTGTGTGGTTCCCTCAAGATTTGGTGCAGGCTCTCCCTTACTCCTCTCTAAACCGTCCCTGGGTGGAGAAGTCCATCGGAACACGAACTCAGGCTTCACTGCTTTGCAAATGTCACAGCTCACTACCTTGCCCCAGACTTCTCTCTTGCCATTCAGACTAAAATCTCAGTCTTTTTGTTAAGTCATAGTTCAAAAAATATTTGCATTGTCACAAGGCAGGACCTCTGCTGACTCAGGCAGTGCTGTACTTCTCTCCCTTTCAGCCATTCCTTCCTTTCCCTTCTCTTGGGTATGGGAAAGCATGCGGAGAGGCAAATGTTTGATCAAGGATTGACCTGGGCCAAAACTGAGGTTATTTAGCTGGGCACCAGGGAAAGGTGGACCACACAGCTACAGGTAGTGCTTTGGAAGCAGTGCAGGCTGTGCTGGGGTAAAACAGGCGTGGAACTGTGGTGCAATGCAACCTTACATAGCAAGTTTTAATCTGCTCCCATAAATAATCTGTTTCCTCAGATGTTCTAGCTCACAGGGTGACCCTGTCACTCACACCAATTAGGTGGGCACCAGCTCACACCAGTACTTTTGTACCAAAGCTACAATGAGGTCTGGCAGATTCCTTTTACACATTGCATCTTAAAGATGGTCTTTTATCCCCATGTATTTTGTAATGCATGTAAAACTTCATTTTAATCACTGCACCCTGTCTTTCTGTGGTAGAAGCAAATGTGACATTTTCTGCTTCTTTTCATTAAGAAGAATGTTCCTAATTCCTTACATCAACTTTTTCTATCCTCCCTCCAGTAAATTCTTCTTCTCTGACACAAAAAGCCAAAGCAACTTGCTTGTGTTGCCTTCACCTTTGTCAGGGCTAAGTCTTTCACGAGACCACCTCCAACCTACCAATCCCTCTTTCACTGGCAACTTCTGTCGCAGATCCTTTTTCTTTTTTCCAAGCTATCCTCCTGTTCAGTACCAGCTGGCTGAAATTGCCATACAGCTCCCCTGTCTTTTGTATGCAATTGTTTCCACAAACCTCACCTTTCCTTGGCATTATGTCCATGTGCCAATTCTTGGGTTGAGGTCACTCCCTGTGATTGCCACTGGGTCCTTAAACTCCACCAATGTGTCTAGTCTTTATGACTTACACTGTTCAGGGTCTGTAGGCTTTTTGGGACAGGACTGTTTTGCTTTGTGATTGTATGAATAACAGTATATGCTAAGTTACTGCGGCTGCTACAGATGCAATCTATGCAATGTAGGTACAGAAAATTGCAACATGGCTGTATCTTAAGAAGATTTTTGTGACATAATAAACCTACAGTTCAGCTGGGTCAACAGGCATTGAACTACCACCCATCTTTGCACAGTCCCTACCCTTGCTACAAGGATATATATTAGGCTCTAAACAGACGTCCACAAACTATTCTAAAACACTAGAATGTTTTGGGCTCGCTTACCTTAAAAATAGCAATTAGCCAGGATACTTCCAGTGTCTTATGTCCGCAGGAAAAAAAAAAATCCTATGCACTTTTTGAAATGGATTCATTTGTTCAACTATGTAAGTCAATATTGTTGCCACTATAAACTAAGAAACAAGAACTATTCCACAAAAATTAACCCTGACCTTGGTTTTATAGTGCATCTATTTAAAACATGCTGAGTATTTTTATATCCTTTCTACTGACAAGAGGTCTATCAACCAAGGTTGATCAACTCTAAAATACATGCACATACACATACATACATGTCAGTAAAATTGACAGGCAGCCTTTACTACGAGTAACATTGACACTTTCTATTGTAAGCTTCTATTTCATTTTATTCTTAATTCACTGGATTTCTACCAATTGATCTGAAGTTTCGCAAGTCTGATAATATTTTAGTCCTATGTTGTAGAAAGTTTCAACTAAAATAATTCACTTCCTTTAAATGAATTTCCAAATGTCATGTTTGAAACTCAGAAAGGTCCTCTGTCCTTTAGATCAGAAATTGGTGTGCAGGTGAGTTTGTACTCGAAAGCGAGGGAAGGGAGGGAACTCCCTGGCAGAGACCCAGAGGTAGCCAAGTCGTTCACTGAGCATAGTAGTTTTCCTCTGACACATTTGAAAGTGTTTTTAAGAGAATGGCTGCTGACGTCTACTTAAGTGAGAAGACTTCCAGCTCCACTGACTCTCCTCAGTGCTGGGTAGGATGTGGCTCTGCACAGGTTCTGTTTATTTCCAGATCTCCTGCCAGAGGGGATATGGAACCGGAGACTGTGAGAGGTCCCACCAAACAGTGGCGACAGCTTCTTCTGGCCTGACTAAAGGTGCCTAAATATTAGAAATGGGACTCATGCAATAATTCCTTGCCTTTCACAGTCCTTCATGCAAGGTCAGCAAAACCAGAAGTAACATACTTTATTTTAGAGATCTCATGGCTTGACGTTTGCCCAGAAAATCCTTGGTGAGAAGCATGAGCAAGTGCTTCTGACATCCTGCTGCAATGGAGATTTGTATCACATACCTGCAGTAGTCTCCTCAAAACCATTTCTGGGCACTCTAGTCAGAAAGCGAGGAGGAAATTTTGGACACAACCTGTATTTAGTACCTCCTTTGGGACATTTGTCACATAGAAGGACCTGCTGCCCTGAGAAGCCTCCTTCTATCCATGGTGACAGCAAACAGAAGTCACTGTCCAGGATCCTTTCTTGCAGAGCCCCAGGAGGCCACGTGCCAGACAGCGCAGTGGAGTCAGGGCAGGCTCAGCCTGCAGGGGATGAGGAAGGGGATGATGCGGGCTCCTCTCGTCAGTGGCATGGGAGGTACCTGTTTGGATGGCCAAGAAGAAAGTAATTGGAGAAAGCAGTTCCCGGAGCTGGTAGAGTAAGCTGCAGAGGTCAGGCAAAGTGTTCTGCTCCCTGGTGAAGAGTAACATGCCATTCTCACTACTGTGATGTTTTATCTCGGGCTGAGGTAAGGACAGACAGAAATGTCTAGCTAGCAATTACTAACAGATAGGTGTGTTAAATAAATGCTAATCCAATTCTTCAGTTACTGAATATAAATAAAATTCACAGCTAGGTACTGCAGATACCAATGGAGCAGTTAACTCAGTAACCTGGCACGTCCTCCTAGCCTCCAATAATCACCCAAAGGCTTCCTAAACCAAAAATCCACAGAGATATCTAACAACTTCTATGAAATATTTTTTTTTTCTTCTATGAATTTATCTAATCATCTTTAAATCCTTTGTAATTTTTTGGCCTCTGTACATTCCATAGCAGTGAATTGTAATACCACGTCTTTTATAAAATACTAATTCTCTGTGCTTTGCTTGTTTCTAACCCTGTGCCCTAACAATTTCCTTGTGTGCACCCTGATTCTGGTACTGTGAACAAACCCTAGTTGATGCCTCTCTTGGCCAAATCTACTACATTTCTCATGATGACACACAATCAACAGACTTGAAATGAATTCTGAATGTTTTTCAGAACTCTCTTAATTTTTCAGTGTCATCTGCAAATCACAGGAGTCATAACTGAACACACTGATCTAGTTTATTTTTAGGTTTTATCTGCATCTTAATTCTCTGGGGTTGTCAGAAAGGGATGTCCAGGTATTGCAGACAGAATTCCTGCCACACAGTAATTTTTGCTGGTAATCAGTTACCAGATTTCTTTATTGACACTTTAACTATGAAAGCAGATGCCAATTAAATGTATTTATCTATGTATACAAATTGTGTAGCTCCTATTATTATATCGACAACCAGGGTACCATTGCAGCTAAAAAGCTTCCATCAATTAATGCCAAAATCTCTTCACAACGCAAATACCATGCATATTTCAGATTTATGGGAGGAAAAAACAATTTAGGTAACCATGAATTTCAAACAGTCTGTGCCACAAGATACAATGACATGATAGCCACCATGACTGTATGGTAAAAAAAGTGACCTGTTCCTGCTTAGCATTCACCCAAACCATTCAGATCTTGCAATGATGCTCTATTAAAACACTACATAAAAATATATGTTTAGGATTATTTTCTTCCAGATTTTGACTGCAACAACACATTCCAAAATCTGTTCATGTTCATGTCAAAAGATTGATATGATTTTCACAAATGTGCCTCATCTTATCCGTTTACAGAATTGGGACTCAAAACACTATATTTCATTATCAGACTGTCAAACGGAAAACTGCAAATTAAGTATCTTTAAAACTGCTCAGTCAGGTAGTATAAAGGTGCTATGCTTGCAAAGGTTTCCAGATAGACATTTTAATTGCATTAAGTTGTGACTAAGAAATGAGGCTAGTCCTGCAGTGAATATATTATGTAAATACAAACCATTTAAACAGAAAATTATAAAAATTAATGTAAATAAAAACCTACTTTAATTTGCACCTAGGAATGGTCCCTTTCGCAACCATGTAATGAAAGATTAATTTAAAAAATGTAAAAATATGAAAACACTTGGGAAACAAGTAGAAAAAGTGTAAGGAACAATTTAACACCCTCTGGAAGATGAAACCAGGCCATACACTAAAGATAGGTAAGTGAAGAGATACTGTCTTAGCAAAGATGAATATAAGCATATGCTGAAGTGTTTCCTGGAACAGGATCTGGAGGCCCTAACACTTATCTGCTTGCAATTCTGATTTATTTTAAGTCATTTCTGAATAAAATCTACCTGGATATTTCAAGAAAATAAACAAAAAAATAGGAAAAAAAAATTAGTTTCTGTGAATGCAAAAAAGGAATTATTAGCAATACGAGGCCCAGAGTGTAGTCTAATGAACAGTAATTAGTTTCTATTGATATGCATTTTTTAATAAAAGCTGTAATAGTTGTTTGTTGAAAGAGAGATACTTTATGCTTTGTATCTGAAATCCATTTCCTGCCAGTGCATTTTCTCTCCGTAACATTGTGGGAAATGTTCTGTGAAACATCCTCTCTCTTTAAACCTTGATAAAATTCTTGACTATATCAAATGCAATAAGTTTTAGACAAATGACTGTCATCTCCTTGAGCTGAAGAGTGTGAAGAAAGCACAGCAAGTGTGTTTATTTGCATTAAACACATGCATCAGTGTGGTGTATGTGAGGAGCTCTAGTACAGCTGTTTTACAGCCACTGTACAGAAATCTTTTTCTATGTCATGTTAAAAGGCTATAAACCTTCGTGATGTCTGTCTTACACAATTTAACTCATTCTAATTGTACTACAAAGGGTTCTTTTGACTCAGTAACTTCTTCAAGTCACTCTTTTCAAAAGACATATGGAAAAAAGTCCCCTCTCATGATTATTAATAATGTAACTAGTTTGGAGAAAGTCTCTGAGTAGGAAGGGAAAAATTTATTTCAGCCCACAGAGACAGAACTTAATTTTATAGTGGTTGGTAGTACTTAGTTTCATTTTCTTAAATGTTCTAGCCATTGAATAAAGAAATAATTTGAAAAGGAAATTGCATCTATGGTATTTGAACTTGCCTTTAGCATATGGTGTTTTAATGTTTTGAGTCTATCTTTGACAACTGAAACAGACTTTACTGAATACTGGTAAGAGTTCACTTTGTAACAGAAAAGTAGTCACTCACTGTGATCACTGTGTCTTTTTAGTATGCAGCCCAGAGGATTCAGAAAAAGATTACATTTACAATAATTAACATATATGTAAATCGAGATCATGGCTATGAATGATAAATTTTCATAGCAATTTAAACCTTGTTCAAATTAATCAACCATACAGACACTTGATTAATGAAAGGCAGCGTCACTTTAAAATGCAACATGTTAATATATATTACTGTTATCGCTGATCAAAGAATCTTTAAACATAAACCAATTAAAACAAAGTTCAATCTACATTTTTAACCGGTTTAATTCCTGCAGAATTATAAGAGTATTATAAAAATTCACCTATTTTATTCTCCTTCATATCTACATACTAAATTGACTGTAGTACAGAATCACGCAGGTAATTCTGCTACTTCATTAATATGATCGGATCTGAAAACTACCAGATTAGGTTTTCAATCTAAACATATACATAATGGCTGATTGCAAAGTGTGCAAAATGCATCCAATTTCATTCTTCATTTGTAAAACCAGCAACTCTCATCTCATCTCTCCTGTTTTCAATTCAATCGCCAACAGACCAGTCACATGGGAGGTTTGAATGACTGATGGCAGGGGAGCTGTTTAGGAAGACTGCCTTTGTGGCACCTTCCCAACAACACCTATCTTCTAAGAATAGCAAGGCTAGAAAGTTTTATGGCAATGCTAGATTTCTGCAGAGGTCATCCCAAGGATCTAAACAGCCTTTGCTTATTTCAGTTCTTGTCTTGTATAACAATGCATACACTGTCATACGATTCTGCTTCAATTCACTGAAAAATTTTAAGTGTATTTTTCATAAATATATTTATATAGTGACAGTTTTTAAATTATTATTATTGAAAAGAATCACTAACTTCCAAGCTGTACAATGTTGTTCACTTTACCTCATGATCAGGAAGATCTAACAAAAATACATAGCACATTTCTGAATTGTAGCCTTAATGAAGACTTAGATGCTATGGTCATGAGCAGAGAATATATGCCAGGAGGGGAGTTAAAATGATTAGCTGACCTCTGTTTTTTTTTTATTCAAAAGCTATTTAAAATCTGTTTTTAACACACATTACATATCAGCAATTTGTACATCCAAATAATGGGTTTCTCAGTAAGTGGTAATATAGGTACAAGAGTAAGAAACAGAAAATCAAAGTAAAATCCTTAGTTTTACAAAAGAAGCAAAGACAATATACTGCTGAATTTGGAACATGGATCCAGTTGGCACAAATATAAAGTATCCTTGTCTTTATGGGAGCCCACACACGTGCCCACTACTGTAATTTCAATATGAAATGAAGGAACCAAACATGCAACAAAATCAGGTTACTAACCATAGGGACTATAATAATTGATCTGTTCCCTTTCTCTGTGGCAAAACAAGTGTCTGATGCTAAAATCAGTCCTTGGGAGAAGAAACACCTGTTGATATTTTCCAGAGACGACAAAAAAAATAAATGCATTCCTGCAGACAGGCTTTCAGAGATGCAGCCCACATTGGTGACCATGGCAATATTCGCTGTGCAGAGTCCCGCAGGAGACAGCGTTTATCTTACACATTTACATTTTGCCAGAAATCTGCCCACAAATCCAACAGTCCATTGTAGCACTTCAAACCAGTAAAGAACTTCAAATACAGTAGTCTCTTGGAAGAATCCTCTGTAAAGACTCAAACTGCCCTAGCTACAGAGAACTTCCCAAAATTACATGAGCTGAAGCAGCTAATGGCTTCAGCCAGCTCTGGACCAAATCACAGCTTCTGGACCATGTAACTTATCCAATATGTCAAATCTTATTGAAGACTGAGACCACATTTGCTTTTCTCTAGTCCTTTGGGCTACATCTAAGTGGCCTTGAGACCAGCCCTGAGGTCGGTTTTGCCACTTATTGATTTGCTGACATGCCTTCTCTGTTGGTCCTGCAGCACCCCACCTTCTGCTTTTACAAAAAAACCTTCATTTGTCCCCTGCATCCAATGAAGCTTTTACATGCTGTGTGGCCAGACTTTCAAACACTATTGCTCATCTACAAGTCTCCGTCTACCCTCTCTGACTTTGCATTTGTCAGACAGCCAGCTCTGAGCAGCCTTCCTAGAAAAGAGCCCTGGCAATGGCTGTTGCAACAGCCCTTGGCACTTGTAGTCAAGCTGTCTACAAGCAAAACGGCAATGGGAACTGGAGCCCTAAACTCTCAAATAAATGCAGACAGAAAGTGGCTGCAGACATCTGTATTCACATTTTCTATAACTTTTTTCTTAACTTTTTTTTTTTTTTCTACTACATATCCAGGTTTTTGACTGGTTGGAGGAAAGTTTGTAAATGTGTTGTACAGTGGAGCTACAGAGTCTGAAGAGACTGTTTCATCTGACTTCTGTTGGCCAACACATCCCCCCTTTGAAGTGCTGCAGAAGGTACAGCTAAGGACAGCTTTGGAAAAGCTCCAGAGCTGTTTCTGCTCACTTCTTTTCATAGGGTGAAAAGTAAGGATGTTTATGCTTCGGCTGGACACCTGTTCTAGAACACTCTTAAATAAATACTTTAAGAAAGATTACAACATCCTAGACATTTTATAATTGCCTTTGATTTTCTCCTCCTAGTTGTATATTGACCTCAATCATGTCTTTATCATCAGTGTAGTTGTAAACCCTTTCACTGATATCTTCTTCAACCATTTGATTTGGAAAGGGAGTGCATTGCTGGCAGCTCTGTTCACGTTTTTAGGCTGTATATCTGTGTTCATGCAATCTACGAGTGATTTTGTACTAACTTAGTTTCCCCTCACAAGGGCCAATACAGGCTGCTGAAGAGGGAGGATAAAATGGTTATTTGGGGGCAGTGGAACAGTAGCAAAGGGAATTTTTATTTTCCTATTCACAGCACAAAATACACTCAGCTTTTAAGGTACAGATGTGTGTCATTCTTGGCTGGTACTTTTTAAGCATATGTTTTACCAGCAAGCAGAAGAGACATGGCAGTAGTCTAACAAACAAGGACCCATCAGGTCTACGTTTGGGTGTTTTTTTCCTTTCCTCCAGACTTCAACTTGCTTACTAATTGGAGAGCCGTAGTTTTTGGTCGCTGGAAAATACAGCTACAACCCAGTATCAAACTCCTTTTAATGAAAGCCAATAGTGTCTATGGACTATTTTGACACTTGACTACCTGTCACCTAACATTATTGTATTGGTATCCAGTCATACTAACCCCTGCCATAGCTGCAACCACTTTTAACGAAGGTGATTTTGAAACAGAAATATTGACAAGTCATACAAGACTAGCCTAAACCATGAAATGATGGCATTGACAACATCCTGACTGAGTGCTACAGAAGTCTTAGAAACATACATTTTTAATGTCTCCTTACGAGTAAAATGTAGGCTCCAAATATTGTTCTCGACAAAATTGGGAATATATGTTGATACCTCAGGATCAACTTTTAGTGGATATAGAAAGGCAGGGTCATTGGTCAAGCAGATATTTTTCCCCCATGTACCCACATTTGAAAGTCAGCAGGAGATTTCTCAGCCCTGTTTTTTCATTCCTTCTCTTAAGCTGAGAAAACTATTTGAAACTCAGCCCTTCCCACTGTATTTCTCTATCCAAATGCCAAAAAACTGGATGTGTATTTTCCCAGCTGGTTTCTTATTGCATTAGACAATGCTGTGCTACCTTACTCAATTGAATACTGATAGTTTTTACTGCACTTACATTTGCCAATTTTGTGAACATTTGGTGATGTTACTCTCCAGATGTTGAGCTTTGCTACATGAAGACCCAAATTCAACGTCTCTGTATTAAAGTTCAATCTTTACAATAAACTTTAAAGGATGTTTTCATTAGATTCCAGGGGAAAATCACATGAATAAAGAGAGATACAAATTTAATAGATGTACAAGCTGAAACTGTAAATACCCTGGTCACTAACTGGATTCTGCCAGAAGGAAAACTCATTCTGCTTTCAAATATCTACATAAGGCAAAAACTGCTATACAAGCTACCTAGCTTGAGGACACCATTGGCTGTATAAAACAAATCCCTCTCACTCAGTTTTTTTCAGTTCTGTTTACATTATTTTTATCCCCCCACCCCCCAGACCAAGATTGTGAGACGAAAGAGAATTACACGAAGTAAGTTCAATTTCGAGCACTGAATGAAACACGTGCTTCTAAAAATCCTCTATTACCTTGCATCCCATAAACTCTTAAAAAGAAAAGTTCTAAGTGCATAGAAATAAATCCACCCATTCCCTAAGAAAAACAGTACTAGCTGTTAAAGAAACCAGTAAATTTTGCCCGTCAACACACGTGCACCGGCGTACCAACCCGACTGCAGAAGGTGGGCTGTTACAGTCCCAACTATGGAAGCTGGTGCCTTACCTCAGCCTCCATGGGTTGGTTCTCCACCACAGTCTTTTGTGTGTTAGAAAAGAGTCTTCTCACCCTCTGTAAAGCTGAGTTCTGAAGCAGATGGTATTTGCATGAAGGACTCTTCCTTGATGAATCTGTAATCTCCCTCGCAGGAAGTTCTGAGTCAAACATAAAACCAGTAGACATTATTCTGCCTGCAGCAGAAATGCAGAGTTCAAACAGATTTGTTGAAATGTATTTCAGTGTTTTGGTAAGATATTTTAGAACATGCTAGTGCACGTGTGTTAGCACAAAACCAGCCAATGAGAGTAAAACATTCTGGATGTTTTATTCCTGTTAACCCAAACATCAACAAGCAATCTCTTCTGGGTTACTGTTAAGATGTCAGTGTTCTTAGGTTTCCATTTTAAGTGTTGAAGGAAAAAAATGCTGCCTAAAACTTTAGATTACAGGACAACCCCAACTAAAGTAGTTCAAAATTGGAAATATTGTACTTTAAAATATTTTAAGAAATTGTTTTCTATAAAATATGTTATGGAGGAACACACGTAAATGTATCCTTTTTTCTGACTTTTCAAAAGAAAAACAGTATTCTGAGTGTTAAAAGTTCAAAGCTGTGTTTTCATATTTATGATTAAAAAATCCTGAATATAGTAATACATAAAATTCTGTTAGGTATAAAAAAAAAAATTAATTAATCTTATTATGTGTTACTTGTAGGTCAAAATACCTCTCAGAGTCTTTTCAGTCCTCAACAATTTTTTCCTCTCCCGAAACTTTTCTGAGCCACACTTTCAAATGTTACCCTTTCTTTAACTGACCCACAGCATCGCTGTGTCAATTTTATTTATTCAGCCATTTAAGATCCTAATATCTCCCAGGTTATGTGTTTATGACTATGGTCTTGAAGGTGGAAAAGCAGCAGGTGTATCAGCCTCCCCAGCCATATGGCACCTGGGGAAAACCAAAGGGTTTTCCTGAGGGTCGTGTCCCAGGAGCCGCAGCCAAATGCAGCCCAGGCACCGCGGGGCCAACAAAGCCAAGAGGCCAGAAACAGAGTTACTGGCATAGAGCGTTAGTACAAATATCTGCTGGGTTTGTTAACTGGTGTATTTTACAAAGGAGGCTGACCCCAGCAGTAAGGAGGGTGGTGAGCTCCCCAGGAGTGCAAAGAGGAGGGGAGCAAGGGGAGTTTTGTGCACCAGGTAAGCAGGCGGAAAGAGGTACACACAACACAATTATATTAGTTTAGGATCAGAATCAAGCTTTTGATTCTGACAGAAAGGTTGGGGGATTATTAAAAATGCTGTTTAATTGCTGTGACTGCCTCCTCTGTTAAAGTGTTAGACCTCTTGTTTCTCATTCATTATGGAACAAAAGACTAAGCATTTAAAATACTCCTTTGTCGCCTAGACCTATAAGGTAAACCGCTGCCCTACTCCTTTCCTATTACGGCAAAAGTAAATAAAATCTTCTCATCTGCTTATACTAGAAAGGTGATCTTGTTGAAATAGTTATGAGCTATGATTTGGGAGCATCTATGCTCAGTGTTCCTCTTTGCCAGCTCTTCCTCACCAGCCCCAGCTCTGTTTTCTTTCATCAGATCAGAATCAGAAGTCATCCAAATTTAACACACAGTTCCACCAACAGCTATAAAATCTTAGTCACGGTCACAGAATAAATTAAAAAATGAAATATATACCATCAGAAAGGGTAAACCCCATGGTTCCAATGTGCATACCCTCCATCAGTTTCTCTACATGGTTGCACCAATACTCCCAAGGAAAAGCCTGCCGCAAGAGGCTCTTACCACGAAGGTGCTTCCATGATCACTGTCGTAAGTAAAACTGCAAAATGTCACGAACTGTGAAAAATATTCTTTGTTTGTTTTTGAGGGGAAAAAAAAGAAAAGAAAAACCCCAAAACTTAGTCCAGACAAATCTTTAGTTATTCTTACAATGTATTACAGGGCCCAGTCTGAACTCATATCTCAATAGATTACAATCCACATCATCTCGCATTTGGCAAAAGTGCCAATTCCTCTGAGCTACAAAGAACAATATATACTTAAGTCCATACTCACCTCAATCAGTCTGTGTCTGCGCATTCTGTGGGGGATTTAGAGGATGCACAGGTCATTGTATCAGAGAACTGAAGAGACATATTACAGTACATTATGCTGGGCTTCACCTGGACTGGACACACATGAAAGAGAATTCAGCTGCCACAGCTCCCTTTGTATCTCCGTTTTTCAAATTCTGAAAACAAGCTAAAAAAGAAGAAAAGGGACTCAACTTTTTTAAACCCATAAAAACTACTGGATAAAGATATAATCACGGTTTGAATCAAAGTAAACAATATTAACATCAAATTACGGACACTTTTAAACTATATATTCTAAACGCGATGTTTTCATGTTCATTGAAA